>NC_066616.1:4951250-6189062 GCF_025231255.1 Drosophila biarmipes | reverse complement strand
CCAGTAACAGGGTCTGCAGCGACTGCAGCTAGTCGCAACACGCGCAACAACAGCAGCAGTAGCAACACCAATCACAGCGGCGAGCCGACGTCCTCGTCCTGCTCGTCCACGTCGTCCTCCTCTTCGAGTGGCGGCTCCAGTGGTGTGGCAAATGTGGTAAATCTGCTAGACTCGCCGGTTAATATGTCAGCCTCTGGAAACTATCGTGGCAGCAGCAACTCCACCAGCAATGTGTTGCCGGCAGCCAGCAACGGCAGCAGCCAAGCCAAGCCCCTGAACAAGAAAATGTTGCGTGCGCAGCAAACGCAGCTGTATCAGCAGCAGCAACAGCAGCAGCAGCAGCAGCAGCAGTATGCAGCCCCCGCTAGATCCAGCTCCCCCACAAATCTTAGCTCAGCCTCAGCTTCCAACTCCGCTAGCTTTACGCACTTGCAGCCACAGCAACAGCAACAACCACAGCAGCAACATGAAGATCTAGAGATTTTGCAATTCACTAATACTAATACCACTCCCTCTTCCAATACGCCCACGTCGAAACCCAACAACAGAACGCCCGATATCAGCACGGCCAGCAACTCCTCGTCCTCAGCATCCGCAGTGCCCGCAACAACAACAACTCCTTTGGTCATGCTGAGCAACCAGTTGCCACTCAACTCGATGGCGGGTGGGGGCTCCTCCGGCGGCCTCAAGTTCACCTACGAGAGTCAGACGCAGATGGACGTGCCCATGATGCCAGTGAGCGCCATAAAGGATTCGCCGCCCAGTTCGCCCGGCTCAGAGATTGGATCGGCTATGCACTCGGCGACGGCAGCGTCCGGTTCCCTGACCGCAGCTGCTCCCACGTCGGCGGCAGCACAGCCTGGAAATGTCCGGAAACGTGGACGCAAGGCAAAGGACTCGACGATAGCAGCAGCAGCGGCGGCGGCAGCAGCTGCAGCTCAACAGGATCTCAAGGATGTGCGCATTCTGCAGAATGGCGCGGGCAGTGGCTCGAGCAATCCGGCCAGCAGCACACCCACGCCACCCGCCACGCCTGCTGCATCCACGACGGCCAGTTCAGCCAGTTCGATCATCACGCACACGGCCGCCCACATGCTGGGCAACCAGATCAATCCGAACAGCAGCGTGGCCCAGAAGCTGTCCGAGCAGTTGCACATGGAGGTACAGGATCACTCAATATACACCTCCGACTCCTTGAGCTCGCAGTACACGGGAGTTCCGTTCCCCGGCAAGCAGGTAAGCAGTTTGCATTTGGTAAACTAAAATTTTATTGACCATTGTGGTCCAAGCCCCTCGCTCTATAAAGTCCTTACGAATGCCTCAGATAGATTTATTGCCCAGTGAAACCCAACTAATTTCACCCTCGATTTTCAGCGTAATTCGAGCATTGCCCCCAGCAACGCAGCACCAGCTCCCAATCCGTTGCAGTCGATGTTCAGCGGTGGCATGAACGGCAACATGCCCATTCCGCAGAGTCTGGAGCAGCTGCTCGAGCGGCAGTGGGAGCAGGGCTCGCAGTTCCTCATGGAGCAGGCGCAGCACTTTGACAGTGAGTATGAGTCGCATATCGGGAGCTTTGCCAAGGGTCTTTGGAAACTAACACTTGATACTTGTCTTGCAGTTGCCTCGCTGCTTAATTGCCTGCACCAGCTGCAGAGCGAGAACCTCCGGCTGGAGGAGCATGTGACCAGCCTGATAGCGCGTCGAGACCACCTGCTGGCGGTCAATGCGCGCCTGCAGATCCCGCTGAACACCATCGCAAGCGGTGCCAAGGCCGAGGCGCATGGTAAGTAGAGAAGGCGCCCATTCTCTATTGTTCTTGGTGTCGGCACTCGCTCGCTCCCACCACGTGGCACTGGAGGAGCCCCACATCCACCCACTTACACAGCCATTGCTCACAGACCAAATTTTGCGTTTAATTTTCTGTACTTACACTTTTTTGTTTGGTGTTCGTTGTACATACAAATGGAACTCGAGTCCAGTTCGTGTCGTAGTCTTAAGAGACTTATGTTAAGTTAACAACTAAACTGGTTACAAGTGGTCATCTTTATAAACAAACTATGTACATAATTTACACACCCACATTCTGTCAATGGAATTCCTGTTCGACAAACTTAAGCAGCGATGGTACAAGTAAATTATTGCATTTATCGACACTGACAGCTCGTCTCTCTTTTAATACGGAATGCTTCTCTATCTTTACCATTAGTCCATACCCGATTAGATTACTTTTCCTTAATTAGGCTTTTAAGTTAGTCATATGTATTTACGGCAAAATACGAACCTAATTATACTTACGCTTGTAACGCAAAATTATTTCCTTGGCCAAGTTAACAGTTAAGTTCTTTCGATACCTAAAGCTATTATTTTTCGATTTTATTTATTTTAAAAATGAATAAAATGTTTAATTATTAAACACAAAAACGAACACATTCTAAATTTATTTCACTAAGTTTTCACCACCTGCACCTAGAGTTTTGAATGGCTACTGGCCAAAAAGGCGTTGGGTCGCAGGTTAACTCTGGGTGAGGTGCTGTACTTTTAGTTAAGCCTAAGTTTCTTGTGTTGCTGTCTGTTGCATGCAGTGAAGAAAGCCCACACACCCCGCACACATAATCGACCACAACCCAAGCACACCCACTCACCAATTACAAACTAATACCGCACAAACACACTATTTTCGTGGAGATGGAACAGCAACAACGGGGTACTCACAATCTAACCAAATGCTTACAGCCGCCATGTCGACAACGGCAGCTCCAACAACCACCACAACAACCTCAACAACAACAGCAACATCAACTTGTACAACTTCTGTCATTTCCACACTAGCTTCCAGCGGCAACAGCGGCGGCAGCAGCATCGGACTCGGCAGCAACATCAGCGCCCTGAATGCGGCCACCACAATCGCTGCGGCCGTTTCGCTGGCCACCACTGCCATCAATACCACCATCCCGACCATGGCCAATAGCCGACCCACGGTGGCAGCAGCGAGCTCCACCGCAGTGGTGTTGGACTATCGCGGACCAGGGGCCACAAGCAACAGCAGTGGCAGCAACAGCACCAGTGGCAACAATGTAACAAGCAACAGTGTGAACAGCAGCAACAGCAATCCTACAACCTCTGCGAATGCCAGTGGGCCCGCTGCCACATCGATGTCGATCTCTGGCATGAACATGACCAGCGCAGCCAACTTGGGAATGAGGTGAGTTATGTCCTCTAACGTATTGTTAAAACACATGACAAATGTTGTTAAGAAGCAACATTTCGTCATGTTCTATTCAAACACTTCAATAATCAGAAAATAATCATGTTCTATTCTTACAGACACGTTTCTGCGGCCCATTCGTACAACAACGCCGGAAACAGCAACAGCAGCGTGGGGACCTTGAGTGCCAACAGCGCCGCCAATAGCAACAGCTTGCATCACCAGCATCCTTCGCAGCTGCAGCAGCAACAGGCGCAACACCAGTCGCATCCTTCGCAGCAGCAGCAGCAACAGCAGCACGCGCAACAAGTGCAGCAGCATCTGCACCAGTCGCACCACACCAGCGCCGCTGTGGCAGCCGCCCACATGCTGGGCGTGGGCATGAGCCTGGGCGCTGGAGGTGGGGCTGCTGCTGGCATCGGACGAGGTGGGTCAGCGACAGCCATGGCTGCAACAGCAGCAACAACCACAACTACTTTTACGACCACAGCGGGCACGGGCATGGGTCAGCAGCACCACCACCCACACCCACACCAACATCCTAGCATTCAGATTCAAGTGGGTGGCGGCGGCGTTGGCGTTGACGGTTTAAGTAGCACCTCCTCCTCCTATGCGGTGCACCACGCGGCTCTCTACAGCACGCATCACCAGGTAGTAGAGTGCGTGCGAGCGAGTTCCTGTGTGTGTGTCAGTGTCAGTGTGATTGTGGGTGCATGTCCTTGCCACATGAGAATCCATAATCCATATGCCAGTGCCTGTTATTCGTGCATTCTCACCTTTTCATTTTGCGCCAGCTCCATGTCTCATCTACAGCACCACTCACTACCCTCCAATCACTCGATCAGCCAACCAATTGGAAAAGCCAAAGAAATTTTCAAAACACACACGCCACGATTTCGAACTCATCTGCTTTTGCGCCCATCTGGTTCATTGTTAATATCCCATTGCTGTTGGCAGATAACCCCGAAATTGTTTGTTGTCCTTGTGTGTCAGGCTGAAAGAGAACCCAGTTGTTGAACTTATACTCCCAAAGCAAACCTAAATATCCATTCCTGTGGGACGCCTACTGAATAATGCATTTCTTCTTCCAGTCCCAACTAAGGCGCGACGATAACATCGCCAAAACTAGCTGAAAGTCGTACCGTGAGCAAGGGCTTCAGCAGCCGCAGCAGCTGAAGAAGAAGCAATCCGTGAGCAAGCGAGGAGGGCGTGACAACAGCAGCAGCAGCAGTGGCAGCAATCATGGCAACAGCAAACTGGCCCAGCAGGGCAAACACGACCAGCTGAAGTCGGCGGAGCCTGGCTTTCAGCAGCTGATCGACAAAAATGACGATGATGTAGGTGCTAGAAGATTCTCTAATTGGTTGTCCAAGCAATTTATCGAATTCTGTTGCTACAGCTCAGCAGCCACAGCAGCTCTTCCACCTTCTCCTCCTCCTCGCAGCAGCAATCTTCGGTGGACTACGAGGCGGAGGACGAGAACGAGGACAAACAGCGTAGGCCACTGCACAAGAACGAGAACGACAGCTTGCTCCATGTGCAGAACTTTCTCAAGTGCTTTGGACCCAATGCCTTCGCACAGGCAAGGGCACCACCTGCAGCAACAGCTACAAAGTCTATGGGCATCGTCAAGTCGTCGGGTGGAGGAGGAGAGCTGCGTGCCTGGCGCCAGGGCTATTGCCCCCCAATCAGTACAGTTCAAGTAGCCACCACAGTAGCAACATCGCAGGCAATCCCATCGACAACCTTTGCTGAGAGCACAGCCACAGATACACCAATGTTTCAAGCCCAGTCAAGTGCAAACCACAAACCAACCAAGTTTCAAATAAACACCAAGTTTCTGCGCAAACCGCGCACGAAACTGCTGAAAATGCTGCCAACGGCAACGGCGGCACCAGTTCCCAAGCAGCAGGAGCAACTGCAGCAGCCGCAGCTGTTCAACGATGATTCCAACGCCAAATTCAAAGACTTTTCAATCGACTCGCTATTGAATAAGTAAACGTAAACCCTAACGGAGTAGCAGTTACAACTTAGCCTTATTATTTGTAGCATAATTAAACGAACATGTACAAGCAGAGCCCAAGCCGCGTTCCTAGTTTCCCCTGCCAACAAAACCACCACAGATTTTGTTTAGCCAATCGAGTACCCATAACATGAACATAGCAACAACGTATTATAACTACAATTAGGTTGTTTATTTATTACATGCATATTGTTTAACAAATGGCGCAATTCATAACTAGCGTAAGAATGTAAATATCTACTTAATACGAGATAATAAACCACAAACAGATGTGCTAGAATTTAAATTCTGCAGGCAGTGTGACTATGGTGAATGCTCTGGAGGACTCGGAGTTCTGGATGGCCAGTCAGTTCTGCTCCTGTGGCAAGGAGGAGTCCAGGGCAGCGCGCACGCGCATAAGCATCTCCTTCCGAATGACGTCGGGGACCAGGGCGCGAGCCTGCTTAGAGGTAATGTGGGTTAATGAGGTGCCCCCAGGAGTTGCCACTGACCTACATGGGGGACTATCTCGGCAGCCAGCTGATCATGGGTCAGGTTGGACACGCCGCGCTCCTCGATGGTATGGCGTATCATGTCCTCGATGTCCTTGCGCCAGCCGCACTCCGAGAGCCGCTTCTGCAGCAGGTCCTTCAATCTGTAGGGGTGCCAGCAGGTATCCAGAGTTATATCCAGAGGAGGCTTCAACTCCTATAAAGCAACTTACGCGACGCTATCGCGGCTGTTTAGTTTGACATCATCTCCACGATCGGCCTCTGTGCCTGCTTCCTTGCTGTTGGGCATGGTTTCAGCGGTATATTTCGACAGTTCAACGTTTCCTGGATTCTATGAAAAATTTTAAGCGCGAGACGTTGGAATTTGTTTGGAAACCCAAAGCAGTGTTTTGACGATGAGCTAGTTATAGGGACTTGGATAGTTGGAACTAGTTCCGAACGGACGTGACTGCCGGTCACGATTCAAGGCTTGTAAAATGTTACTGAGTTCCCACTTATTCTCTGTTTTCAATGTAAATGCGAATGTTTATTGGACATTTTTTAAAATTATACACATGTAGGATCATTTAGATGGAATTCCACCTTATCGTGTAGAGCAAGTAACCATCTTGTTAAAATATTGAAGATTAATTTAACAACAAAAAATAATAATAATGATTTAAGATCACCATGCTTTTAGAAATGTAAGTAATGATATGAAGTGCTTCGTTAACCCAGTAACCTTTGATCCCGTGACAAATATTTGAAATACGAGTATGTACCTTGCAATGTGTGAAAGTGACTGGAAACTATTCGTCGTGCTTCCTTGACCGAAGTCCCATCTCTAGGTATTTATGTTTTTTGTTTTGGTTTGATAATTCTGCAATGGACTTGCTGCGAGAATTCGACATAAAGCATGAATTTAGCTTCGATGGCCTCGAACAGGAGCAGGTGGGTAATACATTGGCGCAGTGGACTCCTGGCCAATGGATGCTCCCGTGGTGGAGCAAGGCCTGCTTCGAGATAAGAAGTTGGAACTCTCACCTGTCTGTTTATTGATTTTAATGACGCATACCTGCAGTACACACCAACTACCCGATCGCGGTGCGCCACTCCGGACCTAACGACTCCGGCCACCTATGCCCACATCGCCGACCTCAAGCGGAGGCTGTCCAGCGGACAGTACACACTTCGCGACAAGCGCGGTCGGAGCAAGGTGTGGCAGCTGTTCGCGGTGATTGTGGACGAGAACGGGGATGACATCGAAAACTTTGTGGCCTGCCGCAACTGCTACAATGTCCACAAGTTCCATTTGAGCACGTCCAATCTGATGAAGCACAAATGCGCCCTGAAGCTGGAGGCCCTGGCCAACAATTCGGAGGCGAAGGCAGCTCCAGGCGTTCCCGTGGACGAGGAAACCATGAAGAAGGTCCTGGGAGCTGTAACTGCCTGGTCCGTTTACAACTGCCGGCCACCTAACATAGTCGAGGACTCGGAGTTCGTAAATCTGGTGGGCATGCTTCTTAGCATTGGAGCCACCTACGGCGAGAAAATCAAGATCAAGGAACTCCTTCCCCAGGCAACAGCTGTGTCCCGCAACATATCCGACATATACGAAAGACACCAGAGAAGCTTGTCCGAGGATCTTGTGGCCATACGTGCCATTGGTTACAGCATGTCCATGTTCGTATACACCGATAAATTTCTGGAGCGCCATGCCGTGCTCACCATGCACTACATTCAGGAATCCGCTGTGATCAACCGCTTGCTGGGCGTATCCACCATAAGCGGAGAACCCACTGCTGGAGGTGAGATAGGTGCAGAACGACTTTATCTTGCTCCAATCGTTTATGTTTCTTTTATTTTTAGACAAAACCATTCTTGATACGGTGGCGTCGACTCTTCAAAAATTCAACTGCAATGGGGATGCCCCGGTGATGGTTACGGAAAACGATGAGAGTATGAAAACTGCCTTCGGTCAGCAACACAACCCGTGCATCAACACACAGCTGAACCAAGCGATTTACAAGACTTTCAGTGAGACGCCACAGCTGCAGGTTCTGTTCGAAAAATGCATCCAGTATTGCACAGCCCGGCAAAGATCTAGATATGCCTTTTACACGCCGTTGGACAGAATAATTGGTGCCTTTAGAAACGTAGAGCAGCATTGGGGTACAGTTTCGAAGGACATTGTAATGCAGGCTAGTGAAAGCATTACGCTGCCTAATGTAATGGCCATGACTCGAGTCTTGTCCAACTTCGAGACCGCCATAAAGGAGCTGGAGTCCCTCGATGAACCAACACTGCACATGGTAATCCCTCATTTACGAAAGCTTCGCAAACTCTGTTCCGACGTCACGGGTGAAGAAGTTGAGGTAGAGTTGTGCCTGAAGACCGCCTTAAGGCCGCACTTGGAGTGCATAGCCCAGAATTCTATAACCAAGTACCACCAAATAGCCCTGCTACTCTTTCCGCCCACCAACAAGCTGCTCCTCTTCGAGGAGTCCGAAAAGCAAACTATTATAGACAATTGCAGGGCGATGATGGAGTCCTTTTATGTGGAGTCCGATAGCCAGAGGAAGAGGATTCGGTCGGACTGTGAGTACAGCGGTATATTCAGCGATTTCATATCGCCTCGTCTGAGTGACACCAAAACTGACATGATAACCCACGAAATCAACGGCTATCTGAGTATGCAGGTGGTCCTAAGGCCAGACTTCAATCTACTACAGTGGTGGAAGGACAACGAATGTCTGTTCCCTCTTCTTTACAAGGTCAGTTGCAAAGTATTCGCCATTCCAGCCAGCATAGCGTTCTCTAGAAATACATCGATCCAAGCCCGGAGTCTGATCTGCGAAGCATCACGTTCCAACGGAGTTGGCGATCGAGTTGTAGACGAAATAATGTTTCTAAATAATCTTAAGATAGTTTAACATGTTTTAATCGTGGTTGATTTCATGCTTAAACTGTTTTGTTTTGTAATTATATAGTGATAGCCTTAAACTTTAAGGTATTCCATAAGGATTTTGTCTGTACAGTAAAAGACAATTATAAGCAGGCAACACCCGTGTATTTACTGAACTCTGGACGACTGCTACGAATTTTAAAAATAATAGTTGCAGATTAAAACAAGGGAGAACGCTGTGTCGAGTGCATCGACCATCAGATACCCTTTACTCAGCTTAAGGGAGCAAAAGAGAAATTGAGATATATAAGCAGCAAAGCGAACACCTCCTATCCGCTTTCTCAATATATAGCAATGTGGGCGGCAGACAGATTACGGCGTTTTGGCCATCTGTGGGCGTTGGAGTAGGCCTGGCATATTTTTATAAGTCAAACGATAGGTATTTATAAGACTAATACATTTCAGTTAAAAATTGCCGAAAATGTTAGGGCGGTTTGTGTGAACTTGGAAAATTTTTTGGCTCAAAAGATAGGTAGAATGAGACGAATATATTTCAGGTAAAATTTGGATTCTAGCATAAAAGCTAAAGCTAAAAAAACTAAATAAACAGCTCTTGTGGAGAGTGTAAAATCAATTGTCAGTTAAAATGTAGAATGTATACATACGTATGTAGAATACATATCGACATGAGCGTCTACATAAATGGCTCCTTTTAAGGCCTTTTCACACTATGCTGGGTTAACTATAGCTGCCGCGGAAGGAGGTCCTTGTAGGACTCCCTGCGGAGCGACGCCTTCTTGTACGCCCACCGCAAACGCACATCGATGAACCCCAATTTCGCCCAGACCCTGCAGAGGTGCTCGTGGTCGTACAGAGTGGGGTTTTCCCTAGCACCTGCTAGGGAAAAATGTTCCCATTTTTGTCCGTCAGTGCGCCGACAACGAGTCGGTCGAGGCATTTGGTGTCCGCAAAATAGTGGACAACGTCGCGCACTCCTTTTCCAATGGCCTCTTGGTCCAGGACGCAATGGAAGATCAAGAAGGGCGCCGGGTTCCTCAGGAGCCCCTCAAACGCGAAACTTTTATGAACCAAATTTGAAAAGACGTTTTCCAGGGACAAAAATAAAAGTTATTTTATTATTTAAGGAGGGTAGCTCTGGGAAATAGGGTCATTGAGACCAGTTTGTTGTAATTTATTTATTTTCGCATTGAAAACCAACCATTTTAACTTTTTCGTAATTGGTCATAAATAACTATTATGTAACTATAACTCTCTGATACAAAAAATTAAAATTTTCGTAGCTTAGTTTGAGTGCTACTTTTGAAGTAAAAATCATTAGAGTGTTTTGAGCACTCCATGAATCAGAGCTCGATTGTGCGACTGGTTAGTCATAAGACCTCCCACTCAGTCCTCCCACGTCGGTCTCAAAAAGTCTCTGTGAGCCGGTTCCGAGGTGTCGTCATAAAAATGCGTTGGCTTGGCACCTTCCGTCTACAAATATAGTCATACAAATCTGTTTGCCAGCTCTGATTTCACGAAGCCAACTGTTTCCATTTTTGGCCCCAAAAGCGTAATTCAATGCCGAAAGTTTTTCAAATTGGGGTTGAGCCTGGGGTATTGGGTAAACGTTAGACGTAACCTATTTTGAGGGCAAGATACACCCGGTTCTGCGGGCACTTCTAGTAAACGACGTCAGACATAACCTCAATGAAGGGCGCCGGTCTGTGCCGCTAAGTGCATTTATTTATACGCACATACGTGTGTATGTATGTAGCGCATTTCCTCTCATTGCAGCACATTCGGGTACATATTTTTAGGCCTCTTGGCCCTGCTTGTCTGCATTTACTGCCTGCTTGTTTGGGTCTTTCTGGAAACTCGATAGCAGCTGCAGCAGCTGCCTCCTCGGTCTGTTTCTTGAAAATACCGCATTGGGCGCAGGCAGAGGAGGCGGCTTATACAACACAACAACAAGCCGGTTTACCTAGGCTCAATTTCGTTTTGGGCAAATCAACCCCCACATAAGGCCGGATCACGGAGTACATACACAAATACATATGCATATGCAATCGAGGTCACTCGAATAGCGCTCAAACACTCGTCAAAAAATTGGCAAGTCCTCTGGGCCACACTTCAATCCTTTTTTATAATATAAGGATTACTAGTGTAGACTATTCTATAATTTTTGGAATGGTAAGGTCAGCATGTACAACATGGAGACACTGGAAATGAATCAAACTGAAACCATGACTATTATTTTGACCCCTGCTGTAATCAAGTATACCTACATAGTCACATTCGCAGTGGCATGTTTGTCGGCAGTTAGGAAATGATGACATCATTTCGCCGGGCTGGCAACGATTATGCTGGGGAATGACTCATCGCCGCCGGAGAATCGATACCAGCAGTGTGGAAAGCCAAGTGCACGCCACACACAGCCTGGTACAGCCTGCACTTGCCACAAGCAGCAGAAAACAGAGGAAAGGCGCAGCAGTGGCCCGAATCGGGGGAAAATAGAAAGCGCTAATTATAGACCAAGAGAGCGGCTGCTCTGCTTTCCCGCAACCAAGACTCCGTCCATTGACCCCTTTCACGCTGGAACGGATCGCTGGGGAAGGAAACCAAGGAAAAGATCTGGGGGTTTTCTTTTTGCTGTCAACACTGTGTCGGGCCGATTTTATTCTTGTACACAACTTATCGCCGAGTTTGCTTGGCTTTTCTGCTATACGTGTCTTTGTGGATAAAATACTATCTGGTTCTTCTTACAAATCTTGTTTTCGTACGCTTTACTGTGTTGCAGTGAATTTTTTGTTGCGATTGGAAGCGTGGACATTGATTTCGACGGTTGGCCCGCCCACCAATGACGCTCCAAGCGAGCGTTGGAGTGGCGCTACGCTTAGTACTCCTCAGCACCCTCGCCCTCGCCGTCTCCGGAGTCCATGCCGACCTCCTCGTAGTCCTTCTCCAGGGCAGCCAAATCCTCACGGGCCTCGGAGAACTCTCCCTCCTCCATACCCTCACCGACGTACCAGTGGACGAAGGCGCGCTTGGCGTACATCAGATCGAACTTGTGATCCAGACGGGCCCAGGCCTCGGCGATGGCCGTGGTGTTGGACAACATGCACACGGCACGCTGCACCTTGGCCAGATCGCCTCCAGGCACCACGGTGGGTGGCTGGTAGTTGATGCCGACCTTGAAGCCAGTGGGGCACCAGTCGACGAACTGGATGGTGCGCTTGGTCTTGATGGTGGCAATGGCGGCGTTCACGTCCTTGGGCACCACATCACCGCGGTACAGCATGCAGCAAGCCATGTACTTGCCGTGACGGGGGTCGCACTTGACCATCTGGTTGGCTGGCTCGAAGCAGGCGTTGGTGATCTCAGCCACCGACAGCTGCTCGTGGTAGGCCTTCTCGGCGGAGATGACCGGTGCGTAGGTCACCAGCGGGAAGTGGATACGGGGGTAGGGCACCAAGTTGGTCTGGAATTCAGTCAGATCCACGTTCAGGGCACCATCGAACCGCAGGGAGGCGGTGATCGAGGACACGATCTGGCCGATCAGACGGTTCAGGTTGGTGTACGTGGGCCGCTCAATGTCCAGGTTGCGGCGGCAGATGTCGTAGATAGCCTCGTTGTCGACCATGAAGGCGCAGTCAGAGTGCTCCAGGGTGGTGTGCGTGGTCAGGATCGAGTTGTAGGGCTCGACCACTGCAGTGGACACCTGGGGGGCTGGGTAGATGGCGAACTCCAGCTTGGACTTCTTGCCGTAGTCCACGGAGAGACGCTCCATCAGCAGCGAGGTGAAGCCAGAGCCGGTGCCTCCACCGAAGGAGTGGAAGATCAGGAAGCCCTGCAGACCGGTGCACTGGTCGGCCAGCTTGCGAATCCTGTCCAGAACCAGGTCGACGATCTCCTTGCCGATGGTGTAGTGACCACGGGCGTAGTTGTTCGCCGCGTCCTCCTTGCCGGTGATCAACTGCTCGGGGTGGAACAGCTGGCGGTAGGTGCCGGTACGGACCTCGTCCACCACGGTGGGCTCCAGATCGACGAACACGGCACGGGGCACGTGCTTGCCGGCTCCGGTCTCGCTGAAGAAGGTGTTGAACGAGTCATCACCTCCGCCCACGGTCTTGTCGGAGGGCATCTGGCCGTCGGGCTGGATGCCGTGCTCCAGGCAGTACAGCTCCCAGCAGGCGTTTCCGATCTGGACACCAGCCTGGCCGACATGGATGGAGATACATTCACGCTGTGGGCGAAAGAGGGGGAAGAGATGATTAATTCCACGCCCCAGAAAAATCGATTGCCGCAGAACCGCGCCCAACTTGAGCCGGCCCTGCGTGCGAGCGAGATGGCTACGTGGTATACACAATTCTCTGCTCTACTTTGCCGACGCCGGAATTTTACTCGGTCGCCATTTTCTGCTAATCTACAGTTATGCGTCAAAATCTTAAATAGAACTCGATCAAGAAGACCAGGAAATGACAATCCCTGTGCAAAAGTTGTTCAACGAAACTTTTCTGTCTACTTTGAATGAAAATATTAGTTTTTGCTTAAGAAATCAGGCCTAGGGGAAATAAATGCATGTTTTTGAAATCTTTTCTTAATCTTTGCGTAGCTTTTACCGCTTTTCACTTGGTTCCCCCTTATTATACGCCGATTTTCTCCAGCTTTCCAAGGCGTTCTCTTTGCGAAAAAAAACATGACGTCATCACTTTTAGAGAAAGAAAAGGCAGACCGGTCGCCATTTTGGGAAGAAAAACCAGCTTCGCGTTGCTCGCTTATTGAATTGTGTGCGCTACTTTCTATTACTACAAATGTTCACAGAAATGTACTCACCATATTGAGTTTTTAGTGGGTTTTTCACACGCGACAAGGAAAATTCACAGAAAGTGTAGAGCTACGGTTTCGAGGTCTGACTCTGAGAGCGAATACGTTCGGACTGCCGGCTATGAGGCTTGACAAACGTAAAACGGATATGAAACGCCGCGCGCAGGCTGCTTTATATAGGCGCCGGGGCTGGGTGGCCAGACAGGGGTTGGAAAAATATACCAAAGTATATGTCGATACGCGTTGAATAAAAATAAATACTTAAATCGTGAAATTTCGCCCGATGAATTCGCAGCGGTGGCGGATGGTCACACCAGCTGGTTTTAACAGAGTCTTTTAACAGAAATGTAAAGGTACAGCAGCTGCAGAGGAAAAGCCGCGGCGCATCCTCGTCGCACTGTGCCACTGTTAGAAAATCTTAACAGCACGTTAGGAATCGCTGAAACACCGCGCCACTGTGGTGAAAAAAGGGAAAAAGAGGCGTTAATCTGCACATTAAGCGATTGGCCAAGTCTTCTAAATTCCAGGCATCTTCATCACCATTGCTTTCCCAAACTAGGAGACCTAATTTGAAGATACTTGCTCCTATTACACCTGGAATTCGTCCAGAAATGAGGCACATGGAGGAGACCATGGCATATTTAAGACCGAGATTGAAGCCGTTAATTGAAGACCATTTCATTGTAAGACAGTTTTGGCTGAAAATAAATAATTTAAAATCAAGCCGAATTTTTAAAATTTAAAGTTTAAGTTTAAGCCCTGGTTTAATTCTTATTTCTCGATAATTTAATTCGAATTCGATTAAATTATTTGAATGTGAGAGCCGGTCCAGCTATATCTATACTTGGAATTTTGTATTTTAATTTGTAAATATTTTTTATACTTATTAATTATTATTGTTTTATAAAGAATTGCGAGCGCCATGATCAGGTCTTTCGCATTTCACTCCGATTAGTAAAGCTAATTTAAAATTACAACATGTATCTATTAATGATCGTGCTTGCAAGAGGCACTTTAAGCCTTTTGGGCTCTAGTCTAAGAAAAAAAATTATGCCAACTGAAGAGCGAAGTTCTGAGCACGTTTATAAACTTCCCGATACCTTTCGTCGATCGAAGTCCATTCTCTGTTCCATACAGAAATTTAAGAGAATAAAAATCGTTAAAATTTAGCAGAATTATAGGTAAAGCAATGGTCTAATTCTTCAAATCGAGATGACTTCGTTTAGTAAAATATTGGCAAAACAATTCTGAGGCGAACTTTAGGTAAAATTGCGCCTTAAAAGAGATTTGAAAATAGTGGTATCTGGAAAACATCTACTGTGAAATAGAAAGGATGAATTTATCTTTTCGTAATAGGGCCTAACACTGTCAATTTCATCAACCTCTTGATACGCGATCCTTGTAACAGGTAGCATGAAAACTGGTATACTGACAAGCAAAAGTAAAAAATAAATAGATAATGAGCTTGAAGCTAAAGAACGATTTATGAGTTTAACAAAATAAGCAATAATGAAGAAAAAACTAGTGTGAATATTAAAACCGGATTACAAAACTAATTGATGGGTGATTCAGGGCATCCAGTGCAGGAAACTTAAGCTGCGCTAGAAAGGCGTACGTGTGGTGGTAGTTCTCCATGCGAAACACCAGCACAGATGTTGGAGATGTTGTCTGTGGGCGCTCTCTAACCCGGGTCCAGATCTCTTTTAATTCTCAACATGCCATCTGGTATTTGTCGTAGAAAAAGATATAATGAAACTTTTTAAATAACATCAAAACTGAAGACTTGTTTTTTAATTTATTAATATGTTCAAATTCAATTAACATAAATTTTGTTATTTATTAAATTTGTGTGGTAATGAAATGCTTTTCTTCTGTTGTTTTTATTGCTGGAGGTTTTTAAAGAACTCAGTTAGATCTGCTAGAAGGTCGGGGGCCGGCCCAGGCCCGCAGGAACTAGAATCGGTAACCGCAAAAAGAGCAATAAAAATTTTGTTCAAAACCGTATGACGAATGAGCGAATATGCCCTGAAAGAAAAACGAAAAGCAAGCGGTCCAAGGGGTGTGTTTTTGGGGTGTCGAAATATTATTCGACTTATGAAATCGGAACTGGTTCAATATCGCATGTAAATGGGAGCCACTTACTAATTTAAACGAGCTGTTAAAGTCTTAACAGTTCTGTTTAAAAATCTCTGCAGTTAACATTTTATCGCGCCAGTGAGGCGCAAAGGGAAAACGCCGATCGCGACGACGGCGCCACTGCGGCCGTGTTCCAGATTTCACATCGTTCTCAATAATTCGAAATTCAAAGACAAGTTCGAAGAGTCTTTTGCGAAATAACTGCACGGGTTCGATTTTCCCTCTGTTGTTAACTCGTAAAATTCGGCTGGTAGACTTAAATCCGACAGCATGCACATTAATAGTTCAAAACTTATAGTCGAGTGCCTCAACTATCTGATTCCCGTTACTCAGCTTAACTTCTTTTCTAATGCATTTTGAAGATCTTAATCTTGTTTTGTAGGTTATATCATTACCTACTATTTAGTAAAACTTGAAGCCATTTGAAAATATCACGCCAAACTGTAAAAAAGTCAAGTTTTACAGTTTTCGACTCTGGTTATTTTTTTAACAACATCCCCTTGGGCTTTTCCAGCTCTTCTATGCGATTATGCATATGTTGGGTAACCATTGTACCATTTCCGAGGGAAAAGCATTCATTAATTGTCGTGTCAGAACCATACTCGCAAAAATATACCGCAGTATACTATTTTATTTCATGTATAACATAATTTCTAGGAAATAAATGTTTTTTGTGGAACGAGAGGAATGTTGGTGGGCGCAAGTCATCGATGTTTGCTAAAGCTTTTGACTATCGATAATATCGATGATACTATCTATTGTTTATCAACCCTACTGCGATGGGATGTGACACTTTGCACTTTTTGTCTTTATAGCTAGCTGTATGATTTCCGCCACAGATTACTCACTTAACTGGTTCACCCATAAGGCAGGCCTCCAAACAGTGTTGTAGGCCACATCTGACGCAGTTTAAGAGCTTTTGTCAATGATTTTTTGACGCGAGCGGTGTCCGCGTCGATTGTGTAAGTGTAACGCACGAGCACATTAGACCGCTAGGCTACAAATTTTCGACTTGCTTCTTTGATTTACAAGTCGAAATTTTTCGCCAAACTAGTCAATTATAAACAAATCTAATAATAACTAAACCTATCTATTTCATTAAAAAAATAATAAAGTAAAGTAAAGTAAACTGATAAACTAAATAAGACTCTTTGAAACTAAAAATTAAAATAACAAAAAAAACTTTCCTCAAATATGTCGTATTCTGATATATTATCCCATTGCTGACCAACAGAAGAACGAACATTTTTCCCAGAGTGTGTGGAGTTTTGGCCCAGATGTAGTAGAGAATGTGTCAAAGTATGTGTTCGAAACTGTCAGTGACAGGACGAACAAATTTGGAGTCTTAGATTTCTAGAATAATGTTCTCCCGAATTATAGCTCGATAATTTTGATTAATTTCATTAGTTATCAATTAAAATAAAAATTGCATAAGAAGGGAAATTCTTTCAATTAAAATATTAATTCATAATAATGACAACAACAAATGTCACAATGACAATGATAAAAAGTTCGGTGTCGTCTAGTATATTAATTGCGAGACATCCAGGACGTAGTTCAACTAGGACTAGGACTGTTTTCTTAACAGTGTAAGAAAATATATATCTGTGGAACATTGAACGGTGAATTTCATACGAAAAGCACGTATCACGTATTACTCAACGGTTATTTTACACACATACAAAAATTGTAAAATAAAATAAGCTGGGAAAAAAAGTACGTGAAAGTGTATCATTGTTTCTAGCTTTGCAGCGGGGAGTCTTGAATGGCGACAGCCTTGCTTGCGGTTAAAAATTAAATATGTGCAATTTCATTTTTTGTTTAGCGGCGACTTTAACCATTACCGTTTGCAAACGGTTAAACTAATGGTTTCACCACAATAAGATGTGTCACCCTCAAACCGTTTAAAGTGACCGTTTGCGACAGCGGATACACACACCTGTCGATTGGCTGCTGTGCCATCTCTGGTTGTTTTCGTGTTTCTGCTTTGTGCACACACTGAACGGCTGTAATTCGTGTGTTCAACGCTGTTTTCAACGCTAGCGAGCTTGCTGCCGTTAATTATTCAAAGGGAGAAACCGAAGGCAGTCTCACAGGCACCATGCGAATCGAAGCAGAGGACTCCTTCTGGCTGGAAAAGGCGGTCTGCTGCCGTGCGGAACGACAGTACTACGAGACACTCAATCGGCGGAAAACCAGTGTGAGTAGGGGCTGACCTTCGAAGACTTCAGGCCGTTTCGCTATAACCGATTGAATGGCGGGAACTTTTCAACGGAAGAGCCTGGGCCCTCCCATGGCACCTAATTCCATTAAACCCGATCCGCGCGACAATTCACACATGTGTCGTTCGTATGTCGCGATGTGCTCCAGCAAACGCCCGCACACCCGCAAGCTGGAACAGCCGGCAAGCTCAACGTAGGTGGCTACCCTGCGGAAATCAGCTGGTTCGATAATTCGAATCAACATTCCTATTGGCAGCCAAACAAAGGCGGCGACAGTCGAGTAGCAGCGAGTTCACGTATTCCGATCGCCTTTCAGCTTCCCGCCGCCGCCCCCCTGAGAGCGCCTGCCCCCGCGCCGGCCATAGTCGCGCCCAACATATCCGCCCCCTCGAAGAAGGCCAAGAAGAAAAACAAGACGATGGCCGAGAAGGAGCCGCCAAACAAACTGCTTTACGTGAGTATGCTGCCTTGGCGTTTCCGGCCTAAAGCCCGGCGATCTTGCAGATGAATCCGCTGACCATGGAGGCCAACTTCTTCCTCGAGACCCTCAACTCGGTAAACCAGAAGGCCAATCCGCCGCAGCTGGATCCGCACCTGACCAAGCTGCTGGAGCGCATTATGGTGGGCATCGAGAACTACATGGACAGGAATCCCACGTACGTTCTGCCCCAGGACAAGGCCGCCCCGGGTGAGGGCGTGGTCTTTGTCCAGCCCAAGGAGCTGCAGACGATCAAGCGCACCTTCAACTGCAGTGCCTGTAGCAACCGCATCGTGGGCACATCCATCGCCAAGGCGGTGGCCCACCTGTCGGAGCAGCACCCCAACCCCAACCCCAACCCCAACAATCAGCCAGTTCAGGCACAGCCGGCGCACCCGACACACCCGTCCAGGCAGGAGAAGAAGCAGACCCTGGTGAAGGCCCGTCAGCAGATGACGGTGCAGCTGCCCAAGAGTAGGTCACTATTTCACTACAACATGATATAAGTAAACCATATCTATCGATACTTTTAATGTTAAAGCAAGGCCAGAGCTGGAGTTGTCCTGCCCTTTTAAAAGAAATGGTTAAACAGCTGGCAAATGTATTTTCATTTGGAAACTAAATACTCTTTTAGATACTCCTTTTTTCGGCTATCCCTTATCTATTTCCTCATCCCTTGAACATTTCAGAGGCCAAAGCAATGATTGTGGGCGAGATCACGAATGTGTTTAAGGACAAGTACCCCATAGCAGACAAGTTGAAGGTGATTCCCGAGTACGACATCATCGAACAGGCTCTTTGCAATCTGTTATCTCCGGGCTTCCCCAAGCAGCCGCTGCGCGTCTACAAGTTTGGCTCTCGCATCACCGGCATAGGTTCACGGTCCTCGGATCTCGATGTTTTTGTGGATATTGGTAAGTAGGGACTGTGATCGCTATTCGAGCCTTTCTATGTTGACCTTCGGATTGACAGGCAACACCTTTCATACGTTCGAACACCGTGCTTCCAATACGACCATCACCAAGCTGCGGGCGATGCGAAAGTTCTTCTGCGGCAGCGACGATTGGCGCATTATTAACGTGAGGAGTGCCATAAGGGTTCTAGGTTACCACAGTCACAATCGGTATGTTCCTTTGCAGGTCATTGAGCAGGCCCGAGTTCCCATTATCAAGACCTGCCATTTGCCCACCGGCATCGAGTGCGATATTTGCCTAAACAGCTTGGGCTTCTGTAACACAAATCTGTTGAAATACATATTCGAGTCACAGCCACTGAGTAAGGAGAAACGTCCGAGCAATGTCCACGTAATCTCTTTGCTATTGCTTCTCTGCAGCTCAATATATGTGCATATATGTAAAGAACTGGCTGGAGCGCTGCAAGCTGACGGAGCAGATCTCGACGTACAGCATTACCCTGATGGTCATCTACTTCCTGCAGCTCCAGCACCTCCTCCCGCCCATAGCGGTGCTGCAAATGGAGGAGTCCGTCAATCAGGGCGTGCTCGTGGGACGTAAGTTTATCTGTGCCGTTTTTGGGGGATTCCCCTGATTACTTTTCGATTACAGCGTGGGTTGTCAACTTCGCACAGAAATCTCCCAGCGAGCTGGGACTGCAGCAAGTAGTGGTGACTGTCCCCGTGGTGAAGGGCTATCTTCGGTCCTTCTTTGCGTACTTTGCCAAATTCGACTATGAACATTTCTTGGTCTGCCCATACTTCGGCCAGGCTGACGCCGAGATACAAAACATTGAGAGGATTCTGCCTACCAGGTAGGATTTTTGATTTCACAAAAAAGGAGAAAGAATTAGCAAACTGTAAATAGTTAATCACTTGTCTAATAATTTATCGCTATTCTATTTTAGGTATTCCGCATATGTGTTGGAGAATCCAGACTGCTCACTGCAGCTTCGAAAACCGATGGTGGTGCAGGATCCCATACAGCTGAACCACAACGTGACCAAAGCAGTGACCAAATACGGACTGCAAACGTTTGTGGACTACTGTCAGCAGACAGCTGAACTACTGGAGGAGCCGTCAACCAATTGGCGCCAGCGCACTACATAATCCCCGAGCGAGGATTATCCAATCTCACTTCCGTCGCTGGCTTGATAAATTTCTGCTTTTTGTTGGCGAAAGACCTATTCTGGTCTCGTCTGATTGTACATTTTAGGCGTTTGGCACGTCTCGACAATATACAATACACTATGTATAAGTGACTTTTGTATATTTCACTAACAAGCGTTTGGAGTGTATAATTGGTTTGGTTTCAATTGCATTAACACGTAAGATAGCGTCGTATGGCACGCATTTGAACGGACTATATCTGCCAGGACTCGGGCAGCCGGTTGAACACCTTCAGCAGCAAGTATATTGTGAAGCCCACGACGAGGGACAGCCCCAGGAAGCTTATGCGGTTGAGCCAGTGCTGCTTGGACTCGCGCATCATGTTGTAAATGCCCATGGCCGCGTTCTCCGCCTCCTCCACGCTGCCGTTGTTGTCGATGACGAAGTGAGACTTCTCGCACTTCTTGTCCAGCGGCATTTGCGACTCCACGCGATGCCGCGCCTCGGATTCGGAGAGCTCGTTGCGGGCTATTAACCTCTCCAGCTGCTTGTCTGGTTCGCTGGAATAGGAGACGGGGGTAGTCTTTAGATTCTCGAAATTACACTACTTCCATGCAAGGAACCCAACCTACCACGACACACAGACGATCTTGTGTATGAAGTCCATCAGGACTCCAGTCTCGAAGAGCAGGGGCAGGTCCAGGACAATCCACGCATGTCCCGTGACCAGCAGTTTGCACACCTGCCAGAAGATCTTGCGATGAATGGTCGGATGGGTGATCTTGTTCAGCTTTCCGCGCAGCTCCTTGTCCTCGAAGATCATCTTGCCCAGGGCGGCGCGATTGATCTCCTTGCTGGGCAGCAGTACCTCGTCTCCGAAGACCTCCCGAATCTGCTGCCAGCACGGCTGACCTGGTTCCACAACTGCGCGATTAAGTAGAGAAAATTAGCGGAAGTGCTCGTTAACTGCGGAGCACAAAGCAGATGAGCTCCGCTTTTCGAACTCACTCTCCCTGGCGATTTTGTCGGCGTCGATGACTGGAATGCCCTGCTGTTCGAACACCTTGCTGACGGTGCTCTTTCCCGTGGCAATGCCACCAGTTACCGCCACAATAAACATTTCTACGGCAGTTAAATTAGTTTGGGACGACAGGAATGGTTTTTATCGTTATTCGTTTATTTTTTCTAAATGTGCAGTGTGACCAACCGAACACATTCTAATCATACCGTTGTTAAAAATACTGAGGTGTACATATGTGCACAGTGGCCATAATTTGTATAATAATTTAAACACTGTTCGTTTACAAATGGTTTCAATCAAGAATCAGTTCACTAAGACTGCTTACCTTAAAATTAATTTTTTTTTTAAATAACTTGCGAGAGCATTTAAAAACCTCATGTTATTTAATGTATAAATGTGTGAGCTTAAATTTGTTATGAGATGCGAAAATACGTGTAGATTAAAAAATAAAGTACTTACTGGAAATGCATTTTAGACAAAGCTCAGAAAATATAAAATTTGCTTAATGTAAAAGTTTTCTTTTAATACAAATTCTTTTGAATTTTACCTTTTCCAATTGAAAATTTATAAATCCATCCCCAGTTCCACTGTTTCCTATTTGTTGGTGGGCGATCGACGTTACCTTGACGAACGCCGTTTTTAAACACTTTTTTCTCAGATCCAAGATGGCTACTTTGTAATTTTTCGTGCGTCGTTTTGCAGTGTTTTGTGAAATTCCACGCGCTTCTTTGACCGAACACAATTCTCGACGCAACTTTCGGTAGCCTACAGAGAGCAATCTTTTTCACGAACTTCAAAAGATCTTCGCAGACGACAGAAAAGCACGAAATCAGGATGGTGGATAAAATTGAAATGAGCCTCGACGACATCATCAAGTCCACTCGTTCGCAAAAAAAGCCTCAGGCCGCTCGCGGAGGACCTGGTGGTGCCCGGAAACCAGGCGGCCAGCAGCGTCTTCCCGGCGGAGCCCGTCGCGGTGGCGCCAATGCCAACGGATCGCCCAGGAAGCCTGGGAGCGCGCTCAAAGGCCCCCGAGGAGGAGTGGCCGGCGGAGCCGTTCAGAAGGCAAAGTTCCCACGGGTAATTCAATGCGTTTCAATGGCCAAACGGAGCAGCCGGAGCAGAATATCCCTGTGTTCAGCTCACCAGGACAATATTACCAAGCAGGTGTCTTGCGAGCCTTGACCCACACACACCGGTACAGCAGTACAACAGTACGAGTAAATGTACAAGGAAGCGAAGCAAAATCAAAATGGCCACCCTGCGCCTTCCTACGGACGGAACAATTCTCCGAGCCCAAGCCAAGCCTCAAGTTCCTTTAAACCCGTTCTTCCAGAGTACCAAACCAAACGAATCCTGTGTCTTAATTTATTTCCCCTCTCGTCTCACGTTTTCCCCGTGAGCCCCACCCAGTAAACAAGCATTTCTAGTGTCTCCGCTCGGTATGGCTGTCCTCTTGAGGCTAGGACACGATGCACCTGCTACTGCCACGGCTACTCCCGCCAAAAACATTAGTCGATACGCCTCGCGTTCGAACCAACAGACATACCCATCTACCTTCTACCTAATACTACCCCTCTAGGGCGATGTGAACAGCGCTTGGAAGCACGATATGTACGACGGACCGAAGAGGGGTGCCGTCGGCGGCGGATCCGGGCCCACCCGCCTCATCGTCGGCAATCTGGACTACGGCGTCTCTAACACGGACATCAAGGAGCTCTTCAACGACTTCGGACCGATGAAGAAGGCGGCAGTGCACTATGATCGCTCAGGTCGCTCATTGGGTAAGTTTGCTCATCTTGTAAAATATTTTTCTTTTTTTTACTATTAGAGATAAATTACGAATTTTGGATAGAATAGATGTCCGTCTACGATCCACTATTTAATATTTTCCGATTTCCCTTGCAGGCACCGCTGACGTAATATTCGAGCGTCGTGCCGATGCTATGAAGGCCATCAAGCAGTACCACGGCGTGCCTTTGGACGGCCGCCCTATGACAATTCAGCTGGCCGTCTCCGACGTTGTCGCTTTGACCCGTCCCGTAGCCTCCACCGATGTTAAGCGTCGTGTGGGTGGTGGCGCATCTGCTCCTTTCAAGCGTGGTGGTGCGTATCCAAATCTTCTACCAGGGACCGTGAATAATGCCCAAATTCGTTCTTTTTTTTTACCTCAAACATCATTCATTAAAACCATTTCAGATCATTTTTGGATCTATGCACTTCCACAAAGATTTTTAAATGCCTATTTGTATCGATAACAGTGAACTTAAAAGATAGATTTTTATTTTTTACTGGTATTTGTTTTTACTGTTATTTATTTTTTACACATAATTGTTTCTGTTTCTCTAATTAAATGATTTCCGGACGAAGTAGTACATTTTTTAAGCGAGTCTGACACAATTTCTACTTCTTTACTTGAACTTTTCTTCTCATTGATCAGATTACAAAACTTGTGTACATATTTTGCAGTTTAGTTTTACTCCGGAAAGATTTGTGCGAATGCTTGCAGATCCAAAAGCTTAGCTTTCAAACAATTGTCTCTGCAATGGAAGCAAGAATGGTTTTGATTACGGTCCCTGACGGCTATCCCTTGCTCCAATCCTTACACTGCCATTCCAAACTGTTTTCTAGGTGGCCAAGCTGGTGGGGCTCCGCGTCGTGGAAGCTTCAAACGTCCTGCCGGAGGCAAACCGGCGGCAGGCGGACAGCGACGGGAGCGCAAGGCCCCACCCACTGCCGAGGAGCTGGACGCCGAACTGGACTCCTACATCAACGACATGAAGATCTAAGTAGCCAATAGTCTGAATTAGTCTAAAAAAGAAAACAAAGAAAACACAATCCCTAGTCTTAAGCCTACCATATGGACACTCTCCGCGTGGTTGATAAACGCATCCGGATCGACAACGCCGCGCCAAGGAACAGCACACCAACATCAATAATTATGTACATCCCATTTGCGCATGTATCCACTTAATTGTTTATTATATCAATTTGGCGGCTGTTGGGATAAGTCGAGTAACTGAAATACATTTGATGCTGTATTTATTATAAATAGTAATACGCTTTAAAGATCGACGATGAATTGATGGACACTTGTAATTCTAAACTGAAGTGTAATAAATGCTAGAATTAATTTCGTGACCAAAACGAGCTGTCTTTACTGACTCGCTAAGTTAGGAGTATTGTTTAGCTACTAGGCGGACTCCGAAGAATCTCCACCAACTTGCAAAAATAAAACACCGATAATTTATAATTAAATGTTTTATTTTTGAATAATACATCGATGGTTATAAAGGGATTCGAATTGGACACTTTAAGTACAAATGCTAAATTAGGCTTCGAGTAGGTGGTAGAGTTTAGCAAGTCAATCCATGTACTCCATGTTTGTGGGGCGGAATCACGAGTCACTTAATTTCAACAATAGCGTTAGACATGTTAAACTTTTTACTTAAACAATAGGACCTGGTGAGAGGGATGAAAATGAAACGACAAAAGGAAGAACAACTTGGAGTGCTGCTTTGCAAATGATTTTCAGAGTTTCCCGTCTCCGGCTGATCAGCAGATTAATAAAGGTATGCGCCTCTAAGTATGGTGTATAAGTATGTTATAAGCGAGTTATATTTATAGGTTTATGTTTTTTATGTGGGTCTGAGGATGTGATGGTGAGTCATTAAATGCTTGGCAGCTGCTTCTGCTCCAGGGCACCCTCCTCTACCAAAATCCGCCCGACGAGAATCCGCCAGGAGGCACTCGGCCACGAGCCTCTCCGTTCGTGGCCGCCGGCTTGTTCGCCGGCTCCTTTGGCTGGCTGGGCGGGGCGGACTTGGCTTCCTCCTTCTGGGTGCTGACCTCTTCACGGATCTTCTCCACCACCTTGTTGGGATCGGTGGAGCCCATGCAGGCGTTGAGGTTCGAGGAGTTCTGTTGGTTGTACTTGGCGCGAGGAGCCGGAACGTTCACATCGGGCTCCGAGAAGATGTTGGTGTGGCCGCCTCCTGGGGGCTTCAGCACTCGGCTGGAGGGACGAGCACTGGTGGTCAGGCCAATTTTCAGCTCGGTGGAAGTCATTTTGTCGCTGCTGCTTGTGGTTTCAGTAGCTGCAATGCATAACAATGAAGAGCGAATCAGATGCGGTCGGATATACGAGTACCCTAGAATACGAATTCAGTCACGCCATTTGCGGATGTGACGCCCGGCACAATGCCGCCGTCATCCGACATCGCCCCACTGGGGAAACTCTTTGTGGAGCGGAGTGAAAACGAGACCTCTACGAGCTGCCCTCCTGCCCCTTCTCGGTGGTTTTTCTGCACATAGAAATTCATCGGTTCCCCCTATCTTTTTGCTTGCTGCGTTCTCTTTAACTTTGCCGTTAGCTGTAATTGCGCGTTTTGTGGCCGTCGCACTTTCGTTGTTGTTTTTGGCGCTGTTCATTTCTCCGTTTTGGTGTCAAGTATTCGCACAGTGGGCTGGGAATGTAGTTTCTCAGGAAAAAGGCGAATGTTGACTATGGCTTCCAATGACTTGGACCGTTTTGTAAAGTGAATTTCCACTTCACATTACATCAATTACTAATAAATCGCGTAATCAACATATGATTTAAGTTAAATTGGTATATGCACAATCCCAGTTGGACAAATAAATGTATTTACTGTTGTTGATTCACTAATGATAGTGACTAATTAGTCATGTATGTATAAAGACCCCATTTTATGGTGTGTTTCTCAAATTCTTCGTATCGAATATGACACATTTTGGGCTTTTTTTGGGAAGCAGATATATTTATAACCTTCCCACTGTATCTGTGTAGTGATTTCCATCTATTTATGCTTCGCTAATAGCAAAAAGAGGTCGCCTTTCAGGCGATGACATCTGCAGCAAGTGCTGTAAAGCATTTGTAATGATGCGTCATCCGCCGGGGAGGCACTTCCCGCCAAACTACCCACCCGACTCCACCGGGGAGTATCGCCTTTGGGGTGGCTGTTGGCAACTACAAAAAGCCCGGGCCACACACACTCGCAATTTAGTTGGGGCATGGGGAAACAAAGCGAAGTGAATGACCGCAGCGAGTCAAAGATCTTTTGATTAGACGGCTCTGTGCGATTCCGATTCCCATAGTCGAGCGCTTTCCACCTGGGCAAATAATAACACTGGAGTACACCGCAGGAAAAACCGGGCTCAAGCTAGCAGACACTTACAGCTCCGCACACACCTGTGATATTTTGGCAATTTCGAACACAACCAACGGGACCCCCTTTCTCGCAGTGTGAAAGCCAATAACTGCGACTGATTGCCGTGTTCCCTTCCACTGTACTTGTTGTTGTTGCTTTCCTAGGGCGAACGCCGGCTCACAGCCACACACGTACAAGAGTAAATCACATTAACTGTGCCCGTGCGCCTGTGTGTGTGCCGGAATTATGAGTAATGAGCAATCTGGATACAACTCGAAATTGCGGGCCCCTGCCTTCGTCGACTTGTTGACCAAGTGAACATGGCCAAAACACATTAGACGCAAATCCAGTTTCGGCAGAGACCTGCTTAAAAAGCATCTTCGATTAGCCTTAAACGGCGATGCACACGGAAACTGGCAGAGCATAAAGAAAAACAACACCGAGAGCTCTACTAAAATTCGGTTTAAACTGCTTCCAGCTAGTTTTTAGGTGCATGCAATAGTCGCCCGACTAGGGCGAAACACACAGAACCCGACCAACATGGCCGCCAAAAAGCCAAGAGGAGAGCCCCGAAGAGATTCCCTCGGAGTGGGGACCACACAGCCAGGCAGGCGACTCTCCGCTTCCACGGAGGATGTGTTATTTTTAATGCATATGGCAGCTGTGCCAAATAAAATTCAGAGGCAGCTGCACACTCACACACAGACAGCGCTTGCGCTCGGTGTGAGAAATTCCATGGCACAAGTGAAAAGTGCTGGTCTGTGAAAATTATTGATTGGTTTCGGCCCCTGGGATAGGACACCCTTCAGTGGGCCCAACCTCTTGTGGCGATCCCCGGTCGCTTACCTTGAACACACTCTGGCACTCGGCTCTACTCGAAGCTAGTCAAGCTCTAATCTTGCGGAAATTCGCTGTGGAAAACGACGCGCTCTCGCCGACGAACGTTGATTTCAAAATGTAGAGTGCCGTAGGGCAGTTTTAAAATTTCGCTAGCAAGCTATTTGGTTTCCGACGATTTCTAGCTCTGGTCACACCCAGAGCTGTTAGGCCCAGATTACAAACACGCCATCTATAACATCCCTGTTATGAATCAAACGTCTCAACTCTTAACTTTTAAAAAGGAATTAGAATTTAAATGTACATTTTTTTAAAAGGAGCGACTCTATTGGACCGACCATTTAATGTTGATCAAACAAAAATACCCCTTAACGACACCAGGGGTTTTACGAGTTTTTAAAGTTTTCCTAAAAATATAGTACAATTAAACGGTAAGGAACGCAAACGCGACGCGTCTGTAAGCAAAACGGGACCTCATAGTCCTCATAGTACCAACTATCAGCAAAGTGTTTAACCGGTGCCGAGACAGCAACCTTTAACAAAACCTGCCAACTCACAGTGTGGTAACACTGGACTTTTGTTGACGTTTCAGGTTTTTAAGATTGCACCTGGAATAGAGTCTATTTCATATCGTTTCTTTATCTCACCGATTGATAACAAAGATGGGCAGTGATTGGGACGAGATCAAGCGCTTGGCCGCCGACTTTCAGAAGGCGCAGCTGACGTCGACCCTCCAGAAGTGAGCTACGCCTGGAACCGCACACCTTTTCCATTTAACCATTTCTATCTGTTACATTACCATACTTTAAGGCTCTCGGAGCGAAACTGCGTGGAGATCGTCACGCTGCTGCTCGAGAAGCAGATGCTGGAGGTGGTGTTCACCAACGATGGCAAAGAGTACATCACCCCGGATCACCTGGAGCGCGAGATCCAGGACGAGCTGTATGTCAACGGAGGACGTGCCAACTTGGTGGAGGTCAGCAAAACCCTGAATGTGGATTTGTCGCGGATCGTGGGCTTAGCCGAGCGGATAGCGGCAGAGAATCCGAGCATACACCTGGTGCTGGGACAGCTCATCGACGAGGACTACATCAGCCACATTGCCCAGGAGATTAATGAGAAGTTGGCGCTTCGGGGAGAGGTCTCCATATCGGAGTTGGCTTCCCAGTTCGACCTGCCGTCGGACTTCCTGCAACACGATGTGGTGGAAAAGCACCTTGGCAAAATCATCAAGGGTCGCCAGGATGCCACCAATCCCCGAGTGTTTTTCACGCAGGCCTACATCCAACGCTGCAAGGCGAAGATTCGTGGAGCACTGACTGCCATCACCAGGCCCACGAATGTGGCCGTGATCCTGCAGCAGATTGGAGTGCAGGAGAAGATCTTTCACTCCCTGCTCGACGAGATCTCGCCAGCGGGCCAGGTTACCTCCAAACTGGCCAACTCCCAATATGTGCCTCACATCTACGCCAAGACGCAGGCCGACTGGGTGAACTCGTTCTACAAGCAAAATAGCTTCCTCGAGTACGATGCCATTCAAAAGCTGGGCATTTCGGATCCCAAGTCCTACATCCGCAAGCAGTTCCCCAGCGAAGAGTTCCTCTTCCTCAAGCGTGTGGCTCTTGGCGCTCGGCTTGTTGAGCTCACGGTGGTCACCGCGCTGAACGAGTGCAGTGCAACCAAGCAGTACCTGGACCTGTCTACCATCCTCCCTTCCAACTTGTCGGAGGAGGACATTGAGGAGGTCTTTGGCGCCATCATGGCCCAAAAGCACAGCAATCCCAGCAACTTTGTGTACCTGGACAGCATCGGTAAGAATTCGACTCAAGATCTAATCTGTAAATGTTTAAGAAAATGCATATCACAAATGGAGTGAATATACCCAAGCTCTTATTATCAATTTGCTGATGGGAAACATAACATTTCATTGACAAAAAGTGAAAGAAATATATAAAATTTTTTTTTTCAGTATTTTCGCAACCGTACCTCGCGCAGCTTGTTCAGCCATGTCAAGCGTTAGCAGAGTCTCAGGCAAAGGTGGCCATCGACAGCGGCGTCTACCAGCAGTACGTAGTGGAGAAGACTCTGGCCCAGAAGGGAAATGTTTCGACCCAAGACCTTGAGGACGATGGTAAGGTGGACAAACGCGACGAGCGAAGAAAGAAAGCCTCCTCCGGCAAAGCAGGAGGCGGAGCTCAGGGGCGTGAGACCAAGACGAAGTCCACAAAGAAGCACCAACGTGGAAAGGCTGCAGCTCAAAACGACAGCGACGATGAGGACGATGTGCAGCAAGGCTCTCGAAGTGGCGGTGGCGGAAACAAGAAGACAGTGAAGCCGTTGGAACTGGTCAAGACAGCGGACATTGTTAAACTGATCACTGCCAGCCTGGAGGAGGAGGGCTTGGAGCATTTGTCGAAAGCGATTGCTGCTCTGTATACAAAGTAAGTAAATAATATGAACCTATATTCATGCAATAGCGCTTGGAACTAGATTAAAGTACATGTCGAAGAACGGATACGGTGCTTGAATTTAGAACTACAAATGAACCTGCATACTTTTTCATTATAGTCAATTTAATCAGACGGCTTTGGCTCGGGCCCAGGAGTTGTTCGAAGCTACTCCGCAAACAAATCGCCGCCAGACCCACGCTGCTATCCAGGATCGAATCAATACGCTGCTGATAGATATAAGGCTCTACGAAAAGGGTTTGAAGCTCTTTCCTCAGGACACACAGGTCCAGCTGGTTAAATACCTGCTCAAATCATTGGGAAACGATATTTGCAACGAACTTTCACTATACGTAGCCAGCGAGTGCAATCTGACTGTGAAAAATACCAACCTTAACGTTGACCAGCGTAATAAGTTGGCTCAAGAGTGCGATGCTCAGTATCGCCCTGCGTTGTTGGAACAAAACAAGGCCCTGAACAAGACCATTGACGACTTTGAACTAGCTACAGAAGCGGTGCTCAAGTCATGTAGTATGATCATCAAGAAGGTTGACAAGAAGAAGGATCGCCTTTTGATCGCGAACCACAAGAGGAAACTGCAGGAACAGCTGCTCGAGTGCCGGGAGCCAGCTCTGCTGCTGCACCTGGCCGCACTGATCCTTTTTACAACGATCAGTGGTAATATTTTACATGCGTCCGGAAAATTTGTCTCTGCCATCCTGCAGCACATTAGGGGATCTCTGAATGAGCCACAAAACGCTTTGCTACTCCGATATCACGGTAAGTTGCAGTATTAAATCGTGCTTTTAAAAATTAAAATGGTTTGCTTATATCACATATTTTTCAGATTTGGTCCTGCAGGTTCTGCAGGCGACGCCGGACAGCAGCGAATCAAAGATCGCCCACGAACAACTGCAAGCTATGCAAACTGAAGTCGTTGAGTTGGCGCAGAACTTTACACGGGCCTCGTTTTCCAAGGCTGATTAATGATGCCGCCGCGTCGCCTAAGCTTCCCAAAGCATTTCGATGTATCTTTAATTTAATTGGTTCCGGTCCATAATAGATTTGGCAATTGTTAAATTTTCATAGTTTATAAATTGTTTTTATTATTGCTATGCATGCGAGTCGCCTAAATACAATCAGTAAAGATACAAAACGATGAGCCTTAAACAGAGTTCCAAACTTAATCACTTTCGAGGTTTTATGTTTATAGGAAAACGATTAAAAATTGATTGGATTGGAAGGTCAATCTCCATAAAGTTTAGTAAGCTCAAGCTTGCGTGTGGAAAATGTTTTACTGAGCACTTCCTATTTATTTACATTGCTTGAAGTCTTATAGTTACAAGATTTGATAACAAAACAGATAGTTGTGCCTTTCATGCGTCCTTCAACGAGTATTTGATTGTTAGATTGATGTGAGAGTCTCTGCACTTTATAAACTATGTAGTCTTTGTAGAATTTGTTTGGCCTTATCGCTGGATTGCCTGCAAAAAGAAAATGGGGTTAATGGCGGTAAACTATAAGGAACTGGTTTCATTACATGAAGACTGGATTGGTGGCATCACAGCTCTCTAATGTTTGTTTAATGTATCCTATGAAAAGCTCCAAGTTCTTCAGGGTCTCGCTGTTGGGCACTAACCAGACCGTCGGCAAAGTATTTACAATAACGTACGCCTTGTTGATGGCATCGTTTGGCGAGCAGACTCGCATGGCTAACAGAAGGTAGCGGTTCAGCAGCGCTCCAATGGCCAGCTCCCGCAGAAGTTTATCAGCCAGGATGCCCTGCCAGCTTAGGAAGTTGCGGAAAAGCTTCAGGCCGCTGCAGAATTGTCGCTGAAAAAACGACGTCTTTGCCTCTTGCACTCTGAATTTAAGGAACGGACAAGTTAAATTCGTAGTTCACATTTTAGGAAATTCAAATCTTACTGTTTGGGAAAGATGGGTATAAATACATCGTTTTCTAGAGCTAGCCGCATCCTTTCCATGATGGATTCGAAAAGTTTGTTAAGTTGCTTATTGGTCCCGCTTAATGGAAACTCGCGCCCCAAGCGGTTGATGAATCCAACCAACCTGAGGGTCTGTGTGGTCGATAAGGGATCCCAGCATTCCGTGACGAGAGCTGCAAAATAGTTAAGTGTTTTTAAGACCCAAACGTCTTCAAAGAAATGTCAATAAGCCCACCTGTAACCTTTGGCAGGACAATCTTCTCGATGAGCGCCGGCACCAAATTGACATCCGGATCGTTCTTAAGCTGATCCACAGTTTCATCTGGCTGACAGGCATAAAGCATGCAGGCTTGATACCATCGCATATTCTCAATATCCGCGTACTCATCTAGCAGAGGCGACCAAAGAACTAGTTCGTGGCGCACCAGTGGCGCCAAGAGTTTTGGAAGGCACAGGCTAACGAATGCATCTTGATATGAGGACATGTCTGTCTTCCGCCATGCATGGAACTTCATCAGGATAAGCTCAATCTTGCTAAAGTCCTCGGTAACATCGTCAAAAGCCTCCACTGACTGGGATTCTATCTGCGCCGTGGATGCTGCGCTCTGCTCCTGCTGCTGGTCGGCGATCTCATCGTCACTGGACATGCCATCCAGATGGGAGGAGAGCAGGTCGTTACGCTCGCGTTCGCAGCGGCGTCGAGTCCTTCGACCCTCCCTTTCCGCGGCACGGCGTACTTGCTCTTCGTATTCCGGTGCACGACGTGATGCTGCTGATGCAGGCTCTGATGAAAGAAAATTTATTAGGATTGGTCAACATTTTTAATTTAAATCTGGAAGTAATTCTTACTTGCTGCTTCGGCAATTTCCTTCGCCTGGTCCCGAACATCCTGGCGGCGCCTATTCACCAGATAACGCTGACTTTTGCCGTACTGTTGCAGTGCTCGTTTTTCAAGTTCATTGATCACGGGCGACTTTTCGGAAAGGCAGTCTACAAGGTCGTTCACATAGCACTTTATTTCCTGGTAGAACTTGTACTTTGCGGCCGCTGTTGGTGCGTTCTGCTGGCACTCCAGCTGCTGGAGCTTTAGTGCCTTCAGTTCGATACTGATTCTCGCCATACTGTCGGTGTGTTCCGCCGATCGCTCCTTCAGCTCGCTTAGACGCGACTGAATAGCGGCAAAGATTTCCTGCGGAGTTCTCAGCGCAGTAGCTTTGGCTTTCTCCTTCTTTGATTTGGCAGATGATCGAACTGCTGCCGCCAGATTGCTGCGGTCAAGGGCATTTTTCGCATAGGCCTGCTCCAGCAGCGTGGACGTTGACTGTGGCGTCGCTAAATCTCCGTCGTCCATTCCAGACCCACCTCCTGGTGTGGCGGGCTTGATCATAAAGCGGGAAAGCACCGTTTCGTGCTGAGAATGCACTAACTGAGCAGCCGTGACACCCTTGCGGATTTGTTGGTTCTCCCACTCGTTCATCTCGCGGTCAGAGTCTTCGTCGGTGGCTGCAGAGGAGTGAACAGAGGTTAGCAAAAGTCAAAAAATTTCAACTGCGTTTGGCCTGGCTCGGTTTCTGGCCGCAATTAGGACTGGGCCCTCTACATACAATCATTCTCGACGGCATAGAACTGCTCGCGACGCTCTTCGCGCTCTTTGCGTCCTGTAATGTCGTTCATATCCATGCGCTCTTCGTCATCCGATTGATCCCCCTCAACGTCTTCGCAGGGAAGGCGCGTGCTCAGTTTGACCGGCTCCTTGGGCTCCTCAACGGGTATGTAGTCGCCTGCCCCTAGAATCGGACACAGGAATGAATGAGTTGATGTACATTTATAAAAACCGCCGATCGTACCCTGCTCTCTGGCTCTCTGACGACGCTTTCGGGCAGCATGTATCATTGCTGCATCCGGAATTGAACCGCTCTCCAGCATCTGTTTCAAATGCTCCGGCTTTGAGAAGCGGTGGCGCGTCTTGTCGTTGCCACCATCTTCGGATTGCTGGTCGTCATCGTCGTCCATATCATCTCGTCCCGCACAGAGGGCAGCTCGACCATTCAAAATGGCCTCGGGAGTCTCCGATTTCTTTACCACTAGCTGGGGGACAATGAGTAAAAACTTTGTTATTGGGGATCTCAAAAGTATTTTGTTTAGAGTGAGGCTGAAGTATTCATGCTGCTTCAAGGAAGGAAAACATGCAATTAAAATCAATGGTGGGAAAAGTACCATTTTTATAACTAGGTAGATTACGGTTTTGTAACTTTACAAAGAAGAAATAACTAATTTCATATATTTCTTCTTTTCTAAGTAATGGACATTGGTGGTCTACTACCTAGATACTTCCCATCACTGATTAATTTAAATGTCAAACTAAGCAAAGTCTAAGCTACTCCTCTTCAAAAAAGGAACTTTAAGACCATCAAATTAAACTGTAAACTCTAGATATTAAACTCATTTAAGCTAGACGTGTAATCTTTGCTTCTAATTATTCTACGATAATTGAATTGTAATTTTTGATGTTGAAATATCGTTAAACGGTATTATGGTAGAAGAAATTGAATAATAATAACCTTACCACAAAGTCGTCTGTGCGTATTTCGGTTTGGATCATATGATTATCACTTTTTTTACTTTTACTCTGATCGCTGGCAGTTTTATATCTGCCAGCACTGGCAGGATTCGAGTTGGAATTGGTTGGACCCGAAGATGGGCCACCGGACGACTCTAAATGCTGTGTACTACCATTTTCGCCACCGGGATGTCCGCTGTTTTCCGCCCGCTCCTCGCGCTTCTTCTTGCGGCGTTCCTTGTCCAGCATGCGCATCACTTTCTTGCTGTGCGACGACTTCCGCACCTGGAAGACCTCGCCGTCGTCCTCTGCAAGGGATTGCGGATTAGGAACGCTTCTGATTTTCGTACCTCGCCATAGCTCACCATCATCCGCGAAGCTGAGCAGCGCCTTTGGTTTGCTGTTGTCCTCCTGCGGCTTAATGGCCTTCCGGCTCTTCTCTTTGTCCCGCTTGCCGGAAATTATGGGAGGCGGAGGGGCCTCCATTTCGGCGTCCGGGTCCAAGGATGTGCCGTCGTCCTCCTCGTCCGCGTTGCTCGAGAACACGCGTCGTTGGATTTTCTTCGGTTTGCGAAAGAGCGACATTTCCACGTTGTTAATGCTACTTGGAATTTGTTTAATCAATGAAAACTCGGAAAAAAGAGAATTTTCGCAAAAGTTCTTCTTCTTCCTGTCTTATTGTAATAGTGATGGGAATTGATGTCGTGTTCGGGTGCCCGTGAGTCACAAGTAGTGGTGGAAATATAAAGTTGCTACTTAAGTCGATAACATTTTATGGAGATGGCACTCGTAAATATTCTGGGAGTTCCCAAAATTTTTAAATAGTTGAAAATTTAATGTTCCAAATTTATCATCGAATTAATCTTCTAAAATGTATTATCCGAGGTGTCAAAGAAATAAATAAATAAATATTCTGGGAGTTCCCAAAACTTTTAAATAGTTGAAAATTTAATGTTCCAAACTTATCATCGAATTAATCTTCTAAAATGTATTATCCGAGGTGTCAAAGAAATCCATTCCAACCAAACACGGTTGCTTTAGTGCATAGATGTACGTAAGAAACATAACGGATTTTGGTTGGAACAGATTTTTGTGACAACCCCGCTTATTATATTAAAGTCGTAATAGAAATAAGTGTTGGTATATTGTTAATGGATATGTGCATGTTACGTGTTTTATTGAATTCAGAAAATTAATATATTTCATTGCACCAGGAGAAAATCTTTTAAGTGTGGAAAGTCTTAAAATATTAAAAGTGACATTGGAATCTGGTAATATTAAAATATCGGCCAATATTTATTTGCTTTGCTCATCCCTAACACCAGCAACGCCCACCTCTAATCTCGGAACTCGGCGTTTAAAAAAAGACCGAAATTGTCGTTAATTTGTCGGTGCTTTGAGCCACAGAATCTCAAAATGGGCCTTAAAGGTTGTGAAATTCAATTGGACAACCCATGGAACACCTACTACGCCGGTCAGACAGTCAATGGCCAGGTGATATTCACATTTGACTCGCCCAAAAAAGTTCGAGGTGAGTGCGAGTTAAACCACTTTAAGGGCAGTGCAAGTAAATGTTAATTAAAAGCCAGCTGCGTTCTAAGTATTACTCATAGAAGTGACGACACCTTTGTTAGGGCCTGTGATTAATTGGAGTTCTAGATGCATATATAAATACGCTCATCTACACACACATATTGGTCATATTGTGCAGTGGTTATTCTTGTAACTTTTAGAAATCCTGTCAGAAAAAGCCGGTGTCCACCCACAAATGTGGGTTGGGCCTTTAGTTTCTTGCTTTCGACCTTGTTTTCACTTCAGCTGTGGTGATTGACCCTTCCAACGAAATGCACTTTCTCCTCTCCCCAGTTCGGCGATAACCAACTATAAATAGCTGCAAGTGTGAACACAAAAGAAAGTAAATAAATAGACGTAGGGGGTATGTAACCTATGGACGTGACAAACATTCCGCAACAATCAAATTCTGAGGCCACCGAACACGGGTGAGCGATGCTGTCTGGTGGCGATGATGTCATCGGTTGAATATGCCGTGGCGAGCTTTTCATATTATTTATAGCTAAATTTAAAACGCGACTGTGACGTCGCAGATTGTCATTCAGTAAATACAGCTACTTGTTCCTCGTAGGAATTATCATCCGGTTCCTGGGCGAAGCCAACACCGAGTGGACTGAGGAGAAGAGTGTGACCACCAGCGAGGGAAAGACGGAGAACGAGGTGACCCAGTTAAAGGGACATGAAGAATACTTCAAGATCCAGTACTATTTGCTGGGCGGCAAGAACAGTAAGTATGCAAAAGTGTAAAAGATTGTCGCAGATAGTTCTTATGACGGCTAAAAGATGTAGATGTCGAATTTGCGTTACAAAGAAAAAATTAGATTATAAACATTATAGCATTCTCTCAAACTGTATAAGAACTACGAGGATCAATGCTGTAGTGACCGTCAATGAAGTAGTAAATCTGCTTTTTATCACTTTCAAAACTGAGCTTTTGACCCAAATGAATCAAGCGATACCTTTTTAGAAACCTTTGAATGTAAGCTTGAGAAAAACAGAACTGGATAGAACTGGATAGTCGATGAATAAAAGATTTAATTTGTACTTATCGAAAGTATGTAACGAATAGAAGGAAGTGTTTGCGACCTATAAGTTTATATTTTCTTGATCGATCTAGTCCGTCTGTCTGTCCGTCAGTATGAACGCTGAAAACTTGGAAACTATAAAAATTTAGATCAGATTGTGTTATTATTACTACCCATCGTCATGCCAAAAATGTTTGAAATCTGACGACCAATTTAAAAGATAGAGTCAAACACAATCAACATTGCTATGTTAAAAAAATGTACAACTGAACGATTGGGCAATTATTAATATGAAAAAATGAAAAATGAAACCACAAAAGCTCAAAGTTAATTAAAAAAACAAATTGCTGGCAAAATTAAAAAAAAAATATGTATGCCTTATAGACTTAGCTTGTATTTCTTTTTTCCGGTGTCCTTGAGTACATAAATTAAAGGCATAAATAAGAATGGATATAGTTTAAATAGTTTTAAATTAATTAATTAATAATAATAACTAATAAGTTAATAAGTGCTTACTGAAACACGTTAATATTTATTATTACATCTATTTAGGTTCTGAAACGGAGCTGCCGCCTGGCACCCACACTTATCCATTCACCTGCGCCTTGCCGCCCAATCTTCCCTCCTCTTTTGAGGGTGAATTCGGACACGTGCGGTTTACCATTAAGGTGACGCTTGATCGTCCCTGGAAGTTCGATCAGGACATGAAGATGGCTTTTACAGTTATAGCACCTGTTGATCTGAATCTGAATCCACGCGTCAAGGAACCGTTCAAACTGGATCTAGAAAAATCATTCTGCTGCTTTTGCTGTCGCTCGGGACCGCTGGCAGTGATCACGAGCATACCACAAACAGGATTCGTTTCGGGCCAAGTGCTGCCTATCACCTGCGAGGTGGACAACACCAGCAATGTGAATCTCACCGCAGTGAAGTTTGAGCTGCGCAAGTTAGTCACCTTCCACACGAATCAGCCGCGGAGCGAGAAGCGCGAGTCCAAGGTGATCATAGCCAACTTGAGTGTCGGTCCAGTCAACGGCGGCGAGTCGCACACGTTTACGCAGCAACTGGAAATACCGGCGCTGCCACCGACCAACCTTCTCAACTGTGGTATTATAGCCTTGGACTACGACCTGCACGTGGAGTGCGATGTCAGCGGTCCGCACCGCAATCTCACGGGCAAGATCCCAATCACACTGGGCACCATCCCTTTGGCGGGCGTAAGGCCTCCTACACAGTTTACGGATGCTCCGTCGGCCGTCCAGTCCGAGGATCCATCGCTTGCGCCCACGCAGCCAGTAAGTCCGGCCAGTCCTCCGGGTGGCGATGGCGTGGGCGGTGCGCTGGGCTGGAACGTGGCGGACAGCACTGGTGGAGGTGGCTCCCTGTATCCCAATATACGTGAGTATGAGTTCTAGTCTATGATCTTAAACCAATCTTTCCCAATTTACAATTTTTGTATTACTTTGTAGCGCCACCGCAGTTTGTGGAGACCCAGTACAAGGCGCCGACCATCGCCGGACGCGACGACTCCGAGCACACGCAGATAATCGGTGACGGAGCCTTCGCTCCCCGCTATCCGACCTTCCAGTTTAATAATGCCACGGCACCGCCAGCGAACCAGTAAACGAGTCTCTAAAACAATGATATTTTTCAATAGTTTAACTCTACTCCAACTACAAGAGAGTGAATTTTTTCTAGATACCTCTAGATGATATGGGGTTTATGATTTTGATGGGACGTCTTTTCTTTCGTAATTTCGATTGGCTTGCATTTATTAAATGATAGCTTTCCGTCCAAAACGAAAGCCCAAATACATAAGTTGCAGTCAAAATAATACAGTGTCCAAAGGTGGTTCATTTTTTTTTGTTATTTTCGTTATAGTACACACTCATATATTTTTGATAATTGAAGCCATTAAATTTTGAATAAGAAATTGATCAAAGATCAAATCTAACGACACATACTTGATGTTTTTGTGTTTCTTAAAAACTTTTAAGCGTTAAAAAGGGACTTGAATCTCTATTGTTTTGACTGCATCTCAATAAATATTCGTATATATACGCACAATTTAGTCAATTCCGATTTAAAAATGCAATGGCGCTGCTCAACATTATTTTTCTCATTTTATAAGCCTGCAATAGTGCCTGAAACTGATGTACCACTATAATCGTAATAAAACACAAAAATTGATGATGAATTGTTACGAGGGCACAGCCAAAGATTTTAACTTCGAGAAACCTAATTTAGATTGGGAGACCTGGGAATTTAGAGCCACGGCACTTGTTGACCCTCTACTTCTTCTTTTTCTTGCAGTACTCCTCCAGTTCCTTGGCCTTCTTTGCTTTTTTCTCGCACTTGCACTGCTCCTTTAGGGCAATTTTTTTGCATTTGGCCTGTAGTGCCTTCATTTTCTTTTTCTTTTGTCTTATCTTGCTTTGGGCCATCTTCTTGCAAATCTGGAAGAGTCGCTTAGGATCGGCCTTGGGTGGTGGTGGAGGAGGGGGTGGGGCTGCTGCTTTGGGTGCTGGCGCAGGTGGTGGAGGAGGTGTTCCACTGACCTCTCTTTTGGTCTCTTTTTCAACCTGCTTTACCTCCTTTTTGACCTCTTTTCCGACCTCACTTTTGGTCTCCTCAACGCCCTTTTTGATCTCCTTGACGTCCTTTTCGATCTCTTTTTCAATGCCCCTTTTGATTTCCTGTTTAACCTCCGCCTTCACTGCTTTGGGGGCTTTGTTCAAATCCTTTTTTTTGAACTCGAACTTGTATTTAGCGCATACATCGACCTCCTTTGGTTTTTCCCGTTTACTTATTTTTTCGCACAGTTTCTTTTTGGCGTTCAATTCGCTCTCGGCCCTTTTCTTTGCCTCCTGAGCTTCCCGGCAAGCTTTAAGCCTGGCGGCTTCTTCCTTTTGGGCCTTCTCGCACTCTGCCTTCGCCTTGGCGGCCTCGTCCTTTTTGGCCTGTTGGCGGCACTTTTGGATGGCTGCGACTTTCTCGCACTGCGCCTTCATTTTCTTGAGCTTGGCTTTTTCGGTCATAGCCTTGAGTCTTTTCTGAGCCGCCAGCGCCTTCTTTCTTTGCTCCTTGGCCATTTTAGCGCACTGCCTCCTTAGTTCGCATATGTCTTCTTCGGGCGATTTGTTGGCCTCCTCCTCGGCCCGTCGCCTAGCCTCCTCTTCTGCCCGCTTTTTTTCTTCCTCGGCTTTCTTCCGGGCCTCTTCGGCCCTTCTGGCGCACTCTTCCCTTTCTTTCTGCTCGCGACAGGCTTTTTTGATGGCCTCTATTTTGGCCAGTTTTTCACAGTTCATTTGATCGGCCAATTTCTGGATTTGTTTGTTCAGCTTTTCCAGCTCTTCGTCCTCGTCGGGGCATTTATTTTTCTTCTCGCCGCACTCGTCAGCTTCAGCATCCTCTTCCTCCTCCGCCTTCTGGTTCTCCTTCTCTTCCACTTCACTTTCTCCTCTTTCTTTTCTAATGCACTTCAGGCACTGCTCCATGGCTGCATTTTTCTCGCATTCTTTTGCTTTGGACTCTTTTTGACATTTTTTCAAGGCGGCCTTTTCCCTGCACTTTTTGAGCATTTTCTCGGCCTTAAACTGCTTGCACCGCTTCTTAAGCTTCTTCGGGTCGTCCTCCCCATCATCGCCTTTCTTTCCACCCCCCTGGCCACAGTTTTTCCCTTTTTTCTCACCGACGCTCTTGCCCTCGCCACATGCTCCGCCGCACCCGTCGGCGGAGGAGGCTGTTTCGGGGTAAACCTCCCGCTTTAAGGACATCTCAGGGTCGAAGACCTCTTTTCCCAGGATCCTCTGCTTTAGCTGCTGCTCCAGACCTGCCAGGAACGCACATCGCAACGGCTGATCGGGTCGTGGGCAAGGAATATCACTGGTACCTGAAAATAAAATAATACTTTGATGAATACCTCGATGAAAAACCAATTCGTCTTATGGCAGCACATATTGGTAAACGTTAAACTGAAATAGTTAGCGTTTCTATCAATACCCACCTTCCTGGGAGGTCAACTCGTTTCGCAGCTTCAGCAGGGCTCTGCGATAGTCCTGGTTTGATTTTTGAACAGCTTTCAAATCCTCGCTTAGCTTAACCACGTGAACCATCCGCATGCACCTGCAACCATTGCAGGCACGGAAACAAGCATCCGGGTAGTGGCTTAAAGCCAGTGTGGCTCGTTTTAACATACTTTCTTATAATTTAGGTGCTAAAAGTCAACGGATAATTTTTAAGCCAAAAGAGTTAAAATGACCCGGTCTGCGCCATGATACTCCCCAAACTGGGACAAAAAATGGGCCTGTATTTGACGTTAATATCACAGAGAGCTTGGAGCTGAAAATTTCAATTGTAAAATAGTTGTTTCTATGATGATCCAGGATTTTTTAACATCAGAATTACAACGATTGGGAGCATCAACATTAGAGTAAAAACGTTTAATAGATTTAGTTGGGTTTTGGCGGTTACCTATCTCCAGCCACTGCATAAACAATTATTGTAGGGAAAAAGATTATTTTTTATATTAATCGGAAAGTATGTTACAGATAGAAGAAAGAATTTTCGACTTATAAATCGATTTATACATGTCCGCCTATCCCCACAGATCTCGGAAACTAAAAAAAACTAGAAAGTTTGGATAAGCATCCAGGTGCTTAACCACAGACACCAAAGGAACATTTTTAAGGATTCCGTTTAAGTGTAAATTATCAAATCGTACCAAACGCATTAAGTTTCCAAATGTTTTGAACAACTAAAATGATCCGGAATTTAATTACATTTAAATTTGAAAACAGAGTAATGGGAAAGTTTTTTTTATAAGCCGAATTTCTTGAAACTAAATTAAATTTTTTCAAGACATCAAACGTTTTTATTTAAAGATCAAGAGATTACTTAAATTGCATAACCTTTTGTACTTAACAATTACCCATTTACCCACATACCAAAAACCAGTTAAGCTTAAGGCTTAACAAAGAAGTCAGGTTGTTTATGCAGGTATCTGCTTGGAACTCCCTCATTCCATCGTGCATATACAGAGCTTCAACACTGCTCTTTGCACTTTATTCGGATTTTGGAGTTTACTTCTTTGATTTTTTTTTTTTTTTATTTCAAATGTTGGGCACGTGCCTTGATCCTTCATTTTTGGAATTTTGACAATCGTCTGTCAGACCCTTTTCTGCTGGAGAATGTTGGCCTAGTGGTTGGAAAGAATGTGTAGGTTAGACAGCCAAAAAAGCCTCTGAGCAGCTGCCCAAGGCAGGTCGGGATTTCAGGACATCTAATTAACAATAGTTAAAAACTTATTTTAACTAACAAATATTAGACAGAATTATTTCCAATTCCTATCATCAGGGATGTTTAAAAAATTATTGAATTAACGGAAACTTTCCTAACTCTCCGATTGTAGTAGAGAGGTCATTGCCAAACCGAGGATAATGTTATACCAAGTGGATCTACTTTTAAATTATTTTATTTACAACAAATAACCTAAAAGTAAAAAAAAAGAATTTCTGCCAGCATTACATAAAATCTTGATCGAGGTTATTAGGGTCAGATATTTTATCCATCAATAAATGTTTTAAGCTACTGATAAATTTTTTGGTTAGGTCCGCGTTGAGTCTTGCTTTACTTTTTCTTGGAATGGTCCTTTTCGCTCTTTTGGGGCTTTTGTGCCTTTTGTTTCTTCATAGCCTTTTTCCTGCATTTCTCTTTCTCGGCCAGTTTTCGGCATTTTTCCTTCTCGGCAAATTTTTTGCACTCTTTTATCATCTTTTTCATCTTTTCCTTCTCAGCCAATTTCTTGCACTTTTCCTTCTTGGCTATTTCCTTGCACTTCTTGTTCCAATCAATTTTCTTTACATCACACGGATCCACTTTTTTGCAAGGATCTTCTTTCTCGCAAGGATCCACTTTTTTGGGTTTCTTAGCGCACGGATCTTCTTTTAGGCAGGGATCTTTTTCCGCACAAGGATCTTTCTCCTCACAAGGATCTTTTTTCTCGCACTTATCCTTTTTCTTGCACTTATCCTTCTTTTTGCATTTATCCTTCTTGTTCAGTTCCTTGCAAATCTTTTTAAGTTTATCTTTTTCACACTTTTCCCTTGCTGCCAATTCCCTGCACTTTTGTTTTATTTTTTCCTTTTCGGACTTTTCTTTTTGGGCCAGTTCCTTGCAGACCTTTTTTACGTCGCTATCATTGCCTTCCATGGTGATCTCTTTCACCAGCTTCCGGCACTCTCTTTTCATCTTTTCTAAATCTGCAAGATTTCCATTTTTTAACCATCGGTTTAAGCCAATCCGTTGGGCCTTTTGCTGATCCAGATCGTCCAGGAAATGTTGTTGCATGGGGTTGGGGAGTTCAGAAGATTCGACGCGGATCACGCCGATCGAGCCTTCGCCCAATCTTTTAGGCCTCTGACTAGGAAGTCCATCAGGCTTACAAATTTCTAAACCATGGACCAATATTAACCTTGTTTCCAGAGTCTTAGGGTGAAACCTACCTTCATTTTGTAAATTTGCCAGAACCCTGAAGTGGTGGTTGCGAAAAAGGGAAGATTGTGTGAACCGGCTTAGACTTAACGCGGACCTCTTAAACATTTCAAGATAATATTTAAACGTTTGTGGCCAAAGGTCACAAAAAATTTTGAAAAAAGAAGTACAAATTTTGTATGCTTAGACTATAGAAAAAGGAACTAAACTGAATTATAAATCGAAGATCTCATACTAGACGGTAATTTTTTTTGACGTTAACATCGAAGGTTTTTTTTTAATTTAATTAACATCTTTATTTAATATCGAAGGTTCATATTACAAAAAAGAAACAAAGTCAATAACCATACGAATGCCAATGCATCGCCCCATGTTGAAATGCATAGGTTCTGATATATTGAGAAAGATTTTCCGAGTATTGCAACCAAACTACAGGTATGAAGAGTTTATTCGGCCTATCAGTTTTTAGTCGGTCCAACCTTATGACACGCAACTTTATGACCTGCCAAAATTAATCATTTACTTCAGAATATTACTACATTCAAATCGATTTAGTACACCTTCCTTAATGAAAAACTTTGGGTTTAAAAAGCATTCACTTCAGTTGCCACCGAAAAAAAGTGAATAAATGGTTGGATCTGCTTCGTTCAATTGGCCACACTTTATTTAATAACCAAAGAATTTTAGATAGTCAAAACTAATTTAAAACGTTGTTCAATAGAATTGGTTAATCCGCGTAAACTAAAATCGGCCAATTACTTTTTCTTGCACGGGTCCTTGCATTTGTTTTTTTTCGCCATCTTCTTGCATTTTTCTTTCTCAGCCATCTTTTTGCACTTCTTCATCATTTTCTTCATTTTTTCCTTCTTCGCCAATTTTTTGCACTTTTCCTTTTGAGCCATTTCCTTGCACTTCTTTTTAAGGTCCCCGCCGCCCTTTTTCTTACATGGATCCTCCTTTTTCTTGCAAGGATCTTTCTTGCATGGATCCTCCTTTTTCTTGCAAGGATCTTTCTTCTTGCATGGATCCTCCTTTTTCTTGCAAGGATCTTTTTTCTTTTTGCAAGGATCCTCTTTTTTACAGGGATCCTCCTTTTTCTTGCATGGGTCCTCTTTTTTCTTGCAGGGATCCTCTTTCTTCTTGCAAGGATCTTTTTTCTTCTTGCAAGGATCCTGCTTTCCCTTTTTGGCCATTTGCTTACACTTCTTTTTTAATTTGTCCTTTTCACATTTTTCCTTTTCTGCCAGTTCCTTGCACTTTTTCTTCAATTCTTTCTTCTTGCACTTCTCTTTTTGGGCCAGTTCCTTGCAAGCCTTTTTAATGTCTCCATCTTTACCAGCCATGGTGATTTCTTTCGCCAGCCTCTGGCATTCTTTTTTCAACTTTTCTAGATCCTCTTGCTTGTCTTCTTTTAGCCACCGATTCGATCCTATCCTTTGGGCCTGCTGCTCCAGACCATCCAGAAATTGCCGTTGCATCGGGTTGGCAAGCTCAAAAAAATCGTGGTCTTGGGCGAGAATGATCGGACCGCCAAATCCCTTACGTCTCTGACTGGGAAGGCCATCGGGATTGAAGATTTCTAAGGCAGGGTAAGGGTTTTACCATAATTTTAACCAGAAACATTCGCTAAACACCCACCATCTTTTTTTAAATTTGCGAGAACATTGAGATGGTGAGACCGTACAAAGGTGGGCTTTATACATCGCCTGCAAAGGCAGTCCTTCGCGCAACGACCTAGAATTAACGCGGATCTTTTAAACATTTCGTGATAAAATTTTGAACTCTAAACAAAAATTACACGGAATTTTGAAAAAGAAACAGCTTTAAAAATATGTGCTGTTTAGTCAATGAAATTAAGGCCTAAACTGCGTTTTATATGTTTCATACCCTCAAATTATTCGGAATTTAACTGACATAAGTATCAAAGATAAACCGGTGAACTTTAAATAAAACATAACCGAAATTCATCAAAGAAATTTTTACTGTAAACAAATCGAATAGTTTGTTCATGGTTGAGATCGGTGTTGGTAACCATTTCTCTGCTCCTTCGGCACAACAGAAAACCCAACGACTATTACCATAACAAATGGTCAACAAATCATCAATTGCAAACAGTATGTACCTATCTCTACTAGCACTCGAACAACAAATTAAAAAAAAGAACCTATCCTAAAAAAGTGTAAAAAAGAGATCAACTTAAGTTAAAAACGGAAAAAAGTGGACAGAAGGAAAAATTCGAATTTAAAAGCTGTATGTATACTGAAGGCCCAAAATTCTCTTTTGAGCATTTGACCATGCTAATTTAATTATGCTTATACGTAACAATCTGGTGTTATTTATAAAAAGAAAGAAGAACGCCGAGTGTCCGTTTCTTATCTTAAGGGAGCAAAATGGAAATGGAGATATAGGCAGCAAAGACTATATTTTAGGGCGCCACCTACCGGCTATTTCAGAAGATGGTATGTGGGCGACAGACAGATTTAAGCTTTTAAACCGTTTGTGGTCGTTTGGCACAATTTAAGGTCAATTCTTAGGTATTGATGAGACAAACACATTTCATTTAAAATTTTGTTTCTATCATATCTATCGTTAGAGTGGCCGTGGCACCCCGATGAAACAAATTTGCCCTGCGCAGGAAGCCCAGGAATCTGCATGCCAAGTCAGACTGTTCTAGCTCTTATAGTTTCCGAGACCTCAGCATTCATGCGGACAAACAGACATGGCTAGATCGACTCGGCTAGTGATCCTGATTTAAAATATATATATACTTTATAGGGTCGGAAACGCTTCCTTCTACCTGTTACATATGTACATATCTAGTATACCCTTTTACTCTACAAGTAACGGCCATTGGACCATTTATTTCCTTTTTTTTCATTAGGTGTTAAGGTTGTTTATATACTCTTTTATACACCGACACCAAAAGGTATATATTCTTGATGAGGAACACTAGCAGAGTCGAATTAATAGGCATTACTCGTCACAAAAGTCGATATCAGAACTTTTATATGTTGGTGCGTGATCGCCACGACCTCTTACCTCATTAAGAGGTGTTTTGGTTTGATCTTAAATAAGATGGTAGGTGGTGGTGCTTATACATATATCTTCAATTCCGTTTTGCTCCCTTAATCTGAGTAACGGGTATATGATAATCGATGCACTCGACTATAGCGTTGTCCTTTGTTTTCGTTATTTTCATAAGGGACGCATACATTTCTTCTACCAGTTATCTACTTTTTATTCGAGTATAATATATGACTTTCTCTAGCACTTTAAATTATTGATAAACACATTTTCAATATCCATTCGTTTTAATTGTTTTATAAATCGTTTTATTGCCATATAATAACATGAATAAACCAATTTCTATGTCTATATTATTTCTATATATAGTGATAATTTCCAGAAAGTCATCAGATCGACCCCCTGTTATGTGGATTCAATTTTCAGGCCAACATGGTATCCAGTTTTCTTATCGACATCTCCGTGCTCAAATCGGCGAGATCGGGAGATTATTTGACTTTGTTCGAGTGGTTCGCCGCATCTGGAAAGATAGAAAACTGTGCCCCCATCGGTTAGAGCTTTTAGTCTTGACCTACAAACAACCGCTATACTGTACTCGCTAAATTGTTACTATCAAAGTTGAGCCGACGCTGATTTGCGACACCTTATCAGACCCCGCGGTGGCATAAAATTTTAATTGACTCTGAATAATTCCCTCGTTCCTTACGATGTCGTGCGAAATGGAGCTAATCTATATACTACAGTTAGCTGGGCGTCAATCACCTCGATATGACATTCAAAAAGGTCTCTGATAATAGTGCGCTGTGTATTTCCGTTCTGTTTGCCCCCAAAACTGGCAGAAGAATTGAGTTCTGCGTAGTGGAAAAATGTAGGTATGAAAGGAATATGTTCTATCCATGACTTGTATTTTAGAAATTTACCAAGTATTTATAGTAGACTAAAATGTATATATTAATGCTACGTATACTCTATGCTATACAATACCCTTTTTTATTAGAGATTATTGGTGTCATTAAAAAGGCCCGTTTAATCTTTAAGCGTAAGTAATAACCCCAATATACCAACCAGTACAAGTATCTTCACCTAATAGTCAATTAATTAAAATACATAAGTGTACCCTAGAGTAGTTGGGCTGGGGGGGGACTGACGTCAACCGCTTTGGTTCAGTGAACCCAAAACTCACCCAGAGCTGGCGGCAAAAGCGCGATAAGGTGCTGAAGAAGTGCCGACTGCCACAGTCGTCGTCGTCGTCCTTCTCCCTTGTCAGCTCCTTGAGGCGTTTCATCTTCTTGGCACACTCCTCGGATCCGCCCAGGATCTTGATCTTCCGGGTCTGCTGCTTTTCCCGCAGAAGCTCTCGAGGCGTCTTTTTGGGTGACGAGCATTCGGGCGAGCCTCCTTTTATCTCAGTGTCATCATTCTTGGCGAACAGTTCAAATGCCGGGGGTTCCAGCTCGGGTTGTTGCAGGCGATTGATTACAGGCGGTTCCTCCTGCACATCCAGCTTGCTTTCGTGGGCTTCGCATAGTATCTTGCTGGTGGATCTCCACATGCCAAATGCCCTATCTCCGCTCGTCGGCCTTATAACCTTGGTTTTGGTATCACAAGTTTGCACTGGAGGTGTTGCCATGGAACTGGTGCTCATGTGGCGTCGACCTGAAAAGGAGGACATGCTGCGCTTGCCCTCGTTGCTCCTGCCTCTACCCAAGATCCTGTCGAAAAGATGTTGAAGCAGGCTCTTCTCGGCTTGCGGTTTTGGAGCCGGCTGCGTTGTCGCTGGTATCTCCCCCGTAGCTTTGTCCAGCAACTTAAGGGCGAGCTCCCCATCATCCAGCTGTGGCCTCTCTTTTTTCGACTGACTTACGTCCGCCGGAGCTTTTTCGTCGACTTTAGTTTTGGTTTCATCTATTGCCGTGAGTGGCTTTCCTTTGGTTTCATCCGCTGTCGTGGGTGCCTTGACTTTGGCTTCCTCCTTCTTGGGCTTGACCTCTGGAGCCTCTAGGCTGGGACTGGCCTCCTCGACTTCTTCAATATCCGTTTTGCCCGATTCCAAAGGAGCTGGGGAGGATATCTCGTGTGCTATTGGGTCGTATAGATCGTTGGGCGTTAGCTCAGATGTCGTTTCTACTCTGCTTTTGGTCTCCGAATTCGCTCTTTTAAATCTTGGGGGCTTCTGGGCAGACTTCATAAAAGTGGAAACTTTCTGTGCTAGATCAAAATTTCCGTGCTCAACATTCTTCTCATCCTTGTTTTCGCTGTCTCCAGACGTATTCTGTTTTTCACTGCTTTCCTCTCGGATGGTAGAGGCCAAGTTACCGAGTTTAGCAAAATAATCTTCGCTGGTCTTGTCTTTCTTTTTCTGAGCATTATCATATTCCTCTTCTCGGATCGTCGAGTCCAGGTCGCCAAGTTTTGTAAAGGTATCTTCTGCTTTGTTGCCCGAGTCAGAGCTATCGAGGTGACCTTTTTCAAAAATGGTAGTTCTTCCTTTTTCATCGGACCCTGATGAAAACATGGGCAAACCATCCGATTGGCTCTTCTTAGTGGCTGAAGAGAGTTCTGGCTGAGTCCACCAAGAACCCGGCCTATTATTAAATCTTTCTAAGGTATCGAACAATTCTCGGACTCTGCCTTCCTCACTCTTAGCCTGGTCACTATCGTTTTCTTCCTTGAACATTGCGACTATTTCCTCTGTAGACTGGCCTTTAGGTTTCGCATTGGCACTAACTGCATTAGTCTTCGCGCTTATTACTGCATTTGATTTCTTAGAGTCGACCGATGATGAGGCTGATGTTGAGGGAGGCTGACTAGAAATAAATTCAGTGCGCTTAGTTGCTTTGCTGGTGACATCAAGCTGAGTATTCTTATTTGACCTAAGTTCAGATGAAGGTATTGGCTTCAAGGTCTTCTTAAACGCAGTTGGAGCTTCATTCTCGGGCACGATTTTAAGTGGCAATGTCAATTTTGATCTTGAGGTTGGCTCTTTTGTGGTGATATTTTTATTGGAGGGACGTGAAATTGTACTAGAAGATGTCGTGCTTCTGGGTACCCATATGTTATTTTCCTTTACTAATGTTTCTATGAAGTAGACCTTCTTTTCATTATTACATTCGGAGGATGCCGGAATAGCCTCTGATGCTTCGCTTTGAGTGACAGCTGCAGTATTTTTGTTTGCCAACCTAAAATGCTCCACCCACTTCTGGATCACTTCCCTATTAGATTGGTTTTCCTTGTCTTCGTCGACTTTTTCGAACCTCTTTTCCTGAACCTTATCCAACAATTGGCCAAATTCTGCACTTCTGTCCTTAGGTGTTTCTAAATCTTCTTTTATCCCGGAAATCTTGTTTTCCCCAGGCATATTGAAAGTGAAGCTCGTATCCCCTCTAGATGTTTTTGTCTTACTGATTTTAGGCTCAGAACCTTGCTTTAAGCTATTAGTCGCGGTGATTGGCGGCGTTGAGGTCTGAATATTTGTCTTCTCCGTTTGGGGTTTGTTCAAAATAGTGGGTGTAACTTTTAGGTCAAGGCTACCACCTGAAGATTTAGAAGCCGGTCTTGAATTTGACTCGGTTAAGGCCAGAGGTTCTTTTGAGTGGGTCCTATCTTTTAATTCAGCGGGGTTCGAGTCCTCAGACTTTATTTCAAAGGAGCTTCGCTGCGACCGCAACTCTGGATACTTCGTTACACCTTGAGAATTTTGATTATTTGTCGAGTCCATGGAATTGAGCTCTGCTTTAATTGAAGAAAAGGGTTGATGATTAGGCTGTTCAATAAAATCAGATAAGGATGCTGTCAGAGTCTTCAGCTCGGATTCAATTGCCAATAAGTTTTCGAATTTGGGGTCATCCTTTGAGTCAGTACCGGATAAGGAATGGTACTTGGGGCTTTCTATTAGATCAATTACGGTAGAGGTTGGGAATATCTGAGACTCGGATTTGGTATCGAAATCTGCTGGAGAAAAGGTTTGGGGATTAACCTTTCGAATTTTCATCCTAGCATTGCTTACCTTTAGTTTCTGTATTCCTAACCGGAGACCCAAACTCAACCGACCGGCCTTCGAAGCCCTCATTTTTCCCTAAAACATTTTCCGGAGATCCCGATAAGTCTTTGTTGTCTGAGATGCAGACAATAGTGTGCGGGTTTGGGGGCTTGACCTCCGCGGGTGAGGGCTGGGAGCGATGTGGCTGATCCTGGATGGGCAGTACCTCTGGCCGGACCTCGTAGGGCGACTCGGGTCTTTCCTCGCCAGGAACCTTGGGAGGATCAGGAGGCGCTGCTGTCGTCTCCAATCCACCAGCACTTTTGGCCTCTCTGGTTTGACCCTTCACCAAATTCGTGGTCTTCCTTTCGCCGAAATCTCCGGATCTCGAGGAACCGCTGAGCCGCCGGCGTCGCTGGTGCAGTGGCGACCAGGACGGATGAAGGCAGAGGGGTCGGCAGGAGGACCGCAGTAGGCCGAGGCAGTGGGTAGTTCGGCGACAGGCCGCAATACCGCCGACGACGAAGCCGGCCATCTGGTTGCCGAAAAAGGGGTCGTCTGATACAACTCGACAAATTTGTTTTTTGGAAATACTGGGTCCAAACGTTAGATTTTGACTACAGCCAGTGTATTGATTATAGGCGCAACTGTGTACTGTGTTTTCTATGCTATATATATTTGTCGGCTTATACATGTTTTTAGAATTTTCGAGGATTGTTGGTATCCCTGGGCTGCACGTGGATCATCACCTTGATGGCGCCACCCAGTCCCTTTCGCGAGGTCTCGAACGCCTTTGCCGTTTCCTTAATGTCAAAATGATGGGTCACCAGTCGCTTTACGTTCACCTTTCCAGATGCTACGAAGGCCAGCGCAGCGGCATAGCTGAAAGGATTTGAGTTTCAAGCTTAATCAAGGGATATCTTTCAGGTATTTCGCACTTACTCGTTGCAGTAGCGGAAGACTCCACGGATATCCACTTCACGGGCCAGGGCATTGATCAGAGGCAGCTTGACCTCAGCAGCTCCCATGCCCACCACCACAACAATTCCTCCGGAACGAGTGGCCTGCAAAGAAATAGAAAGTTTAGCTCTACAGTTCAGCCTAACCCTGCTAGATAACCTACAAAGATGGCCAGACGGGCACTGCTTTCCGCACCACAGCAGTCGACCGCTTTGTCCGGCTGCCCGCCCATCTTTTGGCGGACAAGCTCCGCCGTCTCCTCGGCGGTTTGGTCCCGCTTCAGCAGAAGCGTGTGGGTGGCGCCCAGCTCCTTGGCAACGTCAAGGCGCTCCTGCAGCAGATCCGTGATCAGGATCTCAGAGATATTAGGATTACATGAAACTTATTTTTTGTTAGCATAAGAGTTTAGATGGCCTTTAAGGATGATACCTATGTCTCATGGTTTATTTTCTATTTTATTTTTTTAAAATTCTCCCTCAGTTAGATACCATTGTTAGACTCAAATGTTACGCGATGAACACCAGAAAGTTAAAATATTTTCTTTAACGAGGTCAACATACCATTAGAGTGACCAGGCCGATGGGTCCTGCTCCCAGGATGAGCACCTTGGAGCCCAGTGTGACCTCCGCCCGCTTGCAGGCATGCACGCCCACGGACAGAGGCTCGAGCAGGGCGCCTTCCTCCATGGTGACGTGGTCGGGCAGCTTGAAGCAAAAGTCCGCTGGGTGCTTGTAGTAGCGGGTGAGGTTGCCGTCGTAGGGGGGCGTGGCACAGAAGACCATTCCGGGACAAAGGTTGTACTTGCCCTCTTTGCAGTGGGCGCAGTAGCGGCAAGGTACTCCAGGCTCGATGGCCACACGGTCGCCAACCTTCAAGGTGGTCACCTTCTTGCCCAGCTTGGTCACCACTCCAGCGGATTCATGGCCAATAACCATCGGCTTGGTCAACACAAAATCACCAATTCGTCCGTGGGCAAGGTAGTGCACATCAGAGCCGCAAATGCCGACACTGTCCATGGCCAGCAGAACCTCTAAACAGGAAATAGGAAAAGAAAAACTATGTAAAAGTGTTGTTGAACAGGCTATTGAATGAGCGGATTTTATTACATTCATATCAGTAAATATTTTTGTGTAAGTCATGTATATATAACCTTGAATCGCTGTGTTCGAGGCAGTGGGTCATGAAGCTAATAGCTTATCAGTGATTAGAAATAAAAAGGTGTAGAGCTGAACGTTACACTTGCGAAGTACACGAGCAGAAAGTTAATTTTCATAATTTTAAGTGAATGAAAGTCACATATTACTTACCATCATCGGCTATCTCTGGAATGGGACGTTGTTCCTATTCAAAAGATTGGGAGTGCTAAGTAAGTGAACGCGCCATTGTCCTTGTCAAGCTTACCAATCGCATATCCTCAATGCCATGCAGCACAGCTGTAAGATTATCCTTGGCCATTTTAGTGATTCTACCGAACTTAGGGTGCGCACAAATAACCAGTCGCTTGAAAGGCTGAACCGCAACTGAATCAAATACTTTAAACCTTACTGTAGTGGACCTCTCGATTCGCGGTTATCAGCTATCAGTCTCTGTGACGTAGGGGACTCTGATAGCGATAGGAATTTAATCGACACCACACCCACCCGCTTTTGTGGTCAAAAGTTATCACCACTTGAACACAGCTGTTTTAATGTGTTGTTTACAATTTTATTGCACTGTAGTAAAGAGGTACTCTGGATTTGACTAGAACGGAGATAAGGTTTATAGGTTTCCTTTATCAAGATTAACTATTAATTTTTTGAGTAGTTTTTAAAGATGTAAGTCATGTAATATTATTCTTATATTTTATTGTGTGACTTCTGTTGTGTATTGTACTTTTTGATCACCAGACATGGTCGGTGTGCATTTATGGATAAGGTACAGTTTTACCGCAGCTCCAGTGTTGATGTCGGGTTATAGACAGTGCTTAAACAAAAACAACGAAAAACCTAAAACTTCTGTCAAAAGTTATAAGTATAATATGTTAACACCAAGCTTTGTTTACACTTGGGTAAACCAGTATGATCTTAATTGCAAGACCCTGTTAACATAGCGGCCACTTGGCGTATAAGTAATATTTTTGGCTACAATACAAAACTTGGAAGGTATTGATCTTCAGAGAAACCTTTTATTATTCAACTTATTTAGGTATAGGTTTGATGAACGTGTTAGTTCTTAAATAGGATTTTTAATGGTGCTCCAGAGTAAATAGCCACACATTTCATACAATGTAGGGAAGTATTACCGATGGCTCCCAAGTCCTGACACATCATTTTGGGAATGACTTGCAGATCACAACACCCCTCTAATGTCCCTCTATGTCAGGCATGTACTTTAGTACAAATAAAGGATGTCCTCAATGTGTCATTGCGGACATTTAACAGAACATCAAAAGTGGTTGCGCCATAAATAAGCAGACCCTAACTTTGACCCCCAACTAGTTCACTTCCACCCTCACCAGCATCCGTTTTGCTCTCCTGGTGCTGAGCCATTTGTAATTTTTTGCTCGGACAATAACAACGACAAACAAATTTTAGTCCACTTCTGTTTTATGGCAAATTAATGGAGCGACATGCGGCCCATGTTCGCAATGGAACTTCACTCCGAGCACTCGAGCCTAGCAGGTGGCCCCAGCTTCTGCCCACCACACCCAAATCCGCCCTTCTTACTAGCAACCTTTGCTTCACACATGCCGAATAAACATTGTTTTTGCGCACCCTTAAAGGAAATATTACTAATTTTTCCTTAAACTTTGTAAAAACACTTGGGTAAATCGATTGTTTTAAGTATTATAATTCCAATAAAAAGCTAGTTTCCACTTTAAACAGTTATTAATATATAAATAGGAAATTTGATTAATTTAACTATGGTCTTAAAGAGTTTCCTAAGCGCGTTTGTACTTTCAGAAAAAATATTAATAGCCTTATTTAATTAAAATTTGGACTGGAAGTTTAGATGTTGAGTTTGTAAACATAATTTTGGTAAAAGATAAAGTAATTTCTTCGGCCAAAAATTCGACGTTTATCGACAGTTTGAATAACCCGCGCATTAAAGTAGGGTATTCAAGGTTTTGAGTCCCTGAGAGTTGTTGTCTTTTTGTTTTAGTTGTTGCTACTGGCACTGTCACCGATGTCGATTTTGTGCAGGCAGTATGTTTGGGTGTTGCTTTCTTTTGGCTTCGTTATGTGTTGCCAGGACGGGCTAACATATTGGACATTTATTATTTTTCGTGAGTGTTTTTGCTCGTCGAGTAAATTATGGCGGTCCAGTGCGGGTGGATGTGGACCAAAGCTTTAGCTCTTACCAGAGATGGGAAGTACCTGGAAGTACCTGGTTCCCTGTGTTTAGGTACCTATTTTTAAAACCGTTTAATTGGAGTTTAACAAAAAAAACAGAATAAAAAAGGATACACTTAATATTAAAACTTGATGGAGTGGCTAAAGTAATGATTTATGGGTGTACCATTACATATAAAATCATTTTCATTGATGGTTGTAACTAAATTTAATAGTTTTACTGTAAAGTAATTTATTATTTTAAATATAAGACATAAGATATAAGAGTGGCTTTTTACCTTAATGGAATATAAAAGGTTAGCAACACTGACCCAAATGTCCTTAACTTTTCTCCCTCACAAATTCGTTTTTCTCAGCTGCCATAGTCTGTCCGGTTTTTACCAGCGAAACGTTTAGCCGGCTCAGATTAGATCTATATTAGTTCCGTGCTCACTGATAAACCCTCCGGAATGGAATCCGATTCAAATAAGAGCGATGAAGGGTTGGGTTCAGTGGGAGGCGTCGCGTGGGTGCGGGCGTGGCAGTGTTGCAGGCGTGTTAAATTAATAATTGCATAAATTTTACATGTGCTGTTGCATGAGTTATGAACGAAACGGCATAAATCGCGAATAATGTGCACACTGGCCGTGCGAATATTTATGGGCGTGACTGTAAATCATCAAACCATAAACGCACTTGCAACGCCGACACCAAGCGGCCACTGTATGCACCGATCCTCTCGACCTTTTGTGCTCTTTCTATTTGGGGTCGGGCACTGAAAAAATATATGGCTATATACTTAAAACACCTAGGCGCAGATATCACTTTTTAAATTTTTTCAAGCATAAATTTTAATGTTCATACAGAAATACAAAAGAACTTACTTTCACATAAACATTTCCAAATCTTTGTAGACGATCAGACATAAAATATTAAACTTTTTTAAGATTAACCATCCACAAATTTGAAACATCAGTTAAATTTTAAATATGGTTCTCGACGAAATCAATGCTTAGACTTAAAAAATTTTAAATAAATAAAATAAAATTTAAAATTTTTATTCAATTAAAAAAAATACTATTAGTTTTTGTGTAATTTTAAACAGAAAAACTAATAGTATTTTTTAAATTGTAATCAATTAAAAAATGAACGCAATAAAAAAAATACTTTTAGTTTTTGTGTTTAAAGTTACACAAAAACTAATAGTATTTTTTTAATTGCGTTCATAAGATGCAAATTTATTATAAAGAGTTTAAAAACATGCTTATGAATTTAAACCGGACGCATCTTTTGATTTGTTAAAATCCGAGGAACTCTAACAGTCGAATCAGTGTTAATAAAATGTGATGACAGCTTTTATTCGCTTGGCTAACTCGATTCCGTTTGCCATTTTAAATTTAATAAAGTTGCATAATTGTTAAAATATGCATTAAATTTTGGTGTTTAATTTTCATTAAGATTTTTATTAAATTTATATTTTAAAAATATCAACTAGCTTATTTATTAGTTTAAAAACAAACAAGACTCATGTTTTATGTGTATATAAGGTTCAATAATTTTAATAACTTCATTTGGAATTCGTAGTGAGAAATAGTAAACATTGTTAGCTTATGACTATATTTATGAAAATTCAAAAATTATAATTATAAATTTCTGTAAATGTCTGACCGCAAAAAGACATAGTTTCGTCGGAAGCCTAAAACTATGCAATGTTGTCACAGTTCTGCAGTATTTTTCCACAACGAGAAAGAATAAATAAGCCAAAGATGTTGTCTTTGAAATATCCTCCGTTACTGTCTTTGTCAATGAAGAACTTCCGGCAGCTCTCGGCCATTAGTCTTAATACACGCATGGAGATGAACCGAAATTTGCCCAATAAAAGTTCGATGCCATAAATTAAGGGCGCATCCTGCGCCATGTCCATGGCCCCGGGCCAAGGATACGAAGGATGCGAAGGATACCAGGCGCCAGCTGCCGGGCGGGGGGATGGGTACGGGGCTTGGCGCAGGGAGAAGGTGTTGACCAATGGAGAATGAGATATGCGATCAGTAAATACGTTTCCGTTCCGTCTGCTAATACACTTCCGCCAGAACTCGGCTTTAATTCCTAACACCCGTCAGCCCTTGAAGGCCCAAAAATACCAGGAGATATAAAGTCATTACTCTCAGCTGGTGCGCTGTAAACTCGCAACACTTTGATGTTTCAAAAATTATTTCATTTTCTGTACCCACCACTCGGGCTGCAGCCGTAAAAGGAGCAGGACACTCGGGGAGAGCAGTGGAGGACAGGACGCGGGCCTTAGATTTATGGCCGGGAGCCAGACAAAGTGTCTGCGGTTCGGTCAAAGCCTTCAAGGCGAATTCTGCGGGCTTTGTGTATCGTCCGTTCCATCTCGGCTGCAAACTGCGCTTTTCCCCACTGTTTGCCGAGCAGGAGGACCGGCAAAAACTGCACACAAGAAGTTGAGGAATGGTGCAAACTTGGCCGGGTCACATGTGAGTCAAAGTAACCAAGACACAGCAGCCGAAGGGAAAGATTGGTAAGTCAAGTTTTTTGCAGCCACTGCCGCTGCATCTCCGAGACGAAAGTGCAGCGATGGCAAAAAAGTGAGACCGGATGTCGGAAGTACTCCATTCAATCTGCAAACAAGCCGCAACTGCAACGAAATGAGATATTCGTTTTTTATTTAAATTTCAAGGCGGCAGAAAAACATCCTTGTCGGAGACCCTGTGTCCACTGTTGCTCCTAGCTCAGAGACTCCAACAGAGAGGGATATTATAGTAGTGATGTTGTCTATAATACATATAATATAATAACAGAATGGGTTAAATAGGGTTTAGTAAACTCATTTGAACCCAATAAATGGGCTGTTATTAATCATTAAGTTCCTATTTTAATTTCATTTATTTCAATTAAAGAGATTCCGTTCGGGAAGTGGTTATTCTATAAAGTTTTCTCTAATTAAAACTGCTAAAATTTTACTTTTAATAAGAGCATAAAAATATTTCCCTCTCTGCATTGCATGTGTTCCCTTTGCTTCACCAAAGTTTATCACTGCTGCTGAGTTTTCCTCTGGTGCTTCCGGCGCGAGGAAGATGAATGCCTCGCCAACGACAACACGATGACGCCAATAGTTTTTCCTTTCTCAGCTCAGTCTCAGTCCCAACTGAGTTTCGCTTTTCCGAGCTCAGCTCAGCTTGTGGTCGCCAAGTTTTGTTGATTTAGGGAGCCAGGGGGGTTTCTGCTGCGGAACTGTTTGGTTTTTGCGAAAGTTTTCTCAAGTATTCAAATAATTTGTGAATTTGTCAAAAGCGGGATACCCAAAAGAAATATATTTCTCTAAAAAGCTGATGAATTATAGTAAGAAGGAAACACTAAAATAATTTTCTTGACTTCATGCTTACGCAAAAGTGTGTTTATATAATTCTGATTTAAAATATAATTGTATCTGTTTCAAAGCTGGAAAAGAATTTCATAAACCATGTTAATATCATTACTTTAATGATATAAGGGTAAAATGTTGTCCCAATAACACAGTACCATATTTCTTTACGTTTTTTTAATGTCATGGCAATAATAATAACTCTAAGGCTTCACCTGAAAATATTTTTCAAAACAAGTAGAGCTTTAAATCTATTTAGCTCATCATAATGACGACTATCTTAAAACGCAGATAAAAAATCGTAGTACACTTTTTGGCGATCGCTTCTCAGCAGTCAACTTTAATCATTGTGGGTGGTAGGGATGGTTGAAGGTTATTCGCCAAACGTAAACCCCAAAACATTCCTTCAAAACATTTAATTGTCACTTAGCAAAACAATCAGGCAGTTTAAACCATCAGTTCATATAAACGCGCAAGTTCGTGGTGAGTTTGGCTCGTTAATTCACACATCGCCGATATAAATTAAATAATGTGTCCCAAGGAGGGGCGCCCACTAAATTAAAAATGATATAGCGAAGGCAATTTACACAGTCATCGCAGGCATTGTCAGGGGAGCCGACAAAGGAGAACTTGCCTAATTAATTTCCATTACAACGTGCCATGGGTTGCAGATTTTCAAGGGCGCTAAAATATATATTCTAAAGTATTCGGTTGCCAAGTTCCGCGATTAAATTAAGTGACAGGGAACTAAATCATTTTGTCGCGTCACAATTCACACTCTCAGAGGCCAGAGGATGACGTGAAGGGGAGACATACTACCCGTGGAGCATATATCCTGGTAGGCTTCTTGCAATTTGTCTACGTTTCTTCAAGGGTTGCAGGAGCAGTTTTCACTACTCGGCACTCAGTGAAATTGGCTCATTTGCATTCGAAATTTGAATTAATGCAAAACCACTGAAAATGCCAAAAAGCTGCTGGGTAAACTTTTAGCTGGCCATCTTGCCCAGCTTGTTGTTGTTTTTCGGCAGGGGAGGAGCTGGTGAGGGGCGGTGAGCCCGGGCTGATCATAAATATTCGCCGGGCTCGTTAGAGCTGCGAACGAATGAACGCGACTTCCTTACTAACTACGCACGAAATCAAGTGGGGAAAATTTCTCAGGGAGCAGCTGCCGCGGAAAATGTGTGCGGCCAGGGTTTCCCGGCCTCCCGGCGCCCCTTTGCAGAAGCTCCTTGCCGCAGTTCCTTATATTCCGTATTCCCAGGAGCCGGCAGCAACAACATTAGGAGGAACATCTTACTCGCCTTTTTAAAATGTCCAATAAAAATTGCCGACACATTTCGCCCATATTTCTTCGGAATCCCATATAAATCACGCGCTGTAATCCCTCATGCTATCGCCGCGTCGTCTTGGCTTCTTCTCCGGCTCCTGCTCCTCCTCAAGGCCCCTTCTCAAGACCCGGGCTGCAGGGTTGCAAAAGTGGAAGTGGAGGGGAGGGGAAGTGGGAGTGGCAGCCTTCTGACTTTGGCAGTTTGGCAATAAGAAAGTTTTTCTTTTCCCCCCTTGTGGTGCGGTTACTCCGACTGCTGTCGTTGCTCGGTGGTCCAAACAGAATCCCAAAAAGCCCCCACCCCCAAACCGTCCACCCACTTGGAATGCCACCCGTTTTTTAGCCATGCGTGCGTGTGTTGGCCAACAAACGCGCACTCTCCGGCCTCATTATTGGGCGCTGGCGATTATTTGAAATTGCAAAAGTTTCATTCATGGCCGGGGCATACGTAAATGGAAAATATATGTTCTCGGGCCAGATAAATCAATAGGTGCACCAAAACATGTCCGGAATTCTCAATTCAAATGAGCAGCTCAGCGCCAACCGCCTAAAATATACGTGCAGCAGGGGTGCAACTTTAACTAGCCATTTTTTAAACTTGTTGATTTATTTTCACTAAAATAAATTAAACAAGGGCTTTGGCGACATTTTTAAATGAAACTAAAAATCAAAAATATTGAATATTTTGAATTTAACTCTTTGATCCATAATTTGTTATGTTTCCAGGGCACACTAAAAAGTAGTTACAATATTACTTTTTATACCCTTGCTGAGGGTATAATAATTTCACTCAGAAGTTTGCAACGCAGTGAAGGAGACGTTTCCGAGACCCCATAAAGTATATATATACTCTGGATCAGCGTCACAAGACGAGTCGATCTAGCCATGTCCATCTATCCGTCCGTTTCTACGCAAACTAGTCTCTCAGTTTTAAAGCTATCGGGGTGAAACTTTCCCAAAAGTCTTATTTCTATTGCAGATAGTATATAAGTCGGACAAATATATATTTTAGCTCCCATAGGAAGCTAAGCTTGGATATAACATTTTTAAATTAATTCTGAATTTCGCATTAAATTTTATCAAAATCGGACGACTATATCATATAGCTCCCATTGGAACAATCGGATAATTGGTGGTTAAATAATATTGAAAAATTATATCTTCGGTGATTTGAACTTATAACCTCCTACGCTTCGAAATAACATTTTTTATTGGGTTTTGAATTTCGAATAAAATTTTATCAAAATTGGATGACTAAAGCATTAAATAAACATAAACATAGGAATGCCATAGGAATGTTTGGAAAATTAGTCGTAAAACATGAAATAAAAATTATATCTTTGGTGTTTTTTAACATATAACTTTATTAGCTTAAAAATAACATTTTATAATTAGTTTTGACTTTCGAATTAAATTTTATTAAAATCGGACGACTATATCATATAGCTGTCATAGGAACGATCGGATAATTGATGGGAAATAATATGAAACGAATTATAGCTTTGGGGCCTTTTGACATATTATCTTATAATATTGGGAATATAAATTTGTATATATTTAAGAATTTCGAATTCAATTTAATAAAATTATTGATTATTTTTTATAACTGCAAGAGTATATAAACTTGTTTCTTGTTTGTTATGATACTTACCAAATTGTTTGAGTAGTATTAAGCCGTTGCTATTCACCAGCATTAATTTTAAACGTATCCAGCAAAATGCGACCCACTAACTTTATACTCTCTGCACAGGACTTTTTAATTTGCAGTCCCAGCCAACTTCATTTTAATAAAACTCGCTCGTTTTCGAAATTGAAAAGATCTTGCAGTTACTCCTCCGTGCTGGTTCCTTATAATTATGATGCCGGGAGCAATGCATCATTTTAATGGGAGCGGGAGAAGTGCTGCAGCATCAGGCTTAATGTGGCACTCGCATGAGCCCTCTTCCCCAGAAACTTTCGGGAAACACGCGAAAATAATGCGCGCATATTGTCCAAATTTGTTCTCTATAAATTTCGTAAACAAAACACCCAAAAAACCAGGGAAATGGGAGGGGAACTGAGTGCAAAGTGGGGGAAGTGCAAATCGTGCTGCGAAGGTGAGCTGAGACCAAAAGGCTCAGGTCGGGGTCACCACTGGCTCGGATGGTTTCTGGGTCCGCCGGATGGTTCATTCGCCGGCGGATTCATTTGAGTGGGTGGTTGTGGGGGTGGTGGTTGCTTGTTGGCGGCTGGGCGGTCGGGTGGCTCGGTGGTTGGCTGTGGAGGCTACCGAAAGGCAAAAGAACTATGTTTGGCGAGAGAGATAAAGCAATAAATTCTGTCAGAAATTTAATTTGATAATAAATCTTTGCTTCTAGCGCTACGGAATTTATTTCATTCGCACACACTCACACGTTGTATATAGAAATTCGTGCACATAATAAAACAAAAAGCAACAACAACAGGGCGCCCGAAAAGGGAAGAAAGGAACCGGATCGAAAAAACGTGCGTGCATGCCAAGGATGAATGAGGATACCCGAACATGACACTTATGGATGTTCCACCGCACACACTCGAGCCCAGGTCCTTTTTCTCCGCCGGGATGCGCACCTTTCTGTATCCGTGTGGGGGTGCTCTGGGAGTGGGCACCACATAATGGCTTCTAATCCGGCACTTTCCCTTTTTCCCAACTGTCATTTGGCCCTTATCACATTCGGTTGGCCCGAAGCGTTGATAACTTTAAAGTGAAAATAAAAAGGCTTATATTATACAGAACGGAATATGACATAATACGTTGCTTATTTGTGTTCCATTGGGCTGTTGTTGACCGTGTTGGTAATATTTGTGGGTTTTGATATTTCAACCCAGAAGTTTGATAATTTCCACGTTTTGGGAGGGCATAGTTTTGGAGACTCACGCACTTGATGCAGAAAAAAGTGTTTTTCAGTATGTCGAAAATAAGGATTTTTATTTCTTCCTTGGTTGATAAATAAGTAATAATAAATCTAAATTTAAACAAGGAAAACTTTTTTAGGAAAGCAATTACCGAGAAAGTCAAATAAAAACCTCACATTTTTAGATACAAGTAAAATTATTATTATTATTATTATTGTGCAGAGTCGGGAATATCTTAAACTCCTTGGAACTTTCCCACTAGCAGTGCCGTCCTGCAACGGACGATTATTATTTATATTGTGTAAGTTATAACCATGGCAGATCAGTAATTCCATTGTCACCGAAACGACCATGACCCGACTGTTTGGGCACAGCCTTCCCTCAAGGATAACGAAATGGAACAATATCGAGCAATTGGCAGGTGGAAATATGGTCAATATCTATGACCTTGGACCGGCCATTACCATTTGGCCATTTCTCAGGCTGTTATCATTGTTTCTCCGAGACACTGCGCGTTATTGGGTCACTTTTCCTTTCACTTTTCCCTGGCTACGCACAGGTAGGCACACGATTAATTTGGCCATTAAGCCGGGAGAACGGAGGCAAGAGCGGCGGGAAGGTTTTCGATGGCGACACAAGAGATTTTCAGTTCGCAGCTCATTTCGACTGAGGTCATGCTGAAAATATGCACTGCAGAGCTGGCCGATGCCCAGAGAAAAGCAGAATTTTCGATAAGATTTCGCCAAGATGCTGCCAACTAAAGTGTCATAAATCTTGGCGCTAAGGATTGCCCTGCTAAGCGGCGGAGAAGGAAGTCCCCCGAAGAAATGCTCAAGACGCCAAAAAGCGAAAGAGTTGTCGAGGTCCAAAAATACACTTGACACATCGCGCCGTCTCTATCTCGCCGCAGCTGTCTTTCTCTTTCCCGCTCACTGCGACAAGTGCACTGATTTATTTGGCCGGTTTGCAGTTGAATTTTTGATGCAGCATAAGAAGACGGCAAAACAAGATAAATGACGGCCTGCGATTCTTGGCCATGCGGGGATTTTGGTACCAAACTAGCTGGCCAACTTCAGACAAACAGAGCGATACTAGATACATATACAAGCACGTATGTGGCCCTCTGCTCTCCCTTCCCCCTTCGAGACATCATCCCCCATCGCGCGGCGAACTGAACCCTTAATTCTCATCATAGATCAACCATTTTGGGTCGTAAATAACTCGCTCAAATCTCTAATTTGTTTTGCCCGACAAGCAGGAAAGGTGGAAAACCTTTTTCGGAGCGGAGAATGGAGATTAGGTAACCGAATTTAAATGGAACACGATTCGGAACATCGCAGTCACGTTTACCATCAGGCGTATGGATTTAAAACAACTCAATATTTTAAATTTACTAAAACTTTAGGTAAGACTCTCCATTTAAATAGGGGACAATATTAGTAAAGACAAAATTTTGTTAGCATTTCTTTTTTTCAAACTGAGAGTTTACTTTTAGAAGTCTCTAGCAATTTCGACTTTTTTAAAACTGAAACTCAAAAGATGAATAAATGTAGAGCCCCAGTCACCCGATTGTCATCAAAAATCTGTTAAACACAGTCAGATAGCATTTATCGATAAGTTGGGCATGCAAATGCAGAGTCAATTGAATCGCCATGCCAGACACGACAGATCCAGCGAATTAAAAGACAATATCATCAATTATATTATGGCAAAGGAACGCCAAGGCCCCAGGCCACAGGCCCCAGGCCCCCTGCCCAATAACTCTCCTCCGGATTCCTTTTTTGCCGCAGAGTTCCATTGACCATCGAAGCCAAAATACTTGGCATCGCAATGAATCGTGTCTGGCATTAATCCCTGCCACTCCCCCTGTCCACCGCCGCCCGCCCGCGTAAGACGGTTGCATAAATAAAGAAGCGGACATGGAGCCCGGGGATGAGATGGTATGGGATCGTATCGGGTCGGATCGGGCCGGTCTGTTGATCGTGAGTTATGGGTTGTCACCTGTCTGTCGCAGCTGTCAAATTGAAAGTGGATTGAACCGAACGCAGTGCACTGCGAGTAAGTAAGTAATCACACAAAGGTAATCGTCATCGATTGGCGATAAGAATATCAATTAGTGTCGCATGGCGAGCGATCAATTGCTGTGGAGTCAATTGAACTCGTGGACATGCAAAAGGGAAGCTTAAAATAGTATTGGATGATAGTCGATGTAGTAAACAAAAGTAAAAGCAGTGGAACATTTAGTAAATGCATTCTGAAAATGTTTTTTATTTGAAAAGCTTACAATATGTCTTGCCCAAAAATACATTATTAAAAACTTACCTCGCCTAGTTAGCGCTTTGAATGCCTCGAAGATCCCCGGTATACTGCTGTTTCGCCTTAAGGACGAAGTCCGGTTTGTCTTTGGGATCGTTTTCTTTTTTGTTTAATGAAAATTAATTGCGCCACCAAAGTCGTGTGTTTGCGATCGCATTTAATTGCATTTCTTACACTCGTATCCCCCAGCGGATCCCCAACTGCAGATCGAGCCCGAACCTTTCTGTGGATCTCTTTCCTCTCTCTGCGGCCAATATATCATGGACACACACGGGAACACACACTGCCATTCGGGACAACAAGAACATGATTAATTTCTGACAAATGTGCGACACAAAAGAGATGTGACACACCTTGGACCACAAGATGGCTGGAATGCAAACACCCAAATGCACTCTAAAAAACTAGAGCGCACATATATTTTGAACTCTTTAAATTTTTTGTGATCTATCTATGTATCTATGTACATATGATCCTGTTCATGTCTATATAATATTAACCTAACCTTTTAAGCGCGTACTCCTGAGTACTGTTGAGTTGATGTACGAAAAACATCGTTAGGCTCAGGGGATCTTCTAGTTTTCATCGCATATCTTAACGTTTTTTTGTCTGGAAAGGTGTTTTCCTACTAACCAAAAGTAGCATCGAAGTGTTTTTCTAATTATTTTTTGTTTCCTTAATGTTGTTTGCCCCATGTAGTATAAATACACATATCTAAATAAACTGTTGTTATATTTTAAAATTTATAAATATACAGTTCACTTAAGAGACCTAGATTAATATTTCTTTAATATTTATGAAGCATAAGTTTTAAAATAAAAAAAGAATATCACTTTTACTTATTTTAATCTTTGTGGTAATTCCCCTTGTTGTTTTAAGTGTAAGGCCGCCAACTTTTCCTCTCCCGCGATCGTTTCTACGAAGCTGCGGTGAACTTGGCCGCCGGCATCAAGTTGCAGGTTCCACGGAGCAGCACACGCGTCCAAAATGATCGATGTCAGGCCCGGCCAGCTGTCCGGTGTTCGTGGCCCGGAGTGGGAGGGAGGGGGTGAGGTGGGGCCTGGAAGTGACCCTCCCAGGTAGGAGACGCTCGCCCCTATATATCACATGGTCTTATCAACTAGACAAGTTTCGCACTAATTCGTGAGTAATTTTTTGTATATTTCATGCGAATTTTTCACACCACGGCGCACTGCTTGCTTTTGCCGGCACTGCTTGGTCGCGCATTGGGGTGGACCAACAAAATTATGACAAGGGATATAAAGGAATTGGGCGACATAATTCTTCTGGCTAGCCACTAAACGGGGCTATAAAGATAAGACCGAAAAAGGACCTCAAAGCAACAGACGAAGCACAAAAAATGGATTTCAGCTGCCTGATTGTAAGAACACACAAAAAAGGGCACCAAACAACCGTGTGTTGTTAACTCATAGTGCCCCGCGAAGGTGGAATAGCCCTTACCTCTTGGCTTTAGCAACATTTACTTGCCAGCAATTATTTGATAAGACGACGCCTCACATTCGAGTGGAGGAACAATAAATTTAGAGTCCGCAAAATAAATTAAATGAGAAACTGGCAAATGTTTAGTAGTTACTGCCAAGCCAGCAACAAGAACATAGCAAACCGAAAAAAAATTAAAACTTTTGTTTACTCTCTCTGGGGCAACACTTGGGCACCAAGCAACCGAAAGAAGAGGACCAAGTTGAGGAGCAAGAAATTTCAGTTTCTTGAGTTCATAAATTTTCACTGCGAACCCGCATTAAAACCCAAGGAAAAACAAAACAATTCCAAAAATGTTGCTAGCCCCTCAGGAGAACTCGAAAAGTGCAGTAAATTAATGAATGTTTCTCATTCTGTGCCGAGGTTGCTATGCATACTCAGCCTTGGAAGGGGGTTTGATATTATTTGCTTTCCCGGCTTAGGTCAGGATTTTAAAGTCTACAAAGCAGGTTATCGTAGTAGTTTAGTATTGTACAAAAGCGCAACAAATATTAAAAGTTTTCTTAAATAAGAAATCTTTTAAGAAAAATGAGTGTCAGTAACCCTTGCTAAGAGCTGTAAAAAAAATAATATTCAATGAAAGATGAGAGTCTGATACTGATCTTTTTTTTAGTTTTTCAATGCGTAGACTGTGCAAATAATGCCACAGAATATTAATCAAGCCTTTCAAATATAAAAAAGATAATGAATAATTTTTAAATCCTAATAATGCCTGGCTGGTGGTGCCTTAAGGATGTGAAGGCACCTCGGCAGTCCCAAAAGATGGTGGCAGTGCCCGCAAAATTAATCTTATTACGGAGAAGTTGAGTGTGAAATCGCCTGGACGGACGACCAAAACCAAAACCCACAACGAACAACCAGACAACCACACGAGCCAGCAGCTCAAATTTATAAACTTGCACACACCAAACTTGAAACGGCCCAAAATGAAAGCCACAATGGCAGCAACAGCAGAACAGATACTTTAAGGAGGAGATAATAAAAAAGAAGACCGAGCCAAAATGAAGTTTCCAAGGCTCAAAACTGGGAGGAAAAAAGAGAGGCCCCCGAAAACCTCGAGGAGCAAAGTTTCCATTTTGGTTAAACAGCCGTGGGTTGGGAGGGGGTATACAACAGAAGGAGTTGGGGTTGGGCGAGGGCATTCATGTGTTTTGTGACAAACTATCTTAATGGGTTTTCGCAGCTTGGCGGCTGTTAAATGCGATTTTAATTAATTGGACACTTAAGTTAACGACATTTCTTTGGCCCCACGCCACCCCACTCCCACTCCGCGCGCTGCCACCCAACTCGACTCCGATTGCGATTCCGACTCCGGACTCCGGCGACTGCACACGGCGACGATTTTGATTAATTGGCGGACCCGTAGAGCGGGGCCACATCCACTCGCCACGGGAAGGCGGCGTAAGGTGAGACGTTCCGAGGTGTTGGACGCTGGCTGCTGCGATGGATTTAATTGATGACCATCGCAACTTGCGCTTTGGGACTGCAGTTCTCCACTCCACTTCACTACCAGCTCCCCTCCGCTCCTGTTGGCCAAAATGGCGCTGGATCCGATCATGTGATACGGCCAAAAGGCAGCTGGGGCTAAAAATGGCATGGGGTGTTCAATAGTCATGTTGCTTTTGGGTACAAGATGAAAATTGTCATTTAACTTTTTGAGGCCATCAAGAACCAAACGATCTGACAGATATGGTGTATGCTTTTACTGGGGGGAGGTTTTAGGGTGGCACACATCTAAAACTTTTTTTGTGGGATTTGGGTGTTAAATCATATCAACTTTTTTCATTGTTTGAACGAGTGTTTGAACATTGTTTTTCCAAGATGGATCTCATACATTCTATTTAATTTTATTGATATTTTTGATAAAAAAAAAATAGACAAATCTTGTTAACGAAAAACATTATTTAACGTAAAATGTTTGATAGCGAAAATAACAGTGAACAATACTTTCTCAGCGTTCTGCAAAATGTCCTGAATGGGTACGACCTGAAAAATGTTCGCATTTTCAGGCAAATACATTTTAAAACTACAAATCCATTATTATACAGAAAACACAGTTATAGTTTTTGGTGGAAAAACGGTGTTAAAACATTTTAAACTCTAAGCTCTAAAAATTAATGTTCTGATACTTATGGTTTTGAAAAACATGTTATTATACCCTTGCAGTAATATCACTGAAGTCACATGGTGTTACTAAAGTTGATTATTTCTTTTAACGCAAGGGTACACACATCGGCTTGCCGAAGTTAACTTCCTTTTTTGTTCTTTTCTACCACTTTAGCATTTTACGCTATAATTTTCTCTGCGTAAAAAATAACTTAAATAACACAATGGAATATTAAACTAACTTTTTTCTTTTAGAATTTATTTTTTGGTACATTTTCACTTACAATTACAAAACAAATAATATGTATTTATGTTCATTGGTGTTGTTAAAATATTGGGCAATCATGAGCTCCAATTCGATACCATCATTAATCTAAATCATTATAGCTCGCTCTAATTTAATTAAAAATTCGCCTAATTTCGTTTACGCTCCCATTCTCTTGTCGATGATAAATGCCCTCTAATAGGCGCGCTTATTCCTAAATGATTAATAAAGTAATTTTCAAGTTCAGCGCCGACATAAAACTCGCAAAAATAAAGAGCGGGTGTTAGGATGAGTGAGATTGCGGCGAGACGAGTGGGAAATTCACTCGAATGCGAGCCACTTGAGAGGTCGTAAATTTAGATCCTCGAAAAGTAAACGCCCATAAACAATGATGTTTCTCAATGAAAGCGGAGACCACGTGTAGCCGTAAATTCTCTTGCCCTTGCTGTCTCGCTCTCGCCCTATCTCCATCTCGCTTTCGCTCAGGGTCCTCTAACAGGTTTCTCATTAGGATAGAGCTGGAAAATGTGCCAAAACGAGTGCTGCCAGGAGCGAAATTCAAAAGGAGCTGAATGCACACGTTGCGCAACACTGAAAAGGGGCGGGCCTATTGCCACCCTCTCACTCCCACCCTGCTTTCGTCTCTTTCCCACCACATATGCTTGCCACAGAACAGCTGCTCTCTCCCACACTCTCGCGAGAGAGCCAGCGCCGACTCAGACTGTGTGAGTGTGTGTGTGCGGGTGGAGTGGGGTGGGCCATAAACCATTCGCGGCAGCCATAAAGCATTGCGAGACGGAGAGAGCGAAAGAGCGCTGCTGCGCTGCACGCGTCGCTGCCGACGCCGCTGCCATGATGGCCGCGACTGCGACTGCGCTCGTAATTCTCACTTTAATGGTTTGTTTACATCATAAATAAACATGGCTGAGCTGAGAGCAAGACGGGCGCGAGCGAGAAAGAGAGAGCGGGAGAGAGTTTGCGTGAAAGAGCGCCTCGCGAGTTTTTGGCGCGCGTTTCCCCCACGATTTCCGAAGGGGGATTGTGTGGGGGAGTCCCCCTGATTTCGCTGTGACGCCAGCACAAGTCCCACTCGATCCAAGACATGATCCCGATCACGATCATGATCACGATCATGATCACGATCGAAGACAATTAGTCGGGCACGGGCCGATCACAAATTAACAACCATTCGATGACTCACAAGTGTCTGGGGCGGCGAAGAACAAGACAAGAAAGCGGCAGTTTGTAGGAGATTTAATAATTATGGGAGAATCAACAAAGAATTTTTAATTATCGTTAAAAGGTTAAAATGAATCCCGATTTAAATAAAATAATGTTTTTTAAAGACTCAAAATATGTTTTTTTTTTATTGATAAATACTATTGGTTTTTATTTTAATTAAGTTTAGTTGTACGGTAGGAATACATTTTATGAAGAAGGAATTATTCCTGAAAAAGTTTAATTAAATTCCCACTACTTAATTAATCATGACTAAGGGCGATAAAAAATCTTTTTAAAAAGCCATTTAAATTTTTTTTCTGTTTTGTGACCTATTTTAAAACCAACACCAATTTCCAAAAATGTATTTTCTTACAAAATAATTTTATTTATTATAGATAAAAATTTTATTTTAATTATATAAATTGCTTATAAAACGATTTAATTTTTTTTAAATATACTATTTTTATTTTCAGTGCTAGTTATTTCGAAAAGAACGAAAACATGAAATACTTTTATGAATTACAGCGAAATATCCGAGCCTACCTTCCCAGCTCAGGCTCCTTATTACGTGACAACTGCCGACGGATTTGAGAAGCTGGGAAATGCCGCCGGCGTTGGAGGCTGTGCGTGTTCATCGGTGGAAGCACTTGGCCGCCAAGACACTGGGAGAAACGGGGCGGGCTGGCTTACTAATGTGGTAGAGTAGTTACCGGGGAGTGGGCCGGAAAATGCCGAACCACTTGTGGCGCTCGCACCAATTCCAGGGCCCGAAAAATGGCACGCTCGATGGTCACACAATTACGGATGTAATAAAGTAATTTGCCGTAATTGCAATTGAGCCGAGGGCGCGTCAGCAGCTGCCACTTTGCTAGCCGCTCCTGCCCCGCCTTTTGCCTTGCCACCGTGAAACTTTGTCTTTGAGCCCGGGACGAGGCAGCCCGGCAACCCTTTGTGCCCCTTTGTTTCGGAAAAGTTTGCGCCGGATAATGTGTGACAATGTCTTGGCACTTGCCGTGCACAGAGGGTGATTTTAATTTAGCCAGGTAGCCGGGCCCGCCCAAGTTTGTTCCAATTTTTCCACGGGTTCTGCATAGCCAACTTCTTAATTATGGACCAGGCCCTATCCCTTTCTGCGGGCGGTGGGCTGTGATGGCTTTATGATCCCGCAACCGAATCCTTTTTGTCCGCCCCGAACGGCTAATGAGCAAGTTAATGCCTTGTTATGATGATTATTATGTGTGTGGCGGGCCGGATCGGCGGAATGGACTAGTAAACACACAGCTACTGGAACAAGTGTTGAGCAATCCGGAAAGAAAACAAACACCAGAAGTGTTTTCGGGGGTGCCGGTGGCCCCATAAAAATTAGTCTATAAAAACAAACACTCGGCTTGGCGACCCCCGTTGGATAAACAGAACGCCAGAGCGCCCCATGTCATGTGGCACCTCATTTCGCCCAGCGGAGCAGTGGGAGACGTCAAGGAGACTCTGCGGCATGCTGCGAAAATTTCCTCATTCGCTTTTCTCCCTGGGTGTGTGGGGGGACCCCAACACTTCCAATCGGCTTGGTAAATAAACAAACAACTCTATTTCATTTTTTGTTGTTCGGGCTGGAAACGTGGATTTTTAATTTATTTGTTTAGTAAATAGCTGAGTGATGCAGAAGACTTTTAAGGAAGAGAAACGATGACTTAATAGCACAGCCATTGGTTCTGGAAGGTTGTGATTATCGGTTTACTCTAGCCATTTGAGTTGGTTCTTGTAGAAAAATGTAAATAAAGTTGCTCTAAGTATTTAAAAAATATTAACGAATTCTTGAAAAATATTCTAGTTAAAACACCAAACCCCGCTTTGAAGTGCCAAAGAAAAATGAAAAAACAAAATTATATTTTGCAACATGAAAATAATTAGGATTCAAATCATATAAATAGCACGAAGTGCCAAAGAAAAATGAAAAAACAAAATTATATTTTGCAACATGAAAATAATTAGGATTCAAATCATATAAATAGCACTTCGTGCCTGAAAACCCAATTCTTGCTTTCTGAATATTAAGGATGATATATTGATTTCCGATGATTCCCATAAATTTTGATACATATTCAATGGCTAATTAAATTAACAATTTGTTGCACTCACTTATTATCTGCTCTGAGTTTTGTCTGCGGGCGCTGCACTTGAGCCGGTTCAATAATTATAAATCAATATTGATTCAATTATGGGCTCTTACAATTATTATCTGTAAACGCTATACGGAGAACAACAGAAAAGAGCAGGAACCCGAGGAGCAACAAAAAATTCAAACAATTTTCAAGTGATGCCAACTTAATTAAGTCACAAAATTTATGAGCTTCTTCTGGTTGGGGCTGCCGGCACTGGCATGCACACACACGAGCCCCGATGAAGATACAAATAGAGACACAACATACATATAGATGGGAGATACACAGATACTTTCAATATGGCCACGGACTCACTCGATTGACACGCGTCCCGAGAACGTAAAACTCCACAAATGAAGATAGCTTTGGGGTGTTAGCGGGGGTTTGTAAATCGATTGCCAAACGAGGGAGATCGATTTTAACGATTTGTTTTGATATTTTTACGATTATGGGGCATCGTTTGCACAACATAAATAGAACATAAAACTCTGTGTATGACGAGCAGGAATAGCAGGAATCTGGAAGTAGCGAGTGTAAAGCTACTGCACATTCGCACCAATTGGTGATACATTCGTATCTGTAGTGTATCTAAAATTCTAAAATTGTAATCAATTGAATTGGTATGATTACAAAACAGTAAACAATGTTGGTACGACAACAAAATGTATAAAAATTTCAAGTTCGAATACTTAATAGCTTGAAAAATGGTGCCTTTTAAATTTTAAATTTTATTTAAATGTTCCGCATAAGCAGAACGATTTCTTAAATAATTTCTTTACAAATTCTATATTCTTTTTAAAGGAAAAGCTAAGTATGGAATTGTGTCTTGTGATTTTTGTGTGCCATGTAATATTTATATGTATTTTATTTATCTTCTTATAGGGAAAACATTACATTGTCTGCGGAACAGCTCTTTTTTCTGTGAGTGCACACTTACAGACGCCAATCCAAAGCCATCCCAATGGCTGCCCCTTGAAATTCAATTAATAATAAATTAGCTGCAAGTGGCGGCGCGAAGAAATCACAAATTAATATTTCCATTTAACGATGCAGCCAAGACTATTTGTCCGTTGCGTATGGGCTTTTAATTGCCCCACCGCAGCGCCTTGGATGCGAAAGTATCTGTGAGATACTTAAGCCTGCTGTTTTTTTTGCTTCCTCGCTGCCGTTGTCATCGTGACGTTTTCCGCTCGCATCATCATAAATCATATGCACCACATGCAACGCCGAGGCACAAAAAATACGACAAAAATATGGAAAAATATAATATGGGTTTCAGTTTAATTTTGTTGTGTTTCACTCTTACTGCCCGCGCTGCTCTGCGTTGTCCTTGCTGTTTTATGGCCCTAGATCCTTTGCATATGCAAAACTAACGCACTCGACTCAGCGCTGCGAATTTCGCCGCCGGCTCCCTGCGACAGTAATGCGTTCCTTTGGTTCTCTCAGGCAGAATTAGAGCAGGATATCTTCGCAGTGGCTGCTTTTTTCTCCTCTTCGGGATGCCTGTGCCCTTATGATTTATGGCTTCTGCTGCAGGATGCCAGAACACTTAGACTGCGGCAAGTGCTGGAGGTTCCACGGATGCGAGCACTAAGAAACTGACGGATCGGATCGGTTTTTTAGGGCATATGTATGCCTGGAGTGTTTTTGTTTGTACAAGAACCCTAAGAAAATGTTAAAAAAAAATCTTTTGATTGTTTTACTCCCCTTTTTCGTATAAGTTAGGTTTAGAAAAACAACTACTACGGTTACAAAAGCATTTGCTATCTGCCAGTAGTATAAACGCTTTCACATTTAAAATGTTTTTATATCGTTTATTGAACGCTTTTTAAAATCGAGTACGTTTTTTGGTTCTTTGTGAAAAAAGCTTACCAATGTATTTAAAATGCCAAATTGTATTTAAAGGAAGAATCAAAAGTATAAAAGGTTCTTCAAATGATGTATACATATACAGTTAAATTGCCCTGCTATTTAAAGAAATGAGACTTTCCTCCTGGCACAATTTTCTTGGGCTCCAGCTAGAAACAAAATTAGAAAAGTCACGTGCGAAGTGGAATGTGAATGCATTTGCTGTTGGAAATCAAACATAAATAGATTTCCTAGCCACGAAGAAGAGCAAAGAAATCGAATAAATGTTCAGTCTGGGGAATGCATCTCCTTCACAGCCGTATTAGCCTGCATCCATATGGTGGCCGTAGAACCAGCAAAATGGTGAAATACCATCTTGGCTTGGATTGGGGTTGATGTGGCTTTGGGCTGCCGGGGGTGCTGCTGGTGATAGATATGCAGTAGTCGCATCCTTGGGTTCTCCTGGCAGGAAGTCTCTCATCGTCGAATCCAATTTCGGAGCAAGGCGTGACGGCTTTCAATTGAGCATGCCACACTCCCATACTTCCCCTTAGTCCCCGCCAGTTGCTGATAAGCCTCAATCGAACACAAATCGATTGACCAAAAACTGAACATGATAAATGTTCGAATTATCCCTGCGCCCCTCACAGATGTCACTTGCAAATGAAATACTTCCAAAATCCAGATATTCTCTATCTCCTTTTCCTCGGTGAACTAAAGTGCGGGGAGAACTGGTTGCAGGAGGTAAGTTAAGGGTTCAAAGTTCTTCGAGCTATTATTTTTATGGGGTTGCTTCAGATAAGAAGGTTAGGAAATATGGAAAACATCCATCATGATCTTGTTGTGAAGGAACCCATTGCCATTACTTTACATTTAATAAATATTTTGAATGTTTGGTGAAACGCTTGAATACCAACTGCAGTACGGAAGGTTTTTAATTGGAACTAAAGAAAACCGTTCAAAATTTTGAAACTTTTGACACCTGGTCTAGGATTCACAAAAGAATATTGAGAAATATATATAAAAGGTTTCATCAATTGCAATATCTACAGCTTTATTTATGGCCCCTTCCGAAAAAGAATATTTATTCGAATTGTTAAAAGAAAACGTAAGTTGAGTGAGCATTTCACTATGCTGCCATAAATTTCCCCTTGGAATCTCAAATATATTATGTCCGATCGCTGCAATAAAGAACAAATATTAAGCCCGAATGCATTTTTGACCATCTCAGGACCTGTCCCCACGAACGGGGAAAGGGGAGTGGCGACGCCTACGAATTACATTTGGAGTCGCACACACACAGGACCCAGAACACGGAAACGAAATAAATCGAGAGCGAAATGAATGGACACAAAGGATGAATGGTCAGTCAGGAGGACAAAAAACAAAAACAGGCACGGACGGGCGACAGGCAGAAATATTGAAACGAAAAATACAACTGACAAAAAATGTTATTTCGTTTTATTTGCAAAGCGGAGCACTCCATAAATTTTCGTGCGCTCAATATTGTTTCAGATCATAAATCATGGCTGCATTTGCGTACGCACACACACATTGCAAGCCAGCGCACACACACGCAGTTGCAGCGGCGGGGGGAGGGGGAGCGGGGCGGAGTGGGAGGGGTGGACAAATGCACGTTGTTGTACCTTGTAGCTGAAAGTTGGATGCATCACAGGCACTGCAAAGGCAACACCAGCAACAGCAACAACTGCCAGAAAAGCAACAACAGCAGGACGGAAAAAACACCATGCGAAATCCCTGCAACAACAAGAGTGCTCCCCAAATGATCTGAATGGGCTAGTTGATATCCTGTAACTAAGGACTCCAATATGTATGCTACGAATTTAGAAAACAAATATTAATTCACTTTTTCCTCTTTCATAACATTTAAATAAGAATGCCATAAGGTAAAATATCATTTTTGTGCCAGTTCTTAAATTACAGTAAGATATATACTCGAAAAATTCTTCTGAGCTTTTGCATTTAGTGCTCTTTATATTTTAAGGTTCTTAACACGGCATTGGTCTTATACTCCACTCAAATTCGATAGATACCGCTCCTGACAATAGCAACATGCACTCATAGTGCATTTGTATAAACTCGAGGCCGCTGCACTTGTGCCCTGCACATTTTCCCCCTCCCACCCTGTGGCCCATCCCCTTCCCACATCCACATTCACTGCGATGCGTCGGCGGCCAGCATGCAAATGCAGAATGAAAGCAATCCGCCAAAGAGTAGAGAGGTGCACTGGAAAAAAGGATTCAATTACCTGGCTTTAAGAACATGATGTCTATAAATAAAGGAAGCTTCGCGTAGCTTCAAAATATTAACGTTATATCCTAATTTGTATTGTATTTTATTTATTTAAATAATTTTAAAACATTTGTGTTATTTTCTTTACGATCAGACCATCTGTAGTTGAGCAAATGGGCACCTTTGGATTATTTTTTTCTGTGCATTATGAATGCAGGACGGGGGCTGAGAGGGGAATCAACTGGAGTGGTCTGCAAATTCACATTAACGCAAATTCCGTAAGTGAAGTATGTTGCATTTGCCGCACGTAAATTTAAAAAGCGCGGCACAATAACAAAACATTGTTGGAGGCCCGCTTACAGATGCAGATACTGCTACACTCGTACAGCTGGAGTCGCACGGACTCGGAATCGGAATCGGAGCTGGATATGGCCATACAGCTGGAGTCGGAGCAGTCACGGCCCCACCCTGCAAATGGAGGCTGGATGCCACAGAGCTGCATAGGCATTCGGACTCGAGCTCGACACTCACACACAGCTGCACATATTTGAGATACATAAATCTTGCGGATGAGCGTGCAGCATTTGGTGGGGTTTCAGGGCTCTTTTTTGGTGAGCCAGCATCGGGGATTTCGGCCAGGAGGAATGGCTGGAGGAGAGCCGAGCGGAGGATCTGCAGCTGAGCCTTGCCCGGCAGTGCGATACTGGACTCCTAGGGAGATGGAAAATCTATAATTAAGTTTGCCTTTATAACAAATGAAGAAGGTGCGATGCGAGTTTATTCAAATCCATATGTTCTCATTCTGGCTTTACAAATTTGGATTAACAAAACATAAATTAGGTAAATCGAATTTTGAAATAATAAGAAATTGGTGTTGAAAAGGGAAGAAAAACATTATTTTTTCAGGGCAAACGGTGAATTGGATTTTATTGCATTTTCTGGATAAAAGCTAAAGTTAAGCGCAATGTCAAAAAAGTATTAAAAAATTATTTTCCCTATTTTTTTAAAATGTATTTAACTACTTAAAGAATAAAAAATGTTAGTTTAATATTCGTTTATAACAATAGAACTGACAAAGTTAGTTTGCATACAACATTTTCTTCTCTAGAAAATCTTAAGATCACATTTTTGGTACAACAAAATTGAATGAAAAAAAAACTTGTAGGATATAGTCGATTTTTTTACCTGGCTTATAACCATTCAAAATATATTGGGTAACTGACTGTTCTATCTTCCAGGCCTTCCCAACCTAAAACCTATTTATTATTATTAATCTTAATGCTTGGTTAAGCCTCTCTCTTTACATTCACACAAAACCGGCACTCAATTGTCCATTTAAAACTATTTTGCTTTCGATGTAAGCCCGTAACCTCCCACAACCAAAAACCGTGCACAAAAACCGCTTCACCTGCAGCCGCCTACAGATGGCGCTTTAACACGGATGGCAATCCATCTGCGGCGCTAATAAAAGATTTCGCTAAATTGATACTGTCGATGGAGTAATTAAACTGCAATTTTTATGAGACATGCCGGACAGAGGCCGCGGCTATCGCAGATCGCATAAATTATATTCGCCCAGCCACGTACACACACACATGCAGGGCGGGAAAGAGGAACCGGAAGTAAAGGAGAGATAGTGCAGGACGGAGAGAGTTCCGTGTGCATTTTGTCTGCGTCCTTTGGCTCGTTTTGCCGGTAAATTTTCCAACGCAATTTTGCCATTCTTCCGAGTGAGTGTGCGGTTGCACACTGCAGTTCCATCCCACCGGTCCGGGTCCTGGTTTTTTGGTGAACAAATAAATGGTTTAAGGTATTTCAGCCAGATTTTTGAAGCTACAATTTAACGGTTGAAACATGACTGTAAAGGTAATTTTTAATGAGTTTATTAAGCCTATTTATCCAAATGCGCCTGTAATCAATTAAATCTTTTTATCTATGCCATTAAAAATTATAGAAGCATATGTCCACCCGTAAGTAGACTATAAGGCAGTTACATTTTGCAAGTGATTGAAATTTGATTGATCTTCTTTAATGTTTTACTTTATGTTTATCGTATTAACAGTAAATAACATTTTTCACAGACTGTTATTGTGATTGTCGATGGCTTCCAGCAAATAATTGCCCAAGCCAAAGCACTTTTTTCGGCACCCCAGGCCTTGAAGTTGTTAATTTTTATGACGTCATTACCCGGATCGTAAAATCCCCGGCTCAACAGTTGGCTGTGACTCCGGGCTGGCTTGTGGCACTACGGTTTATAGCAGCCATCAACAAAAGCAACAGGCGATGATTTTATGAACATGTTCAATGTCTGTTTCGGCACTTTGGCAGCCATGGCTGGGGTTTGGACCCGGTTTCGTTTTGGTTAACAGAATCTCAGCCAAAATCTCGGCGTGCAGCTTCAAACTTTATTTCGCTCACTTTATTTGCAACCGGAATTTTTATTGTTATGTCGACATTTATGAGTTTTACGAGATTTGTCCCCATCTCGGAGCGCTTCTAATTGGCCACTCATTGTTTTAAACGCTTCCCATTGTCTGGTTACTTTCTTGCCCATAAAGTCTCCCAAATCAGGATTTTTTTTAACAACAACTAAGGACAGAGTTTTCCTTTGATTTCACATGATAAAACTGTGCACAATTTAAGTAGGTGCAAATATTTAAAGAGCCTCAAGTCATTACCTTAAAAATATATCAACATTTTTATTTTAAGAGCACTTTAAAAAGTAAATGGAAATAGTACAAACATTTTTAATTCAATAAACAGTTCAGAAAAGTTTTGTACTTTCTATAAATATTTTATATTTTTTGTTCGATTGTTTTATCAGGCTGAACCTAAAAACATTATCAAAACGATAGGTATATTGATAAGGATTTCCTATGTTTATACAGTAAATGTAAAATATATCAATTTTTAATATGTAAAATAGCTAGTTAAGTACTATAAATAAATAAATGCCAATAAAGATAAAGTAAAAATCGTACAAATATATTTATACAGCAATGAAATATGCAGCAGTAAAACGAATTACGGTTACTCGAGCCAAGCTCTCCGTTAGTTATACCAATTTTCCAGAAAGCGTTCATGCTAGTTTCAACCATTAGCACCTTTTTCATATTCACTCAAATTTATGATGTCTCATCCCTAAAATATGTCGACGGCAAAGGGTTAAATTGAGTGGGAGCTGTCATTCAATCCTATAGACTCCGCAACCCCTTGTGAGGTATTTGTTAGGGGTCCAACATCTATGCGCCATGTTCTACTTATATTTTTATGGCTGCTCCTTGCCACTCGAAACCACAGACAAGACGAACAAGGGGCGGGTACGTGCATATATTTAAAACATGGATTCTTAATTAGTAGCAAATGTATCCCATTTTTTTGACACGTAACGGAGGTCCAAGGTGGGATCACACCATCCACCTATTCGAGTTAGTTGACACCCTGGTCCCTGGGAATTGGACCTGGAACCGGTTGCGTGAGGTGGCTTCGGGTAATGCGCTAATTAATCCTCCTTGGTTCGGATTTTCCCGACGTAATTATATTTACAGCCGCCAGGCGAGCTAAGCACCAGCAGGGCGGGCTCAAAGGACCTGGATCTGCCGGCAGGATGCTCGCTCATCTTCGGCGGTGGGCTTCGCACTATATATCCTCGACTTGGGTTCGCTCCCCTCGTTATGGCCATGGAGCATGCGAGCTGGCTGCGTGGAAAAGGATACGCGAGGATATTAAATTAATTTTTAAGTGCGAATGCAAGTCGCAGAAGACGACGAGTGAGCTACGGTGAGCTGAAGCTGAGCCACCAATGGAGGGGGTTTGGGTGGAGGAGGCGGCTGAAATTAATGCGCTTTTCTTACGCGCTTCTATTGTCTGAGGAAAGTTTTAGCATATTTCTGTACAGGGTGATTTAAGGTGTTTATAAACACGTCTAAAATAAATTTTATTTAATAAACTTTCGGAAAATAATGTTATAGTTAAATATAACTAAAAAAAAAACAGTTGGGTTGTTAACATTTTTGTTTAAAACAATGCCATGTTTTTAAATAAACAACTAATACTGCACTGTAAAATGTCTTATTTTTTCAACAAAGATTTGAACATTTCTTTGTATGAAGAGTAAAAGATTTTTTTAAAACTTTATTTTTGCTTTACATGCAACATAATTATGTTTTATATCTCCCAACTCAACACCCTGTAAGTTTCGGAACTTTTAGTTTCACAGCTTGTTTTTAGAGAATTTTTCCTAGTTTTTCTTTCCTTGTTGCTGAGCTGTGTTGCAAATATAAATAATGACTACATTTTGTTTATTTAACTTTGTTATTCTTCTTTATTTTTGCTGCTACTGTAGCTGCTGCTTTATGGCTTTCCACGCGGGTGGCGCTGCCAAGATGGGTCGAGATGGGAAAGTGCTGAATGGAAATGGCTGCCTCCAATCCGTTGGCAAATTAGTTTCATGAGCGTCCATTGTGGCCCCTGAACTGCTTCCCATGGAAGACTTGACTGTTTTCGCTCAACATATCAGCCAATGATGATTAAGACGCCCACTAACTTCTAGAATCTAGAGGGATTCTGCAGGAGTCTTAGGTGGGGGATTTTGCAAACTTAAGTGATTACTTTTTGCTGACCGGGGAGACGGAGACTAAAAGTTGCGGTCGTAAATTTATTAGGCAAAAAACTTGAGTCCTACTTTGGACAGACTGCGCAAACGCAAGTTTTGTAATTGTATTCATTCAATAAAGTCCATTCTATGCATTATTCATGGGTTCTTATCTTGAGAATCAGGATCGGCAAAGAAAGTTTTATCAAAAGAGCGTGGAGAAATTTATAAAGTAATGGAAAGAATAGGCTAAATTGTATAGACGTTTCGTTTGGAATTGTTTTGATTCTTATAAAGAATAAATGTGATTATTTTAGAACAATATACTCAGACTGCCCAGAAGTTTGCAATACAGATTCAATTCCTTAGTTTGCAGCGATAACCAGTTCACAACCTAAATAAAATTTGAAATTTAAAAGAGTTTATATTAAACTAACAAAAATAAAATAAACTACGTTTTCTTAAGTCAGCTAATTTATTGATTTATGGCTTGCTCTAACCTTTCTCAGCACCCAGAACCCTAAAGCAGCTTAAGTGGGCGGTTTCCCGTACCTCGAACCGACTGCTAAATAAGCTTCCTGATTTCAGAGGTTCAGCTCACACCTTTGCTGACCCGCCAGACCCTCGGGGCCAAGTCAAGAGCCAAGTGGGAATAAAGTTATTGAGCATTTAACGAGTTATAAATGCCCAGATGGGCCATCGTCACTGCATGGGGCTGGGCCAAAAAAGGAGGAGTCCCAGGCTTAGTGGCAAATGCAGATGGCAGAACTGCGGCCACAAGATACGTGTTACTTGGATTCACAACCGAGTGCCAACAGGGAACTGAGCTTTAGGTGGCCCCTAGCTGATAATGATAATGTGCTCCTCTCGTCAGCAATGGTAGTTTCAGGTATTGGATTGGGACTGGGGAGCTGGAGGATGCAGTGCCAGGATAAGCTGGCCGCGTCGTTGGTTGTCGGTGGGATCTATGAGCTCAAAGTGCCGCCATTATGACGGGGCCATTGGCAGTGGGAAACGACGACTGCATTCACAGCCACAACTCGCAGACGCAGCCAGTCCACTAGACTCCTCTAGGTTCCACTTCTCGGAGAGAAACAACTGCAGGAAAGCGGCAACAACAGCTACAAAAATAAAAGAGGTAAGGACAACAGCTGCACCATGACAATGAGGTGAACAGTGGATTAAAATTTGTCGAATGAATCCAAAAATAATTTCCTTACTTGTAATCGTATACCTAAGATTGTGGCAAATTAGTTGTATTTATTGATGCAATGTATAAAAAATATTAAAAGTATAAATAAATCTAGATGTAGTATATATTCTAAAAAATAATTTTGTAAAAAGTCCAGGCCGAGCATTGAGATTTTCGTATAGTTTTAGGTCAAACGAAAATATGATTAATGTTATTATTCATAGCACTTATTAGTACCAATTTTTGGCTTGAGCTTAGTCCTTTTGGATCCACTGTTCTCCGTCGAAGCCTTTTTGGCTGCGAGTCAAGCATTTTGGATGCATAAATCAAACATTTATATGCGGCACAGCTTCGGCATTGCCTCGCCTTGCCCTTGTCCGTGTGCTGCCCAAAAGCAACCCAGCCCGGCTCCACCCCAGAACCCCCTGCCAAACGATTCTATATGCCCCGGACCCAAGCCGAGACCCCAGACCCTTCCCTCGACAGTCACACATGTGCTGTGCTTGGAGGAGACAGCACTTGAATGTGATTACGCAGCGAGAGATTGCACGGTCGGAGAAGGGGGGTCGGGAGGGGCCAGAGACTCGAGACTGCCAGACTCGTACGCAGACAAGCCCCAGTAAGAAGTCCCCCGTACCATCCATCGATATCTGAGTCATGGCCCGGGCATCAAAGGCGTCTCCGACTCCGCGGCATGCCGCTGCAAAATGAAGACGATTACTGCACTCGAAAGAAAAGATCACAATTATATTTCGATTAAAGTGGAAATGGAGTTCATTCGAATGTCAGGAATATAGGTAATATTTTAATTTTAACATACCTACTTTTATAACTAGAATTCATAAGACCCTTCAATAAATAAGAAGGTGGCTTTCTTGCGTTTATAAAACATGTTACATATATTTTGAGTGTATAACTTAGAGAGAAGGAGACTGGGACGGCGATTCGGGATGGTAAGACCTCCACTGCAATGATGGATATTATTCCTAAGGCGAAAAGTCTTTGCCCAGCGGTGCTTTGCGACACCAAAACGATTTGCGCTTTGATTGATTGCTTCATTGCGCTGCTGCTCCGCTGCATGCAACATGATGCCAGCCATAGATTTTGGCAAGGGATTCTTCTTCCGCCCAGGATTTTTGCTGACGCTACTTTTGCGCACAATGCGGCATAAATATGGTCTAAGGGTTCCAGAGTGTGGGTCGGATGGAGATGTCTTCGTAGGTGCGAATTATTGACAGGGTAAGAAGAAAAAAGCATTTTAAACCATGTGGGGATCCAAGCAGAAAAGTTATTACTCTCCGTATTATTCCAAATGCAATTTTTTTAATTGAATTATTTTTAATGTTTTATTACAATGCCTAAATAAGCTAATATAATATAATCTTGCAGAGTGTATAATAATTCCAGTTAGAAGTTTGCAACTCAGTGAAAGAGAAGTTTCCAACCCCATAAAGTATATACATTCTTGATCAGCATCACTTGACGGATGGATCTAGTCATGTCCGTTTGTCCGTCTGTCTGTCCGTTTCTACGCAAACTTTTCCTCAATTTTAAAGCTATTGCAGCTAGTACATAAGTCGGAACCAGCCGTATCGGACAACTATATCTTATAGCTCCCTTAGGAACTATCGGGTAAAAAATTAAAAAAAATTATTTCTTTGGTGTCTTTTATCATATAACCTCCTATGCTTGGAAATAACATTTTTAATTGGTTTTGAAATTCGAATTTCGAATCGGACGACTATATCATATAGCTGCCGTTGGAACGATCGGAAAAGTATTGGTAAAATAATATGCAAAAATTATATCTTCGGTGTTTTTTAATTTGAATTTCGAATTAAATTTTATCAAAATCGGACGACTATATCATACAAAATAATATGAAACAAATTATACCTTGGTGCTTTTTGACATATTATCTTTTAAGATTGGGAATATAATTTTTTATATTTTTAAGAATTTTGAATTCAATTTAATAAAAATCGGATTGCTCAAACATATAGATGACAAAAAAAAAGGTCTGAAAAAAGAATGAAATAATTTTTTTAATATCACTTAAGTCAGCAACAATCCTTAAAAATTTCACATTGTATTACTAAAGTTGAGTATTTCTTATAACTGCAAACGGCTTGCCAAGTTAACTTCCTTTTTGTTTTTTCTTATACGACACATAAAATTCTATGAAAAAGTAATTTATGTATTCATATAACAAATTCAAAAAGTATAATTATTTATTTTTTGTTGTAATTTAAGACGGCACAAGCTCGACAATGTCGGTTTGCCTTACTTAGACTTTCAATAATGAACTCCCATGAATTAGGAGTTCTTAAGATAGTTAAAAAACAATATTCATAAACAACATTTTCATAAACTGCGCTCAGATGGGCAAACTAGCTGAGAGCAAGAAACTGAGTTATTGTGACCGTCCTTAAAAATTATATATTCTCGGGCGGGGGAAAAGTTGCAGCCGCATCGAAATTGGAGTTGCGACAAATAGTCATGGCTCCACCCTAGACAGTTGCGGCTAAATTGAAATCAGGGCAGAACTTATAATTTGGAAGCCATCCAAAAGATTCATTTTCCTTCCTCCAATGTGGAAAACAATCTCAGTCTTTTCCCCTTGGACTGACTGTCAGTCTGCCTTTGAAAAGACGCCAAAATAAAATGCGCCAAAATGATATGAAAAGCACATACAGATATTTTCTCCATTTCCCCTCCGCTTTTCTTTTTTGCCAGCACTGTTCTGTTAGTTTGGGTTTGGCAGAAATTTATTTTTTACTTAAAACTTTCTGTTGTAAGCAATGAAAAATGGCAAAACAAACTTTTTGGCTTTTCAGCAGAACAAATACAAAAAGTATCTCTCGGTTTTTTGAACGGAAGGAGTATAGAATGATTTCGGCTAAAGGAAGTTTGGAATTTTCAAATGCAAACGGCTAATTTATGCACAAGTTCCGTCTTCTCAGCTTATTTGACTTTATTGAGGGATTTTTTCTTAATTTATTTACTTTCTTTTTATTGGGTGAGGGCAAGGGGCATAATATATTAGAAAGTGGAGGATGGAAAAGGAAATAGAAATAGAGAATGATTTTAAGTCAATGATTTACAAAATGAAAAATGAGTAATAATTTGATGTTACTCGCAGATAACAAGGTGTTAAAGTTCAAAATTAAATTGAAATGAGTATATGATACTAATATGACGAATTGTCTTTATAGCTCAATGTTGTTTACACTTAATAGAGAAGTATTAAATTGAAATCGATATTTTGTTATTTTAAACTTTAAACTATTTTTTAAATATTTTTTTAAATGATTTTTTCGATACCTTTAAAAAGGACTTAGCTTAATACATTTTTTAAAAAAGTATATTTAACTTCTTTCCCTGCGGTCCAACATTAAAACCCATTTAATCCAGTGTCGGTCATTTTTTCCTTGGACATTTAATCCCTTGAAAATGTTGTTTTAGGCCCGAATAAGTGTAATTTATAGATTTGCTAAAATTTATTGGTTTGCAAATCAAATTCTTGAGTCAACAACCAAAAACGATGCCACAAGGGGTCGGCCAAAGAACTGCAGTCGAAAAAACATCAGACAATATTTTAATAGTTTAAAGCAAAACAATAAATAAGATAAAATCAATTGAGCGGGGAAAGGAGGGATTGCTGACAAAACAAAGGGCAAACAGCCCGAAAGCGCAAATAATACGACATGTAATACGACGAAAACGAAAACAATAAATGCAGAAAAACACCAGCAATGGCTGTTAGTGCGAGTAGTTGCAATAAAATCGTTTGTTTCCGGCTACTGGAATTTATTCTCGTTCGAACAACAAACACAGAAGGCCAAAACTGCAAATCGGCAAAACCAAAGTGCAAACATAGTTCTTATTGTTCCTGTTGTTGTTGTGCCGGGTGCTTGACTATTTGCTAAAGTCATTGCGGTGTTTGCCACTCCCATCGAACAGCAGCACCATCACCCACCACCCACCGACTGCCGCCCATCGCCTAGCGCCCACTTGAAGTCCCCGGAGTCGGGAGCAGAATAAACAGAGCTCCAGCACAATGCCAAAAGCGACACCAGCAACAACAATTTCAGTAATAATATTCACATTTATGGATTTGTAAGTGGTTCCGCATGACTAACCCAGCATCCTGCTCCCCGACTTCTCTCCCCGAGGATTGTTTGCATTGTGCAGGGCATTAAGGTTTCAATAAGGTTCACTCTAATTCGGGTCTCCAATTTCGATTGTTTTATTGGTGTGGTAAGTGGGGAGAGTCCTCGAGGATTAGTGATTCATAAGTCACTCTCAGACCAATAAATGCCTTTATTCGAAACTAAAATGGGTCCAAATTAATAATAAAATATAAAATGAATCTACGGGGATAAGGAACTTTTTTAAAAGGTTATTAAGCTATTCTATAAAACAGTCTATTTATATGCATATCTTATATTAATAGTTTCGGTATTCGGTAAATAAAAAAGGGTCCAAATTTGTATGAGTTTAATGGAATTAACTTTGTTCAAACTTATATTTTGTTGTTATTGCAAAGTAGGGTTGGTAAACAATCGATGGTACTATCGATAGTATCGATGGTCGAAAAATGTAGCAAACATCACTGGCAAGGGCACACCAACGATACTAACAGAAAAAATATTATTTTCTAAAATTTAAAAAAAAAATAATAGATTGTGGTATATTTCCGCGAACTTATTACAGTTTTCCAGTTTAACACTGCAATTCTACATTAAAGAAGGATCAATGTAAGCGATTAAAATTGACCATACAACTAATTCAGCAGGCACAAATGTTTAAAATACACTAATGATGAAAATAAAATAAATAAGATCATTTTACAAACAGATTTGAATGACTTCCAAAATCTTATTAGAGAGTTATGGACTCTTTTCTCAAGAATCGAAGTTTTTGACTAAATACAACAAGTATTCGATACTATCGATGGTTTTCGATACCACCATCAATAGCTAAAACATCTATAGTCTCAACTATCTATGATTTTACAACCCTACTCTTTCGAAATCTACGCACAATTCTGTATTTTGTCCTTTTTTGAAAAATTGATTTCTCCTTACGTTCCGTTTTATTTCACATCTATCGTTTTTATTGACAGCAATGCTCAGCTTCAACATTTTAAAAGCTTTGCGTATAATGAAGCCATTTTCCACTTCCTGTACAGCATTGAACGCAAACAGACTTCGAAAAAATGGTAACCAAAGAATTTATGTGGCGAAATAATTAATTCTGTCAGCAAGAATTCGCTGCAGCAGAAATTGACAGAATGAATGGATAAATAAAGCGACAAGAGTGCACAGGCTTGGAATCGCTTTTCGATTATGTTAATTTCCCACTGCCATTGCCCAAGACGGGGAGGAGAGGCGTTTTCATGTGGATGTCCATGTGGATTCGGATTCGGATTGGGATTGGAAGCGAGTGTGGCACACATGCCGGCAATATGTCCAATGGCGCGTTGGGAATAAATCCAAATCATGCGATCCAATGATCACATTGTGCCGCAACTTGAGTTATGGCGTTGGCAAACACACACACTCGAGCAGGCAAACAAACAGAAGCAAATGAATAAACAACTTCGATGCCTGATGATGGCAAATAAATTTCAGATGTGAACACGACAAATACTCAATGGCAAAACAAGTACAGATTGAGAACAGATACAACCAACTAAAAACTTTAAAATTAAAATCAAAGTGCTTCGGGATTAAATTATTTATTGCCGACAATATGTCTAACAGGGTGGAAAGATTCATCTTTAAAGTTTTCGTAAGATGCTGCATCTGGAATTAGAATCCAATAGCATTGGCTAAAATAATGCCTTTATTTGCCTTTTGAATTTTTTGTGGTTACAGGCTGATTTAAAAAAAAATATTTTTTAAAGTATTCCAACGTTCTGTTTTGGAAAAGAAATGTTTTTTTATATAAACTTTAATAAAAAAAACAAACATTTTTTGTCTTTTTAGTACCACAAAAAAATACGAATTTTCAAATTTATATTGAAATACAATAAAATTTCAATAATTGTTTTCTGACATAAAAATGTGGTTCAGTAGAGCTTGTCGCTAAGCTACAACTTAATAAATTTATTCAATAATGAAACTTTAAGCAGAACTAGGTAGTTCAAAAACGTTCATTGTTGTTTTTAAAGAAAATGCGTTTCTTGTGTAAAAATTCAGCACTTGAATGTCTAGTTTTCTGTATATAAATGTTGTTCTCTGACCAATCTTGCAGGCCCCCCCAGCCACAATCTGAGACTCAGTCTGCTTAAATGGATGTCAAGCATTGCGGGCACTGGCATCGAGACATAGGATTATAATATTCTTCTTTCTTTATTTTTTGGCTTGTTTATTTCTGTCTCCAATTTGAATTACGTAGTCGGATCGTATGTGCGTCTTGCAATTTTGAATGCTATTTGTTTTATATGCCGCAGATTTTTTTCTTCCAAGTGAAATACTTTTTAATTTATGGCTCTGCTCGGGGTCCATTATTCGTATAAAACTTGTGAGTTCTACATGCACTTGGCAGGCATCAGACAGGATATGTAAGGAGAATTCTTGAGGACTTCTTGTTGGCAAGTGAGTTTTCTTAAAGCCTTTGGCTGAACATAAGCTGAAGGCAGAAAGTACAAACTTAGTATGAAAGAGAACAATCACACTTCGGTACCAAAACGAATTAAATCATTAAGCCTAGGAATATCTGTCTCCATTCTCCAGGCGCTAATTAATGTCCGACCAGGGAGCCTCGTAAAGTGTGAGTCATTGACCAATATTGCGCCACTTGAGCCGGGCGAATTCCAAACCGAATCTGAATTGCTTTTCACCATAAATTGCAAACGAAATCGAAAGGAAACCGTGAACATCGTAAACAACATTTGCAGTTTTTCCTCTGCCATTCTTTCGCTTTGGCCAGGCAATTTGTAATTTTCCGTATTTCATTCGCATACACTTCATTAACATCAGGCGGGGGAAGAGTTGGCTTCGGTGCGCTTGAATGGAGGCTGACAGGGCGGAGTGGGCGGTGTGGCTGCATCATTAGAGCCGGGTCCCTTGGAAATTTACGTCCCTTTTGGCAAAGACCTTCTCCGTAATTTCTTGGAGGAATCAGCCATGTGTGGGGCAGGGGTCCGCTTTTGGCTGGGCTTCCGTTGGGTTCAGTTCGGTTCGGTTCGGTTCGGTTTGCGACACAAAAAGTCCTTGGCCAATGACAGCGGCAGGAGCCGGCAGAAGGAGTTGGCTCACAGGCTCTGGCTCAGTGGCAGGCTGAGACAGGAAAATGTTTTTTCACGATAAAAATGATGGATGACATCATAAATAACGTTGGAGTGCGCCCAAACAGAGGGTTTCCAGTGGTTGTTTATTTCGATATAAATGAAATTCCTCTTTCTTCTTTCTTTCTGCGCTTATTTTCGGCCACAGAAAATAAAAAGAAAACTTTCTGCCCCAAAAATATACGAAAATGTATATTTTATTTTTTTTTTTGGCATAGAGAACAGTATTTGAAGAGGCTAGCCAATGCAAATGGCGAACTTTCGATACCCTCTCCACCATTCACCCTCTGTGGCAGTAAGATCAATGTAACATGAATATCTTGGGGGGTTGATTGGGGGTGGATGGCTTGTAATCACATTTCACGTTTCCATACTCGGCGGCACTCGTATGCCTGTCGGTGTTTCCCGTCGTAAATATCGAAAATTATTATTAATGTTCTCCAAAATATATAAGTATAATTTTTTATAAGCTAAGATGATGTTGTCGTCGTCTGCCCTGTATTGTGCTTTTGTAAGTTTTCCTATGGGTCACAATGGGATGGAACAAGAATATTGTTGTTAAACTAAAACACCTCTTCTATTTTTACATGCTGTTGAATAAATATTTTTTACGTCCTACAGTGTAGCAGAAGAATTTCCTTTTTTGCAAAATTGACATTTTAACAAGTTAATAGACAATTTAAATTTTATCATGTTAGCTTGTCTATAATAATAACTTTACACCCAGTTTTCCAAACTAAATAAACCTAAAAATTGCGACACTGAAACGCGTCCCACTTTGGGCGCCAATTATTTGCCATTAGCTCTAACAGGTTTGTGAAAAATTAGAATTTACAAGACTGGAGCCACAAGCTCATCGCAATAGTGAAATGGTTTAAAAATCTGTATCTTTTCAATGCCACATAAATTTTAACTAATTGAATTAAATATTTCGCCATTGTACGAGACATCTGTGAAGGACAAGCCCGAGCTTAGTGGATTGTACGAAAGTGAAAGCCTGCCAAGGCGCTGGAAATGTGTGTGCTGTGAGGGTGTGGGTGTGTGGTTGCGCTTTAATGATATCCTTATAGCCTTCTAAATTTATGGCAAAGCCGCATAAATTTAGGCGATTTTTTCACGCTTTCACTACAAGGCACAAACCTTATCGCATTCTTATTTTAATGGATTTTTTATCTGCTGCTGCCTCTTTTGCGGCTTCTGCTGCTGATGATGTTGCCTCAGTTTCCTCGAGGACAACAGGACTCTAAGGAGGAGGCAAGTGGAGTGTGGGCCAAGCGCACTGGCCAAATGGCTGGGAACATTTTTCATTTCATTTAACTGTAAGTTGGCGCAGGCAAATGGGATTTAATAAGCCAACATTTACTTTAGACATTATTGATGGCTTTTTATTTATCGAACTTGGGACTGCTGGAGACAGAAACTAGAGGTGGGTGGAAAGGCAAATCCTGGTCTGTTTAGTGACTCTATTAATGCGGGCCTGGCTACTGACTACCGGCTCCTTATGCGGCAAAACTCAAAAGGATTAAGTCAGCAGCGGCTTACGAGGGGGAGGAGGGTCAACAGGCAGCCCGAAAAGATTCACAGCCGTCGCACAATGCAAAAGCTGCCTTTTTATGCCCTCCTCCCACTGCCCCCTCCACACTTCTAGCATTGTGCAACGATTATTCAAAATGCAAGTCACAAAGTCGTGTGTGTGAGTCCTTTTGTGGATGTGAGAGTGTGCGAAAATCCCTGCAGCCATGTTGGCGTCAAAATTGTGTACACCAAGAGAAATTTACGGTTAACAAAAATCAAACATCCTATCAATATATATTTTCTAGCAAATACCTATAAGTAGCAGTAAATCAATATAACATACGTATAAAATTTACATGGTCCACTTCTGTGGTAACTTAATATCATTAAATAATTCAAATTACACAAAAATTATTTTTGGAAGTACCGCATAAATTACTCTGGATATAACATACAACTTTTTTTTAAATAAAAGCGAAAACTAAGCTATTAAATAATACTCCAATTTAAATAGATCTACATTTTGCAAAACCGGAAAGTTCGAGAGACGTGAGGGCAAATGTTCATTTAAAACTTTTACAGACTTATAGTGGATATTAGTTTGTATAAAGGCCAGTTTCTCTCAGTGCTGCCTTTGCTCTGGGTGTCATGCCTTTAGATTGGGATTTCGGTGGCGCGCTAGAGCTTGCTCCTACGTCCCCGTTTCTCCTCATCCAGCCGTTTACGCCGCTGCTGCCGCTGGCTGCAATTGCCGCATGTAAATTCTTAAAGTAGTACTTAGCGCTATTATTTATTATATTCCAACACTTTCAACACCTCTCAACAAGTAAGCGAGTCGGGCAGTGCGGGAAGGGAACCTAGGGAGCTGGGAACTGGGAGCTGGGTGCTGCGAGCTCTCGGTTAGGGAAGTGGTTTAGCTGCGAAGCTGCCTGAACTCTGCCCATTGTTGCATTCGGGTGTTGCGCTAGTGTAGTTGCAACGTTGCTGCTGTTGGTGCAGTCCTCGATGTTGTTGTGCAGAAATGAAATTTATGAATATTGCATGGTAATAAAGCGAAGGATTCCATTACGACCGACTCATGAGATCCCCCTACACACAAGTGCACATATGAGCGCGCCGTGTGTGGATTGTTTGTGCTTTTGAGTCTATTAAAGACTTTAGCGTTTAGGTTGACTCTTGGATTAAGATTTTAGGGAACCCTGTTGAATTTCGTTTCGTTTAAATTATAAGGATATACATATATATTTATGACCTAGCCTTGTCCGTTTGTCCGTCTGTCTAGTTTCTCAGTGTGGAACTTATCAGGATAAAAACCTTCCAAAACTATTACTATTATCACAGTATTAGTATCATAGTATCACTAGCAGGATCGGAAAACTATATCGTATAGCTCCCATAGGAATAATCAAAAAACTATTAGTATATGTGTATAAAAAAGTAATTTTTTGGTGTTTGCTGTCATATTAACTTCTTGGGAGAATCTATCTTAATATTTCTGTAAGTATTTCTATTTCCTTCCATTATTATAAATTTATAAATAAATCCTTTAGTATGGGTTTAGTTTGTTAGTACTAAAAGTACGTTCGCCTGTATTTGTAATTAAGTAATATAAATTATTTTTTAAATTGACGACTTTATTAACAACATAAAAAATGTTAAGACATTTATAAGCTTTTTTTTTTAAGTTTTCAAAAAATCAACAATATATTTAAAAGACTGTCTCTTTCATTTATATTATTATTGTTAGTCCATGCAATAAGCGTACAAAAGTTATCACTTCCTCGACAATTTTATTTCGTGAGTCTTAATCAATTTAAATTTGTAATTTAATTTCAATTGAAGTGACGGCAGTAACCTCAGACCGTAATCCATTTCAGTGCACTCACAATGAAATTTATATAATTCAAAAAATTAAAACAATACGCCACATAAATGCTCACGGAGGCGAACTTCCCAGCTGCGCTGCCATTGTCCTGCATCCTGCGGCCACCGATCCCCAGGCCCTTACCTCCGTCCCATCCTCGCAGACCGAACTCAGCCATTTCGGGCGTCTATTCAAATGTAAATTTTTCATGAGCAATGAAATGCGTTCAAATGTCAGTTGGATTTTTTGGCTCCGGCTTTGTTTTGGGAGGCGTTTGCGCAAAACGAATTGCCTGCCATATCCTTCCGCGTATTAATTTTTTTACCGCATCACACCGAAATACGAATAAAAAACGCAAAATAGGGCCGCCACAAAATCTGAGGCAATCATAAAGTCAGGGCTGGGTTGGGCGAAACGGGATGGCATGAGCAGGATGTCGAGGACAAACAATTGGCGGCCTGTTGCCAGGGAAATGTCGAGCCAGAGTCGTTCGTAATTGTCGACGCGACCATCAACGCGCCCGAATCGCTTTTAATAATTATTAAAATTATTCTTGTTGAAATGATTATGGCGCTTGTAAGTGGCTTGCCACACCCCCTGTTCGCTACTCTCCCAGCCTCGAACGAATTATGCCCAACATAAATCTTATTTTTTGGGGTTTTCACAGTCCATGTGCCGCGATGATGTGGCTGTCCCTGATCGCGGCGTTATTTTCTAGGCCCCAGATTGTGGACAGTCCTTTAAATAGAACCAGGCACTTTGGATGCAAACAGGAAAGCAGTCTATTTAAGAGTGATTGGACGTTTTTAATTTGTTGAGAAGTGGGGGAATCCAGTAATTTATTACATAAAGGGTTTTTCCCGAATAAGTTGTGGAATGTCATAAATTAATTTGTTCTATTTGGGGGATCTCCGACCCGCATACTATATAGAAAACTTGATTTAAATTTTACAGTTCATAAATTATTTATTTTATTAAAATTTATAGTTATAAAAAAACTTAAAGCAACTCTTAAGATATTCGAGAACTGCAGCTTAAAATGCACTATGTTCACCCTTTAAAGACCCTGAGCAAGAGCAACTAGATTCGGAAAAACCAAATCGAAACCAACACGCACTTTGCCAATGTCCCGATTTGTGTCACGTTCCCCGGCAGCAGTGGCAGTTGGCAGTTGGCCGTGGAGGGAATAGGCGGCAGGATATGCGGCGGTGGCTGTCACATACATATCCTGGCACAGCTTGCGGTTCGCGCGTGTCCTGCTGCAACTAAGCCCCGGGCTTCCAATTTTCCCACCCCACCCCTCCACTAATGGCACTCGCGCATCGGAAAACTTGCATTGAAGCGTTTTGTCTTCCAAATTAATTTGGTGTCCAGCAGCTCGGTGCAGTCCTTTTGTTGGGCGGCCGAATTGTCCTGGCCAGGACATGATTATGTTCAACATTTCAGCATACATCTCTGGCCGGACCTGCGGGTCCAGTGCTGCTGACGTTTTTCAATGCACGGACCAGAAAAGGATTCATTTTTGGGATGAACAATCCTAAATTGGTTTGAACATTTATAATACGCATTTTAAATGAATATTTCCAAATGTAAATGTATTAGAAATAAGGGACTTATCAGCAAAACAGCTAAGGGTGATACCATGTTTTTTGTAGCGAATAAAATGCAACACAATTTTTTTGCAGTGTAGCTATTGTCCTGCTGCTTCGTTTCAATTAAAAGTAGGGGAAAACTGCGCGAATTCCAGAGAAACTGCGAATGGAAATCGGAAAATGAATCGCCGACGCTACTGGCTGCACTTAATGCATAAATTCTCTGCTGGACATTTTCCTGGCCATGATAAATTTTGATTATTTTGCATCGACTGTGGGTTTTGGTTGATGTTGTTGATGTAATTGATGTCGTTGGTGTGGTGCTTTTTGTGTAGTTGTGTTTGATGGCACTTCTGCGGTTTATGTTAGTTGGGTTTATGAGTAGTGTTTTCTGTTCAGCTGCCAGTTTACTCGATTTTTGTTTCAGTAATTTTAAGTAATTTTTGGTTTAAGTTACAAGCTTTGTTACAAAAAATGATTAAGTTCTGTGAAAGTGGGATAAATTCTCAAAAATTGTTTTTAAAGAGAAAATAAGCCTTAAACCTCCCAAAACCCTTTAATATAAAGCAACAATAAATGAAAACGGAGATTCCAACTAAAACTCGCAGACCTTGGCCATTTTGCAGCCGCTTCTGTCAAAATAAAAGCCAAATGCTGTCCGTTTTAAATTGTTTAAACATTACGATGCATTTGGGAATAGCCAGTGTAAGGAAAAAACTTTTCCATTTCGAAAGCCAAAATAGAAAAGGAAAGCAAGGCGGCACCAGAAGGAGAATGAAGCAGACGCGAAAGGCAAAAACGGGGCAAACATCCAATTATTTTTCGATTAGTTTCGCTATCATTCCTCAGCAACAACAATAACAACGAGATATATGAGTATCTGAAAACGAAAACGAGACCAAACACTCGCACACAGCCAGCGATGGGAAAACTCACCCCCACAAACCGAGGAGTCGAGGGGATGCGAGGCACATTTGGTGGAACGGCTGGCAAAGCCGAATATAAATAAATAAAACATACAAAATGGAAATAAATCTAACTGAAAAGCCATAAAGCATTTTCAGCATTCGCAATTTAATATGTTCGAGGGTATTTTTCTCGCACGTAGCGAAGATGAACACCACCACCCACCCGGAGCCGCCCAGCCACCCAGCCACCACCGAAAAACACAGGCACCACCACCAGATGCAAGATGGTGCCTGAAGGACCAACAGACAGAAGGACATTCGGTTGGGTGGGAGGACAGAAACAGCACAGAACCGAACTGAAGAGCTGAGTGGGAAAGCACGAAAGAAAGGAAAATATCCTGGGGTGGGGTTTTCTGGGGGAGCTGAAGTCCCGGCTAAGTGTGATATATTTCCCAAGATTATATAAAATGTTTTATTTGTTCTTGCTGCCACTGTTTCTTCCCTCTTGCCCAATTTTTTCTTGTTTCTCATCTTGGGCAAGCAAATTGCGTGAGCCCGGCAAGCGAGTGAAAAGTGCGAAAAAAAGGATATTAGGTGTATATAGCATGCACCGCACCAATCTAATACCTCACCCGTCCTGTTTTCAACCCCCCGACTTTATCCCGCATCGAGCGAATGAATTATTTGTTTGGCCTCATCTAAATTCCACAAAGGATCCTTCTGTTTGCCTCACTGTTCGGCAAATTGCTGAAACTCAAAGTTTAGCACTTGAAGAATTGGCATAGGAGATAGTTACGGCGCTTCCTAGAAGGCTATAGCAGTTAAAGATAGATGAAACAATTTCAAATCATTTTTTAGGGATCGGTTAGAGGACCTGAGTGTTTTAAAATTGAAATCTTGATTTAGGTATTTCTTGTAAGTTTTCTTAACATTATATACTAATATATTACATACATTATTATTATATTTTTAGCCAAAACTTAAGGAATACTAAAATTAAATACACATTATATATACTCAAAACTCAATAATGTTTCTTTACTTTATAACTCAAAGATCTATAGGAGTAATGAAAACTAAGCAATTTGATTTAAAAAAATATATTTTTATAAGTTAAATGAACAACTATTTATTAATAATGTTTAGATAGTTGGGCAATCATTTCAAATAAGGTCCTCACTGTGCACCATCTGTCAGTGGAGGTCAGTCTGGATCAGGCTTAGGCCTCTCCTCGTGCCACTCACCATAGATGAGGACTAAGATAAATCGTAACTTGGAGCACCAGATGTGTCCAAGTGGAATTTTTAAGTGGCCAGGACTCATCAACCTCCCATCCATCCATGCCTTTCCTTCTCATCGCCCTCCTCTTGCTTTCCAGTAAATTAGCGGGCATCTTTAATGTTACCGTTTTCACTTTGACGCCGCCATGGATTCTGGATTCATGGCTGGTGATGATGTTGCCAATGGCAGAAAATAACAACCATTTTTCCTACTTTATGCCAACTTAAGTGGGTGACAGCTGAGCGGGTGAAATGGTCGGTGGGCGGTGTGGGGTGGTCTGGTCGAGGGTCTGAAGATGAATGTGCCGCAGCTCTATAAATATGTATGGGATGCTATATATTAAAACCGACTCGACTCCGTCTCCATCTCCGACATCACCACTCGCACAGAGCAAAAACTAATTTCGAAAAATGCCAAAAGAAAACGCAGCAAAATGAAAATAAAAGAAAACAACAACAGGGTAGAGTTTGGGGGGCAGAAGCAAGAAAAGGACATTTGTGCTGCCTGTGCGCCGTTGCAGGCAGGAGGAGGTGTGGGGAGCTCCTTTTCGAGGGGTTCGCCAAGGAAGAAATGTGGTGGAGCTCCCAGGCACCGACTGACAGCCCAGCCGGGCACCGTGTCCGTGCCCGGATCCGTGTCCGTATCCGTGTCCGGGTCGCAGGCTGCTGCTCCTGCTATTGCCGCTGCCTTCGTTTTAGTCTTCCCGTTCGGGCAGCACTGGGGAAAATTGTCGCAATATCTTAAAGATAGAGTGAAAATATACAAAATAAAAAAAATTGCTAAAAATATTTAACGTGTCATTTTATTATAAAGTTTTTATAATTTTTGAAGACTACCTATAATGAAAGGTAAATCATGTTATTTTATTAATCTAAACACCGCCTTTTTTACAAGCCTAATATAATATACATATTTCGTTTTTACTGATATTACACAAAATTTACTGGAATCTTTACTTTAAAATTTCAAAAATTAATTTTTTTAGAGGATATTTAAAATACACATTTGTTACAGTTTTATTAAATATTTTTGTTTTTATTAAGTCCTTTATAGTTTAATTGTGCCACATTTTCTAAGTGTAACTCCTGCTACCCACCCCCTCTTTGTCTGTGGGTACACGAGGGTAATATAACACAACAAAATGCAATAAAGCATTTTGTGGCAACTTGAAGATGCGAGCAGCAGATGCTGATTAAAGGTGTGCGGTTCGGGAAGAGTGGGGGAAGTGGGTGGGTGGTGGTTTGAGGGATGGGGTTTTTCGGGTTGCCTGGGCACACAGCCACAGACCCTGGCAAGTAGAGAAAACTCATTTGCCGCTTCAACTCGAGATGTGGACGGGGGAAGGGATGGAATCTGAGGACGGGGGAAAACCTCCTCTCAGGGGGGCGGAGCATGGGGCGGGTTTTTGCTCATTTAAATTGCGTGTGCATTTGCCGGGCACTTCACACTTGAATACGAAAGCAGATAAAGTAATGCCGGGAGCAACGAATGGAAGTAATTGGGTGCTGCCCATAATGAATGTACTTAGAGGGAACTCGAACTCTTCTCCGGTCCTCAATCCGCTTCAAGACTATTGCATAATTGGCTGTGAGCAAGGAAGTTCATTACGGAACATACGGTTAATGGATATTGTCGCACCGCAGAAGAAGCCAAGTAAGGGAGGTATGCTTCAAAAAGAAAGGTGAATTTTTATTTCATGAGAAGATCACAATTTCTTATATCGTTCCTGTCTTGTTCAATGTTAGATAAGTTTTGGCCAATTAATCGGAAAACTAATATCTCTGTGATTCTCCGTTTATTTGTAAAATATTTGTATTTATTGAAGAATAAAAGAATTAAAATCTCTTTACCTGGAAATATTTTGTACCATAAAAAATTAATGAAACATTTTTTATCGATTAATTTCAAGAAATATCTTAAAGGTATATTTTTTTTATTTTGTAAATTGGCAATGAATGAATTACTTTTCCAGGAATAATTTCAGCCGTTCTAAGTATTTCAACCGTATTCCTGATAGCTTTCCTGTCAACAATTGCAATGCGGTTTGGGGTAACTAATTTGTATGTAGGCCCCGCCTTCAATTGGAGGTGCAATAAAAAGAATCGAATTCGTTTTTCTGCCGCCGACTGCCATATTAATACAGCCCAAAGCTGAGGGATACAGGCACATACAGCCACAGCGAAAGCGATGCAGATCGTGATGGGAATGGCCAATTGGATGGGATCACACGACGAGCGGCGACAAGTGTGCAAATTGGTGCATTTGCATTTGGCCCAAACAATGGTTGTTGTTATTACTGCACCACTGCAGTTCTTGGCTAATCAAAGTGTTGTCCTCCCAGCCGTCGGCCAGTTTTGGCCCGCACCGCTTTCCGTATGGGGCTACGGCTCCTCCAGTTAATGACAGTTTCGACAGTTTCGGTTTTGATTGCGCAGATGGGTAGATGGACAGATAGATTTCCAGGGGTGGTGACCAGGCCGGCATTGTAATGTGGTTGTTGACACTAATTATAACTGGAATTGGCCGAGTCTGAGCCAAATGGCTTGGATTGCCATACGGCACTACCAAAACATATAAAAGGGGTACCAGTTTTCAGAAACCTAAATTAAGTAAAAAATAATTCTTAATATATATTGAAATTATAATAGACATTATAAAACATAAAACAAACAGCTAATTAACAAACAAAACTGAAGTGTCTAGCTTTGTTCTTAAACTATACTAATTAAAATGATTTAAGTAAACAATGTTGCCTTATTTGAGCACTTTCTATGATTTCCCGAGATACGTAAGGATGACTCATGTGTTTTTCTCATACTCTCAAGGAACTCAAGACCCCTTTCATCCACACCTCTGTGAGCAAAGGGCTGCCAGCATTTCCACCTGCAACTCGGTCAGTTTTTCATTATTTTCATGCCGCATTTAGCTCACGTTTTAATTAAGTCGTTGTCGCTTTCGTCGTCGCCCGAGTGGAGTCACCATCGACGACGGCGGGTTCCGTTTTAACTGTGGCGGAGGCACAAGCGCAGCAGAAATGCAACTGCAACTGCAACAAAAGCATCAGCAAAGTCATTGCAGCACGGTGCTTGGCACTTGCATGTAAATCTGCTCATCATTGTTGATGGGATATTACTCGGGCACCACCCAGTCGAAATCCAACCGCCCAGTCCACCCAACGAAATGAATGCGATTTGCAGTCGGGACATCTCCGAGCTGCAGTCTTTGTTGGCTTTTTATGGATTTTCACTGGAAACATCGCCTGGTGTTTGGTCAGTGCTAACACGTTTTGGTTTGGCTTGGTTCGGCGTGTTTTTGTTGCTGCCAAATTGCACAAATGCTTAGGAATTTTTATGGTCCCTCTAGCTGTTCTGCGCACTAAGGAAAATATAGTCAACTCAAGTCTAGGGTCTAGACCTACCGCACACAACATCTTCAGCGAGCTTTGATCTTCTAGCTGAATTATATTTTATAAATAAAGATATCATCAGGCGGAGAGACGTTCCGCGTTCGCCGTCCAATTACTTCGCGACGTGGCCTGCCTCACTTCAAATACTCATTTCGGGAATTAAGTTAAAAATTTATTTTGGTATCTGGGCACGTTCGGCCCATACAATGCAAATGTGCACTCGAAAATGACATAACACTTTGTAAAAGTTGGTGATCATGCTAAGCATTTCGGTTTGTTTGGCTATCAGTCTATAAAAATATCGTTATATTAAATTATTAGAAAACTATACATTTATATATCCTAAGTTGAGTTTGTACTTCTTAAATGTTCTTAAATACAGTTTTATTTACAAAACTTATACATTTTAAATTTACTTAAAATTGTAAATATCTATTTCTATACTTTTTAAGGGTAAAGGAAAATTATACACTATCAACATGTTGCGCTAGATTGCGTTTTTATTCCATTTTTTGCGTATAACGTTTTCGTTGCTGGTGATTTTTGAACTGCACCGTTTGCCAAATGCATTTGAATGGCCCAAGTCAACGGAATACGAAGCATTCGTTGCTAATTGAGGAAGCACAATAGAAACGGCAGATAGGCAATTGAGTATTGGCCAAAGGGAGTTTTATTTCCCTTGTATTTTGTCTGAGGTTTGGGTACAACAAGAGTGGCAATCAGTTACAACTGCAGATTGACATCTGCCCGATTTGCATCTGGAAAGGCAGATAGCAAGGGAAGCAGGGCAGGCACTTGGCGAATGATTCCCGGTTGGCTCTTCAGCTCGACGCCATAAGCGATTAGGTTTTGTTGATCCCCTGGGAAAACGGGGAAAACTTTTTCGTATGTCTTTGCCACTTGTTCGGGGTGTTTTGCTATTTTCGAAATTGAGTGAAACCGATTTCCCCCAGGAACACCACTGCCATCCAAGTTTGTTTTGCCTTATCTTACCTCAAAACTCATCGAGTTGGACTCGGAATCAAAATCAGGCAACCGGAATCCAACCAAAACCGCACCAAAAACGGAGCCAAACCGGAGGACCCACCCACAATCGCTGAAACGGAGAAAATGCGGTTTCGGTTACGGTTTTTCTCTGTTCCATTCTACGCCCCACCACCCTCAGAAAATCCACAGAAAACTTGTTTTTCCGCTGCCTATTTCGGTGTCTTGTTTTCGTTTTTTTTATGGAAATGGAAAGAAAACTTTTCGTAGGCATTTCGTTTATTCGAGTTGGGAAAATCAAGGAATGAGGATACGAGTTCCGGTGGCTTCCGCCTGAGCTTCTTGTTGTTGTTTATTTTATCATTATCATTGGCAATTTCTTTTAAGTGGTGCCAATCTTTTTTCACTTGTTCTGCCCCCAGTTCGTTGGGGATTACCCGAGGCTCGCTTTCTTGCGGTCTTTGAGAGTGTGTGTGCAAATTTATTGTAGTAATTTTATTCAATCGACAAATCGGAAGTGATTTTGAATTCATTATAGTGGTGGTTGTGTAGGGGAGGATGGACAGTCATTTGGCCTTAGTCTTGAAGTCCAATGCTTTAAATGGTTTTCTTATTTCAAATGCACAATGGTTGAGGGAAGGAAAGTCCTGTATTATTGGCAGAAGTAAGCAAGTCCTTCGACTTAATTATTTTTTATTTGATTGTATTACAAAGCTATATGGTACTCACTAGGACATCAAGACTAAATAAAACAAAATTCGATGCGTTGTAAATAAAAAAAAAATACACCGAATTTGTAAACAAATATTTAGTTATTTAATAAATATATTTCGAAAAGCTAAGACTGTAGATTTTGTACCTGTGTTATATGTTATAATCCTGCACAGTGAGCTTAGGTATAACAATGGAAGGTGAAGGTAACGGTAATTTAATAATTGTTTTATGTAAACTTTAAATTTTTTAATAACTATAATTAAAAAAGGGATTTTGGAAAAGTCACCAGTGGCCTTTTACATTACGTTTGAATAGAGTAAGACCAATTTAATAAGCTGTTAGGAATTTTTATACGCCCAACAAAAGTCTCGAACTGTTTGTCACTCGGCCCAAGCCGCTAGACGGCTAAGTCAAGACCCCGAAATGAGCGCAATGACCTCATAAATAACACACCCTTGCACACACATCTAGGGCCATTGCAGTTCGGTTAAGTTGCAATGGCAACTGCGATTGTGGTGGTAGTGGCATTTCCCAGACACTTGCACTTTCTCCCGCCTTAATGGACAATTAACCTTGATTCCTGCAACGACGGCGTTCCGTTCCGTTCAGTTCGCCGTGACCTTGCACCACTAAATTCGTGCCAAAACACCCGGCCAAGGACACTGGCAAGTGCAATTGCAATAGCAACTGCCACAATTATTGCATTTTATTGGTGCCAAATGGAACGCTGCTCCTTATGCATTATTACGTACACACGACGGCATTCGGCGCTGGGTTGATTACTCTGCCCATGACTTTTCCACCACCTGATGATTTCTAGCCTCTCATATTGTTTTGAAATTTTCCCTCGATCCATTGTTTTTAATGCGGTCTTAATGGGTCACTCCCTTTCGCTTTTCATGGTCATGGATTTCTCAATTTCAAGGTCTTGGCGATCTAAATTACCTTTTACCTTTATTAAAAATATTTATTTGTTCGCAGAGTCACACGATCAACTACAATAAAAATGCATTTAATGTAATAAAATTGAAACAGGAAAAATTGATTTAGTTCACGGTACTCTATTCAGCTAATGACAGCTGAATTCAAGATAGCACCTTCTGTTTAGCATTTGATTTCTGATAAAATAAGGAAGAGTAAGTATGTTATCTTGAACATTACTCCTCTCATTTTGTTTCTATTTGCATAAAAATCGTGGAGATTGGATCATACCCTCTGTAGCTTCAAATACCCATTTAACTATTTCTCCTACACTGTTACAATCCAAAAATTAATTTCAATGTAGCCACTTCTAATTGGACACTGTGCCGTTAATTTTAATGGTTCCGCAAAGAACGAGCTTAAGATTGAGTGCCAGCCAAGGATGAGAACTTATCACAATGCCTGTGATAAATGGATCGCCATAATGAAAAGTGTAATGATGGGCATTTATCAAAAATCGTTTGTTCTCCCCAAGATGTTCGCATATGTATCTTGTATCTTTGAATCTGCAGCGGCACAATACAAGTATGTATATGCGGTGTGTGCAAGTATTTGATAATTTTGTGCTGTATCTCGGCCATGAACATGAATCTTTTTCAACGGCAACGAAAAAAAGAAGGAAAACGAGCCAAAAAAGTCAGGCCACGTTTGAGCCTGTTCGGCGGTTCGGGGCTTTTTGGGGTACTGGGGGATCATCTTCAAGTTGGCCGTAAATCTCTTGGTATATTGGACTTTTAGGCGATATCAATGAAATTGTATCTCTTTATCCGCATTATTATATACGGATACGAATGCTTGGTGCGCGTTCTTTATCTGCACCCTCCGCGCGGATACTTCACCTTACCCTCTTCGAGTTCTATTCCGTTGGCAGATACTTCACGACATTATGAGATATTATTTATATTTTGCGGCATTCTCGTCGTCTCTACCCTGTTTAAATTCTCGCTTATGTATATTTCATTATGACTTGGAAGCGGCCCGGACAATTTTCAGTTTCTGCCCTTTTTCTGTTTTATTTCCACTGCTGCTTTTGGACAAAGGAATTTCACGTGCGGGTGGTGCAAGATAGATTGTCTTGACTTTGAAATTTATGTGCGAAATATCTTTGATACAAGCTCGCCCTTCGAGGGGAGTCCTTCTTGGGCTGGCCTACTCGGCAGTTCCTTGTCGCAGGATTCCATTAGGCTGTAGCTGGCGGGGATTGGAAGCTGCCCCGCCCACTGACCCACTCGCCTACTCATTGTCGGCTGCAGCAACAACCACGGGGCAACAACAATTGACGACACCCAGAATCACAAATCATATAGATAAGAGCACACAAAGGAATTTATTTCTATTTTGGCATTTTTTCGGGGCGCTTATTTTGCTTAGAATTTTTTTGCGCCGATACACTTCTGAGAGAGTATATATTTTATTTAGTTTATGGATTTTTGGATTTGTAAAATAAAATTAAAAAATAATACAAATAAAATAAACATTCAAATATTTGGAAACTAAATTTGTATCAGGAATTATCCAGGTAAATGTCTTTTTAATAATTGGCAAGTGTTGACTATATGATTTGGTTTTAATGTTTTTAGAATCTGCAAACTAATTAACAAGCTTATTTATTTAGATCTGATAAGTTAAAGTATTGGGGAAAAAACATAGTAACACGCACATTAAAAAAAAGAATTGCATGTTATTCTTAATTTGTAGTCATTGTGCATTATATATTCCTGGTTAAAGGTACTTTTTCTTTTTTTAAACAATGAAGATATACACTTTAATAATCTTGAACTTGGTAGAGAATCCACTATTCGCCTTACTTCTGAGGTCTATTGTTCCCCCACTGCTTGTTGTGTCCTTCTCCATCGATATTTTCGGCTATTTTCACCCCAAAGTTATTGCGTTTTAGATTCTTATTTTCCTCGGCTACTGCTTGGTCCCCAGCTATTCGTGCGCTCTTTCAGCTTCTTGGATCGCCTTGGGCTTGCCCGCCACGCCCGCTGGAAAACCTCAAGGGGGGCGGCGAGGGCGGCTTCGAGGGGTTGGGCGCAGGACGCACGCACCGGAAGCGCCGATAGCGCCATGTGTCGAGTGCGTGCGTGCGAGGCACCAGAAGAGAACAGAAGGGAAAAATAAAATAAAAGTTGGGGCGAGAGTGTGGGTGCTTCGGAGTGTGCGTGCGTCGCCTGTGTGTGCGTGCACGTTAGTGGCGCCGCTGGGTGTTGCCACATCGTATTTCACCACCCCCAACACAGCCAAGGGCACCTCCCACCCACCGCCCCGCCTCTGCGCCGAACTTGTAGGCGTTCCGCCTTCTTTCATTTTAATGGCGCACACGCATTTGCTTTCGATCCTATAGATACATAAATATATCTGCATGGCTCCCTGTATGTGTGTGTGTTTTAGCCGTATTTTACCTCCCTCTCCTTTTCTCCTTTGGGTCTTTAGTATTTTTCATAATCATATCATTAGATGAGCCCCAAATGGGCCTAGTTCCTTGGGGCGGCGGATTTATTTGCTGATAACTAGCTAAATAAAAATAAATAGTGAGCTTCGTAGGGAGGGCTGTAGCTGGAACAAGGCCACTAGTCATAGCAATCAGACAATGTACTTATATTAAAGACTTTCAATTGGGTTAAAATACTACTGAAATATTAGGAAGCATTTGTAAGGATGTAACACAAATTATTACAAGAATTACGTTATCAATTGTATTATTGAAAGTATTTTAAAATATTAGAAAAAAGGCTTTGTTGAATAAAAAAATTCTTGTATTAACAAATATATGACTAACTTATTTTCTTTAGAAGGTATTGACTTTTAGACATAGCTCTTTTTCGATAAAAAATTGTCTGTTCAAGGCAGACATATGTCCGACGAGGCAGCTTAATCAACGTTTCCTTGACATATAAACAGCGCGGTGTCGAGGATCCGGAGCACCACCCCCTGAAATGTCAGCAATCGATGTTAGCATTAGCTTCAGCCCAGAGACAAATTATGATAAACGACCGTTAAAATGTTGTCATATGTACACATGTCCCACCTTTGTCGGCTGTCTCGAGATTCACATTGTTGTTGTCCACTCCGTGACTTCTGTAGACTCCGTCGTAGGCCGCTGCTTCAAGGAGGGGGAGGGCGGTGGAGAACGGGCGCAGAGTAACCCGAGCTTATTTATTGACTCACCTGATCGACTTGACTGATTATCTACTTGCATGCCAACCAACGGAAAATGCCCTCAAAATGCTAATTCAACCGCATTGACTTCTGACATAACGTTGAAAAAAGTGCAGGGAGGACAACTTGTTTAAAACGTTCGATAATAATCCGTCAGCCAGGCTGTAAATACCATGTTATAGTTGTAAAAAAATGCAAATCAATCTGTTAATCCTCTATTAAAATTACAAGTTACAATAAACTTAATGGCAGAATTATTAAACGCAATAAATTTAAATAATTAAAATTCACATTATGTTTTATCAAATTTGATTTTAAACTAAAGTAACAAATAAAGCTGACACCAAAATTGAAGTTACATAAGGACCGGTTTTCCATTTTCCCCTCCTGCACTTAAATAATACAGACCCAATTGCCGAATAAGGAAGCGACACTCAAGGAAGAGCTGGTTAAAGTTTAAAAACAAAGAAATGGAAGGTGAGGGTTCGCTTTCCGTTCATGTGGTGCCGGGGTTCAACATCGGGGCAGGGAAGTGCCTTTTGGCAGATGGCAAAATCGAAGCGACATGCGAAACAATTCAAAGTTTCACGTCGTAAATTTGGCGGGCAACTTCATCGATCACTTTTGGGGGACTGCTGCTCTTGTTGTTGCCGGCACAGGTTGACTTATTTGCTGGAATGACTGGAGGGAGCAAGCCAGGAACCGGGAAACGGGAGGAATCGGACGGCATCAGGAGCATCGGGAGGTTCGGGAGGACCTGGTTTTTGAAGTCTCCCATCCAGCGAACGGCACGCGCGCTGTCCTCTGCCAGTTGTTGCTGCAGAGGGGTTGCACCTCATAAAGATGTGATCGGAAGGTGTTTGAGGCTTCGGCATTTGGGAAAGGCAAATGGAATATTTATGGACAAATAAAAATACAATAAGAAGATTTTTTAAAAATGTTTTACAAAAATTGACATCATTTAAAATAGTTTATGATACAATTTTACAAATTAAACTCAGATCAATGAAATTTTATTTAAATATTACAAGCAATTTAAAACTAAAATTTAATTATATTTCACAATTTATTAATGATCAACCTTTTTACCTATATCAGTGAACAGCTTTAAAATTGTCAAGCTATTCTTTGAGTTTAAAAAAGTTAAGTAGTTTTGGGGAATATATTTTTGGGTAAAACGTTATTTGTACTTACAAAATATTAAAAAAATCAATATATTTAGAAATGTTGAAAACTTTTGTATCCGATTGATTGATTGTTCGACTTGAAAGTTATTAAAAATATTCTAGTCGCTAGTAGATGGTATGTCCCAGTCGTTACTTTAGTTGTTGGTGCAGCTGGTGGAGCGGAAACGCAGGCTTTTGGGGCGAGTTGTCTGTGGCGGCGGCATGTGAAAATACTTTCCAAGGTGAACGCCACACACAAACACCGGCTCCAGCTCACGGGGACGGGCGGAAAAAGGACCCAAACGCAAGGAGACACTCGGTTCCAGCTGAGACCGGGCCTGGCTCGGGCTCTGGGTCTGATCCTGGACCCGAATTGAATGATTTAGAGTCGCACAGTTGTCAAAGAGCAACGATGCGTACGGGCAGCATCCACGGGACCTTTCTTTCTCGGGGAACGGGGAGGGAGACCGGGACGGGGCTGTTGCCCATCCCAGTGGGAATGGGTGGTGCCGGAGTGGGGCGCCAAGTATGCTTTTAAAACCGATCCATCCGTTTTCTTGATATTTATTGCCGGCACATAATTGAGTGCAACATTTTTGGGGGTCGGCACAACTTTAAAGTATCAGGTAAATTCACAATACAATTCAGTTTTGTTTAATAACTCATACGTTACGGTGGACTTAACAAGTCCTTAAAATATTTCGTTTTAATATTTTTGAATTAAATTTAAATAAAAATCAGGTCAAAATAAAAACTACATAAACCTTGAAAACTTGCCTAATACGTTTCACTTCCGCTGGTGTTTAATGTTTTTTAAAACAAATTGAATTATTTATTGTTTTGGGTAAGAAACAAAATTATATTTTGGGGCTATTAATAAAAATGTTAAGTTAAGTTAATTGTTGTTTTCGTCTTCGATATCCCAAGATATTATCTGTTTTGTAGGCTACAAGTAAGTTTTTGGTTTATTTCCATCAAAAATTGTCCATGTAAAAACATATACACACAATTAAAAATATATTTCAATTAACTTTTGAAATCTTTAAAACAGTCGTAATTTTGTTGGAAAGGACCAACTTAAACTGAGTTACAAATTATTTTTTTTTAGGTAATAAAAATAATGTAGGTCGAGGTTTTCGAATTTTAGGTCATATCAAATATTTATTACTAATTTTAAGATTGTTACAAAAATTCTGCCGTTTTTCGTATTATAAAACAGGTGTCATAAACTTTTTTAAACATGGCAAAATATGTTCTAGTCTTTTAAGGGAACAAAGATTTGTAAAAATTTTGAAAACGATAAGTAAAATGATTTTAATCAATAATATAATTTTAATTCCCAAAACTGCTATCTAATTTTTCATAAACACAAGAAAAAATACCTTTAAATTTGATGATATTAAGAAATAAAACAACTTAAGAAGAAAAAAAACAATTTAAATAAATATCGCATGTTGTATCAGTATCCGGCAGTATCTTTGCCGCTGGCAAACTTGCATTTCCTACTGGAATTCCCAGCGCTGTTTCGCCAAGTGAATTCTCTGCACTCAAAGAGGCTAAATTCTCAAGCGGAGCGCTCCGCAATGCCTACGCTGGCAGCGACGCCGGCAGTGCTGCCTTCGTTCGCGCTCGACGGCTGCGTAAATTTATGTGAGAAATCGCAATTGAAAAAAGAGCAGCGCGGCGCGCTCACGACACACATAAAGCAAAATAATGGCACATTCGTCACACTTAACGCGGCCGCATCTGGCCATCTCGCTCTCTCTCGCCTCGCGCTCTCTCGCTCGCACTCTAGCTCTCTTCTTGCGCCGCCATCCATCTTGTGCGTTTGCCTGTGTGTGTGGGCTCTCCGACAGCTGAGAATGCTTTATGAGTGTGCGTCTGTGGCGGACTCCTCCCTGTTTACGACGCTGGCAGCGGTGTCGGCAGACGCAGCAGCAGCGAAAAGTCGGCCAACTTGTGTTGTTGTCCCTCGGCCGCTCGCCAACAGCTGTGAGAGAGCGAGAGGAAGAGAGCGAGCGAGCTGATGCTGGGGTGAAATGTGTGCGTGTGAGTGACGCCTGCAAGTGTGCGTGCGTGTGATTTGTTGTTGCCGCGTTCCGATATAACTCGGCCATGATTGCTTTGCCGTCGGCAAGTGGATGTTTGGATGCCATACTCCCCGGTGCCATATTCCACACTCCGGGTTCCATATTTCACGGCGGCCATCATTCTCCCGATTATCGGAATGCTAGCCGATAATGAGCCATCAAAACGACGGAATATGACGACAATGGGTTAATCATGTTCGGAGAACGAAACTAATTTGCGTATTGCCGAGGAAAGCCTTTTAAGGCAGCAACAAAATTTCATTACCACATCTTATCCGTGTTAAATGATCAGTTTTTTTTTAATTTGTTAAAACTTCCTAACATAAAATATATTTTCTGTTTAAAATTACCTCACAAAATTAAGAATATTCAAATCTTTTTTGTAAATTACTGACTTCTTCTTTTGATTATAGTTTTTGTACAAATTCGGAAGAAAAATAGTATGCTTTTTTTGGTTTTTTGGCTTGGCTTTTTATGGTTTAACTTTAAACTGGGAGAATGATAAAATTCCTGAGATATAATACAGATTCTACAATAATTAAGTCGAATGCTAGTATATACAATTGGTTCTGACATTTATATATTTGTGGTTCTACTTCCTTACAGGACTTTATAAAATAATATATTTTAATATATAAAATTACTTTGAGGCAGTCAGAGGTTTTAGTATAATAACCAAAAAAGAAAAAGAAATCAACAATTACATATTGTATTGCATTTTTATCACGAAAATACGTTTTTAAGAAAGAGTTCATCTATATTAGTTTGTTACATATATTATGAAAACCATCTGGTAGGAAAAATTTTTAAGGCTGCATACCACTTTTAAAAATTTTGACACAAAAAATAATAAAATGAAATTTAAAAATCAAAAATGTAATATCGATAAGTATACAAAAAAAATAATTTTAAGAGATAGGAAGAAATAAAATTAAAAAGATATTATAAACTAATTATTCAGGATAAAACCCAAGTAAGATCATACTCACATTCGATAGGTTGTTCAATTTGACTAATGACTTTACCTAAAAGGAACTACATCGAAATAAAGAATTAATCCGTAACAAAAGCTAACTATTAAAAATTTCTAAATACACTGCTATTATTAAAACTATGAAAAAGGAATTTTAAAAATTAAGAATGTATAGAGTACCCATTCCCTATTCTTTATTTTTATCTCAGTCCAAGAATGTTGCAAAATATCTTCCAAATTTCAAAATACAAGTTAAAAAACAACTACCAAAAAAAAGTTTTAAATTTAAAAGAAAACATACCAAGTTTATAAATGAAATGAAAAAGGGTTCCGTCTCCATGAGTAAGAACGTAATAGTTTGTAATGCCCATAAGATCGTCTTCGATGGACTATAGTTTCCCAAGAAATGTTTGCATCGGCCTGCGAGCTCGAAAAGGGAACTCGAGCCGGGACCTCCGGCGAATGAATGCGAGAATGTGAGGAGAATGCGGTCAGTTCTCGACTCGCAGTTTTCACTCGCTCTCTCAGTCACTCAAACGGGAACGAGAGCAGAACGGTTCTTTTCGCAAAATACTTTATGGGCAGAGCAGAGTGGCTCTGCCGCGGTCGCCGCCTCTGTCGCTGCTACTGCCCCCGTCGCAGCCGCTGCCGACGCTGCGGCACATAAATAAAACGCTCTCTTTCGCTCACGAGTTTCTTATAAGACTTTATTTATATACTGCGCTGCCGCCGCCGACGACGCGCTGCCGACGTCGCTGGATTAATAAGGAGTTCTCGCTGGGATTTTCACATGTATATGCTTTGAATTGAATGCTTTATGGGTTTAGTTTGATAGAAGTCGTAAAGAAATCAACATCACACAACAAAGCACTCGAGGACCCGTCCGTGTACCGCTGATTTAGCCCACGTGCGACTGTGTGTGTGTGTGCGAGAGGGATCCCGTAACGGTATTTGGTGCTCCACACGGCGAACTCGCCATAGCGGCCACATCTTGGGGCTGTCGCAATCGGACCGCAACTATTCGCTCGCTCTCCGCCGTCGCGACCGCTCTCTTATCCCATTGACAGCCCGCTAAGATCACAAGGGCCGTAAAATAATCATAACAATAATCGTAAAAAATTAGAGCCGCAATCAGTCGCACATTGGCCCTCGAACGGCGCAGATCGTCATAACCCCATTATTTCAGTAGTAAACGTAACCGTAATCGTAGTTGTTATCGCATAAACAGCCAACAGCAAACAGCAATCAGCCAACAAAAACAAGCCAAACACCCAGAGCAGTTGAAACCGAATCTCGCGCGCGTTTCTTTTTATGATGTTCGAGTGTCTGGCAGGTGGCTTCATCGATATTCACCCACTTATTGTGCAATACCTCCACATCTAATGGATCTGGGCTGACTGTGCCGCCGAGAAGAGTTCGAGTTCGCGTTCCAATTGATCAAGCCAAATCCTACTACCTAAGTGTTTATCTATTCTTAAAAGCGTTTCGTGCACCGAAAACTCGAATCTGTAGACAACGTTTTCTAGTCCCCCGCAAACCGAGCAATATCTACACTAACAACAAACAAAGCTGAGGGCTCCACCTCAAACCACAACCAATTCAACAGAAATAAAACGTAGACAGCCAAAAACAAAAAGCAAACCAACTAAAAAACGAAAAACACAAAACGGCAAAAGAGTAAGAAGAAAAAGTTTCGTTTCCACTGCGGGCAAAGTTTTTATTTTGGCGCACGTGCAAGCCACCGTTAGCTGAGAAATTTGAAAGCCAACAGGATTGAAGGATAAGCCACGTTATTGGATTTAAAGGTAAGTGCCAGAGCTTGACTTTTCAATTTCCCTGCCGATGCACTGAGAGCAGACATTATTAGAAGAAATGAGACTTAATATACTCTAGTTTAGACAAAATTGGATTTTAAATTTGTTACATCTTGTTTTTGGGATATACACTGTAATTAAAGTTTTAATTAACGATCAAAATTTGTATGTTCAAGAAATTATAACTTCCTATTTGGATGCTTACGTATAACCTTAACACGAGGCAAATAAAGTGCACATTCATATGATTCAATGATATTTTAAGTGACTGCTAGTCTAGTTGCGAGTACCATTTCATATAACTATGGTTGTTTTTGTATAGTTTACTTTTTGAAAACGATTTTTCTCAGAATAAAAATTAATTAATTTATTTATCCCTTGTATTAATTTTTTTTATTATTTTCCCTTAATCATTTAATCATTGCTTTTTAAACGATTTAAACGAAATGTTTTCTTTTATTTTCATTTTCGAAATATTTTCCAAAATATTTTAAAGAATTATTTGATGAGTTTAGGCAATTTGAATTTTTGAAATATACTTTATGTAAAACACTATAAACATTGTTAAATGTTCCAAAACTTTGTATCCCGTCGAGGACTTCCTATACTACATCCTCTTAAAATTACACACTGATCCTACATCGGAAGGAACAAACTCCTGGAAGTGTAACGGGCGAAGCCCAAGTTTTTTGCCCGAACCAGATTCAACACTTCATAACTCAAGGGCGTTTTTCGGATGCTACGGCCAGGTCATCACTCATTTGGCCTGCAAACTGCAACTGTTGACAGGCTTATTAGCCATTTGCATAAATTTGCAAGCCGGGAGGGGGATAGTGGGAGATTCGCAGGATTCCCGGGAGTTGAAGCTGCAAAACTGAAAACGGAGCTCCGAACTTAACTGGCCACGAGTAATGGGCGCTTTGAACTTGGAATTCGTTTTTGAATTATTGCACATATCCTGGGCAACATAGTTTCACTTCCGAGTGGTGGGAAAGGGCGGCCATTTCTCTCGCACACACGCTCGCCCAGCCACACTCGCACACTCACACAGCCGCACAAACAGGACACTCTCGGGTTCTCCGCATAGGGAATTTATGCGGCCATTGTTGCAGTGCATTGTCCTTGTTGTTGCTGATTTTGTTGTTGTCCCAGTTGTCTGGCCTTTGCATATTTGTCGTCCTCTCTGTCTGCCGCTGCCACCTCTCTCTTTCTGCACTTCCCGTCCTCTCATTGCACTTGCGCCCATTCAAAGTGCGAAAATCTACTTAATTTAATAAGCATTCACAAAAACGGACCTTTGTTTGGAAAATATCTCTGCTGATGCGTCCAATTGGCCTCTATGAACTGGGGATGGCTCCCTCCTGGCGCCACGATTATTTTTAACACGTTTGCATTTGCATTTTTGCCAGCTCGATTTTTGCACAATCAAGCAGCCGGCATCAAATGAAATTATTTTCTCATAATTTATCGATTTAATCAGCTGGAAATGTTACACAGCTGACAAAATCATAAACTCCGTTCTTGTTTGCCCAGCAAAAAGTTGCATGATTTATGGCCCAGTGTCAGGCGCAAAAATACACCAATGCAGTGGGCAAAACTCAAATATTCATGGAAGATTCCATTCTCCATCAGAGATATTATTTTCACTTCTCTGCGAAAGAAATCTTTGTGAAATACATTATTATAGATCCTAAAAATTGAGTTCCCTTAACCAAAATCTTGAGTAACCGCTTCCTTTTAAACGGATTCTTAATCAAGTTCACACTCATGGCAAAGCCACAAAAAGATTTATACGTCGGCATGCGAATGGCGACAACTCTTTTGTAAAAACATTAATCACGACCTCTGAGATTCAACCGAAAGCCAAAAAACTTAGCAACAAAAGTAAACGAAATTGTTGTTAATAAAACAAATGCCATAAAAAGCTTAAACAAAAACAGCCGGCCACAAAGAAAACTTGTTTGGTTTGTATTTGAAATTAAAATTATATTTTAAGCCCCCATTGATAGATGGCGACATGAAACGGCTAATTAATCATATGCAAGCCCCAGCCAATTTAAATAAAACAAAAACCGCTCAAATAAAAACCCAAATTTCACACACATAAAATACATTCGTGGGTCTACAAAAAACAAAAGACCAGAAACGGCAATTCGAAAATGTTTTTTCTTATTTTAAGATCGTCAGAAACGGTTTCAGTCGCCTCGGGATGGGTCCAAAGTATTTTTAGACCCCCGAGAACTGAACATTGATAAGCCGCCGGAAATGATTTTCGATTTACCAATGGGACCAAAAATTTATTTTAAAATATTTAAGTATTAAACTATAAATAGTAATATTCGGTGACTGGTCTACGGTTTTAACTTCATTTTGGTCCATTCATTCCTAAAAATCAAATTAAAAACTTTTCTGAAAAATAATTATGTATGTTTTTTTACACCCTAGAGAACTTAACTTTGATAAGCCGCCGGAAATGAAGGTCTTTGGGTTTTTATTTTTTATCGCTTTCCCCAAAGGTCCACAAATTTCAGTCGATTTTAGCGATGGAAACTTTAATTATGTTTAATGACTGGTCTCGTCCCTGTAACTAAATTAGTTAAATTAATATCAAAAATGGAGTCGATACTTTTAGAATAACTAAAATGTAATTTATTTCAATACTTTTAGTTTTTTTTATCAAACTAGGTGGCTTGCCTTTCCTGGTCAATACTGTATAGACAACATTGAACTACATTTTTCTTAATTGGAATAAATTAAGGATCTCTGGAATTCTTTTATTTAAAGAAAATTGTTTAATTTTATAATCTATAGATTATTAAAAATTTATTTTAACTGAAGTTCAAATGAAAAATGTATTCCAAACAAGTTTATTTTGCTTGTAACTGTATAAGGGTCATGTGTCTTACGCAGCTACTAGAAAGGACAAAATCAGAACGTCCTGCAGGTCCAACCAAACTCAACCGAAACCCATTTTGTTGGGTGGCAATTTGCAGTGACTGCAGTTCTTTTTTGGCCATGGCAAAAATGGAAAGAAAGGGAGAAAGACTTGCCATATTATTTTGTAGCCCAAAAGCAGTCAGCGCCCCGAACTGTTTTATATATAATTTTTTTTGTAGGTTCGTGGCAGGGAATCGGAGTCAAAAACCGGAGTGAGGGGCGGGGAACCAGGGAGGGTCCTGGGTCGGGGGCCAGAAACCCAGCGGGAAGCGCTCGCAGTGACATTGCGCCGAAGCGGGTGACAATGATTTATGGCAAAGAGATACGCGACAAGGAACGCAAAAACTCAAAACTCGAAAACTAAAAAACACCACTCGCAAACCAAAATCAGGAACACTCTCCGAAAGCGGCAGGAAACGAAATGAAAATTCACGAAACTATGGGAAGTTCCCGAAAACCAACCTACCTAAGCTCGCAAACACCTTCCAGAAATTCGCAAAAGAAACTCATTTTTTAATGCCCGAAGTGTCCTTGAAAAGGCAAAAACAACAAGGACGGTCCGAAGCCGAAACGGAAAGTGAAAACCTGCTGATTTTTATGATACCTTTCCTTTTTGTCACTTGTCAGGGGTTCGTAAAACCGAGGGTTTTCCAGCAAAAATCATACGGCCATTAGGAAGTCGAAGTCACCTGGCTGGCGGTTATGCAATCGTCATTTTGTACGGCCATAAAAATTAATATGCGTCCTTCGCAGTGGCAATTTGGTGCGCATATCTCGGCAAACGCATCTCCAGAGTCCATTATCTGACTTTGAACTCGAGACGCTAAGCCGCTGGAGTCGCAGTACATGACTTTTGGCTTTAGCCACGTCTCGCTGTCTGCATCCATTGTATCTGTTTATCTGTGCCTTGAAGGTTACCTGTTTTTACAGTTTAGACCGGGCCCGGCTCGGCCTTCTTCTTTTTAGATGCCCAGCAACGTTCTGCTCGGCACTCTCTCAAATTATTATTTATGAGTTCGCATTGTTGTCGTCGATCTGGAATCGAACCGGCCGACGATCCCTACAAACATATGCTATTTCGCTCCACAGCCCCGAATGCAGTTCAAGATTTTTACTTTCAACTTGAAAACGAAATTCATAATAAATCAAATCATTTTTGTGTGCCCGAGATGCAGTTCCATGTTTGTCTTCTCGTCTGTGTGGATATAAATCAAAGTCGATTCTGCTTAGATTTGGTGCATTGTGCTAAAGTATTAAGAAATGCGAGATCCGATGGACGGCGGGAACAGGTTCTTGCGAGTGGGTAATTATGAATTTGAATACCCAACTGATTGAAATTAAACAGGCATTATTCTGGGTAAAATTTCGACCTTCCTCTTAAAATATTTAAATATTTTTAGTTGCTTATAATACTTTTTGACGTATCTTTTTAACTAGAAATCAATAAAAGCGCTTAAATTTATAACTAAACTGGACGAGAAACTAACAAATAGTTTTATAATTTTGTAAATTCTATTTAAAGTAGAGAAATCGAAAAGAATTTCCCCGGCAATTGTATCCTCTGTTGGCTTTCAACTACCCCTGGTGACCTCCGCTATTTAGCAGGTCACCCACAATTTCCCAGTTCTGTTTTATGTTATTTATCCTCTACTTCAATTATGCCCACCGTGAGAATTGTTCCACCACGTGTGCACTTCCACCATAAATCACATTCACTTCCAATATTTTCACAAACACATCACAATGGAGAAAATTTTGTGATTTATTTGTGTGAAGAAGTCAATAAGTCATAAAAAGTCGAAATAAATCTTGATTTTTTGTGCCGGATTCCCTGGGCTGAGAACTCTGCGAGAGGCTGGGACTATAATAGAAAAGTCGGGCGGAACATCCTGCTCTAAGGAATTGGGAGGTAAACATACATATGTGGAAAATATTTGCATATTGCAGCTGCGGGTGGCGGCGCCGTCGGCAATCGAGATGTCCAAACAAAAATGACAAATATGAGTTTTGGAAAATTGCTTTGCCTGCATTTTTTACCCAACATTTAGCAACGCTCCAGATTTTCGGGCTCTCCAAACTGTTCTTAAGAGCCCGCTACATTTCAATCTGATTTTAGATCTGCATCTTGGATTTCAAACGCTTTGAGCCGCTCATACATACTCATTGTACAAAGCAGCACGAGCTGGCGGACAAACACACAAAAAATGAGTCAACAAAAGTCCGAGAAAAACGGAGAACTGCGAAATGTTGTCCAAAAGCTGGGCGGCAAATCCGAGTCAAACAAAGCTGGAACACATATCTACACATATCTATGCATCTAAACTAACTAGCCATGGGCAAAAGTCTGCCTCGGTTTCGCATACAAAAAACTCTAAAAGCCGGGCAAAAAACAACGAGAAAAAATACATGAAATAATTCGTTTTGTTGTTTGCTTCAAGCCGCAAAGCAAACTCGACAAACAACACGAAAATGTCGCAGAAAAACGAAATATATATAGAAACGGAGAGAGAAGCAAATGTGGCAAAGGAGTTGAGGAAAAAACAATGTCACACATGTCAAAGTTGTCGCAAAATGACACAAATGCGGTCCGGATTGCTCACTGACCCAAACCGCAACCCCGGTCTCTTGCCACTTGGACCCCTGACAAAATCCAAGTCCGAGTCCAAATCCAAGTCCGACTTCAACTTCCACTCCAACTCCACGTCGCCGGTTGGCTTTTGGCGGAATCGTGTCAGCCTCGAAAACACGAATCAACTCACTGAAAGTCGCATCGCAAATTTCGTGGAAATTTCACAATTAAAAGGGCACACAACAGAAAAAACGAAAAAATAAACCAAATAAAAACTTAGGAAAGAGTTAACAGGAATAACAGGCCAAACGCTCTCCTTTTACCAAAGATGTCAGTTGACAGAAAGACGAAAAGAACAGAATGAGTCAAGTTTATTAGGGCCTATTTTTGATGTGGGAATACTTTCTACACATATTTTTGTCTAAGCTTACTTGTCTTTAAAATTTGCATGAAATTTATAACAAGTTTCCTAACAGTTTTTAATATATAATTTTGTGTTTTTGTTTCAAAGCATAAACTCTCAATTGTTTAGGCATACTTTTCCTAACCTTGTTTTTTGTGTTGGCAGCATTATATTAACATCACAATTGTATTAAGATTTTTTTTAAGGTCGAGACACTTAAAAAAATCCGTGTGACACATATTTTGGCATAATATTTTTTTATTATAATAACTGGATATTTTGTTTTAAAAGTTTAGCAAAAGCCACTAAATAAATTCACATAGTGAAGATAGATTGAAATCTATCTTCGGTCAGATATATCCGTATCTGGAGGTGCATTCCGAGCCCACACATTGACAGACGCCATCCATCCCTTGGCGGACCTGAGTAATCAGCATCAAAAGGTGGCGGTAGAAAGAGCAGCCATAATCCCAATCCCAATCCCATTCCCACTCCCGCTTCCAATAACCGACAGCCGGCATGGCCGTCTTTCAAGGGGTGTGAGCGAGTTGGGGGAGGGGGTGCGAAAGGGACGGGGAGCCACACACAGCTGGTGGGTCAGAAAGAGAGGGGATGCCAAAGATGGTTGGGCACAACAAAAAATGATGCATTAACCTTTCGAAACTATTTCGGATACCCGAAAACTCAACCTCAGGGCGGGGGTGAAGCGCAGAGATAGAAAGGGAGAGAGACGGCGAATCCGATGCCCATACAAACGCATGTGCCAAAGAAAGGAGAAGAGAGCAGCAACAGCAACAAAAATTAAAGCCCATTAATCATTTTGACTTATTTCTTTCCTTTTTCTCGTCTAAAATTAATCTTGATGCCAAAGCGTTGCCAGGCAACGGAGACCCTCACACAGATACTCCTTAGGTGCGAGAGTGTTTGTGCGCTGCAGAGGGAGAGGGCAAGTGTTTGGCGTGACAAAGACAGCGAGCATTGTTCGAGGATTAAAAAGGCAGCGCACTCCACAAAAAGTGATCAAAACCCAAAAGCGCAGATGCCCAAAAATCGGGGACTCGAGAAATTTAATTCTCCACCATAATCGCATTTTACACTGCGCAAAAGAAGGGTGTTCTTTTGAACAAATAAAATTGTATCTGCATAAATTTCTTAAAAAGAAAAAATCTATTAAAAGACCTCAAAAATTCGCTTGACCTTTTTTTCTTTAAGTAAACAAATAATATAACAAACTTATAATATAAAAACTTAATTTCTAAAAATTTTAAAATTATTTTACTTGGTGTATTTTAATCTGTGATATTTTTTCTGTGCAGATCCGATTAGTGATTGTGAGCTTGCACCTCTTCCTCTGCCAGCAAAATCGACGAAAAATGCGAAAAGGGAAAATAATTTAAAACAGATTAAACCGTTACGGCTGCCACTTGCACCCCACGCAGAGGAGTAGAAAAAGGGGGCCTGAGGGGTGTTTCGGCAGCCCACACATGCACAGATATATTTGAGTTCTGACCAAATGTCTTGCGAAACCGAAATGTTCTTTGTCCTTATCACCCGTGCATATGCTGCAAATTTGCCGAGTGGTCGAAGTTGGTTGCCATCCGGGTGGTTTCGTGGGGTGTGGGTGCTTCCGAGGGTTCATCTGGGGTTTGGTGCTGCCCTGTGAGTGGCATACTTAAGGGCGCGTCGTGGTCGTCGACATTCAGACAGACATCCAGACATACAGGGCGACCGAAAGGGAGTCCTGAGACATGGAGTGAAAACAACAGGACGGGCCATAAAACCGTTTAAATCAAACGGCAGAACAAATTGGTTTCCTTCGAGTCGAAAGCTTTATGAGGTCCTCCAGCCAAGGGTCGATACTTGGTGGATGGCACATCCGAGCTTTAAGGAAAAGGGGAGAGAAATGTTGAACGAAATTGAAGTTGATTGGCCACAGGGTGGTGGGCGAAAAATCAGGAATCTGAGATTGAGAGATTGCGATATATTTATTGCAGAAAGTTCAGGATGATGGAATAAATTTGAGTTTGTGCTCACAAAAGAAAGGTTCCTCTTCGAAATGTTTAAAGTTAAACACCAATTGTTCAATCCTGTGCTTCAAGTACCTATTTTCCTTAAAAACGAACAAAGAAACTGCAGTATGAACTCCCTCTTAATGACTTAATTACGGAACTCTGTGCCTCATTTTCGCCCTGGGGCTTGGTTGCTTTCAAAAGTGAGCCAGCGATTGATTAGCATGTAAATTGTCAAAGGAAGTGATAAACGAGGTGCCACAGACACACAACGACTGGCTGGCTGGCAGGTCTATAAAGTAGGGTTTTCCATGAAAATCTAATAAAAATTAACCTGCACACACACACGGACACACCACCCATTTGTGACGTGACACAGAAGATGACAAATTGTTTGGACAAGCTGACTGACAGCAGCGACAGCAACGGCAACGGCAACAACTCCATGTGGCAAGTGCACTGCAATTAGTCAAAGTGCCACCAACAACAACAACGCCGCACACAACAACAAACATCACCCCACGGCCAAGACATTTTGGCTGGAGGAAGACAACAGGGAAAAATAGCGATAAAAGCGCTATAAAAATTATGAAGAATCGCATTAGTCGTTTGGCGCAAAAAAGCAATAAAAGTGTGATAAAAAAGAGCCTAATGCCAACACGTAGCCCCACGTGCGATGTGCGTCAACTTGTGGCAATTATGAGGTCCCGCGCGAAGTTGCAACGCCGCCGGCATTGGCACCCAAACCATTTGCGGTCAGGTGTCCGCCTGGCCCGTCTTTGAATCAATAAACGCGATTAGAAAGCCGCCAGCCGTCAGAACTCCAGAGCCCCAGAGCTCCAGAGCCTAGAAAAGCAAATTATACACTCAAGAAAATAATTGGAGAATTATCTTTGCCGAAACAAATCATAAGCTTTACAATTTTGATGCAAATAAATAAGTATTGAACAAAATTTTCCATCTAAATTAAAAAAATTGGATGCTTACAAATTTTTAAAAGTTAATTCCTTTACGAGGGGAAAGCGTTTGCAAACTTAGAAAATGTATACCTAATATTTTTTCTAAGTGCTTGGCCAAGAACCAGACAGGGCGCTTACCTTATCGAGCCCGCTGAATCGTCTGCCAGTGCATCCGCAATAAAAGTCGCTCGCACTTGCGCATTTCAACTAGCCAATTATGCAGTTGGCCGCCGCACTGCAATCGCAATTGGCCAAAAGTGTCGCGTCTACGCTTCGATGGCAAATTCTGATTTCGCCGCATGCGTGGGTCACCAGCAGGCAGAGTTGGCCAAGTTGAGTCTAGGTCTGGCCATTTGGTTTGCTGGCCACTGTCCAGAGATTATCAATGTTAATAAGGCAATAACAAATGGGTCTGGTGGGGCTCTCAGTTCTGGGAAGAACTTCTGTGGGAAGTGTCTGCTATCGGCAATCACTTAAATCATCTATGAAATGCCGAGATTCTCGGGTTAGATACAGTGTCAAATCGATTGAGGTTTGGGCTAAGATATGGTCTTCAAAAATGTACTTATTTTTATTTGCGTAAATATCCTAAAACATTACTAATTGCCTGATTTCCTTAAGCAAAAATGCTTTATTTTGGTACAGATGAACGAGATGATAATAAAACAACAAACTTAAAACAATACTAAATTGAGAACATACTTGATTATGGCTTAAAATTAAGGTGTTCAATATTAAAATCCAATTAAAACTATTCAAACAAAAATTGGGTCTAACTACGTTATTTTATTACAGTTGCAAAGTTAATACTAATTCCTAGGAGGACCCCAAGTGCTCCCCTATCCATCAAATTGCAAAAACGATGGGCAGGCGACAGAAAGAGGCAGATAAGATACAACTGCAAGTGACATCGAATCAAGGAGGTCCGTGCAAAGGGGGCTTCAGGTGGGGATGCGAGGCATTTCATTCAAATGAGATACGTTCTCGGCCCTCTCTCCATTCGGCGGTGTCGTCTCTTTCTGGGGCTCTGGTATCTGTATCTGAGTTGATTATTCGTGTGTTTTCGCTGGCTGGCGGCCATAAATCTTGTAATCATAATAATTTGTTTCAATGTTAATGCCTTCAAAATATCTGAAAACTCAATAAATAACAAAACTACATGTCCGTGTGTGCTGTTAATGTCATACCATGAGATACTTCATATATCATTCCGTTGCAAAAAGCCAAAAAGGCAAAAACGGAATTGAAAACCTGCCGCAGAGTCGCTAAATCGCAGCCAGAACGGCCAGGTAGAGTTGGCTGTCGTCTTAGCTTCACTATATACACACGTATGCTTCTTTTTTCGAGGATTTTGTTCCGTATTCCTCGGCGTTTCTGCCTTTTGTGACGCAATGGGCCTGCAATGCAGACGGGCGTGGGGGATTTACCCGACTGCAGAACAAATTAATCCAAAATCAGCCAGCGACAAGGAACGAAATGGAAAAAAAGATGTGAAAAAATATCGAAAAAAGTAAAGCGAATCTTGGCAAAATGTCTTCGGCTTCGGTTTCTTCTGGCCGGTTCTCCGGCTATTTATTTCTTTCTTTTTAGGTGCGGCTTCAGCCGGATCTGAGGACTCCGTCCAATAACAACGCCGACGACAAGTATCTACACACTCTTGCAGGTGTCTGATATCCGATGCTTCCAATGCTGAATAACTCAATTAATTTCTGTCACCTGATTTATCACCTTTCGACTTTGTTGCACAACAACTTTTAATTTCAATTTTATTTATTTGCATTTTTATGAATTTCACTACACCGCAAAGAGGAGGATCGACGAGTCTGTAGATGGTGATCCCCAATCACAATCCCCAATCCCATAGCCTCAAATTGAGACGTTGCATCGAACCCGTTCCCCGGCACTTGAGAATTAATACATCTCGGCTCCTCCGCCCTTTTGCGTCCCACTTCAGCTGTCTGGGGAACGTGTTATTAGCTTAGTTCTTGTAATTTGCATATGGTGTGTGTATGTAAGGGACGCGACGAGCCCTCAATGGCTGAGCGGCTATTAAAACATTCCGCTTAACACTTCCTGCGACACAAGACAAGAACTAAAGATTGTGGCAACGGCACCATGGGATGTGTGGCCTCAAAAGTGCCTGGAAACAGGAAAAATAAATATCCAGATTGACCGATTGCAAACGAGACTTTAAACTGTAGATGCAGAAATAAATATCACAAACTGTTTATCGCCCATTTGGAACACTTTTAACTGTGATTTATTAAGACCCACGGGGAAAGTCTCGCCTTTCTAGAGCCACGGGAATACTATTTTGAAGTCAATGTATGACGATTAAAAAAGGTCCTATCAGAACACACACTATCAAACACAGAAAATAAATTTTAAACTGAAAGGAATTATGATAACTTATGGTGCACTTATTGCTTGAATGTTTTTTTTGTATAAAAGCAGTTGGAAACAAATGGCGGGTGTCCTTATAAGAGGTAGAGAAATTATTAGTTTAAAGACCGAATATATTTTAAAGTTCTTTATGTGTCATTGAAGTGGTAGAGTCAACTACAAACTATTTGCAATGCTGAATTTTATAATTAATGGATAACTTACATTTTGTATTAATATTTGTGATTTCTAAAACTTATTTCAACCTTATAAAATCCCACAACATTTTCTTTCCTGAACTAATCTCAAGAGGAAATCATTCCAGAAGATGACCGTAAAACTTTACCGTTTTGGCCACTGTCCCCCAGCATTGGGAACAACGAGTTCTACTATCTTCGCTGGCCATGTGCAGGCCATGAAGCACCTTCGGCCAAGTGAAACTAGTTTCTCAATTAACCAGGCGCACACTCGCCTGTATCTTGATTGCCGGCGATCGCCACTTGATGCAGTGCTTCTCCATCTGCATCTCTGCATCTGGGGATCGCTGCATCTGCCGGGTGCATCCGTCCAATCCGTCAAGGCGTCGACTGGCGTACGCCCAGTTCTCCGACTCTGCCCCGCTCCAACGTTGCTGCTTTCCTATTTTCGATTGGCTGCGGCCCATTGCACCGACATCGGATGTCTTGTAGGAAAAGCGGCATATTTATGGCGCGGCCATGTTATGAATACACCCAGGAGACATTTCTCTTCTTCGCACCCGGCTTAGATGCAATTCGGAAAATGGGAAAACACACGAAGATGCTGACTGAGATGGGTGCATCGCACTGAAAGCCGAAACGAAAAGGAAATCTAAAAATAGGAGGCAGTCGGCAGCAGAAGGATGGGGGAGTTCTTTGGGTTGGAAAACGCATGCAGCGTACGGGAAATTCTTGATCAACCATAAATCTTGGCACCGTGGCCATCCATCTATCTCGCTTGGCGCGTTCCGCGTGCAGCGCCAAAAAGTTGTTTTCTATGTTTAATCAGTGCTATCCCCCATTTTCCGTGGCTTTGTCTCTTTGTTGTTTTTCTACAAAATTAAATTTTTCGAAAAATAATACATTCTTCTTCGTCGTCTGGCTCTTTTGGCTCTCTAGTTGGCCGCCTCCTCGGATCCGTTGTTTTTCATTAGTCGTTGAAAATCTGAAAAAGAAAACACGTGTGTTTTCTTCACCGCCGTCTAATGGGCTTTGATTAAAAAGTGTTTTGGGGATTAGTATTTATTTATTGTTGTTCCGAAAACGGTTTTAAATAGAGAGATTTGTATATTAATGTTTCTGTACACCGAAAAAAAAAATATTTTGTTGTTCTAAGGCAAGCTTTACGGACCGAAATGGTATGGAAGATATTCCCATTCACCATTTCTTCTGCGCAAAACCTTTGCTTTAAGGTCAAAATTAAGAACTCAAGTTCGTTTCATGTTTCGGCTCATAATTAATAAATCATGTCAGCGTCAGGCGCAAAATAAGGGGGGAGTGGAGTGGGTTTTGACGGAGTGTGCTGGGAGGCCTGGAATTAAATGTGTCAAATGCAAACACGCAGTGTTGTCGGAGCCAAGAAAAACCAAGGCGGACTGCTGAAAACAGGGGACTAAAGCCGGATCCGGAGTCAGGAGGCCCGATTCTGGCAGCAGGAAATGTCAAGAGCGAAGTTAACCCAACACGAAAACAAAACGCAGTCTCGAGGCATTTTTGCCGCTTTGGTTTCATTTTCAGTGGCAGCTAGAATTTCCATTAGCCCGATGGACTGAGTGGGTGGAGGTTGGGGGTGTGGCAAACTGAAGCCTCGCACGCACCACCCACCGGGAAAATCGCCAGCAAAATCGCTGCCAGAGTCGAGCCGTTGCCTTTTTTTAATAAATTAAATTAAAGCCGCATGAGAATCGTCTTATTTACCTGCTGAGGTCTGGGTAAATAATGCCAAAAATGTTCCAAATATGCAAATACATATATTTGAGGTAAGGTGTGTGGGAGCGTTTGTGGGAGCGGGATAGGTGCTGGGGAAGTGTGTTTTGGCAGAGGGAAATGATAAATGGCGTGGTAATATAAAAAATGGCAAAAACAGCGGGCAGCCAAAAAAAAAACATATATATATGGCCTGCGGAATGAGTCCGAACAAAGAATATATATTTATATATAGCGAACCGGCAAAAGTTTCCTCCTTTTTCCAACTTTTTGGTCAACGCCGCGGCAGAAAGTGGAAAAAATGGGCGCCGCAAAATAAAAACAGGCAAAATAAAAGGGAAAGAAAACCAACAAGCGAAGCAACATTTTCCACTTGGTAACAAATTTTCGGTCTAGATATTTTGGCTTTTTCCCTATCTCTGACCATATCCCCTCACTCCCCCATTTCCCCGCTATCTTTTGTCCGTTTGTGTTACGCAATGTTTTCCCGAAAACCTTCTTGGAAAAAAATGAGCGACACACACCCAGTGACCCTAATTTTCAGTCCTTTGAGAACCAGCAAGCACCATGGCCACGGCCATGTCCATCCAAGGAACCAGCGAACCCACCCTGAACTTTGGGCCACCCCAATGCCCCCACTCCTTTGTTTTAATTTCATTTATGGCTTCCGTTTTGCCTACTTTTCGGTGACTTTTCGCCCGAGTCCTCCGATTCAACTTTTGTGATTTTCGTCATTATTCAAATGGTGTCAGCCTAAGTTGGGAACTTCATTTAAATTTATTTTCCTTTGAAAATTAATTTTAGTTTACAATGCGATGAGTTTTTGGGCTGGAACTTATAGGGTTTCCGAGATGAGATCTTTGTGAGGGAAATAAAATAGTTGTCTCGGGTGAAGCATGTCAGGATTCCTGTCAGTTTTTGCAACTAAAAATAAGCATTATTCCTTTCAGGGAAAATAAATTTATTGTCAATAATAAATTAATTAAAACCTAAAATATATATAGTCAAGACCAACTTTAGGAAATACTTTTTATAATATTTTCTTTAGTGTATAATTATCTGAAGGGTATTATCAAAGACCAAGGCGAGTTCAACGCATGAATAGGTGAATACCAAATGTTAGACGTTCCTTGGCCAGTCCTTCGATACAAAACCCTCCATTCCGGGCCACGCATTTAAATTGCCTGTGATAAGATACGCTGCATTCGGGCCCGATAAGTCGGGGAATGGGAATGGCAACGAGTACGAAATGAGGACGAGGACTCAGTCAGCATGCGCTTCCTTCCGGTTGTTTTCCCGGTTTTTCTGCTTCCCTCGTGGGCAAACAGAAGGCTCGTGCAACTGCCACGCGTTTCGCATAGTTTGGCCAACTATGTCGGGGTTGGAGGACACCCAGCTACATCGAAGATGTCTGCGCACCAGTTCCGCGATATCTCATTTTTATAATTAAAACACTTGGGTTCAGGACATGTGCGCTGCCCTCGGCCTGACTTCGAGCAGCATTCCGTTTGGCATTCCTCGGAAGCGCCCTACCAAAGCCGGCAGCGGGCTCTCTTTCTGGCCCCAGCTGCCGTCTCCTTCTTAGAGGGTGATATTTATCAGCTGGCGGGCGAGTGTGTGGTCCTGCTTACCCGTATCCTGGCCAACAATCTACGGCCATCTGATTGGGGGTAGTTGAACCGAACAGCAAATGTCCCGGCGGCAGTGAAGGAATAAATTCAAACTTAATTCCAAATGCGAATTGCCGATGGAATACGGAGAGAGGAAAATAAATTTAATAGAAAATATTCATTTGGTCGGCTTGCAAGAGTTAATATTGTTTAAAGTTAAAAGAAAATCAAATTATTTTTAAAATTGTGTTGTTATTTTTATTTAAGTAAAAAATGTTATTCAGACCCGATTAATATTAATGTTCAATCCATAATCGTCTTGGTATTGGCCCATTCTTAATTACCCATCGATTGTATTTGAATAACTGACCAACCAGAGTCATAAATTAGTTAGTTCATTATTTCTGCATAAATCAATAGTTTGTTTAAAAATTATAATTAATAAATCATTGCTTTTATCTGCCCTCGTTTCAGGTGAGTTCCGTTCCCAAGTATCTGCACCTAATGATTTGTCAAGCAATTATCAAAAAAATATATATATTAAAATCGAATGCAAACTGAGAAGCAAAACTTTTCGGCGACCGTAAAAAATCGGACTGTCAGAAAACTTTGCCACCAAAACTGAATTTATGAGTGCAGTTAACGGGTAAGTTCGAGGCGCCTTTGGGCCAACAGCGAAGGCAACTGGGCAGAAGCCAAAACCCAACGCCAACTAACCAAACCAACTTGCACTAAGGCCAAAGCAAACGTCAGCCGACTGGCCGAGTTTATTAATTTAAAAAGGAAATTCTCGTTTAGTCACCTTTTGATTTAAGTTCGCACCATGGCAAAGTGCAGCCGAGCCGGTAAGAGGGCGCAGCCAAAGCGGCCGGGCTTAAAGGGGATGAAGAAGTGGAAGTTTTTAGCCTGGTTAGTGGGTTTTCCTGCCCGAAAGGGATATATGTATGTGTGCGTAAAGGAAAGCAGTGAAACCCTCCAGCCAACGGGTGAATTCAATGCCCTGGCTTTGGTCGTGGACAGTAGTTCTAGGCATTACTTTGAATACTTTTGTTAAAGAACTATTTAAATATATTTGATCATTTTCAATATGGTACAAATAGACTGATAATTTGTTTTACAAGTTATATTTTTTAATTGCTTTTCCTTCTATAAATATCTTACTAATGTAACACATACCTTAAACCCACTGTGGCCCTCTGTTTCCTTCCATTCGGCTGCATATATTTCTCGAATACCCCCGAACATATATCCCCATTTGTTTCCCACTTCCCCAGACCCCTTTTTCGGTTGCGTTGAAATGTTCTCGATTTTGTTGCTGGTGACGATGTCCAGAGAACATGGAAGTGAAAAACCCCGCTGCAACGTGGGGCACAGCCAAAGAGTTGTGTTTTGTTTTGGTTTGTGGGGCTGGTGTTTTGCTTTTTTACGTTTCTTTCTGTGCAGCGAGTTCATTCAAACTCATTCAGTCACTCGTGCAGTTTGCTGGCTGCCAGACCAGAGCCATTTAAATATGCAAAAAGTTCGCACTGAATGCAGCAGAAATGAGTGGGCCACCCCGCAGATTTCCCCATTTCCCCGACAATCATGCGCAAAATCCAGAGAGTTTTCACCCCCCAGACGGGCCGCTGGGTGGCAGTTGGGCAAAAGTTGTTGCACCCCCGCAGATTGCATGCAAATTGGTTAAAGTGTGAATTTATGTGAGAAATATTGTTTGCTCTTGTTCTGCGCACATTCGCACAAACACTCGAAAGACACGACAAAATGATTTAGCTGCCTATGCAAATTGAAGTCAACTGGATGACTGACATTTGATTTAAGCAGTTTATTATTTGCGGCTGAGCTCGGCGACGCTTTTCGACTTTTCAAAAAGTAATTATAATTTTTAAAAATAATTTAAGCCTCGCCGGCAGTCGTAAATCTCTCACATTAAATTTGCTTTCATATTTATGCGCTTAAAATTCCGAATCATATGCAATTTTCATCTGTGTGCAGCGCCATAAACACTCAATTAACGATTTTAAAAATTAATTTTTCATAAATTTCTGCATTTGGCGCTCTGCATTTCCTCATTTGCCCGGCTGTTTTTTTCTTTCCATGGGCAAATTAACAGAAAATGAAACGAAAATGGAAATTTTGTGGAGTTCACTTCACGCTGCTCTGCATTTCCCGCTCCCTCTGTGCTGGTGTGTGAGTGGAAAATGCGTTTTATTTATGGCCTGGTCCTGGTTCGAGGACTCGAACCTGGAGACTCCTCTCTGCGAAATGCGTGTGTCCGAAAAATTGTCGATCCCCAACCCCGAAACAATCCCGGTCCGTATATTTTTTGCAACTGGCGCCAATGCAAATGTACTGGCTGCAATCTCAGGTCGAGGGGGATTCTCGGAAGGGAGCAGTGACCTTTGTGACATTTCAGTGAATAAGATAAATTTATTTTCAGGGCGAACAACATTTTCGCAAACTTTTCGGGTATATATCACAAGAAATATCTCAAATATTTTAGAGTGTATTTTAGTACTTAAACGTGTTCCGAATCATTTGAGATAGAACTATGGATTTAATTATAAAAAATGTCGTGTTTTGTTCAGAACAACAAATTTCAATAAATTTATAAAAGTTTTGAATATGCGTTTATTATTTCAAAACTGCATTTCAAGTTTCATGAAAGATTAAAAAACAAATACTTTTTATCGGTGTCTTTTGATATAAATAAATTGGCATCAAATAAAAAAGCTTACCGGTAGTAATATGTCCACACAATCACAACGGCCAACTTGAACTTCACCAAGCTAAACATTTTTCAGACGAGTTTTGGAGGGGATTCTCCCTTAAATTAAAAATGCAACACAAATTGCATTTGGCACCTGGGCAACCCCTTTATCTTCCCCTTTCACCCCTTAAAAACGGAAGTGGCAGACGAGTGAGCGAGTGAAAAGTTGTTGATAAACAAAGCTATTCCATGAGTTAAATGGAAATACGGGGAATCGAGGGGCTTGCTTGCTCGCACAATTGAATTAGTCAGTTGAGCAAAATGCTAAATACAGTGAGTGCAACAAAACGAGGCAAGGTCTACGGACACGCTACATCACACCAAAGACTCGCTTTATTTCAAGGTGTTGGCGTGCGGCCGAAAAAACAACACAAAAATTGAATTTTTAATTAAGTGTGGCTCACAGGTGCTAAATAGCCATGTCCCTTTTTGGACATGCAACTCCAAGTTGCTCAGGCATTTTTCGAGGTGTTGCAGTCCCTGTATAGAATTTAAAAACCTAACTTTGGAGAGTGAAAGAATTTAATCTTAAATATTTCTATGCTCTCCACGCTGTCTTTAAGTGATTAAGTTACTCCTCAAAACCTTTAAAAGTTGTGGATATATTTTTATACATTATACTTATATATACAAAGTGTTGCCTAATTTTTAAATTTAGTTAGAGGCTTTTTAATTTTGTTAGAAATAGCGTGTAATTTTTCTGTCACAAGCGAATCTTTATATTTTTATATTCCGTTGCATATTCAGCAATTTTCCACTTCAAATTGCAGACGTAAATAAAAAGATGCAACCCAAATCGAGTGGGTAAAAATAAAAGCAATGCAGCATCAGAGTCACGGGCTTCCGATTCTCGGTTGTAAAGGGGATAAGGAGTATACAATGTTGCTGCCCCCGCTCATCCCACCCCTTTTGGGGTTAAGTGGCTCAGACACAGGCACCTCCACATTCACATCGTCACTCGCAGCCACAGCGTCAACATTTCGAACCCACCCACAGCAGCTGCTGCTGCAAAACACCCACTTGGGCAGAGCCGTATGCAAGGCTTTTTAAGGGGGGTCTGTTTTAAAAATATTTTCAGGTACAGAGGACCTTTTGAAAATGTCATAAAACATTTGAATCCATTTTGATAATATGGATACAAATGTAAAGGTCAATAGTTTAAATAATTTTGTATATTGTAAGGATTAAATCGCATATTTTCAAAAATTCTACCATTACCGAAAACTATACATACAAATACAAGTGGAGTTCATACTATTACGAGCATATAATTAATTCATTATCAAATTGTTAGTAGCCTCTATTAGCAGCTTGGACTACTGACAAGTACAAGGCGTAATGCCTTAACAAATCTACGCCCCTGCTTTTATCACCAACTTTTCCCCCGAAAATCCGACCTCTCCTCGAACTCTGGGCTTAATAAATAATTGCAACGGCGGGAAACATTTCGCGTTGCACTTTCTGCAACCAAAGAGAAAAGGCAACAACAATTGCGCTGGGCAGCACCCGCTTTCCCGCCCCTCCCACATTTTCGTCTGCCGGTTCCTGCCCACTTCCCCCGCATTTCCCGCCCTCCCCTCGCCACCTCGCCCCCGCACAAATGGACGCTGGCCAGGGCAACTGTGCAACAGAATGAAGAGATTTTTATCGGCGATTCTCACTGATTTCATGGCAAATAAATCGCTCATTTTCGCTTAATTGGAAAATTATGGCTTTTTCGGCTTGTGCGGAGCTCTGGTTGGTCGTTGGGGCGAGGGGTCCGGGGGGAATAGGGGGCTGCGAGCCGCGTGTGTTTGATTTGCATGCATGTGAGTGGAAATGTTGCATGCTCCGCACATGCTTAAATTAAATGCAGAAAATTATACGCTTTTGGTGGTCGCTGCAAAGAGCGAAAATATCTGAAGAACCTTGCGCTTTGCATTTGCGTTGCATTTCAAAATTATATCTCATTTAATTTTAGAATGCTGAAACAATGTTGCGATATGAAAATATAATATTTCCTTGTTTTTGCTAGTTCCCTAAATAATGAATTTCATTTGCTCAATATATCACAATTAGTGATTTATTTATGTTTCGTAAAGGAGGGATGAACATAAGATAGAAATAAGTATGTACTCGCAGAATTTTTGTATTTGAAATTAGATAAGATCAATATTTAAAGTACTAACTTTGCACTATAGTTTCTCGTACCGCTCCTGCATAGCTTTATTTTCAATACGTATTTAACTGCATATATTTCACATTTTCACCCAATTCCATTCAAGTATGGGAAAAGTTCCAATTTAACACGGTGTCGTCTCAGCGATGATTTATGGGCCGCAAAAAAAGACGGTCGCAGGGAAAAAAGCCAAAACACAGCGGCCACGCCAACGCCAGCTTGCCTCCGATCCGCCCCCACCCCGAGCCCTCCTCCTCTGCCACCCCACCCCCCCCTCGCCCATGTGCCGCCCATGGAAACGTGGCACATGTGTCGCTGCCTCGAATTTTCCACCACCGCCATTGTCTGCTCGGTATCGCTTGGGTCGCACTAAGCGACGGCAGCATCAAAATCAGGCGGTAGTATCATGGCCGCCACTGTTATCGTTATATAAGCAACTCCACAGACGACTCACATACACACACACAAGGACCAAAAAGGACGAGGCGAATGGCTGCTGCTGATGCTCCTGCACCGCCACATGTTGTCATGCGATGGGCCAAAGGATTTGTCGACCTCTGCGGTCTCAAATTTCAATATCGCCCACGGACACGCACACAGCTCCACTTGAGACCCTTTTTGTGGAAGGGATAAGGGAGCGGCGGTTGGGGGTTGGTGCGAGGACTCTTCCGGAAGATGTAACCCAAGCCGTGCAGACTAAACGCTTTTTAAGTGCGGGTTTCTCAAATCATTTGGCTCAGTGGTCCGAACCAGATCTTAAGCATCAAATACGAAATGCACAACTAAAAATATGTCCCACATAAAATGTACATTGAAAACTGTATTTCTTTTCAGTTACTTTTACCGAGTTATTGATTTTCTCCACTGAAAAACTAAGTTGATTCCTACACAAACATAAACTTTAATTCGAGTGCTTTAAAATAAATCTAATACAAAGGGAAAAGATAGTAAGATCAGAACAGATATTCAGGAGACCTTTAATTCTATTTGCCCCAATTCATTGCCAAAAAGTATGCAATGATTTTCATCAGTCCGTGGCCAGGATATGGATATAATTGAATATTAAAATGATAGTCGATTGGTTTTTGAATTTATACTTAATAAAAAGGCTTGTTTTTCAATGTATAAGTTAAAGTTTTAACACTTTTTATGGCATTAAAAATTGCATTTATTAAAAGTCTGATTGATTTATGGAACTGAATTTTATTCGCCTTGGTTAACTGTGTTAGTTCCGCGAATAACCCGATTATTTCACCCCCGATTCGCATCCCTGTTCATAAAGGACTTCCCTCGCACCCAAAGCCAACCGAAATCCCGCCCTGTCCTGTCATAATATAATAAAAATGAAGTTAACCTTTAAACAAGTTGCACCTCAGCCAACGGCCAGGATCTCCATCCACATATATACGTGAGTGTCTGTGTGCGAGAGAGAGTCCTTTCTCGGTTGCATGTCTGTGTAAACTCCGCAGTGCCCGAGTGTCTTTGTGTGAGAGTGTGCGTGCATGTGCGACTATGATTAATTACTTTTGCATACATTTACATACAAATTTGTTGCCACATTGTCTGCCTCGGCCATCGCATTCCCCAACCCTTACCCTTCGAGCTACCCCGTTTCCACCCAGGGTGGTTCACGGGGGTTGGGGTGGCTTTCCTGCCCGCGGCGGGGTTAATTTCACATGATATTTTTCATTTTCTGCGCAACGAGAACGGAAGGAAGTTGATTTGACAAAACTTTTTTCCTCTTCTGCCTGCACTCGCGTTTTTGTGCCTGCTGAAGCCTGATAATTGCATTTAAATATTTCATAAATTTGGCGATTTTTGTTTGAATTAAACAATTCAAGTTGGTAATGAAACGGTTATATAAATGGTACATTTTAAAAACCTCGAGGATTGTACATAAAATAAATTATTCCGAATTAATCGAATACATATATCTATTCATTCATTTAAATTTAATAAAGTATCTGTTCACTTATTTAAAAAAATCTCCCCAGTTTCACAAAGAAAAGGAAAACATAAAGGGGCGCGACAAACGGAAGCCAGCTAATTTCTGTAATTAAAAACTCATATAAAATGGGTACACCAAATCTCCGTCTCCACGCTGCCTTCCAAAATTAACACGATTTTTCCACTTTGCTACCCTCGAAACATACATGGGTACAAAGATATATACGTACATATGTAGAAAGGAATAGCAGGGGCTAAGCCAAAAAAGGGTTCAAAGCCCAAAGGGAGGCCGACGCAACGATGACGCCGATGAGTCCTGCGGCTTTTTCGACTTCCCTTTGCCAGGGACTGCAATCAGGCTCGGCAGCTGCCTTGCCAGTTAACCTGTCGCCCTGTCTTTTGTCTCCTGCCACCCCCTTAACCCCTCCCGACACCCTTTGACTCCCTTTGTCCGTCGTGTTTTATATAATAAATGAGCTAGGTGGGTTAAAGGCGTATTTCTGTCTAGTAAATTAGCAAAATACACGCAGAGACAGAGGGTCTCAAATGTGAAAACGGCTGAAAGCGGCTAAAGTAATAGAATAATAATAAGAACAAGATTAGTTTTTATAAAAAATAGTACTAGCAAAACTCTTAAAAAATTATATTTAAGAAAAAAATACCGAGTTTTTGTTTTATAGGGTTTAAATTGTGTCCTTAATTAAGAGTTAAAAGGGATCAAGTTAATGATTTATGTTGTCAATAATGTATTCATATAATATTCCCATAAAAGTGTTTTTGTTAACTTAATTTTAAAAAAGATGTATTTTAACCTTCCGTTGCTATTGCTTTATCCTCTGCTGTATGCGTGTGTGTAGCCACACCTCCTTTTCGGGCTGAAAATCCCAGAGGAGGGAGGAGACTAATGGGCTGCCGTGTGCTCTGATTGAGTTCGGCACAAATTGCTACTCAACCGAAACCATCAACCCTACCTACACACACACTACACTCCCTCCCACACGCACACACATCTGTATGTGTGCGTATCTGTGAGAGGTTATCCCCAGTTGTCGGCTTGTTAAGTTTAAATAATGCTTTTTGCCATTTCCTCTATGCCAAGGTCATTCAAAATTCAAACCAAGTTTGCATATTTTCCAGCTTCACCCCCACTCTTTGTTGAGATATACATACACACACACCTAGCATTTGAGGTCGCCCTTTCGGAATTGAGTTTGAAATATTTCCAACATTGTCTGCAAATTTCTGCCGCATCATAAGTTGAACTTAAATGAACTGACTTCATTGAGGAGCATTTTCAGCTTGTAGCCGCAACTCCACCTCTCCACCCACACAGCCCCAATCACACCTACAACCCTACACCCACACAGAGACACCCCCACACACACAGGGACAGAGGAACAGTTGTCGCACATGCAATTTATGGCGAATTCCAAGTCTCAATTGGTTGCCAAAATGGAAATTGACTGAGAGAAAGAGAAAAGTTGAACGAGAGGTGGAAAAGTGTACTCAGGGCAGAGGCCAACCTACAAGTTTAACTTGAATCGACCGGACCAAACTAAGTAATGCAATCGGATGTTTGAACTGAGAGCTTCGAAGAACTTATTTCAGGAAATTTAATATAGATTTTTGTGTCAATAGTTAATATATTATAGCATTCTTAGGGCTTTGTTTCGTGATTCGTAATCATATTTATAAGTGTATAAACGTATGCAACAATACATTATATATTTCTATTTACGGCATACTCTTAGACATCTTTATAAGTGATTTAGAACACCTGCATTTTCACTGCCTTACCTATAAAAATAATTTCTTTAAAACATTAGGAAATGGTGTTGGTATAGTTTGTTATAAAACATTGCCTTGGATTAATAAACTCACAGGACGCCAACTAAAATTACATTTTCACCCTCAACCAGCCCTCAAGCCTTCAATCATTTGGCGAATTAATAAATCAAGATGGTTGAGCTGCGATTAAATGGCAACTAGTTCAGGCACAACCACATAACGGCACTCTCTAAACTGAGTCACTAACCAGAAAAAACCCGCCGAAATTGCCGCTTTTGTCTTATGAATTTAGATTGAATCAGAAAGTGCTGACCATGAAGACGGAGTCATGTAAAAAGTTAATCACTTACCGCTGTCAGGTTGGCCGGTCCTCCTTCTTCGCCGACGTTTAGTCAATATTTCGCCGGGGCAAGCTTTTCATCTGGACCGCTCTGAAGTGGGAACTCGGGAGAGATTCTTATCGCCCCGACCGCAATGGACAGGGCAAATTCATGGCGTGGAGCGAACAACACGAATCATAGTCACATCATGTACGCGCTAGACAGCCAAACAAGATATAGAAACACGACGGAAAAAATATAGAAAAAATGCCAGAAACATCGCACTTGTGGTTCAGGTTCAGGGTCTGCAGGGGGGACCTTATCGTTGGCGCTACGACAACAAAAGGCGACCTTACCGACACATCGTTCATTTTAATTTGCACAATAACTCACATCCAACCAAAGCTAACTCGCTCTTTTTTCGCAAAATGAAAAAATAATTACCCAGCTGAGGAGGCAAAAAAGACCGAAAACCAAAAGGTTAATTTAAATTTCAAGTCACACAAGAGACCAGAAGCGCAAAAAAAGAGTAGTACATGAGTTGCTCTGGCACTCTGTCCCCCAAGCTCCCCACCGGCATTTCAGATAGTGTCACGAAAATGACTTACAGGTTACTTCGAACTCAGTTCTCCATCTTTCGCCTGCAATTCATCAAAATGCAAATCTCGTTGCCACAAGACCGACAAAAAATATGGGATAAACGCCTGGGACTGACTGGTTATTTTTGTGGAAAAACAAGCTTCATATATGGAAAATATATATAAGCAGTGGAGTCGAGGAGTAGGTTCCACTTGAAGATCAAGATCATCTCCCCTTGAGATGATGATTATTGTTTATTAAGTGTCGGCTCTGTCATAAAATTAAAAGGAACTTTACTTTTTATTGCCTTACGTTTTGGCCAGTTGTTTTTAGATGTTTTTTATACTTCTTGCCGTCACTGAGTCTGTGTCTAGCGAATGTGTGTGGTCTTCTTTATATGGTCCTGTTCGTCTTTTGTGTACAAATTATTTACAAGCTTTCGTATATCTTATTATTTTTTTCCATATTTTATTAACCAGAAATCTGGTGACTGGCATAACGATGATGGTTAAGTGACATGCTCAAGACAACTTGTTTGCTTTGAATTTTTATTGTGCTCCTTAGCATTTTTTATTTATTATTTTTTAATTGCTTAAGGTTGCTGAATTCAGAAGAAATGTGTAGGACAAAGAGTGGGGGTGAAAAATGATTGCCTCCGTACGATGTGCAATCGTGGATTGAATAGAGGTTTATTTGAATAAATAATAATAATATAATATGATTTGTCTCTTAATTTATTAATTTTTTTTTTTAGTTATTTATTGTAATGTTTTAATAACAAAATAAGTTAAATAGGTGTAGGAAAATAGCTATAACCTAATTTTCTTACTGAATAGGTATTTGCAAAACATTGAGCTTCTAAATGTCAAACTTTCTGCGTCTTTTTAACTGACAAAAAATAACACATCAATATTTATGATAACCCATATTGAACAGATCGAAAAATGCGTTTTCCATTGAAAATCTTTAACGAATTGTTGTAAAGAGTGTTACCAAATCAACATTTTTGCAAGGAAGGCTCTCAGGACTTCAAAACCCCTCGAGGACCAGCGTTGCCACTAGGAAACATGCCAATAGGTCCAATAGGTGGCGCTTTACATTTATCACGGCTTTCCCACTGATTCGCTTCAAATTTTCCTCCATATTCTTTAGCCGGTAGACCGAACTTTCTGCATTCTCCCTGTTATCCTTTAGTCTGGACAACAACCACCAGAAAATATCCTTCATCCTGAGCTTTCACTACAGTTCATTCACCAACCGTCAGATGGCGCTACACATTTGGCATCAAATGTCAAATATTTTTACGTCAGTGGGAGCATTTCATTTCCACCGTTGCTAGATTTTAAGCTTTTGAGAAATTGTTATCATAGTCCTATGGCTAAGATATTTTTTCCAAGTGTACCAATGCAATCCCCGTTTCGCTGAATTTATTTTTAGCTACAAGTGCAGAATTTGGATTTGGGCATCGGTTACTGCGCATTCAAATGCCGCTTAATGTGTCCACGTCGTCTGCGTAAATCAAACGAACGCACTCCGATTTGGGGACGGTGGCCCACCCACGAACAATTCCGGCGATCCATCGATCTATCGGGGGTACGACCAATTAATTAAATATTGCGATCACAACCGACGACTTATGCGGCTAAAAACTATTTTCGCTGTTTAATTTTACGATGATCTCGGTTCGGTGGAAGGCTCTTTACGGTTTTTTACGACCCGGCCATAAATCGCATCGAGTGCCGCTGCCGGGGCCTAAATGACAAAAATATTTATGGATGTTTTCTGATGTTGGGCGTGAGCTGTGTGTCTGATCTGTCATTCACGTGTCAGTTCCTCGCGCCCCCCGGTATCTTTATCCCTCGGTGTGCTGGCCCTGCCTCGCTGACTTTCAACAATTACGCAGCGAGCGCGAAAATATTTTCGCGATCACAACAAACGGCGCAAATAGCGCAAAAATTATGCATATGAATTTGGGAACAGTTACGCCTAGGTGGTCTCTCCCCTCTAATGCCATAAAATGTTTTCGAATTCCAAGGGTTTATTTGCTTCTTCGTCGCTTTTTTGCGGGTCTACGTGAGGCGGATCGTGTCCGCAGAAATAATTTCAAGCGAAATACCTTCGGGCCTTGGGTGCGAAGTGATTTGGGGGGGGATCGGAACCCCAAGAAAATTTCGAAGCCTTCACTTTCTTTAGCGATGATTGTTTTGATTGAAAGGGGAGCAGCGATATCATTGGCTTTCTCAAGATAAATGTTGTAAATTTGCAAATGGCAGAGCATTGTAGAAAATATTTGGAATTTTACCTAGTTTTCTTTTAGACCTTCAGCAAATCTCGAACTTAAATTTCATAAAAGGGCAAAAAATAAACCTGGAACTATGAGTAGGAAATAATCATTTCTTATCTAATCCTCACCTTCAATGCCTAGATCCTGACTTGCCAAACAAAAACTGATATCTAAAGCTCTGGTAATTCCTCTCATACCTCGCGCAATTAACAATCAGCGGATTCAAAGCCAAATCGAAGCCTGCCCATTGTTGGCACCGCAACCTTCTAAACCAGGTGCATACATGTGTCACTCCTTCTGTCGCTTTCATAAGGTCCCCAAAATAAATATAAAAAGGAAAACATTTCGCACTTTGAGGGTCTTTGAATTGTGTCCACACTGCTAAAAAAATGTATTTCGATATAAATATGTTATGTAGTCACAAAATTATTTTAATAATTACTATAATGAAGTCGAATAAATTTTAAAATACATATGTATTATACATGATTTCCCATTTAATTTATTTGTTTAAAAGAATAATTCTGATTTTCCTTTTACGAAATGAAATATTTTCTGAGTCAAAAGCTAAAGTTGAGTTTGCAAAAACATTCCCAGTGGAATCAACTGCATTGAAATCGCATTATTAACGCCTGCAAGGAGTGGACTGCAGCGCAGACTCTGGGCCACTCCATTCAATTCACTTACCAAATTGGCAGCAGCCAGGGACCGAAGTCGGGTGTGAAAATAATCTGTTTAACGAGGGAGTTTTACAAAAGACCCGAAGATGCCACAGAAAGAGGCAGCAGCGGCCACAAAGGGACAACAACAAACGAGCAACAATAATGACATTTGGCGCAAATGAATGAGAGGCGGCCTCAAATATCCACTGCTCCCCCTTTCCCCCTCTCCACAGTCGCTTACCGCAAAAGGATATGACAGCAGCTCCGAAGTCGAGCCTGAAAGTCTGCGAATCTGTGAGCCTGGAGCCCAAACGTAAACTTTAACTGAAACCTAACCTGACAGTCTGCCACTTGGTCTTTGGCTCTTTTGGCCATGGCCAGCTTCCTTGTTGTTCTGGGTACTCCGGTACTCGGCTGTTAGCGATTTTTTTGCTGCCGATCGCTCCTTTTTCTGGGTTCCGTATGCGAACCGACTTGGTGACATTAAAAGGTGGGAAAATGTCAAAAGTTGGCAATGGAACGGACGAATCTTGTGTCTCCGGCTCGGAATAATTGCTGGAAATAATTGCTGTGGGACAAGTAATTCGTAGGTAGGTTTTAAACAGACAAACTGATTAATAATAGTAGCAAAAGAGAGAAAGTACGATTTTTGCAAAATAACCATTCAAATTTCTAATACGTTTCGGGAGTATAAAAAAAAAAATTTTTATATAATTTCAAGTTACTGATTGAATGCAACCGTACGTATGAGTAATAAAACTTAAACAATATATATATATATACTACAATCCTTTGAATTTTTTCAAATAGTGATAATGTATTGCAACTAACAACAACCAACAATTATTATTATATTTTTCATAAATTGTTAATAATATATATGTGTTAAGTTTATTAAACCTAAATATACCGAAAGCGCATTCCCTTCCATATTTCCGCACAACTCACAATTTTACATGACTGCTTCAGCCACCCGCCAACGGATGGCGCCAGCCAGGATCCGAGGCGTTAATTTGCCTGGGAAACAATTTGAGCAACAATTTTAATGTCCTTCTCCCTCCTTTGCAGTGCAATTTTGGATTAACCCAGCTGTAAATGGACAACAATCGCGGATTACCTACATGGATTACGAGAACTTAGCCGCGCATTCGTCGAAAAAGGTAGGCCCCAATTGAATCAATTTTCGCTACACAAATGTTTAACCCGCGACACTCGGGCGCTCGCTATTAATCCTAAGTGCTTCCTGTGATTTTATGCAAATCGAACATATCGGCGGGCAACGAGGAAAGAGGAGCGAACGAGGCCGCAATTCAATGTACAAATGACAGTTGGCTGTGACACAAAACAGCGACTTAAAGAAGATGTTAAGCGCTCTGCAAGTTGCATGCCAACATCTACGGCAACAGCTATTTTCCCCGGACAAAAGACATTTTCATTTATTCATTGATAATGCTTTAAGAACAAAAAAAAGACTAACGACGACAAAGCGCAGCCAGAAGAAGAAGAGGGAAACATGCGACAAAACAACATAATTTAAATTTTGCGCATGCATCAGGTTTTTTCTCCGTCCCCGAAATAAAAGCGAAGGAAAAAGCCTGGGCAACATGTTGCCGCAACACGCCAACAAGTCCAGCAACAACCTCCCTCTTTCATTCTTGTTTATTTCTTTTTTATGGCTCGTAATCCGGTAGCTGTTGCTTTTCTTGCCCCTTTGTTGTTGCTCCCTCGATTTGCTTTGAATGAAAATGAAATTATCGCATTATTAACTATGAGGAAGGATGCTCCGGCTGGAGGAAAGCGAGGCAGCCCAGAGTCTGCGGACAGGGCTAACAAGATGGTCTAAAAGGAACCCCCGAACTCCCCATTTGGGGGCCCGCCAGACCGCATACTTAACAATAAAATGAATTGTTAATTCCCTTGCACTTTTCCCGCCGATTTTTTCCTTTGGCCGTTCTGGCGGACTCGGCCCAAAAGAAATCTTGGTTGGCAGAGAATACTCCGCCTGCCCTCGCCGATGTAATGCTCAAGTGCCTTTCTTTTATCTGCGCCACAATCGCCCAGTTGGCTGAGCCTCGCAATGGGTACAGTGGACAAGGCCGGGGATTGTGTGGTTAGAATTGGCATTTAAATAAATATATGAATATAAAGTATATATATTTGTAATACAGACTACACTTTTTAAAACAGTTAAAGGTTTTGAATTAAAAATACATTTTTGAAAATGAAAATGTATCAAAATGTACGATACAATCAATAACAGATTTTATTGGTTCTTGATAGAAGGTGTAAAATGTAGGATCTGTACAAAAAAAAATTGTATTTAACCCAAAGGATTAGGATTGGATTTATCTTGTGGAAAAATGTGGTTTTCAAGTGCTATGTAGATCTGCCTAAGCGTGTTTTTGAATAAATCGGTTTCATAGGTAGACAAATAACTCAAAATAACAGCTCTAGTTTTCCAATAGAATCCACTGTTTAGACCAACTCGACTGCCTGGCCGTTCTTCCAATTTTAGCAGTGCTTTAAAGCAAAATACCGAACCTGTTCTTACTTTTTCGAATGTCCAACGAGCAGGGACCAAAGCAAACCAAAGAACGAACCGAACAATTGTTTGCGCGCCAATTGTCTCCGTCCCGAAGTCCCACTGTCCCATCTCACTGGGCTTGGACCTGGGTTTAAGCTCGGGCTCGGTTTTGGTCCCACAATGGAACGGACCCGAGACTTTGGGGCCTCAGCAAATGTCTTCTTCCACAGAATTTGAAACGGAAACATCGAACACTTTGTTTTGGTTCTTGTTTCACATTTTACTTGTTTTTCCTTGCCAGTCGTTTTTTGCTCGCTGTTTCGCCAGTCTTTTTTGTGAAACTCGGTTTGGCGTTTGTAAGCGCGCGCATGCGTAAGTCTCTCAGGTTGGGTCAGTCACGCAATGGGCCGCGACTCTGGGAGCTGGGATCTGGGACTTGGATTGGGAACAGAACCGAACGCAGCACGTAACTGCAGCGACTTTAGTCAAAATTAACAAGCCTCAAAACACAATTTCCAGCGCATGCAAATTCGTTGTCAAAATAAAATAAAATAAGACCAGTGAAACCGAAACAGAAACTGATAGCACACAGGGAAAAATGTTCACTTAAATGTTTTTGTATTTATTACTATCAATTTTAATGCAAGTTCAGCTTCTTCTTCTAGACATTGCACACAAACAGTGTGACCGTGCTCTTGAAAATAGCTTAAAAATATGTGTGGACATGCTCCGTATTGAGGCATTTGACATTTATGTTAGCTGAGTACTGTAAAGTGGTTGGTTTTTGGAATGGGGTAAAACTAGCTTGAGAGTCTTGATTTTTTTCTCTGCACAGCTGAACCTGGTAAAAAGGAGTTCGGAGGGGCAACTCCAGTTAAGCGATAAATGAGTTACTGACGTCCGAGCATGTGCATGTCCAGTATCAGGCTCCATTCGAGGCTCCTTCTCGGCCAGCCGAGTGTCTTGCTCCAGGCCAAAAAGCAGGTGCTACATCCAAGGAGAAACCTCCAACACCCTCCCCCGCCCCTTAACCCCCTTAACCCACTGAACCCCCGCTGTAGCAACATTTCAACAGCCTTCAAAAAGCATTTCCAGACATTCTCATATGTAAATTTATGCACTAAGCGGACCACTTTTTTCTGGGCGAGGGGGCGTGAGGTGGGCGACAGGTGGAGGCAGTGGGGGCGTCACCTCGGGCACAACACGTAGTCGAAGAAGAAGAAGAGGCTGTGGAGCTGTGGAGCTGCGGAGCAAAAATTGATATATGCCCGGGTTATGGTAAAAATCAACTAATTGATCTGCGGCTAACATGATTTTTATCTTTTGAGAACTTAATTATTTTCTGTTTCTGTTTCGCCAGCCGTGCGAGTCGGGACTTCCAATTTGAAATCGATATGGGGCTGGGCCTATACACAAATGCACATATATCGATATCTTAGCCAACTGACAGGGGACAAAAACACCAACAGAAACCGAGATACTGGAGCGGATGCGTAGGAATGCAAAGGTCTTCGTTATGGATCTGGATTTGAGGGGTTTCACCGATTGGTTTTGATTTGGAATGGCTTGAAGGGATTTCTGAATGTTTTTGAAGCTAGTCAGTGTAATAGAAGGAAGAGTATAGCATTAGAATTAAAAAACGTATCTGTTTTAAAAATAAAAGTAATTTTTATTTATCATTTGAAAGATATACATAAAAGTCTATAAAAAGGTGTTTTCCTGTAAATGCTAAAAACCTCTTGGAATAAAATTTATTTGTTGTTACGATTAGCTAAGGTAGAATTTCTAGAGAAAAAAACTTTTTTTTTTAGTAATACCCAAAGATTAATATCTCCATTAATAATTACGAAAGATTTATATTGATAATAATTGTATTTACTTGAAACCAATGAATTTCTTTCGGTGTTGCGAAAACAATTCGACTGTTGGCCCAACCCCATTACTATTGTTTGGCCAAAAGCGAGTACCTTGAAGGGGGTCAAACGTGCGAATGGGCCAAAGACGAAAATAACCAAAGCCAAATCTACTTCTTGTCGGTTGCCTTAAATGATCGAAAGTTGATGTTGCGTGCCACAAATACGGCGGAGAATTTATGTTAATACCGCCTAATAAACCCGATCAATATGCGAGTCAGCCGAGGGCAGTAATCGGTATCGGTCGATTTGGCAATGGAATTAAATTTCGATTAAAAACAGGGAAAAACAAAGGCAAATGCAAATATTTTCCTGAATGGATGGCAAAGGCACTTCCAGTCGGTGCTTTTGCCGTCTCTTAACTTCCAGTGGAGGGGCTACTTTTTTGGCGCCAAACTGCTGCAACAGCTGTGCGCTGTTCTTAAGAGCGAAACAGGATAAGAGAGGATTCTCTTCCTTGCTTTCTAAGAGGGGTGTCGCTCTCTTTCAGCGTCAGCTTCGACTTCTCTCTGGTTCTGCCATTTGGCATCCGCCACTCGAGTTCTTCACTCTTCACTTCGAACTCCGCTCCGCAATGGTTGCAGTCGAGGATTTTTGGAAACTGCCGACGGCAAATCATGGCCGCCTTCCCGTTCCACTGCTCTCTATTGTTGTAGCTGCGCTGTGTGTGTGTGTCTCCGTGTGTGTGCTTGTGTGTTCCTCCCTTTTTGGGGTTTTGCAAATTGATTCGCGCGGCCATCACTCATCTTTTCCTTTGAAAAACAATTAAAGGTCGATGAAAGCCTTCAAGTTCATCGGTGTCATTGCTTATTCACTGTCTCTCAAGTTCATCCTGATTTTGTTGCGCATTTTGTGTAAATTTTGTTTCTCGGAAAGCGTCTGTATAACCGGCCGACGGCAAAACAGAAAAATATCATTTTAGTAAATTAAATAAAACTTCTTTGTTTTTTAATGGTTTGTTTATTTTATGTTTTAAAATGTAAGTGCTGTTTAAATTAGAAGAAATGCAAACAAAACCATCTTTTGCTTAAAAAGCAATCGTAATTTTTAAGTATAAGAAACAATTAAACTTGTTGTTTGTAATAACAAAAAAATAATTTAAATCAATTTGAGAATGTTTAATAAAATTTTTAGGCGTTTAAAAAGTTTTAGGAGTCTTATGGAACCTAAAAAATGAATTTTAAATGGTCCAAATCATGATACAATTTTAAAGTAATTAATTTAGCTTGTACTTCAATAAATTAAAAACCCATGAAATTTATATAAAATTTAAAAATAATCATTATATTTGGTCGCATTCAAAGTACGTTTGTTAAACGGATTATTTCAATGACCAAATATTTATAGTTAAAAGAAATGGTACGCCAATAAATGTTAAGAAAGCTTTTTACTCGTATTTAAATACTTCCATATAAGCCGCATTTCCCCATCAGATTCATTAGGCAGCATTAGGCAGTTTTTTAGAAACTAAATAATAATAAATAATCATTTATTGTTTGATATTTAACTAGTCGCATTTAAAGTACTTGGTGTGTTAAAGAGATTATTTTAATATTTGTACTTAAAAGAAATGCTAACCCAATTAACCTTCAGAAAGCGTTAAGTATTTATTCGTGTTGGAATACTTCCCTATAAGACGCATTTTTCCGTCAGATTCATTAAGCAGCCTTTCACTGGGCCTTCAATCGATTCTCACATCAATTTAGTGCACACCCCGGACGCCAAGTTCCCCGGTTGCCAAATATTGTTCTTGCGCTACTTTAATTCAACTTTGGCTGGCTTTGGTTTTCGTGGCTGTCTTCTGGGGTCTCTCGTTTTCCTTCTTTTTTGATGGAATTGGCACTTAAGTTACTCAAGTGGAAAAAAGTTTTTGTTTTTCGTTACTCGATATAACTATACGAGAAGAGGACCAGAAGCACGGATGGGGGAGAAACTTGGCGCTGTCTCTTTCTCGGGCCTGTCAGCTGGACTTCTTCACGGGGGTTATACTTATAGATGTGCTGGTGCTGTGTATCCCTCGCTGGGGTTGTTTTAGCCCGCGAACTCTTGCCCTCTCGTGCTGTTCAATTTTTGTACTTCGCTGGCTTCTTATATCCAATTCAATTGAAGGCTGACAGCGGCAAGAATTTTCATTATGAAATTGGATCGTTGTCAATTTGGTTGGGAAAAGCGGTGGCTTAGAGGGGAAGAACGCTCCGCGGGCCTTGGGTTATTATGGTTATTACTTGCTAGCCTGAAAATTTGCGCGCGGACAGTTAGCACCTGTTAGGCCTACAACTTTTTTATGGCCGCTCTTGCCTCCTGCCTCTTTTTGTTACCTGTTTATCGCTGCATCTCAACAAATCGCTGTTCACCTTGATGACGGTTCGAGAGTGAAGTGAAAAGACTAGAGCGAAAAAAGAGCCGAGGAATACCGAAATTCCACTGTGCATCGCCTCCTTCTCGTGCTTCAGTTCATAAATTAGAGCTGGCTTCCCTCTTTTATTTTGTGTTTTTCTGGGGGCCTTTCAGGGGTCTTCAGTTAGCCAGTGATGTGATAATTGCGGCTTGGCTCAGCTTGGCTTACTTTGTTCGCCATTTAATTGTTAGCAATTTGTGCTTCGCGCTCGCCGCTTTCCTCCCCGCTTTCCACTTAGTTTTCCCTTTTCATTTGCCAGTCATTTATTCATTTATGCAAGCCGGGCTTTTCCTCTTCGGTTTCTCTGGCGAAATTGTTCAACAAATTCTCGCTGGCACGCATTGCTGGCTTCGGATGCCCTTTAATCCATTGTTGTTATTATGGCCGGGCTTTCCTATCTCTGGGTTGGTTTCTGTTCCATTGCCGGGTGGCAATTGCAATGAATGTTGTTATTCTGGCTTCACTTGCACCTTTACGCTTCGTAGTTTGTGTCTAAGCTTTGACGTGCACTTCCTTTTCATGTTAACGGAAGCGTGACAACCACGAAAATAACGAATACCCGGCCAAGAAGCTGTTTTACCAGGAACTCACGTTAGGTTCGGCAAAATGGTAGAAAGGTGCTTAATTTTGTAATGGGAAATATGGGAATAATTAGCTTGTTTATTAATTTAACTAAAAAAAATTTAATGTTTTTACAAATCAAAACCTAATTAAACAGATTTTATTATAACTGGAACTGACTATTTAATTAATACAATACAAAATTTCCACTTTAAATTAAAGGTAAAAATTCCAATCGGCTTTTTAAATTAAAATAAATTGGCTTCTGTTATGTTGCAGATCTATCGATTATATCTATTTCAAAGGTGTTAGAAAATGTTTCTTTGTATAGTTGATTAGTAATCAAACATAAAAATTATTGACGAAATAAAATCTCAGTGTAAAGCATTTTTACTTTAATATACAAAATTATGTAATTGTTTAGGCTTTCTAGTCCTAATCGAGGTATCTTCAAGATACACCATCTGAGAACCCACTGTACTCAAACAAGCCCTAAAAAGTAGCGTTCTTCTGCGCTGAATTCCCTTGTCGCCTGTTCCAGGAATAAAAAACATAGCCTAAAAAACCAGAAGTCGAAGAAACTGAACCGAAATGGTTACCAAGAACATTTAAGAACCTCGGAGACCGCAGAAGAGGAACTTTGACATTTTCCTTTTTGTGATCAACGTCTGCGCTCTCTCTCACTCATCCCCAGTAAGCCCGCCCTCTGAAACCCCTTTCCCGCAGCCCCTGTCATTGTGCTGAACGTTTTCATGTTTTTGAGCGCAAAAACTTTTTTGGGATTATTTTTGTGCGACTTTTCGGGCATGTGAAGTTGACTTTTTGACTTTTTCGGTAGAATAACATGGACTTTTGTTTCATCTCCGCTCCTCCGTTTCTTTTGCACTTTTGTCCGTGTGTGCCTGCGACTTTATTCATAGTTTTGTGGAGCTTTGGGCTGTCACCTTTTATTTTTCCTCCTTTTTGCCTGGTTTTTGCATGTGTCACAGAACTGAAACGGCGACTGCGGAAATAGAAAATTGTTTTCTCGGCGGGTAACAAGTTTGACCTTCACACTCTGATGAGGTGCCACGCCCACTATTCGGGCGGACCTGAGTCACATATGCCGCCCCTCGAGCGGCCCTTGGTATTTGTGTTTTGACGATGCCCCATAAATCAAAGTCGCAAAACTACAGAAACAGAGAAGTGTCAGGCTCTTGCAAATTACTTGGAAGTTGACATCGCATAGCCGTTGCCCCAAAATATGTGTTTTTTGGGTCCGGCCTCTGGGAATCGCTTAGCAATAAGCACAGAATATCTATATACATATTCATCTCTTTCACTCACTCGCCTTCCCGCTCGCACAAAGCGACGGCTCAGCAAAGTGGAGCAACATGTGTGGGTGTCTTTCGGTGGCGGGAAAATGGGAGATATGCTAACAGTTCGTATTCGATGTAAGCTATTTTATAATGGATCTCAAAAAATCCGTAAAAAGTGGACTTTCCTTTTGTTCCGAGCCCCCGAAAATTAAAATAGGCCCATCGATGCAAACAAGGTTCTGTCATTCAATATCTTTTAATGGATTTAAAAAAAGAATTATCCCATTTCTTCCTCCTTCCAATCCCCTTCACCTTTTCCCACCCCCACTTCAAAAAGCTACATGGGGAATAATATTCAGCAAAGTTTCCCGAATAATAATGCCAACGAAGAACCCCAAACTTTTGTATTAAAATCGAAGGCAGCACTTCAAACGCTCAGCAGCCGGAAAATTACGCTAATCAGTCGCTCCACTGGCGATTAGCGAATACAAAACGGGAGCCAACAATAAATAAATAAATCAAATTCACAACAAACAACAGCAGCAACAGAATCAGGAGGAGGAGCAGCAGCTGAAGGGGCACCAAGAAAGAGGGCAAAGTTTGCCAAGTGATTTGGATAAGTTCGATATTGCGTAGGCAAGTCTATAAACGGGCGGGGGAAAATCATCGGGGACTGAGGGGTTCCGAGAGACTGGCCAACAAATATTTTGACATTTTTCCAGCAGCAACCATAAATCACTCAGCGAGCGAGCGAGAGAGCAGCGGAGGACGCCTGACATGATTTCTTTGCTCTGGACTCATAATTAGAAAATTAGTTCGAGTAACTTCAGGGGCGATTTTAAGTGTGGAAAAGTTTCTACTTTCTGTGGGTTAAAGTTGTAGTCGAATTGCTGACGAGTAGATAGCCGGTTTTAGGTTGTTTAAAAACCATTGCATACTTTCTGGTGACCTATTGTCGGAAATGGTACGGAAGGAACTACCCAAATTATTTTAATGAGCAACATATTGGACCTATCGATATGCATCTTCGGATGTGAATGGATGCAATATAAATAAATCAAATATAACCTGTGTCGATTAAATTAAGACAAATAAAAAAACGAAAAAATTCGAAATAGCTTAAAAAATGTTTTAAGTTTCAATCCGTTTATGATTTATACAGCAAATTTGACGAACCGAATCCCATGTTTTGAGATTCCGCCGATCCCTGATTTAGGTCTGCGTACATCCCTCCACCTCATGGAACATTTCCGAATCTATCCCCGTTCACTCTGCGGATTGTCAAGTGCTAAGTGCTCCAGAGTGGCGAGCTGCGCGTCACAGGAGCAACTCGAGCACTTTGACAGACTATTATGCGAGAAAGGTTTCTTTCACTTTCCGTGGCCCTGGAGCGGAGCGGAGAATCGGGGGTCGGGAAGTTGGGAACTCGGGAACCCGAGAACCGGAGAAACCAGACGTGGGAAGCGGAGGAGCGAAAGATGTTCGAGTCGCTGCGGAACTGTCATTTCCGTTTTACTTGTAAAATGAACATGGAAGTATTCGAGCCGACAAAGTGGCAGCAGAGGCAGTAGCTGTAGCCCTCGCTACAGCGGTGGCCATGCTCATAGGAGCTGGTGCGGGCGGAGCGGAAAGGAGCAGCTGACGCTGACTTGTTATACACTAAACTGCCCGAGGGGCGGCGTTGGGATCGGGCACTGGGAAGCGGATGGCGGTAAGCGGAAGGATGAACCGGGCCAGACAGACAGACAGAGAGAGACGGGGACAGCCGGACGGAGGGCGGACTGCGGAAGAGCGAGGGAGACCGACACAAGGGGCGGACGGACGGACAATTGCGTTTAACGTTTTTAGCAAAAACTTTTCGCTTCGCTTTCGCTGTATATTCTGCGCCGAAGGAAATTGCCGGCGAGTCGCAGACGGAACGGAGGCAGTGTTGTTAACAATAAATGGCAAACTATAGCTAAATCAGATAATCTAAAAAAGCAATTTAAAGAAGGGGAAGTGACAAATGTGATATCTTAAATGGTAGGAGAATATTACAACATATAAATTTCCACCCTTGATCCTTGACTAAAAAATTGGGATATATAGTTAGGAATAAAATATTTTATACAATAAAGATGATATAACATATCAGTCCTTTGGAACCCTTAATATATTTATAATAAAAGTGTTTAGGGAAAAATAATCCGAATTATAATAAAACTCCTTAGTGTTGTGGGCATTACAAAACCCCTAAGGCACCGGAGGGGTACTCGAATGCATCCAAAATTGGCCAGAAATTAGCCAACTTGGCAGCTCCCGAAGGAGGGGAGGCCTCGGCAGCTGGGGGAGGGCGGAGGTGGAGCGGGTGGGTGGTTCGGGGCAACAACGCAACCAAGCATTTCGCACTGTTCCCGCTCCGAAGGTAACAACGCAAGAAAATGCCAGGCAACAAGACAAGCAGAACTGACGTAAAAAGATTTTTGTGTTTCCCCCCGGACGGGCGAACCCCCTCCGCTTCCCCTGGCCCCCACTTCAAGGGGGTGGCGTCTGGCCGGATTGAAGCCTCATCATGTAGCTTTCGCCCTCAACGATAAAGGCGAGTGCGATCTTTAAACGCTGTCCAAACGCCGCGAAGTCCATTACGAACGTTCGGAGGGGAGAGAGCATTTCAACGCGTGCGACTTTGGATTGGAAAAATGGCGATTAAATGGGGAAAATTTAATTAAATGATTTTGGGTCCAAGAAAATCCTGTATCTGCCACCGCTCCAAAATAAGAACTTTTTGAACAACATAAACACTTTATTTAATATTCAAAACATTTATTTTGTCCTTCGTTTAAGTTTCGTTTTGCTTTCAAAACATCGCCGCAAATTGTCCAAGTTACTGTGACACTTTTAACAACACATTCAACGACAATCTTAAAGTTTTCACCACACGTACTAAAATGTGATTACAAAAAATCCCAACTTAAAGTTTTCCTGCTTTCGAAATTTGACATCCACACCCCCACAAAAATTGTAAAATGTTTAATTTTTTCCACTTACAATGCAGAATTTCCTCGGCTAAAGAAAACTATTAGGCAATGGAAGGGACAATTTTAATGAAAAATCTTTTGGCCAGCATGCAAAAGCCACTTGAAAGGGCTGTCCCTCCCCTCTTCCACCCACTCGCCCCGCACTTTCCCGGTGGGCGGCTCTCTCTTTCGGTGACATGAATGCTGACAACGTGTCTTAGTTTGCACAAAACGAGCTCAGAGATGCAGTCAACACACACAGACGCAGGGCTTTCCCATTACCAGGACACGGACGCCTGTTGTTGACTCCTTTCTGCCAGTGTATGTGTGTCTGTTTTCCCGCCTGTCATGTTAAAGGAATTTTAATTTAATTACAAGCCATGGCTGAGGGCGAAATCTGGAGGGATCCGTATTCATATTCTCGATTCACCAAATAAATATGCACGTTAATAGATTAGCCTGCCAAAGATACAAAATGACACACTGCAAAAAATATTTTAACTGGGATTTATGTCTCATTCAGTGGAGTCAAGTAAAATAAAATTGGTTTGCACATCTAAAATCAATACTTAAATAATATTTACAGTGCAGCCGAAAATATCCGCGGCCCCTGGTTGATAATCAATAACAAAAATCAAGCCCGCATAAATCATTTCCTCCTGTCTAGCTAGATGCCTATCGCACTTGTCTGGGAAATTGGGAAAACTTCGGTAGGCCCCTTCCAGAAACGAATTTTCAATTTTCATAATTTTCGGCTGAGAGAATTGCGCCGTCGGCGTTGACACGCCAAAATCAATATCTGGGAAAATTCCTTGCAGGCCGCCTTGCCACAGGTATTTTTTCCTCAGCTCAAATGCTTTGTCACATCAACAGACGCCTGCCCCCGAAAATCGTACCCCCCTGCGGGGACTCCACACACTTTGCGGCAAGGCCGCACGTTCGTGCGTTCGTGCCAAAAAATAATTTCCTACTCGCCAGACGCAGTGGCAAGTAAGGAGAGATCGCAGAGGAGGCAGCATCCGAGGGGCAACTCGAGCGCACTTATTGTTATCAACGGCTGAAATATGGCATTTTAATTTTATTAGCTGCCTTTACATGCAGCACACTACCAGGCCAAATAAATGTGCAGATGATGATGGCCATGGTGACGATGACAATCTCGGAGCGCGACAATGGGATCAAATGGATTTTCGAGGGCACTTGAGATGCCGCAGGAAGCCATCGTTAGGAAACCATTTTCATTAAACAGTAATCGGAAAATCACTTTAATAATGATTAGAAAATACTAAAAATATGTTAAAGCTTTTGGAAATATCAACTATTTGAAAGGATATTTAATTGAGATATATTAAAAGGTAAAATATTTAAAAATGATTAAATTCTTTTAGATTTTTTTTTTTAGTTTTTACGTTTTAACTCTACTGATGGTTACAATAATAATAATTAGAAAACATTTTAATTGTGTTTGAAGCTTAAGCACTCCTATTTAGTATATTATATTACGTGTTATTCCTTTTTTGATTAAATGATTTTAGTTTCCGTAATACCTTCGGTATATATAAGGGATATATGTCCCACTCGAATCCCCATTGGCTTCCATGGTACGGGTTGTTATTGTTCTGGCTCTGATTGTTTTTTGCCTTGGTCGGATCCCTCCACTTTCGACAGCAGGGAGACTGGTGGGGATGGTGGCACCTTGTAGGGGGTGTCCGTTCTGGAGAGAAAGTGAGACAGAGAGTTTGCCCAGGAACTGCGCATGCCGGGAATCTCTAAGAGAATCGGGACTGGCGTGGCACGGAATGGGGCTATCAAAGAGCCATAAAACTATAGTTGCCACAGCGATGAAGTCATTTACCCAAAGTTTATTGCCAGTTGAAAATTGCGTTATTATTATGTGGCCACTCCGCTCTCTGGCCCACTCTCTTGACCCCGGGGCCGTTCTCTTAAGTACAATAATTTATTGCGCCTTGATTTGACCCCACTTGCCCGCCCCTGTTGCCATTTAGCGGTTTTGTTAAGCATTTTCGAGCGCCAGCCAAAACGCTCCCAAATAAGAGGAAGGCGCCGACGGAGGAGAGCGGAAAATGGGGGAAATACGGAAAATACTTTTGTATTTTGGCTCCTAAGGCGGCCAGCAAACTGGAGGCATCTCTAGTTGGCAATTTCGCAGCGTCGAGTCGAGAGAGATTCGAGCGCAATAATTTTCCGGAGAAAAGCGTGGCAAGAAAAGGCGATAAAGTGTCCTCCCGTACAGTTTTTCCGTCGGCAAACGAGCTTTGACCACCGCGAGATCTAGCATAAACAGACTGTCCGCTTGATTTTGGCCAAATGTGCGGCTGACACGGCCAATGGATCTGAGTCCTTTCCCGCCCCCCTCCGCGTCTTCACCTCCTCCGGCCGCATCGAGCGAACATGTGCCCCCTAACTCCCGTTGAGCTACTGTCCACGATAATCCTCGAGAAGCGCAAGCTACGGCCCCCGACGAAGCGGAAAAAGTGCCGCAAGTAGCCGGGAATCGAACTGGGTTCCCCTTATTTCCCCAACTCAGCCATTTTCCGGAGGTTTCAGTTCGACGGAAAGTGTCGCTCAATCCACTGCAGGTAAAATGCCGACTTCAGTTCCCTAGTTTGTTTATTTTGCTTCTTGGGTCTATTAAAAGTTCTTGAGAGTTCCGAAACAGCTGCTGGGCCAAAGTTTTTTGCCGCCCGGCAAGTGTCGAAATGCCTTGTATAAATAATTCCTGTGACTGCATACCAGTTCGCTTTGTTTTCCCGCACTTCGGAGGGGTCAGAGTGCATTATTTTGATGAGCTTCCCGGAGAAAGTGCCTTTGGGAAAGTGTGTATGGGAATTATTATCTTAGTGTTATTTCTGAATCATTTGTAAATGCTCTAAGTTTGCTCCCCGAAGAAATTGCGTTTCCAGATGTCACACAGCGTACAGTAATAATATATCATTTAAAATTTTAGCTTGGTATGCTAACTTCATTTTCTTGTTTTCCATTCACTTTTCCGCTTTCGCCGAGCTATTTTCAGAACTATTTCCATTGAGCGTCTTGCACAGCTAAAATCTGTTCAATTCACCACAAATATTCCTTGGGTTGGCCGTATAGGAATACCTGGCCTGCGCTCTCCGCTTCCCGCTCCCCTGCCCCGGCTTCCCTGCGTTTTTTCGTGGCGCCCCGCATGTCACCGAAAAAAGGAAATGTAATGCATTTCCACCGCTGCTGCCACATGAAAATGGAATTGAGCAATGCAACAACAATGAAATGTGTGTAACGCATGAGATGAAATGAAATGCAACACGCGCTGAGGGCAAAAAAGATTGGACAAAACGAGAATTGAAAATCGGGCGAGCGAGAAGCGAAAAAAAGGAAGCAAAACGCAGACCGGGAAAAAAGAATTTTAAACATGGCGCGAACATAATGTCCTGTGTCCTTGCCGTCGTCCCTCTCTTTCCTTGCGAATTTCCCTCCCGTTGTTGTGGGGAAAATCGAACATTGATTTATGGCGTGTGCGAATGTCGGGGAGGCAAAAAACGAATGAAATGTACGGATGCACGCGGAAAAGGGGCTGACAACGATGATGCTGATGAGCTGGAATTGTTTTTGATATGTCCCGGGCAGGCCGGCAGGCAGAGGGAGAGGCAAGGCGCGCCAGAGGGAGATGGCCAGAGAGACAGATGCAGGTCGGTTACATGAGCACATATCGGACTTTTACAGGACCGATTCTCGGGGTCCCTCATTGCCCCGATTATTATTATTATTTGCGACAAGCGGAGGGAAGAGTCTTCCCTCTCCCTCCGTCGGATATCGCCCTCCCGCTCCCGCCAGCCCGCTTTCCTCATTTCGCATTCATCGATGTTGCATTTACAACAGAGCAGCCGCAAACAACAATGAGAGGGAGAAAAAATTGCAAATGCAATTCGTAGCGCATAAATTTAAAAAACACAAAAATGAGACAGTGGCGGCGAGGGGGGGCCTGCGAACGCGTGTCACATGTCGATTTTCGATTGTTCGCAAATTAATATATAAAACACAACGATGCGGTCTGGCTTTTCTGCGGTTCGGCCGCTTCGCCACAATCCCCCGAATTCGCATTTACATGTTACAATTGCGGATATTGAAAATGTATCGATTTGTTAGCCGAGTCTGAAATTGTCAGGAGCTTCATTTTAAATATAAATGTCAGTTCGCGGAGGAGAAAAGAGCCATTTAAACATTATTAATCGGCTTGCAATAAGGTACTTGCATTTCATTTTCCTCTGCTCACAACACTTCCTGGAAGCCCCGCTTGAAAGGAATTTTTCCGCGGTAATTGGTCGAATTCTCAACAAATCAACTCCATCTACCACTCCGTTTCAATACCCCCGGCCGCCCCAATAGATCCCTGTCTCCACACCGAATCTATCTAACTAAATCTAAACTCGTTTGGCCCGCCATTGCCGACGGCCAAACACGCGCTGGTAATTGCGGCAATTGGCGCTCATTTCTCTGTCATAAATATCTTTTTGGCCAGCTCCGGACTGGCGCAAATTATCGCATCATGCATGGCCGTCGTTCGAGAGGGGGCGGCATAAATTGTAAATCACCTTCACACCAAAGACGGGCGGAAAGCCGATTTTCCAACACTGCCCCCAGGGTCAGGGAGTTTGCACTAGAAAAGCGAGTTAATAAATTACGTGTAAAACAACGTGTGAACTAACATAAATAATTTTCGCTGGGCCCACTCCGCCGCTTCTCGCAGTCACTCCTAGGAACAATCGATTAAGCGTAGATAAAAATCAATTTGCGGCCATAATAAATTGCTCAACTACCAGGAGCATAAGCCCCAGCCCTGCACCCCGCCTGTTGCAGCAATTTAGCTTCATTTTGCCAGGCTCTCAGCAGTCCCTCGAACAAATTGGCCCGCAAGGTGAACCCAGAGTAAGGTAAAACCAAATAAAATAAACCGAAATCTCCGCGCAGAGCCAGGCCGAGGCAGGGAAAAATTTACAAACATTGTAATCACGGGTTAAATATCGCCGAAGCCAGGGCCAGCTGCTCGCAGTGCCCGGCCATCTTAACCCCGCAAGTATCTAGAGTTGAGAATCTTCCGCCGTCGTGGATTAATCACCGCGGGCAGGGCAAGCCCCAGACTCCAAGGCTCTTCGGACTCGGCCAGCAACTCGGACGCCCACTCCAACTCCGTCCGCAACTGCAGCTGGAAGTCTTCGGGTGAAGCGCAGTCCCATCCACTTGCCCAGCGCTCGCCGAGATCACGATTCACAACTTAATCCCAACCAGCTAGCTCAGCCGGTTTCCCCTGCCTCCTTGCGCACTGAAAGAAATGTTTGAAACTACCGAAAATGGCAATGATGAGGCAGTATTAACGACCACTATATAAATATTATCTAACTACCGTAACTAAAATATTATTTGTAATCAGTTTTAAAAGAAAATAATATATATATAAAATATTAGCAAGGCTCGGAAATTGTTAAACTACAAGTAATCTCTTTAATTACATCGAAAGTATAACACTTATTTTAAATATGTGGGATATACAACAAAAATGTATCTTTTTCCCGGTGCACATCATCTTCCATCCTCGAACTGCAGCTTCATCTAGAGAGGTGCAGCATCGTTTGTCCATTTGTTCCAGACGCTTTTGTTGCGTTTTGTATTTTGTTCATTTCACATTTTTATTTACCATCCGCAAATCGTCTGCCGCCCTCTCTTTTTCCGCTCCGACCACGCCCCCAATTCGTGGAGGCCAGGCAATGGCAAAAAGTTGCCAACTGATTCATCGAACCCGAAACAAAATGAATTCATTTGTGAGCGCACAGAGCCGTCGGGCAAGGAGGGGCACTGGCTTTCTGGGGAGGGCAGAGCGGCCTTTTCTAATTGAAGTGTTTGTCTAGACCCCGGAGCGGTGAATGTTGCAAGTGATTAGCAAATGGAAGGCAGAGCGGATGCTCAGAGCCCAGAGGTTGGCTTGTTAAACGATCCGAAACGGAAGATGGGTGGACTGTAGGGACCCCAATCCTGTGGAGGCTTAAGGTTTTATCCAGACGCATATATTATGTTATGATTTAAGGTACATATGTTGACAGACATTTAACTAAACTTAATGTTACAGCTCTTTTAGTTCACAGCTTTGAAGAAATGTAATCCAAAACATTAGCTTTATTTTCAATAAGTCCGCCTTTGACAAATGTAAGAAATGGACATTTTTAAAATATAATTCTTTAGTATATTTGTTTTACCAATACCTTAATGCTGCTTATAGCAACTAAATCCCGTTTTTAACTAGGAAAACTTTAATATTTTTAACGACGTTACAAAACTGGCTTTTAACGTTCGACGAACGGTAGTCAGAAAGCGGAAAACCACCCAGAAAAAACAACAGCTCGTCCTGCACTTTTATCGGAGGGTAATAATTCATTACACACTTTTCGCCCCCTTTCCCTCACCCTTTTCCTTGGACCATCAGTTGGCATCGGAAGTGCAGCATTTACCGCAATCGACGGCCATTTTCCCCATGCTCCTGGGGTGGAAAATGGAAAGGGAAGCGGGATCGGTCAGTTAGCGGGAGAAAGTGTCGGAAAAGATAGCCGGCAAGAGGTAGGAGTCCAGCTGATAAGACATACGCACCTAGGAAAAGGAGGAAAAACAAGAAGAAAGGATAAGCCTGGATAAGGCACTCAATTAACTAATTGTCCTCAAATGATATTCATTAGAGGAAAAGCCCCGGGTCAGCGGGGACTTTGGGGGGAGGAAAGCCAGCCTGACGGATAAGATTTCGGTTATCGTAGGACCAAAAAAAGAGCTCCAAGCGGGACCATAAATCAATGTAACTGTCAGCGTCAACGGCGTCAATAGTTGAGTGCGAGGGAGAGAGCACGAGTGACGGAAACCACCCCCGAGCGAATGCCACGCCCCCAACCCCAAAGGACGAAATCCCGGGGCCTGACGAGGGAAGTTGGCTTTTTGCATTACAACTAGATGATGTCAGCAAATATGAAATGGCTAAATTGTTTCAAAGTGTCAGAGGAAAATACGCAGCACACACTCGCATGAATATAATGTCCTTATGAGTGCCGGCACTTCCTTTGGCCCAGGCCAAACAGGATATTACAAGCAGCTTGTGGGGAAATTAGATCTCCGCAACTGCCTTGTAGCCACAGAATCTTTCACACAGTTTTCCCAAGCAGCAGAGGGATTGGGAGATTGAAAAGAGGAATCGAGGGGACCGGGGTACTGAGCAGGAGATTGGGTAGCCATGTATGTCAAAGGTCCCACGAGGGCATCGGCGGCGCCACTAAAATACATGTTGCACTTAATTGGAATGATTTCGTCTGTGAAATATGACTTCTCGATGGGTCCCCCGATTTTGAAAGGGGAGAATGCGTGTCTGGTAATGGTTAAGGCAAATATGGAATTCATATTTGGGGATGAAATGTGGTTTAATCGGTTAAATTAAACTAGGTCTGTGTAGGTTTCTTGTAACTCTTTATTCTATGCGATCAAATAAGTCACATTATAACAGACCAAACAGTTCCTAACTAAATGGACACAAATAAAATAATAACACACAGGGATAAGCACACCCAATTCGTTCCATATTCATTGAAGTTATCGCACAGTCCCATTCGTGGCCACCTATAACATCACAATTACATCCTCTGATTGCCCAGAAACCCACTCCATCCGTCATATCCACTCTCTATCGCCCACTCCCAATATGATCTCTCAGTTATGCATCTAACAAATTGAACTAATTTCCTATGCTCACCTCTTTGTCATTGCAGGTAAACACGCAACCGCTTTTCAGTCGCCAAAAGACAGGGAAGCACTGTGCTGCGATGCCATCTCCGTCTGCCCCACCAAGTAAGGCATTTGCGGGACGGGTCCTGCGAGGGGACTCTGCGGTGGGATGGGTAGCTGAATGGGATACATTTCAAATACCTTAAATGCGCAGGCAGCATTCCAGCAGTGGCTATATCTGATTTCTGTCAACATTAAAATTGCAGACCTGACAATGCAACGGACAAAAGAACCGAACCGATTCGAGCCAAGGCGAACTGCGGCGAACTAAGTAACCCACAGATAGAGTGACAGGATACAGAATATTGTGGGGAAGCGACGGGTTTTTCGGGGAGCGGACTCGAAGGTTTGGCCAATTGGCCAAGTGTAGTCCTAGGCGATAACACAATGGCTAAAACGGCCCAAACTGGTTGGATGGGGAGCCCAGTGAGTGGCAACAGAGATTATAAATTGAAATTGAGTTCATAAAACACGAATCAGCAAAACGTTTAACATCTTTATTCCTGCGAAATGGCAGAGACACAGCCCGACAAACCGACGTCTCGAGGCAATCGCAATCGCATTGCCAATGCTATTGGCATTGGCATTGGCTCTGGCTCTGGCAGCCACAGATGGCACTGAGACCCGGACCAAGGTGCGATTTCCTCGACTTCTTCGACTGCTCCTCGAGAGCAATCAAACAAGCGCTAGTCAATTGCAGCCATGTCGATTCCTTCTCCGGGCCAGCACCCAGCATCGAGCATCCAGCATCCAGCATCATCTCCCGGGCAGGCAGCCTGCCAACTCGGTCTGGCCAAGAGACTCGATTCTCGGTTCCCGACTCTCGGCCAATACCCAGACCAGCAAATAGACAGACAGATGTACGCGAGTGCGAGCAGCCGGGCTGCCAAAGTGCTGGAGGACCATCGTGCTGAAAAGATGGCCTACCATGGGCCAGGCAGCTGGAATTCCGAACTAAAATGTATCAAAAGATGCAGGCTCCGAAACTGATACTCAATTCTGAGAATCGCAGAGTTCTTTAATTGTATCTAAAGATTTTTAGTTGAGAGCAAAAAATGACTTGCAAATATCTTTAAAAACTTGTTTTTAATTTTTGAAAAGCTCTTCCGCGTAAAACTATTCAGGCAGTCTGAACTTGTGCAAAAGCCAACCAATATTAAAGAAATTGGTACTATTGCCGTCTAACTAAATAGCAACATAACTTCTTACTGAGTTTACAAACAAAAACTAAACTATACAATTTTTAAGAACAAAACACCTAATGAGCCCCACTGTTTAAGCTTTTTCTTGGATGCTGTGTGAGCATCTTGAATGCGGAATGTGCACGCGTTGAATTTCTTGTAGACGTGCGATAAAAATTTGCGACATTGCAACAGTTTGGCGAACGTGCGAGCCCGTCGAAGGTGATGCCGCCCCTTGGCCCCCCTCGGCATGCGCCTGCCTTAGTGGCAGCTCTTAGCATAAGCCGCTGCAGGGCCAAAAAGCAGATGACACTGCCCGATACTCCTAATCTGCGTGAATAAAAATGTAAATGAATTAAAGATTGCCCCGAACCGCATTTATGAGCTATGACCACTTAGCGGGCCGGCAGGGGGGCGTGGAGGACAAAACGTGGACACAAGTGACAAGTGCGATTAGGTCGGGCCATGGGTGACTTTGTTTTTTGTTTTAATAAGCCGCGACAGGCAGGGGAACAGCGCTAAAGCAGAGCGGTACGTAACACAAATGGCCACTGAGCCCCTTGGTCCTCTCCCCGAAAACCAGTTCGATCCGAGGAGAACTCCCGTGCCTTCCAGAGTCGGGCAAACCTATCGGAGCTGAGCCGCCGAATCGGGTTGAAGGCTCAGAGCCAGACTCGGCACAAACATGTTTTCACTTTCCGGACGAAAGCTTCCCAAAATGAGAAAATAAAGGAGAAAACGCACACGGCAATCAAAATGCCACCAGATGGGATCAGAGGCGCCCCGAAGTGGGGATTAGTTGTCCCTATAATGTGGTAAACCTTTAATGACTACTCCATAAACGAAATATGTCAAGTTTGCTATGCTCCAAAATCCAATATATTTCAGTTCTACTATATATGCGTATTTTAATACAGGCTTTCGAAAAAAATCTGAAATTTAATAAACTTTTAAAAGAAGTTTTTTTTAACGATAAAAACCTAGATGTTTTGAAATCTTCATATCAAATTTTTTTTAAGTAAAAGTTTTTTGAAAAATCTTGTTCAATAATATCGGATACAACTGATAACTAACTAAGACCTAAGCTTAAGCTTAATTTGGTTCTGTTCAAGTGCGAATAGTTTCACCATCCACCCCTTTTTGGCACGCCCCTGCACGACCATCTAAGACTTCCATTTCATGATGGCTTCGTTGCCAAAGTGTTTGTCGATAAACCAAGGCTAAGGTGACGGGGGAAGAGCAAGGTGAGGGAGGTGAGAGGGGTCCGATTGACCAAGGCGCATATAATAAAAATTAAATCGCACAATATAAAAACGCTCAACTACAGCGGCGGAAAACGGGGCTGAGGGGAGGAACCTTAAGCGAAGACGGGTCGAAATGAAAACGTAAGCGGAAAAATCGAGTCACGAACATTGAAATATGTGTTGTCTACGGCCCCAGAGAGCTGATGAGGATGTGGATGTGGATGTGGATGCGGAGGACATGGACATGGCATCGACTGATAAATGCGTGGAAAATGCAACAGCTGCCAGAGCTGGATAAGAACGCTCCGCACCAGCAGGCAGCCGGCAGGAGTTGTGGATGTGCCTGTGGAAGTGGCAAAGGAGTACGAAGGAAAAGTGGCCGAGGAAGATTTTCCAGAGGAGGTTTAGTAGCTGAGGCAGCCGCGGCTCTGTTGGTAAACAAATCATTTGAAAGGATTTTCACACACAATCCATCTTCGTTGGACCGCTGACTGAGCCACACTGAGATCTGTCTCAATCTGTGCACTCTAAGAAAATAGGCTGAGGTTTTAAAGTATTACAATTTCAATAACATCTTAGGATTAACACAAAATAAAAAAAAACTAAAATCAATTTTAAAAACAAATTAGGATAAATAAATTAATTGAGATGAGTTTTGATGATGATGATGCTTAGAAGTTATGTATCTAGTTTTCTATAAAGATATTTTTCTAGAATGATATGTTCTTTCAAACCTTAATTTATAAAACCACTGACTGATTTTGACACACACAGGACTTCCTGGTTTGAAGTCGATATTTCTCCAAGTGCAGCTCAGCCCTTCTCTTACTCTCTCTTTCAATCCCTTTTGAGCGACGGGCAACCTGTTTGTTCGCCTGCACAAAGGATCAACTCCTTTGGAGGCGAAAGTGTTTAGGACAAAAGGCCAATTCGGATTAGAGGCAGTACAAAAAAAGAGAAAGTTGCCATTGTCCTTTGGGATGTTCGCAAAATATCAATAGGCAAAACATTGACTCGCCCGGAGAATATAACTTATGCAATCGCTTCGCTGCAGTCACAGTGTCACAGCGGTGCCGCAGGAAGAAGGACAAATGGCAAGGACACGCCTGCAGTTCGCCTGACTTTTGTCCTTAATTTCGGGCCTAGCGTAATCTTATGCAATTCGGAGCCACGCGAAGGTCAACGTAAAGGACAAGTAATTCAGGGTTTTATGACTACCGATCCCTAATCCCCGTTTTCCAGGATGGAGTGGTGTGGGAAACAGGCGTGTGGTCAGCTAACTGTAGCAAGGTCAATGGCTGTGTCCTCATTATTTCTATGGTCATTAGCCTAATGATAATTTTTACGACCTCCTAAGTTGCTATAATTTTCGGGTCTAAATGTGTTGGGAAATTTAAAGTTTCATTTTTTTTTTAGAGCTATTTTCATTTTGAAGCCATATGCTAACGTAAATTTATAAGTATTGGAAATGTTTGGAAAGCGTAAGAAAAATGTATGAGTACAAAAAACCAAATTTCATAAGTATATAAATATCCTGATTTTGTATAGTAGTTTAAAATTGTGGTAGAAAGTCTTTTTTTCTAAACCGGAACTTTTCTCCACTTCCGTTTCAATTTTCATTAAAGAAATTCTCATCACAAGCTCCAACCTAATCTGTATGTAAATTCAAGTAATATTCCTCCTCTCGAATTAGATTAAATTCCTTTCGGCCAGCCATCCCCTGCCAATGTCCTGAAGTCCTGCGAAGTATTTTGTCAGTTTCATTATGCTGCTGCAATTTACACAAAATTAAATTCACACTGTCCTCGAGGCGGAAAGACAACACAACACAACTGAAGAGGCGATTGGGTGGGGCGTTGAGGCAATAAATGAAAAAATTCCAATGCAACGTTTGAAGTTTATTGGCCATAAATAAGGGGCCAGGGACCCCCTTCGACGCAGAGGCTCAAAGGACACTCGGTCTACAAGTCGAGCGAGGACAACGAGCGACAGCGATTGACAATTTGATTAAAAACGAGCGAGTGCAAAAATGCATACAGCCAGGATGCATTTACACTTTTCCCCGCCAGCCAACATTAAAGTGAAAGTTTCGTCCTGAATTTAATTGGCTCTGGTGGAAAAAGTGCTGCGGATTGCCGAACCATTCATCCGCTCTGAGTAATTGTTGCTAATGAAAAATGGGAGTGGGCGGCGAATTTAAGTGGCTAATTTCACTGGGGCTGCCCAGGAATTTCCAGGGGGCTGGGGGACAGGAATGACAAATGAAATTGCAGCCGCTGCACAAAATGCAAATGAAATGTGCAACTCGGGGGCGTTGTGGGGCAAGGGGTTGTTCCAGGACAATTGGTTTCTCATGTGCGAATGTGTTCTCCGCATCCTCGTATTCCTGTTTGCGCATTGCATGAGTGAAATGTCGTTGTCCGTCCCTCCGGCTTCTGTTTTACAAATTTCTCATTTATTGGCCGTGACAAAATATGATACGAAAATTAATATTATTGATTAAATAATTGAAAATGGCAGCAATAAATTATGTCCTGCCGGCCATTCAGCCCCTTTTGCTCCTATTCTCTGACAGTTTGTTTTGCATTTTGGAGTTGGCGTTGACATTTTCCGGTTAGGGATTTGGCTGGTTATTTTGTTTGGAATTTGAATGATTCTCAATGGAAATGCATTAATTTGGCGATGGCTATTGATTTGCTGCAGCTTATGGGCGCTTTTGGTGGAAAGGGAATTGAAGTTGAGAGATGGAAAATTGTCTATGCAATAGAGGACGTTTAAATAGGATTGATGATAACCATTTACCATGGAATATTTATATGAAATCAGTGGAAGGTAAAAAATATATAAATTTTGTTCATAACGTAAGTTAGTTAAATGTTGGTTTTGAAAGTTCTTGTGAATTAAATAAGCATATTTTTCTAGTGAACCATTTTTAAAGATTTAAATTTGAAGTGAAAATCTTAATTAAAGAAGATTTTAGCATGCTACCAGCTTCCATCTTTTATATGTGCTTTCATTTAGAAACAATTACCACCGAGTTTCCACCCTTACAAGGCCCTGCGTTCTCCCCGGACGTTTTCCCATCCCCTTCTTCATTTGCCTTTCGGTTTTAATAAAATATTTCATAATTCCCTCGGCGCTTTTGCTATTGACACTTGCTGATGGCATCTCCCTCCTTTGTCCGTCTCTGTCTTTGGCTCCATCTCTTTCGCTCCGGGCTCCTGCTGTGCAGTCAAACGCGTAGGTGAAAGTTCACTCCGGCTGGTGGGAGAAGATGCACAACAGTGTCCTCCCTTGTTCGTTGTCGTTGTTGTCCACAGGACCTGAGGCTGGCATCATCAACAATGCCAGGAGCAGACGATAGTCCGTTGGGTCTGGGAGCACTATGAGAAATAATTCTAAGGGATAAAAAGATAAAAATTTTCAAAATTTAAAATATTTATTCTCGTTTTTTTGAGTTGTCGTAACTTTCAAATGGATAATAAATGAATTACCGCTTTTCCGTTTAATAATTATAAATCTAAAATACACGTTTTTCTCAGTGAAACAAAACTTCTCTCTCTCATAATTGTGAAATAATAATTTTAAAAATCTAAATTGTTTCCCAAAATCCAAACAATTTTCTTAGTGGCATTCTGCTGGGGTTGTGAGCTCGGTCCTCTGGCGACGGAGGTTGAATTGATTTCAGCGTTGATGGCGTTGACACAAAAAGCTTTTACGGCGCCCTCTGCGGTCGCTGCATACCGCTGGCCACCTACGGCGCATCCTGGGAGCCACCCCATCCTCCCCTGTTCACCCTGCATCCTGTTCTTGTTGCTCTGGGATGATTTACATACAAAGTGAACATGTCGTAAGGGTTTTTTGCGATCTCTCCTGGTGGCAAGAGTTGTCGTCCTCGAAGCCATGGCGGAAATTAAAGTTGTGACACCTTTAACCAAAACCGTGGAAAAATGTGCGAAAATCCCTTACGGATTGGCCAAGAATTCGCGATGAGTTGGATTATTTTTCTTCAATTTATTCCATATTTTTCGGTATGCAAAAAAAGTTTTCATTTGGAAATTGCAACCACCATTGTTGCTGCCGTTGTTTTGCGGCTACCTTTTGGCACAAAGGATGTGTCACTGGTGCTCGTCCTCATCCTCATCCTTTTCCTGTTCCTGTTACTGCTTCTGCCCTCCAGCTGCGTCAGAGAATTTCGGGTTTCCTTTTTTTTTGGCTGCCCTTTTCAGTTGATTTCGGCCTCGAAACCATTTACGCCCCTCGACGCCGGGGCTGGATGGGGGCAGGGGATGTGGCGGAGCAGGGGTGGCGAAGAGGGGGATCACACAGCATGTCTTCTCCTTGGGCAACGTCAAAAAATATCCGCCCGTGTCTGCATCGAATTCAAGCGGCGGTTTATTATTATTTTTTGAGCCCCCTCTCAGGCTGTCGGTCTCTTTTTCATCGTTCCGTTTTCTCCCTTCCCATATATTAATGCAGATATTTTTTGAAGTGTAATGAATTCAATTAAAGTTCCGCTGAAATCAAGACCTTTTATAAAGAGCGAATTCTGTTGAAAGGAAGCGGAGTATTACAATTATTTTGTATTTAATTTTACAATCGGTACAATATCTGTATATTAATACAGAATTTCTATGCAATATGCAATACATTTATTTAATAGTGCTTTTATGCACTTTACAACAAATAAAAAATCCCAATTTTTATGACTCCATTACAATGCCTTGTTAACATCTCCGAAGATTTACTGAAAAGTCACCCAAATCACCACAGCTCATACTAACCATACCGCCATTAAAATCTGCATCGCCCATCGAATGAAAGGAAAAATCCCTTACCAATTCGGAAACCCGTCAAGGTCGTAAAACTAACCACAGTGAACCCTTGATAATTGCCACTCACAGACATAAAAAGTAAAAAAGCGTTAAATGATTTACTTAACCAGTTGGCCTGCGAAAACCCAACGAGCATTTGGCACACATTTTATTGTAAGGCGTGTGGGAAAAAGAGGGGAAGGCGGAAGAAACGAGTGGCAGAAGGAGATGGGGATACTGGGCGAAAGATAAACGTCGACAAAGCGATTTGTATCTAATTTTATGAGGTCATAAAAAGCAATCATTTCGCCATTTGCCGCTCAGACCGCAGCTGGCTGTGGCCCATAAAATGTGTGGCCCAGCCCCTGCTCCACTTCAGGAAAGGTTCTTAGGCGGCAGTAAAACGGATTTTATGGCCTTAGAACTCCCGTTCCGAAAGCCCGAGGCTGGTTAAGTGAATTACATGAATTGGCTGCTTATTGGATTTTAATTGTTGCGGCCAAGCGGGGGAGTGGCCAGTTCAGAAGTCGGAAGCGGAGAGGTTCCCCCAGCCAAGCCACTTCCGCCGAACGGCCGACAAGACAAGAGACTCTTTATTTCAGACTCCAGATAAGCGTGTCACATAATTAATTAGCTACAATGAAAACTTCAACTAATTAACGCAGAAAACAATAACACAGTTGAGGGAAAACTCTGGTTTTTTATTACCTTTCATTTTTGGGGGAGGTAAGGTCACCGAAAACGTGAACGGAATACAGAAAAACGCGCAGCATTTGTTTTAATGAATTCATAAAATTATTTATATAAAGAGGAGAGCGAGATAAAAGTTTCAAGGTTCTCTGCACAGCAAGCGGGGCAGTCGAGGGTTAAGCGAGCGTTTGAGGCAATTTTAATAATTGTTAAAAATTAGTTCCATGTGTTTCCTGCAGCTGTCCACGAATGGAAATCAACTTGTGGGCCCGACCCCAAGTTGATACCTTTCCAATAATTCCCGCGATGGAGGGGAGGAATCTCCTCAATTTGGGGCCATAAATCAATCCCGGTCCCTTTCAAAATGTCTGTGTTTATTTTCGGGGGAGCTTTTCGAGAAATCTTTATAAATATGTATCCCGATCCGGCTGTCTCGTAAACATGTTGCAAAACACTTAAAATATTTGGTTTATTTCTTATATATTTCCCTAAAATAATAAACATCAGTTTCTTTCCAAGCGTGACACTTGCCGAGCGCTAAAACTGTCAACTTACCCGCCTTGTCATAATTAAAACACACAATTTCGGCTAATTCCCCGGTGGCTCTTTTTGTTTAAACAAATTCTTGTCATGGTCGAGAAAATCCATTTGGCACCCAGCGTTGATGGCTGATTTGGCACATTGTATGTGGGATAATAAATTTGAAGAGGCTCTAGTATACTGGCTTGAAAGAGAATTGTGACAAATAACAGCGGGTGGGGGTTATTTATGAAGACTTTATTAAAATATAATTAAGTGGGGGCGCTCAGTGGTTGCACACTTAAGGTGTAGCTAGTCAACACATATTTTTAATACATTTTCTAATAAACTCTGAGTGACTTCCCGACTCAATTTGGATGTTTCAGACATAAATCCAGCTCGAAGTGAGCACTCCAATTTCCCCACACGGGTCACTTCGCCCACTACAATCTTAATTGCTCCACAATTATAAATACACACACATAAAAAAGACATTCCCGCACGCAAGGCTAAACAGGAATCCAGTATCCGGATTATGAATAAGCGAGTCCTGTAATTAGAGCAATGAGCCCGGCGTCAGATCGTTATCCTTGTGTGCAAACATATGAGCCACAATAAAACCCAATTTGGAGCAAAATATTTCTCCACTCGCTTGTGCCGCCTGCGCTGTTTGTATTTAATTACGAATATATTTTGAAATACTAGCGTGGCATACAAAATGGGGAAATAAAAAATGTTTGCACGCACATGTCATGTCAACTGCAAACGCATAAAATTTATTCAAAACACGCAGAACAGCAACAACACGAAACACACGATACCCAAAATTTTCAGCCGAACGGTTTGTTTTGAACACCCAAAAGCAAGACATCCCGAAAAGGAATAGTTCCCGATACGCTTTAAGCGCCATTATAAGTATGAACAAGTCCAAAAATATGCCGCCTCTGGCACGGTTTAAATCGGTTTTTTTTTAAATGAAATTATATATCAGATTGATAAAAGTATAAAACAAGAAATAGCATTCAACACCATGGACTTTTTAAAGAATTTTTTATCACAAAGATCAAAATCAGGGTTCGATGAAATGTCCTCAAAATATAATTTTGTATATTTTTAAAGAACTTACAACTTAACATGAAGTTTCTAAACCGACTGTAAATTCAGCTGGAAGTTATCATTAGACCCTCAGACAGGAAGAGGGAAAATACTCAGTCTGGGAGCCCGAAAAGGGCCGAAAACCCCTTCTCCAACTCCGACTTGAATGAAAGGTGCAATTTTTATGATTTATCGCCATTATTATTAAGAAAGCCGCCGGAGCTGGAAATGAAACCACAGCCAGGGAAACCAAACCTAAGCCACAAAGGTAAAGGCGAAAAGGTAACTCAAAGAATTTCTTAGAGTTAAATTATTCAAAAAAGCAAAAAAATTAAATAGGAACTTGTGTGTAGTCTCCACTGTAATTTTCTAAGATTGGCCAAAAGTTTTCGGTCAAAGAAACCGACGAAAACAAAAACAAATTAACTAGGCGCGAACCAAATAGTGGAAGATGGCGGCCAGCCAGGGGAACATTACCATATGCAGCAGTTCACACGATATAGATGTATATACATTTGGCTTGAAATATACATCACCCACACCGGCAAGAAAAACACACAGATACCCGGCCACTTACACACTTGCACTGACAGGTGCCAAGGCATTGAACATTGACTGGCATCTGCTTGGGGGAAAACGAAAGATACGACCTGGACGAACACCTCCAGATGGGATCGATAAGCACTTACATAAGCGATTCGCCGCGTACTATTAGCATGGTAATTTGCCCGGGGCCTATCGCAAATCTATTGATAATTTGTAGTGCAATTTACGCCTCGTTGTTATGGTATCGCAAGAATTTAGCGGTTTACTGAGCTTGGTGGCGTCATCGGGTCGATAAGGCAATCTAGTAGAGCCCACCCAAAGTTGATCAGGGTATAACTGCACCACCACTGCATAAAAACTTTAAATTTGAATGTTGTTAGAATTGCGAAAAAAATTACAGTGGGTACTCTTTGTTCTTAAAGTAATGAAGAAAACATCCATTCTATAGGGAAAAAGCATTTTTTAGAAATGTGTGTCATCAAAAGACTATTAAAATTTTGGTAAAAGAATTCATATACTATTTTTAAAACATTTTTAGAAATGCGTCATTAAAAGACTATTATAATTTTGGTAAAAGAATTCATATACCATTCTTGAAACAACCAGTTAACAATCATATTCTTTTGAAATCTTTTACAAATTATTTTAAAAAATTGTATACAACTCCAATATTTATTTACAAGCCCCACTGTGCAGCCCCGTCATTAGATGGACGCATGACGCACAGTTCGGGCCGAAGTCAGTTCCAGACACCAGTAAACAACCCATGTCGATGGTGGTGAGCAGGACCCGGCTGAATACAGTTTCAGAGGGGCTTACAGGGGGCCTCGATATGCTAATGCCTCGGTGTGTGTGATTTTCTAACGTTCGCCGTTCACAAAAGCTGAGGCCATTCCGGACAGGTTGAGACACACGCGTAAAAACTGCACAAAATTGACGGGCCAGCAAGGAAAAAGATTGCGAGGAGTGGGTGAGCGATAAAGATAGGTATACGGAGGGGACAGAGACGGGGAGAGATTGGGCCACTAATCGCTTCAACTCCAGGCAACCCTCGACCAGAAGACCAGACAGCCAGGACTGACCAACTGCACGAGATCATAGACGCTTGATAGGAGGTTGAAGGGGGCTTCGGAGGAGGTACTAGGGGCCAATAGAGGGGCGTCAGGGGTGCTAATGCACATGTGTGCGATGGGGAGATGTTGGCCGGATTGGAGCTGGAACCTCGAGCTGGGACTTGGCCACGTTCGGCCAATTCCCGGCAATTCTGCAGTCAAAGCGTTCGCATTTTGATTGATTTTAAATGATTATGGTTGACAGTGATTTATGTGCGCCGCATGCATATATTGGGCCAACAGGAGATGGCCATGTGTCCGACTGGGGACCCCCCTTTCTGGCCACAAAACGAGTTTAACTGATTCGCACGCACACAGGAAGGACAGCAACATCGATTCTGATTCGGATTCTGATACGGCTTAGATGACTTAGAAGGGAGTCGGGGCCGTGGCGGGGGCCTCTATTCAAAGCACGTTCCCTGACCTAATCTAAGTAAAAACGCCCACAAAATTACCACAAGCTGCGAACTCCTCGGACCCACTGTGTGAGCTCGTATATGCCTGGGATTTGATTATGGGTTGGCGTCTGGGTCTGGTCAGCTCTTTGATTCTGGTTCGATTTCTTTTTGTGTCTCTTGGCCGCTGCCCAAAATCGATCCCTTGCCACATTTTAATGAATCGATTTGAACTCGAAATGGGAGCGGACAGAGAGAGGTTCCAGGAAGTTCCAGGCCAAATTGGATTACCATGTTGGTCATGGCCAAGGGCCAAGGGTCGCGACTTGGGTCGGGTCTTGGGGAAGCAATTCATAAAAATTGGGAAGGAATTGGGATGGATTCAAGGAAAGCATTTAAGCTATGAACTTATGTTTATATACAGTTCCTTATCTGAGTAATGTTGGAAATATTTAAAATTTAATACTTTGAAAAATCCCCAAATCAAGCTCTTACAGAGTATATTTTCCCATGAAAACCCTTTTAATTTAATGCCCATCGCCAGAGCTGTGCGAAACTGGAGACACCATCCGATAAGCCTTGGACCGGGCCCAATCTTGATTATCTTGGATCGGGACATAAATGGGACGTGTGGGGGGCAGGGGCATTACGCGTGCATTGCGTCATTTCACGTCACAATTGTGTGACAATCGAAAATCAACTCAAATCGAATCGAGTCGGAGGGAAAAACTGTAACAACTTCATTCCGCAATGAGCGAGATAAATTTGACTTGTAGGTGCGTGGCTTACAAGAAAATGTCACAAACCGGTCGCGAACGGCCAACCCGGCTAACAATGAGGCGCAAAAACGGCGACAACAACGTAACAGGTTAACCAACATAGTCGCAGGCATCTTGTGCATGCGCAGATACCCAGACCTCAGACCGTAGGCTTCGGACTTCAGAAGGGGGCCCAGAAAAACGTACTCCGTATATCATAAATACGCATAACTCGTGCGCAAAAACGTCAGACACAAATGGTTGAGAAAAGCCGGCAAAAACGGAGAAACAGAAACCCAGGCCGAAAGTTGCATTAAATTCATTAGCCCAGAGCCGACTTTGGCGGCCGAGAAGGAGCTCTTGGCCAGTTGCAACAACGAATGGGGCTCGGATCGCAAAGAGCAGCCACAATGGGTAACCAGGGGAGCAATTGCATGGAATTGGGATCAAACAATTGAGTTATAACAAGACAAGCACTTGGAGTAAAAAGGGCCAGCGCTTAAAGCAAGAGATTCTACAAAAATATATAGTAACTTGACTGTAAATTCATTACATTCAGGGTATAGTTATTTTCGAAAACATAAGGAATATAAAGGCAAAATATTTTTTTAATGCAACATAACTCGCATAAAATATTAAGGGAAAATGTTAATTTAATAATTATTAAGTTATCTTTAACAAGACTTTGCTTTCTAACTTATTACTTTTTTAAAGATTATTTATTCTAAGCTTTCTCAATTCTTTTCAAGTATTTTTAGGCATATTTTCTCGAAGTGTTCTCTTCGGTGACACATTCGTGCTGAATCCAGATCACCTGATGAAGATGTCGAGATCAATGATCGAGAGCGGCGAGTTCATAAATTTGTTTTATGAAGTGCCAGAGACATTTGTAACGAATGAACGACGAACGATCAGCGATTACGATTGAAGGCACTTGAAAAAGGGGTTCCCTTGTATAATACTCGTATGATCTTCGAAGGGAATGCCTGAATCAGTTCTCATGCTCGGTCTCTAACAGGTTCCCTGTTTTAGCGACGAGAAAATCATTATCCGGCAACTGTTAACTTTGTCAGCAGCAGATTTTCCATTTTCGGGGAAAATAATTCATTTCAAGAGAGAGGGAAATGAAAAGAAATTGAAAACTCAACAGAAAAATATATATATTCCCTTACCTTTGCCGGCGGCGCCAATCGAAAATTGTTTGCAAACATTTTTGCCTGCATTTTTTTCGCTTTTGCTTTCTCGCTTCCGTGGGGAGGGTTTTTGGGAGGTCCTGTGTCATGAGTCCGGAATCCTGCGCCCAACGGATGCTGACAACAGCTACCGGCCAAAGGCAGTCGGCAGTCGTGTCGCCTGCCGAGTGAAAATAATCGAATTACTTTCAGCAGAATAATTTCTAATTGAAAAATATTGTAACTCATGTACGGCGCGGGTTCTGGTGCTGCCAATTCTCCAGCTCTAAGGATTCCTCCGAAAGTTGACCATTTTCAGCTCTGGCGGTTGTTGATTTTCGCTACTTCGGGTTGGAGTTTCTTGAACTGATTTTAGGCATTGCGTTGGTGTCGCTACAATGATTCATTAGGGAGAACGTTGCCAAGGGGTTGCTCTGAAAGGTTTTAGGGGATTGCCCTCCTGTTTAACTTCCTTCGGTCACGTGTAAGCGTGTGACGAATTTTTAAGTGCATTTCGCTTGTGCAAATGAATCCTATCGATGCTCTTTTAAGACTTCAATAAACCAAAAGATTTGTTTGCTTCACAATGTTGGTCATTTAAATAGCTGTTATAAAGATTTACTGTCTTTATATTTTTAAAACACACGCCGCCTAATGTTAAGACTATTACCCTAAATTGTGTTTCCCTTACAATAGATAACATTTCAGCCCGTCATTTATAAGCAAATAAACTAACCACATATTTACGTTTCTTTCGTTTCAGGTACCGTACATTTTCCGTAACTATGGTTTGTTCTGGTAAGAAACTTCGATCTTGATATTCTCCTGGCTGTAACTTTATCAGATCACCCTAAAACTCTGACCCGCGAGAAGAATAACCCATTAGGCATTGTTCAACTTCAACTCATCCAAGTGTCTCTCAAGCGCAACCAATTAATTTTTTGTTCTTCTTGTGTTGAGTCCGAAAAAGCAAACCAACCCCAGACAAAAAGAATACGCCATGAATAAAATTTGGAATGTTTTGAACATTTTTTGGTGCCTCTCACAAATGGAAAACTTTAAAACATTTCCACAACTCCACTTCGACTGCGTGCGCTTTCGACTTGAGTGCGTGGCGCACAATTAACATTTTCCATTTTCCGGCTGCCAGCTTTGCACCTTTCGGGCCCGCCGTATCTATGAATATTAATCGGGGATGCTGGGATCTGGCACGAGTGTCCTTCGGCGGCCATGTTGCCTCGGCTTATCCACTTTGAGAGCAATCAATCTGAGGAAATCCTCCCCCTATCCGCTGGCTGGTTTCGGGTATCTGCTCGCTGGTGGATGGACAGACGCCATTCCAGATGCCACAAAATCTCTCCGACTGGCGAAGGGAGTGCGCCAGTGAGTGACAGTTCGTCAGCTCGATTTTAGACACACTTCAGCCCTCGTCGCTGCCGCCATAATGACAGCACTCATCCGTCATTGTCCGTGTCCGTGCTGCCATGTTTCGGCTTCAGTTCCTGGCTTTTCGGGGGTGTTTTTCCTTTTTCCCGATGCACACGCACTAGAAAGTGTCCAAAAATCCGGCAAAGACAAGTCAAGTCGCCCTGTCCTGTTGCAAACAAAAAATTTCCATTCCGTGTTTTGAAGTTTGTTTTTTATTTTTACCCTCCGAACACGTTTCTAAAATTGAAATTCTATTCTATTTTTTCCCGGCTCGGTTTGCTTCGGCTCGGGTAATCATTTCATGTACAGTTTTTGTGCGCCTAGATTGGAACATGTGCGTTGCCAACACCAGCAGGGAAAACAGGACCGGGAAATGGGACAGGACAGGGCGACTTGTCCTGCCCCTCGGACCATGTCCTTCGGCTGTTCTCTTTGTGAGTTCCCCTGCTGTCCTTAGAAAATGTCGAAATTGATATTCGTTACAATGGAAACATTTCAATTTCCACTTGATGTTTTCGCCCTAAGAGGGGGCGTGTGCGACGCTTGTTTTCCTCGTTCTTTCTCCGTCATTTGTTAAAATTTTCGGTGGAAATTATTCGAAGGGGGGATGGAGATCGAGGCCGAATCGATGACAGGTGCGGCTCGTAATGCGGTGTAATCATCTCGGTAGGCTTATGTTCTCATTTGCGGGTAGGGATATCAAATTGGTTGGGAACTAGGAGCTCAGGGAGTTAGGAGCTCATATTTTGGGCTCTTCTAACTGGGCTAAAAATAAATTTACCATATTTAAGCTAATGGATTGTGAATGAGTTACACCTATATGGCAAATCAAAGTAGTTTAGTTTTGTATACAATTTACAGAATCGCGATAATTGTGCAAAGTTAAAAATAAATCCCTGCTGCAGTCCCAGTACTTAGCCAACGTGTTCTATTGCCTAACAATTCTATTAGCGTTAATTAATATTCAGTGGGTAAAGGGCCAGGCCGCAAATGTGACCGACACAAGGCCTCCGCCCACTCGCCGCCCTTCGTCCTTCGGCCAACTGCCACCCACACAGGCACAGACACGGACAGGGACGGCGACAGACAGGGAATGCCAGGATTGGGGCTGCCCGCTGCTCCGTTCCTGTTGCTGCTGCTTCTGTCCAGCCCTGCCTGCTGGTTGCCCCAGAATCCCCCACACCTCGGCCCTACCCCCACCACCAGGACCCTTAACCCTCTGCTGGTGATGATTACAATGATGGCTTCTCCCGGCTTCCTTTTTGCTTATTTGCGAGCTTTTGTTTTGCTTTCTCTGTTTGTTGCCAGCGGCCTTTCGGGCTGATAATTTTTTGTTTCAGCCGCTTCTGCTGCTTTTGTTGTCTCGGCTTTCGGTTTGGTGTTTTGTGTTTTTTGGCTTTTGTTTCGTCATGTGTGCATTTCATTTCGTTTGATTTCCTATGGCGACTGCATGGAGAGAAAGCCTTGCCAAAAAGTATGACAAAAATGACCATTAAACGCCAAAAAGAAATAAATAATAAATAAATAATTGAGTTAAATAGAATTTGATTAAATTTTAATTTTTGAATGCACTCTAACTGAGTTTCCCTTATAATTATTCAATTTAAATAAATTTTTTAGTTTAAATAAGTATATAAATACATAATTGCAGGTAAATATGTATAGCTTAACTTAAATCACGCAGAGAATTAACTTTTTTCCCAGTGTAAGACGGTGACGTCGACTGAGGCAGCGGCGGCGGCAGAGGCTTGTGCGCCCATGTTTGTTCTTTTGACAGGCAGTCAACCCGTCGTCATTTCATTTGTTCAGCAGCGCGCACTCAGCCATGCCCGCACCACCCTCCGCCGCCGCTTCCCTTCCCACCCCCTCGGTTCGCCACCCCCTTTGGCAGCCCACCCCTCCCACCACTTTGCCGCCGAACCGTTAGCAGAGCAGCGGCTGCGGCAGCGGCAGCAAAACGGCGTTTCCTTTCCCTTTTCAGTTTCATTTCCCGTGCGCCCAAAGTTGAGCCCCTCCCCGGAGTTTTCCCCCTCGGCCGCCGCCCCTGGGCCCGGCAACGGAGTCCGCCTGTCAGTCTAAAACGGAGAGCGAGCGTCCTTCTCGACCGTCGACCGTCGACCGTCGACCGACGACCGACGACCCGTCGCTGGGTCCGCTGTCCGGCCATTTTGATTTATGTGCGTTTCATTTCGTCGTTCAATACTCATATGCGAATGCGAGCCGGAATGTGCGATTGTGTGTGTACGGGTGTGTGAGTGTGCCAGTGTGTGTGCGGATCGGATATGGGAGTTTGGAATATCTTTTGCCAGTCAACTCGCTCGCTCCCCGCCCCTGGCTCTGAGCCTCCTGCTAGACTGGATATGGATGCGGGATATGCACAGACTGGAACACGCAAATAGGAGCCCATTCCCTGGTTTATCTTGAAACTAACAACTGGAAAATAGGTCAAATATTATGTATATGACGAGAATACTTTAATATTTTAAATACATTGCAGAAATTGTGTAAGAGAACGGAGAAATAGAACATATATATATTAGTTGATCATATTGGAGGTTGAAATAGAGTCGAATTTATATGCATTTAATATGTAATATAACTTAAAAAAAAATTTTTTTTAATTCTATAATATTTGAATATTTGCCATAATATTTGTAGTATTTTATCAAGTGTGATTCAGAATTAGAATTTATTTTAACTGTAAATTTGTATAATCTTTGGATTTGAACCTAAACGGAAATATATTTAAATTGTAATTTAATTTAACTTTTATATAGCTTATTATATTTCAAAATAGTGAGAACTATTTACTTTCCCACGAGTGTAAAAGTGGCCATGTGCGCGAGTTTTAGTTGGAGGCACTGTGTGTGTGCTCCCATTAGCAGTTGCATGGGAGGCTCTAATTTCGAGTCCTGGAGTGGAAGCTGCCAGGACCACGTAACGTTTTTGATTTTCGTCTTTGTCAGCTTTTGGCCTGACAACAGTGGGTCGACGGAGGGTGGTCGGATTTTGAAGAGGGTGGCCGCGGGAGTGGTCCTTCTCCCCAAGTTGAAATTTCAATTCAACGGATTTTGTGGCGAGAATTGTTTTTGATACGCCGTTGGCCACTGTGCCCTGCCGCTTCTTGCCGAGGCCAGGATATGGCTAATGACGTCCCGCTTCAGAGTCGCCCTGATTGAGTAGCGATTCTGTAAAAGGGGCAGGATGATGTGCGGAATGAGGGCGTCCCTTTCGAGGGAGGGGAGAAGTGCATTAGGGATGGCCCGTGTACAAGGATGTGAGTGCAATCAAGAGAATTGCCGCGCTTAATGGATGTTAAATGTGCTCGAAACAGATGCCGAAATAAATTAAATTAGAGCGAGTGCAACGGCAGCAAGTAAAATCTGGGAAAACGGAAGAGAATTTCCTGGTTTAATTAAAAAAATAAAATTTAAAACAAGTTTGGAGGATGCATTACTCGGATGTTTTTTAAAAAATGTATTAATTCAAAAGATAATAATACTAATACCCCTGGGTGTTATACACGTCTTTTACACCTAATTGTGCGCTATAAATGTTACTGTGAGCCAACCAAAGCACTTTTATCTGGCATCTGCACGAACCTTTAGCCCCCGGCGGATCTTAGATTTCTGGCCCAAAAACGAGAAGGACCGACAACAACAACTGTTGCTAGTTGGTGCGTTGCAAATGCATTAAATGAAGTTATCAACACGATCGTGCCCTCTCTGTCTGGCCCGCTCGCCTTCGCGCCATCTCTGTCTGCGTAAAAAACAGAATTTAGATTTATGGCTTCACGCAATTAGCGCTTAAATATATGCAAAGGGATATTGAAAAGTCAGATATAGCGTCTGATTTGAGTGCAGGAGTGGAACAGGACCTCTGGGCATAATGAAGCCATACCGCCGGTCGGGAAAAGGAGCGGGAAGGGAGGTCCTTGGCCGACGGCGTCACTGACCGACAACACTCTCGATGACTTCCCCGTTTCCACGCTTTTCACTTTCAATTGCGGCCCAACTTTTTACTATATAGTAGAAGCGGCAACAACAATTGCGCCGCCAACAGCCATAAATCTCTTTTCTCCGCTTTTTATTTTTTGTGTGCGTGCTCTTTGAGGGGGATTTCCGAGAGGGGGATATTCGTATTTCATATGCATGGCGGTAATTTTTGTGATTATGTTGTTGCTGTATGTTGTCCGAAGCAGAAAAAACAACAACGTCGAATTCAAGTTCAGCCTGTTCCCATAAACAAAAAAGCTGAAAGGGTTCGCTGGCTACTAAACAAACACTGCTCCCCACCCTTTGTGGATTCTGAACTATTATATATTCATGGCAGCAATTATCGGCACAAAATCAAAGCGCCAGTCCAAAAACGACAAGGAATTTCTATCTGAAATTTGTATTTCCCATGTGCAAAGCTCTCAATTATTTAGTTATCATTTACATTCAACATTTATTTGCTTATTACCATTTTTCTTGATTGCTTTCAATGTGTATTTAATTTATGCCCGTTCAGAAATGACCAGTCGCTGGTTGTAACTTCTGCCATTTAATGTAATTATTATTTCGATTTCGTTATTGCTTCATTTGCACGCCAACAAGTTGCGCAACACTCCCGGCAACATTCTAAGCGAGTTGCCTGGCAACAAATGTTGCACGGGAGCACAGTGCGCGGAAAAAAATGGGAACTGCAGTTATTTTGTTGAATTACAATTGGTTGATCACACAAATACCCGAAAACATTGGACAGATGATCCCTTAAAATATTTATAACTATTTAATTAATTTAGCATTTAGCAAACGGGATGGAACTTCAACATTTTTGGTTTTTACATTAACAATAATTGAATAGGACGATTCCTTGGCTCCCTTAACTAATGTAAGAAAATTGAATATTAAAAAATGTTTGAAATGTTGATTTGTTAAACAAACATTTAATTTTTCAATATAAGAAGATTTACTTAGGAAAGACTCTAAGCACTTTAAAATGGAAATCCACGTAAACATAATTTAAAAAGATATCATTAGTAAAGTAAGTTTTTTTTATACAATATTGTATAATTGAAGTCCTAAAAATTAGGAGTAGAATATAAATATTTTGGCACTACACATTTAATAATTATAAATATGTTATCAATAGATACCGAATTAAAAAATGTTTCCACTTGTGATATGGTTAAGTATTAAAACAGCAACAAAGTTTGAGATGGACGATTTCTGTATTTTAAAAATATTCCTTAATTTGGGTAAAAATATCACAAGCATGTGAAATGTATAAGTTGGGTCAGTTTACTGGAACTCTAGTCGGGCATAAAAATGGTCTATTATTTTTAGATATATCCCTGTTCTGATTAAGCAAAATGGCTTCAAAGCAGAAGAGCGTCTGATAATAAGGGTAACAAGAGACCTGGTTTTGCTTATTTAAATGATTTTTAGGCTGTTTGTTTCCCATAAACTACAAAGTAAGCCCTGCAACAGCACCTAGTCGGCCGTCCCGCACTGTGTCCCTCCTCCAGCCGGCGAGTGTGTGTTTGCACAAAAACAATGCCGCCATTTATCATTTTCGTGGTGGCTGTGTGGCTGCCGCTGCTGTTGATGTTGCTGCTGCTGCCGGGCAGCAACATGTTGCTGGCGGGGAGCAACTGGCAACAGCACGGCAGCAGCAGCAGCAGCGGCAGCGGCAGTCGAATGTTTACGAGCCGGGCTCATTGTGATTCACTGGCGGTTCAGTTGTGAATGAATGAACGTGCCAAATAGACGTGCGCCGCCGCTCGATTCGCTCTTGGTTCTCGGTTCTGCCGTCGTTTCTCGCGTTCAGCCCGTTCAGCAGTTCGGTTCATTCCCAAATTCCCACAAAATCGGACGTAAAAATACACTCCAGCGGCCCAGCACGGAAATAAGATAAAGAAATCTCGAATAAAACAAAAATAAATTCGGAAAGTCGACGGTTTCTCGTTCCCTCGCGCGGCCTGCTCAGGACGAGGCGGACCAAAACAAATCGAAGGGGGAGTAGAACTCCTGTTCAGATAATAGTGACATAAGCGACCTTTTCGCAAATATTTTGGCGCAAAATGAGCGGGCGCCAAGTGCCGCGTGGTGGAGCCGCCTGAAAATGACATGGAAAATTCGCCGAAAATCGCGAGTGCTAGCATCAGCATCGGTCCCAAAACACACGGAGTTGGATTTTTAACAGTTTCTGGCTGCAATTCGGGCTCCCCATATACACCCGCGGCACACAGGGCTTATCAGATAGCCCAGCAGCAACATTGAACTCTCCGCTGCGAAGGAGACGACACCGAGATTGCCAATTTTGGTTGGGTTCGGTTCGAACGGCTCTCTAGGCCCCGGCGATAAGAAATCCATGCCGATAAGGACAGGAGGACGGTCCGCGGCAAATTGAATTCGCATTCGATTTTGATTTTGACCTGTATGAAAGCCAGCGGAGATACGGATACCTCTGGGTTTATGGGTAGAAAACGCAGAGCGTCGCGCCAACATCGAAATTATTTGCGTTTGCATCTTCTCGTCCTTTCGTTTATCGTTCTGATTGCCATCGTGGTGGCGCGGTTTCTTCTAATTTTGCTTCTGTATCGTTTGCAAAACCTCAAGAAATTCAAAAAGTTCATCATCAGCAGCAGCAGCACAGCAACAAACGCGTGTAAAAACCAAAATTCGAGCAAAAGCACAAACATTAGCGCAGACCCAATCTCAAAACATTCGCATCGTTTCCACACAAGTATGCTTAGTTCGCCTGAATTGTGATTGTACATATGTATTTAACGGCACTAAAACTACATTTTAAGAAGTAATCTAAGTGTAAATCTTAAAAACGCCTACGTTTTAAAAAAGAAATTGTGATATTACATATTTAACGGAAAGTATCAGCGGAAGAACAATACTGTGTACATATAGTGGGAGGAACATCAATGAATATTTAGCTGAGCAAAGTACACACGAGTAAATATAAATATACATGAATATATATTTTGGGCACCGATTTTTACACACAGCAACTATATATCGATAGAAAAGACACGAAAACAATCACAGAAAACTAAGGTAAATATTGAAATCATTTTTTAAAATAGTTTTTAATAAGGAAATGTATTTGAATGTGTCGGAAAGTATGTATTTCATTCAAATATTAATTTAATTTATTTTATTTTTATTTTATTTATTTATTTTAATTTAATTTATACAATTTTAGATTGTTATATTTGTTAAATACACCTTGGTTGCACCTTCGATTCAAAGGTAATGCATTCTGTTTCCCTTTTGGCTCAAATCGAATTAATTAAAGTCAGCGGAAATTTGCATTCCTAAAAGCTCTCGTTTTCAGTGCTGCAAAATAAATTCAACTGTCGTCACATTCCAGTTTACCGTCTCACACAGTAAACAGCCTTTAATAACACGGAATTCAGAACCCATAAACCAATTAAGTTTCAGCTTGAACCGCCTAAAACAATCGTACGCCAAAACGCCGAGCAGATAATAGTTGATAATCAAATTAGTTAGCATAAACGCGTGTCGATAATTCAATGTAATCACAAAGTCCGAACCTGAATCGGAATAATTCCCATAGAAGCACTTGCAGGCGGATGATTAATGGCGGAGAATAGTGCCATGATCGTCGAGAGATATTCACGGCTAGCTGCGATTTAATTAGATCATTAAAGCAGTTCATAAATCTTTCTCGTCGTTTACAAAGCAAATTAGCACCGAGCAGCGAGTAATCGGAATCGCGAATGGTAATCGCGGATTAGGCACTCGGCGCCGCGATAATCAAACAAGTGTTCTCTAAACGCCAAAAATACAAAATGAATCCGGGAAATCATGGAAGTGCACCTAATTTACGGTGCGAGAGGGACGGCAGGAGAGTGGGAGCGAGAGGACCGCCGAACATATGAAATAATTAGCGCACGCAGATGCAGCGATGGCAGATAAGAAGGAAAGAGAGGGAGAGGGCGCAGACAGAGAGGGGCGTAGGCGCGCGAGCGAGACGGAGCGAGGCCATTCCCCAATTTTCGACCTTATCCCCCGCGGATCTCCCTTCTCGCTCGCTCAGCTGCAATTGGCACTGGCCATAAATCATTTCTCGCTCGTATTTTCGCGCATATTTTTTAGTTTCTCTCAGCTGGCATATGAATATGTTCGCCACACACGGGCACTCACACAGGCACTCTCGCCGGCCTCTCGGTGTGGTGGTGCAATAATGATGTGCCGCTGAATGGCGTCAAAGTATTCAAGTAACAATTAATTTAATTGCCGCTACAAATATAACATGAAAAATTACAAGAATTTTCAGTGTTTCCAGCGGTAATGAGAAGCGGGATCCGATGGATCATCACTCTCGAGATCTCTATCGGTACCCTTTGATTAAACGATTGGGGATTATTTTTAGACTCTGCGGAATAATCATAGCTAATAGCTGTTTTAATTAGCCTTGCTATTATTATGCTGTGAGTTAAGCCGAAATCAAATACATAAGTGGGAAGAAGATCAGGTTGTGTTAGGACAATGCTCTATAGTACCTTTAATTAAAGCAGAAATATTACTCAATTTATTTTAAAAGGAACACTGAAAATAAAAAACATAAGTTTTGCCACGTTTGAGTGACCAATGGAAAAGTAACAAGGAAAGCGTATCGCTTATCACATATTTTTAAGAACACTCCACTACAATTGCCCCATTTTTCGGCGCATTTCCCTTATGAAATCATCAACAAATTGCATTTGCACCACGTTCTTTATTTGCCCGGCACTTTCATTGAGCAAACAATTCCGAGGCAGACAAAAAACAATCTCTTTGTTGGCCGCGCATATTTATATAGTAAATATAACATGCTGTGGCAATCATTTCAACGCCTCCCGTTGCACAAAGCTCTCACCCTATCCGAACCCAAGGCTGTGGGGCACGAACGGTTCTAAAAAATCAGTGGAAAAGCGAAAAAACTGACAACTGTTTGGCGAAACTAAACCAGGCTCACAAGCCACCAGCGGTGCAGGCTGGGAGGCTGGGGGCGGGAAGCCGACTTGTGGGCCCCGTCAGACAGCCGCTTTTCCCCTGTTGTTGTTGTCTATCGGTTTCATAAGTTCTATGAATAAATTTCCATAAATGTGTTTATTTTTTCGTTGTTTTTTCATTCTGCTCGTCGTCTGCCTGCCCCAGAGCTGCGACTACAGCTGGTTCTGCCCGTGAGTCTGATCAGAACTGAGGTGAACTACGACTGCACTGGGGGAAAATGGAAGGTGAAAGCCTGAACAAAACACCCATATTTGAAACTAAAAAAAGTATCTTAAGCCAAAAAACACCCATATTTGAAACAATAAAGAGTATCTTAAGCGATTATAAGTAAAGGTCTCAGTTAGATATTTCTAAGACAGAGTTTTATATATAATACATTTATGTTACTAACTTGTGAATATTGTTACATTATTATACATACTTATTGATAAGGTTTTTTTAATACCAAAAAATCTATTTTCTCTCCCCATTTTTGATTCGTTTAATCATCCAAATTTTTTTAAAACACTTCCTAAGCGTCTCAAGAACTTTTGTTTGGATCAAAATAATTTTTGGAACATCTCTCCAATATTTTGTTCAGATGTCCAACATTATTTTCTCTTCTTTCACTGCAGCTGTAGCAGTAACGTCGGATGCAACTACTGCAAATGCGATGCAGAAAACAATTTTCAATATAAGCATCAAGTGACTAAATGTTGTTGCCGCCGTGCATGTTGCTGCTGCTGCGCGTGTGTTGGAAGCGACAGTTTGACTGACATTTTTCTAGCATATCGTTTACATATTCGTTAGATTTTGCAGCGTGCTCCGGAGTCGCTGCAGTGGCTTGCTGCTTGTTGCAGTGCTGTTCAACATGCTGTTATATTGAATAACACACGCACTCCAACAACTCGGGCCGGAGACTCAGACTGCAGACTACTATATGCATATATGTACGGTGAACACATATATGTTCGGAGTAGGGACCCGAGAGTCTGGGGCAGACAAGTGCAGGCTGTCAGCTGAAGTTGAGCTTGAGGGGGCTCGTACGAGGGTCCCATGTGGGTGTCCGTGTCCTTTGTGTCCTCTCATGTGACTCCTGTCACTTGCAGTTTTCGCTGCGCGTTGTATTAAAAATTAATTTTGCCATAAACCCCACTAATTGCTTTATAATGAAGCTGTCATTGTCACCTGTCGCCCGATAATCTCTCTCTCTAACAAAAGTATCTTCCCAGCGCAGAGTGATACGAACATGCAGTTGTCAGATGCACTTTGGCACTGCAATTAGCTTCAACTGTTTGGCACCTTAATTTAGTTTGTGACGCATTCATTCCAACCTATACATAGTTACAGTCAATATCAGCTAATAAACCAATGTCTAACTGCATTTTGATGAAGCCATCATTGTCACATAACATCTATACCGAAAGCATCTGCCGCACTCAAATGCCGTCAGATTTTTAGGCTGTCAGCTGCACTCTGGCATTGCAATTAGTTTACAAATTTTATGAGCTTCACTTTATTTTATGATAAAATCAATTTGAGCGCAGCATCATTTGCATGGCCACCAATGATCAAAGGCTATGGTCAGATAATCTCCGCTGCTCTCGGTGTCCATTAATATGGAACGACTGGCGATTGTCGACCGGCGATTGCCATCAATCTGGCATTAATTTCAATTTCAATTTCTGTGTTTTCCCCCCTTTTATCTGCAGCAAGCGATAGAAATGTCACAGCGCTTAATCAAAGCGCCGGCGGCAGCTTGGGAAGATCTGTGGGACATTTCGCCGATTTACTTCGCTGTTTCTCCTTGGCTGGCCCAGATTTGAGTCGGCCAACTAGTTCCCACTGACTTCGACTCTTGGCCCATGAGTGGCCATTAATTTGCCTTAATTTAGAGCTCTTGATTTGCGGATTTATCAAATGTGGGAGAGGTTGGCCGGAGCTTTATTGCCGATCGGGTTGCTCGCTGATGAGGCGATGTGTGATTCAAAATTAGAGCTTATTCTTGCGGTGGTGCGAAAAGAAATACCAGATTTAAAACTAACGAAGAATAATGAAATACATTCAAAATGCTTATTTATTTGGTGACTAACAGAAAGCCAAATATATTTCTTAACATTTTCAATAATCTATCTATATATAAACCAGTTCGTCTCCAACCTCGATATTTTCATCAAATATTCTTGCTAAAGTGAGCCTAAACAGCCCCAAAAATATATTTGTTCATGATTTGTTATTACTAGTTCAGTTACTTTCGTAAAGTTCTAAGAAACATTATTTTAATTTTAAATATACAAGTAACCTTAAAATACCCAAGTCCTACCTAGTTTCCAGCCGCCAGTCCCAATTTTTTACTCGTATCCCTATTATTTTTGGGTCAGTGGCAACTGTCGATTCTTCGCTCCCCGATCTCGTGGCATTTTTTGTTGCCGCGGGTGTTAGCCGTTCCATTAAGGCGACTGCCATTGTTGAGGTCTCCTCGGGCCAAGATGCGGCGGGAACAATGTGAAAGGGCAGGCACAATGGACGCAGTGGAAAGGAGGAGACGGCGGGGATGTTGGCCACGTTAATGATGACACGCGCCCAACTAGACGCTGCCGAGGAGATCCCAAAACAAATTAACATACAAGGCCGGCAAGGGGTGGGGGACGGCGGAGGGAAACCGCCAACGCAGTGGATCCACTGGCTCATGTTGCCGCTGCAGTGGCAACAGTTGTTGCTGCCGCTGTGCTGTGTTGTCGGTACAAATAAGGCGAGTGCACAATAGTGCACCTTTGGGGCAGTTGCAGTGGCAGCTGCAGCTGCAGTCCGCAGTCTGCCGTCTGGCGGCAACAACATCGGGCCACAGCTTACTGGGGATTAAGTCAATTGCACTCGAATGTCAACCAAATGCCGCAACAAGTTGCCAACGTGCAGCCAATAACTTAATTAGCCAGGGACGTAGGCTCCGTGATGTTGCCTCTGCTGCTGTTGTTGTTGTCTTTATTGTTGTGGGCAGGATGGGGTTAAGTGGGAGTAGGACATGGCTTAAGGGGAATATGTAATCCGGTTGAGCCCGGAATATTTATGCATTTCAGAGCTCTGCGAAGTTTTCAGGGCGCTGCAAGTTGATTTCTGCAGAAAAATGTATTTTTAAAAACGTATGTTTTGCTTATTGTTGTTGTTTACTACTTATGATTCCAAAAGGTTAATGATTTCTTAGGTATTTTATTTTTAAATATATTTTATGAATGTAAGGAGAAGTATGACCTCTTATTTTAAATATAAAGATACAGAAAGGAAAATCTATTTTAAAATGTAATATGTTTTACTAACAATCAATACAAATAATGAATAAGGAGATACATTTCTCACAGTACCTCACTTTGGGTTTTTAAGCTAAGAGTATGTTACCAGAAAATGTGTGACTCATTGAAGGATCGAGTCTTGTGTGGCTAATTTGCTTATCCCCGAATCGTTCCCCTTCTCCAAGCCGATCGCCATTTTTTAGCCTCTGCCCCAATTCAAGGCTTTTGTTTCAATTCGCGACACAAGCCCCCAGAAGTAAACCAAAACACAAACAACAGCAAAAACGAGACCTGAGTGCGGCGCATAATTGTCGTTTTCCTTTGAACTGCAGCGCCTGCAATTTGCTTATCGCCCGCCGATCGCGATTGCCAATAGGGAGCTCCCCGAGATGCGGGGGATCAAAGGGGGCTCCGGCGCTGTCTTCTCCGCCGGTGCTCGCTGTAAGTTCGAGTACATTTCAATTAATTAACATTCAACTGCACATGCGCAGCGACATCACAAAAGCGGATACCGAAAATTGCTGATTGCGCCAGATAAACTCATTTACAGCGGTTAAATGCCACCGGCGGCGCACATCGCCAACACTCACGGGCGTTTCGGGCGGTACAGGCCACAGGCGGGAGGCCGGGCGGTACGCCCGTACGGCGATTGAGCGGTCTGCACACAGTCCACTTGGGGCCGCAGCGGCGTCTATTGTGCATTTTCAATGAAGCCAGGCACTGCGGAAAAGCTTAGGTCTACAGCAAGAAAGCTTTAGGAATAAGATTAACTATGATTAATATGCAACCTGTTTTATTTTGCATTAGTTATGTTCCTTATTTATTTAAATAAATAGAAAGAATTATATAACCACAAATTACATAATACAAAGAATATTCCTGATAAGCCTCTAAAAATGACACTATTTTATTAGCGCTGCAGTTTGCAAATACTATTTGTTGACTCAATGTCAAGATAAAAATCTATGTGAAGTTCTCCCAATTTTAATATAATTCTCGGTCTTCCACAAGATGTATATTAATTAATTGGATTTATATTACAGATTAGATATCGAGGAGCGATTTTTACACATTTTTCTGGCAGTGTACCCTTGTCTGAGGCCCCTGATTGACAACGATCCGAGCGATCCGCCGATGTCTATCGCTGCACACGTTTGTGGCTCTGTCTGAGTTTCTGTTTCTGGCCCGGCTTCTTCTGCCAGGGCCTCTTCTCTGCGGCTGATGGCCACCTTGTCCATGTTGGCCAAGTCCATGTTGGTCTTCCATGTTCGTGTTCCAAGGCTCTGGAAATTGTCATGTTGTTTTGTGGTCCGACGAACTCCGTCGCTGAGCAGAGATGCTTATCGCCACGTCACGTTACAAATTTATGCCGCAGCGACATTAGAAAAATTATTGTAATTAGCCAGCGAGCAAACGAGAGGGGTGGAGGTGTGCCGGGGGAGTGGGAGCCCCACACACACTAGAGTTGGGCAGAAGTGGCTGAAGTTCGGTTAGCCCTGTTACCAGCTACCAGTTACCAGTCGCAGTTGGTTGTGGCCGCCTTGTAATCCTTTACACAAACAGCCAACGGCGACAGGCGACGCCAATATCCTGCGCACTCACAAACAAGATATATACAATATACACGGGAAACCCAGATACATAAGCGAATGTGTGTGGAGCACCCACATATGACAGCAGGGCGATTATAAGGGAACCGTGTAAAGTGTAAATGTCTTAATGATAAACAAACAGAAAAGTTTTGTCGGCTCCGGTTAGGATTTTGCAGAGGATATCCACCCACGCGTATTGATGGTGGGTGAAATGGGGGTTCCCTGAAATACAGGCGAAGCGGGACCAAAAAAACGACTCAGCTGCCTGATAAGTCTGGGTTACACGTGGCGTATACGCTATATTTGTTTATTTCACTAGCACTGAGGGAAAAATGTAATTACTCTATTTAAGTCTTATTCAGCATTTTCAAGACATGAAATACGGTTCATTTTCCTTAGTTTTATTACACACCATGTAATATTTTCTTAACTTTGCAAACCATATTTTAGCCCGATTTTCGCCACTGTTTGTCATCACATCCCGTTGCTGTTTAGAATTTATTCGCAATTCTTTATAGACGTGTTACAGCTCTGCCCCTTTCTCACCACCCTCCCCCGCCCATGCACTTTTGGCTGGTTATATTGAAATTGCATGTTGGCACGCAAAGTTAAGAGACCGCCCCTCCACCCGCCGCTCCTGTTTTCCTACCGAGGTTGCTGCTGCCACCGCTGTTGCTATAATGTCTTCTTATTATGCTGCGACACTGTTGCGGCTGAAACTCGTGCGCCGCCCCTTGGCCGTGGCTCGTGGGTCGCCGGTTATTGGCAAATAAAATGTCTAAGCGCGCAAATTTTGTGTACAAAAAGTAAACCACATCGGGCGAATAAATAAAATATGGTTTTGCTATCAGTGGAAGGGATCGTGTATGCGGCTAATAACATGCAATTTCCAGCAAAAGCAACGACGAACGGCACGCATATCCACTCCCCACTCCCCACACAGCCACACAATATAGCCGAATATAAGCCCAAGCACACACGTAGTTCTCCTGGCGGGGCTTTTGGCCAAAAGGAAGCAGGTGAAAAGCAAGCCATTTGCATGAACACCCACGGGGCGTATGGCGGTATGACGACGACAGCCAAGGCAACCCGCAGTGGTGGAAAAGAGAGGCAGGGCCTTACCGAGAGCGAGCGAGAGGGGCGGACTGGGAGTGACAGAGATGGCGATCGGCAGCGGCTCGCTGCAAAGGTGTTGAAAATTAGTAACGGTCGGCGGTCGAATGGTGGATGATGGACGCAATGGGGCCTAAAAGTTGGAAAATTATACCTAAAGAAAAAATAAGTAAAGATATTTAATCGGCTAAGTAACTATTTTCGACCGTGCATTCCGGCTATATACGTGGGTGGGTTTTCTAAATATTAAAACTGTATGAAGTTCAATCAATTTGTGACGTTCACATGGGTTATTTAAAGTTTTACTTATTATAAAACTTAACGTGGGAAAAATTCCAAGCCAAAAATCCACACAGGATACTTAAGGATTGAATTAATTTTGTAGCCCCAATGGAGTCACATTGATGACTATTATTTAGGGTGTAAAGTAATTTTCCCTTTAAATATACACATATTAACTCAGTTTAACTTTTAACTAACTGCTTAAGTCGCGACACTGAAAATACAAACCAAGTAGAATTTCCACTTCAAAATTGTACCTTCTGATAGTACCATTTTTCTGACGATTTAGGAAAGCATTGCCCACTTGAAGTTAAAGTATTTCTTCACACCCAACTCAACCTGCTGCAATCGCCACAATAAAAATACAAATCAAAATTCTGAATATTTTCCCAGCCTCTCCTCCGCTTGTTTAAAAGTAACTCGCAAACTTGTTTGCTTGTTTTTAACCAACTTGGGAGAACAAGGCCAAGAAGGGCAGCGAACAAAGCGACGCGCGGACGGAATGGGGACAGGGGGACGGACGGCGGACAAACATGAATAAAATTTGCGTAAGAACGGACGACAAGCGAAATTCGCAGCGAAAGGGCGGCGGGGGTGTGGCAGGGGCGGCATTTCAATTGGGTTGAGATAAACAGCCAGAGACGCAGAGCTGCGGACCGCTCGCTTAATAAAATAATGCGACAGAAGGAACGACAGCGATGAGGACGCGCTGCACGATGATCAAAGACGATGATGATAGCCTTACTCACTGCGAGTGATTGGCTGCGAGTGTGTGCGTGCGGCTGTATCTGTGTGCGAGTGTGTTTGCATTTGTGTGGCGCGGAGTGAATTAATGGCTTAATTGAAAAATTTGTTCTCGCCATGAGAATTCACTGGCCGGCTGGCTGGTTGCCTCTCAGCGGAGGCAAACAATGTGACAGTCGAATGGACAAATTGAGCGATTTTCGCAGTGCCGTTATGGTTGATGTAGAGCGGCTTGATTTACAGATTTTCAAAGTTTTTAAACTAGTTTTAAGTGTATTTTCAAGGCAATAACACTTGGTTTCATTAGGTTTGCTTGCCCATGAAAACGGTATATTTCAATTGTCTTGGTCTTAATTTATGTTTTCTTAATCACATTTCAAAGATTTAATTTCCATCAAAGATAAGGAAAGCAAAGAAAGTGATTTTTATTTCTTAATGTTTAAAAGTTGGGAGAGCTTTTCAAAAATATCCTATTCTCCCTGCCCGCTTTGGCATCTTCATTAAGGCCAAGCACTTGGCCAGCGCAAACCAGTTTGCTGCAGAGGATGGGGAACCTGTAGCACCTGTACCCACAGCATCCAGTTCGGCGTCCACGTCCAAGGGGCACTAATCAATTTCATATCAATTTGTAAATTTGCAATAATTACGATAATTAGCTGCGAGTATCTGCCAAATGCGTTGGCCTGACTGGTCTGGGGCCCAAGTCCCCCCTCCGAATGCATTCAAAGAATGCAGCGAGGTGATAATGAGATTTTCAATTCAATAAAACATCAGGCCGGCATTCGCACTTGCCAATTTTGGTGGGACCGAAAGGCAGGAGTCTGGGCCTTCTCCTTCGGCTTCGCATGAATATTTCATTCAATTTACACTTTGCCGTGGACCGCTTTTTGCCTCCTTCTGCTGCTGGCCAACTAATTAAGTAATTTTTTCGCTCTCGCGACTTTTGCTGTTGCTGATGTGTGCTTCTCGGCTCCTTTCCCGCTTGCTTATTATTTTTATGGTCTTTTAATCAACACGTTTGCGGATTCGGAATCGGAATTGAGTTAGGTTCTTGGCGAATGTCTGCAAGCGACTTTTCCTAATTAACGCTGGTCAATGATTTAATTGGTCCGAACCGAAAGGCAATTAAGCTTGAAATTACCAAGAAATTGCTGGATAATGTTTATAGTTTGGGGATACTACTTCGAATTATATACCAAACTGCATATTTATATAACACTTTTCTCTTTCTTTTATTTCAGGTAAATCTACAACGCTATTCGGATGGGTTTTCAATAACCGTTCATGGTAGAGTAAACTCTTTTCAATCTCATTTCCTAACCCCTGAACAATGTAATTAAATGCGTGTGCAATTTACCCTGCCTGTGCCCGGAAAAGCGAAAGGAAAACTTCAATAGGGAGACGGGATAACTTGAGCCTGGCCAAATAAAAACCACCCTACGAAGTCACACACACACGCAGGACTTACCCCATTTTGGTCGGGGTTGTTTTTCCCATTGAAACGCCATGGATGGAACAGGAAAAAATCGAGGAAAATCCACCCGGTTTTGTGGTGCCTGCGATTACGATGTTCTAATGCCATTTTCGGTTCTCCACCTCCGATGTTTTTCTGCCTGTAGTATTTGGTATTCATCCATATGGCAGCTGGTCAGGAGCAGGACCAAGCCGAAACTGGACTAACCTTATCGGGCGAGAGCCCGGCCAGTTTTAGTTCTGGTTATGGGTCTCAAATTCTTTCGTGCACAGAAAGAAATATTATTTCGGAGCTGATCCACAGAGCTCATTTTATATATTTTGGATATTTTATTGACTATTATATTTTGTTAGCTCCTTTTCTTCTGAGTTCTACATACATAATTTTCCCCGCTCTTCGCGTTTCCACAGTCCCCACTGTGGCATTCACTTCACGCACATTAATACATTTCTAGGGCCGATTTTCGGCCTTCGAATGTGCTGAATTTTCCCATGGGGCAACAGGAGAGCACTGAAATCTCAGCTTGTGTTATTTCCACCCGTGAGTGTATCTGTGTGTGCGGGGGCTGTTTTCCAGCCATATTGTATCTGCAAAGTTGTTTCATATACCTCCACCACCACAACTTATTCTTGCTGCTAAATGTTCGCACTAAGCGATAGCCAAATTGCAGTTGAAATGCCTTTATCGATTAAACAGAATCGTGTTTGGATTGCGAGTGGGGGAGGCAAAGGGAGTGGGATGTAGTTAGTGTTTGTCACGCCAAAGTTAAAATGCAGGAAAAACAGATTTCTGAGACAACGGCAAAGTTCAATGGAACCCACCGGGGAAACAGTGGTTTTAACCCAGGACTTTTCACAAGCTAAATGAAAGTTTAAAGATTAATATTTAAATATTAAAATGAATTTCAATTTAAATAATAAATGTATATATTTATATTTCAACTGCTTTTATTAAATTTCATTTTGTTACTTTATGTTTGCAATTAGGAGTACACCACTGTGAACAGGCTTAGAATTTAAGTTTTAACAACTGCAGAGTTGTTTTCTCGCCTCTGAAAGGCCATTTAATTACTCTAATGAATTTGCGAGTGCATTTTCGTGAAACCCTCTGCAATTTTCGTTTGTTTTCCGTTTTTTAGCGCCCTGCCCCTCGCCCATTTGTAATAATTAGACTAAATGGATGACAGGGCTGAAAAGAGGCGTGGGTGGTGACGAGGTGAGGGAAATTTTTAATTAGCAGGCAGGGCCGTCAGCGTGGTCGCTGCGGTGCGTTCAGTTGCGTTCTGCGGTGCTCTGTGGTGTTGCTGCAACACGTGTACAGTGCGGCACATGGCTATATGAGCACTCACTCACAGTTACAGCGCAGTCCCCATGGACCCGGGCTCAGTCTGTTTTTCGGTTCCCAAACAGCGAAAACTACTTTGCCCCAAGGTGTCGGTTGGTGGCTCGGTGTCAGCTGCGCATTAGCCAAAAGTCACAGCCTACAGCACTGACAGAAAATCATAGTAATGTCAATGTAGTACATAACATAAAATGTTACATTTTATACATGTTTTGAAGTTACCAATAAAAGTGGCAAACAATATATACAGTTTATTAAAATTAAAAATAAATCAAGTAATCTATTACTTTTCTTACATTCATAACTTTTTTTACTATCAAATTTCAATGATCTGGAATATTATTGAAAAATATTATTTTTATAAAACTCTACATACTGAAAACATTATCTTTCATAAGATAATTTAAAATAATAATATTATTTAAATTTGTAGAGCAGTACCTATAAAATAGACCACATTTAAAAGCTACTTTTTGATATCTTAGACTTGCTATTTTTGTCAGTGGATGGAACCACCCCCCTGCCACGCCCCGGATGGGCGTGTTCGTGGCGGATACGGCGACATTTGCCTGGCAGCTCGTCATGTTGCCAACTAATTTCATGAAAGTTGACACAGAGCCACATGTGAAATCAGGCGGTGCTGGTTTTCGGTTGAGTAGGTGGTTGCCTTCGCCTCGGCTAACAATGCCCAATGGAATTGTCGGGCTTCTTTTTTCGCTTTTTGTGGCGCTGACTAAATTAACATTGACATGGCTCGCTGTTGTTGCTGCCGCTGCCACATGTGCCTCACTCTCGGGAGGAAGGGAAAATGGAGTTTGGCTGAGAGCAAATAAAATATTCACACATTTTCCATTTCATATTTTGAGTGGCCGCGTTAAAGTTTGCGGCCAGCGCTAAATGAAAACGAATTTCACATTTCCATTTCCGCTTTTCCCTGGGTTCTATTTTGTGGCGCCATGTAATTATCATATCATGGCGAGTTCGAGGACGCGCTGCAAGTCCCCCGAGGGCAATGAGTGGGGCATGTGCTCCAAAAGGGATTAGCGCTGGATGAGCATTAAGTTTTTGTGGGCAGAAAATTACTATCCACTTTTCAGCCTGGTTTGGTTAGTTGACTTTGTGTGGCTGCATAAAATTACAAGGACTATTTAGGGTAGAGGCTTAGCTTTTGTTTAAATAAATATTAAATTCTTCATACCTATAGATATTTGCTTAAATATTTATATAATATATATTAGTGCACTAAAAAATATTAATTTTTTCCTGTTCATTAGGGTTTTATTTATGTCGTTGTAGGTCAGTGCAGGCTCCACAAAAAAGAAAATCAATTAAAAACTCGTTTGCCAATTAAGAAAGAGCACAAAAAATGTAGACACTCTCGAACGTGTATATAGAAATATGTGCCACAGCGATCCGTCCATATAATTTGCTCAACTTTCGTTTGCCGTAGCACTTTGTCGCATTTTGTGCGAAAATCTTCTGCCTCCTCAGTTTTCCTGCCCGCTGATTTCTCAGTCAAGTTCACTTAAACAATTTGTTGTTGCCCGGATCGCTTTTCTTGCCGTATTGTTGCTATGTGCAACCAATGCAGTTGCAGCTGCATTGTTGTTGCAGCAGTTGCTGCTGCTCCCAAGGCATTTCACGCTCGTTGGCAGCCGGCGCCGCTGGCAAGACTGAAGCTGAAGCGGTGAGAAACAGTGTTGGCTAGTTGGCTATTTTGTAAAAGTTTGTTAAACAAGAGTTGAAAAGGGCGATAAAATACAAAATACATAGCAAGCAATTGATGTAAATAATAAACAAATTAATTTAAATAGCTTAAAAACGAAATGTTCAAAATGAATGAAACTTTTTATAAGAAAAATATTAACATTAATTCTTATAAAAAGTAAATGAAAACCAAATGAAATGATTTGCGAATTTTGGAATACGAAAATATTGAATTTATTATTTTTGAGAAACTTTTTTAGATTATGATTATTTAATTTTAGATTTTTGAGTCCATAGTTATGGCATCTCTGCAGATAAAAAGAAGAGCCAGCGAGCCGTTGCCAGACAGCCCAAAAAGAAGTGGAACGATTGAGGGCGGGGAATGGAAAGGGGGTGGCGATGGAAAATAGGAAATGGGAAAATGGGCAGACAAAAGCCAAGTCAACTCAAGGCAGGCAGAAGCTATGCAGCAGAAGGTGGCGGCTACTGGGGCGGTCGCGTTTTCCATTTCGTTGAAGTGGAAAATATTTTGTAAATATTTTCGTGTATTCCTCGTTTTCGTTTTGCCGCGTTGTTTTTTCTTTGATTTCGTTTTGTCTGTTGTGGCTCTGCCTCCGCAGTTGTTATTTTTGTAAGGCTGTGAGTTTATTTTCCCGCCCGCCCCCTCGGCAGCGGCCCCTTGTTCTGCTTTGTATTTTTACAAATATTTTGTGTAATCTTTAAAGCAGACAATGATGACAGCCAGCGACGATGGCGGCATTTTGTGTCACATCCTGAAGACTTCCATGGGCGGCGGGGCGGTCTAGCAGAGGGTGGGTGACAGTGGGCGGTGGGTAATGCCAAAGTATTTAAGCACGTGCACGCACAGTGGAGCAGGATTCAGATGGGGATTACAGGACGGGCCCTGGGGCAACATCATCATTGTCGTCAGGCAGCCCTTTGAAAGAGGAACAGTTGCCACCAAATAAAAGTACCGAGTGGTGCAAATTACTCGGGGAGCGATTCCATTCATTTAATTAAAGAAAATGAGTTCCCAAAATTATTATAAAATATAATGGAATGATAACTAAATTAATATTTTTAAAAATGGCTACTTATGAAAGTTACAGTTTTAGGTTTCAAATATAAACCCCAAACTTGTGATACCTTTAAAATACCTCTCGTAAATTAAAGAGAATCTCTATAGAACCCTACCTTGTGTGCGATTACCCACCCTTTCCAGTACCCAGTACACTGCGCTGCGGTATCTCTTTTGCTGAAATGGACTCATATTTCGCGACAGGCTGTTAGTCAGCAATTCAGTTGGTTCCCGGGTCCCGAAGTCACTGAGCCTGTCATGACATTCGCCACGAGTTGGGGGGTGAATCGTCTTATACATATAGATTTTTTCCAGCCTTTTGTTTTAGCATTTTTGCAATGTTGCCTGCTTTGCCTGGCTGTCGAGGGTTTTCTCGTCGCCGGCTTCTGTTGCGGAAAATAGAACAAAAGTTTTTGTCGCTGTCACAAAAGTGTCAGGCGGCAAAGTTGAATGCTGTCCCACGGAGAGGGGGGAGTGGGGAAGGGCCTTGGGATTGGGTCAGAGGGGAAAAGCGGGGACGGGAACTCTCAACGATTTGAATAAGTAAATAAAGTACGAAACGGGAGCACATGGCGGCAGATGAAGATGACACTGCTAATGCGACGGCAGATAATCGAAAGGAGGTTAAGACCAGGGAGAGATATCACAAACTTTATATTTTGATGGCGAATAGATTTTTATTTGAATATATAGCCAGAGTAGGCGGAATGTTAGAACTTAAAAAGTGACTTATTTAAAAGACGGCCGATAACTAAGCCCGAATGTCTGTCAATCTAATTACCTTTACGTTTTATAGATTGCTGGCTAATTGATTAAAAAAGCTTTTTGGCCGCAATTAGTGACATTTCCACGCAATTGATCGAAGGGAAGTCCCTCAGTTCCGTCGCTCCCTTTTTGACGAGGAAACCAAGTCGAGATAATCTCTGACACTAACTGGCAATTAGGCAAATTACTGCGTTCCCTGCGACTTAGCCTGGTCCAAACACCGGGCACGTAGGCCAGGTTAATTGCTCTATTTTCTTTGTTGTGCTCAAGGTAGGGAGTTGGGAAGTTTTGTGAGTTTTATGGCGATTACCTGACCGGGTCCTTTTCGGTGTGTTGCATCATCTGCGCCAATCCTTATGCAACAATTGCAACTTTCACCTTTGACACCCGCTGACTTTTGTGAGCCCAAAACCAGCAGGGCCTCGCAGGACAGGTTCTTGCCGGAGGGTTTCCCTGGAAACATTCGAGGAGAAATCTGTAAGAGAAATCGGCATTTTGCGCCTTGCTAACTAGCAGTTGGGGTAACCTTTTCACCTCCTTCCCCCTGGCTCCGATCCAACTAATTTCACTTTCCGCGCTAAAACACTATTTACTTCGTGGCGCAACCAATTTCCCTTCTTTTTTGCTCGGCCAGTGGTCATAAAATGAAATTTAATTACCTTCCACTTAAATGTTTCTACGCGTGGTTGATTGCGATGCCGCAGCAACATAAAAACCTTTGCAAATTGTTGACAACATTGCTGTGCTGGTTTTATGTGTTTTTCCTCACAGACTAGTACTTTTTTGCCTTTCTGCTGGGGTCAGCAGCTCTGGAACTGAAACTGGTCAGGAAATTATAATTTTCACACGCAACCCGGTCCGAAGGCCAGGCACTTAACAATTCAATTGTAGCACAATATATTTCAAAGCCAACTGCACTTAACGAGGCTTTTGCGGTGACAAACGGAGATAGTGGAGTCTGCGCTTCGGGTCCTGGGGATCGCGTGCTCCGGGATCTGCGTGCGGAGTCTGCATCTGGGCATCTGAGCAGCCGAGTGTCTGAGTATCTGCGCACCCGAACATCTGAGCTTCCCAGCAGCCGAATGCAATGCGCATGCGTGGCCTGCGTTTTACGCGCGTTGTAATGAAGGCATTTTTGCCATGGCAAACATGAGCCCAATGTGTTGGCCATGTTTCATTTTGCCAATCAATTTCCCCAGCTTTTTCTCCGCCGTTTGCCTGCCAATCAACGGCAACAGATGAAGTCGAACATGGATGGATGTCAGTGGCAGCGAATCTCTGAGAGCTTCGGATGGTCCGAGTGCCCGAGTGCTTCGAGTGTGGACAGCAGCAGACAGCGGCGGTTGAGGTCCTGCGGCGTTATCGCGGCAGGAGCGGTCCATCGATGGCCGTCCGCAGCGCCCGATTGATCGATGATTCGATATGATCGCAGCAATTTATGTATTTCGTGTGTGCGTGTAGATTGTCAACTTGTTCCAGCTTTTTCCTGCACCACTCACCATTGTGATGGAGAGAGCCAGCGATGGAGCTGGAGCTGCCACGATCATTAGCAATGCAGTTGCAGTTTTAATTGCATCTCGGATCTGGGATCCAGATCCTCGCTCGATCTCCCGACGGAACCGCGGACGGGGAGTCAACCATTGCAAATGTGTCAATTAGATTTATTATCAGCTCTTGTCATTGTCCATTTCTGTGTGTGTTTACTGTCTGCCCCCTGATTGGCCTTCCTCCCTCCAGCCTTGTTCCCCCGGGAGTCGCTGACTTGGGGCAGGTGCCTTCACACTGTGCCTCATGTCCATTAGTAAATGCTAAGTATGCGCCAATTAAATATCCAGGAAAATGCCTTTTTCTGCCACTTGGCCCTGATCATGGCCAAAATTTAAATGCAGCAAAAAAGGGAAACAAAGGCTGTCAGAAAAAGGAAGGCCACACTGTAAGAAGTATGGGTTTCAAATAATTACAATTTATAGTTTAGAAAATTATAATTTAGCACCTTGTAATATCAAGAAACCTGCTAATATTTCAATCGCTTTCTTTTAAAAAACATCATTATACATAGGACTTTTTAGTAAACTGTCTAATAAAAAAATTGAGATGCCTCTTTCCAAAAAAAAAAAATTAATTTATCCCAATCTTATTGACTTTAAAAAATATTCATGAATGTATTTAGGAGTATTTTACTGCAAGAATATGGTTTCCCGTTTCCAAAAAATATTATTTGTAGGTTTCTAAACATTACAACCTATAGTTTTAGATATCTAGAATACTTTCTAGTAGTCTCGTTATTCATTGCTAGTTTTTTCTGTGTCTCTTAGTGCTGCACCTTATTTATGAACCGACGGGAACGACGAGGAGAATCGTCAAAGCCTGACATTTTTATTCTTATCTCAGGGAACCAGGAACCCAAAACTCGACCAGCTGTCCCTGTGCCTCGCCCCTCCCGCGGAAACCCATCCCCTTCCCCGCCCCTGGTTTCGATGACTAGCCAAGCGTTGCCCGCTGCCGCGTTGACAAGCTCAATTTCCAATCGCAATAAAACGCAGCACTCGCAGCAAGATAAATGTGAGAAAAATGCAGGCTCGGACCCTGGGCCCGCTCATCGATTGCCGCCGCTCTTTAGGCCCCCGATCCACTCCCATCCCCTTTTTCCGTATCGCCGGCTCCTTTCCTTCCCCGACTTCTTGGTCTTGGCGTCTCTGTCTGGCCGTCGTCGCCAAATCGCGTGGGCTTATCCTCCTGCAGGCTGAGCCAGAACCTGACCATGGCCTGCAGCACAGGGGCGTCGAAAAGGGGACTTGGCAATTTAAAAACCAACTATTTATCTCTTTAGCAAATCGAGTACTATGCGAAATGAAGCAAATATATTGAAACTTTTTGCTTTCAACTACCTTTCCCAAAAACACCCCCTTTCAAACTCTCAGCCTACGCCTCTGGTACGTTTTTGTAGGGGTTTTTAGGCTTTCTTTTTGCTGTTTTGCGTTTGCCTCTGTTTTTGGTGCGCCGCTTCAAGTGCCTGAAATTTATAGTGGTAATAACATTTTATTTGCTCTTTTAGTTGATGGCACAATAAACTCTTCTGGCATTTTTGGGCCCTCGAAGAGCACGTGCTCTGGGTCTTCTTCTTCAGGTGATTATATTGAAGTACATTCTTTGCGGAGACGGATTGAGAATGCCTGATTTCAAGGTCATTTGTAAAATCAGGTGTTTATATACATACATAGGTAAAAAGGGTTTAAAATAAAAGTAGCACCGAGGAATATCTTGTATCTTGATAATGCCTTTGATTTATTCAACACTCGTTTTGAAGAGCTCCATTCATTTCCCCATTTTGGAGTTTCTTGTGTGATTTCCAGTAATTGGAGTGAATGCTTTCAAACAGCTTTTTAAGGCCAATGCTACGCGTTCCACCCTCCGCCCAGTCCCACCAACCGCCTTTTCCCATTTCCACCGCTGCGAAAACTTAGTCAGGCCAATTATTATTTAAATAAAATGCAAAGCAGCAATTTAAGCCGCCGGCAGAGGTCGGAGCAGCCGAGCAGAACGCCTCTCTCCCCTTGCTTTAATTGAGAGACGTCCACCCAGCACCGCCCACCCCTGTGCCACCTGAAGACGAGACGCACTAACTGGCTGTAAGTTTACCGTTGCCGCTTCCTCTCGGCCCTTCTTCAAATGATGCCGACAACAAAGGCAACTCAGGCAGCGGCAGCGGCGGCAACGGGAACAACCAGAACGAGAACATGAACTGACAGCTGACGGGCGACGCCTTCGTCTAACGGCTGAAAATGAACAAAAGTTGGCAGCAAAAAAAGTGAAGAGGAAGACGTCAGAGTTGCCATTTTGGTTCATTTCAAGATCTTAAAGATCTTCAAATTATAGAGTGGAAATTGGATAAAGAGTCGGCTGTGGTTTTCTATATTCATTATTATACCTCTTGAATGGCTACAGAACTCTCTCCCAAAAAATAAGTTTTTATAATTTATTTTTTAATGAAGATATTATAATTTTGTGTATTTTCTGTAGTATTTCGGTAAAACAAAAAATGTAGGGAATTATTCAAGATTTGTAATCCACAGTTTGGATCCCCATGAGTAGAGCCATGCGACGGCACAACAGTCACAGTCGCTGGCAGTCGTAAATCAAAATGGCTGAGGCTGAAGTTGATGGCCGAAGAAAGAAGTCATTCATTTCATTCCATTTTTGTTCATTTGGTTCCGGGCGCGTTGGTTAGACAGGGACGGCGCATGCGTGGGAGTGGATGAGCGGGACGGAAAGTGTTGATGTGCTCATTAACCGAATTCTGGGTAAAATCCGCCGAGTGAGTGATGGACAGCCGTCCAATGGACCTCCGTTCCGCCGACGGATCCACTTTTCGCCCGATTCCGGTTGTGCAAGCAGCTGTCGAGGTGTGTGGCTTAAGGCTGGTAACGGGACTGCCCACATGGCATGCGCACTCTGTGCCGGGGTGTGTGTGCGGGAGTGTGTCCAGTGCGAGTGTGTGCGTGGCTAAGTGGGCTGGGCTTAAACTATGGTTCTTGTCTCTGCTGAACCTGAATGCACGGGCAATGCCATTGCACAGTGGGGTAAATATGAACGCGATCTCGTCGAATTTTAAATGTAATTGTTATATAATATATATATATATTATATATAATAGTCATATATATATATTATATATATATATTATATTTAAATATTATATATAATATATATTGGAGCAAATACTGGTAGCAGCACGAACCAGATTTGAAGCTATTTAAGTGTTGTTCCATAACTCGGCCAACCTTTTTAATATTTTTTTTATTTAAAGTGCCCAATAAACAATTAAATTATTCGGCTTACGATTGGTAAATTAGCTCGTGTTAGCTATAGTATTAGCAAGCAGAAGTCCTCTTCTTTTTGGATACGGTTAACTTGTCAACAACATTGGCATTTTGATCTAACCACAAATTTGAAATCAAAGATAAAAAAAATTTATAAAAACAAAACCAGGAAGTTAATAAATCATAAATTCTTGGCACTTATAGGTGACCTGAAAATATGTCAAAGTCCATTAATAAACAAAGTTACATTATTTCACAATATTTTTCGATAAACACCACTGTCAACCAGTGATGCCGAATCAGCGTTATTTCACATGCTTTTAATTTTGCTTTAAAGTAAGCTGGGTGTATTTCATATTTTTTTGTTTTAAATTTGTTTTTTTTTTACCGCTTTGTATATATTTTACTAAACATTTTGTTGTTGCAAAATCGATTTCCTTGCGTCATATCGTTCAAACTAGTTTCTTATCAAAAAATATATAAAGTTTTACAAAAAATATTGTATAAAAGTACAAAAAAAAAATATTATAACTTTATTCAATTTTTTCAAAACTTAAAAGCATATTAGTCCAACTGTAAGCTTCTTTTTCCTTTGTCTCGCAGAAATATTTTTTTCACCCCAAAAACACGGCTGTCCAAACTGTCAACTTCAATTTCATAACGGACAGTTCCCTCGCATTCTGCTAGATGGCGCCGCCGTCCTCTAATTTTCGTGGCATACTTTTGGGCGAAGGCTGTCAAATTTGACGAACTTTTGACATTTGACATGCCATGTTGGTAGTTCCCGAATATAAGGCTAGGTGGCGTTGGATTTAGTTTTAAATGCTGCAAAAAAACGAAGGTATAAACGAATAAGATATTTTGGTATAATTTATAATTATCTCTCTAAACAATATATGCAAAACACAAAAAAATCGATAAAAACTTCTTCCTTATTTTCGAATACGTTGGCAATTAAAGAGTGGCGAAATCAGCTATGGCAAATCAAATTTGAGCAATTCCTTCGCTTGAATAAATCACATCAGACGAACATAAATCATACAGTGAGCAGGCATTTGCCACTCCCCGCGACCGCAGCAGCGGCAAAAACAGGAAGAACAGACAAAACACACATCAGACATTATTATCATCTCGCTTGTGCTTGAGTGGGTTTCCTTGCCTACCCCAAGGCCCAGGGCTCCGGCCTCGACCCTCGCATTCCGCCCACCCACATGTCTGATATAGGCAGAGATCGGGGCACAGTCCAGCGATTTGCCAGCATCCGCTTGGCCCTCGCCTCACACACAAAAGTGCGGAGCACTCAGCACACCAGCACGAACACACGCTTCCTTCCGCCGCTGCCATTGTCCTTTCGCGCCATTTTGCCCATCCCGAGCCGCCCGCTCAATCGCCATCATTGGGAAATGTGTAATTGAAAGGGAAGCTTTGGCTTTGGCAGCGTCGGAGGCAAGAAAATTATTTCGTTAACAAAAGGGAAAATGCCAGGGAAACGGGCCCTCAGTGGGGGAGGCGGGGGAAGCAGGAAGAGAATGCAGGACGAGCACAATGCGAAGGGAGCGAGAGACAAGACTGAAATATTTTAAAGTTTACCATTTCGTTTATTTTATGATGCCTTTTTTGTTTGCGCTTCATGCTTTGTGCAAGTCGGGGAAGTTTCATTTCCGACAACAAGTTACCGTTAGTAGTTGGGCATTTCGGCAGGGTTGTCACCATCACCACAGAAACAGGAGCAGACTCAGGCCCTGCCAGGGCGGGACGGACATGTGAATATGCATGGCCTGGCAGGGAACGTGTGCCTCCGTCTCCCTCTTTGTGTCTGGATGATCCGAGCGGATTCTCATACTGGCAATCAGTAGGACAAAATACTATCGGTGATCTTGAAAGAAACTTGCGTCGAATCGGCACACCCTTCAAACTGCTCCCCCACAAAAAACAGATTCGTTGACTTGTTTTTAAGAACTTGTCCATGCATACAATAAACAATTTGTCAGTGGGCTCCACATGTTGCTCTCCACCCAGGGAATATCTGAAATCATACAACCCAAATATCACTTCGAACTCCACTTCAAACCAAAGCTTTGACAAGAGAACACCAGTAACAACGGAAACTTCGTCTTCCACTATTTACAGAGTTTCAAAATCAAAATTGAGGAATACCAACTAGAGGATAAGGCTACTTAAGGATCAAAGAACACCAAGGAGAGGAGATTTTCTACCAAATCGAGGGACGAGGAGCAGCTTAATTTCGTCATTTTTTGGCCAAGACAGCAAACAGAGGAACAGCAAAGCGGAAATCATTTTATACCTCACACAACAACTACACACTAACTAAGATTAGGCTACGCAACTGTACATTGTACTTAAGTGTTCAAAGGTTATTAGGTGAGTACGTGGTGTAACAGAGGAAAACAATGGATATTCAAGCTTATGCTATGTAATTAGAGATCAAAACCCTTATGTTTTTCAATCCTTCAAGTACTAAGACCCCGGTTTCCCTCGTTCCAGTTTACTTTGTATATAAGGAAAGTAGCTAAAAGCACGGAGACAGGGAGGCAGGAGCACCACAGTCACTAGCCACTAAGCAGAGTCACAGTCACGATCACGTTCACTCCAGGATCAGGACTCGCGGCGGGATCAGCGGACGCTGAGGAAGCTGCCACGATGACGATGAGTACAAACAACTGCGAGAGCATGACCTCGTACTTCACCAACACGTACATGGGGGCGGACATGCACCATGGCCACTACCCGGGCAACGGGGTCACCGACCTGGACGCCCAGCAGATGCACCACTACAGCCAGAACGCGAATCACCAGGGCAACATGCCCTACCCGCGCTTCCCGCCCTACGACCGCATGCCCTACTACAACGGCCAGGGGATGGACCAGCAGCAGCAGCAGCACCAGGTCTACTCCCGCCCGGACAGCCCCTCCAGCCAGGTGGGCGGGGTCATGCCCCAGGCGCAGACCAACGGTCAGCTGGGGGTGCCACAGCAGCAACAGCAGCAGCAGCAACAGCCCCCGCAGAACCAGCAGCAGCAGCAGGCGCAGCAGGCCCCGCAGCAGCAACTGCAGCAGCAACTGCCGCAGGTGACGCAACAGGTGACACATCCGCAGCAGCAGCAACAGCAGCCCGTCGTCTACGCCAGCTGCAAGTTGCAGGCGGCCGTCGGCGGGCTGGGCATGGTGCCCGAGGGCGGCTCGCCCCCGCTGGTGGATCAGATGTCCGGCCACCACATGAACGCCCAGATGACGCTGCCCCACCACATGGGCCATCCGCAGGCGCAGGTGAGAAGGGGTCTTATATTTGCAATACTCCTAGGGTAGTTTAGATGGATTATAGATCCTGATTAAGACACCTTAACACGTGGAAATAGATACTAACAACTACACACGCCCACATTTTAATGTATAATCGCGTATCATTTGATTTGTATCGTCAAATATTATTTTCTCCAATTCTATCGTACGATTATGATTCATAAATGGCGTTCTCATTAGTTTCAGATCAAATTTCAAGCTAACTTGCTTTACTGAATACGTTATTTTAGTACTTTTGATACTAAGGTTAATTGTAAGTTAGTAAGTAGTTATTTAAGCATTTTCTCAAAACCATAACCATATGTAGAGCTCCTTGCCCCACCCGCATATCTCGCAACCACCTAACGCTTCTCCCATCTTTTTCACCTCCGCTTTCGCTGCTCGCACCCGCAGTTGGGCTACACGGACGTGGGAGTTCCCGACGTGACAGAGGTAAGCCTAGATCACATTCGCTTGCCACCCACTTCCACACCCGCTAGGACTAACCCCTCCCAGTGGCGGGAAGCCCCATCTCCAACGACTCTGCATCACTAATCCGCATAATCCCCCTCGCAGGTCCATCAGAACCACCACAACATGGGCATGTACCAGCAGCAGGCGGGAGTTCCGCCGGTGGGCGCACCGCCCCAAGGAATGATGCACCAGGGCCAGGGTCCTCCTCAGATGCACCAAGGACATCCTGGCCAGCACACGCCCCCTTCCCAAAACCCGAACTCGCAGTCCTCTGGGATGCCGTCTCCACTGTATCCCTGGATGCGAAGTCAGTTTGGTAAGTGTCAAGGAAAGTGATCGACAATTCCACGAAACGTATTAAGTGGAATTTTTCTTCTTCTTATCGTAGTGGGTTGCAGTAGTTAGTCCCCGTAAAGAGTTGATCGTAGTTCCCTTAGAAACGTAATGTGCATACACGACAAGAGCTACATACTTACAGATAAGCCCTTGCAACTTTTACAGCGAACCTCGAATTTCGAACGTAAAGCAGTGGTTTTTCCGTTTGAAAGCAGTGTGTAGGCTAGTATTTATGTATGTAAGGTAAATGTAAAATGTAAGATGTAGATAAGTGATCAAGCAGTGTATGTTCAAAATGTGACTTCCCTTTGATCACATTAATACCGAAAACAGGTTGAAAAAATGTTGCCTTTAATTTACCACCTTTAACTACAAGGAAATACATTTTATATTTTAAAGGCAAAGTTAAAAATAATATTAGGTAAATTACCTACAACATTTTGAAAATCTGACATTCTTTTTGATCACATTAATACTGAAAACAAGTTGTATATTTTAAGGCAAAGTTAGAAGTGATACTAGGTTAAATTTCTCAAAAATGCATTACAAAATATTTAAATTGCTTAATATGCTTTTTGTGTCACTACCTTTTATTGATTGCTTTTAAATTCTGTTTATCTCATAAGCCCGTTAAATTTATTTAAATTAATTCCAAAATGCTGAGTAAACTGGCTCTGCCAAGACTCTGTGCATTTGGTTTCGGCTCGAAACAAATCGACTACGACCTTGGCACGTCAGGGCAATTTCACTTTATTGCCCTGGCCAATTGCCCGACATGGGCCGTAATCCATCTGCAGGAGACAGACCGATACCTGACATTCGTTCAAATTTGCGAATTTCCGAAATCCCACAATCGATGAATGCAGGCAGATGAAAGAGGTGGCGGAAGAGGTGCCCCTTGGGTTACGCTTGTCCAACGGGTCCGAGCACAGAAGGCGGTCCTGCCAGCTAATGCAAATCGACAATAGACCCGGGTCCTGTCAGAAAAAGGTTTGCCAAAAACCCGAGGCGTAACTAATGAGAGCTGGAAAGTAGAGCACACAGACTGCATGTGGTTCGGCTCTGGACTCAAAGGATGTTGCATAAGTGGGGATGGTGTTTTGCCCGCCTTTCGAGGGAAATTGGTGTACGCACAAGGAGGCGAGTCCTTTCCAAATATAGAATTCCGCTGGCATTTCACTTTCATATTTCCCCGGAGAAAGTGAGAGCAGGCCTCAAGTGGTCGGTCCTTTTTCTCCTCGCCGCCAGCTGACCTGCTCCCGGGTCATTACCAAATCCAAGGAGCTGCCCCATCCGCTCCCCATCCGTGGATGTTGTGGTTTTTTGTTTGTTGCCGGCCGTATTTTTTCGCCAAAGCCAGATTGAGATGTAAAGCAGAATTGATGGGCGCCATTAGTTACACGTTATGTGCAATGGATGCCATCAATTTATTAATCTCCAGAACACGCCGAGGCTCCATTCATAGTGGCCACTCCGTCGTCTTAATCCCCTCCCCCTACGCCTCTGCGGCGGTGCAAAAAAAAACGCGCCTCAAAAAATAAAGAGAGGGAAGGCACCACCAGGCCACGGTGACACGAAGTTCCCCTCTTTTCTCTTATTATATACTTTTGGATTTCTTGCTTCTTTTCTTTATTAAAAATGAAGCGGTCAGAGAGGATGGGGGAGGGGCTATGGCTGGGGAATTAAAGCTGGAGTTGGCCCAGAGCCCGGTCCGCATCTCCCGCGGCGGCAACTGCGGCATTCTCACTGTGCCACAACATGATCCCCGAGCTTAAGTTACGATGATTAAATGCATACGAGTTTATTTCTGCTTAGGTTTTTGCCTCGCCAGCACGGTCCTCTTCGCCCAAGCAGGCTGCATTTTGCATAGCCCATAAATAGTCGGCGACAGTGGGACAAATAATCGAAAATCGCCCAAGGGCCTGGGGCCAGGGAGTAGAGATCTAAGAACATTGAGGGTTGGGCCAACTCAGGTTTGGTCGTTTGCATTTTATTAAAACATATAATCCAGTAACACAGACTTTTACCACTTTGAATATTACATCCAACATCCCAAAGCTACCACAATTCTAAGTCATACGTGGCCTCCAAGAACACCACCTATATCTCAACCCATCCACTGTAACACGATTGCAACTACTTAACGCCTGGACATTTTTCAAGCGTGCATTAGGCAACAACTGAGGCGAACAAATAAAAAGATAAAGGTGCCACAAAGGTTCCGATCGTGACTGGGCAAGGCGAGAAGACTCTCTTCGCGGGGTCTTTCGAGGTAAAAAGTGTGGGGAAAACTAAACTCCGTTTCAATTAAGTTGTAACTCATGGATGGCAGTCGGCACAATGGGGCTTGGAGGCCCTTTTGGCCCCTCAGTCGGCTCTCCTGCCTTAATGTTGTTTTGATATTTACCAAGTTCAACTCGATTTCCCCCACTTGCCCCCTTTATCTTGCTGCCTTTTGATAATTTGCTGGTGAGTTGGGGGGCGAAACTTGCAGTCCAAGCCGAATCCTTTGGATGCTGCTGGCTCTTTTTGCGGTCCTCGAGTTTTGGGGTCATAAATTTAAGCGACAGTCAACAAATTCTTGCAACAAGTGTTTGCCTGGCCTGCTCTGTGCCCACTTACACACGGAGAATAAGTGTCGCATAATGTTGGGGTTTAAATAAGGAGTAAATAGCAATAAAGTGCTGTATTTGGTTTAGATAGGTATCTTAAAATATTTCCCATTTTATGTTAGAGCCCCCCTTACTGCTCACCTCAGCCGCGGCTTGTTGCCCTTAGAAATGCATTTTTTATTGCCGCTGTCAGAGGCGCTCGTTGTGATTCACTCAGATTGCCCGGGAAAGCTCTCGCTTACACAAAATGGAAATATTTATGCCGGCGGAGCCAAAGCTGAGCACTTTTCAATTCTGGGCAGCCGGCAGCCGGAGGCGAGTGGGAAAAGTGCACTTCATTGTGCGCATTATAAGCGACAGCCTCCACTCCGCTCCCTCGGAAGCTGTCAGTGGGGTTCAAGACAATGAAAAGAACTTCTCGCTGGCCAAAAAGTTGCACGTTGTCTGCTGGAAAAACTTTTGCCCCGGCTTTGGTAAAACGTTGATCCCGGCCATCATCCGTTTGGCAGTTGCCAGCGCTCTGAGGAGAGCGGGACGGGCGGAAACTTTGCCATCCCTGGACTTTGTTGTCTGTTGGCGCTGCACTTAATGTCCTGGAGAGTTTTGCTTAACTTGAGGATTTGCGCGCAAACTACTTTTCGATGGCACAAGAGCGACAGCGGGCGGTGGGCGGAGGACAACTACTTAGGCGGACGATTGGCCCGGCTTAGATGTGTCCACCCAAAGTGAAATTGTGTTAACGTATTTTCCTCTGCCACCCTGCGGGATTTTCTTACCCTATAGGTACTTGTGCGGCTCCAAGGATGTTTGGTACTCTGAAAATGCGCTTTAGCAAGAGATTTTTGAATGCAAGTTTAGTTTAGAGAAGCATTACTACACCTTGAAGTTGTCATGAAGAATATTTTACATCTTGTTTAAAAACGGCACAACATTAGCTTGAAGATGTACGTCTTACTGGGTATTTATTAGTTCGATTCGCGCTACCTTAACTTATTCGGTTTTTTTGCCGCTGGCAACTTAAGCGGGCGGATCAAAAGATAATTTGCCAAATGCGTGAAGATTTTTCTAAATATATACCCAGGCACAAGTGCGTATAGAAGAACGCACCCCTCTGACAGGGACTGTCAAAAAATTTGAGCAACGTGAAGCACAAAAAATGACACAGGAACTTTGGGGATTTCCAACCCACAAACACACGCAAACACTCTGCGGCGCTGGGTGGAAAAGTTTAATAAAGCGCAGCAAATGCGAAGAGGAAATTTCGCTTTTATTTCGGCAGAGCCACCCCTTCTCCACGCCCACGCCCACGCCCCCGCCCCTGGGTTTTGCGGCCAGCTGAGGAGCGCAAAGTAATGGCAACAGCTCGCCAAAGGTCCTTGGGGGCCCAGCACTCGGAGATGGGTCAGTTTTGGACATGACAGAGGCGTCCGGGGCCTTGTGGCTCAATCGCAGCTCTGTTTTCGGATTCCATTTTTTCTTCATCTTCTGCTCGGGCCGCTGCTGTTTTTGTATTTTGGGATTTGGCCAACCTTTTGACAAATTACGAATATTATTCATGCAGCAATGAAGTGAGGAAGCTCTCCCGCCGTCCCTCGCCAACCTTTGGGCTTCCTGTGGACCGCGTTTCGGCGTTTGGGATTCCTTAAAAATGTATCTGGTGGCATGATGAGAGCGCAGGAACATCCGAAACTAGTTAGGAATTATTAATTTGAGGTTATGCAAAGGACTTGGGGAACAGCAAGTCGCCTTTGGATGCTTTCTTCAATTATATCAATTAAAACTAATGGTAATTTAAGTACTTCGGGTGAAGGCAAAGGAACCCTTGGAGTCACTGCTGCGTTTATTCTTTAAAGTAGGGTAGAATTCCCCAAAATATACCATCAAAATATATTCAATTTGAATGGATATAATAGTTCCCAGACTTAAAAATAAAGTACACTATAATTCAAAAATAATACATTTATATAAACAACAACTTGACCTTATTTTTTTCATCATAGCTCAATTTATTATTAATTTACTTTTAATTTTAACGTCAGCAGATATTATCAGTTAGTGTAACTTTGCGCCCTAAAAGCAATTCAATTTGGTTCGTCAAACTCAAACTAGCCTTACTTTGAGATGTTATCCCGTAATTTGCTTTCATTATAGTTGTCGTTACCCAGGCTCAAGGCTTTTCCCCTCTGAAGGAGGACTTCCGCTCTGGTTTCCTCACCAGCGTCCCTTGCTCTCTGCCCTCTCTCCCTCTGCCGCTGTCGACGTCGACGTCGTCAACGTCAGCCACATGTTTCAATGGCTGCCAGCCAGCGGCCATTGGAGGAAGCGAGACGGCGAGAAGGAAAGAGAGTGAGCGCGAGGGAGGGAGAGAAGTTTCGGCTGCTCAGGGATACTTGATACGAGCCTGACTTGACTAAGCGCCTGCTCTCTCCCGCGTCCCTCGCATAGCGTGTCTTAGTCAGCTGTCAAATATTTTGACATGGGTAGCCATGGCCACAGAGATCCAAAATGGGGGAATGGAGGTCATGCACTGCGAAAAATGGTCTAGGCCTACGAGAGCATATCAATTATTGAAATTAAGATCTCTTTCAGCAAATTTTTTTTGTATTTTAATAGTTAAATCAACAAGTTCATCTACCTAAATTTTAAAAATAATAATAGAACTTAGAATTGATAAGTTTTATTTAAATCAAAAAAGGTTATGTTCAGTTGCTTCATAATTCGTTGTATTATTTTTCCACCACTGTGACTTTCAAATTCTAAAACCAATTTGTCCGTTATATTTTTCCCGGTGTAGAGCACCAAAGCGGTGGTAAGAAAGCGGAGCGACCGAAAGAAGGAAGAGCCCGCAACAACAATCAGATGGCGCGCATAGTTTTCCCCGCTTTCCCCTCCGGCGCGTTTTGCTTTTGTTTAAACGATAACTAAATAAAGTTGAAGCCCCCGACCTCTTCTGCTTCAAATGAATGCATTTACAAGCCCCAAGCCAACTCCTTGGCGATCCTTTCCGCTCTTCCCTGGATTGTGGGATCCATTTTTTGTCAACTTTTGTCGATTTTTAACCCTCTTAAGTGCTTAACAGGTCCCAAATTAAAAACGCCGTCGAGTCTCCCGAGATTATGGCCAGCTGGAAAAGGGCAGCCAGATGAAAATTAAAAAAAGACTGCCAACAAATGATCAAATGGTCAACGGCCATATTTAATTGTTACTCTTACCTCGGAAAATGAAAACGAACACTCTTGGACTTAATTAAAAAATGAAAGGGCCAAAAGGCCACGGCTGGCAGTGCAGTCGAAGACACCAAACCTCAAAAAGGTTTTCGTGTTGTTTTATTCCTGCTCCTTCCGTTCCTTTCGGACAACTCCCCAAAGGTTGTGAAAACACCAAGCGGAAAGTTTGCGACGGCAAATACGTCAAATATGCAAAACAACCAAATGGGAGGAAAACTTTTGGCTGGAACCGGGCACCCACTTCAGTTTCCCCCGTCGCCCTGCCCAACCCGCTGTTTATTTTGCACAAATTCATCGAATGAGTTGGCAGATTCACACCAGAACAGCGCGCAGAACAGAGTGACATCAACCTGCGGTATTTGCCTCCTCTTTTCTACAAAATGCCACACACGAACACTCTTCAGCTGGGTGAAAAATTTATCAACTTGCGATCATAAATAATAATAATTTTCCAGCTTTTGTTGCGGCGGCTCGCGTCTGTCTGTAATTTCCGCAATTAAAAAAACATTTACTCGCATTTGATGTGAGCCTTTTTTGCTCGCTGGCTTGCACTTGTTTGCGTTTCGTTTTGCTTGCTGCTAAATGCACTTTTGTATTTGTTGCATGACGAGCGGCTTTTTGGCCAAGATAACTGCGGCTGCTGCGGCGACCACCCAGCTGCAGTTGCGCATGGATATGGCCTTAACCCGGGGCAAGTCATCTATTTTGGAGGTTATCCGCAGTAGTTGCAAAAAGTTTTCCTATAAAAAGTTTATAGTTAATGCAGATTGGCCCGAGAATTCGTTCCATTTAGGAAATAACTAAGTGTTTATATTAAAGGGTCATTATTTATTTCACTAAAGCCAATGTAGATGCGCCACCAGGACCAGAATCACAGAATCCGATTATTTTCCAGATCTCCCCACCTTGAAATTCACTTCGCATTTTCCCCAGCTTCCCCGCACAATGCTGGCCCTTGTTTTAGTTCCGCTCGGCGTGTGTCGCGCCCGATGAAAAAGCAATCTCTGCCAATATAATAATTCATGATGGGCATTAAAGAATAGAATTTTTTCGAGCTATTAAATAATGCTTTTTAATTTTTTCCTGCTTCAACGAATTCCATAAAATGTGGCCGGCAATTATTTTAACGATTTCCTTTAAACGTTAACCGACACACATACGGCAACAGCACTAATGTAATTGTGTGTGCGGGGAGGGGAGGGGCTGACAGGGGAAGAAAATGAAATAAAATCCATTATGGAGCCGGAGCAGTGTAATAAACGAGTAAAATGGTTAAAATGGTGGCCTAATCGCAATTTAATTACAATACGCTTTCATATCAAAAGCATTAATGCCCCCGGTCCACTCGCTGCGTCAGTCAACCACTCAGCCACTTTAGGTGTACTGCCCGGCGAGGGGCGGGGGCGTGGCAGGGAGCGGGGGCCGCAGAGGTCTTGCCGTTGGTACTTCACATGTATCGCTACTCTTTTCAAATTAATTGTTTCACCTTTATTATATTTCTGTTGCTGATACCTTGGGCTCCACTTTGCCCCTGCTCCCCGCTTCCCTTGCTCACAGCGCCATTAATGCGTTTATAATAATTTCCCAGCGCTCAATTCGAAGCTCCTGTCCAGGAAGGGCGCCCAACTGATCAACGCACGCCTGAAAGTATCTAAGAAAAACAAGTATTTCTTCTCGGCCTCTCCTTCTCGGTATGATTTTTCGCTTTTTGAGTGATGGCAACATGAAATGTGCAAAGGCATCATTAAAAACGAATTTCAGAGAGCGCCCGCTCTTAAATTGCCAATGCACGCCCCCAGCCCCTCGAAAACCTCGCCACAGACTATGTTTATTTTCAAGATATCCCAGTCTTCTATGCGAAACTTGTAGGTGTTTTCGTCAATTAAAATAATCATTTATTTGCAATGCATGAGGGCAGGCATACAGCTTTGTGCGGCTAATTATCAGCAAGAGCTTCTGTTACGTCAAAGGGGAGTGGAAATGCAAATGGAAATGGAAATGTGCTGGATGTGTACCGGAGAAAGAATAAGTGGTAATCAGATGGGAACTGCGGCAGTGGTTATGGAAAAATTTCTCTGTTTGATTTGAAAAATGAGTGCTAATGACTGGCCTTTTTAGGATTTTAATTAGTTTAACATCACTTAAATCAAATTAATTGAGTCGAGTAGCACGACAGCGAGGTTGGGAAGGCTTTCTTCAGAACGTGTACAGCAGTTACTAGATATACCAGTGACACTTTATAGTATTCCTATAGGCACACATCTCTATAAAGCTATTTTTGGAAAAAGCGTACCTCTCCCTTTTTGCTATCCATCATCCCGGGTGAAAGTCCAGCGCATTTATTCCGCTCTTAATCCGCTCCTAATACTCAACTCTTTGGACTTCCCCCACGGATTCTTCGCAGACTGCAGGAGGATGGGCGCGGACGCCGAGGGGGATGACCACGCACGCTTTTTGCCACAAATCTTTCAAGATTTTTTGCCGGCGCAGCGACTCGTCTAACTGATGATGATTAAATGCGAACGCCTCGGGTTATAGACATGGCATCAGCCGTGTCATTTAAAAGAAGGTAGCTGCTCTGACCACCGCTGTGCTGGGTCCCCTCCATATAGCCACCCCTCCTCCGGTTCTATATGGTTTGGATTCGCGCGCCTTAATGGATGCCGCAAAAAACACAAAAAACTTCGGAAACAAAATACATAAAAGAGCTTATGATGTAATGACCTCGAGCCAGAGATGGAAGACACAAAATACGTGAAATATTAAAAAAGAAAAAATTGGAATAGCGAGTTGAGCAAGACAAATGCTGAAGATGTTATTAAAAAATAGTTAAGACTGCCCACCTCGGGGCTGGCTTTTTGGGGTGGGGGACCTCCACTGATTGCCGCTTGGCGTGGTTGGTCAAAAGCCACCGCAATGCCAATGCTGCTGTGGCCGCCTTCCAATTTCCGGCCGGACATTTTCCAAGCCCTAAAAAAGAAACAGAGAAATACACCCAAGAAATGGCCGGGAAAACTCCACCCGAAAATGGCTTCTCACGCTAGCAACCCATTTCAATTACCTGCCTTCGCCATTGACAATTATAATATTTGCTGCTGCGTATTATATTTGACATATTTTTCCCGACGTTTTCACTGGGCTCTTTTTTTGTCATTACCGAAATTATAATTATAGTAAGTGTCATTAGGCGCCGAACTCATTTGGTTGGTTGCTTTCGAAATGGAGCGGTTTCGAGTGGGGAGAGGGCAGCCCTCGTAATTATGCCGAATTATTTTACAGTTATGCCCTGCTACCGTCCGAGGGGAAGGAGTTCAGGGGGACTGTGCCGGGCTCGAAGGTGAACTGCACTTGCCTGAATCACAGGCATGATACCTTTCTGCTTTACGGACAAAGATATGGACGGACGGAAAGGCGAGCGGACAGACCGCATTGGGGCATAATTAGTTACCTTGTCTGCTCGCCGCTTGATGTCCATGAAATCTCCGCCGAGCTTAATCCACAAGTGAAGCCATAATGGGTGTATAATCGACAGGTGGATGCCCTTACCAAAACGAATATGTAATTATTATTAAAAAACCAAATAATCTTTTTTGCATTTAAAGTAAGGTAAAATTTCTAATTTTACTAGTCTAATGTTACCTATTTTGGTTTTACACTTCTGGAACAAAGCTATCGAGCCGTTGTTGCTAAACGTAAGTGTAGCATTTTTACAATTCTTTTAAAATCCTTTTGACTCTCCAAGTCGTTCGACCCTTGGAAAGGGTATGACTTGAAAATTAAACCCAGAGCTCCTATCGGGATGGCCGACAGAGAGGAGGCCCCTCGTCACAGACCTGTTGTGGGCCCTGCTTTTTTCTCTCTTTTTTTGACAAGTACAAATATCCGAATTCGGTAAGGTTGTCTTTTAATCAGCCTCAGTTTCAGAGCCTCAGCGCCTTGCTCCATGTGGTTTTGAGTTCCCCCAATCCCGGACCCTCAGTCCTCATCCGATTGTCCGGGAGAAAGAGAACAAAGATACAAAACACCGAATACACATATATATTTATATATATTCTTTATCCAGCTCTTGTTGTTGTGTGCACCGTAGTGGACCTGTAGTCATAGTAGAATTTGTTGTTGATTTGGTGGCCGGTCAAGCGTTGCATTGATTTTAATTGTGAAAATTGTTTTATTTCTTCGGAACCAACAGAACGCAAGCGCGGAAGGCAGACGTACACCCGGTACCAGACCCTGGAGCTGGAGAAAGAGTTCCACTTCAACCGCTACTTGACCCGTCGGCGGAGGATCGAGATCGCCCACGCCCTGTGCCTCACGGAGCGCCAGATAAAGATTTGGTTCCAGAACCGGCGCATGAAGTGGAAGAAGGAGAACAAGACGAAGGGCGAGCCGGGATCCGGAGGCGAGGGCGACGAGATCACGCCACCCAACAGTCCGCAGTAGACCGAGTCCGACGGAGCCTCACCAGTTAAATGAAATTTCTATCTAAATACAATTTACGTTAGTTCGGAGAGCGCCAATGAATTTACTTCGATCCCAGAGGACTATCTATTACCTATCCAACCCGTTGACTTCGCGTGAACTAAACTAAACAAAGAGCAGAGCTGAGAACTCTACCTACAACTTAGTTAATTGTTATTATTTTCTACTTATTATTTAATTGTACACGAATGGCAAGTGGAGAAAGCGAAATAAGATAAACGTAAAGATAGCGATTACGATAAAGATACAAGTAAAGCGTAAAACTCAAACAAAACCAACTCATGTGACCTCAGATCTAAATAAGCTATATTTAACTATAATGCATATATATACACATAAATATATGGATAACTATACATGATACCAAGTAAAGCTAAAGGCAAGGCGTTATATATTAATAAATATATATGAAGCATATATACTATATACACGATAACATTAGTTCTTACGCGTCATAAGTACTGTACGATTAACTTATATATACACCCCTGCATAAACCCTAAACCTAAAACATAAACATTAAACTAAATCAATGTTTGTAGCAATCCTAGCACAAAAGTATAAAATAAAGACAAATAAAAATCTAAAAAACCAAGTGGCGTCAAAATCCATTGCATGTTGGTTCGAGAAACCCATAAATATTTCGTAACACTGAACACGATAATAGAAAACTTTGCCCTAAGTGAATGTCGCAAATTTAGACAAAGAAATACCAAAATCGCAGAGGAACGTTGCTTAAAGTAAACAAAACGTTTTACTCATACAATAAAAAATAAAAATAAATAGAAAGAAATCGCAAAGGATTGGCAACATTTCAAAATAATAGATGTAAAAATTCGGCAACTACACATTATAAAACTCTCAAGTGGAAATTTAATCTTAACAAATTTGAGAGCTCCTCAACTTTCGGTTAAAAGAGCCGCCTTTTCTGTATTTTTTATACTCTTAATTTTTTGTGCAATTTTAAGTTCTTGCAAACATAAAATTCGAATTAGGTCGAAAAGGATATAAAGTATACCGAAATGCATAAAAATATATGAATTGTCAATGGCGAGGAAGAATATAAATTGTTAACAGACGAACACAAAGAATATGTATAAATAATGAATTCGTGCAAGAACCCTGTAAAGTAGTAAATTGAAATGCATTATTATACGAGGATGTAGAGAACTCTTTTGAAAGCAGAACCGAACGATTTCTATATGAATATTCGCCTAACAACTAATTAAATGTATGTACGTAACTCAAACTCAATTTCCACGCCATCTGTGGAAATCCATATACCAAAGTCAAAGGAACGAAGGAGAAAGAGATAAAAGGTCGGGAAGGAAAACTATAAAGCATCATATGTTTATATGTAGATATATATAATTAAACAAGCCTCTTATAAAACATGTATCTTTATAGAGCGTTTCGTTTGTAAATTCCCCAGAAAACCCTTCCCCTCCCAAACCGATTCCCAATCCAAGGTGAAAGGATTTGTGATTTGCAATAGAAGAAAATAGTCAAAAGAACTCGTAAAATCTTTACAATGTATTGGCTAGAAGAACCTTGAGAGCAAAATTCAACTCAATCCAGATACGTAACTTTCGGCCTCATTCTGTAAGAAACTATTAATTTAAGTTTCAATTCAGAAAATTAAAAAAAATTGGAAAACACATAAACATAGAATGTAGAGATTCACAAGAAACAAAATTCGAAGGCGTTGATAAAAATATATATATTTGAAACGAAACAAAAACATTAAATACACCCAAACATTTGTGCGAAATTGAAACGAAATGTGGAAGCTAAACAATTTGTTGTAAATAAAATTTAAACTTTAGTGTAAACAAGATGGATGGAGAATGCAGTGGGCGGGCTGCAGGCAAAGCAAAAAGCATAAAGAAAATTATAATTAAATTACAAATGAGATTTTGTTTTTATTTGTAATATTTATAATAAAAATATAGTATTTAAAAATTTAATCTGATGGAGGTTTTACTGGCATGGGCTTTTCTTTTAGTGGGCCAAAGAATGCGGATCTTTTGAATGGTAAGATAAGTGTTTCAAAACATGAATATTTCAGTCTTCAGTTGATAATTCCTTGTATTTTCAGTGACTTCCATTGTGCAATAATGACATGAATGGGATTTCCTAAGGCCACTGATTATGTCAGAGGGTAAGCGCTGAATTGAAATAACAATTTCACGTGGAATCATTCACTAAACATTCGCTTTTTGCAGGCCTCGAACACGGACCACTTCTGAAAACGATCTTATTAATCTGACATCATAATAAGCGATTAATCAAGTGGCATTAACAAAGCTCTGGCCAATGGCCAGCCCAGACACCTGAGCCCCGGACCCAAAGACCACGATCAGCAGCTGCTCCACCCGCATAAACTGGCCTTAACTTGACTCAACCCGAGCCAGGCGCTCAAACAAATTGAATTCTCATTGTTCGCATAATCGCCGGCCATTTGTAATCGCGAAATTCAGTGAATGTGCTCACGTTTGTGTCACAGAATGGCATGAATAATTCAGGCAGAGTCTGGAATTTTGAGTTTTCAAACTGCACAGCTAATGCAATAGATGCCGGCATTCTCGCCGTTGTGTTTGCCGCAATCACAGCGCATCCCTAGTTGACATAAATAGCCTGGGATTTGAGCAGCTGCCAATTTGGACTCACGGATGCGAATGTGCATATTCCATTTCCATGGCCGAATCAGCGACATCGAGAAGACGCATCCATTCCCACAAGATTTTCTGCCAAGTTTGAGTTCCTATTTGGTTTTCGGTCTGATGAAGTTAATTAAAATGGTTCCCATTTGGCCCTCAAATAGAATTTTCATTATGAATTCTACCTAGCCCACAGAATGTAGAGATCTAGCTTTGAAAGTGTACGCACCTATGCTGTGGACCTCTTATTCGATGGGGTGTGATAATGAGTTGAATGCCTTATTACAGAGATATTTTCGAGGGACTGATTTGTAATTTCGGCTAAATTATCCATAAGCTAGCACAGGATTATAAGTTGGCAGAATATGGCCGTAAAAGATGTCACAAACAAGTGTGAGATGGAAAATAAGTGTAAGATCTAAATATTAATAATTAAAGTGTAAAGTGTTTATTATTTAATAAGATCAATAGCTAATTAAACACATATCTTAAATTGTATCATATAAAATTTATTAACTTATTTTAACCAATTTTTATTAAATTTAAAATCGCAATTTCACAAGTTTTACCTCTTCAAAAATGTTATTTTGATTTTTATTTCCATTTTACAATGTTCATTAACTATGATGTCTATAGGTTTGTATTAAATGTTTATTTTTTGTTTTCTGATTTTAAATTTCATTGACAAAGAATTCTTGAATGATTAAGCAAGTTATTCCAATAACTTTAAAGAAAATTGGATGAATCGAATAACTAAGGATTTTAATTAATGAACACAAAGCTCTTCGATCAAAAACTATAGTCCAATAATAATGATGTAACATAAATGTCTGATATTTAATATACCAGTAACCCCCGCCATCTGTAAACGAGCAAACTGCAACATTCAATGATCGAGCCATCTGCCTAGGGCCAATCCGAGATGGATACCAAGTCACTTAAGACATCTCACACTTTCGGATCGAGTGAGTGCGATGGAGAAACTATCAATAATCACTTCGCTGGAATTAAGACAACACAAAAAAAATGGGATAAATCATTAATTACGGAAAGCAAATTGAGACCGGTTGAGAATTTGTAGGAAACAAAGCAAGATGTCAGAAAGATGCCACTCGAGCTAATAATGAAGACAGTGCGAAGCGAGCGGACAAGTGCTCGGAGACCGGGTTCACACAATCCATCAATCGATCGGCCATCGATCCGTCGATCCATCAAGGCACATAAATCATTGGAAGGGCGACTGGTCGATAATTAGAAGTGGAAAACAAACTCCAATTGCCAGTGCCGATTTCAATTGCGCAAAAACCCATAACACATCCTGGCTGGCAATCAGCCAAATGAGCTCCTAATAGAATATTAACTCCCAAAAAGCGATTCGGGCAACCGCCTAACCGAGTGCAGTGGTTATGCCGGGCGTATTGGAGTCGCATTTGGACCCAGCACGCTCACAGATGCAGAGATACGGATACAGGTGCAGAGATGCCCGAACAGCAGGCAGGTAAACTGGGCCCGGAGCAAACCAGTTATGGGCCCCAACCGAACGCCGAATTCAAGTCCGGTTTTGAGCCGAATTCGAAGACGAGTTCGAACTGCGAAAATTCGGAGATCGCACCACTACCAGTGCAGCGGGCACCAATACAGCGACAGCTACCTGAGCGGGAGAGCGCAGCCACACCACCGAGGCTTCGAGCTCGAATTCGAGTTCGAAAACGCGCGGCCCGGTCCTGAACCCGGGTCCTCTAGCGGACCTGGGCAGTTCCTCCTTTTCTGCCGTGCGATGCGCATGCGACGTCGAAGGGCGAACGCTCCGCACCACACCATCTTACCCAGCACACAGCGACACGGGAGTATCGGTGGCATGGCCGCTCCAAGCGCGACGCACTCTACGCACACACTTGTCGCCTCGCTCGCACCCGCACTTGCCCCATGCGCATGCGCATGCGCGTCGATTGGCTCCGCCCCCGGGTTTCGAAATACTTGACTGACTTTCAATATGGCCGCCGTTTTGACAGCTCCTATTGTTGCTGTTGTGCGAGTGTGAGTGTGAGGGCGATGTGTTTGTTGTAGGGGCCACCATTTGCCGGCGATCCGATAGAGTCGGTGTGCACTTGCCGCCGGCGGAACGGAAACAAAATGTTGTACTACTGGCAAACACCGACCAACTCTCCAAAATGTTAAACATTATGCAACTGATTATTTAAAAATAAAACTATATTCATATTTAAATAATTGAAGCACAAATTCGGAAGGCTTTCGCTCACTTTACTATCTTTTTATTTTGTTTAGCTTTTATGAAGCATAACATGCATAAACATGTTGTAAAATATTTTAAAATTAATTGGCTGTAAAAATTTTCATATATGATAGAAATTTAATAAAAATATATTACTTTGTGATTACTACAAAATTTGTGTTACACAATAAATTACAACAAATATTTATATGATCTACGATTTTGAAGAACGAGTTTTTGAGCTTCACTTGCAAAGTAATAATCACGTTTATTTAAATGTTTGAATGGATTGGTCTTGTTAGATCCTTGTTGCACTAATCTTGTTTTTTATTCGTAAATAAATGAAGGGCTCAATAGAAGTTTATAAAAATAAAACTTAAAAAGGATGTCTAATAAATACTACATTATTATTTATGGGTCTTAAAGACACATTAAAATACTTTAATAAGTACATTCGCCATCGTTTGTATTTATCAGATCCTTAAAGAAATGCTTCATTTTCAACACCATCTGATTGAGTTTTCGATTTCAATTACCGCCACCAACTGTTGAGTTTATTAGACAGGACGGAAAGAAGCTTACCGCCTTAAACAGAGTGCATAAATTTCCCTATACGTCTCAATCTTTTCGTGCGATATGGCTGGCCATTAAAATTAAGTAATTTGAAGACAAGGCAGGGAAATGTTGTCACAACATTCCAGTAATTACCCGTAATGCCGAAAGAACACAACAATCCCGACTGCGACCAGGAACGACGTCGCTAATGATCGAATCATTTCGGATAATGGCCCGAATGAAGAAGCAGGGAACTGTATCTGTAACTGTATCTGGAACTGTTGGCCATAAGAAAGGCCAGCGACAAAAAGCGGAGAGCGAGATACTCGACTCACCAGAAGTCAAACTGAAAATTGAGCTGCAGATGTAAGTAAATCAAATAAAATCACGTGTCATTTGTCTCAGCGACTCATTGAAAGATAAGATTTTCGGTAGCAGGAGCGTTCGCGTGGGTTGGAAGAGCCCCAGATACAGATGCCGATAGGGAAACAGGAACTCGGAGCCGGTCAAATGCACAAAAATGAAGTGCGAACCCATTAATCAAGGCTTTACTAAATTTAATATGCGGTTAAAAGTGCTAATGACGCTGGTCGGGCAATCGTTTAAGCCTCGTCCCCCAGAACCACCCCCGCCCCCGCACACAAACCCACTTCGAGGAGCGGGACAGGAGCGGGCTGAGCCCAACGGAACCAAACCAGACCGAACCGAACCGAACCGAAGAACCGGCGGAGAGCAGGGCAGTACATAAAGTTTAATGAGGAACCACTTAACACTTTCAGAGCTTTTTACGTTCTGCTGTCATTAGAATGATTTTTGCCACTAAATGCGATCCCAGAAAGCACTGGAAGAAATTTGCGGAAGGTTGAATAAAATAACAGATAAATGTGACAAAATATATTATCTTTTGAATATTCCAAATACATTTTTGTATCGACGGTTCGGGAGATTTAAAAAAAAAAATATAATAAATATAAATTATTGTCTCACAAATTGTTAATTTGTAAATTAAAATCTACTAGAAGAACGACTGCTTTTCGATGAAAGGTATTGTATAAGGACTCCTTGCAATAGCTAACGATATTTTTTGCTAAAGTGAGTAAGTGGCACTGTACCTATCCTTCCCGCCTTTCTCACCCGTCCTCAGCCTGCGGCCAGTGCATACTTCCTTTCGAACCCACGTCGGCGTCAATGGCTATGGCGTTGTCGTCATTATCCGGCCATGTTCGCAATATTGCACTCTCCCAGCCCCGCCCCAAGCCGCCGCCCGCATTTGGCACGAGCAGGGGCACCGAAACAAAAACTGATTCTGTTTCTGGAGCTGAAGCCTGGCCCCAGGGTTGCGCGGAGGGGAAAGGAGGGGCACGGACTTACCGCCCTCACTGTATTCCTTCGGAGGAGGCGTCAAGCTCCAAGGAGCGGAGGGGTTTCCCGGGAAAGGGGGAAGAGCGGGAGTGCGGAGCGAGCGCGTGTATTTTCAAAACAAATCGGCAACAATTTCATTAAATGAGTATCATATTAAATTTAATGATGCAGCCGTATTTCAGTTTTCGTTTCGCTTTCTGTGTTTTTCCTGCCCGCTTTTTGTTCTAGGAGGTGGGCTGTAGGATCGAGGAGTTGTGCAGGGCAGATTCAGGAACCAGAAAGACCAACGGTAGCTGATTTCGGGAAACCCTCGATTATGGATAGGGACATGTTGAAATCGAGGTGCTCGGCATTTATATTATGAGAGATATCCACATTATATCGCCGACATTTGGCTGGCTGAATTTACGCTGCTTTTTGAAGTTTTCCTTCTTATTTTCTGGTATCTCAGTGACGAATTGCCATCTTAAATAACAACGATTATGGTTTGTAATACATCTCGCACCTTGCAGCTCATTGATACTTATCCTCCAAATCATTAAGACATTGACTTTTAATTATCACAGTCTCGACTTCTTCTATTCACCAGTCAATGCATTAGGACTAGGGGATGGATAGCGAATAAGAAGCATTCAGAAGTTCACTTTTAAAAATCGTCCAAAGATGTATTCAAAAAACGTTAAGGCAATGGATTTGCTATTTTGTACAGAGTTTTGTCAGCAAGTAATAATATACATGCTTTATAAAACCATTTTAAATCTGAGGTAGTTGCGTTTGCTTTAAAATTAAAACTGTTTTACAATTTTTGTATACTTCGTTTTTATTCGTTTCCTGATGGAAGCAAAGAATATATTTTAATTGTATCTCAATCAAATATCTTCCCGCTACCACCCTAGCTAGTCTAACTGCCAATGGGCTAACTAATTCAGTGTCCTTCTCAAGAGCCCAAGAAAATGAAACAAAGTCAAAAAAAAAACAGAGAAAATATCCTGGGAAATAGAATAATGCGTAAGCTCAGTCAAGTCCATTACCAGGGAGTGAGGGAGACGGCGTTCGCGGGAGCAAGATGGAGACAGGAACATCGATTGATGTCTGACTGGGCGGGGTGGGGAAATTAACCAATTTATCTTTGTTTTCCGCACAACCAGAGGAAGCTGAGCAGAAAGCTTGAGGAACAAAAGCTCAGGACAAAAAGTTTACAGTAAAAGGCCAACAAAAGGATCTGCCAGGACACATCAGCAACAACGGCGACAATGGGGAGAAAAACAAGGAAAGGGTGGCGGAGTCGAGGAGTTGCACTGAAAGGATTCAGCCATTATTGGAGGGTCTTCGAGCCTGCGGGGTCGGGGGCTGCCCCGGGCGGAGTGTATTGCCAACGTGTGACACATTTCTGCTTTTAAGGAGGATTGCATTTGTTACGCGTGCGTTGCCTCCGCTACGGTTCAGCGGCAATCGATCAAGAGCAAACATTTTTCGGTTCGGTTCGGTTTTTTAGTGGGGCTGCCTGTTGAGGTGGGGCAACTGAGGAGAACCCGGGGAGTGGGACAGGGAATTTAGTCAGTTTGAGTGAGTGCACTCATATATTATTCGCCTGCTTCGCCCTGCCCTGCCCTTTCTTCCCCCGTCCTCGCAACTCCTTCCCTTTGTGTGTGGCATTAACGAGGAGGGGACGACAGCAAGGACAACGACAGTGGCAGTGCAGGGAGAGAAAAGTGGGGGAACAACACTCATATGTTTTTTAAATATTTTATGATGAGTTTTAGCTACATTTCCAAGTAGGTGCGCCCAGTTGGTCAACAATGAATTTTGCAGAGTTAGTTAGGAAAATCTTCCTAGACCGTTTTATGATAGGATTAATAAAGAGAATTCTATGGTCTAAATTGAAACTCAAAGCGTAGTAAACAAAAAAATATTTTAAAAACAAATAATAGAGTGGAGATTACTAAAAATTTTAAAAAAATATATTACCATTTTAAATGTCACTAATTTTATTTATTTGTAATACTGGTTAGTATACCTTCAGCAAATTGGTTACAGTAGTAATACAAAGTTTAGTTACCCTGTTGACATCAGCAATCTCCCAGTTTTCCCGCAGTGTAGAAACGATGTCCTGCCGCTTCCAGGCACACTTTTACCCTGCCACGCTGAGTCGCTGCCTGTCACGCAATGCTGCATGAAATTTGCCTGCCGTCGCGACCTGCCTAGGCGCACTTTCACTCTCACTGTCTTCCGGCCGAGAGCAGCCCATCCCTCCCCTGATCCCTGGCCCTTGCCGAACCTCCTCCCCAGGTAACAGTTGGTAACACTGCCACTGGCGTTGGCCTAATGTTATTGGGTCGTCCTGCTGGCGGGGCCATTCCTCATTTTCCGTTTTCCTCAGTTTTACATTTGCGGCGACTGCAGATGTGCCGACAGCAGCAGAAGTGGCAGCAGCCCGTGGCTTGCTGCAAATATTACGTGTCACTCTTCACATGGCCACGCATCCGTTGCATCGTTGTTTACACTGCCGACGCCCCCACAGGCCCCCTATAAAACCCAACAAGAATCCGCTTTCCACGGCCGGACGGGCAGGAGGCAGCTCAGGAAATTAAATTCCATAAATCTTGGCTGCCTGCAAAGGAGTTGCATACGGGATTTGCCGCAGGGTGAGCTCACTTTTTAATATGCTAAGTGGGGACAGCAACACGTGGTTGCCAAGAAGGGAAAACTAAACTTAACGCGGTCTTTAAAACTCGAACAGAATCTGTTGGGGTGAAACCGCAGCAGAGGATTAGGGATTGTCGAAAAATATGTCGGTTCAATTTAATTTTTAAAAATGTATTACTATTAACATTAATTTAATTTGCAATAGTCAGTTACAATTATTTTGAAATTGTATCTTTTATTTATGTGAACAATAGCCAAAAGCTTAAAATTAAAGGTAAAAGGAGGAATCGGTCTTAGTTGCTAAGACCTTCGGCTGCCCTAATTGTTCTAAAGGTTTACTTAATCAGAGAATAACCTTTTTTGATTGTATAAAGTTGAGGATTTGCTGGAGATTTTCAAATTAAGGGCAACTTTAAAGATCCTTTATCTGCATCCTTAATTTCAAACAATTAGAGGTAAAATATACAACGTTTTTTAATTTTTTGGATGAAATGGGGTCCATGGATCAAAATTTTTGTTTATTTTCTTTTGTTTTCTAATATTTCACTCTTAATTTAAATTTAATAAAGTCCAAAAATTGCTTTGATTTTTGTCCAAAAATCACTAGTGGTTTCAAAATGTATACATAATGGAGGGGATGCACAAAATTTTTGCACTAACCGGCAGTAAGTCCACTCCTTAAGATCATCTGATCTTAGGCCAAATGGGCGTAGATTTGACCTCCACTCCTTCATTTGGTGAACAGCGAGTTTGACGACATCCGACGAGGCCAGCGGCTCCGTCATCATCATTAGAAACTGCGAAAAGCCCACCAAATACCAAATACTCGGCGGTGGCCTTAACTCGTTTTTGATGCTGCAGCAGCAATCAGAGGCAATCACGACCCACCACATATATGGCCGGCCAACTGATGGATCGGACGGACCACGGAATTCATTATCCACGCTCCCAGCCAATCCGCAGGTGCCGCTCGGGACTCCAAGCCCGTCGCTGGTAATGCAACTTTAATTGCCGATCAGTCGTTAATTGTGGCAAATTACGGAGTGAAATGGGAATGCAAAAAGACAAACCCGAGCCAAACGCAGATTAACAGAGACCAACTCCTCGGTGAGGCCGAAGAAAAAGGAATATTTTGATTGGAGTAATTAAAAGCGACGCTTTTGAGCGCCACCAAAGGAAGTCGCTTGATAATGTGTCTGCGCATGGACAAAATGTGGTAAAAGTTGGGGCATCAACTTGATAAATGTTACACGCAAAATGTTTTTGAGGAAACAAAATGCAAGCCTCCTTTGCTTTGTTGCTGAAGAAGTTAATTCGCCATTTTATAAATATCTTAAATAAGTTGAAATACGAAAGCAATATCCAATTTCCCGTGTGAAAGTATATCGAAGTTTTGCATTTTCTTGCTGTTTTGATTGATTGGGTTCAACTCCACAACAGCCAAAAATACATAAAGTGAGTTCCATCAACATAAATGATGTGTAGTTTTATGTTTGACTTTAAAAAGAATGTCGAAAATTTAAAACATTTATATTACATTTTTAAGCTAACCGAAAAAGTTAAATGGTATTTCGCTTATGGGAATATTTTTTTGATGGTTCAATTTTAAATAATTCCATACTATTTGGAGCTGCTAAAGCGATCGATTGGAGACGCGTAACGGAAGTATTGCGATCTTCGCCAGCAGGACCCCAATTATGGTTTTTATTCCCACTTCTGGAGCTCCACCCGAGACAGAAATACCCCGGCCGAGCTCAGGTGTGTGCATCTTGCACAGCTCATAAATATTTCATCGCAAATTTAGAAGCAGCGGAGAGAAAACGATTTAGCCTGTTGCACTTGGATGCCCCGGCTTCTGGATGTGCTACCTTCCTCTTATATGTACATACGTGGTCTTATGCAAGTGTGATTAACAAGAATGGTGGCAATTACAGGAAATTGCTTCCTTGCACCTTCCGTAGACGTCGGAAAACGGGCAAAATAAAGGAAGGCAGGTTGATTATTTCATACGGAAAATGTGCGTGCACTTTTTACTTAATCGCAAATTTTATGCATGTTTAATGAAGACGTTTCGTCGGGGAGCCACCTCTCTCCAGCTCATTTTGCAATCACTTTAAAAGCCATAATAAGGGTGAAATTTTAATGACTTCATTGGCCGGCTTGGAGCAGCGCGGCTGGCTGGCCTGTTGACACAGCCATTACCCACTGTAAAGGAAACTCTACTGCTCCACTCCCCATTTAGTGCGTGTTTTGGCCCTAATTCGACCAAGTAATTTTGGTTTTTTGTTGCTAAATAATTCGGTCGATTATGGAAAACGGCCTTATAAGTGGTGGCTGGTAAGTGCATTCAACGTTTTCTGCCTTCTGGCCAGCCATTTTGGGAGAGGCAGAAGAAAGGGAAGAAAGCGGGCCCACACAATCAAAGGCCCTGCCGGTTTATCTCTGGGATGCCATTAAGGTAGCCGCTCATCTATTGACAGGTAGAGAATTTATCGCCTGCCTGTCGGACTGACCAGGCTCAAATGGGCTGGAAAACCAGTTTTCCCACCGCTTTGCCAGCTGCGTGGGGTCAATGGCTGATTTTGGTTCCCTGCCTTTTCGCCTTCTCCTGCATTTTATTTTAATTAACAAACAAATCCATGTGATTTGAATAAAGGCTAAATATGTTGGACCAGGGGTAGGGAAAATAAATAAATCTAAAATGCACCCGGTGGCCTAAAACAAAGGCTACTGACTCGGGCAGATAAGGAAGATCATTTGGAAAATCATTTTTCATTTTGTGTATTTAAATAATCTCTTAAAACGAGCTTACTTAAATTATATAAAGCACAAAGACATGGTTAAATTAAAATATTAAAAATATAAATCAAATGTTCTACTTTATAAAGCAACTTTTAACTATCTTATTTTGGCGGTTTTGTTTTACTGCGCTCATTTTCATCCTCCCCTCTATAGAAGCATAATTACTTTATTAATTACTCAGATAATTCGAAGTTGCTGCATTTCTTTCTTGCTCTTTCAGGCAATCAATGTGCATGTAAATTATATGCGAACGTATGCATTTTAAAAGCACAATGAAACAACTTGTTGCCCTGAAACTGGTCGAGCGTAATTGTTATGGGGCTAATTAAAAGCGAATTAAATTTAAGCATCAGTCTCACACTAATGAATATATATTGATAATTACCATAATTATGCAAATGTGCAACAATTTCGTACGGCACGGAGGCGAGTAGCCCCAACCCTCACCCATTTGCATTAACAGTCGGTGAATGGCCCGAAAGCAATTTCCAAATTGTGGGCCATTTGTCGCTGAGTGTAGATACGGAGGAGCCGAAAACTCATCTTGAAAACGACGTCAACACATGTCCTTCAATTGCAGCAGGCCGATTTATGGGATCGCTCTCCTTTCAGCGGCCCTACCCTTAACCTTTGACACCACTGCACCCCGACCTACTCTCTCCCATTTCACCATTGTTTGCGTATGGAATGTCCTTGACATTTCCGGGATGCGTGGCGAATTGATATGCAAATATTGTCCGTTCGACTGTTCGGCAATCCTTTGTAATCCTTCTCCTAGGTAGTCCATGTCCTTCAAAACGTCAATTGCCAAGTGACAGTGACCGTCATAAAACCTCGCTCTGCACACATCCTTTCTCCGCGTGGGCGGAATATTGGGTGTTTGTTTGTTTTGTGTTTTGACTCTATCCTTTGTGGCCCACTGTCTGTCGGTGATTTATGGCCTACGACTTTTGACTCCGACGAGCCAGATGCGAATGGGTGCAAAATGGCAAATGGTAATGGGAATGGGATGTGCCGACAACAGTAGATCAGTTTCCATTTCACCGCCGAGTCCAGCGGTTCGGACCAGAACTCTCCTTTGCTGCAAAGTAAGTTAAGCGAATCTCTTAAATTTTCCACCATTATATATTTTTGAAAGAATTTCTTTCTTAAAATTAAAAAATTAAATAAGTATTGAAAACATTTTAATAATTACTGTAATTTTATACAGCATATTGCTTGTATTAAAAAGCGTTGTGCTTTTACGGCCCCACCTCGTCCAGTGTTTAAATTAAAATTCCCAATTCTTTGTTACATTCAATTTTACCCCATTCCGTAAACAATCTCGACTACCACTCCGCGTGTGTGTGGTCCTCCCTGACCATTCTAGCCCACTCAATTTGTAGCCACAAAATTGAAAGCCGAATAACAAAACCGAAAAGCGATCGGCCAACACAATCAACGGGATATTTAATTATAATTTTCTCTAGCGAAATAAATGAATTCTGGTAATGAAAATTCGCTCACTTTAATCGACTCGCGCGGCGGCGTGACGATGATCGATTTCGAAAGCCCACGATCCCCGGCCAGAAGAGATGGGGCAGGGGACCAGCACACCTGTTTGGCCCTGGTCCGCGCTACTCCGCCGAAGACTGCTTCTGCCATAAGACCTTGTTCCAATGGATTATTAATGGTTGGCGATCGATCGTGGGCCGATCCAGCCGAACGCTGCTACAGAAATAGCCACAAACATAGCTGGTAGCCGGTGCAGCAACTCCTCCCTTCGGCTCATCCACTTGGCTCGCAGGGCAGCGGGCGTTAGCGTTTAGCGTTAACGTTAACTCAATCGACCTGTCATTTAGACCTCAGCTGGCTCCTCGCATAATTGCCCCCGTCACTTGAAGCCGTTCTTCGGCACATCATTTATAAGGGTCCTCTATTTATAGTCCCTCGATCCAACTACACTCGGAGGAACTAAGCCACAAAGACAAGGCACAGTCAGACCAGATAGTCGTACACTTTATATCAACAGATACGATTCTGAAATACATTTTTCAGCTCTTATGCCCTTAAAATTCTGATATAACAAAGAATATACAATGCAAAAAGTTTTTATAATGGGTCAAATATCATAAGTACCTAAAATATGAAAAGCTCTGACTCCTTATTAATCCCCTTTTAAAAACTGTGTCTGCAACACTTGGGCAAATTGTTTAAATGGTAACCGATTTAGGAATTAAAATCGCTTAGTGTTGCTAACTTCCATATCTTCAATTGAAAAGCTAACAAGAGCAGAGTTCGTAAGTTAAAGATCGCTAAGGCAGAATCAGAAAGATACTATAGGAACGTACTTCAGAGTGGAAAGAACTTTGTGGTTTCCTCGTTTGAAGATTTGCATTGCTGGCCGGCGAGTCATTAATCAATATTTGGTGGAAATTAATTAGCCATCGTTTGGCTCTGTCTTTAATTCGATTTGTATGCGATATCGGCTGGGTGTGAAATTCACGTTTGGGCTTCATCAATCACCCAACTCCACTCCGACCCCGGCCCCGCTCCACTCGAAACGATCAAACAACCTATGTCGACATGGAGTCTACTAAGGTGCTGCTAAGGATACAGAAAGTCTCTAACGAGGCAGACGACGTGGTACCGCGGTTCGGGAGTTCTACGACCACCCAATCACCTCGTCTTGTGTCGACACACTTTTCAATAGTTTATGCATTTCGGTTTGGTTTTCGGTTTTAATTTTGGCCGAGTTCATTAATTTCCGATCCGACCGACTGCCCACGGATGCGATCCTTCGCAGGGGCCTGAACCGGAGTGGAACCGAGTTCTCTGGGCTGGACGTGCGTTTAGCACATCTTTGCAGTGGCATCTCAAAGGCTTTCATTAATTCTGACCGCTACGCTCGTTGTATTTTGTTATTAATGATGTTCAACAAAACGGCGGCTCTTCGGTTCGCTTTATTTTGGTTTTGGTTTGGATGTTTGGACTGTTTTCCCTTTGGCCGCTGACACATTGGCGGGTGGTTTCTGTTTACTCTGCTCAACCTCATCATGGTTTCAGTTGTTCTTCATATTTTATAGGGACACGCAGGTCTCGGTTTATCATTACTTAATGTTGAATGATGTCGAGTGTTTGTTTTGACGGCGACTGTCCTGCCGGGCCTGCCAAATTAAACATTTAGCACTGTGATTAATGAATTTCCAATTTGTTGTGAGTAACTCCTTTCGAGAGGAGAAGTGTAACGAAGATTTGGTATTGGGTATGGACAAGAGTAACACGCGATTTTGCGAAATATTTAATTTAATTTGTTGTATTATTCCTGGGATTGAGCAACTATTTATCAAAGAACATGCTTTTTTCATAAATGGGAACATAAATAAATATAGTTAGAAGCTTAACCGTCCAACTTTCCATTTAAAAAGGGGAATTTAAATGAATTACCTATAACGTATTAATATTAGATGCGTGACTTCCCTTACATATTTTATTTCAATAGTCTAACCCAACCCCCATCTCTATGTTTATACTTGCAGAACACTCAAATAAACTCCCCAACTATAAAGGCTTGGGATCCCCGAAAGAATGCAAATATTTGTGAATCGAAAACACTTAATGCAAACACATTTACTGATTTCCGGCACAACACACTGATTCCCGAAAACACTGATATGAGAAGGGAAGGGAACAAACACAAGCACCCCCAGCACAAAAGACTTTCCCCTGACTCTGGGGAAAAGGCACCCAGAGAAGCCAATTCTAATTCTCAGAAAATGCTTTTCATAAAAAATGTCGAGGGAAACAAGGAAAATATTTGACATCAAATTCGTCAAACTCATGCGTCGAGGGCGTTTGGGTGGTAAGAGGGTGGTGGTGGATGGTGGGTTGTGGTGTGGGCGGGGTGGGCGTGGGCGACGACTTCGGCAAGTGGCAGAGTGACTTTAAGGCCCAGGACAATACTGAACACTGAGCAGGATCCGGAACACAGGACCCTGCCCGCGTTCCTGTTCCGGCCTTGCTGCCTCTCTGTCCGTCTGCCATTAGAGGCTCAAATGGAAAACGAAAATGTCTGACATTGACAAATGCCATCCGTCATTGCAAACACAAGATTGATATAGATTGGAATGTGACACAAAAATACGCACAACTGCCACCACCATCGCAGCACCACCACCATGACACCACCGTAGCACCGCCATGATGCCAATGGCCGCCATACGCACGATTCTGGGTGCGTGAGTCTCTGTAGAGGCAGGGTGCACCGGGAGAAAAATTAAGAAAAGACATTACAAACAAATTCCAATTATGTTGCATATGAAACATCCGTCAAAAAGCTAAAATCACCCACGCATACACCAAGCCTTTGGCGTATAATGGCTTACAAACACCATCACTTTAGGATGGAAGGAAAAAAGGTTGTGTTAAAAGAAAACTTAAAAGTAGTCAATTAAAGAATTTTCAATATTTTATTTTTACCATTTGGTGAAAAATGTCTTTTCAAATTATATAAAACCATAGTGCCCTAACAGTTCAATTGGATATCATTATTATTTAATAACAGAATTATAATAAGTAAGGAGTCGTTATCTCAATTGCGCGGCCTTAAGTTGAATATTTATGTGATTAATCCAAATAATATAACATTCAAAAGAAAAATTCAATGGCCACTTTTGGCTACTTTTTCTCTCAGTGTAAAAGTCGCCGTCTGACGATGACACAAGATGACGACCGCTGATGAAAAACGTCGACGTCTGTCCATCATGTCACCCTTGTTTCCCCAGAGCACAAAAAAAACAGTAACAGAGAACTATGGTTTCCCGAAAAGAATATCCTCGGAGGGATGAAAAGCGGATTTTTTCACGCTTTGTCCTGGGCGGTTTTAAGGGTTCACAAAGGCAAACCGCCTGGTCAATTGTAACAGGCGAAGTATAATTCCGTAAATTTGAAAATACAATTTTAATCGTAACAGATTGCGTTACTACTTAACAAAATGGGCATCTGTCAATACTTGAAAAGGATAACTAATTCATTGAATTTAAGAAAATTATTATATAAAAAAAAAAATCAAATGAAAATAAAATATATTTATTGAAGATCCCAGTGCAGACAAAGTTTTTTCTATAAAAAAGTTCAAAGTTACGTGCAAACAAATATTTATTTATTTTTATTTTTTCATGTAATAATTATTTAACACCTAACAAATTTAAAATTACATATAGTAAGTATCGACGTAAAATATGCTGGCTTTAATTAAAGCAGAGGACTCAAACTCGCAATATAGTATATGGGATTCTTCCAAACTTTTGAAGCCGCCCCGGAAAAACAAAGTAAACCGCATTTCCCTCACTCGCATTTGTGTGTGTGTGCGTGGCACATAATAATGGTGGATTTTCTTTGTTTGACGTTAATTTTTTATTCTTGCTCCTTTTGTCTTGGCTTCTTTTGTAGCCGGCTTGCAACTTGCACTTAAGTTTATTAGAAAGAACAAAGGCGACGCGAAAAACACCGACGAGGGTGTGGAATTTTTTGATAAATTAAGGTTTGCATCCATCTTGCTGTGCAGAAATTTGCATCCCCCAACGCCCCGAAAATCTCAGCTGCTTTCCGCACTTTCTGCTGCTGACAGCGGCAAAGTCTAAATCTGTTTTTAGATTGCAGCGGAATAGTTTCGGAGTTGGCGAGCACATTAAATCGATGTCACCCATGTCGGCACTTAAGCGGAGTTGCCGAACTTTCGTCCAGTCATCGCTCCCCGAATAATAATCAAGTGTTAATTATTTTATGGTTTTCACAGAGTTTCAACCCGCACACACCGCAAATCATCGCTCAAGATACGCATCGATTTCAGCGCTTTCGCAGGAGCGGGCATCGTTTCATTTCCTCCTTTGGGCGACGTAATGAAACTTCCGCTGGCAAGCCCCAGATGAGGCCCCTGCCCCTGGACGCCCCTGGAAAACTAATGCCCTGCCATCAGTTGGCGATGGCATTCAGATTAAGCGCTGCCGGCACTGAATGAACTCGATGCGGTGATAAAAGCATTTATCAACCAAAACAGACGAATAATCGCAAGAGCCAGCGCAGAAAACATGCCCATCCCCGAAAAGGAGCCAACCAATTCAGAATTCGACTCTGAATCCCAGTCTAAGGCTCTTGGCTTTCCCGAACGTGATAATGTTATTTGTGCGGCACTTAAAAAACAATAAAATTGTATTTATGGGCTTGAAATACATCTGCATTGATCCCCCTAATAAATGCCCTTGTCTAACTTAAGTTTTTGATTGATTAATGAACGAAAATAGTCCTGAAAATTTCCGTAACTCAGTTTAGCATCTAGTTCTGTTTTTAATTTAAACAGTTCATATTACTATATTAACATTTAAATTTATGTGCAATTTATATTAATAATATTAATAGGATATAAACTTCTAAAAAAATCTTTTCGAATCTGGACAATACATTTTGGATTTGTAAAGACTTTAATTCTTATCCAATTTTTTCAAGAAGTTTGTTTGGATTTTTATGAGCACTATTAATACCCACAATGATGATGAACTAAAATGAAATAAATCCAACTGATTCCCAAAATCATTTCATAGTCAGGACTTTAAGATTCCGAACTAAAAATTTTAGGAACTTCCGAAAACCAAAAACTTTGCACAGTATACTTCGCTGTAGTTATTTCTGTGTCTCCCGTTACCACAAATTCTGAACTCTTCAAATTAAAAGTGTTTTTGTATATTTTTATATAAATGTAATAATGAACCGCCAAACATTGGATGCCTTACAAAAACTCACTTTAAATAATTATTTTCCGCCCTTTTTTGAATCCACAGATCGTGTTCTGGTTGGAAGATGCCTAATGAGCAACCGAAACCCCTCGCAGATCAAGACAAAGTACACAGTTCGGAACAAGATCTTCGCTTTCTAAAGGGGGCCTGGGAGCGGGGAACATGAACTCACACTTTGGGAATGCAGTCGTAGCCCGACAAAGGTTATTAATCAGTTTCCGATAATTCCGACGACCAGGAGACAAGAGTTTTGAATAAAACTCACAGATGTCTGGGCGCAGAGGTGTACAGTGAGCACTCCGAGCACCGAGGACGTGTCGCAGTCACACTTTTGTTGTTAATTGAACGTGGCAAGCGAACGCCAGTCTCTCCCCGAATTTCCCACTTTCCCGATTTTCCTCTCTCCCACGGCCAATCTCAAGTGTCTTCTGGGGATGTCGATGCCTTCCCACTAATGCCGGATTCATGCTAAGTGGTGTGCTCTTCGATCTCGTTGGTAAGTGTGCTGGCGATGGCTGGGATCTGGGGTCTATTCATAGAAGCGTTGTCATTGGACCTTGCCGCGAGTTGCCAGCTCTTCCGGCAACTGATTGATCACTGCGTCGGCATGGGCGATGCACTTTGACGCCCTCGATTCAATGGGAATCTTCAAATCCGATTCGATACAGGGTCAAAAGTCGTCCGATAGACGCATTGTATAAGGCATACAGATTTAAATTTCAGCATCGTATCGAATACGATAATTCTATTGTTTCAGGTCTTGTTGCTTAATAATTTTTAAATCTAAATTGCAAAAATATTATTTGCCTGCAAAGATAGTATTTCTTAACCTAAATGAATAATCTTAAATATCTATAAAATAGTTAGCATACATTTTGAAGTGCAACGTTAAAAAAACAGGCACATTTAGAAATCGTTCTGTTTCTTGTTAAAAAAGTTGGTTTTAACCATAAAGAAGCCTAACTTAAACAAAAATAAATCCAGTTTAAGCTTTGGTGGGCGAACAGCCTGAACAAAATTCATAGCAAATCCAGGAGCTGGTAACAAACAAAATATCCACCAAGCACAAGAACGCAGTAAACAAAAAACCCAAATTTGTGCCTTTTTTGACTGGCACGCTGGCAAACCACCCCGCTCCCTTTCTCCCTCATTGCCCGTCTCACTTGCTCCTTCGGGGCTGCTGGACGGACTGGCTGCTACTTCTGAATTTCGGCTGTTCGTCATGTCCATCGAGTGATTTTGATGGATTGCTGCCATTAATCTATGACGTACGCAACTACCAAAGGAAATGCCATCATCGTCAAAAGCAGCCCAGCAGACCGAGCCAGCAGCCGGGATCTGAGGCCGAGGGGAGCCAGTGCGCTCTGCAGAGCCAGCAGGGAGGGCTGAATCCGGAGAAGGGATTGGGAACCGGGAATTGGGATCTGGGATCTGGGATCTGGGAACCAGGGCCAAGGCACTCGGAAAACAATGAGCAGGCCAATGCCAAAGGCTCTGAAGGAAATCCAATCCATGCGGCTCAAATTGCGGGCCTGCTCCTGGAAAAAATGTAACGTTTGGGAATTGTTGAATATTTCGCTTTCGGTTTCTCCAGTTCAAACTTTGGGCTCTGTTTGAAAAAGTAACCTTTTGGGGATAACACAACTTTTTTATCGTTTTTTACCATGCTAGAGACATTGTATTGCCAAATATCTCTTTTTGTTAGATGTTGTCTGTTAGTAAGTTAAGATGTAAAATTCAAATTGAAATTAAATTGGACTACATTTAATTTGTTTTTATTGAAGCAAATATTACACCGTAAAAGCCTGAACGGTGCAATATTGATTAAAATCTATCTATCTACATGCATCTACACATCGATCGATATATCTGCCTAATTACTATTTATCTATCTATCTATCTACCTATCTATCTATCTATTTGTCTATCTGTCTATCTATCTTTCTGTCTACCACATACATAAAACCAATTCGAAACTTTAAACTTGAATAATAAAATCTTTTAAAATTACGAAAGTACTTTCAACGCCATAAATACTGCATTAGCTTTGCGACACTTAGATGTGCGTGCTCTACTCCTGCATCCTTTTTCGGGAAATATTCGCAGATATTCAAGCAATCCATTTTCCCTTACGCAACGGCTCCCCGATCCAATCCCAGCGACTCTCTCGACTGAGACGCGCCATGTCAAACCATTTTTTACCCACAGCAACTTTGCATCCCTCGCGAGATGACGGGGGGATATTTGTGTTTCGCGCAGATATTTTTCCACATTTCTACATAAATGCATTTCATGTTTACATTTTTCCAGTGACAAGTGTCTGAATCACTGGGCGCTGCACTGGGATGACATATGGAGGCAGGGAGAGACAGCGACAGGCAGCCGACAATCGATTAATCAGCGAAAAATAATAAGAAACACGTTCGCCCCTGCCCGCCTGGAAACCCAGGCCCTCGGCTCCTCACAGAACCCGGAGATGCAACTGCAGGCGGGTCGGAATTGGAATTGGAATCGGAATCCCTGAATGCGGAACTGATGTCGCCCGGGGCACTCAAAAAATGGGCAACTTCAGCATTTCGGGCAGCCGAATAAATAAAGAGCAGGCGGCAAACAGCACCCGAGGCAACGTTATGACGAAAATTCTAAGATGAATAAAACTTTGGGTCCGAGTTCGGTTTTCTGACGCGTTTTCTCTAGGCGGGGGATAAGAAAATCGTTGACAAAGTCGCGGAGCCTCGAAATGAAGACAACAAAGCCAAATGAACGAAAGCGTCAAAGCCAAATGACCGACCAAACTCATTACAACGAAACTTCAAATTACCCAAATTAATCTAATTTTGTGTGAGTTTGTTTGGCCAGGCCGTTGTTGTTTTCAATGTCAATGGGTTGAGTGGCTTGTCGGAGGGCCAAGTTTTGATTCTTCCCATCGTTCGGCTGTCATTTGATTCGGCTTTCTGGTTGCCTTTTGTTCACTCTGTTGATCCCTCTGTTAACACATTTCCCACATAATGGGGAATTGTGTTTGTCATTTGTTCGTTATTCACTCGGCGGCATTTGAATATTGAAAACAAATTTCTCTTCCACTTACTCCTCGCTAATTTTCGTGTGCACTGAGTTAATTATATCTTAAACGGTTGCCACGGGTTCCACTTCAAAGCCTCCTGCACAACGATCTGTCACTCAAACAAGCCAATGGCAAAAGTCAGACAGCGATTCGCCAGCCCTTTGATGTCAGAAACTGCACTCGAATCGCGAAAGACATGACAGCGTGACACGAGTCTGTGAACAAGATATTTTCTATGATGTATTTTTATCTATGAAAAGTTATAGTCAACAAAAAGTGATAACGGAAATAAATATCACAGCAACTATTATATTTATTTTTAAATTTAATCAGGAAAGGTTTTTGATAGGCAGAGGCAACGAAATTTAGAGATAACAATATTTGAAATATACTGTATTTTTTAATGAATTAAGTTTCTGACACACACTATTTTTTTCTTATCGATCACAAGATCATTATGATCTTCAAAAAGGGAACATAACAGGTGTAACTTTTATTTTGAAAATCAGTTCGAAACGGGCATTAGAAAAAGATCCCAGAATAAGAGCAATTTACTGCATTTTAAATAAATTTTATAGTTAATTGTGATCAACTTCAAACAATTTAGTTTATTGTGAAAATTTATCCTATAACTATGATTTGTTTATACCTGTAAAACTTACCACTTGCAAATACATGCTAATGTATTAAATATTTTCAGATTGCTTTTAAGTAAGATACAAAAATTATAACATTTTTGTTCCAAAGAATAACGATTTTTAAAATGAATTTGGGGAAAGCTTGCAAATTATTACACATCAAAAACAAAAGATGACAAGAAAATTTAGATTTAATTTATAAAAATATAACGTACAAGATACAAGTTGGATGCAATTTATATTCTCGTAGGTTTTTAAAATTAAAACGGAGTAAAATGAGTGCACCAGTATTTGTAAGGCCTGGACCTCATTCAAAAAAGCTATAAATAATGAAAACTTAAAATAAAAATTGGAAAACATTTATTTTTAGACTATTATAATTATTATTTTTACATGATGCTCAATGAACTTCTGAGTATAGACTTATTAGAGATGCTGATGGTTCATCCAGCTCCCATCTCAAGGTGCAATCTGCTGCCCACCCGACTGCATCTAGATATACGGCTGCATAGCTTCGTCGCGCCGTCGACGCCGTTGGCGTCATTATTAATTTGTGCCTCGCATGCGGGAGCGGCTGTCGGGAGCAGAAGTTTTCAAAATGAATTTTTATGCGCCTCTGCCACTGCCTCGCACAGCAGCTTCTGCAGCTCCCATTTTGTTATTTTTACTTTTGGCATCACGCGGCTGCCACTCCCGCAGTCCACAAGCACTCCCCCGTTCTTCCCGATCCCGACTGCCGCTGTTATATTTGACATATTGCCGACATTGATAGTATGAGACGTTGCAATGAAATTTGTTGTGCTCGTCAACGGGAGTTGCGGCCATTACTCAACCGCCGACAGGGAGGCGCATTCAAATGACAGGAGATTTCCGTGACCCAGGCGCCCTTTAACCTCTAGGTGCATTCAGTTCGAGCAGATGTTCGAGCAGATGGGGTGTGGGAGGTGATTGGGTGTTCCCAGGAAGGTGCCTATTTATTTTTACTTCTAATATAGTTTCCAGATTATTTATATTCTTCGGTTACTTGATAAGTAAACCTTTTCAACGCACACTGTGCAATTTGTATAGTATCACTTAAGCGGTGCTCTAACTTTTAAGTTTTCTTATTTTCCCCAATGCATAAAAGGAGCACTTCCAACCCCCTGATGCCAATCCACGAACTCATCTCACTTCCTGCACTGCATTAGCCCACAGATCATCTACCTCGGATGTTGCTTTCCATCGATTACAGTGGTTTCCTTTCGGCCATTACACCAAAGTCGGCCATTTTGCAAGTGCACCGAATGACTGCAATTAGTTGAACCCAACCGAATTTCACTTTCCTAACAGTCGGAATAAGTGCGTAATTTCCTCGTTGAGGCAGCCACGCATGAAATGCAATTTTTCACTTTCCCTTTCGCCGGCTGGCTCTCCCCTGCCCATTCATTCAGCTGATCGAACACTAATTGCAGAGCAACATCGAAATAATTATGGCCACTTTGGTCATAATAACTAAAGAATTTCCACGTGTACCTGTGAGCGGCGGCAGTTCGTTTGAGTCGGCTTGGATTTGATGAAATTGCTTTCACATTAAAAACACTCTCACCCACCACAAGTACGAGTCCTGCCAGCCTACCTGGACTCCTGGACTCCTCGACTCCGGCCAGCAATTAATACCTTTCACTCTGGCCCGTTTGATGTGCCCTGTCATTCCGACTGCCGCTGCCACTGGCCATTTGTTTGTGTCAACGCCGGGCCGACTGCCTCCGATGCTGCCACGGATTAGAAAGTAATCACGGCCGATAAGGAGCGTCCACCGGCGAGCGTCTCCGGGGACCCCAAGGTGGGCAGCGGTCAAAAGCGCTGCGTTCCGGCCAGGCTGCCGATTTAAATTACACTCGCATCCACCACCCAAAATAATCCCACTCGTCGACACCCGAAGAAACCATCGACCTCTAATTATACGACGCATCTTTATTACCAAAAGTTTTTTTTAATACTTTTGTTTCAAGCCTAAAGAGAAACTAAACATATCTAAACTAATTTTTTTTTACTAGAAATATTTAAAAATAAAATTCCATGCAAATGGTAATCTTAATATAAAGATTTATGTTTTCTATCTATTTTATATTTATAAAATACATAATTTTGATAATCGATATGTTGCAAAGTACTGAAAGAATATAAAAGGCTGAATTATTTTTGTAGCTTTGGGTAAAATTCGTTTTTCTCTCAGTGAAAATTCCGCCCACTCTCGAGTCTCCTTTCGGTTACAAATGTCCATTGGGACTTTGCTAATCTGTCATTCGCCATGATGTGCTCCCGAAGGCGGCCCTTTCGGATCGGTTGGGTTGAGTTTGGTTTGGAGTTTGGAAGTTCCACACATGTGCCCAGCCAGAGATAGCGAGAGAGCGAGGGAGAGGGAGACTTGGGGCGCAGGGAGGCAGGGACACCAACTGGCAATGAAAAAGGACGAGTGTTCATATAAATGACCAAAATGCCACGCACTGACCCAACGCACTGGCCCTCGCCCATCCCCTGCCTCAGATTCCACCCGCTTCGCCTGCCAGCCACCCTCCACCCTCCAACCACCACCCACAAGCCACCCTCCGCCCACAGGACTACGCCCATTGGCATCGACGACATGGCAGATAAAATGTTTCAATGTCCAATCGGGCAATTTGTCAAAATACTCGCCAATGGACATGCTTATTTCGTTTTTTGTCCGCCCGAGCTGGACAAAATGTTTACTTTTTGTGGTGATGTGGGAATTTGTTTAACATTGAGATGAACTTTAATGTTTCAGGAGGTTAGAATGTGTACATTTAAATTCTGTAATATAACAAAATATTAGGAGGCTTTAGTCCCCGTAGGGGGACATTTACATTAAAACAATAATAAACAATGAAAGTCAAGGAATTACAAACAGAATTACTAATTTTCTAACATTTCAGTCAATTTTATCTTAACAAGGCCCTCATTTTCCGTTTTCTTGAAGCAACCCCGCTCAGTTTGCAAGTCAAATTAAAAACTCTAATATATAACACTTTTGCACCACTGAGTAATTTAATTACTTTATCCCGACTTGGGCTGACACGAGGTAAGGTGCCAATGGAGCATATCAAATTCAATTCTAGCCAGTTACTCAACAGCCACGACTGCACACGCCGCCTCACATGGCCATTGTTGCTGTGTGGGCGCCAGGAGCTGATTAATCGCCTCCAATTAGTCAGCATAATTTCCGCTAGATGATTTTGCATTGGCATTTGCAGGGCCTGCATATACGCACGTTCCGGACTGTCTTTATGCACAGCGAGAAAACATGTTTGTATTTGTTTATTGACAAGCTATTTTTCAGAATAAGTATTTTTGTTACAATTATAGAATTAGTTTCACCAATTCAAATTTTTCGTCGGAATACGTTGATACCACTAGGAAAAGGTGATACTTTACTTGAGTAAACTAACAACCCAACACAATCGAAATGTGAAGTCAATGTAGTGTTTTGAAAAATTATTGTTTTAACTTGGATATAGATAAAAGGTTTGTCCAAAATGATGTAAAGTTCTTGCAGTGTTAATTTATTTGATGCTCAAAATGTGCGATCCCGATAAAGGCAACCATGTTGCGAAATATTAAGTGAATATTGAATGCATGATATTGAAATGGGATTCCGGATCCGGAGCGGCTGCCGTGGTGTGCGATGCGGATGCTCCTGCACGCATCCTGGACGTATTCCCATTTTCAGCTCCGGCTCCTGCTCCTGCTCCTGTCCCCCTGCCCTGTTCATTCCCCTCGGAGAGCTGCGGACGCCGTTGCTGCTTTGTAACAGTCTGATTTTGACATTGACGGATTCCCCGGCATTTATCATGCACTACGCCCCTGAAGGGAGGCCGAGCCAGTGAAAGAAGCGAAAAGGATACTCTCGGACTGGCCCGGTCTGTGTGTTTGTGCCGGCCTTAAATGCCTACCATCTTGGTGGATGACGGCGATGACGACTGGCTCGAAAAGCCAGCCAAACTCCGGCAGCATTCCGTCAGAGGTAAGGAACCCTCGGTGGCGTTGAAGTTTTCATTATACATATTTGATCCCCGAACGTTGCGTGGAACAAATCCATATCAGTCAGCGAGCTGGGAAAGCCGGGAAAACCCGCCAAGTGGTGCGTGTAATTAAAATGTTTTAATCTATGGGATACATTCAGCGAATTGGGGACTACAATCTTCTAATTGGTTTCCGCCCTCTGTAGGTATCTCTCAGCGAGTAACTCCGTAAATATATCTAAAAACAGTTATCAAATATATTCATTAAGCAATTTATTATATGAACGATTTTTCGTCCTTCTTCATACTGTACTTTAAATAAAACTCTCATATTTTAATTAAAATAGTTCAGAATCAGAATTAACTTATAAAGACCATAAAAGTCTACTTGTTTCGTCTTTCTTCATAATTTCTTAAGCTAAACAGGCCGTGTTTCTCGAACAACCGATCTCGAGCTTATCATTTCAAGGGTAATTTGAGGACGAAATTGAAATATCCACACCTAACTGATTGAAATCGATACGATTCGGGGATGCCTCGCGAGACAAAGTCTTCGACGAAGGCTTGGAGGACGGAAAAACCTGTAGAACCTGTAAACTGTTCCGAGTATTCTGGTCGCCCCGACATGCAAACGAGCCAAATATTAATTGGGATGTCAGTTTTAATTTTTCCCTTTCGCTTCTCCGAGACTTACATTTAACAGCTCAATTAATTGTGGGGACTCATGTGACCAGGATGGCGGCTCGGGCCCGAGAGCCGAGATTTGAGTTATGCGATCCATTGGCATTATCTGAGGACCGACTTGGGCGCAGTTGACAAGCGGCAACTGATTCATTCGGGGACTATCGATGGTCGGAGGGATCGGCGAGGCGATAAAGATCTCAAAAGGATCTTGCTGACTGCTCTCTCTGTCTTTCCTTGTCATGGCCCTCTTTCTCTGTTTGGGGCCGGGGAAATTAATGAGCGCCATTATAGTGCGACAACTCTTAGTTGTGGTGAAAACGACTTTAAGTCAGTTTTAAATTGAATAATATTAATTTGCGAGATAAGGCGTGTGATCGCGGCCATTAATCAATTAATTAGTTTACCTTTTGTGCGAGCATCTCGGCATTCAAGCGATTCGGACTGCAGCGGCGAAGTCCGGAGAGAGCAACTCAATCTAACAGAATTATAATTGCCCAGGAAAGCCCTGAACTCGAAACAAAACAAACCCTAACACAACAGAAGTTATTATTCCCCCAGACTTTGGTATCAAAAAAAGAAGCAGCGCCTTGCGGCACTTTTATTACATTTGTTCTCCCGTTCTCAGGTTGCTGTGGCTCTTAATGACCGGCGAGCAAATAAAAGAAAAATGTCGTTCTGATTGACGAATTGCGTGCGTATAATTGTATCTTCCAGATATTTTTGTTTACTTGCGCCATATTTACCCAGACCCCGCATTGTGTGTTTGCCTTGTGGGGGAAGTTGCGGGGAAGGGAGCATGGAGGCACAGGAAGGTTTAATTGAGGAACAACTGTAGAGAGGCGCCATACAAAACTTTAGCCGGCTCACGCTCACGACTCACGCAAGACAAAACAAAAATGTCGGATATCTTTGAAGTTGCGACGAACGACAATGACATCTGTGAGTGCACCGGTCTCTGTGTGTTTTCCCCAACTATTGTTTGCGGCCGTGGAAACTCATTCATGGGCCGCAATTAGGAGAACAAAACGGGGATGTAGATACCACTTTTGATTACAAAGTATATCAGAGCAAGACGACTTGAAAAAATACCTTTGTTCGCTTGAAAGTCAATATACCACAAGTGTTAATTTCTAAAATCAAAATGATCGTTTTGTGGGCTTATAAATATATTCAGCATAAGCCTTTTTTAGATTCCCAAATTTATTTAAGGAAAAAATAGAATAACATGTTTATAGTGACATAAAAAAGGGGTACCCGTCCAATTGTTTGTATTAAAAGTATTCATTTTGCTTTGTAGTGTAATATCCTCAAAATTAAAAGTGTTATTTCATAAATGCTTGTAGAAAAACATAAAAACTCGTTAATAATTGTATTAATTGCGTTACAGACCTTTTAATTTGCTTAATAGACAAATAAATACATAATCCAACAACTTAAAATCTTAAGAACTTATGTTTCAAGTTGTTGTTTCACAATGTTGCTTATTTTATTTCAATCTCATGTTGCCTATTCTTCTTCGCAGCAACAATGTTGCAAGCAGTTTATACAAGCAGTGCAGGCAAGAAGCGAAGGTTGTTGTCTTGGATAGAAACCAATGCCAAATACATGGCATGTAGATAAAGGATACCAAGCTAGGATATCTAATCTGAAATCATCTAATTGGAAGTGATATTGATATTATCAATTAGATGTGGCTAGTTTGAGTCTTCGCCACTGTCTTACAGATGGTGCTGTGTGCATAATCTTTAATAATATTGATCATGAGTATTGAATTTTTTAAATGTATAATGTTTTTATTAACAAATTGCTTTATTGATTTTTCTCGCTGCAACGAATTAACTCTTTCCAGAAGAGTAGCATTAAAAAAAATTAACCACAATGTACTTAGGATTTTTAATCAACGACGTCTAGGCGACTCTTAATAATTGTTAGTCATCATATGTATATATGTTTCTCTATTTTTCATATATTTAGTATACTAAAAGAACGCCCTGCTGCCCCCAATCTTCGATCTAAGTGAATGGTTAAAAAGTGCTAGTGCAATATTTTAAAAATGCTGTTGGTGATTTTTAAAAAATTAAATTGACATTGCTATTTTTCTGAAACTTCTATATTCGAATTAACTCGGCAAAAGCTTTTGCTATACCCAATAAAAAAACTCAAGCTCTTCTTTCCTTAGGTTTTTATGTGGCAGTGCCTTGGCCGTGAGCACGTGAGTATCATGCCAGCTATATCCAAAGCAAAATAGTGCCGATGCGGAGGCGGTGGCAGTGGCAGATCGGGCTCTCGAGCACTCAAGATGTGCTACGTCGAGCGGTGCCATCCGCTGAATCTGAGGATGCATTCTCACATGTTTTTTCGGCGGCATCTTTGACACAAAAGTCCGCGGTGAATGCCGGTCCTCGTCGGAGCGGGTTTCGCAGTGCATATGTTTGATTAAAAATTAAAATTATCTTTTACGGCCCATTTAAAATAAACCGACCAGAGATTTCCTCGCAGTCGCTCTCATTTTCAGAATAACGAAAGACTTTTTCATTAGCTGGGGGGCAAGCATCAACAATAATTGAAATATATCTGCAAGATTACTTCACAAGATGCTTTCTTTGTTTTATAATTTGGCGACGAGTGTGTACAGATTATTTAGTTCAAATCCTACTGATGGTTTCTTGAACTTAATCAGCAACTTCATGCACACAAATCACGGCAATGATTTATTTTTAATCCATAAAACATGTTTCGTTAATTAAATTTCATTTAAAGGCTATGCAACTTATAAGTTTACTTTTTTGTTATTCAATAACCTATTTCTTTAATCAAGGCGTTTAAATTAAACTGTAAATAACTTTACAAATTTTTCTCAGTAAATCATTATAGAACCAATTTATTGCTTTCCTTTACACAGTTTATTTTTAGTATTGGCAAACGGCAGCGATATAGTTTGTATAATCCTCAACTTGAACAGGCAAATCCCTTTGTTGGACATGCCTTACAAAAACCCGGATCGAAACCAATTCGGGTATAATCAGCTTAATCATAAATTAACAATAAAATTTCGTGGCCAGCGCCGTCGCCTTTTGCAGATAAATTAGTCAAGGCGACACACCATAAAGCATTCGGTGAACTCATAAATCCCCCAGCCTCACATGAGGATGGTCTGGGATCGGGGGTTCTCAGTGGATGTGGCACGGCTTATTACCATATTGATGTTAACCTCTGGCTGGGGCAGGGTTCAGCACTGATCTAGCCGCTGGCGGACGATCAGGTTTGGTTTAGTTTTGGTTTTGGCGCTGATTTCATCGGAGTCTGGCTTGGAGATTCCGTGGAAAGTACAAACAACGTGAACTAAGTTCATGCACTGGGAAAAAAGCAGCTACTTTAAGGCATTTTATATTAATGCTTGAGCTCTTTAAAGAATTTAAAATATCAATTGTAATGCAATTGAGTTTAATACGATGAAATTAAGTCCAACAAATTGGATAAGAAAACATACAGACTGTGGTACAAAACCAAAATATTCCCAGATTTTTCCTAGTGTGCATAGAAATGAAGCATTTGGAGCGACATCTTACCGCGGTGGCCATAACTCATGCAGCATACCAGGCCATGCCGATCTCGATCTCATTACCATTCCCACTACGTGTATGCCAGATATCCACTCCTATTCCTACGTCTTGGTCCGTGGAGATCGGTGGCATTTGCCGGGCCATTAGATCGGGCTGCCGTGTTGATATTGCCAGCCATTCGGAAATTGTTGATTTGGGTCACAATTAATTGCTTTTTGAGCGCCATAAATATATGGCCATCACAACAAAGGCTGCGGCCGCAACAAAAGTGCTGACCTCCACGACGACTTGCCGAAGTCGTGTGGGTATCATCATATCAGCTCGATTATCATCTCATGTTCGGTGTTAATATGACAGGATTGTAATTTCCCTGAGATTTTCAAGTGTGTGGTTTTTACATAACTACCCTTGTCAGCGTTATGAAACGTTCTTGATGACACTATTAACTTCGTTCAATTCAGAATTTTATTAAAATTTATTACATTTTATTTTGCAACGCTACACTTAATGGCTTATGCATATATTTAGAATTATTTTATTGAATAATTAATTAAGTTGATCTATTTAATGACCATTTAATTTCATCAATTAGTATATAATGTCTATTTATAAGAGACTTGACTTTAATAAAAAATAATACAAATGATAATTATCAATTCCCAACAAAAGCGCCTTTTTTGAATGATAAATATTATACAAGCTAGTTATATTCGGCTTTTTCCTTCAAAACAGTTTAAAACTAAACTTTCGTGAACCGAGTTAATTTGAATATCACGCTTGATCCAATGTTTTGGATTAGACGCTCCGTGTTTATCTTTAACATAAGGATAATGTAATTTAATCCCTTCCAGCTAAAGGCTTATCCAGCGAGACCCTTGGCATTCCGGTTCTGGCTCTGGCCTGTCGTGTTCCTTCCCCTTTCGCCAGGGTCGAGTCATTTGCGAATTTCTCAACGTCTCTGTCTTTTGGTTCGGCCATCTCCCTCTAACCGGCTGTAAACAGGACGCGGATTAAGGATTCGGCAGCGGCGACAGAAAGGATAATTCGCCAACCGACAATGCTGCGCGGACAAAGGTGTTTTGTTTTTATGACTTTGTAACTCCTTCGCCAGCCTAAGGAGGTAACCGTGTGCTCGTGCTTGCGAAAGGATAACTTTACGATCGTTATGGTTGAGGCTGGCGGAAGGGAAAGGGATGCGTGCGGAGGAATCTTCGGAAATCGAGGTCTTCGGGGAGGCGGTACCTGCCGGCTAAGTGGACACAATGGCACGCCTATTCGCAAATGCGAATTCTGCGAGCGAAGCGCTTTGTTTTGACAAAGGCGGGCTTTATTTTGGCTATTTAAAGGATTATGCTAAAGGATTGACTTTGCAGCCTTGACTGGACCGGGTTTGCAAAGGATTCCGCCCACAGCGAGGACTCCTTCCGCGAATCTCGGGGTTTATGGTTCGCGAATGAGTTAAGAACCGACTCCGAGGCTGTCCAATAAAGCGAAACGCGAATAAAAAGGATAAAAAGGCTTCGTTTCGCAGAAGGACTCGGGAAGAGTTAACGTAACTCTTTCGCAATTTACACGTAAATCTTTTACCTCTTCTAGGGTGTTGCTAAGAATTCTGGAGAAACATTTAGAAAAGAAATGTTGACTTTTGGGAAACCGTACAACCGTCCTTGCAACTTCGTTTGCTTAATGTTGACTAAAGGGCTAAAACGAGTGAAGGCGACTTTAAGGAAATTACAAAGGACCTTTGAAATCGGCTTGCTTAATGTTGACCAACGAAAAGGTTGACTTTTAGAAGCAATAAAAACAGTTTGAGTGGACAGTGTACACGTAGGTACACAAACCATTAAGAGCGTAAAAAAGGTTAAAAATACAAAAGTTAAATATAAATTTATTACTACATATTTGCGGTATTAGGTATTGGTACTAGCTCAAAATAAGAATTAATATTAATTATTTTATTTATGTTTAATTTATAAAAATAATATATCAAAAAAAACTACAAATAAATTGGATTTTTAATTCATTTATAATTAAAAAACATTCAAAAATAATGGCATTCTTAAATATAATAATTTGTAAGTTTCTGAGCTTGATTTTTTAATGCCAGTGCACTTGTTAATCGTGGTTAGGAAAATACTTTAAATAGTTTTTCTCCAGCTTTTCATTCGTGAATCCATCTTTATAATTTAAGAAAAATGCTTTATAAATCCATAACCCCTTTCAACTATCTCTCAATTTCTTAAGCCTAAATTCCAAATGCATAGATGCGTTTCACCACTAAACTAACCGAGTTCCATTTCGCACCTAACGCAATCTGCAGATGCGACTCCGTGCTCACCCACTGTCCACTTTTGTCTAATGGGTCGGATAAATGATGCCGCGCAAAATGCGCCTGCACATGGCTCCCTTTGATTCCGATTCCGATCCCAATCCCGAATCGGGATCCGGCTTTCCTTGTGCGCTGCGTTACCCATAACTGTCACGGGTGTGCAATGAAAAATGACCAATCAATGTCTCACTTCAATGGTCGGCAAGGGCGGCTGAGGGGAGGAAGGGAGCAGGGGATGTGGTGGTGGATATACCGGGCCGACCAAAATGTGACGTTTTCTCTGGCTAAAAGAGTGAATTTTGCAGAAAATCCGGGAGATAGCAATGGGTCGGCGATGAGGGGGATCAAGGCGAGAAAATGCAGCTGCTCGAATTGGCACGATTCGTGCTCAACATTAAAGCGTTTGCCTTTCGTATAAGTTCTGCAAATGTGACGGGTGGTTGCAGCGATCAAGGAATGCAATTTAAAATAAATAAATCAAAAGATAGCTTAGAATTGTTCAAATAAGTTTCTCAATCAAGTCGGTAGCAGACTATACGCAACTCTGATCAGGAATATAATATGCAAAGAATGACGTTTAACAACTATATTTTTTACTTCTTAATTCTAATGCTTAAACATAAAACATTACCTATAAAGCAACAAAACTAAAAAATGACAATCGACACTTAACAAAAACCAACAAAGCCAGAAGATTTATTCCTTGGGCTTTAGCCCTTCCAAAAGTAGGTGAGGGACAATGGTGCGTTGTAGGTATCTCTTTAATATTTTTAACGTTTTTAATAAGCCCCATTTTATTTGCCAATAAAATATCTTATGTTTTCACTCAAGTAGCACCCGACCCCCAAAGTTCATTCCCAGTAAACACTCAATTCGGTTTGTTTAAATTCGATATTGGGCTGTACTATATTTTTAAATAAATATTATTCTAGCATAGGTTAACTTAAGAACTAGCTGTACAAAAACGTGTGTCAGTCTCCAATCTGTTGGCCATTGTCAGCCTCCCAGTGAGTGTTTGGGCTTGTGTTTGGCCGCAGCTAATCGATCGCTGAGAACCCATCATGGCCAGCCACTGGGTTCCGCTCGCAGCAAGGATCCTCTGCCTATCTGCCTCTGCCCGTCTGCCTCTGCACATGCGCACTCGCCCCGTGCCCAGAGGTCCCGGGCACCGTAGGGAGTGCGCCTCTACTGTGCGACTCATCGCCTCGCAGCTTCGTTCTCGGCGGTTGCCATTTGCGTGTCACCTACAAATGGTCGAGAGAAGTGCGCTCGGGCCTGTGGCGGTGCGGATTTCGGTTCCGTTCGGGAACCGAGAAACCGAGTAGCGGAGCACCTCAAGGCAGATGGTACAGGTCCTGCGGATGCTGCTGGTAGCTGCACTGCTGTTGGTACTGCTGTGGGTAGGCCTCGTACTGCTGGTGGGTCTGCTGCTGAGGGTAATCATTGAGCAGGCCGTAGCCGTGGCCGTGGCCGTGGCTCTGGCTGTGGCTGTAAGCGGGGTAGGCGGCGTTGGCTTGGTGGTGGTACATGGGCACGGTGGTGGCCGTGGCGGTGGCGGAGGTGTTGGCCTCCAGGGGCGGCAGCAGCGCCGAGTAGCCCGCACCACAGTGCTCCGGGGAGCTCTCCAGGGTGCGATCCTTCTTGGACTTCATGCGTCGGTTCTGGAACCAGATCTTAATCTGGCGTTCGCTCAGGCTCAGGGCATTGGCAATGTCGATGCGGCGACGGCGGGTGATGTAGCGGTTGAAGTGGAACTCCTTCTCGAGCTCCAAAGTCTGGTAGCGGGTGTAGGTCTGGCGGGTGCGTTTCGAGTCTTTGCAATCTGTAAGCAAAACGGAGAGAAGCGGTGGGTTAGTTACGATTCAAGTATTTTGCAGTGTTTGGAAGTATCGAAAAGATATGGGATCATGTCTTGTTTAGGGGTTGCTGTGCGATGCCTACCTGATGCCAAAGTCTCCTCGATGTGCGACCAATTGAAATCGCCGGCTCCGCTCGGGGCTGTCACAATTCGATGATTGATCTCCTGGCTGACGGCTGACGAGGACTTCTCCCCCGGCGACTGGGGTGGGGTGCTGATGCCCTCGACGGGCGGCAGGGAAGTGGGCGTGGTCGGCGGCGGGGTGGCGAAGTCGCCGTTCTTCAGCTTCTGCGACTGGGACTGGGGCGAGTAGACGTCCAGGTAGTCGACGTCCTCGGAGGCGCTGGGCGTGGGCACGGCCACATACTCCTGCTCGAAGCTGGGGGCGGGGCTGGCGGCGACCTTGGAGGGCGCGGAGGGGGCCTTCTTCACCGGCTCCACGGTGGTGTAGAAGTAGTCGGGGGTGTACTTCAGCTTCTTCACGGGGTTGGTGAGCAGGGCCCTCAGGGTACTGGGGCGTTCCTCCACGGCGGCGATGATGGCGGCGGCGTCCTCCTCGGCCTTGCGCTTGGCGGCCTTGGGCGGCGGGGTGGTGGGCTGGGCAGTGGGCGGCTGCGCCACCTGCTCCTGGCTGTTGTAGTAGTAGCAGCTCTCCGAGTAGCTCTCCTGGGGATAGTAGCTCTGGTAGCCCTGGTAGCTGGCGCCGCTCTGATAGTAGCTGCTGCCCGAGTTGTCGTAGTAGGTGGGCGGCAGGCTGTGGGGGTGATACATGTTGTACATGTTCATGTTGTCGTAGCTGTAGTGGCTCTGGCTGTTGGTGGCGGCCATTTCGGATGTGTGTGCTTCAATGGTTTCTCTAACTCTGCGATGTGCACGCAACGCTGCTGAGTTTGCGAATGAGCTGGTCCTGCGGCAGATCCTGCATATATAGCAAAATCAGAGGGCTCTAGGCACACGCTCGCTTGTTATAGCGCATAAATGTCCCTGCGCATGACGCTTTGCCGCCTGCTGTTCGCAGCCACCCCTCAGGGGAAGTGTCCTTGCAGTCCCGGCGAGGGGAAGTTATCCGAGGTCCTGGCCGCCTTATCCGTACGGGGCCTACCTGCTGCGCTGCTTATTACCTACCCATCGCGCCCATTATCATCGCGAGTTATCCGCCCGCGCACTTCCCCTCCCGGCGACCTTGAGACGCCGTTCGGTAATTACGGCCATGAGATGCCTACCTATGAGGTGCGCAGAGCGGGAGGGGCGATGCGCAGCCGATCTCTCTCTAATTGCAATAATCATAAAGACATAAAAAGGAACCGTAAACTGTTGCTGAAAACTCTGCCCCGGGCTAGAGGCTTTTTCCCGGCCCGTTTATGGTCCCTAAAAATTTCTCTGGATTTTTGCCAGCGCGCAGAGCGACGACTGGCTGCCAGTTGTTCCCGGAATCCGCGGCCCTTTCCCTCCGAATTTATTTCGCGGACTGGGCGGCCAAAGGATAACATTACGTCCGATCCCGGAGACTGCGATTGCGCGTGGCCTAGGGTCGCGTGTTTGCGCTTTTTGTTTGCCTCGTGGCCAGCAAGTGCGCAACTCCCGATCCCACGGCAAACTCACTCCTGTGCCTGGTGTTTGCCCAACACCCGAAAGCCGAAAGGCCAAACTGACACAGCTAACAAAAAACAAACAGTTTCAACCGACATCCCTTTAGATAATTAAAATACTTTCAGAGGAGCTTGTTTAATTTCTATAGTAAACTGAAACTTAGGGACATTCTAACTGAAGAATTTAATTTATTTTAAGATTTTATACATTGTATAAAAAGTATTTTTAAAAACGTGGACTGAGGGAAAAACATCTTGCTAAAACACGTACAAACAGCCTTGATTTACGAAAAACTGCATGCATTGCAATATTTAAGAACGTTCGTGCTCAAAAATGTCTGATATCGAGCACTTTTTGGAATTTTAACGTCTGCCAACAACCAAATCCCCAACTGTTTATTTTACGTGCTTGATTATAAGTCGTAAGTAACTTAAAATATTGATATTATTTAAATACGAGTATACCTCGTTATTTCGTTTCAGTTTCCAATACTTAATTTTGGTCTCCAAAATTCGTGCTTAAAAGCAGTATTTAGTTCTTCGGTCTGTTTTTGCCATGCTTGGCGACGTTTTAACATCGAAAATAAATAAATGGTTTAATAAAGCAGTATTTCTGTTTCTACTACCCTTATTATACTTATTTATTTTGTCCAGAAGTGCTTTTCCAAAAAAAATTCCTAAGATATCCTAAGGATGGTGCTTAGAATGACCTTTAGAGTCTTAACATGCTGCCTTATCTGGTGTTTGCATAGAACTAAAAAACATTCACTTCTCCGCCACATCTTCTGTTTACATGACTTTCTGATCGGTTTACGCGGCCGGGATAAATTTTATCAGCCACCCCCGTTGAACACCCCTCACATATCGATAGTCCTGACATATGTGTGCCGGTTGTGCATGTGCGAAATCTACCCCCACCCTCAGACCCCTCCCCGAACAACACATACCCCATCTCCATCGCTGGTAACTTCTTTTGTTGCACAAAATTTATGGCGTTTTTCAGTTTGACAGAAGAGACTGCAGTTCGCTTTTCCCCGATGTCCTCTGATTGCTATACTGGCAGTGAGTGCTAGCCGCCTTTTGGTTTTAGAGTAAATTTAACAATCAGTGTGTGATTTGGAGAGAGAGAATATATTTTCGACAGGATAAAAAATATATAAAAAAAAACTTGGAAATAAAACTCAGCTCACTTTAGCTACAGCATGTTACAAATGAATCATTTTATTCCGTTCTTCCTTCATCATATAAATAAATGCATCTCAAAAGTAATAGGAAGTTTCTTTCTATAAAATTAAATTTACAAACAATATACCAGTGGCTTAAGAACATTTTATAATTGATTAAATTAAACTAAAAAATGGGTTATTTATTTTTTAAATATACGGTAGAACCATAAAATACAACGCTTACACTAAACCCTTCTTTCTCGAATGCGGGTATCTAAAATTATAAATGCTGTTTAGTAGCAAAGTATTGATATAATTTGTAATAAGCGCGTAGTTTTTTTGCCACTAAATCCTTTTTTAATTTTTATTGAATTTAATCGGCCACTTAACTTTCTCACTTTCGGGCAATTGGGTTTCGCTACAGCCTCAATCCAGATAAGCCCGAATCCAACACATGGCCATAAAATACTGCGCTATCCAAGGAAATGCAGCAGGCTCAGCGCCAGGACCCAGGCAACTTTAATTGAGTTGTAAGGCCCACAAGCGAGTGTCCGACCACAACACACCCCATCTCGAATCCGACCCAAACCCAAGCCATACCAGAATGCGAGTGCAGGGCTCAGCCCAAGAATTCGTACGTTTTTATTGTCGAATTAATAAATTACCTTGACAGTGAATCGGGCCATCCCATTGTGCCTGAGTAGCTGCGTGTCCCTCGTCCTTTGTATCCTTCAAAGTTCGATCCCCTCCCCGACTCAGTTCATCCTTCCTGCCTTTCTTCCGCTGACGGCGTTGCACATTTTGGCACTTCCATGAGGGTAACCCCAGTCCGATAGCCATCTATATGTGCGGCTATATCGCCGGTGGGTCGGTCCGTCGGACTTTTGATAAATGCACGGGAAGGTGGAACAGGCACGCGCCTGGAGGAGGCGAATGTGTTAATTCCCAGCCCACAGATATATTTTGGCGGATGTTGCAGTCAATCGCATCATTATTTTTCCCAGAAGCACATCATCAGCTGCCGTTGGTCAAGCGACACTTTAGTGACCAACATCATTAGGAAGCTAAACTGCAGTTCTTTGCAAAAAAATTTGGCAGATAGACATCCACAAATATCATTACTAATAGTTATTTTTGCCAAATAGGAAACCAGACCGAATAAAATGTTGAATATATCATACGAATAAAAAATGTCATAAAATGTACCACATATTTTTATCAAGTTCGAAAGACAAAAATAAATAAATAAGTAATTTTTAACCAACTACAATATTATATATATATTTTTATATTTTAAGTCGATATTCTTCGCTTTTTCTGACTTCGAAAATGTTCAAGACCTTACCGAAATTCCCCCACTCAAAGTAAAATTTAATTGCTTACACTGAAAATTGAGTATTGTTTTCTTTTATTGGCTTATCAATTGGCAAACCTGCTGCTCGGAGCTCATTAATATTTTAAACTTCAAAGGCTTGTTTAAAATGGATCAATACCGCACCTGCCCCACGGTGGGGCATTACATAAGATATCCCATTAGGATGCTCCAGAGCCAGTTAGTCCCGGACTTTGTTTGTTTTCCTATCTTGAGTGAAGCTCCGCGGTCACATGCTGTGGCTAGGTTTCCTTTGAAGTGGCTGCTGATCCCCTCCGGGGGCATTTCTCATTATAAACCGAGTGCCATGAAAACGGAGAAGGGGTGATAAAAACAATCGAGTGGATCGCACTCATTATCAGAGTGAAACGGGCGACGACCTGCTGCGTATAAAATGGTAAAGGGCCGAGAAATATTATCAACAAACAAAACGTACACCTCGCTATTGGTGTAAATTCCCCGTACTATTCCGATACACCGGCTATATATAGTATCAGCGTCAATTCGTCTAACGTAGGTCCGGAGGTCCCAGCGTGAGGTTTTCTTTGGCCGGATCGCAGGCAATCAATTTGATTGCCTCAATCGGCGGCTAATTAGTAGCGATGCTCGAGAATTATTCAAAATTTTCGTGTGCGTTATGCGATTTGTTTGAGTTAACAATCAAATTGCACGCAGATCGGGTCGTTAACGTTGTGCTGGGGAAATCATGTTGATGAATTGGCCAGATGTCTAAGGCTAGATGAAATAATCTTCTGCTCCTCGATATCTGCTAGGACCGAAGAGAAAGCCAGACTGAATATGTTTTCTCGGTGACCTTCGCTCGATGGCCCACCGACGACTCCTCTCGAGGTCAGCTCAATGGGTGAATAGCATTTCGGCCTTGGATCGGCACCAATCAAAGTCAAGGATGCCGAGACGCTGTGCTCCTTTTCAGATTTCCTCAATGTTTTGTACAAATATTTTCCCAATGCGTCACGCGTCGCTTGTGTCCTTGGCTTCTGTTCGCAGTCCTGTGCGTCCCAGATATCTTTGAACTGCCTGCGATGTCTTCGAGCTCTGTTGTGTTGACATATGAGACATCAGGATCAGGCTGTAATTGCTCCTGTCACACTTATTCGCATTGTCCCGCCGCTCTTCAATAGCGATGATGACCTCGTAAGCTGAATGAAATGGGAATTATGCATTTCAATGGGCTGTTTATGGCTCCGAGATATAAATTTCGAATGGCCCAAGACCCAGTTAGGGCCTTGTTAACACCTTCTGTGTCAGACCCTCCAACCGAGCTTACTGGGCCAAAGATTGCAATACCAATTGTTTAGTTTTGTTTAATTATTTAAAATTCTTAGTTGCTCCCATTGCGTAAAGGTATATACTGAATTCTTTTGGAAATTGTGTAACAGGAAGAAAAAAGCTTTTCGGGTCCTATAAGAAGTTATCCTTGATTAGGATAACTAGCCAAGTCGATCTGGTCATGTCCGTCCGTATGAACGCAGTAGTAATTTGGCACAAATTACTTAAAGCTGAGAGACTACAGACTGTAACAGGTAGAAGGGTGCGTTACCGACCCCATAATAGTATATATATCCTTGATCAGGGTCACTAGCCGAGTCGATCTAGTCATGCCCGTATGGATGCTGAGAGCTCGAAAAATTTAAAAGCTAGGCATGCAGATTCATGTCCTTTCTGCGCAGAGCAAGTTTGTTTTAGCGGGGTGCTACTCACACAAATGTAGTTCGAAAGTCATCAAAATATAAAGAATGATATTCTCAATATTATAAAATAATTGTCAAACAAAAAAGAAAGTTAACTTTGGGAAGCCGAAGTTTGTATGCCCTTGCAGTTATCAGAAATAATCAACTATAGTAACACCATGTGAAATTTTTAAGGATTGTTCCTGACTTCATTGATATTAAAAAAAATTAATTTTTTCTTTTTTTCAGTCCATTTTTTAGAGACCTATACGTTAGAGTAGTCCGATTTTTATTAAAGTAAAATCGAAATTCTTAAAAATATTTAAAATTATATTCCCAATATAAAATAATATATCAACAAGCCCCAAAGCTATAATTCGTTTCATATTATTTTCTCACCAATTTTCTCATCGTTTCTATGACAGCTACATATATGATATAGTCGTCCGATTTTTTAAAATTTTTTCCCCGATAGTTCCTATGGGAGCTATAAGATATAGTTGTATGATCCGGCTGGATCCGACTTATATACCACCTAAAGAAGAAGACTTTTGGGAAAGTTTCAGCACGATAGCTTTAAAACTGAGAGACTAGCTTGCGTAGAAACGGACGGACAGACGGACATGGCAGGATCGACTCGTCTAGTGAAGCTGATCAAGAAAAAAATATATATATACTCTTTGCTTTGCAAACTTCTGACTGAAATCATTATACTCTTTGCAAGGGTAAAAATATTGTTATTGTTTTCTTTATTATTATTATTATTTAATTATATTATTGTAAATATTATGAAGGTTTTTGCGCATTTTTTTACCGCTGTGCTGCAACTTGCAACGTGCGTTGCAGCAGATATGAAGCATAACTATTTTAGGCAAAGACAGATATGTTCCGTTGCTGTTCGACATCGAGGGACATCAGCAGCTAATAAGGACGAAGTCCATTAACAATGATTGAAACGGAGGTCTCCGGGGAGTTCGGCGTAGGCCGTCAATGCGATTCCGCTGACGAGTCGTACGCCGGGGAATCGAAGGCGCGCGCGCTCCTCGGAATTCGCCGAATTCGCTGATGGCATTGGATGGTCTCAGTTTGAATCTCAGCGCTCGACGTCCGAGTTGTAGGACTGAGCTGAACTGGGCAGGGAAAAGGAGGAAGGGGGCCCCCTGCGGCCTGTTTTATACTTTTATGATGTGCCAATAATATTTCCGCCTTGGAAACCAATTGCGCTGCTCGTCGGCGAAGGATACGCGGGCAATTAAGACGCTTAAGGACCCATGACACGGTGCATTTACCATCCATAAACAGACGACTCAATTCGGTCCGAGTCGAGTCGCGTGAGCCTCGTCCTCGGCTTCGTCGTGCAGATCCAGCCTCGTCCTTCAACAGGACATCATTCTAATGCGAGACACACGCGTCTTCCCTTCTCAGGTAGGCCTTGATTCGGCCGTGGAAATCAGAGAAATCAGAGGTGGAAATGGCCGGTTCGAAGGCGGGGGCGGTGGAAGGGATTTGGCTCTGTTTACCCAAAACAGACTTTCCTTCAGCCAACGCCCCCGTCTCGCAGGAAATTGAGTTGTAATGACTGTACTGGTCAAGAAAAGGATTAAAATGTCAGAGTGCCGACTTACGTTACAATCGTCCCGAAAAGTTCTGCTTTCCACGATCCATTTCCTCGAAACTAATTTTAATGCGGCTTGGGGTCTGCGAGTTGGGCAAGTCAACTGTATTTCAATTTTACCCCCGTTATTTTATTATTATTAACGAAGAATTTGAGGAGGATTTCATCTCCAGCAGTCAGAATCCATTTACAACTTTATATAACTTCCTGAATTTCTTCAACTTTTTGTATATTTTCTAAAATTAAGCGCTGCTTTCTAATGCTATGTAATTTATTTCCAAAGTTAGTGATAATCTAGTGATATCTATCTACTCTGAAAAGTACTGTTTAATTTTTTTTCTGCTTTCAGTTACATGACTTATGTAACTATATCGGTCGCTTAACTTTAACTTTCCTATTCAAATTTAAATATTAGATAAAACATTATGTTGTTGCTCCTTTTTTTATACCCTTTCAGAGGGTTTAATGATTTCAGTCAGAAGTTTGCAACGCAGTGAAGGAGACGTTTCCGACCCCATAAAGTATATATATTCTTGATCAGCGTCACAAGACGAGTCGATCTAGCATTGTCCGTCTGTCCGTCCGTTTCTACGCAAACTAATCTCTCAGTTTTAAAGCTATCGGGCTGAAACTTTTCCAAAAGTCTTCTTTCTATTTCAGGTAGTATATAAGTCGGAACCAGCCGGATTGGACAAGTATATCTTATAGCTCCCATAGGAACTATCGGGAAAAATTAAAAAAAAAAATTATATCTTCGGTGTTTTTTAACATATACCTTTCTAAGCTTGGATATAACATTTTTAAATTAGTTCTGAATTTCGAATTAAATTTTATCAAAATCGGACGACTATATTATATAGCTCCCATAGGAAAAATCGGAAAATTAGTTGTAAAATAATATTGAAAAATTTCACCTGTTTCATGTGTTTTTTAACTTATATCCTCCTACGCTTGGAAATAACATTTTTATTTGGTTTTGATTTTCGAATTAAATTTTATCAAAATCGGACGACTATATCATGTAGCTGTCATAGGAACGATGGGGTAATTGGTGGAAAATAATGTGAAACAAATTATAGCTTTGGGGCATTTTAACATATTTTCTTATAATATTGGGAAGATAGATTTGTATATTTTTAAGAATTTCGAATTCAATTTAATAAAATTATTAATTTTTTTTATAACTGCAAGGGTATACAAACTTCGGCTTGCCGAAGTTAACTTCCTTTCTTGTTTAAATCAGTAATCAGACATTTTTCTAGATATTTCAATAAAAATATGTTTCACAACACGTGCGGCGCAACTTAACGACCATGAAACATTATTCTCTGTGGGTCAACTATGTGCTTTGTCTATTGAAAATTTTAATCAGTCCGTTTCCTTCCCCGAACCCGATTCCCCGATTCCCGAATGCAGCATCCGTCACAACTTAGCCTATTCAAAAAATCTTACACAACAAAAATAATTGGAAATTCGCGGAAATTTTCACCATTTTTAGGTTGTAAAAACGAAAGACTTACTCGAAAACGTGTAAAGAAAAGTGTGTGGCGAAAATTAGGTCGGTTTTTAGGAAACATCTCGGAAACAATGCGGAATGGTAATTTAAATTAGAGCAAACGGCGACTACGGCCGGGCATGATGCCCGAAACCTTTTGAGAACGCCGGAATGGTGCGCCTAATCCCCGGATTTGCGAGACGTTGTGAAATATTGTGTAAGAGGTGAAGGCGACGTTTTATTGACTCTCTTCCCGGCTCGTGGGCGGTGCCGGGGTGAGGGCTGCAACAATGCCGCCCGGACAATGCTAACTAGAGCAGTTCCCAGTTAAACAAATATTTGCCTTTATTATGCAAGCCCATCCGTTGCATAGACTTGCATAACCCTGCGCGTCCTTGGACTGGCTTAATTCGCAGGATGTGCGTGGTCCGGAGGAACCTGACCCTGCTACAGTTCTGAGGCTACCAAACGAGGCCTCTACGGGAAGAAACTCGAGCAGAGCTCCTACGCCGACGCGTCGGCAGCCTCAATAAATGTTTATTAGGACCTCCGGTCGTAAAGCGATAAAATCATAAATTCGTGTAAAAACTTTTGTGCGTCGCGCATTTTAAATGGAAAATGAGGCCAGTCCTGGGATCGAGGCCAGGACCAAGAGGAATCCAGGAGACTCTACGCCAAAAAATTGTGTCGCGACCCAAAAAAATGCTCGAATTTTTTAACAATGACCAAAATGCGCGACACACAAAAGCGAGTTCGCTCTAAAATGTTTTTACAGCGCGTCGTTTTTTTTTATTGTCCCGCGTATTCTAGTTTCCATTTTTTCCCTCCGCGCAAACAGAGAATTTCTCAAAACTAAACTAGAACTGAGGCACATTTTTTGTGTGCTTTATTTTTTCTAGTTCACGGGAGTATTTTACGACGATTTTTAGCGAAACTGACTTTATGGCAGTCAAGGACGGGTCTCTGGGCCAGGCTCCGGAGATCAGTGTAAATTGTCACAATTTTTTGTAGCAGTTCCTGCGAAGACATCGACAATGGCCTCAAGCGGCGTAGATAACTCGACAGCCTTAGGGAGATAATGGAACTGCAGCTAAGGACAGTCAACACCCGATGGGTGTCCTTAAATTAGATGTAGGGCAGGACATGATGGTATAGTGATTTTTGCAATCTTTGGAATTTATATCGAATTTATATCTATTGTAACTGCGATTTATTTGTAATATGTTCATTGTTATTTAAAGCTCTGTAACTTGTAAAAGTATATGTATCCTTTACAAAAGGTTGCAAACATACATATGTTTTCGTTTATAAATGTCTTAAGTAAGTAAAATATGTTAATTATATGCAATAATATTTATTAATAAATGTTCTTTAAAATATATTCTTAATAAAATATTTGAAGGCATTAAAAAAGGTTTACAATGATTTTAAGCTTCAATGTTCTTATAACTAACTATCTAAACTCTTAGAGACTAGACTCCATTAGACTCGTGCTCCCTGTTAGCATTTAGTTTACAATAAATTCTTAACATTTTTTTAAAATAAATAAATCGTAATAAAATAAAAATGTTTTCAAATACGACAAGCAAAATGAAAAAAGTAAATTCGTTCAAACAAATATTTGATTAAAGCAGTCAACCGAGAATCACCAAGAGCCATCCCAATCAAGGGAAAGCGGCCGCATACAAACTTTTGTAATTGTTAAAAAAATTGGAAAAGCGAACAAACTTTTTCAACTTTCTGATGGCAAGATAAGTGTTGCTATCATTATGTGTTTCTGTTGCTGCACATTCGGGGCTCGGCAAAATGTGGCTGCAATTAAAAACTGTTACGCCTCATGCTAATCAGCCCGGGGAATTTTCTGGGCGAGAGGGCAGAGGCGGGTGAGGCGAAGGCCAATCCCTTTGCCAGTAAGGCAGCCAACCAGCCAACTCCAACTCCGGACTCAACTCCAACCTCGAGCCAGAAACATGGCAGCGACTGGCGAAAGAAAGAATTCATTATTTCAGTTTTAATTGTTTTTTTCATACTTTCGAAATTTTCAGCGCCAGGCCGGATTCCCCATCCTCCCTTTCGGCCACTCGTTTGTGGGATTTTGCATGTTCGGGCCACATCTTTCACAACCAACAACTGTTTACAAGAAATTCAATTATGACTTTTAATAACCGACAGCTCAGGTCAAAAAAAGCGTTTAGCTCGGAATGATGGCGAATTGCATGTGACGCTAAACGGCGGCAAAAGAGTCAGCGAAATGATATTTACACAAGGGCGGCGCAGATATGATCGGCAGGCGGGTTTGTTCAGGGGGCTGTCCTCAATGCAACATTTTGGGCGGATTGTAGAAAATTGTAAGCTTATGCAAGTCCCAGTGGTGTGGAGACTTAGGCTTTGGTTTTAGAAAACCTACAAAGTGTAAAGAAAAGAAAAAATGTTATCTTCGAATCCATGTATTTTAGGAGTGGAGGTACTGGAGATATAGACTTTAAATTAATACAATTGTTTGAGCTTAGTTATTTACCGAATAGTGTACCTAACACAATTATTCAGGAAAACCAACAAATTAAAAATTATTTTTTGTTGAATCCTCTGTGTAACCGAAATAGATTTTTACATGCAACTTCCCTTTCAAAGCAAGAGTGATTCAATGTTGTGCTTTGATTTTACAAATATTTTCATATTACCAACCTTCTTACAAACTGACAAATATTTAACAAGAGTGGAATAAATTTAAACTTTAACATAAGAGCCGAATAGTTTTCAAGTAGTTTTCAAGTAACCTAAGGCTTAACCCCCTTTGACCCATTTTCAGAGCTCGTGCTGCATCAGTTTAATGTGTGTGCCAAGGTGTCTCCGTGCTCGAGCTTCTGCGCCTATATGAGTGCCGGGTCATTAATTTTGATCATGCCCAAATATGTGTCAGTCAGTCAGTGAGCGAATCGCACACAGAATTTCCATTTTCAGACGCACACAAATTTTCCCTATGCATGTATTCAAATTAGGCAAGGCGCCAACGCGCCCGCCTCCCAGATTTCCCCTCCCACACCCCATGTGAACCCTAATTCTGAGGAGCAGAGTCGATGGCCCCGGCTAAACGGCGATGGAGGTGGAAAACTGAACTGGGGCTTCCTGCACATGTGCCCGAGGGTGCGGAGGAATTTTCTAATTTATTTTTTAGCATCGGTTCAAGGTTCTTCGTGTTTTGTGTGCTTCACGTTTCAAGTTCGCCAAAACAAATTGTTAATGGAAATTCACGCGTTCGGAATTATTGATTTTTCTGCTCGCGCCAGAGGCTGGCTGGAAACTTTCTCCTCCTCGCACTCCATTGACATTCGAATTGTACAAATTTGACATGAATGGGACGATTAATGGCCAAGGTCGGTGTTCGATTTGACAGCTCAAAAGGGGAGCTCCGAAACTCTTGAAACATTTAAGTATTCTTGGGCTCGGAATTTGTTTCGAACTTCAACTGGACTTTAAAGGTTGAGCCCGCAAAACGTAAGCTGGAAACTGGCAAGGAGCGTCACCTGGGGCTAGGAGTCCGGAAACAAGATAGGCCAGTGCATTTCCAGTTGGATTGGTAGGAATATAGTTTTATATCCTTCTGATTAGAAAAATAGTTACTTACATCCTACAAAACAGTTTTTCCTGGACACAAACCCACCTCCACTATCACGATGGTAATGCAGGGCCAGGATGCACTGCTTGCAGTTGTCCTTTTGGCAACACCGTTTCAGAGGCATGCAATAAATGTTGAAAGTGCAATGTTGCAGTTAAGTTTATGCAACATTTGTGAGATGTTTCAGCTGGAAGTTTAAAAGAAAAAAATATCTAAGCAATATTAACATGCGCTTCTTTAAGTTTGGATTAGGGGTTTTATTAAAGACTTTGTCACGATATTGTAGTCGTGACCCAATGTCCTTAATTATATTTTAAGCATGTGAACCTTTTAATTTTTAGCATAGCTTTTAAATGAAAAGGAGAAAACAATTTTATTCAAAAAAAAACAAGACAAGGGCATTGTATTGGAGATTTAAAAGGGCTACATATAAAGCGCCTTCACATTTTATCTTAAAATATAAATCTAATAAAAGCTTGGTTTAAAGAGATATTTAATAATATTATTTAGAACCCTGATCTATCGATCTTGATCCCATTACATTTCAAACCTGTTTTTTCTTCGAAGCATACCCGCAGTTCCGCCGCTGTAGGATTACCTTTAAACCGTGACGAAAGTGACTCATTTGCAAGCCCAAGCACTGCTGCAATCCTTCTGCGCCTTTAATGTGGCCTTGATAAGGTGGACTAATTAGAGCGGCGCTGATTAGCAGCGGCGGCAGGAGGCCAAATGTAGAGCAAAAGGACACAATCGAGACACATGTAGCTTAGTCCTGCGTACAAGTGAATGCCCGCATTGTTCACACGCATAGTGTGGGCGAAGGAGGAAAGGACGAAACTAGGGAATCGGCGTGGAAGGATTCCGTTGGCGGCGCGCCGCAGGTCGATAATGAACACAAATGAGCCTCGGCATCGAAATCCGATTCGGAATCGGGCAAAAGGAGTTTCGGGTAAGAAATTGGCAAGCATTTGCCAAAAACTACAACTTGAACATGTCGAACAATGCCGAAGGACCTGTTAGAAGGACATCGAGCTGAGGGCTCGACCTTGGCGCAGTATTTCAAGAGCAGCCAGCCGGGAGTTTATAGAATTTTTTGGTTTCTTCTCTTTTTTCTGGCTGCATATCTATTGTTGCGATCTGATTGATTGCTGTCAGGATTTTAGCTGGGAACGAATCCTAGGGGCTGCCTGGCAATGAGCAGCTGTCTTTTATCCCTCGGCGGCCATTTTTAAATAATTCGCTCCTCAGTTTTTACACTTACTTTAAAGATACTTTAAAGTATCTCATAGGTTCCTGGCAACTTTCGCCGCTGTCCTGGGGAATTAATCATCGCCTAAGTACGCAGCTTGTGGCTAAGGACATGCGCAACAGTCCCCGACCCCCTGAGTCCCCTTTCGCCCCCTCCGAAAACCATCTCGTCCTGCAGCAGCTGCGGCCAAAGCGAGAGCAATATACAGTTAAAGCTTTTCCCACTGCGGATAAAGCTTGGCTATCTGGCTGGCTGGCAAATGTGTCCTTATGGTCCTTGGGTGTATTTCGGGGGATGTGTGTATGCGAATAAAAATTCAATCAAAATGGCGTTTGCACAGCGCTGGCTGCTGTTCTATTTGCACTGTTTTCTCTTGATTTATTTATGCTTTTTAAGGCGAAACTTGATTACAAAATTTAAAAGGTGGAAGCCCTAGAGATTTAAAAGTTAACTGACCTTTATTATACTATATACATGTGGAAAAATAATTTAAAACTTATAAATCTATCTAAAACTTAAGCTGTTAAAGTCTGTAGTGTGAGTCCAGTAAAAATTTAACGACAATAAGTATCAAACTTTAAATTAGCAGAATAAATCAATTTACAGATCGAGGTTAATTAACATCATTTAATTTAAATAATATTTACTAAAAACACTTGGACCTTGCCGTAAGCTAGAATGTTATAACAATTTTCGAAATATTTTAGATCTCATGCCTTGCAGCAGAAACTCCTTCCCCGAGCTCGTCGCTTAAGCTCAGCTGCTGTCTCCTCCTAATGACCTCCAAGGCCCTTCCCTGCAGAACCACTTCACCCAGTCTCGAGACCAAGAAGTCCTCCCCTCACCTAACAACTTCGCCAGCCATCTTGTTCAAACTAAGTAGCTCATGTCTGACAGCTGAGCAACGTTTGTCATAATCAAATGTGAATGGACTGACACTGACACTGGGGCTCCGAGGACCGAGAACTGAAAACTGGTAGCTGCCAAAAAGCAGAGAGTGGAAATTAATTTAAATTGGCCTTTAATGTAAATGCATCTCTCAATGCATCGCCAACTGCAGTTGGTTCCCCGAGAGTTTACCCTGCTCCAGATATCGCTTATATCCCGGCTAACACCGACTTGTGTTTGCCTCTAAATGGAGGGTATTTATCAACTACTCGTAGACGCTGACTACCCATCCTCCAACCTATTTCGAAAAACCCCATTTCCATTAGGGATGCGTGAAGAACTCAAATGGCAAGGTATTAACGAATTGTCGTGAGTTTGGTCCGGGGAGGGGACTTCATTTTTCTTGGATCGTTTAATTGGAAACTGCAGAAGTTCTAGTTCCGTTGATGCACAGAGATAAAATTATAACAATATTTATCTATCGAATATCCCATCAAATATTAAGGTACTTTAAAAAAATCTCAATTACCATAATTATAAGAAAATGTTTATGTTTGAATCTAAAATTCCTTAACATTGTTTCTTATCTAACACTCTGGCCTAGTTGAGAAAATAGAAAATATTCCTCCGTGTTTTTGTTCTATGCCCACATTTAATTTGAAAATTCCCATTTCGCGTCAAGCGCTGTTTTCCTTAACTAAAAACAAACTACAAACGCCACTGATTGTTTCATATTAAAAACTGAGCGAGTGTGTGCGAGGGGCAACAACTACAACACCGGAGGAACAACATGCAAGCGATGATGAAAAATCGCCTGCAACATGTTGGATGCTGCTGAGGGGACTCTCCGTGGATCTGGAATGGAATGGGATCCGAGAGGATGGTATGCTGTGCTACGGATTGGGATGCGAAAGTCTGGCTCTGACTGCCCGCTGGCATCGCCGACATCAACTCCAATTACAGAAGTACACGCAGGCGTCTCTCTTATGATTTCTTTTTTTAGTTTTTCATTTATTTTCCATCTCCTCGTTTTTTGTACATATTTTTATTTGCTTTGTGGATGATATGCGGGCCAAATAGGAAGAGCAAACAGAGTGTGTTACATGTGTGCTTGAAAAAGGCAGGGGACACATGTGGAATGATTACACAAGACCTTAGACTAAGAACATTTTCAATAAGTTTAAACATTTTGATGTCTTAATACTACAAATTTCTTTGCTTTGCAAGCACACCAATTGCATTTGTGAAAATTAAATTAGATTTGCATTGAAATTAGATTTGCATTAATGAATTATATTGTTTTTTTTTTTTAATTTAGTTCGTGGCTTTCTCAGAATGATATTTCAAGCCTTTTGTTTTGTAATAAAGCGTTCCCGTCAAGTGACTTCTGCCTTTTAACGCATTTTCACTTCAAAGTATATAAAACAAAATGGCACCAAGGTGAATATGAGGTTGCCCATCCTACAATCCATTTGGTTCGAAAAAAAAGCCATAATCTCACTGAGACTCCGAATAGGGTGTGTCTATAGTAGCAACCTAGTCTTATGATAAAAATAGCCAATCAAATACAAATTTACCGAAACAAACTAATCAATCGAATTCAAATTCAAATGCCGCCGAAATCAAACAACATTTGTTCAGCTCTGCATGTGAATCTGGAATGTTGGTAGCAAATATGAAATCGACTTTTAATTAAGGCATTTAGCCAAACAAATCAAAATCGTTAAGCCCCGAAACAGAATGAATCATGGGAACTTGAACTTGGCCGGGCTCCAAAGTGAACCCGATCCGGAACCCCGAAAACAGACCAATAAATTTAAATTCAGCGACAACTGCCAACGAGCTCGTTTTAAAGGAGGAACACACGTAGCTTCAGCTTTAGGAGGAGACTTTGCATTTTCGAGGGCGGCCAGGCCAGGCCAGGCCAATAAAAATGGAAATGAACGCGGAGCGAAACGTTTATAAAATAATAATGCGAAATAATAATGTGACGGTGATTTAGCGGAACAGTGCCACGATTGAATACAAATAAAGTGGGGGAGACGACGCCTAATCTAGGATGATTTCGGCCTAATCTGGAGCGTGAACCGGGGGCAGATGCGTCCTGGAGTGGCTGCCAACTACCTGTTTTTTCTCGCTTTCCTCGCTTTTCCCGGCAGCGCGCTTTTCCCCAAATCGAGTGAAAAGCTGGAGCGCCATAGGCCGGTTGCCGTGGCACCCTCGGCGCATAAATCAAGGCAGGGGGCGGAGCCAGCCGTGGGTGCGAGCGGGACGGCCTGCTTTTCGAAAATGCGCACTGCCCGGCCTCTCGCTCGCACCCATCACCGAGTCCCATGATGATTTACAGTGTTCGAAACGCACACAAAGGCAGCGGGCTAGAGGGTCGTTCTGTCGGTTCTTATGGCTCAAACGTGAATCGAACGTGGCGCACTTCAGTCGCCAAGCTGCGCGCTCGGTCTCCTGCAGAAAAACACAGAAGAGATACAGATACTCGTAATCGCACTCGTACGCGCCCGTAATCCGCGAAGTCTGCGCTCGATAGCCTGTCTTGCGATTCCATGGAAAGCTCTTTGGCGACGGCAAGGTGCCATGGTCTCCCCATAGCGGATATTCTACCGACTAACTTCTCTACATAGGAGAGGATTTCATATCCACCTGAAATAATATTTCACAGTGCTCATCCATAACTAAGAAATCTGAAGTGCAGTGGTAAAGGCAAATACAATTCAATCGAAAATACAAAGTAAACAGTGAAGTGTTGCCAGAAAAACTTACTGAATTGACAAAACTCATTCCCAACTTGCGATTGGATTTCCTGAACTCGTCCATCTAAGGTAAGAAAATTGAGCAGTGCAGGGAAAAGCATTTATTTCTGAAAATTACAAGAGAATAGGAAATTTTGACCAGCGCATGTAAGAAGGAATTGTTTATTTTATGTCCGGTTTGTATTAATCAAACTAGTTAAATTACTTCTTTATTAAACTCAAGAACAGTTTTTTTTTTTCTTATGTTAGACTTAAATAGGCCTAATAAGTTTTTTTATTTTTGCGTACAAACTTATACAGACTGCAACAAATTCAAAAAAGCCAGAGGTAGAAATAATATACAAAACAATGATCTGAATAGTTTTACCAGATTTCTAAAAAGCAGAGAAGCCCATTTTTTTTAATAAAATATAAATATTCAATAATCTTTAAAATATAAGAGAGACTGTTTACAGAGCATTAGAGAATCGTAAAAAACCGAATAACATTCCCATAGACTGTGTATTTCCATCCATCTTATTTTAAACCTTCAGAGCTTGTTCTTTGGTCTTTTATTTTCAAAGCCCCAACAGTCCCAACACTCCTGATATAATCAGAAAAGGCTCCGTGATGGTCAGCATTTCGAAGTTCGAATGTTTATGATTTGTACCCCTCGGAATCGATCTCACACGGACAGTGTCGGTGAGAGCAATAAGAATTTTGGATGGGTCGAAGTTCGAAAACGTTTTTTTCGCACTAACGATCTCACGCACACCAGAGACAGTGTGTGTAAGAGCAATAAGAACTTGTTCGAATTGCGGAGAGCGGTGTCTTCGAACTGGCGCTCTTTCGAACTCACACACACACCATAGCCCCGTCCCCGTATCCGTGAGATACAATTTGTGGCAACGAATTTCTGGTTTGGCGGTTGATTCGAAACGTTCTTCGCGTCCGCGAAGGTAGTTTCAGCCATTGCCTGAGAGCGAGCGAGATGGCGGAGCGGCGCAGTGGCCGCCGTCTCGCTCGCACACTTTTCGAATAATGAACGCTGCACTTGGTCGCCGATATGTAGCTACATAGCCCTACTTGCTCGTACTCGCGGATACAATTGGACGGGGGAAATGGGGCAGTGTGAGTGAGCCAAAGCGCTGGCGTATCTGTGTGTTTTTTATTGATGCTCAGATATTTGAATTATGCCCGAGCAGTCAAAGTGAGACATTGGCGCTTCGAGCACGTATCCGCGGATACACCGAAATAAAAAACAAAAAACACTCTGAAACTCAAACAATCCAACACACAGCTGTGCCGCGCAATAAGATACAAAGACACTCGATATTGGCGGAAGATGGATGGGCTGCAAAGTGCTTGCATCGATGCTGGCGTTGATGGACAGTCATAAATTCGGCGTGAAATTCGCGCAGATACTTAGATACTTGGCCATCCCGCAGATACTTATCGCGATCCGTGACAAATTGCGCGAGTGCGTGTGATTTTGTGATACCGAAAAGCCGTCCAAATCCGTCGCTTAGCCCTTGCGGCCAATTACCTTAGGACAATACAAAACATTAACCTGCAGGTAGAACGCCAGAGTCTAGCCAATTGCCAGCAGGATGCCATCGGATTAACTCTCCAGATATCCGGCTGGTTGTGACAATTTTACCTTTGCTATTGTCCACTGCAATTTCCGCATTTAATTGTAGTGAAATTCGTAGTTCAGTGCTGTGAATATCAGAAAAAGAACTCACTTCAACGGAGGTGAACGCCGTCGGCTAACTGAAATTGTGAGTAAGCGAGTTTTAGGGCGGAAAAATGTTACTCCACCTTGGGCAAGATGCAAATAGTTCTTGGATGTTTAAAATAGTATATTTTTAAGTTTTTGTTTTGTGTTTTCTGTGTTAATTTTTTAATGTGCTGAGTAATGCAGTAAATTCTTATTTTAAAAAGGTTCTTTCTTCAAATAACGTTGTTTTTTAAAAAGAGCTAATTTGAATTGAATGTGTTTGAAATAAACACAAAAACAATTGTTTATCGCCTTTATAAATACTACAAACTACGTATACCGTGTGGCACACTCACAAGTATGATTGTTTTTTTGCCAATCTTTTAAACTTTAATTTTCTACTTGGTGGTGTCTTTTATTGTAAAAGATTACAATTTAATTTTCTGAAAAATTAAAAAGTTTAACATTAAAAGCTTAACTCCCAGACTAATTTCAAGACAACAACAAATAAGTACATACTCACTCACTTACTCATTTATTTATCCTGAATTTGCGATTCTATCTTTTGCGACTATCTTTTATTCATTAATAAAATATGTTTCTTTGTCCAAAACCGAACCCCGAATCTACTGTTTATATATTACATATTTCTTTATATCTGGCCTTTGTTTCTGTTTTTTGCCTTGTGTTTTAGTAATTTTTCATTGGGTTGCGTGCGCGGTATCAACGCAAGGAATTTTCACTTCATTAAAACGAAATGCAGCCGCTTTTGAAATAATTAAGAGGCACAAAGGCGAAATGTCACAGCGAATGAAAAATGCCTAACAAGCGGCGCATATAGACGGCTAATCCAGGCACATAGCGCTATATACCGAACCCGAGTTGGAATAGGGATGGGAAATACCCACCGTACAGGCTTGGCCCCTGCCCGGGGAAGCGAGCTCCTGCTGGCCAAGACGCCATGGGGCGAACCTGAAATTATGTAAAGTAAAAAGAAGACGCACTGACGCACTGGCCTGGAACTTCAGGGGACTTCGCCAATGACCGAGTGAAGCGATGCTCCTGGGCAGTATTCCGCATCCCGGCATGGCCTCCCATATGGGCTGTAAGTGGAAGAAATTCCACTTGATGTAGGTCACTTTCATTCGCATAGCTCGCCGGGGGTGGGCCAAGATCAAAGAGCTGGCTGCCCCGATTGCATAATGTGGGCACAACACTGAGACAGTTGCAGACCCAGTAACGTTCCCATTCCGACTCCCAGTTCCAAATGGCTAATTGGAGGGAGGAGGCAAGTCCAAAGTTCCTCGAGTGTCTTCTGCAGCGCCGTAATTTATTTGGCCTGCGCCTGGCGGAGACATTCATCATGGACTAACCCCGGCTCTCCCTCGCCAACGCCCTCCTCAAATATTTCAACTCCACTTGTTCACATTTATAAATCAAAATCTCAAACACGCGAGCTGAAAATTTGTGCTAGAGTCGTTGATCTATTGGCCGCAAAAAGGGCAGACATTTCAGGAAGCGAAATGTTAACAATAAATAATAGAAGAAAAAAAACCAAAACTCCAAGCCAAATAACAAATAAAATAAAATCTTTAGATTAGAAAAACATATTATGATACTAAATTTCTTTCATTACATTATTCCATAAGAAATAATAAATTGTGAAAATTAGATTCAAAGACTTAAAAAAACACTACCCCCTTTCCAAAAATTCATCCACAAATCGAGTTAATTAGGGATTATCGGTGAACAGTGGCAAAACCATGATATATTACACAATTGAGATGTCCTTGACCAGAAATAGGACTACTGTAATGATAACTTCCACTCGACCATTGCGCAACAGATCGTAAATTATCGGGGACGAGATGAGACGACACTCTGGGCCACAAATGGCCGCTTGCCGTGAGGATCGGGATCGATGATTGGTTTTGAGTTGGGAAAACAATTGGAGAACTCATAAAAATTATGAGAGCCATGACAAACAAACAAACAAACCGCAAACAGCAACTGTGACGAGGGTTGCCGCAGCAGAAATGGATGCATGCTTCGGGAGTGAGAAAAAAGACACAAAAAGATGAGGAGGAATAATATTTATGACTATTTTTATGAGGTGCTTACAAATTTTTATGACTTTTTAATGGGTCCGCACACAGTCTCTGGCCCTCTCTCTTCCTCCCGGCCAGTTTATTGTCGAGTGAGCGGGACAAGAAGACTTGCCAATGAGTGTGACTGCGCGTGCGCAAATACCTTTATTTATCTTGTTTTTCGTTCTTTTCGAGAGTTGAACTCGTGCGTACCGCAGCTTGGGGTTCTAGAGCGGCGTGTTTACATGCACACAAGCTACGCCCCTGCTGACAACAAATATTAAAAATTATGATTTATGGACAGGGCTCGTTTGGGTACAAATCCGTAATGGTGACGACAAACAGCCCGGCGACATTCGTAGGAGAAATAACTGCTTTGGGTGCTTTGTTCGGCTCATAATTAAGATGGTGGCCTCTGGGCCGATGACGTAGACGATGACGATGATGGAGTGCTCGGCAATGGATGACAGTTCCTTCGATGGGCCGTTGAATGGAGTCTTCAAGCAGAACCGGGCTTTGGGTCTAGCTAGGCTGCAATTGGAATTGGTGAAAGTGGTCTACAGTGAGGTTAAGAAACGGAGAAAAAGGAAGGGTGCACAAGGCTTAACCATGTCAAAACAGTTCAATAATATTCCCAATTTCAAACTGTTTCCCTTACAAATGTAGCAATAAGAGGTATCAAACTTGATAGCTTTTGAAATACTTAAATTTTTCATTTTTATTCAACGTATATTATTAATCATTATGTATTATTAGTTTTATGAGCTAAAAACCAATGGCCCAATGAAAATCAAGTTTTTTAAACAGCTTTGAGGCAATCAATTTTGACCAGAACTCTCGTTATATGCAAATCCGAACGTCAATTATTGAATATGCAAAAGTTAATCATCTTAATTGGGCAGATGCTCAGCTTCCAGCTCACAGAGAACGCATAGAAAAGTCAAGACCCCGCGAACCCCGAAACAGAACGTCAACATCTTGAATGAGGTTCGGGTAGGAAAACCCTTTTCAGCTGTCGCACTGGAATATTTCCCCAATTGATTTATGGCATCAGCAGACGCATGTGCAACTCAATTGCTGTTTATTTACTCTTGCCCTGCTCTTACCCTCCTCTACATCTAGATGGGATCTGATCCTACCTGTGGCAATGTGAAACGGAGAAAGCCGAGGACGGGAAAGGAAATTCGTTCTGCGGTTTAAGTATCGGGGCAAAAGAGAAATTTCACTCCCATTTGGAGGCATATTAAAAGTGTTTATATAACAAAGGAAGAACAAAGGAAAACTCAGTTGCCCGAGACCAGAATGTCGCTGAGACCGATCCGATCCCGAAAGAATGCCATTATTTATGGCTTTCTTATGAGCTCGACCGACGATCGCCAATCTAAGGCAACGTCTGTCCCTCCCTCTCTTTCTCTTTTCAGTTCCCCTTCTCTTTCGTGCCCGCAAATTCGCCGGCGTTTTTATTATTCATGGATTTAATTAACACCAATTGAACCGCTTGTCGCCTCAGCGCCGTCTCAAACTATTTGGAAAACAATTTTCAAAATTCGTTTAATTTATGGCCTCGGCTTCCCTTCCCCTCCCACAGTTTTTGGAATTTTTAATTTGCCCTTAAGTGATCAGGACAGAAGCCCCAGTTTGATTTTCATGAGTGCATCTGCATTGAAACAATCAAAAGAAAAAACTTATTTTACTAAATTAATATGGGGAGTTTTATGTGTTTTCCTAAGCACATTGCTTTCTGTGTGAAAATAAAAGCTTGTGAGAAATTCGCAAATCAATTTCCATTACTTAGGCTGGCCAATTTTGGCTGCCTTTCGTACTTCTGGTTTGTTAGCTTAAAAACAGCGGTTTTCACCCAATCAATTTTCATCGCTTCCATGCGAATGCCACCAAATCGATTCGACCTATAGGTTGTTCAAATATCGCCAGTCAAAGGTTCAAAGTCAGCCAGAGAGGCGGATCCTATAATTTCGCTGATTTCGGCCTTGTTCGGCTTAAACGCGGGCGCTTGTCTACAACTATAATTCTCATATTGCCAGCTCGAAGTGGTTTTCTCCAAAGCACCGTTACCGGGCCTTAAAGCCTATAATCGCTGGACCGAGCAGAGAGGGAAAGGGGGAGAAGGGTGCAGAGACCTGAAGGCAAGTTTACAATATTTCCTTAATTTTTATTTTTTTTTGTTGTGTTTTCCGCGAGAACCCTGCTCATCAAATAAATCTCTGTCCAAAGTTGAGCATTCGCTCCTTGGGTTCTGGCCAGTTCGAACAGCGTACGGCGTTTTAATTTAAGCCCAAGTTGAGAGCTCCTTTCATTTGCCCAACATGCTAAAGGGTTAAATTGCCCACTGAAGCAAAATTATTGGTTTCAAGCCACAAAAAGGGCAGGGAAGAGCGGGGTGTGCATTTGGTTGCATTGTTTTTGGCCAATGTTCTCAGTACTCTGCTGCTGTCGCTTATTTTTATACCTTCTATGGGGATACAATATATTAATTCAGGTATATTTCAGAACCTCTTTTGATAAAAATACATATTTGAAAACATTTGGAATAGATAACCAAATGGCAGTAGTTAAAATGAACGTATATTAAGAACGTATATTAAGCAAACCTTTTTCAGTTAGCATCTATTGTAACGCTGTCTTGAAGTTTCTTGATATGGTTTAACAAATATTTTTCATATTTGCTAGGGTATACAAGTTTCGACTCAGTTGCGATGTATTGCCATCTCGATTTTAGTTTTTGGCCATGTTCATGTGCATCGGCCTCGCTTGGCCTCTTTTGCCTTATTGCCTTTTTGCACTTTTCGGCTCTGGGGCGATTTGAGAGCTCCTTTCCTTCGGCTCCTTCGAAGCGGAGGGTCATTGCTTTTGTTTGCTATCTGCGCAGCGGAGAATACGAGTTTTTCCGCCATTGAACAAACATGCCCAAGACCAAGACTGCAGTATCTGCGATGGTTGCAATGGGCGGAGGAGAAGGGGTTTGGTTTGGGCCTTGCCAGCAAGTGCAGCCGCAAGAAGTTTCCGCCAAGTGTGTCCAGAAGAGTGGGCGGTCCCTCGGCATTCCTCGGCCCAAAGCTCCTATATATATATAAAATACCCACTTCGACGGCCGGCTCGCTTAAATTGCATGCTTAGGCAGCCCCAGCTCTCTCCACCAGCGGAAAATAAGAAAAAACCCGACTCTTTACCGTTCTAAAAATAATAATAATAATAATAATAACCAAGTAAGAGGCAAGTGAAATTACCAGCGGGCAGAGGAACACTTCGAGGGAGGAACCAATCAAGAGGCGTGAGTCAGATACAGTGTTTGAGGTTTTGTTAGCTGGAAATCCTAAAAACAGCTTGCTTAACTCGGCTCTTCAACAGGTATTTTTACCCACCGATAGCGATTTACCTAAAGTATAGAGTCTTCTAAAAACAAAAAGTATGCCTATATACTTTAGTTATGATATTTATACTGCTGAATTATTTATTTATAGGGTGAACCTGAATTGTTGATCACTGATAAATGCTTTAATCTTAGAATTCGTATTTACCCCCTGTGGCTTTATTTTGCGATCCTTTTGAAAAGAGCAGGAGTCATGCCCAGGCTTTCATTCGAGTTGTCGTAAGGTAAATGCTAATGCTTATTCCGCACAGCTTCTTCGATACAATGTTGCCAATCTCAAAGTAAGATCTCAAAGTAAACTTGAGAAGCCAAGGTAGAAATCGTTTATTGCAGTTCGCTTAATCTTTTTATCATTCCTTAGGGACTTACTCAGTAAAATGTATCCACATAAAACGAAGATGAGACTGTATAACAATCAATAATAAGCACATTTTTAATATGTGTATTATGGTTACCATTATTACAAAGAGCTAATCATTAAAAATCGCGATGAATTTAAAATTAGGAAAGGGAATGGTTATGTTAAGAGTCTATGGTATTTCATTTTCTATCTCTTTATATATCTATTTCTGTTTAAAGATATTGTATCTAATCCCCTACCCTCTGGTTTTCAGACTCGCATCCACGACTAGGACTCCTGGCTTCAGAATGGATCCCGACTGCTTTGCGATGTCCTCGTACCAATTCGTCAACTCACTGGCCTCCTGTTATCCGCAGCAGATGAACCCGCAGCAGAATCACCCAGGAGCGGGCAACTCGAGTGCGGGCGCCAGCGGCAACGGGGCGGGAGGCAGCGGGGGCGTGGTGCCTAGTGGCGGGTCAAACGGGGGCCAGGGCAGTGCGGGGTCGGCCACTCCGGGGGCCAACGACTACTTCCCGGCCGCGGCAGCCTACACGCCCAACCTTTACCCGAACACTCCGCAGGCCCACTACGCCAACCAGGCGGCCTACGGCGGACAGGGAAACCCCGATATGGTGGACTACACACAGCTGCAGCCGCAGCGACTGCTCCTGCAGCAGCAGCAACAGCAACAGCAGCAGCAACACGCCCATGCGGCGGCAGCAGCTGCTGCCCAGCAGCAGCAGCAGCTCGCCCAGCAGCAACACCCGCAACAGCAGCAGCAGCAGGCGAACATCAGCTGCAAGTACGCCAACGATCCTGTGACGCCGGGCGGCAGTGGGGGAGGCGGTGTTCCCGGCAGCAGCAACAACAACAACAACAGCTCCAACAGCAACAACAACAACAACAGCCAGTCGCTGGCCAGTCCACAGGATCTGTCCACCAGGGACATATCCCCCAAGCTGTCGCCCAGTTCGGTGGTCGAGAGCGTGGCCCGGTCGCTGAACAAGGGCGTCCTGGGCGGAAGTCTGGCGGCCGCCGCCGCCGCCGCCAGCTTGAACAACAACCACAGCGGATCGGGAGTGCCCGGCGGTCCCGGGAACGTCAATGTCCCGATGCACAGTCCGGGCGGCGGGGACACGGACTCCGAGAGCGACAGCGGCAACGAGGCGGGCAGCAGCCAGAACAGCGGCAACGGCAAGAAGAACCCGCCGCAGATCTATCCGTGGATGAAGCGCGTGCATCTCGGAACGAGTGAGTACTTTTTTATGTACATTGTACATTGTACTATTCAAGGCACAGATCAAAGATACAGTATATTAACTCGGCCTTATAATTAGATGTGGAATAAGTAAATACATGTAACTATCCTTACCTATTCAGCGTAGGAAAACGCCTTGCTCAAATTACATTTGCATTGCACATTTATTTATAATTTATAAATTGGAGGTATTTATTTTTGTTTGCTCAAATTATTTTTTATTCAACTGGCTAATTTGCTAAGTGCTCAAACAGGAGTGCTTTTCTTATTATTCCGAAACAAATTAAATCAAATCAATTCAAGCAATCTTCTTGCTAATAGCTAGGTGCCATTATGAACAAGCTCTTCCATGTTCTAAACCTTTGTTTTAATAACGTGCTGTATCGCTTTACGGACTCACCGTCACTTATGATACAATTAGCTAGAAATGAGCTCCATAAATCAACATGTATAAGCCGATAGCTCACCTCAATCGCTGCCTCATTCAGAGCTCATTACCACTTCTGCGAGACACTTGGCTCACTCACTCGAATGGGTGTTGCAACCAGAAACTAGCCAACTATCCATATTCATTGGCCAGCAAACGTTGCCGAGTGCTTAGCACCAAATTGTCTGGCAAACTGTGCGCGCGGGGAATCTTGTCAAAATACATAAACAATAACAACATTTCCCTCGCACTTACGCTCTCGGATTTTCTCCAGTTCAGAGGAAGGAGAAGAAAAAGGGGAAACGCTGCGTGAAAAACTCGACCGCGAAAATCGTAGCTCGTGAAAATTTGTAAACAAACGTGAGGCGATCCGCTCCCGCAGCTAAGGCCGGCTGACTCCCACAATAACTCATAACACAGCAGATACAGATGCATATCTAGGTACAGATACCGATACAGATATATATAGCAATCTAGGCAGACAGATACTGCGGCTTGATATAAATCTCAGCACCTCGCTCGGTTTATATTTAAATTTAACAGAACAAATTTCCACCCGAAATTTGTTGGGCTGGAAAATTGTGAACGAAAAATTGTTCAGTGATTTTTCATCATGTCTCTGGCGTGCACACAGATTTATCTTTCTGCCACCCCCTGCCACCTTTCGGATTCCCCAATTTTTCCACCTTTTCTGACCCTTCGACAGGCCAAACTCACGAAGTCGTCTTGGGGATCCCAAGTATAATCAAATTATTGAAAAGATTCTTCATATTCGTCGTCGGTTGGGGCAGATTAATTGGGTTGCAAATAGTTTGACATTTGCTTGGATCTACCTGGCTGCAATCTTACCTGCAGCTCGTTTATTATTTTAGCTAAAAAATAATGAAATATTTCTGTTCGCGTATAAATCACTCGACTCAGGTTCTGGGAAATGTTTTTTGACTTGGCATAAATTACATTCCGCGCTCATTAGCTCGTTGAAGTATAACCGAATAGCGCTTGAAAATATTCTATAAAGAATTTAATATAGGCGATTTCGCTCGACGAAAGGGTTAATTGCTGGCTTGCATTTTGCATTTCCATATTTGCTCGTTCAACCGGCTCTTGACAACCCCAAATCACAACATGTCAGCCAATTAAAGAGACGCTGAAGTGCTGCCCCATATTTATAGACAGTCGCACTGCCAGCAAGTCAGCAGATACAGATACATATCGACTAGCAACTTGGCTCGATTTTCCATTTCGATTCGTGGGGAAACCCGTCCCCGCTCGGTTCCAATCAATGGCTCACATTGTTATTATTTATGTATCTGTTACTCATGGCAGCCGGGCAATAACAACAAGAACAGCGAGTATTTGTTATGCAAATTGCAGCAAGTGGAAGCGCACAAGAAATTGATTGCAGCGGGGTGTAGTAATGAACTTCACTTCGCCTGGAAGAGGCATGAATGAAACGGGCTCAGATGCAGATACATTTGCAGATCACATATGCAAAAGACGCAGTGCGAGAACGCAGGAAACCATGTATCTCTGGGGGAGAGCTCTTGTATCTGGGCATCTCCGTCTGGCTTTGCCATTTTCCTTGAGTTTTCATGCATCGCCGAGATTTAATTACTTTCTTAATCATATTCGGTTGAGGGCAATGTGAAAGGCAGCCATCTATACAACTATGTGCAGCTATATCTTTAAATATATAATTATAGCTTCTAGATACAGCTACAATAGTTTGCTCTTGGAGCTGTTAATTATAATAAATTGAGGCCTTACAATTTTGTGTAACTATATCTGCATAGTAATTGTACATCCAGGTGTATCTATTTAGAGTACAGGCAACGAACATTTACACATTAAGCCCCGTAGAACTGTTCAAACTCATGTATAACTGCCAACATTTTGAGGAGGTCAACTACTTAAGTCGTGAAAACTTTTGATTTCAATTATTAGAGAGGCTAGGATTTTTTCCTAGCTCCAGATATGTGGGACCACTCCCATATTTTTTAGGAACCCAAGAGTCAACAGCCTGCTGACTGGCAATTAGGCTGGCCCCGTCAGCGTCCAGAGCACAACTCAATTTTCGACAGCAAATGTCTTTATTAGAAGTTTTTGCCGGGCGTGATGGCATGTGCAGGATTTTTATAATTGCGACCGATCTAAGAATCGCTATTAAAAAACGTTGTTGCAGGTGCCAAGCAGCGCAAATGCCAATAATAAAGGGTAATCTGGAGGGTAGCATCGGAAACAGGCGCTGATTAAAGTCCAGTAAAAATAACAGCAGCAGCAGGAAAGGCAACAGCAACATCATGTTAACAATTATGCAAATTTGGAGTGCATGTTGCTCATGGGGCGGGGGGTGGAGGGCTAGGGGGAGTGGCAGGGAGCCCGGCTGATTGCATATAATCACGTCAAGTTGTTACTGTGGCAACCATTTTATAATGCAAAGAAAAAACGCCAGCTCGAACGCCATCTTCAGAGAGAAAAAGAGCGAACGAGGCTGTCTGAGTTCCGCGAAACACTTTTCGCAAAAAGAGTTTTTCAGCTCCTGGCATCAAGTATCTGCCAATAAGCACACACGAGAATACATGGCTGCATGTTTGGTTAATATATCGCATGCAGTCTTGTGAAGTCGCTTGGCATTCGGAATTCATTCCCTAATTGACAAGACCAAAGCTGGCAGACCTCCAAGCAGATCATCAAAAGATGCAGCCAGCGGATACCTGCAGATTTGGATTCAGATACAAAGATACTCGCGCTACCTGCCGAAATGTCAAATGCCTATTAGATCGCCTCTCCCCCTTTCCCCATTCAATTTAACAATTTGTTGACATTTCTTTCTGAACATTTTTTATTCAGACAGGCCGCTCCCTAATTAGTGGGCTGTTTGTTTATTTATACAATCTGTTTGGCCATATATTTAAATCTTTTTTTTTGGAGTGGCTCCACAACAGCCTTTAGTGCCTAATTGCACATAAAAATATGTTTGGGGCTTGCATGCTATTTTAGCTTTTGAAATTTCCATAAATTGCACATAACTCGTATAATTACCGAATATCGTGTCAATAATGGTAACGTAACAGAAGAAACAGAACAGAAGCTCTACCAAAAATTGAAACTCCGGGAAAATAAATCTAACGCGGTGGAAAACACTGCCAGCGAAAAGTCTATTTTCTAAATCTAAATTGCAAATATCTGCAGTTTTGTTTCCCTTCCGATCGTGCCGTTCAACCCGAAGGCTCTGGCCTCTCGATGCCGCAGATGCCAGGATGTTACACAAAATTAATAGTTTGCAAACGAGTTGAACGCCAGATACAAGATACGCGACGGTCGCTGCAAGGCAGCAGAATGCACTTCCAGTGCACTAAAAATAAATCCTTTTGAGTTTTTGTTGAAAAAGAACAGGAATATTTTAAAAAGGCAGAGCTAGATCTTAAAAAATCGAATAATTATTTTATATTGCCCCTTTTGAGCAATAATTAAAAATGAAAATATTGCAGGACATAGGAGTCGCTTGACAATCTTCAACTAAAAATAATTATCTTTTCTTAATTCTGCAGTAGTAAGTAAGAATCGTATTCACTTCAAGGCAAACTACAATGTTTTTACTTACGAAATCAAAAAGAGGCTTTCTTAAATTTAAAATAACATTTTATTTGCAATCGGGAAAAATAATGCAATACTTGTTTGTTTCTTTTTTAATATTTCAACTCGAATAGCTTTACTATAGGGCACCTTTTCTGCTGCGTGTGGCACTGGGGTTGTGTTCCCGATCTCGGAAATGGTCTGGGGTCTGGGGTGTCGCTGTCTGCTGTGGACCTGCTGTTGCAGCTCCAGCTCCTGCCGCCATAATGCTTTTGCGCCTGCCCCCGCCCATAAAATGGAAACACCAAACACCAGACAACAGAACCCGGAGCTGCAGATGGAGAACCTGAAGATCCAGGGCCAGGAAGACAAACGCGCCCGGCATTTGCTGCCCAATTACATTTTCATTAACTTGGAACACGACTTTTCAAATAGCTACGTTTAATCATAATGATTGTTATTACTTTTATTTTGGTGCTCTGCGCGTTCTAAGGTCCCCCCAAAATGAAAATGATTTTTATAATGACCACCGCGCGAGGTGAATGCAAAATGCCAGGCATCATCGCAAGGTGCTGAAAGTGCAGTAGAACATAAATTTATTTGCCTGCTCCTCCGGTTCCCAGATGGCGAGGATGGCTCTTGCCCAAGCCGAGGCCTATTATTAGCCAACTCTGGGTATTCTGGGCCGCTAATGGGAGCCCGAAAACAGAAGTGCCTGTCGAATTGTTTCGCACCAAGCGTAACTTTTTGGCACACGAAACGCAGAGTGTCTTTACTGGCGATTGTTCTTAATGAATGCGGTGCACCATTCAGTTCCCGAGGGATGCTAAGCGAACTCATCACTCTGCTTGAATTGAAATTCATTCGACTTTAAGTCGGTCAGATACGGGCACTGAAAAGGGAACGAACGCCTAATCACACTGGGCTACATAGAAGTGTAGTGTGTGCTTTTCACGATACCAAACAAACATCTCTTCTTCCATTTAGTTTCATTAAGTTTGTACACTATTGGAATTGCTTAGTAATTCAACATAAAGACAATACGTACAAAAAGCGTACGTTACATTTTTTTTTCAATCTGAAATAAGATGCTTTAATATGCAGCACAGTGTTCTTAAAATTAGCTGCTCATTAGCGACTAGATTTTTTGTAGGTCAACTCTAGTGCAGTTCTATATATACATGCACCCGAAGGCATTGTCTGCCTCAAAAATATCACTCATCGTACAGTCCAAATCAGTCGGCGAAGAGAACGCTTTTAAAGCGTCTTCAACTCGACACACACAAAAGATGAATGATGGCCCGAAGAGCTTGTTGTTTATGAAACTTAGTTGCCCATTGATGCCTTCAAGTGGCAGTCGGCCACATTTTGGCCAAAGTTAATAAAAGCGCATAAACGGGGGAAGTAGGGGAGTAGAATTCGAGGGAGACAGTAACAATGGAGGCCACTCGCCGGCAACAAAGACGGCAATATTTAAAGAGCCAACAATGGCGCCACTAATGACTGATGATGTGCCAGCGCTGATAGATATAGATACATCTGCGGATGCAGCTCAGGAACGGACACAGATACAGTTAGGAAGCAGCCCCAGCCCCCAGAGAACCATTTCACTTGCAGCGACATTCTAATGGACTTGCACAGCATCCAAAATGTGTTTACTCTTTCTCCATTGTTTAGAGAACTACTGGATCGGTCAGTGCATATATGTATATCCATATCTGCCAGATACTCGATTGCCGGCTGGGGAGGGGGAAATTAAATTGCGAATCAAGCAAAGTAATTGCGATTTGAATGGTGAAAAAGTGCGAGCCATAAATTCAACCGAGTGTCACGGCAGCGCTGCAATGCGAATTTATCAAATTCAGTTGCAAATTGGCGCACATCTGCAGATGGCCACGGATTCCCGAATCCCCAAGTGCCGGATCCCCAGCTCTCCAGTATCCACTTCTCACCCAGTTACCGTTTTCCCCTTTTCCTTTGGTCGGTTTCGCTGAGATACGCATAGAATATTAATCTCTTTGCGCATTAACTTAAATGAAATGACGCAATGGCGATAAGCGAACGGAACACAGTGGGCCGCATGGTAGAATTGAGTGCTTAGTTCTGGGAAATCCGGGGAAAGCTGCTGGAGATTTTTCAAACTATCTGAATTGTTTTTTATAATTTGAAATCTAGCAATATAAGTACAAAGTTTTATCTAGCGGTTCCTAACACCTACACACAGAATTTTAAAAACGAAATCAATTTCCATTATCCGAGCTGAAATACATTTTCGCAAATATCTTCTTTAGTCAAATACAAATGACTGAAGTCAATGTTATATATCATCATAGATTTTCGAACCATTTTAAATATATAGTTTTCAGTTTGAGATCCTTAAAAATAAATTTGCAATTTTTTAAGAAGTCACTAGTTTTAAAAGAATTTTTAGAAACTTGTACGCCCTTAAACTCAAAGTGCTCTCAACTATCCATACCATAAGACATTTATTTTCCTGCTAAGCCCTACTGCCCACTGTTACTCAGCCTAACCAGCAACAGGCGCGGATCCAGTACAGTGGGACCTGGTCTCGACCGCAGACCTTGGAGCTGGGCAGCAAACATAACCGAAGATAAACGAAAACCATCACAAATCGCATACAATCCGAGATGAAATTGTGAATTATTAATGCAGGCTGCAAAACTATTTGGCTGAGTAGACAAACCCACAAGTGAGCCGTGTTTTTGGGCTCCCCTCCTCGGATTTTGCCAACTCGGGCGGAGGAACGTGTGCTGCCACCTCCTCCATTGAAAATTGAGTTACACGCGTGGTCCGGGTGTGTGCGAATGTATCTGGCAGATACATATGTTTCTGCTGTCTGCGGCTACGTGCCTCGAACTGGCTTACATTTCGCAGATTAAAACCGGGCAGCCCGGTGTGCCACCTGAAGCCAATTCGATTTAAATGTCTGGCACTTCCACTTGGCTTTTCCTGGCCATATTTCGTACCAGGCCCTGAATTGGGGCTTTCTTCCTGTTTATGGCGTGCTAAACCGCCGGGTTCAGGGGTCAGCTCTGGGTCCTCGCCGTCCCTCTGTGGCTGTGTGTGTGTTGTTGTCTCTCTTTTCCAGTGACAGCCCGAATGCAATGGCAACAATTGCAATTTGTTGGCAACGTTCTGCCCTGAGGGCCAGGACCGCTTTAGTCCGAGCTTGCTTTACTTTCAATGCGCTCAGGGTTGCACCGAAAAAAATGTAATAATTTCAGATTTCTTGCTTTTGAAAACAATCTTGTAAATCTTTATTTTCATAAACCTAAGATATATTTTGTTTTAATAGTGAATCTTTACTTAAATGATTTTATTACCCAATTCAAATAATTTAAAAGTAAAATTGTAATAACGCAACGCTTTAAGAATAAGCAATTCTTTTTTTACGTGCGTTGGTCACAAATTCTTTTATTCAAGAACATACTTGCTTGGGACATTACTAAACAATTTTATTGTTGCAATAATATTTTTTCAAACCATATTGCTAGTTTCCCAAATGACATATTACATATTTAAACCTTCCGGATAAGATATTTTTCCTTGTGCAGTCACAGATACAGATACATTTGCTGCACTTCGCGCTTCATTAAAAGGCGGGCGGCGACTCCCAGCTCCCAGGCCCTTTGAGCTCCTTTTCCAGCTCCATTTTCAGTTTCCAGTTCCCCACTGACGACAGCAAATTTGCACATTGCTCGAACGAGCAAAAAAGGGGAATGAGTCGAAATTAAAAGATTTTTAAAGACACCTTTGTAGCAAGTTTTGAAAACTTGTTCCGCGCCCTGACTTCACCATCTCCATCTTCATCACCACAGCCTCGGTTTCAGCCTCCGTCGCTGAGTCGCTGCTTTGGGTTTTAATTTTGCGTCTTTTCGCTTTTTGTACACTGTTTCGTGTTCACATCTTCTCTGACATGTTGCCGGGGCGGCCATGTTGAATACTTTTGTTTTCTAAAAATGAAGCTTGCAAATACATCTCCTTACTGCGTCAAGTTAAATTTCAAGTTAATTTGGCAGAGCCGGCTGTGTATTTCGTATTTCCATTTAATTAACTATGCAGCCATATTAAGCCGTGGGTTGAGCACTTCTTTTGAGACCAGAACCGGTAGAGAGCGTCTTTAAATAATCGTCAAAAGAGTTCTGGTGAATTAAACCGCACTCTACAGCTCTATTAGCCGTAATTTGAATATACGTTCAGCTTGATTAATGATCTATAAGTATATCGGCTAATGGCTTATGTAGAACACTCAATCTCAACCCCTTTGACCTAGGCTAGCTTAAATGCCTCAATTTCTGTTCTGTTTGCCCAAGGTGGCTGTTGTGCAACCCACACCCAATCAGATAACTGAATTTAAATGCCTCATCAAAATCGCATTAACTAGCAAATTAAATAGTGGAGAATCCGGGGGGCGAACTTACATTCAAATGCAAAATGCTGGCCAGCCGTCTGATGGATCGCGAATAAATTGCCCAGCCTCGGCGGCGCAAGAAATATGGAAGATAATTGAACCTAACGCCATTGACAGTAGCTGAAACCCGCTCCCGCCGCACTTTGCATTAATAAGGAATTCATCACAATTACAACAATTGCCACAGGATGCCATTTACAAAGGAAGTTATTAATGGAAAGTCAATGAGTGCGACGCGAGTAAATCAAAATCGCCGAGCAAAAAATTCTTCAACGTGCCCGTGATTGATTACTGACTTGGTGGCTGGGGCTCTGGAAACAGAACCAGAATCAGAGCCAGAGCCAGGACCTGTGGTCATCAGCGCCAGTCAAAGACCCCGAGCAGTTAATCATGGGGCTGCGGGAAAATGAAAATGAGCGAGAAGTCCAGAAGCCAGACAACGACAATGCCGCATTTTGTAGCGCGTTCATTCAACTGCAGACGACAGGACACTCATTAAAAATGGGTGCACGGTGCACCGGTCCGCCGATCCAGGGTACTTCGATGCAGAGGGGTATCTCTGTTTACGCGGTCTTTTCACGGGGCAGGAGAGAGGGCGAGTACGGGCAAACCGGTTTCCTGCGCAGCTCGGCTAATTTATGTGCGCATGCGCGACGCTCGCTCCCTACTCGGGAGCCCCATAATTAACTGAGGTAGTCATTTTGGATCCGAACACGAACACACTCCCTCCTCGCTTCCTCGCCCCGCAAGTGTGTACATGGCCAGCATCTTCTTCTGGCGGGAGAGAACTCTTTAAATCAGAGATAAACGATAATTATCTGAGCGAAAAGGCGCGCATAAATAATTTGCAAGAAGTCACATTAAAATTGTATCTAAGAGATATGCCAGGCTGATACCACTCGGTTGCTTTTGGCTCCTCGGTGCGTTTTATGCTGGCTCTCGGCCGGTCCATCTGCCTTCGCGGACTCCCGACTCCCGACTCCCGGACCCTGGGAGCCTGCGACGCGCCATTAAAAATTAAAAGCTCATTAATTATGCAGATAATTCATTTATTATATTTTCAACACAATACAAGCTACAAGCGGCATAATTTGTTACCCAGCTTATTATGCCAGCGGAGCATTGAAGAATGGTGTTTGGGGGTTGGCAACTGTCTCGAATCGAAAACAATTATGGAAAGCTCTCCAAGGGTTGATTGTCTAGTGCGGGGACAGGAAAGTTTTAGGGGCGGGGACAGGTGAAGGGGGTTGGACGGGGCGTCACGTGTCTCCCGGGGGCGTTTGCTTGGCTTAATCCCCGAAAAGCACTTAGCTCCTGAGTGTCCAATTAACAGTTTGATTTCGATGGTTGGCTTAATTGGTGGGATTCGCTGAAGGGAGGGCCCGAGTTCAAGACATTAAGAAGGTTTATAGAGTTGAAAGGTCGCAAACGTTGGTATTGGGGCCGAAATAAATTCAATTTGGGGTTAAGTAACGCTTGCTTCTTTCGGCGTTTTTGATTAAACTTTTTTAGGCTAACAATTTAATCTGAGTACCTTAAACTGAAGACTTTAAAGCAAATGCATTTCTTTTTAAAGTTAACTTGGTAGCAATTCACAAACAATTCAATTATATTATTTAAAGAAGGGGCTTACAAAAATAAATTCTTTTGGATTTTCACTTCAAGAGATTTTTAACTAATTGGAATTCTTTTACGAGTATACTTGAAAAGCCTAATCACACATTTTGAAACCGCAAGTTAAAAAATTAACTTATAATGCCTGCAAAATTTTAATTTGGCACATTGTTATGTAAATCGATGTCGTCTTTGCCGACCGGAAACCATATGCTGCCTTATCTGGACAAAGGTCCCAGGTCTTCGGTTTGCCCCCGCAAACCTTCAAGGTTCCGATGGTTCGGTTTGCCAAAGAACCATCAGCTGTTGCCCAAAAAGTCGAGAACTAGAGCTTTGTGCCACATGATGTCATTTCACTCGAGTGCCTTTGAGTAAGTGAAGGAACGGCGAAAAAGAGCTGGAAATAAAACGCTGGGCATTGTGGCGGCTGTCGGGCTGCCGAAACTGAATGTGTTCGTGTTGACAACAAACACGGAATATAAATTGAAAAATGCTTTAAAGCGAATAATCAATTTACTTCTTGACATAATTTCCATTTTTCACGAAACCAAGCAAAGGCAGCCACGCGAATGCCCAAAAAACCTGAGGGGGCGGGCATGGGGTGGATAGTGGCTGGGGCAGGGCAAGGCCACGCACAATTCGCACCACAAAACAGGAAAGAAAAACAATACAAAGTTTCCCCCCAGAGGCACCAGAAATTGGCTGCATCCCATTTCTTGGAGTGTTTTTAATATTCTTGCCATTTCTCTGACCACCATCCTGTGACTGCAGCGCTTCCTTTATTTGAATTGTGATTAATGACCGAGCTGGCTGCTGTTCTGCTCCTTTTTCGGGAATTTCCACACACTATCCATCCCTCATTCGCAGGGTGTGACAAATATATACCCAGGCCGGGCAGACAGTAGTTGTGACTACGATTTAATAGCGCTTTAATGGTCTGTGGACATCGATGGACCCGAAACACCTGTTGTCCAGCGCGTGCTGGATGGCAGCGAGTGGGTGGAGGCCATGGTAACACTTTCATTATCACAAATGTCACATCATTTGTCGCCTGCCCCCAAAAAACACACACAAAACGACTCAAACCGCCGGGCAGCATCATTTATCACCTAAGGAATGCAACGCACAGCGAAGATACAGCCTGCCGAATAGAGGGCCAGATACATTCTCAGATAGCCCCGGCGACCGCATATTTGATTAATTTTCTTTTTCCGAAAGAAATTAACCCGCGCGCTGCACATGTCCCCTTCGCGACCCCCGCGGCGGCCCTTTTGACTCCTCCATCAGCATTCTACATCCCTCCGCTCCGTTCCGTTCCTAACCGATCGGATCGTCCCAGGGTCCAAGATTTATCTCTTCCAGCAGACCTCAAGCGTGGCACCTCTGGCTCTACGTCTGATTTATTTCTGGAACTGTTCGAGTTCGAAACATATTTTTGAGGGAATTTCAGCTTTCAGAGAGCCGCAAAACTGCTCGGAATTCCGAGCAGTTCAAGCGATCTTGGCCAAGTTCACTTGTTGTCTCTAATTAGTTCAATTTGTGACAAAATTCCTTTCTCGACTCGCCCGCCTCTTATGAGTAATGACCCTCGACCGGAATTGTGACGTGGATAATGGTTTTTGGTTAAACGACTCATTAGCCACGGGCCCTTAAGTAGCCACCGATCTGCAGCGATGATCGGAAGTGCGTTGATTTATGAACTTTCCGCTTGGACATCAACCTGACTAAGCAGATCTGCACAGCGAAAAATATCAGTCAATGGGGTATTTGGTTTTTGGTATACCGTCCAATTCCTCATAAAGAAGTTCCTTGTTGTATATGCCCTTAGTCTTATGTTGGGATAAGATATCTTGTGTTGCGTTCTTTTTCCCTGTGTAAAACTTACAATTCGCTGTAAAAAGTGCAACAAGTTCAAATTTGTTTTTGCATGATAAGATCAAAACTGAGGCCGCCAGATGATCGTGCTCCCCGCGCTTCCATACAATACCATGCCGTCACCAAGCGATCCCAGGTGCTGGGATCTTGGAGTGCCGCACACGTTGCTGATTACGATGACGATGTTCAGTCGTTGTGTTTTTTATTTTGCGCCTGACCAGACGCCAGACCGTTGACAAATGACCAGTACAAGTGTTTGTGACAAGCCGCAAGTATCTTTTTGTCGTATTTTCATTTCTATGCCGCGGCAACAGAAAACAATTAAACTTCGGCTCGAGAGATATACTGGTTGGTGTCTGACCTACGCCAAAGGTTTTCAGCTTAACTTTGAACCTGCCAGCGATGGATGCAAAGTATGCTAATCCCGTGTCAATCACGGGTCGATCGGGGAGTATGCAAAGAGATACAGGCGAAACATCGCAGGGAACACGAGCGTCCAGGCCAGACAATGGCGATTTGAATTGCAGAACCGATCCGCTGCCGCTGAGATCGAAGGAGTTTCGAGCACCGATCGTCACTTAATAAATTCTGCAACAGATTTTTGCATGCAGGCCGGAATGGGATGCACCGAAAATTTCAAATTTCCAACTGATATGTTAAGCGGCTGTCAGCCCAGGCTCTCTTAGCCAAGTACACTTGACGTCATCTTACGCGAAATGCAAATGAAACGACCAACAATGTAGTGAAACGCGCGGTCAAGCCGAAGTATTAATGCCCTTTTGTGGTCACTCGAGTTGATACGATATATTTGTGCTGCAAGAAACAAATCTGAAATCTAAGTCTAAAAATCGCATTACTATTGGTATCGTAGCCATTCCTTCAAAAAAACAAGTAAAGGGTATATGTTCGAAGCCAACGCCAGAAAAAAGTCACACACAGGCAGATTCTTTTCCTCAGGCGTTCTGTCTCCAAAAAACATGTGCACATATATGTTTGTACATGCAAAATCCAATATGTCTATATAGTATTTCACAAATGCCCAGACCCAGACAAAGACGCAGCGCGGACAGAGGCGCTGGCATCCCAATCCGCATCCCAACGCGAAACCATGCCATCCCATCCCACCGAGGTGGCAGGGAAATGGGAACAAACTTGTAAAACGCTTCGAATGTTCGCTCATTGGCGCTGTCAAGAGCTCTGGCCCCTTCGAAAGGCCCTCCCCTGGCAAGTGATATAAGCACCAGTGATATGACATGCCAGGTGCCGTTGGATGCGAGTGCGATGGGGCTGCTGCGGATGGAGCTGCCTCTGCCCCTGCCTCTGCCCTGTCAACTCATTGGGGCTTTCGCCTTAGACATTGCGCCTGGCCATGACGACAGCGATGCGCTACTTACTCGCATGTAGTTAACCGAAAAATAGGCAAAATAAGCATATTCGGCGGAAGACCACTAGGGAAGGGCTAACAGAGACCGTAGTGTTGACACTCGGCTGCGACTCAACGGGTTGCGGATGTGTGTTGATCTTTAGTCGGAAATCAAACGAAATCTGAGTGGGAATTAGTGGCTGGTGATGCCTGTGATGGAGGGAGGAGGATTCAAGATGATGGGGCTGATTCAGACAAAAAGAGCAGAGCACGAAATTGGCAAAAGAGATGTTTTGATTTCTGGGAAATTGTCGATTATGTGAATTGTTATTTTCCATGTGAATATATGCGTAATATAAACATTACTATGTGATTTTAAATAGCTTAAACCAAATATTTAAATAAATACCGGACCCCTAATAAAACGCCTTTAGGTAGCTAGTTTTTAAATTTAAAAAGCTTCGAGAAGCTGTATAACTAAAAGATTAGCCCAACTAAATATTTTTGCCAGCCGCCCCAAAATCTTGCAGATAGCAGCACGCATCCCAAAGATACACTTCGCAATGCTGAGGCCTGGGCGGCACTTTCCCCTCCATTCAGCCCTGAGTGGTGTAAACAAATTGCAACATATGACAGCAGCATTTGACAATTGTAAATGGTTGGCGGCAGTGCAAGTGTTCACTTGTCTTTTGTTGTCTCCCTGTCGGGGAAATAAAAAACCAAAAGCCCGAAAAAGAAATGTCTGTGACCCCCGAGGAGAGCTAGGGCCACAGGACATATTGATTTGGCCGGACCCGGGGGCAAGGTCAGGATCCCTGCTTATAAAATAGCAAAGGGCACTCGAAAACGTCTGCACATCATGCATCAGAAGTCGGAAGTCTGCCAAGTTTTGGGAAAAGTTTACTCCCCAGCAGAAGAGGGGACCCTCTAATGGCCAGCCAGAAATATTACTTGCAATATCCAATTTGATGGCCTGACTGACAGTTGCAGCAACACGAAATGGGTCAAGATTAGTGCAATTCAATTTGTGGCCACGGCCACAACAGTTGGCCCACCAACAGCCCCTCCACTGCCCCGGTCCACATGACTGATGGAGCCGATGCCCGTTGTCTGGTTACTGTCTGCTCGCTGTTTACTTGGTCATTAGTTTGGGCCCATTCAGGATGGCAGCCAGCTAGGGAAGTGCAGGAGCTTTGAAGTCGGCGCCCTCTCCGCGCCCTGGCCGCGCTGAAGCCGCCTTAATTAAACGAGCGGTAATTAATTTCAACTTTAATCAGAAATTCCATTTAGATTTTGGCCGCTGATTGATGTGACCCGACATCTTCCGCTAACGTCACATCGAAGACCACTAAACTGTGACAGCAGCAACAACGGCGGAAAACTTTCGGAAGTGTGTTGGTGGTTTTGGCTCTCTCTTTTTGTTTAAAGCAAGCAAAAGTTCGAATTATAGCTCTACTTCACATTGATTTAAAGGAGAACCTAGATTCACTTATTTTATTCAAGAACTTACCAGAAAACAAAGTTAGTACTTAAACAGATGATTATGATATTCTAATTATAGCATTTATATTGACAAAGTAAAAGCATTTTATGTTAGATAGAGTAGAAGACAATGGTACATAAAATTCAAAGTTTACAAAGCTATGTATTCAAAGGTAATACAGTAAGCATACAGATAGTGAGGGTACAAAAATTTGTTTTGTACTAAGTAGCTCTAAAATTATTAAGACAATTTATCAATAATTTGTACCGCAAGTTGGGTTTAGATAATAGGATACTGCTCTACGTGAACTCGACTCTTGATTAATAATAAAGCAGCCAGCGTAAACTACTCCCCACTTAGCAAATGGGCCATGACCCACATACAATTTGGGGAACTTGGAGCCGAGCGAGACAGCAGTCGCCCGAAAACAGAGCGGGACGCACTCACAAGTCAGCGGTGCCGTCTATCACATTGACTGACTGCCACACATTTCACAGATATAAATACTAGAGATACAGATACAGTGTCTATGGCAGAGCTGCCCCAACCTCACCTCTTTGCCGAGTATTGGAAAGCCAAAACGAAGCGGGCGGGCCAATTGAGTTGGCCGTAATAACACGCCACGGTAAATGGCTTTTAAAAGTCTACTTTGCCACAGCACGCCCCCTCATTATGAACGACGCGCTGCGAACGCCCTCGTGCGCCTTGCCTCACAAAAACCCCGGTACAGATGACAGAATAGTTTTCGGGGCGACCGCCAGGAACGGGAAATTGTCATTATCTTCCGACGATTGCAGATAGAAGGATAGAAATTTTCGGCAAGCGACAAACATCTGTCTGGGGCGAGATACCTTCGCCAAACTTCCCGCGGCCCTTTCCCTTTCTTGGCCGGGCGCAATACCAAGTATGAACTTTTTCGGGTGCCTCCAAATGGCGGTTTGACACGTCATATTTATGAAATGCGCAACGTTGCAGAAAATCACAATATAAATGGGAAAATTAACTGCCTCGGAGCGGCGAGAAAGCTGGGAAAGCGCCTGGGGGATCGGGTGGTGTTGTCCACTTGAACTTTTGACGATTGCCTAGAAACGCCTCCAAATGGTTTTTTGGCAGAAACAAATACTTTTCGGCGGTTCGGCAGGGAAAAGTCGGGAAAGAACATTTGAACAGAAGGTGTATACTTAAATGTGATTGATTTTACTTAATTAAACTATGCTTCTACTGCCACATAGTTAAGACTTAAACTATTGTTTTGCCTTAGGCTGATGTATTTAAATATTGCAAGGGGAGTCCTTTAAATATTGCAAATCCCAAAAGGAACTTAGTTTTAATTTATCTCTAAATAAATACAAATCGAATGTTAAAGTTTGGGTAAAACATTGGGACATATATTATTATCATTATCCTATATTTATTTCCCAGTTTATAAACTGGCTCCGAGCGTTTTCCAACCCCACTAATAATTGCATCCCATTTCCCCTGCAGGTACTGTGAATGCCAATGGCGAGACGAAACGACAACGGACCTCATACACCCGCTACCAGACGCTGGAGCTGGAGAAGGAGTTCCACTTCAACCGCTACCTGACCCGCCGCCGCAGGATCGAGATCGCGCACGCCCTGTGCCTCACGGAGCGGCAGATCAAGATCTGGTTCCAGAACCGGCGCATGAAGTGGAAGAAGGAGCACAAGATGGCCTCGATGAACATCGTGCCCTACCACATGGGTCCCTACGGCCACCCGTACCACCAGTTCGATATCCATCCGTCGCAGTTCGCGCACCTGAGCGCATAGGACGCGTGGCACTTTTCGGGTACTGGTTAGAGACTCAATCAGTTGTATCAGGAACCATATCAGACGGCGGCGGCGGCCTCGGCGGCCAGTGGCTACCAGTCGCAGGACGGTGGCTCAGTGGGGGTGGGGGTGGGAGTGGGAGTGGGCGTGGGTGGAGCAGGGGCAGGTGCGGGAGGGCCGGGCTCGCTGGCCAACGGCGGCACCAATGGCAACGGGCCCAACTCCCTGTTCGCCTCCACCGCCTCCGGCTCCCAGGCACCCGACTGCATCAAGTATCCGCAGGAGTTCTGATCTCAGGTTATCATCAGGCAGCAGCAGCAGCGGCAGGATAACCCCGTCGATCGGAGCCAGGATCGGGGCCTTGACCAGCTTTTGGGGTCGGACTGTGAGCCCGATCCGCAGCTGCAGCTGGACTTCAAGGCGGACATTGTCGGCTGCAATTTGTCCTGCTGCTGAGCTCCGACCAGGCCACGCCTCTGCCTCCTGCCGCCTACCACCTACCGCCCATCGCCTACCGCCTGTCGCCGCCCGTCGATCAACCAACATCCAGTGATGTTTCTTGTTTGCAACTGATTCGTGTTAAGCTAAGAAACGAGCCATATGCGCATGGTTCGTTTGGGTTTATGATACTGGAGGCGGAACCCCGGGCAATCGCCGTCCCTCGTTGCGGTGACACTTTCGAAAATTAAAGGGCTCCATTTTGCATATCAGGACCATGTTTTTCACGTCTTTATGAATCGGTTTCTCGTTGATATTTGATGTCGATGTGGAGTGGGCTCGTTCAGATGTGATTGATGTTACTTGAGTATGTTGCGCCCAGGCGAGTGCTCGAGGTCCCTGCAGTATGATGAATCTCTTTCTCTAAGCAGTATTCGAAAAGCTGTTAGTTCGTAAGCCTAGCATAATTCTAGCCCGTAAGCTGCACAGATGGCAGACAGAGCTGTCGAGTTGAACAAAACTAATATCTGCAATAACTTCAAAGTGATTTCTAACTAACATTAGTTCTTCGTTTGTACCGCCCAACCCCGATCCCTACCAAACCCCACCCAGCACCCTCCAGGGAGTCCTAAAGAGTGTACTTAATTCCTAGCTTGTAGCGATCCTAACGCTAGTTAACCACATAAGGCTTTGTTTAGTTTGTAAATAGCAGAGCGGTCCGGCTCGGGGACCGCCTTTTTATGTTTGTGTTTCGTCTTGGAGAAAATGGAGAAAATCTGGAAATATCTGTACTGTTTAATTCAATTTATTTCGTGTGTTCGCGTTTGTGTTGTTGAAGTGCTCTAGCAGCTCGGAAAATGCTTTACTAATTTTATCAAAAATCAATCGTTTTTAATTTCCACTGAAGAACAAATTCGGAAGACAAACAGGAAGTAAAATATTTCAAATTAGCCTAGAACTTGCTATAGGTAATCAGGATTTTCTTTAGAACAGCAGCTGAACCCTCCACATTATTTATTCAAAGGCCTCCACACAACGTCTGTATATTTAATTCGGTAGTTAATCGATACAGCAAGCCAACGAAATTTGATTGAGGCGAGCGTTGTTAAAGCCTAAGCTAAAGGAAACCCATAACCGTAATGTAAAGTAATTATTTATGCTGTACTTTTCGCTAAGCTAAGGTTAGTGCATTCTAGAACTATCGGTAGTCTACGTGAACCTAGCTCGTAAGCCTAAATTATGTATATCGAATTAGCAAGACAAATTTTAGAGAAAGCAAATCAAGAGCAAGGCGAAGCAAATCGAACAAACTATGGAAAATGAGAGAATCAAACAAAAATACCTAGCACAAATTAATTAATCGTTTTTTGTTTCCCATTTTGTACATTTGTTCAACCTTAGTTCGTACATCTCGATTGTTTGTTTCACGCAATTTGTCGATTGAATTGAAACACCATTTGAAGTCTTCGGTTTAAGGGGCACTCACCGTCCGCCAGGACTCAGTGGGCGCAAGAGTTTAACTGCATTCCATGTAAAAAATAAATTACGCATCTAATTTTTAATGAAATTCGCATGTATGTATTACCTTAATCCGGGTGCGATTGCAAGGGCAACTATAATACAACAAAATGGAATCGAAAACAAATCGGAGAAACTTCAACTATGAAACCACAAAACCATACAAATATAACGAAAACAAAACACGTATGTAAACATGTATGAATATGTCATAAAAAATAAAAACTATTTTAAATTGTACACGCATCCTCTCTTTTGGTGGTGATCTTGGGCTGGCAGGACGTGAGAGTACCTTCCTCTAAGTAATGTTTTCTGCTGCATGACGTTCGAATGCCCGGATAGCTCAGTCGGTAGAGCATTGGACTTTTAATCCAAGGGTCCAGGGTTCAAGTCCCTGTTCGGGCGGCACACATTTTTTCTTTTTTTTTGCAGCCCCTATCGCGAAATGGAAGTTTGTATAACTGAAAATAGTGTTTCGCCATAAATATTATCAAGTTTTAAATAAATTACATGGGAGGAATATAGAGTTCCACTACACTGCGTTTTTCTTGTTCTGTTCGATTTGACCCCCAGGCGGGAAAGTACAAGAAATGAGATGACTTTGTGTTGAGCAAAAAAGCAAAAAGAAAACTGGTTGGAGCTGCAGCAACATGGCAAAAGGATTGTGGTCCAACCATATTGGTTGGGCTGATAACGGCAGTCCACTCCGGTACGCTATCCCACTACTGCCTACCACGGGAACTCTTGGCTGCTGGTTTTCACCCCTGGCCCGGTTCATCCCTCCTTAGCCAACCTGAATGCCACGGACTCCTCCATGGCACCCATATTGATGGCGAGCTTAGTGCGGACGTTCCGTCAACATGGGCTGGTCCGCTACACAGTAGATCCCAGCCTCAGGCCATCCCACAATCGGACCTCACAGAAGCGTGATTACAGAAGCTGCCAACCTTCCAGTCGGAGTGCCTGCGTCTCAAACTCAGCCACACGTCACCGCGTCGCTTCCATTCGAAGAACTGCCTTATCGGCGCACCACCTTATCGACGCGAAGCAGTTCGCCAACTGCTTGATCGCAGCCGCGTTGCCAACTGTGGCGGTGGAAGTACGCACGGCGGTACATTCTTTAGTGATTTATCTGGGTTTCAATAAAAAAAATAAAATCAGAGTTTGAAAAACAAGAACAAGAAGAAAAAAACGGATCGCCCGAACAGGGACTTGAACCCTGGACCCTTGGATTAAAAGTCCAATGCTCTACCGACTGAGCTATCCGGGCATTCTGCCAGAGCGCGGCAAACTGCCTAGGCATGTACTTGTGTGTACGTGAGAGAACTATTAAAGTCGTATCCCTTGCTCTTTTCAGTGGCGCAGTTCCGCAATTAATCAGCAGAGCCTGGGTAAGTGTTTATCGCCTGTAAAAATGTTTTTATGTGTTTAATAAGTCACGATTAAAATCTTAAGAAATATTTAAAAATATTGATCTCTTAGAGACGTGGCTGCCAGTCTCCAGCGACTCTTTGGAGCTGTACATTATTACGCATTACCGGAGTAACTGAAAATACAAGCGATACTGCGCTTAAAGGTTAACATAATTTTAGCTGCAGTAGGTACGCCAAAGCGATCTATTGAATATAAATATGAAATGGCAAAGATACATTAAGAACATTGTTTTATTTTTTTAAAAACAATATACACAGCCATAAAATATGTAACAAAACTGTTTTCAAAAACGTTCTCAATCTGCCCCTTTCAGCCAAATATTTCAGAGACTTCCGGATATGGATAACACTTATACGGTTGTCATCGTGTTGATTATCTTCACGTCATATACCGTGTGTTGCTTACCGACTATATACACTTTACGTTCAGATATAAAACATTATTGGGAGTCTTAACTCATTGGCTAATGCACAATGAATTAAACGATATTATTGACACTTTATTTGGAAATGTAAATCTAAAAGATGCCACCCAGTACAGTACAAATCAAATTGTTGAATTGAAAAATTAAATTTATAGAAAGACATCCCTCATTTTTTTTAAATTTATCGACTATACTTTAATACAAATCAATTCAATAATTATAAATCAAATACAAAATATGCCGTGTGCCACGTCCACTCTAACGCATACAAACGGTTTAAGAACTTAAATCTTTCTGCCGCACCCATAACATCTACTGAATTAGCCGGTAGGTGGCGCCGTAAAATATAGCTGCCGCTCCATTTCCCTTTTGCTCCCATTAGCTGAGTAACGTGTACCTGATAGTCGAGGCACTCGACTATAGCGTTCATCCCTGTTATTCTTCTTAAGTTTGAAATATGTGTAACTTAATACTTTGTAAGATTCATATTGATAGTCAAAGTGTATTTAAGGGTTACATCACATAAAGTCCCCTGCCGCAAATACACTAGTCGGCATAGGTATTTTTACGAAACAAAAGGTAATTTAAATGCCGCTTGAATGATGCACTACTTTTTTAACCCATTTAGTATTGAAAATCTACTTTTAAAATTTTTTCCTCGTCTTAAAAACTTAAATCTTTTTATTCAAAATATTTCTCTTAACCAAACTAATATCAACTGCAAAAAGAATTTTTCAAAACATATTATACCCTTGCAGAGGGTATAAGGATTTAAGTCAAAAGTTTGCAACGCAGTGAAGGAGACGTTTTCGACCCGATAACGTATATATATTCTTGATCAGCTTCACTAGGCAAGTCGATCTTGCCAAAAGTCTTCTTTCTATTGCAGGTAGAATATATGTCGGAACCAGCCGGATCAAACAACTATGTATACCTTATAGCTCCCATGGAAACTATCGGGGAAAAATTAAAAAAATATATATATATGTTTTTGGTGTTCTTTTAACATATAACCTTCTACGCTTGGAAATAACATTTTTTAATTTGTTATGAATTTCGAATTAAGTTTTATCAAATCGGAGGACTATATCATATAGCTGCTGATACTTTTCCGATAGTTCCTATGGGAGCTTATATACTACCTGCAAAAGAAAAAAGACTTTTGGGAAAGTTTCAGCCCGATAGCTTTAAAACTGAGAAACTAGTTTACGTAGAACGAACGGATAGATGGACGGACAGACGGGCACGGCTATATCGACTCGTCTAGTGATGCTGATCCAGAACATATATACTCTATGGGGTCGGAAACGTTGCAAGCTTCTGACTGAAATCAATTTACCCTCTACCTATCTACCCTCTATAACAAGGAATCACTAGTCGATTGCCCAACTATCAGATACCCATTACTCAGTTAAGCAGCAACGCTACTGTTCCAAAAATTTCGCACCACACCCTAGCGCATATCAAGTAAACATCCTTTAACTCTAACCCATAACTCGAACCCATAGCGCTGAAATCTGTCTGGAACTCACAATCTATAGATTTCGAACAAGTATAAATAGAATTATGTTTTGATTATTAATACCTATTTTAAAATGGCTTTAATCAATACCCTCATTAAGAAATTATGAACAATTATTGTCATTGCCCCTAGGTGAGCACCCTAACGCGTATCTGATAGCTGAGCATTCCAGCGTTTTTTATTCAACTTAGTACCTAAGTTGTCCGCACCGAAATTTGTTCGATTAGACGTTTTGCGCCACCGACCTTATCAGTGGGAAATGTCTTAGTTTTCTTAGACTTTAATGCAGTCAGTGGCGGATTAAGGATTCATTTGTGGGGGATATAAAAAAAATGTTTTCAGTAGAAATAAGAAATGTGGGATAAAATACTAGAAAAGTCTAATATTTTTAAAATATCGTGTCGACGATATTCTCATTTTTAAAAAATATCAAAATAATATATAATAATTATAATATATATAATAATATATATATACATATATAATATCTTTATAAAACATCGATATTTTTGATATTTTTTAGTTTCCCAAAAAGTTTCTTAGAATAAAATGTAATAGAAATTAAATGATAGATCTTTAGATTTCAAAATTCATTATAATTTAAATTAAACAAATAAAAATAATATGGTATAACAACATTTAATTTCAAATCCAATTTCATATTTTCTAGTTTTTAATGATACAGGTTATATAAGTTATACTTAAACACAACAAACAAAACAGAAAATAAAAAAAATATCGCAATCTCAATATTTGGAAAAATTATTACGATATAAATATATTTTTTTCCAAAATAAATATCGATATATTGATATTTTGATATATTATCACCAACCTTTTTTGGTAGTAATATCCTTTCTATATTTTGTTTGTTTTGGCTTTTGAATTCATTCCACAACAGATCCGCGCATGATTTCAGCTGATAAAGTTTTTGTAGAATGTTGAATACCTTCTTAAAAGGAAAAGGGATACGACTTAATCCGTTTCCTGAACGTTCGCAGGCGGTTTGTTACATATTCGCCCAAGGCCCGGATAGCTCAGTCGGTAGAGCATTGGACTTTTAATCCAAGGGTCCAGGGTTCAAGTCCCTGTTCGGGCGATCCGTTTTTTCTTTTTGTTCTTGTTTTTCAAACTCTGATTTTATTTTTTTATTGAAACCCAGATAAATCACTAAAGAATGTACCGCCGTGCGTACTTCCACCGCCACAGTTGGCAACGCGGCTGCGATCAAGCAGTTGGCGAACTGCTTCGCGTCGATAAGGTGGTGCGCCGATAAGGCAGTTCTTCGAATGGAAGCGACGCGGTGACGTGTGGCTGAGTTTGAGACGCAGGCACTCCGACTGGAAGGTTGGCAGCTTCTGTAATCACGCTTCTGTGAGGTCCGATTGTGGGATGGCCTGAGGCTGGGATCTACTGTGTAGCGGACCAGCCCATGTTGACGGAACGTCCGCACTAAGCTCGCCATCAATATGGGTGCCATGGAGGAGTCCGTGGCATTCAGGTTGGCTAAGGAGGGATGAACCGGGCCAGGGGTGAAAACCAGCAGCCAAGAGTTCCCGTGGTAGGCAGTAGTGGGATAGCGTACCGGAGTGGACTGCCGTTATCAGCCCAACCAATATGGTTGGACCACAATCCTTTTGCCATGTTGCTGCAGCTCCAACCAGTTTTCTTTTTGCTTTTTTGCTCAACACAAAGTCATCTCATTTCTTGTACTTTCCCGCCTGGGGGTCAAATCGAACAGAACAAGAAAAACGCAGTGTAGTGGAACTCTATATTCCTCCCATGTAATTTATTTAAAACTTTATAATATTTATGGCGAAACACTATTTTCAGTTATACAAATTTCCATTTCGCGATAGGGGCTGCAAAAAAAAGAAAAAAATATGTGCCGCCCGAACAGGGACTTGAACCCTGGACCCTTGGATTAAAAGTCCAATGCTCTACCGACTGAGCTATCCGGGCATTCGAACGATGGCTACCCAAAAACATTACTTACAGGAACGCAATTTCATTTTTCTTCAAATCAAGATCACTGTATATTTCATAAATAATAAAAAGTTATTTTTATTTTTTGTCTTCATTTGCTTTTTATTGGAATGCATGTGCCAAGTATATGGCAATTATTAAATAAAAATAAAATAAAATTACAAACAGGACAGTTTTTTAATTAAATGTATTTGTTCGACCATATCTTGCACTGAACATATTATTGGAATTTGCTTTAGAAATAGTAATATGATAATGTATTGCTCATTGGCAGCTGTAGGATATAGTCACCCGATCTGCTGGAAGGTATAACTCAAAGGGATGATACCAGTATCGCCTTGCCTTGTAACTAAAACAGCGTCATATTATTAAAGATAATGCAGAATTGTCATTAACCTTATATTTTGCTTACTACAGAATTTGCAGTTTTAATATTTAAATTGTAAAATAATAATATCTTACAGAAAATAGTCTACGCCAAAATTAGACAGCTTCTAAAGCTCTCGGAAAGCTTTTCGAGCTTGACATTGTTGGTTTGCTCTCATGCTTGCCAGATATGAAGCTTTGACGACGACTGCGCGGAATGCCCGGGTAGCTCAGTCGGTAGAGCATTGGACTTTTAATCCAAGGGTCCAGGGTTCAAGTCCCTGCTCGGGCGGCCCTTTTTTTAATCTAACAAAAAATGTTTTGTTTTTGGCTTTGTCAAATATAAATCTCAATTCAGATCACCTCTGTGCAATGCGTTCAGCCATCTTTCTGTCCTAGCAAGTCGTGCATAGCAGAGAAACGAAACTAGAAACTCGAAGAGAAATCGCACAGCAGCCAGGCCAACATCTAATTGAACCCTCATGAAATTAGCACCTTTTATTTGAGTTTCCATTTACTGTCGACGTCGTGGATATACCCAAATTGAGTGCAGTACAGCGTTCCCTCTGCTTTCTGTATCTGTAGATACTGCCGTACGGATATGTGTCTGCGAGTTTTCGTTAGAGATTGTGTGAGTGCGATGTTTGCTAGACTCCGTCGGCAAAGCGAAGAATCCGGCTCTTATTTTTCGACGTTTTTGGAGTACAGAGAAAAACATTTTATATAAGCAAATACATGGGACTTCAAAATGTAGACTCGTTAGCAAATGGAGTTTTTATAATGCTTAAACAGAATTAACACATTCCACAGATAAGAAGTAAGAGTAGTTAGCGAACTGCCAGCTTTTACCTTGTTGCTCCGTTATCCAATCACGTGTAAAGCGACGTGGCATTTTTTTCAGTGCTACTGGACACGCTCAAGAATTTTTGACACACTTTCCGCCGAAGACAAAGAGAGCGGGTACATATAGTCTGTACCGATACCACATCGTGGCGGCTCTGGTCGATTTAGCCACGGACTTGGATGCTGGCTGTTTGTTGCCGCCTGCCAAGTGAACTAGAAAACGAATGCGTTTAATTAGCATTCATTACGACGAATCATCAAATTGCCCCGCCGGGACGAAGCCCGAGAGGAGAAAACGTTTGGTGTGCATGCTAATCTACAAAACAAACGCAAATATTTAGATGATAAACCAAAGTCAAGGGACCTTTCAAAACTGTTCCATGACGTTGGATGATGTGCTGGGAGAAATTCCACCAAAGCTGCGACCATTAGCGGCCTTTACCTGTTGTTGGGCCCGGGCTCCGGACGTTCAGGTAGCCATCGCATAAAAAAGAAAATCATAGAGGAAATATGGGCCATAAATTAAAAATGGCACACAAGAACGAGACAATGGGTTTCCCTTTTTGGCCCCGGAGAACAGCTTGCATTTCTCATTTACAATTTTCTTCGGCCGTTTATGACAGATTTCCAAAACCAAATGGCGACTGTCAAAATATTCCTAAGTTTTTAGAATGGCATCTGCCTTACGATAGTGCGAGGAATTATCAGAGTATACTAAATGGGTTGACTCCACAATGTTGCGTAAGAAATGGTCATGAGCAACTTCTACAGTTTTTAGGAAAAACAATTCATTTTAAACCTTATTTTGTCGAAGGTTAATACACCCTTTAATTGCAAAATGACTTGAGTTAAAAAAAGACTTTTAGCTCTTGTAAGTTATTTACTTTTTAACTGCATTCATTAGTGTTGGCTTTGACTTTAATCTAGTATGCTAAGATTAAAAGATAAAAGCCAGTATTGAGCAAGTAATGGTTGTTCTGTATTTTTAGACAATACGCAACCAAAATAAGCTGCATTTTCCGATGTTCAACCAATACTTCTTCCCACTGAAAAGAGGCTAATTAAAATATTCCCCATATTGACTTTCATAATTGAGTTGGCAAATAGCCACCGTTAATGGTGTCCCCTTCGATGGCCAACTGTGTAATTATCAGTGCAACAAATTTGAATTTAATGGGCGCATCAACACCAGACTCCGCCCACTGCCCTGATCCATCCCCAGATGAATGGGGTCTTCCAGGACCTCTCGAGGACCCGCGTCTCCCCAGCGAGGACTTTCCTCAGCAAAGCGACCGCCTGATTAATGAGGCTTTAAATATCCCACTTTGATTTCATTCTGAAAACACGCGGAGTGTTCTCGTCGCCGCTCCTCGACAAAGAAGTTTCATTGACTCTCAGCTCGTTTGGAGAGTGCGAAAAGGGCCGGAGGAGGTGGCACTGAAATAGATACACGTATATGTACAATGCTGAGCTGGCCTCGTAAATCGCCGAGTGAACCGAGGTCCTCCTGCGCACACACACGGACGTCCATTGGACAACTGAGAACGCTGGAAACAGAGTCCACAAAAGTCTACAAACGAGCTGGACGGTCTCGAACTCTCCCAAGAACGAACCCACAGTGTTGTGTCCTGGAAAACCTTAAACAAGCGTTGCTACACTCCGCGAAACAGTCAAGGATTAAACATACAAATATGAGGACAAAAATACAAAAACCGGCTAAGGAGATTGTCCTAATACTGCGAAGATTCTTTTAAAAACTTCCATTAACGCAGTGATTCGAGGTTATATTACCATTGGCCCATCTTAAAATATTTTGTATGCCTTTTGTATTTAAATATAAATGTTTAATTTCTTAACAAAATATTTCAATTGTGTAAGTCAACTATGATGGTAGGTCTAATTAATGGCAGAACATATTAAATTTATGGAAAATACTTCATTAAACAATGAGGTAAAATGAGGTAAAAGCTCATCATTATAACGATCATTATTATATAAGCTGTAATCAGAGTTTAATAGTTGAAATTATATAAACACCTGAAGAAGTTGTAGTATTTTGATTAGCTCTTTCATCGGCTAGTTATGGTTAGAAAAGTAAATTATTGATTAATGACATCATTTTAATTAATGCCAACATATAATTCGGAAAGTTGAAAGCACTAACGAGTGCTAATGAAAATTATGAATGCACGCCCCTAATTTGCAATAGTATCAACAGAAAGTGGTGTACCACCCTCCTATAGAAAGAATGGAAACTTATGACCAAGAGATATTGGAGAGATATGTTAATTCCAAACCACTGAAGGAGTCAATCGCTAAACCCATTTGCACATCGAACTCTAAAACACACAAAAGAAAATTGGCGAAGTTATTGTGTAATTTTCTTGCAGTGTGCTCGCGCGCTCTCTCCCGCAGCCTGGCTCTCTCCGCGAGCGCTCCGCGCAGCGCTCCTGCCCCGATTCCCGGCTCTTTCCCCTGAGTGGCGGGCTCGGGCCACACACAACCCAGATCCAGATCCCGGTAGGGCAGGGCGGGGAGGGGTGGCAGCGGGAGCGGGAGAGCGGGCACTATGGCTGTTATCAACTTGGCAAAAACACCGCTTACCGCTCGGCGGCCGTCGACTGCGCTGAAATGGTGAGCTGAGCTCACTTCAGTTTCAGTTTGAAATTTGACGCCGAGCGCGGCGGAACGTTGGGCGTTCTGCTCACTGAAAGGGCCGTCGGCAGCCGCTGCTTCTGCTGGCGTCGCCGCAGCAGAGCGGCCATTATCCTGCAGGAGGCTGCGACCTGGTCCCTGGGCCGTGCAATTAACATGGCTGCGGAGCAAGCGAAAGCCGAAGGGCCAGCAGCGCCAGAAATTCTACAAAAACTCGGTGCCAAAGTGTTCAAATACGGGGATGCGTCTTCCCAGCATATATTGGTTGCCCATCTTGCAGAACCCAAGTCAGTTGGATTTAAGGCTGCCCTCCGAGCAGGTACGTTTGGTAGTTCCCGTCTGTACAAATATTTATGCAAAACTTCTTTGAAATGTAAGCTGAGCAAAAGTCACCGAGCCACTACGCATGTGCACCAAAGGGGGCTGAGTGGGCGCTGGGGGGCGGTGCGCTGGGGGTTGGTGGGTGGCCACAGTCAATTGCCGTTTCCAAAGCCTGCGCCTGTCCTCGTTTTGACTCGTCGTCGCCTCTGCATAAGTGTATCTGTGTGCTGCGCGTCGAGCGTGTGGTAGTGTCGCGAACGCCCGGAAATGTGCTCCTTTCATCCACTTTTCATTTGCGCAGAAACACACACTCTCCCCACCCCTGCGGTTCCGAAAGTCGGGCGCGAAAAAGAGAAAAACCCGAAACCGAGTTTCGGCCTCGTTGTCGCGCTATCAGCGGCAACACAACCCCTGGCAGAGGCAGGCCCCCTCTCGCCGCTCCCCTCTCGCCACTCCCCTCGCCGCTTACCAATTTCAACTTCCCCGCTCCTGGTGGAAAACACTTGTCCCGCCATTTAGTGCATGGGTTAAGCAGTATACCGAAATACTGGCGCTGGCTCTGCCCAAGGAGGCGGCGACAGCTGCTGCAGGCCACCCACCCATCATAGTCCCGCAATGGCGTCGGGGGGCGGCGGTGGGGTGGCCAAGACGGTGATTATCGGGTCCAGATACGCCGAGTGGCAAAGTGTTAAGCCTCGGGATGAGAACGGGATGGCGATGATGGTGATGGCGGTGGCGATGGTGACGGTGACCCATCCCCGAGAATCCTGCGGCGGCTGCACTTAATGCGAGTGCGTACACAATATACGCAATACATTACACACACTGGGAAAAAGCAGAACAAAGTACCAAGAATTTCAGGTGTTATTTCTGATAGATTTGAAAATGCACTTTGTAAGAATTACTTATCTTACTATTGGATGGAATTATTAGTCACTTACTGTCCAAATAGAGCAAAAATATTTTACAATAGGTAGCTAAACAGGCAAAAAGATATGCCCATTTTGGCTTGCGGCTTTCCGTTCACCCCCAACTAAGTTTTGTTTATCTAAAACAGCACTATAAAATACTGCGACTTTGAGATACAACATCGATACTTTGTTGGGTTTCATTTCCAGGCAGTTATTATTTCATCCTCTGTGTTTTCGTGAAAGGCGATCTTCTCTGTGTGGGCTGCACATACCCCTTCACATGGAGCTTCTGTGCGGCTTTTGCGTGGGGCTGCGCGTAGATGCGTGTCATCCGATTTCTGGCCAGGGATGCGCAGCATTTGGCGACGCTTTCGCTCCGGGAGACCCCCACAATCCCCTCTTTCGGATGAGCGCGAGACTAGGAGAAAGCGGTTGCACCCAAAAACCAAATGGCCGTGTTACGTTCTTCGATTTTACCAATTGTTTCTCTACTCATTTAGTATGCAAATGGTTCGAACTAAAACCGGCAACTGACTAACCTAATGAGCAGGTGACGGCGCTCGAAACTTGCTGGGTCACAGGCTTGTAGGAAAAGCCGAGTAAATAAGACTTTATGGCTATTTTATGCATTCGCTGACGTCGGCTATTGAAACCGCGGACAGCCGGCCAGGGGCTTTGTGCCTTTTGACAAATTCGGAGACCTGTTCGTCTCGGAGCTAGGCTGGTATCTTTATGAAGGTGCTGTGCCAACAAGTCTGCTTGTCTTTGGGCTTGACCTCAATATGAATCATAAATTTGCCTGGGCCATTGTATAACCATTCGGCTGGTCCACATGGCCCGCAAATGCATGCAATGTTGGCTGAAATTCCTCTGGGCAATTAAAAGCGTTTACAAGGGAGCTAAGCTGGGAAAGCTGGGCGGAGGGATGCCTGAGATTAGATATGAATTTTTAACGGTTTGCATTGGGAGGGTGCTGCTCATAAATATGAAAGGCCAGAGGAAAGTGTCGAGCGTTTTCGGATGCGAATCTGTTCACTGTTTACGAGAAGTCTCTTCACAGTTCACACTGTTCTGTGTCAATGGGTCACCAAACAATTGAGGCTATGTTGCATAAGTCATAAGGTGCAGATGTGCAAGCATAAAAGCGAGGAATCAATGAATAGTTTTATGTTTCATTCAAGACTCTGAATCTGAAATGCATTTCAATAAATGGCGCAGTGCCTTGACTTTGACTTGATTCACAAAAATCCCACAATAACAAACAAACAATAAAAATTGTAGTTAACGATTTCAAACCGGTTCATCTGCTAACTGTTTACAATCTTAATTCTTACGTCAGAACAAGGCACCACAACCGTTTTGGTAGCCCCAAAAACCCCCTGAGAAAACACATTCACCTCGGAGTCGACCTTGCCACATGCTGCATTTTTTATGACATGCCTCCTTATCGAATTTCCGATATTAACATACCCCAGGACTACGCTTCAAACAACCCCACTCAGAACCGAACCGAACAGGGCTAAAAACTGCTTCCACCTAAATTGGGGTAACTGCAGTATGACATATTTATTGGAATTTCATGCTAATTTCAAACAATCAGCCAGCCGGGGCAATGCGGCTGGCCTGGGAACTGCAGTTTGTAGAGAGCACAGTGATCAAAACTAAAAGTATTACCGAAAGAAGTAGCTAATAAAGTGTGTCAGTCTTAAATAAATCAAGTATATAAAATTATAATTACTAGAAAGTTTAGCAACTCATTACAGACTTCTCTGTTGATATGTATCTAGGAACTATCAAATGTTTAAACTGTCATGAGTTATCAAATGCAGTCGAGCTGTTTTTGTTGTGCATTCCCTAGCTTGGGACCACTGTTCCTTACTCCGCCACCTGAGAGCACATTTCTGTTGCCCGCGCATTTTCATTAGGGCCAGTGAAAAGATAAATTAAGACACTAAAAATAAATAAAACGCGCGGGGCAAAGGAACAACAGGAATCGCGAGGGAAGGCGCGTATTTTCGTAAACAACAAACAGACACCGACAGTACCGGGATAGAATAAAACGGAGGCGCAGACCGGTGAGCCCCATTCGATGGATTTGGGGTAAAGGCAGCGATACCCACACAGATTCAGATACGGATGCACAGATACAAAATGCCGCAAAGCTGGGCAGGTTCAAAATAAATGCAAAAAATCGCGAACGCGAACCGCTTTCGGAATTTCTTTCTCAGCTCTCTTTGAACATTTCTACCTGCCCCTCGATACTCGCGGCGAATAGCAGGAAGGTGAAGTAGCAATAATAATATTATTCAGCAAGCTGAAACAACCTTGGCCTCCGGAGCTCCGCTCGATGCAAACAGCTCAACATGGCGAGGTACAGTGGGGCAAGGCGATTGAATAGTGACGCGCGAGCTCGATGCACAGTGACACTTGGCACCGAACTGACCAAGGTAAATGATCCGCCACCTCCCCACACCCCGTCGCGCCCAGACAGGGACTTTGATTTATGTGCGAAGTTGTCTTCATGTGCTAAAAGCAACATTGCGAAAATTTAGCCAGTCATTGCCCCTTTGTGCCGCGTATCTGTTGCTGGATGGTCGATGGTTTATGGGTCTGGTCAGGGAATAGGTTAGAGGATGGCAGGAGGGGATACACTGGGGAAAATTCCCGAAATCGTGTTAGGTATAGGTAGTCCTATTGTTCACAAGTCGGTTCAATTGAAGTTTAGTAAATTAAGTTCAGCAAGCTTACTAAATTAAGTTTAGAACCCAAAGAACGAAGATAAATGCCAAATTGTAATGTATTTCAGGCCCAAAAATATAACACTAAATACCAAGTTATGAAATAATTTACTGGAGTTCTAACATGATATATGAATACAACACCGCTATAGTTTTGCATGTTCGCATAGAAACAAGAGAAATATATTTTTTATATTTACCGATAATTTATAAATGATACTTTACTAATTTTTCTAAGTGCACAGGTGAGTGGAGAAGATACGCATTCTTTACTCGCCTTTTGTACACTTTCCGCGCTACTTCCGGAGGGGATTGCTTTGGGGTTTCTCTTTGTACCTTCCTCCCGGTATTGCATCTGAAGGCAGAACATAAGCGCCCGAGGAGTTAGGAACTTTCATACGAAAACCCGAGTTGATTGAGTGATTCATGTGGCTTACAAAACTGAGTTATTAGGTTAGCCAAAGGTAATTAATGGACTTCCCAAGCCTGCGGCTCGATTGAAAACCGTTTCGGTGTGGCCATCAGCAAACAAAAATAGCAAAAGAATTTCCAAAGACTGCCGAAATTATATCGGACTCGCTCGTACATCATACTTATCAGGATAGATAGGCTCTGAGGTATCGGGGAACACTTTGTAAGTTAATTAATCAATGTTTCTAGCTAACAAAGGGCGATTTAATCGGTGTTCGAGTCAAAGATGAAATTAGACATCAAATATATGAAGGCCATTACAAAAGGCATTTTGCGATTGGTGAACGTTTTACGTTGCCAAGATATAAAGTTTCGTTGTCGCACTACCAAGTAGTCGAACCATTTGGATGGAAAACCAAATGATTGGGCAGTAAAAAATATAGGAAGCATAAATCTTAACAATAAATAGTTAAGGTTAATGTTGTTTCCCCAACTTTCTAGTAAGTGACACAAATAAAAGCCGGGAACTCGAAATAACCAACTAATAAATGGGAGGTTCAGGTTTAAACTTCGAATATATTGAATTCAGTGTGTTGCTTTGTCATAAGGGGGAATCGCTTGTAATACTGGGTATCTTGAAAAAAGCCGAGTGACACCCCCGTCTAAAAATATACTTGTACAATGCCCCACTAGAACCCAACTTTCATTAGCATCTCGGCATGACTGTACCCAGTGGCCGTGAATTGTAAGTCAGCCTACAACGCCGCCAGCCGCAAAATCCTTCGCTCGCCCGGGCGCAACTAATTATCGACAGATCTGCGAGTATTATTTCCGTGATATATTTGATGTTGCCAAATATTTGCACTGCATTAGCGGGCCCCGGGAGGCCGTTGGGCCGTATATTTCCTGGCGATTTGGCGCTAAGTGTTGGCTTCTGACCACGTGAAATCAATTAGCATTTCTGATTCGGGGGTGCCGCTGGGCTGGGGTGATGTAATACGTTTTGCGGACTTTTGGCAAGTCGGCGTTAATTTGGCAAGGTGTTGAGATGTGGAGCACCTCGCCAGCGAGCTTCAGCTGGGCGATCGCAGAGGCAACGCGACTTGGGCCCAGCTGCCTCTCGCCTGCGTGGTCCTTCACCCCTGTTTCGCTGCCCGAGGAAGTCCTTGCTACCCCTTGTGGACTGTGTGTACACATTTGGAGAGCCCTCTGCGCTCTCCACTCTCTCCCTCTCTGCGGGGCAGGGTAAAAACCCCGAGCAGCCATGTTGAGGCTGCAAAAAGGACAACAAGGGCTGCAGACAAAGAGGCACCGCAGGCAGACAGAAAGAGAGCGAGCATCAGGGGTGTGCGAAGTCAAGCGATTCGTCCTTTCTCCTTTGTTTACGCAAGATTTGTTGCCATTACGGCCCCTAATCCGGGGATTTCTAGGGTAACCCCGGCCCGCCGGCCCCGAAAAGGTTTTTGACTTTGCCAGCTTAGTACTGGCTAGGGCCAGCCGTTTAGTGCTAATGAATCCTGCTAAAAAGTCATTAATTAATTGAAATTTCATTACAGGACGCACGAACTACGTCGGAGCATCTGCCGGAGCTCCCCCTCCCCTCGTCCTCCTCCGGCCATTACTCAGCAGTCTTAGCAGGGCTTAGTGCTGAATCACCGGCCGCCTCGTTACCGATATACCAATTTACCCATTACCCGTTTGCCGATTTGGAGCAGGAACGAGAGGGCTTAAGAAGTGGCGCCCAACGCTGGGCCCTGCTTCTTCCACTGGCGACGGCGATCCAGGTCGGGAGCTTAGCGAGGCGACTCTCTGATTGATTTCAGTGCAAACAGAGGGCCCCGCAGCCAGCCCCTGCCCCGGGCAGATCTATCACTCATTAAATGTGTTTCTTGTCTATCCAATTTCCAGGCCGCGCACCCATTTTATCGACGCGAAGAAAGTGCCGTAATCCGCGGGCAATCAATTAGATACAAGCGCACTAAGCACTCCCGAAGACATCGCTGTATCTTATCTTATCGCCGCTTCTTCCGATAAGGTCGGGCCTTACTTTCCGCACTCTGCTTTTTCGGACTACTGCCTAATCTCGGGGCCCTCGGTGAGGTCTTGGCTTCAGTTGGTTTCCAGAGGCGAGGGCGAAGACAACACGGAGCTGGCACCGCGGCGGCAAGGCTTCCGTGACTCTCCGGACACGGACACGGACGCGGTCTCGGAGACGGAGACCTCGCGAATGCCTCCATTTAATTGGCAGGGCCCCGCGAGCTTTGTAATCACATTTATGGGTCATCCATAATTTCGAAAGGAATAAAGCAAGCGCTTGTATAGTCGCGGGCATCGCCGCATCACGTGTGGCACGATAAATATAATTTGCCGAGGCGCATGTAATTGCCGCTCCGCCTAAATTACCCCGCCCTGTACACACACATTGTATATGTTTATTAACATTTTCACTTTTTTGCAGCCGTGATTGCGCGCCCTGAGCTCCCTTCGCCCCTGCGACTGCTCGCCTCCAGTTTGCTCCACGTCTACCCTGTAGATCCGAATTTGTTGTATACTAGCTTTAAGGACAAATTCGGTTCTAGAGAGGTTTGTGTGGTTCAATGTCCATCGTAAAACGCATTTTGAGTGAAAAAGAAATGGAGTGATAAAGTGAACCCGAGAACATGTTTCACTAGTAATTGAATTTAATTAAGGAGTTCATGTAAATTACCAAAAAACACACAAAAACTACAAAATAGAGGTAAGATTATTTTTACCATCTATAAAGTGTAGTAATGGGCCCAGATAATAATATAATTATTACACCTACTCAGGGTGACTCACTTCCAGCCATAACACCAATTACTGTTGCCAAGTAATAGATAACTTTCAGGGCTTACCATAAAATCCATGATAATGAATCGCTGTCTTGGCACAATTTCTTCGTCTTACATAAATAGATAAGGTTCTGCGTATTAAAGTTTCACTTTTCAATGACAATGATTCAGAGGCGAAGGAATCCAAGAACCGAAAGCAATGTGTCACAAGTCCGGCAGGAAACAGTAATCCTTTTAAACTTCCTTGCCGAAATGGATTAGTTTATAAATGGAAATACTTATTTAATACTGGCTTATTTAAAAACTCAATGTATGATTCATGTTTTATTGATGTTAAATTTACATTTTGAAGGGAAAACCGACCAAATCACATTGGGGTGACACTTTGAAGGAACACATTAATTTTGTAGTCAGTAATAAACTTCTTATCACCAGCCCTCAGGCGAACCGTCTTCCCAAAGAACTTGAACATCCTCCAATTAAATCAAGCGCCACATTTCAAGTTTCTGGCTACCGGACACGGGGTAGTTAGCGCTGTTATTGCTGAATTCTTTCGCTTTCATTTATATTCCGGCCGACTTCAATTTATGCGATGTGTTGCATGAAATTTACATTTTCACAATTTTGCATACAAATTGCCATTACAGTTTCGCAGAGGGTGTGGGTGCGGTTCCTCTACACAGGCTATGCGTGTGTGTGAGTGCCCAGCCAAGCCATTTGGGTCAAGTCGATTGTGTGGCGTCGATTTCTGGTCGAGCTCGTGGGGCAGGATTGTCGAAGCTTGCAGTTTTCCGAAAATGTCCCTGCACTCTGCCCAATTTGCATAGGACGCCACTTGAGACACATCCTTTGTGCGGTATGCCCGGGTATCTATACGTTTCCGAAAGAAATTTCGTCCGTGTAAGACGGGCACCTATAGTCCCTGGGAAGCCTCAAAGAAAATTCAGAAGTTCTTCTTCAGAATAACCTATTTAGACATAAAGTTCGTCAACCGTTAGCTATAAAGGGTAAATAAAAATGGTTTAAACATTTTCTATTTTAAAAGTTCATAAACAAAATGATGTGTACTTTTTAACAAACAATTATTTGTAATAGCATGTAATTGTATTGTAGTAAATAATAAAAATTATATATATTATACAAATTATATTGCAATTGTTGCTTTATTTACTGCACCATAGTAATTTGTAGGTCAAACAACGCCGTCGCCTGTCAAATACTCATTACTCAGCTAAGGAAAGTGCGACGGAGAAAGAGATTTGGGAGCAGCAAAGCGATTATAACCAGCCCAAAAAACCCACATGCCAAATCCCAACATTCTGGGTATTCCAGACGGAAATGACAAGATCAACTCGCCCAGTGATCCTGTTAAAGAACATATATGTACTTTTTATGGTCAGAATTTCCGACGCAATTAGTTACTTTTTACGCTTAGAGGAAGTTCACTTCGGCAAGCCGAAGTTTGTATATCCATGCACTTTTAAAAAATAATCAACGTAAGTAACACCATGTTACATTTTTAAGGATTGTTGCTAGCATCAGTGATATTAGAAATAAATTACTTCATATTTTTCTAACCGTTTCACTGACAGCTATAGGTTTTAATTAAACTTAATTCGAACTTATTAAAAACATAAAAAATGATATGTCAAAAAACACCAAACCTATAATTAGTTTCATATTATTTTACCACCAATTTTCCGATCTGTCCTTTGACAGCTTTACGACACAGTCGTTTGATTTTGAAAAAATTATATCCGAAACTCAGAACTAATTTAAAAATTTTATTTCCAAGCGTAGGAGGTTATATGTTAAAAAACACCGAAAATATAATTTTTGTTAATTTTTTTCCCTAATATTCCTATGGGAGCTATAAGAAACATTTGTCCGATCTGGTTGGATCCGACTTACATGTATACTACCTGCAATAGAAAGAAGACTTTTGGAAAAGTTTCAGCCCGATAGCTTTAAAGTTTGCGTAGAAACAGATGTACAGACGAACATGGCTAGATCGACTCGTCTAGTGATGCTGATCAAGAATATATATACCTTATGTGCTCGGAATCGTCTCCTTTACTGCGCTGCAAAGTTCTGACTGAAATCATTATACCCTCTGCAAAGGTATAAAAACAGGTAATTTTTCTATTAACTTTTTAAAAAACTGTGCCGAATATATGAATATGATTTCGAGTTTTATTTTAGACCGAAATAAAAAGACCGAAAGAATAGGCCTTATTATTTGATTTTTATAAAACACTCAAATAAAATCTGATATTTTTCAAGTAGAATATTTTTATTCTGCTAGGGCGAGTTGTGTGAATAGGCTATTATGTAGGTGACCTATCGGGCCACGTGTTAAATTATCGAGGGATTTTCAAATACCAGAAGCATAGAGCAAGAAACTATAAATAAAAGTGCCTTATGGTTCGGGCGCTTGAATTGAAAACTAAGATATGTAAGGCGTACTACTCAGTCTAACCAAAACTGGACAAAAAATACTATTTTCAGCCCTTTATTTTTTAGAGTACAGTGTTAACCCTTGATGGGTTAATCCATATTTGGCCGACCGTCTTAAAAAAGGACGATTTTCACCAGAAGTATGATCTGCAAAAATAATAATAGACACCACCACAAATATCTTGTTCCAAAAGTTGAAAATTTAACAAAAAATTCGCGGCTGTTGTCTCCAGCAATTGTAAGAGATCCAACGCATTATGACCCGATAGCTTAAGAAAATGTAAGTATTATTTTTTTGGGAGGCTTGAAGAATGTCGTTGAAAAACATCAACCAAAACTTTGCGAATTTTTCTAAATTTTCGTCGATTTTTTGGTATCTCTTTTGCATTTAATGAGCTCTCTTTATGTGTCAGGAAGTATAAATTCAAACAATTGTTACGCTCGTCAAGTTATTGTATTTTTTGATAACGGAAGAGTTTTACACATTTCTGAAATGTCTTTTCTTATGTATACAAAACACTACCAAATAAATCTATTTGTGCTTCGGAAACTCACCACCTGTAACGTTGCCAAACTTCCGACAGATAGCAAAGATCACAACCATGGCTGCAGCTTACATTTGACAATTACGTCAGATGGAGATTATAAAGTTCTACATCTTACAAGCGAATTGAAACGAAACTGGGCGAATTCCATTGAAACCGAGCGAATTCACCTGAGAATAGTATACCAATAGATGGCGCCCTTAACGCCTAAACCATTATATTTATGAATAACTTTTCAAAATCAGTGAAAAATAATAAAAAACAACTTAAAGTACGGAAAACTACAATTATAAACAAACAATTAGGAAAAAATAAGCATACCTTATTCGGACCAAGTCAGCAGCCCTGGGAGTTTAAAAGATTTAGGGAAATTTTATTGTATAAACAAAATACGTTGTAGACAAAAAATTATAATAATTGGTTGCCGGTTGGGAATTGAACTTAAGAAAATTAGGTGTTTGATGCTTTTTGAGAAACTTCTCAAATATGTCTTCGGTCGCCATCTTGTGTTGGTTTTCTTTTCGACATTGCACAATTTTCAAAAGGGAGTAAGTAAAATATATTTTTTAAAACTTAATTTTTGGTGATTAAAATTATACATTAAAGGAATATCAATGGGAATATAAATTAAATCCTAAATTTCTTTGTGCCTTAAGATAAAAATATATAACATAATTTTTGTTACTTAATTATATTATAACACCATTTTCCTAGGATATGGTTTTAAGGACAGCTCCGCCGCAAAGCTCGAAAAATTGGTGTTGCGAGTGTGTGAATGTATCTTTTTTTCCCGGACTTTGAGACAGAAGCACGTCAACGAAATAATCAACAAAAGACCTAAAAAAGGCAGAGGACTAAGCGAGCGGCAGAAATGACATTGACGGCTATGTGAACGGAATAAAATTTCATCAAAAATGCCACTGTCACAGACACACTCCGCGCGAGGGTAAGAATTGCAAATGGTTGGAATTGCTGCTTTCATCTGGGTCCTTTTTGGACTCTGCTCACGGGGCACTTTCACTCAGGCTCCGGGGTGGTAAGGAGCCGGAGGGCGAGGGTGGCTGACGAGCCAGCGAGTGTGGATGTGAGGGATGAGGGTGAGAGCACACATCATATATGAGGATTTGCGGACCCTTCAGGTCTTCTCCAGCTGCCACAGCCTTGTCAAGGGGCTGTCAGTGGCAAAAACAAAGCCCTCAGATGGCAGCCATGATACGTACACAGTTAAAAAGCATCCGATGGAGGTTCGTTGCAAAACAACTTCAGATTAATTTTGTTCTTAGACCATAAGGAGACTAACTAAAAGTAGTTGCAATTTAAATTGTATGTTTTCTTTATCTTAGTTTGGTACATTTTTAAATGAATTTAATTTTAAAATTTTTTTAAGTTGGTATACTCTTTCCTCAGTGTCTGGGGGATTCCACATCTTCAACGATGTTGTTTATTTTTCTACACTCCTGCTTTTCTTAAGAAACGTGTTGACGGCTGTTCCGGTGGCTAAACCTTAAGTTTGTAAAAAATTTAAAAAGTGTCCACCGCATTGGGAATCTTTCTTTCAGCGCGAACAAAAAATCCAAGCCAAACGAATGGAAACGGACTGAAGTAAATCGAAAGGAAAACGCGCTGCTGCATTGTGCAGTTTGATTAATGATCGAATGTCAATTACCGCAGATACTTTTGCAACTCCACATCCAAAAAGAACTCGCAAAAACAAATGGAATCCGTTTTAGGATGGAGGCGCACTATATTTGGCGTTTGCTCCTAAGTGAATAGAAGAAATGTGATCAGAAATATAATTTTTGTAAACAATGGAGCTAATGTTGTCTAGTATGCTTCCAATAACTTACACGTTATAATATTTATACTTCACATACATATTTCTTGAATTAATCATTAAATATGCCTGGCTAGTGCAAGTGCAATCGAATTCCCCGCACATGATCAATGAGCCTCCATGCAATTTTACATTCTCGCAAATCCCTTGTTTTTCCAATACTTTGAGTTCGATTTCGAACAGCTCAATTCTTCCAACTTTTGACTTTTCGCAGCGGCAGTCACAGCCTTCTCTCCCTGGCTAATCCAGTCTCATCCTCTTTCATCCTGGATTATCCCAACAGAAGTCAAGGGACACGGCACGGCCCACTGTCTCAACCCTTTGATTAGGGCCCAAAATGTGCACCCACATTTTTCGTGAGAGCCCGGCAGGCTGAAAGGGCCGAAACAAAGCGAAACAATTAACTGCGTCTACTGTTGCTAATTTCGCTGGACGGACAAACCTTTTTTGCATACGGAAACAGCGGCACGCCCTCGGAAAACGCCCACGCGCCGTCGGGCGGCACTAGTGAAGGGATTAGAACGGCAAGGACTCGCAGCTCTCGTGCTGGGATATGGGATTCGGGATTCAGGGACTCCAGCTAGCCTTCTGCCCGTTCTCCGTTTGATAAATGCCGCAGGACATAGCTGGCCCTCGCCGGCTACCGTTTTTTCTCCGGGGCCGGTCGACTGTTCCGAGAAATGTCAACTAATTGTTTTCACCTTGCCAATTAGTAGGCCATTTATTGGCAAAACAACCCGGAGCCAAAACAAACAACGAGTGGTATCAAAAAGCTGAAGAGGCATCAATTCTCATTAAGTTTGAATTGGAAACAAATTCCAGGGACAAAGGAGAGCGCGCCGCATAAATAAGCCAGTGTGCAGCCAAGGCCAGAGCCACAATTATGTGCAACAATGCACCTCAAGTGTGGCCCTCGGCAGGAATCAATCAAGTCTCATCACTCAAGTCGCAACTCCAGTCCTCCCTCCCTGTTCTTGCGTGTCCCTCTCCTTTCCGATTTAATTAATGCTTGGCCATTTATTAAATTGGCAGCTTAGTCTCCTTCCACGCACACCTCGGGTCAGTCCTGTAGCAATGGATGTGTCTCTTGCAATCAGAGAACTAATACCGAATACTGAAGTGTAAGTATAAAGTTTACTTAATTATTTATTATTAACTATAAAATGTTCTGCGTAAAAAGGATTATTTATCTTTAAATACTTTGTATTTTTCACAAGCGTCCTAGACTTTGCATCTGAAGTATAAACAATATTTGAACATAAAATATATTTTTTCGACCCAGGCTGTGTGCCCACTACTCTTGCAGGGATGCCTGCGGTTGGTCCACCTTGCCACTCCCTCCACTTGCGTGTTGGCTGCCTGCAACCGATCCAGCCTAATTTGTAACCATTAACCCATGTATTATGTTGGGCATGCGAGTGCCCAGGCAATGGATTGGCTCTTTGAGGCCGGACTGGGATATAAATGGCCACATGAATGGCTACGCTGAGTTTTGTCTATTAAAAATCATTTAGAACAAATGGTTTCAGGATTTGTGGTCTCATCCAATTGTTGTCAGAAGGTGTGAGACTGTTCTGTGGGGGTAATGGATTACGAAATATCCCAGAAGATTATTAATCTCTTTAGGTTGAGTTCGCTTCAAAATGCCGCATGTCTCTTTAGCATGGATAAATATCTGTTTTTGTATCAATTGTCTTTGATGCTATCCATAAACATTTAAGGAACACACGGGGAAAATTAAAATGCAAAGTGCTCCCTAGAGCCGAAACTTTGATTAGTGAAAACTTGTTATTAAATGATTAGATTGCTTCAGTGCTTTGCATATTCACAAAACAAATCCCGTTCACACAAAAAATTTTTGGAAGCTAAAGTGCATGTCAGATTTCTTAAAAGAATATTGCGCAGGCGAAAAATTTCTAGCTTACTATACAGTATACGTATACACGTAGACAAACGAACATTACTGGAACGACTGACAAAGTCGACTGCCTCGACTATCATAAATAAATAAATTCAGTTTATGAATTAATATTTTCTTTATTCATTCTTTGTATTTATGTATATTTACACATATGAATATGTATCTATGAAATCGTCGAGGGTTATTGCTGGCGTCTTCAAAACGATCACAATTTTTCCTTACATTTTGGACAGACTTTTATAGTTTTGTAGCCCAGTTTAAACAAGCAAGGGAGGCAGACGCAGGGCCAGCAACTGGGGAAAAGAGTAGAAAATACACAAGTTTGTTATCAGGCACGATAGGCGAATACAAATTTTATGGCAAATTATCGTAGATTAAAAGGGTATACAGTAACGTCCACAAACTTGGGAGAAGCTTAGATCTCGGAAATGAGATCTTGTTTTGATTGTAAGTGTGCATATATATGTTAAAATGGGGGCATCCATAAAGGAGGTTTCAGCAAGTAAATAATACAATGACATAATTGTGAGCTTATCGAAAAGTGAGTGACGACTGCTGTCCGACGTCATGTGTATATATACATATATATTGTCTAGGCGTTCAGGTGTTTTTGTTGCTATTAAATGTTCAAATGTACTTACAGGAAAAGGCAGAGCAACGCCGAGAAAAAGTAAGTCCTAATGGTGCGGACTGGTTTCTCACTATAGGGGATCTGGCAGGAGGGACAAACTATTCCCTGATTGGCATGGATTGGAATGGTGATGTGGATCTCGTTCCGTACGGGTCGTGTCATCGACGTAGTCCGAGACGGTGGAGGAACCTGCGTAGGGTTGAAGGGCGGCTGCTTGTTCAGGACCGTCTCTGCCGAAGGAGAGGTGGCAAAATATGTATACGATGGGGAGTCCCCATGTTCAGTGTCCATTATATACTATATATAAAAGGGAAAACTAACACCGCAGTTGTTAAAAATTCTCTCGTGACCACTGCAAACTACGAAGTGCAACTAAAAGCTTTCGCACTGCATGGGCTTTGGCTCAGCGAAAATAAAAAAAAAATCAAAAACTAAACACGTTCGGCACAAAGACTACTACTTTGATCGCGGTTGCTTGCACTTATCGATTTTCTATCGCCATGCGGCGATAGAAAAAAAACTTGAAAACAAGAAGTACAAATATTTCCCACTTTCATTGCCGAATCCGTTTCCTTACATGTTTTTTCAAATTCATCTCGTGTTGCTATTGCTCCCGCTGTCGTGGATCTTTTGCATTAAAACTTGCCACAATGTCGCACAAAATCTAAAGAGATATTTAAAAATACGTACAATGATAAAATTTATAAAAACAAACTTAAGTGTTTGGGTCATGCCTATCCCCTTCTTTAAAATGTTCGTTGTTTATTAAAAACTCAGAAATGTTCTTATAAATCCCGCTCTCCTGAAAACTGTTTGCGGTGGGTCCTTCGCCAGTGGCAAGTGACAAGTGAAGCTACCGTTGGTCATAATTACGAGTTCCTTTTCGGTCCTTTTGCCCCTGTCTGGAGGACCCTGCAGTCGCTGTCAGAGTGTTAAATTACTTCCCTAACACGTGCTCATGCTCTCGTAATCACTTTGAGCTGCTAATTTCGACTTCGTCCCGTCCTCGACGTAATCTCTCAGTTTTTTAGCTGGCTCCCTCGACGAGTTCTGGGCTCGTTCCGGTCTATAAGTAGGTCTTAATCCTTTTATCGCTGGGGACGAGGGCGCGCAATTTCCAGTTTCGGGTCCGGGGTCCCGAGTCCCGAGGAGCACTGCTGATCATTTCGCAATGATAAATTAAGCGCTAAGAGTGTTTCCATGTACCCGCCCGACAATCCACTGTCAGGGATCGGGGGTAGATTGATTATGTCCCCACGTCGGTGGACACTCTCCCGGCGACTCGGACTCGAACTCGGACTCGGGTCATTGTCAACGGAGGCCACGCCTGACTGACCAGCCACGATTCGCAATAGGAGCCCGATTCGAGCCGATTCGGGGGAAGTGAGCTAAGACCAGTTTATCGCACACACTCCATCGGCGGAGGATCCCCACTCTCGGAGAGGATTTCGTGTTCGACATGTTTCCAGAAGCCAACAGGTGCCAATGTGCTGTGATCAATCATGGGCGAGTCGATTTTTAATTAAGAACTCTTGTTAGCATTTGGCGACCCCAGCTCCTCTCCTGCAGCCGAGTTGTTTGCCCACAAAGGCCTGTTGAATTCTTTAGCGCGAAAGCCCCCAACAAAAGGCTCTCGGGTCCAGTCGACTCTGGATTCGGCTACCCAGCAGCGTTTGGGCCATGATGTTTAAATTTGTCCTAATTAGTTGACAATGAGCGATGATGAATCAGCGGATTATAGGCGAGCTCACAAGTGTGCAGTCTTCTGCGCGGACTCGTGTAGGCGGGCTAAGAAACTTGTCCTCGGGGCTATCAATCAAAGGGGCTGTTTAACCCATTCAGGAATCTGCCTTTCGCGAAGGTTCCTAAGTTCTGGGTGTTCATCGAATACTTCTTTGAGTTAATGTGGCTAAGGTACAGTACTTTAAGCAGGAGCAGTACATTTTAGTTTTTGTAAGTAAAAGGCTTCCGCTTATTTTCGTTTGCATTTACAATATACTCTCTTTATTTTGATATACTTTATACTTTTATTTGTATCAATAAAATAAGTACGAACTTACATACATCTAGATACGCACAACAGATGCCAACTACACTCGTTAATAGTATTTAAAGTTACCATAGTCATACGAATAATCAATTCTAGTGCTAAGGGTATGCCACTTATAGCTATGACGAATCGTTCTAGGCTTTATACAACTCTTAAACCTGAATCCTAGGGTGCTTAGGTGGAACTCATGTACAACATTTGTGGGGAATCGGTACTACAACTGTATAAATGTGGGTCGTCTACCTAGTGGTCGGTCCTTATCTAACTACGTTCACTGTATACTCCGATTTGTCTGTAACCTTGCCTCGAGGGCAAGGCTATTGGTTCGAAATGGGAAACCAAACTCTACAAAGAATGATAGGGATAGCTAATTTACAATGCTGAAGTCATCTTGAAGATCTCCCTGCTAGTCCTACAGGGCCGTCAGATCGTAATCCTGTTTGATGTGTAGCTGGAGATTGGTCATGAGATCGGATTGCTGCTGCTGGTGGTGTCCATGCAGGCTCGTGTGACCCATTTGATTGTTGTTGTTGTTGAGGTTGCTGTTGTTGTTGTTATTGTTATTGCCGCTGCCATTGTTGTTGCTGCTGTGGTGCTGCTGAGGTCCCGCGTACGAGTTGGCCGTCTCAGGTGCCGCCGGAATGTAGGGCGGGTTGCCCAGGGACGAGCTGACATCACCGATGCTCTCCAGGCTATCCGAGCGAATGCACTGAAAGGGGAAAGAATGATAAAGTAGTTCAGTAAATATGATTGCATAGCAATTGATTGTGTAATCTATACACGGAGCTTTACTGTCAGTAATTCGTATAGGTTGAACGAGCTTAAAAGCTGTTTCTTTGAGATGTATTCAATGTTTGCGTTTCAGGTAATTAGTCACCAATTGTATATTACAACCTAAGGAATAAGTCATTGATATGGAACAGTAGACATTGTAAACATTGTGGTTACTGCCTTTAAAATGTGCCTCCCATATATATAGGACTAAAAACGGGACAAAGAGCTTATAGACTGCTATATGGACTTAAGTTTGTTAGTTCATTTAGTTCTTAAACTCTGCCAAGTCTAGCCATTTTTAGTCCATTACTTACCCATCATTAAAACTCCCATCAAACTCTCAAAAATGTTTAATATTTTAAACTCCTTCATTCGCTATGAAAGCCACTAGGTTTCCACAATGTTATAGACTCCCAAAGTGTGCTTTTACTAACATATTTTTTTTTAAATAGTTTAACTATTAACCAGCGCTAATAAATAAAACATATTTAACGAGCAAGCCTGCTTCGTGCGTGTACCGAAGTTAATATAGCGTAATTTGCTTCAATGTACTATTAACATTTAATAAATGGGCACGCAAAGTCCCGATTCGGGCAGTGGATGGTCCTAAGTGCCTGTTCCTGTCCACTTTCAGCACGCTCCACTCACCTCATTCATCACCGGGGTCTGCTGCGACTGCTGCTGTTGCGACTGCTGCTGCTGCGACTGCTGCTGCTTCTTGGAGGCGGCCCGCTTAGAGGGCTTCTTGGCTACCGGTGTTGGGTTGCCGTTGGCGTCCACCGTCTTCTTGCGCACGTTCTTGGTGTTGGGCAGCTTGTTGTCCTTCTTCCACTTCATGCGCCTGTTCTGGAACCAGATCTTGATCTGCCGCTCCGACAGGACCAGCGTATGGGCGATCTCGATGCGCCGCCGACGCGTCAGGTAGCGGTTGTAGTGGAACTCCTTCTCCAGCTCCAGGATCTGGTGGCGTGTGTAGGCGGTGCGTTGGCGTTTCGGCTCCATGCCCGGCTGGTAGGACCCGTTCGCTGCACGGAAAACGAAAAAAAAAAACAAAATAAATATAAAAGATAAGCTTTGCTTCGCAAGTAAACCAGCCAATAACCGACTTGTTAATATTATTATTAAAAATGGGTCAAGACACTTCTTAGTGATTATTATTATAATTTTAAACATCTCCGAAGAGTTCCCTGTTCTCTCCGTGTAACGCATGCGGGGAGAACCCAGGATTTCCATAATTAATGATCGGAGAAATAAACAATATTCGGGGGTGGGGTGGGGCACCACAATTAATACACTTCAAACTGCGTTTCATAACAGGCCAAGTTCTCAATAAATCTCCCAGATAAGTTGACAACCCTTAAAAAGCCCCGCCAAAGTTTTTCTCGCCTTCACCTTGGAACCGGACAGGCCGGTGGGGAGGGGTGGTGCCTGAGGGGGCGGGTCACAGGGCTAGCCCGCGGGCACATGAAAGAGCCTTGTCAGTTGGGCCCGGCATAATTAATCAAAATCAAATGGCGCGCAACTGCCAGGATGTCAGGGCTTGTCCTTGGGCCTCCCGAAAAATTACGCGGCCGCAGTTAGTTTTCACGGCTGGGAAATTAAACACATCTGGGGGTTGCATCCTTCCGCTGACCCCCTCCCCCACCACTTTCTTACCCGTTTTCTTTCCTTTTTATCGTTGCCAGATAAATTCCGTGCACCTGCCGCCCGTCCGAGATGGACATCCAAATTTATACACGCTCCATCAATTTCAATTTGCTGCAGTCTCCGCTGATGTTTCCATCAGAGTTACAGGCCCTCGCACTTCCCGTCCGGAGTTGTGCATTTATAAAAATTTCATTGCTCTGTGACAGACAGCTTTCGATTTGATAGAAATATTTCAATCCCAGCTAGGCCGGCCCGAAACTTAGATTAATGATATGTGTCCAGCCAGCCGTTGACAGGCCCCCAAAAAGAGGAGGGGCGGGCATTGGGCTGGGTGGTCCATCAGAAAAGATGGACTAACATGGGTCAGGTCACTGCAGAACTACAGAGGGGAGCGGAACAGATGCGCCTAAGAGCTGCTGACAACTTTTATTTTTATTTCCTTCTGTCGTGGTGACAGGTCAAACAGTGTTAAAAGTTTCCCTCTTGAGAGGTAATAGATAGGATCTAAAAGTTCTGAGGATATCATTCAAATGGGTCAGCAATGGAAAATAAATTAGTACCAGTAAATAGTATACCAGCAATAGCTATTCTGGATGATTAGGTCTATAATATGTGGCTATTCGAGTAGATAACATTAACGAAGAGAGTTCCAAAAGAAGATACTATACACTAGAAGATACTAGATCAAGCCAAAATGAATGAAATGTGTTGATAATATGGAAAATATAATATATCACATTATAAATTACTATGTTAAGAATAAATATAACTACTAGTCAACGAACAGTTGTGAAGACTCAAGTAGTTTTAAAGTCGTGAGTGATCATTGAGAACTTTTTCTTACATTGTTTTTCATTAAAAATATAGAGTTGCAAGCTATTCTTTCTTTCCCGTCATTTGTTTAGCCTCAGGCTTACCTTGAAAGATATCAAAATATTTTTCTTAAACCTCTGCCACTATTACGTTTTACAGCTTAAACTTTATCGACAACATTTCGCTTAAGTCCATCGTGTTAGGCTAATCCATCAGTTATTGATTCGGGCTGCAGGAGAAACCATGAATCGAAAATTAAAAGAGAATCAAAAGAACTGAGGCGAGCCAACTGCAATATCAATTACAAAAACCCCAAAGGAGCAGGGAAGTACATCAGATAACGAAACAACACACCGATTTCAATGTCAGCTGCTCGAAAACTCGGCACTGGCGTTGGCGGCATGCTGCGTTAATTCGTTTTTAATAAGTGCGTATCATTTCATTTCAACATTTCAACGAAACTGCCGGGCCCGCGAAGCGGAAGAACTTCGGTTTAGGCAGTCCAAAGGAAACCGCAGTGTCATGGCTTAAGACGAAAAACGAAACGAGAAAGAGTGCCAATTGCATTTAAACCGGCAAGAATGGCAGCCAATTTATGAAAACGCCAGATCATACAAGGCCAAGGAAATCAAGATTGCACAAGCCCCTAGAGAGTCGCTCCTCGGAGGGGATGTTAGGTGGAACAGCGCTAAAGAGCTGTGAAAAAGAATTGGCGCCCCCGGGTGGGTTGGCGCGTAGGCAGCAGCTGTCCCTTTCGATCCCGCACTTTCGTTCTGGGCCCTGGATCGGGCTGTCGGCATGTTTGTCCCATCCGAAATTTCATATGATTTATCATGCGTTTGTGACTCTACATTTTCATACTGCCATGGCGGGGAGGCGGATGAAAACTATGTCAGGCATTATTTCATAATCCGCTGTTGTCTGGCGGCCTCATTTGTGGGCTCAAGCCAACCCGATTTTGAGGTGCGGTGGCCACCAGACAACTTCCGGGCTTCGATTCATTTACTTCTTTTATTTTGCATTCGATTCGAGAAGATGCCCGAATATAAATGATTTATTGCCGGCCCGATCAGCTGAGAGTGTGTAAATGTCTGTGATTAATCCGAAAAAGAAATTTGACTCGTGCCAACCCGAAAACAAACCTCAAAAGTTGTAATGAAAAATAGAAAGAAATCAGCCAAAATATTTAACGGCTGTCATAATTCATTTATACAAACATTCATCAAAGGCACTTAGAGCCAGCGTGGAAAAAACGACAAAACCTGTTCACCTATTAGAGGAAATCGCATTTCGAATGCAGCTAACAAATGGCTAGAAATTAATTTTTGGTCTGCACTAATGAATGCCCCGGCGGAGATTGCGCATACGCCGCGTTATCCAGCTGGGTTCTAAGTTTAAAACTTTACTCGAAGCTCGGTGTTTTTTGTGAATTTGTTTCTTTATTAAAGTGTGTGAGCTCATGGCAGCAACAACGAGGAGAAGAAAAAGGCAAGTCAACATTTCAACAACAGCGGGAGCTGCATCAGCAGCTTGTCAAGTGACTTGCAGTTTGTGGCAGGCAAATAATAAAAATAAACATGAGCTCATGCTACTTACACATGTACGGGCAGAACACCCAAACCCTCGGACATATATACCACACCGTATATAAATGCTTACACATGGGTAGAATCGTGTATCCAAAGTAAAGTGCCCGCAGCACTTGAACTGGTTGTCGAGCTGTGGGAGAATCGTTCTCCAGCTCGAGATTTGTTAGTTGAAGCGCAAATACTTTGGGCGCTTTTCAATGGCTTTAAGCCAAGTGCACAACTAAATGGAAAAATATGTTAATTTAAGTAGAGTTAAAAGAGTTGCAGAAAGAGATTTTTGGCATATACTAGGCAAATCTAATTACGAAAGGGGAATATTTTACCCATTTCCTGCTTTTTATTATGAGCGTATAAAATTATTTAAATATGTGAAAAGCTTGTTTTGTTTTCTTGAATGTTTCAGGGTGAGACTTCTTCCGAATATTCTTAATATTAAGGTATAAGCTTTTTGTAAGCTTTAATAACCAAGCTGTATAAGTAAATCACAAAATATCTAAGTTATATTGAAACCAACTAAACAAAGAGCAATGCTTTTAAAATGCTTTCCATTTCGTGTAAGTAAAATCTTCATAGCAAACTCAAAACCAACTTGATTGAGCTTCGGAGCAGTCGTTTTCTTATTTAAAAAGTATTCGCTTCACTTTCGATTCTGGCACCCAACTATAAAAGAAGCCAGTCGAATGACCATCAACCCTGTTATTCAACTAAGCCCAAAACTCAGCACTTGTCCCAAGACGGAATCGTTTGGTTTTGTTGTGCTAACGAAATGGAAATAGAATGGATCCGTGAAATCGGGCGAAACCGAAACCGAAAAGACACCAAAGTGCAGAGTGCCAGAAGAAAGACAAGCCGAGCTAAGAAGCTCACGACCCAAGCTCGAAGTCCGGCGAACAATGGAGATCGCGTAAGACGACCTTGGAGAATCGTTGCTTTCGAGACGAGAACCCACAAAACCCCACCGCGTCGATGTGTGTTTCATACTCTTGCACAAATGGCCAGCTGGACAATGGGCAGAGTGTGGCAGCAGCAATAAAAGCTCCGCTAATTAAAGCCAATTTCAATAATTTGCACAGCTCCAGAGAACTTTATTGGCGTAAATTGCCGAACCAAAACAGAGACGGCAATGAGGGGAGTGAAAGAGAGAGCCACAGGGATCGCTAATTATGCTTTGTGAAGAACCCAGCTGAGACTCAGCTGTTCGTGCCCCATCTGTCATAAAGGCAAACTTCTTAATTTTTACTGCGTCATTTTCATCATTGTCATGCCATGGGCCGCCGGTGAAACTCCCCTGATTCCTCGCCCGTACCACCCCCTTTCCCACCGATTTGCACTTTTGCAAAGGCGCAATTCCCTCCGAGCTACACAGCATCTGTGTCTGGCCGCGTGTATCTGAATCCGAATCTGTATCTGTATCTGTACCCGCGGCTTGCACTTTTTTTGCCCGCCTCGTAGGCTTTTCCGCAAGTCATCGGGTAACTGTGACTCTCAGGCAAATCTGCCTCATGGTGGAAACTTAATCGTGGACTTGCCATTGAAATTCAGTTACAAGGCTGTTCACGTTCCACTGTTCATTGAAAGCGGCTACACCGTATCTGTAGCTGTGTGTATCCCCTGTATAAACACGAAAATTGTACGGGTTTTAGCCGCCTCATCTCGAGCCCACGTCGTGCATGAAATCAATATTTTTTAGTCAACTCCCTCACAGAATCTTTCAAAATGTTTCTCAAATGGTTTTCAGTAAAATATGGCTGCTATTACTTCAAAGTAATGCAAAATATTTAAGATCATTTCAAAGAAGGATACCCGTTGAAAAGGTAGAAATGCAAAGCCTGGTTTCTTATCTTAATTTTCAAGGAATGTTACTTGCTCATTAGGTTAGATTAAAGTCAATAAACCTTTTAAACTAATATAAGTCCTTATATCGCTTTGAGACCCTAAAGTAGATATTTCAGAGATACATTTGTCTAGATTATTACTTAGAACTAAGGTCATATTTGCATTTACATTTCGAAACTCTTAATATAATGATTAAAGTTATAAACCATTTTATTAGGTGAAAAATTAATATTGGTTGTCTTTTTTCCTATATACATTCTGTATTTCATTCAAATTGGGCTAATAATTTGGGAGAAAAAGGTGTCATTTAGATAATTTACATTTCGAAACTCTTAATATAATGATTAAAGTTATAAACCATTTTATTAGGTGAAAAATAAATATTGGTTGTCTTTTTTCCTACATAAATTCTTTATTTCATTCAAATTGGGCTAATAATTTGGGAGAAAAAGGTGTCATTTAGATAATTTACCCTAATTCGTAAATCAATCGCTTTTCATCCGGTGAACACTATAACTTTAAAAGATATGAACGGAGTTTCATCAAGGTGACTACATATTTTCCTAAACAAGGGTTCCTATATTAATTTTTAATGACCAAAATAAATAGCAAAATCTAGTATTACTTAGTAAAATCTTCTTGAAAATGTATTACTCAATTAATTTTACAGTAACCCCCAATCTCTTTTAATTTTCATACTTCATACTTTTAGCAATTATATTGATAATGATTATTATTTTTTAGTCCCTAAAAAATGCTGGATTTGGCCGAATAACACTGCATATTTAAATATATGTATTATTTTAACATTATTACCATCATTCAATTCAACTAATAGTCGATTACAATTCAGGACGTAATTAAATCGGACCCAGATGAAGACCGACTCCATTGGCTTTTCATTACCTTTCAACACTTTTAATGGCAACTATTAAATAATCCACAAATTGCTCCCCAAGTCAGTTTCACACCTAGCCTCGCTCTTTCCGCCGACGGAGTTTGAACAAGTTTTGGGCCGCCTCGGGCCAAAACAAAATAAATTGGGCAAGAGACCACACGCCACATCGGAGGCATAGTATGGGCCTTAGTTTCGGGCAAGTGCTAAGCGAGTGTAGTCATTTGTAAGGGAACCACACGACACCGGAGGGGATCCGGGGTCACGGGTTTTGGGGCACAGCGCATAACGAGACCGATGCCAAGACGCTGGCTGAGATGATGCACTGGCGATAATCAAGCTTCGTCTTGTTCTCTGGTCGTGCGCTCATGATAAATGTCACAACATTAACATCAAATGACACGGACCATCCGTCACTCAGTCGGAGTTTCACCTCGCCGGTGAGGGGAGTGCGCTATCGGAATCCGAATCCGAATCCGAAGCGGAGTCGCTTAGTATACCTTGCGACTGTGTCAAAAATGCCCCTGAGCGATCGCTTGTCTGTCTGTCCCACTGTCCGCCGCACTACTTCGATTTGTTATTTTGAAGTTTGATTTTTGGTGCCGTCACTTGAAGAAAACATTTGTAAAACATAGAAAATATACATGGTCTCCAAGAACTAAATATTACCCTTAGAAATCTATGGAGCACATTTATTAAATCAAATATAATCGCAACTGTGCATATATCAAACGTACATTTTTGAAAATGTAATATTTTAAAAACATTACAATATAAGTAATTTGTAATACTCGTATAGTAGGAATTAAAACACAATTCCCTATAGACTTAGATCTTACAGATTTCAGCCAATTTTTGTACAGTGCAACGACAAATCCCCAGTGAGACCAACACCTGGAGTGGGTACTGGGGAGCCGATGAACCGATGAGCCATTTGACAATGAGCGAGTCAGAGTGGCGTTAAGCGAAACGTTATAATTACCCATTTGGGTCAAGGTTATGGGCGAACTGGAGTACCCCGACGCTGTGCTAATTAAAAAGCAATCTATCAGTTTTTCGTTCCTCCTCCCGATCCTCTTGTAAATGCATTCGACACCTACTTGCCGCCCGAGGCATCCCCAATTCGGGGTTATTAAAACAATAAGCGGCGACGATCGCCAGTTGGCCAGGCGATATTGCAGGTAACACACTCGACACATGGCTGGATGAATTCCCCGTGTTGGGCGCGACAATTAAGGGTAATTATATCTGCCAGGCCAACACTGTCACCTCAACTCAGCGGAGCCCATTCAGTGGTCTCTGGATCTGGTGAATGGAGCCAAGAGAAACCTGTTCTCCACGTCTGAGTTTACTCGACGGTGCATTCAGTTTTTGTACCAGGAATAAAGCGGCACAATAATCATAAAAGCTTTGCTTGTTGGCCCTAAAGAATGAGGGTAGTCAGTCGGTTGGTGGAAAATTGTGTTGCAAAGGGTAAACAAATGATGATCTTATTGATTCAACAGAAATGTTTTCCTTCCTGTTCAGTTTTATTACGTATAGGGTTCTACACGCAGTCCAGTACAGTATTCCTCAGACTGGTTTACAAGATATTTCAATTGGCACCGAACCACTCAGCAGTCAAAGTTGACTTTAAGTCGCTTCGAGTGCTGAAAGAACCACAGAAGAGGCCTTATTACCAGGAGCCGCCTGAAGTGCTGATTGCAGGGAATGGAACACACTCGGCGAAATGTGCAGTACAGAGGAGCAGTATGTTCAGGAACTTGTCATTTGGTGAGCACGGTGGGCCCCCGACACAAGGCGTGGCACTCTTGATTTTGATTAATGAGCTTGGAGTCGCAGTTTTCTTTTTTCTGGTACCCGGTTGGCTGGTGTCTTTGGCTTTTATTTTGTTTATTTTCATTTTTGTTTTCGCCAAAGAACGAACATTACAGGGGCCTGTCAGTGGATCAAGTGGGTGTTGGCAGCTAAGTAATTTAATTAGCATACCCCGAAAAAGGGGCCACACCATGGGGGCGCACACAGCGGGGACGGAGGAGGGAAAAGAGAAACTTTCGACTTACCCACTCCTGCCACATGGATCTTCTTCATCCAGGGGTAGATGATCCGTTCGCCATCGGTGGTCTCCGCCATCAGATCGTCCTCGCTGTCTGAGTCCCCGAGATCGTCGTCGTTGTCGTTGGAGCCTAGTTCGTCTGGAGAGCGATCCAGCATAAGCCTATCCTCCTCCGACATGTCGTCCTAAACAAGTCAATCAAAACCTCGATTACGCGTTCTCTTTTGGAGTATCTTTTCAGGATACTTACATTTTCGGATCCCATATCATCACAGCGCAATCGCATCCCCAGCTCTTGCAGTTGTTGTCCAGCAGGTACAGCTTCTTCAATGCGTTTCTCTAGTTTTAAGCCTGCAGGAAACGCATATTGCTTTATTTTGGTACAGAAAAAATCTTTTGAGCAGGATAAAATCTAATTAAAAGTACGAATTGAGTAGAATAATTGTCAATACATAATTCTTTGAAAGCTCTGTCGTAGCGAAAGGAAAAAGATTTGTTTTCCATTACCTTACTATTGGGACTTGAAAACTTAAAGAGTACTACATTTTAGTAAAACACTTTGAAGCTATACTATTCAATTTGTATCCATAACAAGACAATAAAAATTGAGCGTACGCCTGAAATTTGGTCTCGAAGTTGAAAGTTCGGTTTTACAAGGGACATTTTTATTAGACGACCGTTTGCTTTCTAATGAAAGTTTCGACCAATTTCAAGGTAAAACTTTTTAGGTCACAGGCAAAATAAAATAGCGCCTTTAAATTATTTCTATAATTTATTTCAAAATGTTTTTGTCACCATGAGGGTGCGATCTTTTCCACTAAATATAATACAATTACTTTTACTTAAGGGGTGTGGATTAAACCCAAATCCATTACCCAATAGTTTAAATTATGCTTAGTTACTTCAAAATGTAATGTTTCTGTGAGTTTTTTATTACGATAAATATAGTAGGTTTTCTGAGAAATTGATTACTAAAATGCATTTACCCAGAAAATATTGAGAGAGGATAAATGCCAAGATGAATTGTTCTTAAGTATACAAAATGGCTTCGCCTTATTTGAGAAGAAACGTTCTTGAAAGCCAGATGAAAGAACTTTTGATCTTGCTTGCGAAATTGAGATCAAAGGAGTCCCTTTTAGTCTCATATAAATTTTAAGGATTTGAGAATGCATCTTAATTCTTAGTTGATATTGACTTGATTTTTAAATTTTAAGAACAATTTTGAGAACGTTCATTGAGTTTAATTTAATGGCAAGATAAAAACTTTTACAAAAAACACGTCTGTTCGTTACATTCTTCCTATGCAATTAGAATCCGAATCGTAGAGCTTCGAAACCGGCATTCTACGGATCACACAAGTTTAACAAAGAGATGTTAATCGAACAGGCAAAGCAACGGCTATAATAATATTGACTCACCTAATTCCTGCAGTCCCAAAGCCGTATTCGTCGGTGGTTCCGTGGAGCTGCACTGCAGGGGCAGGTCCATCATTTGGGAGTGCGGCGAGTGTCCTTGGGAGTGGGTGCTGCCGACGCTCCCGTTGGCCGCCCCGTAGCCCCCGCCGTATCCGCCGTAATATCCATTTGCCGATCCACCCACTGCTCCTCCTCCGACCACTCCTCCGCTTCCGCCGCCACTGCCGTTGCTCGTGTTTTGGACATTTACCGCCGGACCGTACCCGTTCGTGGGGTCGGAGTGCACCGCCCCCGCGGATATGAACTCGGGGGCGTGGTGCACGTAGTAGCCGAGGCCCTGGTGCGGATGTGCGTGCGGATGCGAGTGCGGATGTGAAGGCGGAGTGGCGGTGGCGTAATTGGAGCTATAACCGCCGGCGGATGGCTGGTGGTGCCCGGATAACGCACTGTTGCTGTGGTGGTGCGGCAGCGAGTGGCTGTGCGAATGGGAGTGGTTGTGCGGGTTGTGGTGGTGCGCCATATAGTCGCTGACCATGTCCGCCGGATGCATGGCATGCGGATGACCCGACATCCCGCCTGCTCCGGCGCCACCCACCGACCCTACACCTGTCACTGCCCCGCCGCCGACGGCACCGCTCATGTGACCCGTGGAAGCGGTCATCGAGTAGTGACCGTTGTAGTGATGGTAGTCGTCGGCCACCGGCGGGAACTTCGGGTCCAGGCTGTTGCCCATGGACATGGGACTCTGGACATGATGTGGGGCGTGCGGATAACCCATGAGGAATGAGCTCATGACGAAAGATCGGGGGTCGTGGTTCTCCGAGGGAATTTCTTTCGGCTTTTTATTTTTAGGCGTTTTCTTGGGCACTTTCACTCGGTTTGCACATATTCTGTAGCTTTTTCTTTTAGTTATAAACTATGGGTTGGATGCACCACTATCCCGAGTAGTGATTTCCTTTCAGGTTGTATTGGTTATTAAAAATGAAAGCTTTTTATACCGGAACGATTGTCCTCAGACTGTAACCACTTTTACAGGGAAGAATTTTGGTTATCTTAAGGCAACACTACTGCTTGTTCACTTGAATCGTTTTAAAAACTTTTAAGCCTGAGTTGCACTGATTTTTGGCACTTTCGAAAGCCTTTGAACCTTGGGATTCTGAGAAACTCGGTTATAGCGCTTTTCCGGTTACAAAAAGCGGTTTTCATCAATTTAAAACACACACTGGGAGAAAAGTCGGACGCTTCGGTTTACGAGTGCGCTGCGAACACGAACCGTTCCATTCGAGCCGATTTTTTGTTATGCTCGCTGGCGACAGCTCTCCGCGCGAGCGAACCTGTTTCGCCACTCTTCGCTCGGCCGTTCGCTCTCTCGCTCGCTCTCTCCCACCGCCATTGCCATCAAAACGGGTTTTCACTGCGGCAGCACTCGAAGGACGGCCCACACACACACGCAGCGCGATGGAAGGAGAGCCATGCATGTCGCAGCCATGCTGCTCGCTCTTTTCTCACCCTCCTCCTCGGGCGCCATTTTCCACCACCGCACGGCGTTCTCTCCCGTGTGCGAAGGAGAGGGAGCACCTCGGCCAGAGCGAGATGGCAAGAGCTTTAGTCACACCCATTCAGAGTCGCCGGCACAGTGAGGGCCTCGAATATTGATACAGTTAAAAGAAGTACTACTTAAGAAAACTCAGGGTGCTCATTTGGGATCTTGTGTTTATTACATTTACAGTTTCTTGTTAAATTATTCTCGTATTCTTGGTTTAATGAGTTATAAAATAAATTACATCTATTACTTCGGATTTATTGTAAAATAATTTATTTCCATTCTTTAGAAATGAAAAAGGATAGAGAGACTAAAAAAATACTTTTTTAAATAAAAAGAGTTTTAAGGAATATATTTTTTAATAACTAATAAATTATAAGCGTTTTTCCGTGCAGCTTTCAGAAAAATAATGTATATTGCCTACTTTAAAATACACTCTTAAATTAAACTATAATAGTTTATTTAGTCTTTGTTTTAAATTTCGCCCACCACTGTATGCTGATACTTGCCTATTTACCCAGCCTCGACTGTACGACCCTCTCACAGATACAACATTTTGGATGCTTTTGGCTGCGCCTGTGTTGGTAGGTCGGCAGCCATGGCGCACGCTCGAAAACTGAAGTCGGCGAAAAAGTCGTCTGGCTCCAGAAGCACCGCCCATTTTCAGAGGCTTTCATCGATCCCCGACAAGACGAAAGTGTGGATATGGACCAGACCATTTATTTTCCACTTTCGGAAGTGGGTTCCTATAGGAGCGAGTGGAGATGCAGCGAACTCTTGGATAACAGCCGCATTGATCTTGAAGAGGGGAAAGGAACTACTGGATGCCGATTTCTCCGACTGAATCCCGCTACCGAGCTGGAGAGTCTGGGCTGACTTGCAATAATTTCAATTGAACAACCGACGAATATCACTTTGGCACAATGTTCTCCTGTGTGATTATTGTTGTGGTCTCGCTGGGGTTAAGGCTGTTATTGTTGTTATCATTACTACCGTGATTTTCCCTCCGAAGCTGTTGTTATGGCGATGACGGGCACTTATTCAAATGAAGCAGGCAAAACATGGAAAATCGATAGAATGATTGTTGTATAATGCACGTCGAGAAGGTCGGGCATTTAACGCTTTAATATTGTTTTTAGTAAATATTTAGACAGAATCAGAACGCGCGTCAAGATGGATGTGGTCGAGTTAAGGTGATAAATGCTTGTTTCTTAGAATTCTTACTGAGATATCAAAATTGTATTGTTTTTGAAAAATATTCCGTACTCAGAAGGTAGTTAATCCTTACCTTCCGTTAATTTTATTTTCCAATAAGTTGGACGGTCGGAGATTTCAGGAATGTATTTTAGATAAACCAATTGACGAAAGGGGTGTGCTCTAATAGCAACATAAATTCGTGCCACACTTCTGGAGTGTGTTCCTGGATGTGACTTCGGCTAATTGCCGAATAATGGAACCGCCCATAGACTGACCAAAAATATCTTAACCCCCTCACAAATGGGTCCACGTGCCGCGCCACCTCCGCCGTCAATACCATATGTTATCGGGAGGAAGGCGATGGAGGAGGTTGGGCCACTAATTAATCGACTTCCAACTGATTCGATTTTGATGGTCACCATCAAAACGTCATTAGGCCAGTTAAGTGAATAAAACTTAAATTTAGTCTGCTACTCGTCGGCCAGTTCATGGGTGTAAATGTTGGTTTAGGAATTCACTCCACGTTAAAGTGTTCGAATTAATTGACTAGCCAATGTTAACTAAAGGGAGTTGCATGTTAACTATTATTATTGTGTGGTTCATTACGCTTCTTTTGTTTACCATTGATTCCAATCCATATAACACAGCTTATATGTTTTCAGCTTCTTTAAAATTTACATTGCTCATTTAAGAACACTTAAATTTGATTAAAAGCTTCTTTAAATATGTTTGATTTTGGCTTTCCTAAAGAGTACCATTTTAAAACTAATCCAAACCTTTTGAGTGACTTGGCCCTTAAATTACTTTATGGTTATATTTGAATTTTCTTTATCCCATTTTCGAATTAAAGCCTTTTCTTGAGTCGTTTTCATTGAACCCTTAGCATATTATATCCTTCCTAGACGTTGGCCGATGAACTACCGAGCTCACTCGCATTAGTGGCTGCTACATTGAATTTTCCCAGCTCTGACAGAGCTCCTTAGGTGGATGGAAGCCCGAGGTGGGTGGTTGGGTTACCCTCCCGGACTCGGAGGGATGAGGACTCGCTGAGAGCTTTTCGTCGGCGGGGGGTGCGATGTGGTACAGGAAGGACGGCTCCGAAGGGGGAATGCGTGTTTGTTGCTATTGCCTGCTCTTTGTCCGGGGCATTTGAGTCCGAAATCCCAATTCAGATCCAGCAATCAGTTGCGACTGTCAGGCGGCGGCAGAAGGAAGTTCACTTGCTGCACGAGGCAACACACAGAAACGTGATTAATGATGTCGCATCCTCACCCACCGAGACACATTACGACCACCAATGCGAATATGTGTATATATAGGGAGCCACCATGCCTTGAGAATAGGATTTTCTTTGTTTTCAGCTCGATTCTTTAAGCCAGCCATCAAAAGTTTGTGATATAAAATTAAGAAGACGGGAGTGTGTGATCGAACAATACTTTGCGAAATGGGAGGTATCCACAGCCAGTGATTAGTTGACTAATACCAGCAATTTGGAATATGCTAATCATGGGAAGGGGCACGCAAATTCTTTTGTGATATAACAGACTTCTTTTCTTTAAGGTAAACTTAAGCTAATTTTATCTTCTCGAACCTTCTTCTAGAAATTCGATAAATGTTTTTATTGTAAGCTACGTTTATAAATATGAATAATAAGTTAATATGGTATTAATAAGTTAAGAACTTAGCCATTTACAACACAAAAATAAAAAGTGGCCAAATAGACCTCTAATTAATAGTAATTGAGTGTACCCAAACCATTAAATTCTCAGTTTGGCCCATAAGTTACTCTCGCAACAAACTACGCTATACCATTTTATAATTAGTTGCAATTGTAATTTAATAGTCGGTGTACTATTAATAGTAGCAGGCAAATACTTAATAAATAATACTATTCTCAAAATGAATATCCATTTTGGTCAATATAAAGCATCAATGTTTACTGTACACATACAATGATACATATTTTTGAAGTATAATAGACAAACCAACAAAAAATTGTATGTAGTTTCAAAAAGTCTTAGCAAAAGAGTTTCCCTAAGATAACTTTTATACCTAGAGGAATCTTGAAGTTATCCCTTCTGTTTGCGCCACCCCCAAGCCACCCACTTCCCCCACATAGACAGCCTTCAGCTAGAGACTGGAATTCCAATCAATCTGGTATGGAAATTGTGTTAACGACATGTTGACAAGTCGACGAAGATTTCGCCTAACCAGGGGAACTCTGGGGATACGACCGGGAACGGGAGAATCAGGGATGTTGATTAGCTCGAGACCCAGGCGAAAAGCTGGAGGTTCTTCCAACGAAAACAGCAGGACAATGAAGGCTGCCAGGAATCGTTTGCCAAATGATTGATTGAGTGATTAATGATTGACTGACTAGCTTACTGAAGGCCCTTCAAGTGTGTGGCTCTCAGAATTAAAGCCAGTTTTGACTTTTATAGTCATTAAAGTCATATTTACAATACCAATCGAAAGTTTGCATTTACCTTCTCACTTCCCCAGAGACCTGAAACAATTAAATGTGGTTCAAAACAACTCTGGCCATTTATCACCGGTCTCAACTGTTTACCTGTCATATTATGCCCAAATCGGGCCTAGATGAACTCCAAGTCCCGAGCGGAGATGAATGTTTAACGAAATTTACACTGCGGCTGTTTAAAATAATTACACGAATCTCTTAAATGAGTCGAAGCCGATCGCTCTGGGGGCTATACGAAAAAGCGGAGACTGGAACTGGACAGGCACCCATTACCATGACAGATTATCTCTGATTGATTTAATTTTGCTGCACAACTCACCATAATGAAGCCTCCGATGGGGACTCGGAGTACCTCGGCGATATCTGCTGCATGTGGACCAGACTAAGGCTTCGGGCCAAAAGCAGGCCATCGATCGCCTTTTGCCGCCAATTGGTTGGAAAAGATGAAACCCTAATTGCCTCGCATTAGCTCCGAAAACTTAAGAAATCTCCTCCAAATGATGCTTAATGATGCTAGCTGTTTACCATTTTTTGGAAATACCGCGTCTCTGAGTTCTTGCAAGAAAGTGAGAAGATCTCTGGGGCTTGGGAAGCCGCCTTATCGAGCCCTTCATCTGAAGGGCCATTAAAATATTCACATATCACTATAAATTTGTCATTCCCAATGTCGTAATTAAGCCATCAAATTAGCAACAATAAAAGGATAATTGCTTTTAAGAACCTCATCTCTCATAAGCTCTCAGCAATTATCCATAATTTTGTAAATGACTGTAATATTTTTTCAACAGAATCAAAATGAAACTCATCTAATGATGGAATTGATTGAGGAAATTGAATTGAATTGATTGAAGCATTCGATAGGCTAGAAATAATATTGTTTATCAAGTTTTTAATAAATGGTAATTAAATGATGAGTAGGCAAGATCAAAATTAATTTTAATTTTTCATATACCATTTCTTAAACCGTTTCATTTAAAAATATTTAAAATAAATAATTATAAATATATAAATCCTTTCGTTATTTTCCGTTTTGAGTGGTTGCATTAATTGAAAGCAAACATACTAAGTAAAATCTGGTAACTTAAAGTCGTTTTTATGTTTTTTTTTGTTTTAAGACCCTTTCTAGAATTATCGATTGCAAATTTAAAACAAACTACGAACACAAACTACACACTAGATTCCCTGTTGTATAAAGTTGAAACCAACCCCATAAGTTGTATCTAAATCAGATTTCCATCGATTGACCCAAATACCATGATCCAGGAAGTTACTAAACTTTCTTTAAATATTTTTCACACCAAGTTTGAGGTATCCCCCAAAACTCGCGCTTATCCATCAAAGAAAGTTTTTCTTTTCGGTTAGTTCGAGCCAAAAACCTTTAATTTAGTGAAACTTTTTGAAGACTGCCGAAGTCGAAGCCGAAATGCCAGAAGTGGGAATGGGATGGGATGGAAGCGGTAGGGCCGAAAAGCTGTGCTCAAATTTCCAATTACGTCTGTGTCAATCATAATTAGTAACAACGGCGATTTTTCATTAAAGGGCCAGGGAAATATCGAACGGCAGCTCCAGCTCCGGAGAAGAAACCGGAGACCGGAGACCGGAGCATTCGGTTTCTCACACGTATCTCCTCGTGGATCGGGAGCATCTAGTAAATCTGAGGGAAAAGGGGAGGAGCATAAACATGGCTAAAAGCGAGGCCCGGTTTGTTGTAACATGTAATTTGGTACGGCTCGCTGGCTGGCGGTCTGTTATGAATGTGACTAATTAAATTTAAAGATATCCCAGGGATTATCAATCTTTGAAGCGCATCGGAGATGGCCAGCGAAAGGGAGGGGCTGGGGTGGGGGATGGGACTGTGGATGCGGGGCTGGCAGAACAGCAACGAAATTTCACAAGATACATCGCAGGGGGAACAACAACTAGCATCAGCACCAAGCGAGCACATTTGTTTCATGATTGAAATAATGATTAATGAACGAGCCGCCAAAATTCAATTCGAATTTACTATGTATTTGGCCCGGGAGGGATTGGAACCTGGGACTCGCCGAAAAAACCGAACGCACACTCGAAGAAGAGGATCGGAGTGAAGTCCTCGCTTGAGTGGTAAAGCATTGAGATGGTAAATAGCCACCGTATAGAAAGAAAGCTATTAGAGTTCCGTAAGAATGTGCTCTTAAGTTGAACTTAAAACACCTCGATTGATTTGATTCATTTTCTGTCTATAAAGATATATTTTTCGATCAACAAATATAATATATATAATTCCCTAGCATGTTAGTAGAAAGAACCTATGTTATCGTATTTTTAGAAACGTAATTCCTTTTCCTTTTTTGTTTATATGAATTAATCTTCCCCAAAATTCGATCTATGCTAGATTTAGAAACGGAGTAAGCACTTGACTCTTTTTCCGAGTGTAAGGCGAACCAGACGGGACGCCGACCGAGTTCCATGCGTGAAATCGAGCCAGGAGTGGGACGGCGATACGCCCAGAAAAAGAGAGGGCGACTGCAAATGCATGTGGGCTCCATGCTGGTCGAAAGCAACAACTGCACTCGCCGTCCTGGCCAAGACCATCAATTACCGCTTTTTCCCGGACCCAGAGACACAGAGACACTCTCGGTCGCCGCTGCTGGCCCCTCGACCCCGGTCCCCCATCCCCGATCTCCGGAACAGCCAGCCCAACTCACGAACACCTTTGAGAACGTTTTCATTTTCTGAAATGGCCAAATGGCTTTGTTAACAGCTTTTGTGCAGTGGCTCGCCTAATAAATGTTTATTTAATTGACTGCAATGCTCACGACGCGACTCTCGCACCGCTCCTACCTAGAAATCCGATCAAGTTCAGGCTCGGTTCAAGCACTCGCAATTATCATCGCGCCTCGCAATTGAGCAATTCATTTGGCCCGTCATAGCGATAAGTACTTGTCTGTAATGTGCAGATTGGAGGCCCGCAAAGCACTTGCAACTGCAGTTCGGAGCTCGCCGCCTTAATTAATGAACAAAGCCTAATTGTCGGATGCTCAGGTTGCACTTTTTCGATTCGCTTTTTCGAGTCACGCAACTCGAATGATTTCCTTGGTTTTCCTACGTTTTAAAAGTGCCCTCTATGGATAAATAAAATATTGGGAAACAGTATATCAGGACTGCTACCTTTTTTTGTACAATCATTTTAAGCCATAAAAGCAATGTTTTTATTAACAAGTAATCAAATAATAACTAAACACGTTTTTATTAGGTCTAAAATTGGTTTACTTTTGTCGAGATAAGATTGGTATTAAGCAGAAAAACCAGATTACTCCAAAAGCCGATATATCCCTTTTAAAAATGTATTTCATTTACTAAAATTTCTTAGAATAATTTTTTTGGTAAGAAAAGTCATTTTTAAAAATACTTAAACTTATTATAGTGTGGCTTTTTTTACTTTGAATGATAAGAAATGCTTGGTAAACCTCCCGGAATGCTTGGTTGGTCTGTGGACAATGGTAGTGTTGGTCAGTGCTTTCTCTGAAATGACTTTAGGAGATGCCATTAAAAACAGCTCAATTTAGGGAACATTCTCGGCAGTCCCTAATAAAGTCCTAGCACCAAATCCAATTGATCTCCTCGGCCAAATGCACTCTGTGTTTCCCATCTCGGGAGGAGTAACTTTTGTAAGTGCTTGTCCAAAGGTCCAGGCATGTGTCGCCCGGGAAACAAATGATCTCGACTCGCAGGAGGAACCCAGGCGGGTGAAATTCTTTTATTTTTGTTGGGAAGAAATCCACAGGAAGAGCGGCCGAGCCACGAAGAACTTTTCAATACCAAAAAATGTCAGATAAATCGGCTCAGCGGCAAACACAGGCCCAGGGGCGTAATTAATGATGTGCTCCATATTTACGCATTGGTGTAGGTCCCATGTCTCCCTCCCTAAGAACTTGGACCGCCAGCATGTCCATCGACTGTTTGGTTGTGGATTTCACCATCTTTCTTTCCCAGCTCCTGGCAAACTGTCACTTTTCTGTATCCGTATCTTTTCTCCGGCAACAAACGTGACGTGCGTACGTCAGAGACACGTGAGAGAAAGACTTTTCCCGCACCCTGAAGATCAAGGTTCCGATTCCGTTTCCATTTCCATTTTCCAGGTGCATCTGCTGGCGACTGCATCTGAGCAGATGCCTGGCATATCTTTTATCTGTCTGGAAACTGGAGAAGCCCGCTCCCCAGACCATCACTCATCCGCCCCCAAAGCCAAAGACTGTCGCGTTTCCATTTCTCCGCCCGAAATGTGAGACACCAAGTTGACAGACAGGTGAAGCTTAGTTTCGAGGTTTCCGTCTCGCCCTTTGCAAATTTTTAAGGGTTATCTTGGCTTTGTGAGAGATTAGGAAAAGTTGAAGGTGCCCGAGGGACTAAATGCATTTTGACAAACTTCGTGTAAGGTGGGCAAAGGCGAGATTTAAAATAAAAATACAATTTTAAACCAACCCATTTTATTTTAAATAAGATCCCAACGAAATTTTTATCCATCTTCATCTATAAATTTTTATTCCTTCCTTGAAGTTTCGTTTATAACTTAATGTAAGCAATGTAAAGTTTGTAATTTCCGTTTTACATTTACCAATTCTCTGTTACGTAAGGGCAACTTAAATTCGTTGTTTCCCAATTTAATGTTCGTCCCTTTTCCTTTAATCATTTTAATTTCATTTCTTATCGCTAGATTGTGGATGGGCCTGAAAGGCGCTGTGGGTGGCGGGTGACATTTTTATGGGGGCCTGCCGCCCGCACTCAGCTAATCAACGCGACCTCAAAATGTAAATAAGCCCAAAACCATCGAGGGCCCAGCCCCGAGCAAACAGTCGCCATTTTCTTGATACTTTCTTTTTCGGGCTTCCCTTACCCAACCCTGATCCCTTATATCCTGTTCATCCACTTGGACCTCGCTGCCTGCGTAGCTGTCAGTCAAACCCGTGCAAAAAGATACTTTTCTTTTCTTTCTCCCTCTGGCTCGCTCGCATTTCGCTTTCTCTGCTGGTTTTCGTTTCCCCACTTTTTTCTGAATTTTATTTCTTTCTCTCACTCGTTTTTTCTCTTTTGACACATAAAAGGACACGCACCGCGTCACATCATGAAAGGATTGATTAATGATTCGTTGATTTTCGCCCTTATTCTCTTTAGTTACACTTGGGCACATAATCCGCCTCGTCTTCATCGCTTCCATTCTATTTCTGCGGCAGGCAGCAGGAGTTTTCGTGGTCGGGGGCGCAGACCCGACTGCTAGTCCAGTTTTGTGTAAAGTGAGTTTTCAAGAGCGAACAATGCTTTCCCAAGTTTTAAATGCCGGATTTATGAGCGAAGAAACCATTTGAATACGTAAGGATTTTTACATTACGATTGTACGAGATTATCAATGCATCCTATAAAAACAAAACAAGATTTAATTGGATTTGCATAATCAAACGCAGGTTTTATCATTTCATCAATAAAAAACAAAGTTATAAATTGTCATTATTTTCTGTCAACATACTATACCATATATGTATCAATATATTTAATTACAAACTCCGCAAGTTCTTGATTGTTGTTTCCCGCGCACATTAGCAAACCAAATTCAGGTCACTCAGCTCCTTAACTTTCAGACTTCTCAGAGGAAAGTACATTAAACGAAAACAAATTCTAGCTAAGTGCTGCTCGTGAATAAAACAGGAGGAAGAAAGTAATTATCATCGGCCATTTCACACGTGAGCCACCCACCCCACATCGGGTCCTGACGCCCAGCACAGTGACAATTAAAAGGGGAAGATGGAATCGGTCTGCTGGGAGGGTGTGGGCTAATGGTCATCACATTCGAAGGGCCACCCACCCACGCACACCTTAATGAAAAAGACACTTTGACAAAGTGTTGATATTGCAAGTAATTAAAAGGGACTTGGGAAAAGGACACCCAATTTCTGGCCACCGGCCATTCGTTATTAGCAGCTTAGGCAGCTGCTGAGAGCTTTTCATAGGGGGATTTTATTTGCGCCCAGTTCGGGGATGGTTTCCGACGTGACACATGTCCACTATTGAGGGGCAGTCTCACCCTAGTAAATCAGTTTGGCATTCCACAGACTTCAGCAGACTGTCGACAGTGGCCATTGCTCGGAAAATGTCTCAAACTTTCACGTACACTGAAAGCTCATACGGGCTTAAATTATGTTTAAAGAGTTTCCATAAGGAACTAATTTCTAGAATGAATCTACCTTGTAGACAATGTTCGTTAATACTCTAGTCTAAAATACTGCCTTTTCTGTTTAAGTGCAGGTCCTTTCTGCCAGCCATTTGCTCATTTTCAGGGAAAAGGGGCGGAACTTGGTGTTTAAAGTGTCGAGTTTAGCGTCTTAAAACGAGAGAAATGACTCGACTCGGCAATCCCTTTCTCTACCTACGGGCGATTTTAAAATTCCCTTTTTCGGGTCCGTGAAGCGCAGGAGGATGGCCCAAGACAGCGGACAGCGTGGGCAGCGATGGCACCAGCATAACGAAATGAGTCCAGGAGGGGAAGAACAGAAACATTTAAAAGGCGAGCTGCGTAGAAACCTTCATCAAATGTGGCTGACAGGTTTTCAAGATGTTCGCACTGCCCAACCAAATGGTTTCGCTGCCACCTCCATTTGAGCAATCAAAAGGGGGGATAAGAAGTTGACTTACAATGGCCCGTGAACGAAAGTTGTCTTTATCAGTGGATATAAGTCCTTTTAAACATTCAAATAATAACTTAATTGGTAGTCGATAATACCTAAAGCCTTTTAACCGTAAAGCTAAGATTGTTTTAATTGCAAGGATATACGAGCTTCAGCCTGTCATACATACAGTTCTTGAAGTTTTGTATACAAAAATTTAATTTTGGATTGGGTAATGGAGTTTTAAAAATTTAATAATAAATTATTACCTTTGAGCACTAAAAACTAAATAAAAGACAAAATGTATTTTCGGCAACAATTGGCACATGTTTCGTCGATAAAACAATGTTTATATTTATGTATAAAATACTTTATGAAAATTGGTTTTATTTTTTTTTTTGAGAGAATGTACATAATTTACAAAACTTGGTTTCGACAAAAGAGGCAACTAAACTTTGATGCATTGGCAAACGAGCTGGAAACAAAAACTTTTAACAGCTATTAATTTCCTACATTTTTCTGAAACCCTATTTAACCCCTTATTAGAAATACGCCATCTGTTGTATTTGGATCGAAGTCGAAATGTAATTCGCCCCGCTTCGCTTAAATTCGCCTGTAAAATGTAGAAAGTAAAGTCACACTACAGTTATATGTAAGATGCAGATGACAAGGCAATGGTGCTGATCCCTGCTAAAATTTATTAAAACGTTTGTCTGGCAGCACCGAGTGTTATATTTAGAAATAAAAAAATTCGTCGCCAGAAGTAAATTAACAGAGTCCGTGCTGCCAGACCGTAGGTATTCTGTCTCATATTATTGGGAGAGAGTGTGGTGAGAAGAGAGCTGTGAAAGGTTCTTGCTCATCTGCAGTTAAAGAAAATGAAGGACGGAAGGCGCCTTTGTAGAAGATTTTTAAACAAAAAATAATAATTTTCTTCATAAAATTACAGTGCAGACCGTTCCAAAATAAACTTTGGTTTCCAGTAAGCTGGGCTATGATGTAGGCTATTCCTCCGCCGCCGATAATTAAAATATTCGTCGGAGATTTACCATGGAATCGATCAAAATTCGGCCTTGTCATAACATGTCGAGAAACCTATCGAGTAAGGCTTTTCGCTCGATATCAACCCTAGTTTGTTTTGATTTGTCAAAGTGTTCCCACCGTAGTCCAAACGGAGTCTGGGTGGCCGCGTATAACCACTCAAACCAGGATTTTTTCAATAAATAAGACTTTTAACTAATTTTTTAATGATTTTTATTCTAATTATTTATACATATTTCCTTGGGAATTTATGTTATGGCGTAGGCCAATATTTTATTTCCAAGAAAAATTTTTTAAAAAACTGACCATAAACAAATATACCATCTTAAATTATTGGGAAGAAAAAAATTGCAATTTTTCTTCTAACTTGTAGGAGATTTGATAAGTAAAGCAAAACAAAAAACATGTCAAAAGTCATAGGAAGTGGATTTCCTAGATAAAGACTTATATTCAATCTTGATTCCTTTCCTGTACAGCTATGAATCAGCGTCTTATTTGATTTTTCACTTATCTGCCCGATCGACTCGCTCCCCGGATGGGTCTATTGATATTTGGGAATAGAACAGAAGTCAAACGGGGCCCCTTGAGGTGAATACGGAGGTTGCGGAACGATATGGTCACGAAGAAGTACAATGCGTTACATTGTCTTGATGCAAAAAATAAGCGGTGTTGTGCCCGCAATTCTGGTCTTTTTAGACGAATTGCTCACTCATTCAAATAATATTAGCGGTTGGAAGGAATTCATAGTGCACCACACCACACGGAGAGGCATTCTGGGATCGAACGTTTTTTATAAAAACCCCCGGTTTTTGGAGTCCACATGGTTATTTGCTCACGAAATATATTCAAGATTCAAGATCTTGTTTCGGTTTTGACGGCAACTTTATACATTACCGTTTTCTAGCAGGTCTACTTTTAAAGAGTCGAAGTAGTAGGTTTTTCATCATCCTAAAGAAACAAATTTATGTACATATATGTATAAACAGAGCGTTCTTTTCTAATACTCACAAATTCTTCTTTCTATTTTTTTTAGTTTAGATCTAACCTCGAATCCCGCACTGCTATCTTTTGGGAAAGATATGTAGCAAGGTCCCATTCGATTATAAATTTCAGTCTCTGAAAAGCAAAACCACAGTATGAAAACTATAATTATAAATCACTTCATTTATAGTCACAAGACTTGCACAAAAAAAAAGCGAGTCAAGATCAATTTGATATGCGCATGGTAAGTTTGTGTTTTTTGGACCTATATCAACCTTATTTCGCCACTTGTGTTTTATCCTAAGCCGGTCGGTCGTGTAGTGTTTCCCCAAGTGCACAAAAAATGAAAAGGTGAGTAAACTTAACATCTAGTGTTATAAGGTTAATAATAATATTATAAGTGAAAAGAAAATTTAGTCGAATGCTGTTTTCGGTATTCTTTTCTTTGAACAACTGTCAACGGCCATGAAAACACGTGTAACTACGTTTGTACGTACGTAGAGGCTGTGCGGGAGTGAAAACAAAATGAATAGCCATGTGCATTTTATTCATAATGGCATTTAAACATAAACATAGTTTTATGTTTAGTTATTTCACTTGTGCTTTTTTTTCTCACACGCACATTCATTCACTCGGCAATGAAAAGCGCGTACATCTATGCATACTATGTATATACATACGTAACCATTCACTTGGGCATTTTTTGCATCTCACACGCATATTCTGTCGTATGTATGAACAGTCACTGGGTTTTTTTTGCTCGGCTAAGTCTTGTCCTTTTTTTAGGAAAGATGAAATAGTCTGAAAACGACTGCTCAGGACCTACCAATGTCCTGTTACGACTGCCTAATTGGTAAAAATAAAACAAGCATAGTATATTGATTCACAATTTTGGTTTTCAGACTGTGGTTTTACATTCGAAAGGCAGACAGCGACTTGCTTGCGGAATCCGGGCCTAATTCAGGTCAAAACTAAAAAAATGGAGAAAAGTTACTGTACGTATTATCAATGCAATATTTAATTACATAAATTAATTTTATCTCCTTTAGGATGATCAAACCCCTTCGGCTTCAACTGCTGTTCCGGCCTGTTCTATATTATTTTAGCCGAAAAGGAATTTTATGAAATTAATAATATAGAAAACTTCAAACGCTCGCCAATTTATGTATATAAAACTCTAATTATAAGTTAATCGGAATAAGGAAGTTTTAGTTGATATAAAACATAAACATAAATAAAAAATAGATAGCCAACTGTAAATATGTAAAAAAACAAAACGTGTAAATATGAAATGAGTTAATTAAAATTAAAAAATTGTAGTTGATAAGTAAACATAATTAAAAATATAAATACCAACCTGTAAGTATCTAAAATAAAAAATACTGTAAATATTTTATACAAAGTGTAAATAGGTAATAAAAATGAAAATAAAGAAAAAAATTCGGTATATTTTTTTGTATTTAAATTTGTGTATTTTCATTATAATATCAAATTAACAATAATATAAATTTGATAATCTTAATATTCAACCCACATCAATTTAAACTTGACTTTATTATATCAAATTAAGAACATTATCAATTTTATATTCCTAGTTTCTTTTCTATAATAACGTAAATCTGATATTATATTATCAACTGCGCAATAATGTCAGCTTAACATTTGTAATATCAAATATACTAAAAAAAATTGATACCGCTAAAATGTAAAAATGATATTACCGAAATATCGTTTTTAACATTTCGATCATATCAATTTGGTAAGTGCCATATCAGGGCCGATTTGATACCGAATTTCATCAAATTATCCATCATATCATATCAATTATTTTTCGGGGTGGTTAGTTCTTAGAATTCTAATTGCTAATTGTCTGTTTTCTACCTGAAGTACTATGTGCAAATGCTGTTCTGCGAGGTACTGATAGCAAACTTCAGAACAGCTCTGGCAAATGCGTTTGCCAATGGAAACATCGCCTATTGCGTTTCCTATCGAAAATCCGAAAAATACCAAAATATGCTTAAGCGTAGTCCTGATCGATTCTGAGGTATTTTTCCGATAAAGTATGGATACGTTGAATAGCTTTACCTATCCTTGGCGACTCAGCACTAGCACAGCACAGCTGACCGTGTGCAGATGCTGGGGTATATTATTACTTACACTTGCAGGGGTCTAGTACATGTAGGCATTGTATTGTGTCTAGTATGTAAAAATTGAAATTTTTGTAACCCAAACTTTCGACAGACATTTTTCTTGATTGTTTTATAACATCCCAGGAAGGCAGCGGTTATGCGTAGTGTAAAAGTTTTAAAAAATGTTTAAAATTAAAGGAAAGTTCACCATGCAAAACTCAACCCATTAGATCAAATATCAGTAGCGGTTTTGTTGAATGCCGATGCGCCGCTCAAAATTAATACGCAAAAAAAGATTTTGGGGACTTCTCAAAGTTTTTTATTGTGTATTCCGAATATTCTTCGGAATGGTCGACTAAATCAAACTTTCTATTTACTCTGGCAAACACACTGGCACCTCTGCACTTAGTCGACTTGGTTAATGTTATTCCTACGTCTTGGGTCGCGACTGCGTCCTTCTGCGCTCCAGGTGTCATTAGCGATCTTCCTGCTCCAACGCTAAAAAAGGATTAATGTGCATACTGTGGACAGCTAACATACTTTAGATTCCAGTTGCACGATACTCCTTCGCAGAAAAACAGATCACGTGCCAAAACTTTAGACAATTTTTTAAAATTTGCATTGCTGAATGTAGTTTGCTTGGCCTTGATACCTGAGCCTACAGCCTCGCAATTTAAACAATTTAACCTTAGATCGGGAAATAATTACACTGTTTGTACAGATTCGTCGTAAAGCATGCACAAAAAACCAAGTTAAGTATTTATATTCTTGATCATGATCATGTCCGACTGCCTGCATGAACACTGAGATCTCGGAAACTATAAAAGCTTAGCTTCATATTTAAAAAAAATTATTATATGTCAATCCAATAAGTATATGAGAAAATAACTTAAGCTAGTATCAAATATATGGATTTATTTATTGCTTTGCGTGCCAAAAGTATTCTACATTATTTTATAAATATTTTTTGACCCTAAAAAGGGTAAAAGCTCTTCATTGGGAAATCCGTGGACTCTTTAATGTTCAATAACACCAAAGATATAAATGTTTACTTAATTTTTTTCCGATTATTCCTATGGGCTATAAGATATAGTTGTTCGATCCAGCTGGTTACGACTTATATACTACCTGCAAAATAAATAAAAATGTTTCAGCCCGATAGCTTTGAAACTGAGAGACTGGCTTGCATAGAAACGGACGGGCGTGTAGACGAAAAGACGGACGGACAGACGGACAAATGGACAGACGAACATGGCTAGATCGACTCGTCTAGTGATGCTAGTCAAGTATATATATTCTTTATGAGGTCGGAAACGTCAAATCAAAATACCATCTGCAAGGGTATACAAACATAATTAAATACATACATTTGGTCTTACTTTCCATTAATATGAGATTACAAATGGTTTTGAATTTAAAATAATTGAAACACTTCCTGCAATCCAGTAAACAAAAGTATTTTGTAACAGCGATTAGTAATACTATTAGACATTTATGCTGTTAGTGCGAACTTTGTAGTTAATTATCAAAACCTAAAAAAAGTAGTCGCCCAATAGTGCAGGGTTCATAATTTAAAATAATACAGAGCTTTCAAGTTTAATAGGTTTCACCCCCATGAGGAACATACCCACATGCGACCGAATTTTATACTGAAGCTGATTCTAAAGTCATAAATCCAGGCATTCAGTTTATGTTAATCCAATAAATATTTTCGATCCAGCTCATGCTGCTGCGGGTAATCAATTTTATTTGCAAAACAATTTGTACTTATTTGACTGGCTATCGTCCTAGATGGTGGTGCCCTCAGTCGCAGAGCCCGCTCCTTTTTATTGTTGCTGTGTCTGTTCCATCCTGGGACAAATTTAAAAGCTCAATTTGTCCATTTATGTCAACTTGTCACGCGAAGCAAAATAAAACGAATTAATAAAATGGACAGCGCTGAAGCAGAGCAAGAAGGAAACGGCAGTCCTCAGGAGAAGTAGAGGCAGGATTTATACACAAGAAAATACATATATATGTTATGTAAATTATAAGCCTGAGTACCGAATTTAAAAGACAATACAATACAAGGACAATATAAAATATAGCACTTCAATATCTGTGGCTCATCATCACAAAAGTTGACTTGTTCCTACAAAAGCAAATGTAACTTAATGTTTTTCCGCAGAAGTGTATTTCAATTCTAAAATTAATGATATGCATGATATGCATCCAATTTTACAAATAGATAATAATAGATAATAATATTCAAGTGGTTACACACAATAATAAGGCAACTTTACTGTCATATGTTCTTACTAAAAAGTTTTTTTTTGTGTATGGAAAGCTGGGAAGGAAACTAAACGCGTAAAATATATTCAGCAATTGTTTGTCGCAGAGATACAAAGATACTTCAGCGGCAAGATACGGATACACCATCATTCATCGCTTATGTTCGCTGCCCCGCCCCCCTCCACGCCCCCTTTCCCATCTGAAATTTCCCGGCAGCCCTGCCGTTTCCCTCACCCTGGCGTTGCAAACAAATGGCAAAAACTGTCGCTCATTCGCATAAATCCTGACGAATGATTTCAACGCGCTGGTAAAATGGCTGTGGGTGTAGAGGGGCAGGGGCGGCGAAAGGGGGTGTATCGCAACGTGAGCAGTGCCACAACAAAAGCAATTATATGTGCGAATCACTTTACGAGGTTCCCACTTTTTCCACCCACCTTCCCCTCTTTTCCGACGACCATGTGCTGGGAGCTGCAGCGAAAAACAAAGGCGGAAAAACAAAGGACATCGCCAAGCGGGTAAAACAACGATGACACGAGCGTACAACAACAGTTCAAATGACAAAGAACTAGCCAACTCAATAAAAGCAACAAGAGCTGGGAAAAACAGAAACCATCCGCTTTTTTCAACCCACCCACACCCAGATCGTAAAAGGAAAAACGCAGCGAAAATCAAACGATTGTCAATGCGAAAATAAATCGCATTCTTTCATTTTCGTTATTTTGCCAGCACTCGAGCTCTGGCATCCCTCCCCAAGGACAACAGCTGCCATAAAACCAGCTTTCGTCCCTGGCATCCTTGATGAAACGTGAGGCAGTTTTATATCGCTTTGTCTCTGGCGTTTGGCCAAGTAGATCCGCTTTAAGTTCGCGCTTTAAAGCAGCCCGGACGGAAGGCACCAATAAAGCCAAATTCGAACTAGTGGCTGGGTTAAAAACTTCTGACGATCGCATACCTTAACATACAAAAGTTTCTGACGAATTTAGCCCTCGTTTTGTTTTAAGTTCTTCAAATAATATAAATCGATTCGAACATTTATTTGGAATACAAAATATAATACTACAACTAACTGGGTTGTTCCTTTTAGAACCGAAATAATGTCTGTTTTTCCTAACTCACTGAAATTATATTATTACCCTAGATTGATTAAGAAAAGAAATTGGCCATTGACTTCTATGGAGGCCCTATGCAGTCTAGCTTAGTGCTACAGTTCTAGTCCTAAAAAACTCTTAAGCTGAGTAACGGGTATCTGATAGTCGAGGCACTTGAATAAAGCGTTCCTCCTTGTCAATTATTATTATTATTATTGCATTTTTAACTCAGTAATTTATAACTTGTTAAAAAATACAATTATATTGCATCACCCCAAATTTCTAGCACTTATAGTTTGCTAAATCTTTGCCTTTACAGACGGATAGACGGACATGGCTAAATCGACTCGGCTAGTGATCCTGATCCTTTAAGAAATTTTTAACAAATCTAGTATATTTTACATTTACGAGCAACACGTATAAAAAAACTGAAAAATGTTGATGGTAAGTAGTAACTTACAGCGAGTCTTTTATTTCATTTTGCATTTGCAAGAGCCAATTTATTTGGGATTTGGGTCTGAATCTGATAGCCAAAGTGCAGACATTAACAGCGACAAGTAAAACTCATTGGTGTGCTTAGACGTGCTTTTGGCCAACAAAGCGATGACAAATGATATCAAAGCTGTCTGCCAGAAGCCGAAATAGGGGGACAACGGAGGCTGCCACAAAACACTGATGAGATGGAGGAAGAGCCAAGGAAGCAATAAGCTTTCAGCCAACTTGTCGCAGGTGACTTACCAACTACTTAGCCCATAAAACATCAACTGAACTATGACGCGGGAAGCGCGGAGGACGGGAAAGCACCTGCAAATACCTGTGGAAATAAGGGGGAAAGTGCTACTGGCGCCTGAGGGCTGGCTCAGCAATTGGCGTTGCCTTTTAACGTTTATTAATAATTCAGGCCCACGTAAAAGTTGCGCCTCACTTAGCCAAACTCCCCCGTGAAGTGCGAGAAGAGCTGGAAAGCCGTGGAAAATCAGAGGCGAAAATCACAACACGACACGCAGAGGAAGTGGAAAACTCACCCATACACACGGGCCATTGTCTGCAGATGCTGGCAGGAAAAGAGAGAAATTCCGAAAGGAGCTGCCCAGCTCACCACGTTTTCCTACATAAATAATGATTTCGATGGGCCTGACGTTGTTCTTTTTCCCCATTTCCGTGTCCCCGTTTTTGCTGGGTTATGATGACGTTTATAGGTGGTCCTGGCAGAGGACCTGCTTCTGCTCCTGCTGCTGATATTAAGTATACGCCGCATGGTGTTTGCCTTGTTTATGTCTGGTATTTGCTTAGGGGTTTGATGTGTTTTCCTTTGCCTTTCCTTTCATTCTCTTCGGATCTTTATTTCTGCGGCATAAAAGAAAAACCAGAGATGCCGAAAGCTAATGTCAAGCGCCTGCCGAAAATGGGGATAAGTTTTCTCTGGGCTACAAAAAATCTATAAAGTGTTAATAGAAGGTTTAATAGATAAGAAATGAGCACTCAAATTTTACTCTTCTGCTCGGATTTGAAATTTGATCAACATAAAAATGTGCACCAATCTTCTTTAGAGCACCGGGAATTACTCTAGAAATAGAATTTTTAAAATCTTAAACTAGAAAATCAAACATTTTTTTTAACTTTATGGTACTTTTTAAAACTACGCTTAAACATAAAGAACAGATATACTTTTACCTCAACCAAATGAAGTAAAATATTACAACATGTATGTTACGTACGTAGTGTACGTACTTCATTTAAAGATAACTATTTTAATTTTTAAATTAAATAATTTAAAAAGACTTCGTAAGCAAACGTAAGGCCTTTCGGTTTCCCGATCGAGTCTCTGTACCTCTGTTCTCTTTGTCCAAAAAATCAATCTTTGATTTCTTTTACGGTGTATGTAAATAAGATTAAAATCGCGTGATAGATGCACTTTGACAAAGTACAACTATTTTTACACTCTCAAAACTCAGTTCACTTCCGGTGTTGTTTCTTTCTACCCTGTGAGATACCTGTAGAGACGAGCTTCTGATAATCGAGCCAGCAGTCCGACATGCATCGAACGCAGTTAAAACAAAAGCCCGGAACTACAGGGTAGGTCACGGGAGCGTTACAATTGGAGATCCCGTCCGGCGGGCGAGATAGCCGGAAGCAGCCATTCCGCAGTAAACGGGGATCAAGAAGAACTGCCATAAATATGGTCGGGAAAACTTCTGGCTGCGTATCTGCCTTCGGGGCGTTGAGAAATTCGCAGAAAAAGTAAAATAACAATTTGGAAAAACACGACAAACTTCGCAACAAAATGGTAGACAGCCAAGTGTACTTGAGCCAAAAGTTGCTCGTTGGCCGTTTCAGTTACTTCTGTGCGGTCCTGGCCGTGGACTGTCGAGCAGATGTCCTGTCGCCCTGGAAGGACACAAAACAAACCCACGCCCGAGCAGGAGTCACACCCCAAATACTTACCTTTTGTCCACTGGTCGCCTCGCATTTAATATTTAAATTTGTTTGCATTCCTAACCCGAGCCGGGGATCTCTGGGACGGGCTCTGAACGGGCGTCCTGAAACGAGTTAAGGTTTACACAAACTTTATAAGCAGATATCATAATTTCGAACTCGTATCTTCGTTGGCCCGGCAATTTACGATTTCGTGTGCGCAAATGTGCAATTAAATGAAAATGAACTTGTTATTTATGTCTTCGGATCCAGGGCGAGGGCCCAAACTTCCTCCTGCCACGCCCCGCCTCGTTTTAGCTAGCATTTTAATCTGTAATTTACAGCATTTATTTATGACGCCGGGCGAAATGTGCATAATGCGCTTTGGCCGCACACACCACAGCAATAACAGAAGTCCCAGTGTATATGGCCACTATCTGATGCATATTCCTCATAAAAACATATGTATTTGCGTTAATTATTTCCCTTGGCCGCTGTATTAAAGGCAGGCAGCAAAAAGCGGTTTGCTCACATGTGTCCGTGGCAACACCATAAATTAATGGCTGAACAATGGAATGTCCTGGCGAAATTGTTTTCAGATTCGTAATTACAACGAACACGATAGTTAGTTTCATTAATTGCAACCTCGGTGCATAAATCACAGCCAGCTGAAAGACATTAACTTTATGATTCCTCTGGTGAGAGCATTTTCTGCCTTGTGTGCAGGCGAATTTAAGACAAACATTTTAATCAAAATTCTTCGTTTGTCGGAATGGTTTGCAGTTCTCTGAATAGTTTTGCACAATCTGAGCTAATTCAAAATATTTTAATCGAATTTTCCGGCTTCCTTCGCAAGATTAAAGAAAACTCTTTCTCAAAACTATTTAAATGACTTTGCTTCCTGTTCTCCATATCTAAAGGAAGTTTTTTTTTAACCCTACGATTCGCCATATTATTAGTCCTCCTCGAAGGAAGCACCTGCATAAAATGTGTATTTTCTTAATTGAATCCCTTTATCGGGCACAGTATCTGCAACTGCAGTTGCCGGGCATGTGCACTTGCAGCCCAGAAGTCAGGCACTCGGACAGAGTAGCCGTAAAGTTTAATTAAATTAGTCCCTCGATTTATCATGGCCTGGCAATCGCTTAAAACGCCCAACGAGCTCGGATTCCTTAACGGACGCAGGACCAGCCCCCTTTTTTCCTGCACTCATATTTCTTTCCATCGTTCTCGGGTTTTTTCGGTGGTGTTGCAGCCTTGTACAGGAATTAAAAGGTCTGCCAGGGCCCATGCCTTACACACATTCCTTGCGGCCCGCTCCCTCGTTCCTCGTCCCTCGTCCCTTGACCCTTTTTCTGCCTTTTTCGACTGCGCCAGAAGGTCATTCGCTGTGAGTTATGGGCCAAGTGGTTCGGGCCACGTACCCCTCTAATGGGCGCATTTCGACTCAACCAAAAAAGGCCACAGTATGAACAAAGTCTAGTCAGGGATGGAAAAACTTATGCACTCGGGTGCATAATTTTTAAATTTTATGAAGTGAAAAAAAACTAGCAGTTACAAAAATGTTGGTTACCGAATCCTTAAAACTCAATAATAAGTCTTTTGCGCATTTATACTGATTCGCTGATATCTCAAGTTAACCTTTGTCGACGAGTTAAAATTCTTTTTAACCGACTGAACACTCTTATCTAGATGAAACGTTGAAAGTGTTAATATACCACTAAACCGTTTAACAATATACTTTTTTGTTAAACTAACATACCCTTAAAACTAGTTTTTCATTACACCAAATTTTTATTCGATTTCATTTGTATCATAAAATGGAATTCTATTTGTGATATTAGCCCTTAATGATGAAATGGCTTTATCTAATTTTTAAATATACCGTTTCAATGCGTATTTTTTGATCTCAAATATTTTTCGTTAAACTTTCTTTAAAAAGCAGAGAGTGGAGACGTGCCAAAAAAAGAACCTAATGAAAACCCAGCCAAGAAAACTCGTTTAAATTCGCAAAAGGAATGTGGAGAGGCATAAAAAGCGCACGAAAACGAGGAAAATAATTCAGTGCAGGGCCTGTGCCATTTGTTTTCAATTTGTGCGCTGCACTGAGCACTCGCATTTGATGTTTGCTTTTCAGCATCCCGCTGTGCTTCCGCTAGCTCACATTTTCACTTAGCCAAGACTTCTACGAGGGAATGGAATTTTCCGGGTCCTTAAGGAAAATGGCTTCATCGGAAGGAGACTGTAAAAACTCGCCATGAAACTCACGCTTTTGAGGTTTGCAAACGGACCTTGCGGGGCATTTCGCACCCAAAATGCACCGGATGCAAAAGTAATTTCAGCAGCAGCGTGAGCTCAAGAGTTCTCCGGGAAAATCTCCCCAGAAAACCCCTCGAAAGCCCCACTGACGCTTTTATGCAAGTGAAATGTTTAAGGTCGCGCTGCATGTTGCACGGCCAAAAGTTTCCCTGGCTGGTGCAAACTTGTAACGAGAATCCGCGCATAAATTTGGTTAAAATTAAACAGGCGTAATTGCATGCCCGATTTGATGGTGTCACTTGGCGATGCACATTGTAAGTGGACATTTCGCGTGGCACTCGCGCAGATAAAGATACATTGGCAGATAGGCAGATGCAGATACGTACTGGCGCAGAGCCCACATTGGCCAGATGCGCCGGCTACATACTCAAATATGAATTAAAATCTCCAACTCGCCTCTTCCTTCCCGCGACCCCGGGCCGAACCCTTAACCCCTGCCTGGCCCTTTAACCAAAAGCGACCCCCATTAGCCATTATGCTGTGCGTATGTGTGCGGAATTTATGCAAACGGCCATTTTGGAAAACGCACTGCAAAAGTCCAAAACGAAAGGATCCGATGGAGTGGAACACGGGCCGGAGTGCATTAAACAATTAATTAGTCGGGGGAATTGGGGATTTGTAATTGCTGCATGTAAAAGATACTTTAAATAAACGGTTGCGGACTGATAAGATGGCGCTGAAAATACTTAAAAAGTTGTTACTTTTACCAATTAACGACTGCCAGAAATTAAATAAATTGTATAAGAGCACAATGAAAAAAGATTACCTGGAATGATAAATAACGATTTATATAAAATCACGTATCTTGATTTTCAATAAAAAGAAGTAACCTCATTTGGATCGTAGTTTATTTTTTAAAGTATCCCAATCGTTTAATCTTCAGGATTCCATTTATTCTTGAGTTTTGCGACTGCTTTATTGAGTTTACGATATACAGGTTCCCAACATTACCATTTATCAGCAAATATTTACAATGTTCGAGGGGTCACGCCCCATTCCGTTCCGCATGGATTTCCAAAACAAGCTGAGCACATAAAATAGAAATGCGCCAACAGCAAATAAAATAGAAACAGTCAAAAGGATACAAAAATGGCTGAAATTATATGCAAATTTTATGCGACTAGCCTCGGGTTAGACCGAAGTCAGACCAGAGTGGAAGGGGAGGACGCGGCAGAAGGGGAGAAGGTGGCGCAGGAAAGCATCAAAAGTGGAAAGTCCAGACACACCTCTCCCTTGGCATCGAATCTTGATACATAAATACGCAAATGCAAAGGCAGGAACAAAGTGTGGGCGGAAGCTAAAAAATAGCAGGAGAATAAAGTTCAATTCAGCGGTAGAATTAAGACAAAGAAGCAATGGTAGGAACTCCATATCAGGACTTTGCATTTCACTTTCTGTAGGATTTCATGTTCGCAACTGGCCAACTATTGTAACCAATAGCCAATGAATGGTCAAAATGCATCGTAATCAAATAACTAATATACGAATAATATTAAAACAAATCAATGCCCATTTAAGTAAATGAGAAACTTCACAGAAAATCAACAAAACAAATATATAAAAATTAAATAAACGAATAAATAAACTACTCAATTTGACAGGCAAAACATTAAGTAAACAGTCATTCAGAAAGTCAATTCAAATACACAATAACGCATATAAATGATTTCATAAAGCAAAAATCCCAAAAAAGCAATTAATATTTATAAAACCATAAACATCCAGCCCTAGATTGAACACATAAGTTTCGCATTGAAAAGCCAATAAAAGAGGGATGCAGCTCTGTGCGGCCCGTGAATATGAATATTTAGTGCCAGTAAGAAAGGCAAATAGTTTGGAGTCTCGACTAATTTCCGGTGCCCAGAGATACAGAGGAAAATGTGCGAAAACCTGAAGCAGATGCCAATTCGTGTTTCAGAAATGGGCTGTGAATGCGGTTCCAAGGACCCAGGTCCTGGCTGGCAGTCCTGCAGAGTAAAAGTTATGGGCGGCAGCAACTGCTAGAAGGAGCGGCTGGGCCCAATTCAGGCACTAAATTCCGACCGCCCGCCCCTGCTCGCAAATACGCAATTGCAGATGCGACGACGATGCTGGCGATTGCGGCAGTTTATTTATACCCCCGGTAAAAGTCAGGGGCGTCCAACTGGGGAGGGCTTCGGGGGGACCATCAGCAGGAGATGCTGATGTTTGTCGGCGGAGTCGCTTGCCTGGATGGCAACATTTTAATGTAGCCCATGATGTTCTCCTCGCCAGACCCAACCATGAGTCTCATCTCCGAATGGGCGTGGCTGCTGGTATAGGGGCGTTGGGTGTGGGTGTGTCCCTGCCGCAGTGTGTGTTTTTTCTGATAGATATAGATACACGGGCTCCAGCAGCTCGATGTTGCCGAGCGATAGCGATAAAGACGAGCGCGGCGTGCGATGCATGTTATAATGAAAACCCCTTAAACCAAATAATGTGCGCCCAGTCGCCCACTTTGAGGGCCCAACCCCCTTCCCTCCAGTTGATATACGGGGAAGTCTGGGAAGTCCTCAGGAGGAGTCGGGGGACCAACCTATCTGGGACATTCATTACACAGCAGATTCTGCCAGATTCCGCGCAGATAAATTGCTCATCATTTCGCATCGGATTTTGGCTTTCTGGCACAAACAACAGACAGATTCCACCATCAAAAATGCTGCGGAATCTCCTTCAAGCTTTGCGGCAGAATTTGAAAGGAGCACATAGTTGGCGGAAAATATAAATGAATATGAATGGCATTCCATTCAAGACAAACTAGAATCTACAATGAACGTTATTGGCGAATTATGGCCGTAAATGCTTTCATTAAAACGATTTTATTATGATTGGGGAATTTGAAAGAGCAAATGTATTTTAGGAGAATACATTATTCAAGCGTATCTAAGCAAAACGATGAGCTAGTAGATGGTACAATGTTGTAGGAAATGTAATTTTGTAAAAAAATGTTTATTTAGAACGGGCTTTAATTAAAGACAGCAAAGCCAGAAATCCAAAATATTATTTCTTACGGAACATTGTATTAAAATGATACCAACTATTTGTTAAGAGAAAGGTCTTTAGCAAAAGAAAAAAAATGTTACAAAGAATCATTTTTGTTTTCTTTCCATTCTGCTGACCCACTGCAAATTAAGTTCGCCCTTGTCCTCTGATAATTAATGTCCAATCAAATAGCCCTTACTCTTCTCCAGCTCATTTTGTCATCGAGCTCTTACTATAAGTGCGCGGCAGCAAAAACATAAATTAAATGTCAAAAACATAAATATTTTCGCGGGCAGACACACACCGAGACCCAAAAACCGTCTGCAGAGCTTCCCTTCCTGGCCAAAAGCCCCATCCTGTATGAATTTCTGCGCGAAATGGCGGTGGCCCAGAACTTCCGCCAGAAAGTGCCAAAAGAAAAGGAACCGCCAAACCACGGAACACATCAGCAGTATCACTGGGTGGCGAATAAAATGCCAGCAGTGCGAAAACTTTTAACATGCAAATGCGTTGCTGCTCCCTTCTTTTCCCCGGCCGTCCCTTTTATTTTTTATTTTATTTCGTTTTTAATTTTCAACAAAAGAGGGGCGACCAGAAGCGAACGTGATTTCGAAGTTGGCTGAGATAAGTGCAGACAGTTATCTGCCGCACGACCACGCCTCCTTCCGTCCCTCCCCTCGTACGCCCCCAGCCACGCCCATCGCGGCCGTCAAGGAAAAGTTTTAATTTCAGTTTTGGGCACAGCAATTTTTAACGGCCAGACGCGCCCCTCTTGCATCTGCATCCGTGAGTTTCGCCCGTATCTGTAACTGCATTTTGCATTTTAATTGCAAATGGAAACAGTTATCTAAATTGGTCGAAATATTAAAACGACGCATCGGGAGAGATTCCTTTTTTTGCGGGCGTGGCCCCAAAAACGTATCCGCCAGATGTGCCCCAACGTGGGACACAAAAACATTCCGGCGAATTCGAATGCGAGCCCCGATATGCGTTACACATTTTTGGCACAAGGCCAGCTTGCATATCCGTAAAAAAGGGATCCATTTAAGCCCCTTTGCAGTGGTGCGCCATCCTGGTCCCCAAAATCCTCACCTCAAACCACTAAGAACAGCCTCGAAAATGTTGGATGCCACACGTAAATTGGTTAGGGGATACGTACAGCTGCTATTGCTCTTTAAGCGGGCTAATTAAACAACAGCACACCATAACAACAAGCCGTTGGTAATGTTAACTATGAGGTTGAGAAAAGTTATCTTCCCTTAATCAATGCTAAAACTAAAAAATACTCGTATATCTTAGAAAGTATTTGCTGAACTAAAGAACAGGTAAATATAGGGTGCCACACAAATCATTGAGGTTTGTTGTCCAAAAGTATGCAACTACATAGTGTAACGACGACTACTCTTTTTCAGTGTATACTTTTAGACACCCAAGAAAGAATATAATCTGCTTTCAAGTAATTAAGTCTTTGAATTGAATCCTTTTCAGGTATTATGACATAATACAGAATTTGATTTTTTTTTAAACGTCTCTCAATTATTTAAGTAAAAAGTTTTCAGCTTCTTCAGATCAATAATGGGAAGCACTATCCCGATTAAATCAAAATTCGAATCCCGATAAATCATTAAAAGTGGACGCCATAATCCCCCGAGTTAAGCCGTTCGAGGAGCTCGACCGATCCATTTCCGACTCCCGGCTGACTTTGACACTGACCACGCCCCCTCCTCGGAAGTTTTCGATCCAAGTTTTCCCAGCGAGGAGATTAAAGGCTGCCAAACTCGGAGGGAGATGCAGACTCTTTGGCCATGCAAATCGTAATTTCGCCTGGTCCTTTTGTGCGCTTGGCTCCGCTTGCTTGGCCAATCGCTCGGGCAATTAGTTAAATTTATTATTTGAGCACGCACCGCAACCGCAGCAGCAGGACCCCAGGGGCGGCAGCAAAGCAGTTGGCATTTGTCTCCGCATGAAAGGATTAATGACAGGCAACAAACAAGCAAACCGAAATCCCCCAACAGGACCTCTCCCCTTCCTTTTCCCCATCGACCGATGCATGCATGCAATCTTGTCACTCACATTCGCTGCACTGCGAAAAATAACACTCGAATAGGGTAACTTAGTAAGGGCTCTATCGGCTCATGATTCTTAATTCATATGAAGATATATATTAAAATGTAAAGGTTCGGGAAAATACAGGTCCGATTAAAAGTATTCTTTAAGTTATACTTTCTCATAAATAAAAAATTAATTCTCCCCAAATGTACTGACTTTAAGAGACACTTTATGCTGATTAAAAAACTAGATAGATTTATTCATATTATATCTAATTACTTGATATATCCCCTAATAAACTGACTCCAAATCGAAACTCCTGTTGCAACACTCTTGCTGTATTCTCTGCGTACGAACTCCCCTTCGTCGACGCCATTGTAAATATTTGGCTTTAACAGGCACCGCGAGGCTAATTCGTTTTTATGCCCGGACCATGAAATATTTAAATTATTATTTATGGCGGAGTTTTTCCCATTTGCATTTGCCGTTTTCCATTTTTCCACTCGTGCATCTCTGTCGGTCGCCGCATGTTAACGGATATTGGGGAAAATGGTTATGCATTCGTCCATAAATTGCGCAGGACTCATAAATCAAGCGCGCGAGACTTCAATTAATGCCCCACTATTGCCGGCGATAACTCATCTACTAATTTATCTTTCGCAAACAGAGAGCGGCGTGCCAGCATTAATTACAATGCAATTACTTATGGGCGCGTACGGCGAACATGCTCATAATTATCTGATTGGAGGCGTGGCACTCATTCATTTGCATCCGCACCACCCCAGCGTCGCCTTTATTTGGCGCCCCATTCGGTTCCGGATAATTATCCAGTCATTATCTTAAGACATCAATAAATTGGATCGAGCTTAAACCTTGCGCATATTTTTGAGGGATTATTTTCCCAAATTTTGTATATATATGAAAACATAGTTTTGAATTCTTTAGTTCTGTTTTTAAGGAAATATATAATTGACTACAAAAAGGGTACATCTCAAAAAGGTACATTTTAAGATAAACGCATTCAAGTTTTAGATTGTCATCTGTCTTTCAGCTAAGCGGTCAAACTACTGGATAGAATAAAATTTGAAAACAAATAGATCATTTTTCATTCACTAGCTTCAATGTGTTTGGACTTATTGGACTGGGAAATCTTTTAAAATTGAGATATTAAAATAGTTTAAGGGGGAAAGATACAGAAACATATACACATATAAATTTCTTAATTTAACACAATAAGATGATTAAACTAAATCAAAAATTGATCTAAGATCCTCAAAACTGAATTTGCAACCCTTTCGAGGAGATTTTCAAAGAAGTAATTATCGACCCTAAAGTAAAAGTTTTTGAAGGTATATCCATTCGAAAATTAATATCAATAGACACATAATATGCAAAGCCTCCAAAAATTACACTTAATATGTAGTCTAGCTCCTTAATATTAAGGAAATTCATATGGTCTGTGCCATGCGAGTTCTCAAGGATGTAGATTTTTGCTTTACAACACTAACCAAGACTCAAAAAATCATCCACTTGAATTTAAAAACTAAATTTGAATGCAAAAACAAAGTTGATCACATGATTCGTCATTGGCAAACTTCCAAATAAACTTAAGGCTTACTTTTCTGGCCACAGTCCAAAATTTAGTTGCCAAGAAACCTGTACTTTACATGTAGTTCATACTCACTGGAAAAACCTTCTTCGTAATTAAATTTACTGAACTGTAAAATTGTTATCTCCTCTGAAGAAGGGCATACCACGAATAAAATTAAAATTAAATTAGTTTTTAGACAAGCGAGAATAACTATTTATAATATAAGAATGGAATACAAGTAATAGGTGATGGCGCGATTAACTTAAATCATAGTTAGCGATTGATTTTGAAAACACTTCGCGTCACACACACGACATTAAAAGCCTCATAAATCACCATATTCCTAGTTCACTTCGGCACACAATTTGGGGGCTTTTGTCAAATCTTCAACGAGCTACTCACCCAATCGAATTTCACGTGCCGCTGCCCGCGTTTATTGTGATGACAGCTCCTTGGCAGCGCATATAGAGTCGCAGGACTGAGCATCATCATCAGCCATAGCCATCTCGTAAAACCAACACCACGGCCTTTGTTTACAACCGCGCTCGCCGTTAAGGCTGTGACAATAGTGGGAAAGTGGATGCTGGAGCCGCGGAATCTGGGCCACTGCATCCTGGCCAGAAGATCCCAGTCGAATGAGCGTCCGCCTGTGGAGGCGGCACGTTTTGGAAGCCAGAGATTGTCGGCGGATTCGGTTTCCAGGTTCCAGCAACAGCATCCAATAAAAGTGCAAGTCGGAAGCAGTGCTGCAACGTTTTTGTTTGGCTATAAATTGATAAGAGTGGTGGAGTATTAAATAGTTCCCAGGAAACTGACTAAAGAGTATACCCATGTAATATTTTAAAATCGCATTAAAATATTTTTTACCATGAGCCAAACATACAGCTAATTTTAATAAATTTTTTGTTCTGTTTTTAGTATAATTATGGGGCGTAAGCATATAACATTAAGCCTTGAGATCAATAAATTTGTCTATAAATAATTAAAGGAAAGGGTTATTGCTTGTGATATTATATAATTAATTATTTTAGCAGTGCAGTTGAAAAGAAAGAAATATAAATTTTTAGAAATAGATGCCAAAAAAACAAGTTTTAAAATCACCTTCAGAAACTGGGCACGTTGACAATTTCTATTCATTCACTTACACTCTAGCGCTTCAATACAAACATAAGGCAACTCTATTTTCCTTGATTTTAGCCTTATTTACGGCTTTGGTATAGAGTGTCCAGAACGTCATCTCTGGTCCCAAGGTAACCATTGAGAGCCACTGCGCAGGCGTCAACTCCTGGTTAACATCCTCCTGAAGCCTCCTGGAAAGTGGAGGAGGAACTGAAAGTGAGCTCTTCCTGAGGCCTTCGTGCGAGCTCCTTAGCCAGGCCTTACTGTTGCCATTTTCTGCGGCAGGGTGACGTCGTGAAAGGAAACCCCTGTTTGAGCAGCGCGTTTCCACCCCTAAACTCACCGAGCCGCAGAGCCTCACAGCTTGCGTTCCAATCGACTTTTGCGGCTCTCTCTCAGGGGAGGTTTCGGGCCGAAAATCAATAAAAGTCACGTCGACGTCCATGTTGGGCCGCTCCTGCCGCTCCTGCCGCCGAGCCTCAGCCTCCGGCTCCGGCAGACAATGAAATGATGTTCTAGCCAAAGGACGACGGGATGGTGCGCACGGATGGGATGGGGTGGAGGGGATGGGCGGTCGGGCTGGAGGCTGGGAGTTTCAGACGAGGACGCACGTGTTGTCCCTGGACTTCTGGCTCGAATGCGTGCGAGCAGCAGCAACAATACCAATTACAATAAAGACAGACATTTAGCCAGGATTCATTTGGTGCGGGGTGCAGGACGGCCAGCAGGACATGTGCAAAAAAAGGACACTGAGAGCGAGGATGAAAAATTTGCCAAATGTATTCCAGCAACGGGTTTCTAATGGAAACAATTAAGTCATTAGCAAGTGTTGATTTTAGTGAGCGATGAGCCGGGCTGGGGATTTAGTTAAACTAATGTGCTCGGGCCATAATGGAGTCCTCCGGGGACAGGGCCTGGGCCTCCCCCGCAACCCCCTGAATAGTTGTTGTGCCAGTGGCAGACCCAGCTCGTTGGGCCGCCTTACAAATGCCTCGCATTTTTCTCAATTACAATGAACAACTTACTTTCGGGTTCACTTTTCGGCACAAGCCCCCCCTGGCCACACAGCCATGTGAGTGTTTACGTCAAGAGGTGAACTGACTGCCATTTTTTAACCATGATTGAGGAGTTAAATGCCGTGGCACTTTGAGCGGGCTCAGTCAACTTTTTGGCAAATGACTCTCGGCAGTATAAACTGTTGGGATGCCCGCTCTGTGAGGAGGCTACATGCTGTTTTCGGTTTTAAGGAGGGACCTTGGGGTCTCAGATGGGAGATTTAAGGCCGCTTAAGGCGGCTTATCTGGGGAGATCTTTTGTTTGGGTAATGGGAAAAGTATATCACCTGTTTATTTAGGGGAAATACAAAATGTTTTGATTGTGATGATTAATCGGCAATGATTAATCGGCAGACGTACCCAAATCTATTAATATATTGTACACATGTGTGCTTTATTATTTGATATTAGGCACACAAATTAAGGAAATCCCTTTAATTGATTCGAATCTTTTGATTGTTAGCTTTATCTGTGGGCCTTTTTTTATTTTTAATTCAAGTCTTATCAGATGATGCTTTAATATTTATATGACTTTAATTCATATTTGCATCTCTTAATGTATTATGTACAGTCTTCTCTCTTGTTAGGAACTACCCGTTCTGCAATGCTAAGAGACTGATTCATTAAAAGAAGACCCTGGGTATGTCCCACTCTCATATTAGTTCACTTATCCCATCCTCACCCAACCGCACCACATAGGAAAAGACCGATTAAACTTTATCAGAGAACGTTATTTACTTAAGCATATAAATGTGTTTTACGTAGACCGACGGATGCAGAGCAAAATTCATAAGGCACACGCGGTGGCTCGATCTCGAGTATGTCCGAAAATAATGAAGTCTGAATGGGAGCTAATTGAATGAATCATTAATAATATAAACACAGGCCGCATCCGGACTGGCGAATTGCCGAAAAAGCGAGACGAGATGCGAGTGTGGGGATCCAGTCTTTTTGCGTGGGAATGGAGACTGCGATGAGGCGGGAGCCTACGACAAGGAGGGCACCGGGATGACGGTCTGGAAGAGATGCAGTCGGGCGTCGGCGTGGCCCAGCTTGTTGGTGGCGTTGCAGTAGTAGTCCCCGAAGTCCTCCTCCGACACGCTCTCGATCCGCAGCACCGAGGTGGTGGTTCCCGAGGAGGAGGCCGTGTTGGCCACTTCGTGGTGCCGACTGGACTGCACGGGTCCTCCGTTCCGGTGCCAAACGACAGTGGGTGCCGGGTAGCCCTGCACGGAGCACTCCAGCTCCGCGGAGTGGGACACCATCTGGGCGACCTTGGGCCTCTGGACGGCAATCTGCGGCCGGAACTCCACCTCCACCCGGATCAACCTCTTGTCCGGCTGACCCTCTCCGTTCTGGGCGATGCAGTAGTAGCCTCCACGATCCAACCGGTGCACCGTGCGAATGCGCAGAGTGGGTTCGGCCAGCAGATGACCTCCGGCCGGCATCACGGCGTTGTGTTCGCGGGCCCAGGAGATCGTGGGCTTGGGGAAGCCGTTGGCGTGGCATGTCAGCTCAAGATTCTGACCCTCCGTCACCACGGTGCTCTTCGGAGTGTTCTCCGCGATCACAGGTGGCGTCTTGATCTGCAGGCTCAGCTTCTTGGTCACCTTCTCCGTGGCCGAGACGAGCACCTGGCACTCGTAGGGTCCCATGTCGCTGACCTCGATCTTCCGGATGCGGAAGGTGTAGGTGGCACTTCCGGCCTTGGGTCCTTCGGTGACCGTGACATTGTAGCGCTGGTCGGGCAGGCTGAGGATGTTCCGCATGGAGAGCACCACCGAGTTGGTGTCCGACTCGCTGGGTCGCTTGGCCCAGCTGACCGACAGCTGGCCCACCTCCTCCACGGTGCAGTTGAACTCCACGGTGTCGTTCACACTGGCCACCACGTCCTTGCTGATGTGGCTGATCACTGGGGTTCCAAGGACCGACTCCAGGGCGAGAGCCAGGCCCAGGAAAAGTCCGATATATAGCCGCAGACTCGCCATGGCTGATCTGCAAGAAAACATATTCACAACTCTATTTAATAATGTCATATAAGTACATAGAAACAGCACATTCATAATTGTTCGCTTATTTTAACAGCTCTTGTAATATAGAGTTTAAGAACTTTACTTCTGTCTTCACACGATGTCTTTTAAATATTCAAAACTGCTACCCGTGGCAAATTGATAAAAAAAATTGTTAAAGAGCAAAAGAGCACAAAGTTTGTTTTTTAAAATATTTTGCAATAAATCCTAACACCACTAGTATCACAGAAGAATTTAGAAAATGTAGTATCACAGGTTTATCACAAAGAGCTTTGCCTCTAGCAGTACTACATTTCAGATCTTTAGAAAGCTTGAGTGATATTCATTATTTTCAGAAAAATGTTCTTCCAGAATTATTCTTTCAGTGTTATTGTTATTTCGAAATGTTTTTCACTGCTTAATAATTGTTTTGAGTTTTAAATATCTTTGTTCAATTACAGGATGTTTCTGATAATGTTTTTCTCTCCGCCTTCGATTATCTCGGTTCTTGTGGGTTCAATGCGCTTCACTTCGCGTTCGGGGCTCGACTGAAGCGGCAGAGGCGACTGAGCTCGGCTCAGAAGACCGTATCTCTGCCGACGCTCTGCTATCTCTATCTCGATTTGGGTTCTCGTATTGTTCCTGATGCGCCGACGTCGAGCGCTCGTTATCTCCTCGAACTCAAGAGGAGTCCCGAAATTGTACACCGCGAGAATGAGGCAGAGCGACATCGTAATGATCGATCGCCTTGTCTAGACTACGTTGCGCCTTAATGGGCACACTTGAAGAAATTTCTATAGCTTTACTCTAAATACTAATTCGTTTTTCATTTCATTAAAAAACAATGTAATATAAACTTAAGAAGGAGGTACCAATCCTTACTTCATATTACTTTCTCTTTCATTTATAATTAAAATAGTAACTTTATTAGTAAAAGTAAATTAGTCTTATAAATAAATACAAAAAAACAAAATGAGTTATTGTTATACTAAAGTTATATACAATAACTCTAATAGCTAAAATATGACTAATGAATATTTAAAAATGATGTAGTTAATAACTACGTAAAAATAATTTCAACATTTACCAATTTTCTTTTTTCCGCCCCAATCTACAACTTTTTCCGCAATGCATTTGCCGAAGAAGAAGTCATCGACGTTTTGGATCTTATCGCCGTCGGTTATTTACTCTGTCGCCTTGACTGTATCTGTATCTGTGTTTGCTGCTGCATCTGTATCTCTGCTTTGTATCTGTGTTTGCGTTTCAGCTCGTATTTAAATTGTTTACTTGTGCGTGAGTTTGACTTCGGGCTCAGTTATCAATGCACTCTCCTTCCCGCCTTTAATTGATTTGTTTTGCTGGTCGTTGCTGTTGTGGCCCCTTCCCCCAGCCCCGCCCACTGGGCAGCCCTGCCCCCGCCCAAGATAAGCGGTCCATTGCAACAACAAAGCGCCAGCGAAAGCGGCCGCGGGCTAACTGAAAGGCGGCGTGCGAAATTCAAATCCAAATTCAAATTTGTGCCGCCATTTGGCCGTAAACGTTTAGGGATTCGTGGAAGGAAAGGAAGGGAAGGGAAGGGAAGGGCGGAGTGGGGTGGGAAAGTTGGAATGCGAGCCATTTGTGATTTATGGCAGGCACGCACTTTCCGCTGCCGGCGAACAAAAGCAACAGCCATGGCGAGCGGTCGCTGGAATATCCTGGCCGCTCTGGAAATGCCAGCGATCCCAGCGCCGACTAGCGCTGTCTCCTTCTGTGCCGGAGCAGGGGCGCATGCGCGAAAAGTAAAAACAAAAGGGGGTGGAACGCGAAGCGCCGGGAGGGATTTAAAAGAGTCCATGCCGGGAAATTCTGCGGGAAATTTAATGTGCAGCATTCGGGGAACTTTGTAAGCTTTAACTGAGCTGGGGCTAGAAATTAATTCCATTGAAAACAACTTATTCCTTACAACGGATTTTGGATAGCTTCAGGAAGGTACGCAATATAAACCACATTTAGAGAATTGGTAAAATATTGGGAACTTTAACGAAAAAACTGGAATAATAATAGTAAGACGTATTGCTGAATTAAAACCAGTATTAATACATTTTAATAACCGTATAAACATAGTTAGATGGTAAATATTTTAAACTTTTTAAAGAGAAACAATTTTGATTGAAATGTAATTTTGGGCCTGAGGTGACGAAGGTTATACACCGTTAAACTTATTTCGTCTTAAAGATTCCGAGACTGATCCTCAACCTGCATTTCAAACTTCTGTTCATAATAATAATATCCCTATCAGACGCTTTAAAAACGTTATTATTTGTAGTATTTAGGAAAACTTCTCTTGCCGCGGCCACTGCCTTCGCAATCGCATTTAGTTTCCATATTTTCCGGACCGACCTCTGATCGGCCGCTGGCCAAGTTTCCCCCTAAGACCCGTCGGGGTTAACCCGGCTTAACTGTGCGAAATGATTGATGACGCCGCTGTCTGACTGGCCAAGAAATTCCCCTCAAGAGCGACGAGAGCCATAGCCACAGTTTCTGGAAAATTAAATCACATCTTAAATCGTTCGGTGACTTCTGCTGAAATGAGGCCGTTCCCATGGGAGGGCAGCTGCATCTGTCGCCCGGACTCGGCCTCCTACCCGCACCCCCAGCTCCCAGGATAGCCGTCTCTGAGTGCACATTCGAATCAGATAATTGTAAATTGTGTAAAATAATAAATTTCCAGTTAACTATCTGTGGACCGCATAGGGCGCTTCTATTCCCTCCTTGTCCCCTCACAGTTGCGGCTTATCCTTGGCCTCAGTTGCATTCCGGCAGCGTCATTATGACCACTGCGTCGATGCCTTTTTGGATCCAGGCAGGTCCTGGCTGCTTTGTGCAACGGTCGACTTGGCTCGACCGGACTGGACACACACCGAAACCGAGCGAAAGAGACGGCTGGATGGCGTGCGAGAGAGAGGGCTGCCGCTCGCATTCAGGCGCAAGCGGATCCAAAACAGAAAATGTCAAATTTTGTAATTTATTACCCGAATCCTGTTTCTGTCAGTGACTCTCTGGGTGTTTCGCTTCGGCAGCGGCACACACGGAGGGCATTCAGCAGCCGGGCTGCCGGCCGGGAGGGGAATAGTCCTTTGTCACACACTGCGTGTGAATTTGTGGCCCAGTTCCGCACAGTGGTTCCTCGCACATCCTTTTTTGGAGTTTGTAATTATCTTGTGATAATAGATAGTTTGTATTCAACTTAAAAAGCAGTTTTAGGGGGTGGTGCAAGCTAAAGCTACCACTTTTATTGTTGTCCCTAGGACTTAATATATCTTTTAAAAATATTTACTTTATTTTACAACGATTGATTTACAAGGACCGCTTAGCGAGATGTTAAATGTTATTATAGGTACTTTATTTATTATTATTTAGCCTACGAAATAATTTCCCTATATATACTTTTGCGACATATCACAATAGTTTAAAATTATATAAAATTATGTTGATCTTTGGTGTTCAAAGCACTTTTAATGTACTTATTTTAGAATATTTTAAATTTCTAATGTCCGTTTTTTTATATACATACATTTATGTTAAAATTTTATTAAAACCTTTTATCTGGAAGTTTTCCAAAATGCACAATTTTATTTATTTCCTCACCATATACAATTGTTTAAAATAAAAATTATTTTTTTATTGTTTTAAATTTATTGAGATTGCTTAAGACTGCTATTTTGGTAACCGCGAGATGCATTTCTAAGCAACCACTGTACTTTTGTGTGTATCCTTTGGCTTTGGCTATGTGCGCGTATTTTGTTTGCCTTTTGGCTGCACTCCGACTCCGCCGTCGACTAGAGTGTCTGTGAATTGACTTTTGTTGCCAGTTGGCAGCGGCAGAAGCAACAAAAGCCAAGCCAACAGCAACAAGCTCATGCCAGATCCCAAAAGCAAACACGACAATTATTCGGTAAATGTCATTAAAAAATCTTTCACTTAAGGCCCTCTGACATTTGCCTAAAGGTCAACTGACTTCCCGAATTTATTTTAAGAACAGCTATGCCACGTAAGACGTACTAAACATATTTCGTTATTAATTTAATTTTTGGTATATTTTTAAAAAGTTTAAACAAGTTTTTTTAGGGTAGGATACCTAGCAAAGTTTATAATAAATCTATTGAAAATAAAAATCTTTAACTTAAAGTTTTTTAGTAGGCACGTGTACAAAAAAACTTTATAGAAGAACATTTTAATAGAACTGCCTTGAAAAGGCGCCACCTATTGGTCTTTTACAGTTAGTTATTGACAAATAAAATCATTTCCACATTACACTTCAAACAAGAAAGGAAGTTATACCCTTGCAGTTATAAGAAATAATCAACCTTAGTAAATAAATTGTTTCCTATGCCAGCTATATGATATAGTCGTCCGATATTATTAAAATTTAATTCGAAAATCAGAACTAATTTAAAAATGTTATTTCCAAGCTTAGAAGGTTTTATGTTAAAAACACCAAAGTATATAATTTTTTTATATTTTCCGACTAATGGTTCCGACTTATATACTACCTGCAATAGAAAGAAGACTTTTGAGAATGTTTCAGCCCGATAGCTTTAAAACTGAGAGACTAGTTTGCGTAGAAACGGACGGACGGAAACGTTTCCTTCACTGCGTTGCAAACTTCTGACTGAAATCATTATACCCTCTTCAAGGGTATACAAATATATCAAAACCATGCCAAGCACGAGAGACAGAAATATTCCGAAACTCCCTTATTTTTTTAACGACTACAATACACCCTTTCCCTATATGTAACACGTATAAATAAACCAATAACAACGCTTGTTTGATAAAATTAGCAATAACTTTGATGGAGTTCTTTCTCTACAGATATTATTTACTGGGTCAAATTTAATTGTTTAATACGTGCAACAGCATACGAACATCTTGTAATGTACCAGAACTAGCTAGTATTATATATCTTTTCACCGAAGTTCAGAACGTGGATTCTAAAAGCATCAAAAGAAGCTCAAAACGCATTCTAAAGCCATGATAAACGTATTCCATTCCATTTTGCAATGGACATGCATCTGCTTTATGGCCCTTATTGTGATTCCCAATTTTAAAAATCAAACAAATGCTAAGCATCAAAACGGCATCAAGGAGTGTAAAATATGGGGTTCTTTGAATGAATCATTAGATGACCTGCCTGGGTCACCACGTCGGGAGGAGAAGGATACAGGTCCTTATTTCTTTGTGATTACTGCCAATTGCAAGATCATTTCATTGTGGATCATTTCGAGCCAAAAGCTGTTCTGACGAAAGCGCCTTGGTTACCCCTATCTACGCCAGCCTAAGGCGATATGTGCTGTTCATCAACGAAACACTAGCCTCCATTATTCTGAAATCTACAAAGGGGAAGTACGAGTGCTACTATCAGGAGATCATGCGCAAGCGGCGGCATGGCAGCTATATCCTCATCCAATACATTCCACCTCCCAAAGGACTTTCGTTGGAGCCGGCTAAGAGGAAGCTGCGACAGCCTGTCGCGGATAAATTTGCGTCGAGCGATACCAAAAGTCTACAACTTCCTAAAGGGCAGCGGTGGTTTGAGCTGAAAGGATACAACAAGGTGGATGAAATCATTACTAAATGCGCTAATCATTAATCCCTATTGCAGAAAGGCGACAACACCTTCCCCAACTTGCTGGCCATTCTCACTGGCTATAACCCAGACTCGGCCATGGAAAAAATATGCGACTGGCGCAAAAGGGGCTGCCTGGATCAGATTCTCTTCATATGGATGCACTTCCGGAACGCCAGCTATCTCACTGCCTTTGGCGAGGATGAGGGTGGCATAAACACATTCAACTGTATGGTACCCGGATTGCTGGAGCAACCTACCGACTACTACCTCAGGACCTTCTAAAAGGCCTTCGAGTGGGACCTGAAGTCCTGGAAGTGCCACGACTGCGCCTTGAGGTACTGTATCGGCCTACGACATGGCCAGGTATTTCGTCAGGCGCTTCGTGCACGAGCGTCCCATTTGGAGTCTTTTCTGGTGCCCTCGAAGATAATGACTATCTCCTGCAATATCTGCTGCATTTCCAGACAGATGGAGTGCTCGAGCACAGCATTATGATATTCCTATCGGATCATGGCGCTCGGTTTGGGAAAATCATGTACCTGCCCAGTGGGTTCCTGGAGGAACCCGTACCCATACCTGCCGCCCTGATTCCGGGCTCAATATCCCGAGTATGTGCGCGCTCTCCGGCTGAACCAAAACCGCCTGACCTCCAACTACGACCTTCACAACACCCTGAAGCACATCATCGAACTGGGGGCAGTGCAGGTGGCCAGAAACCGGACAAAGCAGCCGACTGTCCCAATGCCAGTCGATATTCCTGCCCATCGATGTGTCGAGAACGTGTGAGGACGCCGGAATACCGGAGCACTACTGCACCTGCGTGGCATTCAAAAGACTGCAGGATTGGTCCCCAGGTGATAGGGCGCATCAACGACTTCCTGGCTGGCAGAAACCTCAGCGGCCTTTGCTCGAAACTGACCTTGAAATACATCCACCATACTGAGATCAAAATCGACCTAGATCGGAGTTTCAATGGTGCCTTATACGGATGTGGCCACCTATCGCACCATGTTTAAAGTGAACCAGAACTCGGCCGATTTTCGAGCCACCGTTCTCTTCAAAAACTTCACGGGGTCGGTGGAAGTGCTCGACAGCTGTGAATCGGGCTCCACGTGTGTCGACGACCAAACCGCCAAGCAGTACTGTATTTGCAAGGATAATTATTTCAAACGATTCCTCAGAAGAATGCTGGAGCTAAACAGTTTTAGCTTTAATAATTGAAAATACCTTGACTTTCTTTAACGCCAAGCTCTTACATTTTTTTTAATCAATCACTTTTTAGATGGAAGTTAATAAAATCTACAATCTCTCTTTTCAATATTAAAAAGTGATTAAAATAAGTGATTAAATTTTATCATACATGTACATTAGGGCGGTCCACATTTATATCCTAATTTTTAAGGTCCTACTCTTACCCGCCTAAGGGGTGTATAAGTTCTGCACGTACAATCATGTCACCCTTTTATAGTGTCGAATTTGGTGTGCAAAAAATATATTTCTTTTTAGGTTCTAGCACTACAATTTTTATTGTCTCTACTTTGGTTCTATCTCTGGCTTTTATAAATGTGCTCTTTCTTTTGGGTATACTTTAATAAATAGTACTTGAAAAACCTTTTAAGCTTCCTTTATAGCTTTATTTTTGCTTACAACTAATCGGAAAATAGGTCATTTGTAAATGACCTAGTTTCTTAACAGTTTCTTAAACAACTTCTAATGTCAACTTTATTGCAAAATTCGTTTCAAATAAACCGCCGAAGCCTGTGTAACTCAGATATTGTCAGTGAGCGATAGCTGCACCCCGAATTCCAACTGGGAGCTTTTCTTCTGTGCTGCGCCCTCTGTCGGAAATTCTGTGTACTCACCACGCTACGGCGTTGCCAGACTGCTCCGTTGGAAACGTCTGGGCGTCAGCAAACGTTTAAAAGTAAAATCCTATATGGAGAAAATTTTAATTATTCATTGAGTAAAACTGCATAATGTTTATGATTAACTTGTGATTATCCCATAATCGATCACATCGACACGCAGTTGGTTCCTCCATTTGTTCCTCCTTTTCCCATCCCTAATTAACGGTGCCTTGCAGATGCGAAGCAAGTGGATCGCAAAATCGCAAAATGTTGGCGAAATAAGTTCGCGAACGTCTCGAACGTAACCGGTTACCCACGATACAAGATATTTTCCACATTCCACTTGCAATTTATCAACGCGGCGCGGGAAAATCCCCGAAAACAGCGCTGCGGAGTGTTTGGGGAAAATGGCGCAACCGCCGCCAGATCAAAACTTTTACCACCATCCGCTGCCCCACACGCACACACATCCGCACTCGCATCCGCATTCTCATCCGCACCCCCATCATCAGCATCCACAGCTCCAGTTGCCGCCACAATTCCGGAATCCCTTCGATCTGGTGAGTGGAATGGCCATGGGCCCGTAGAATGGGAGGTCGCCCAGTAAAGCATGAATACAGTGCAGCCTCCGTAGGGTGAACCACAAAAATTCAAAGATTTCCATTAGGCTATGTAAACATATTGATGTCATCGCCGATGCTTAGCTAATCCCTACAGAGCGATCTTAAAATTGATTATAGTAGAGCTTCCATAAGTTGAACTGCCGTGTATAAGAACCTAGTTACTTGAAGTTGGAAGACTGAAACATTTATTAATATTTATTGCGACTAATAAAACGGTTATTGTACCTGAGTGAAAATATAAAAACGACACCGATATACCATTTATGATCAGTATTAATTCATTATATCATCCGATAATCGAAATCTCGAACCAAGGGCTTCCTTGCTATAGATGTTCAACTGTAATTGATAGTATAAAACTGGTAAAAGTTCTGGGGCTTACTATATTACCATTAATATAACAAATTAAAACATTGTTTACCTTGGAACTCTGCATGAATAGGTCAGTTTCAATAATACAAAACGATTTCCTATGACAACTGTATTCTAAGGTGGTTCGAAACACTGTGGAGGCGTGTCATTTGAAGTAGGCTACTTAATTCGATTGTTAAATATTGTTTTTCAATCCTTTTAACGCAAAATTATCCAGTATACCATAATTAAAAATCACTTTACAGGCTGAGGTTTAAATCATTTGATTCTTACTGTTATGAATGCTTCGACACATAAGATGTCTCGAAAACTGTTGATTTATACAGGGGTCAAGTATACAAATTTAACCTTACTGAAATAATATTATTCTTTAAGCTTCGGACCCCGAAGCAAACCATCTATTCATGTTTTTATATAAAGATAGTGTACTCAATGATTCTTTCAAGCTTTTTGATGAGCGAACGGGTGCGATAAACTACAACTACATACGGCCCTATCTGCCCAACCAGATGCCCAAGCCAGGTGAGTTTGAGGTAGGCATTGTCCACCATCGCCTTATCAGAAATGTACCCCCCAGAGGAACTGCCCGACTCCCTGGTGATGCGACGACCGCGCCGCACTCGCACCACCTTCACCAGCTCCCAGATCGCAGAGTTGGAACAGCACTTTCTGCAGGGGCGATACCTCACGGCACCCAGGCTGGCGGATCTGTCTGCCAAGCTGGGCCTGGGCACTGCCCAGGTGAAGATCTGGTTCAAGAATCGTAGGCGTCGTCACAAAATCCAGTCGGACCAGCACAAGGATCAGTCGTACGAGGGGATGCCGCTGTCACCGGGTCTAAAACAGAGCGACGGCGATCCTCCTAGTCTGCAGACCCTGAGCTTGGGCGGAGGAGCCACGCCCAACGCCTTGACCCCATCGCCTACTCCCTCGACTCCCACAGCCCACATGGTGGAGCACTACGGCGAGTCCTTCAACGCCTATTACAACTACAATGGAGGCCACAACCACGGCCTGACCAACCGACAGGCGCATGTGCAGTACCCCTCCGGAGCAGCTCCAGGATCTGCCACTGGCGGCCAGTTCTTTCAGCAGCAGCAGGGGCACGTCCACCCCCACCAGCAGCAGCTGCATCACCAGGGCAACCATGTGCCGCCACAGATGCAACAGCAGCAGCAGCAGCCGGCGCAGCAGCAGCAGTACCACCACTTTGACTTTCAGCAAAAGCCACCTAGCGCGTCGCGCGTCCTGGTCAAGGACGAACCGGAGGCAGACTACAACTTCAACAGCTCGTACTACATGCGACCGGCGATGACTGGCGCCACTGCATCCGCATCGGCTATGGCCCGCGGCGCTGCTTCGCCGGGCTCCGAGGTCTACGAGCCATTAACACCCAAGAATGACGAGAGTCCCAGTCTGTGCGGCATCGGCATTGGCGGACCCTGCGCCACAGCCGTTGGCGAGACGGAGGCCGATGACATGGACGACGGAACGAGGAAGAAGACGACGCTTCAGGTCAGCTAAGAGTCCATCTCCCCGTTTTGCTTTTTTTATCCAGATTAACAATTTTATAGACCAAAGCTCAGTTACCCTAAACATTTTCTGTACGATATAGATTAATTTTATGTTATTTTGCCCAGATCGTCTTTATAATTCATTTCAAATCATATATTAATATTGAATTTTTTAAAGTTTTTGCCATTTTTTAAAACTAAAATTATTTTTAACCGAGAAGCCCTGCCCTCTTCAGAATTTAGCAATTCCAATAGCTCTTTTTCTTTAAGTATTTACTTTTTTATTTATTTTTTAACTGTTATTCAAAATTATTTTATCATGTTCGTTCTCTCAATAGATCTTAGAGCCTTTGAAGGGTCTGGACAAGAGCTGCGACGATGGCAGCAGCGACGACATGAGCACTGGTCTAAGAGCGTTGGCAGGAGCCGGAAATCGTGGCACAGCCTTTGCCAAGTTTGGCAAACTTTCTTCCCCACAGGGATCCCAGCAGCCACTCGGAATGGGTCTGGGAGTGACCATATCCGAGACGAACCAGTATCAATGCACGATGGATACGATAATGCAAGCGTATAATCCCCATCGTAACGCCGCAGGCAACTCGCAGTTCGCTTACTGCTTCAATTAGCCTGGACAAGCGGCGTACCAAAGAGACAAATAGCTTTAGGTTAACCACTGTTGTTCCTGATTGTACAAATACCAAGTGATTGTAGATATGTACGCGTAGTAAGTTAGGCCTACACTTAAGTTCCGTGTAAATTGTTTTTAGTGAAGTTTAATGTACTAGCCTAGTCAGTGGCGACACGGATTTCAATCCCCCTTGTGCTGATACTCTTTTTAATTTCCAACTTCCCCTGCAATACGCTCTTTGCTTCGATGGCATCTGGCAGGTTGTTCCACTAAAGCCCAGGAACATCCAGACAGATCCATTTGAGGCCTAATGGGCTTGAACGTATTCCAGGGAAAGTTTTCGCCCTATACCTTTTTACCGCGCCAGCAAACGAATTCTATCTTGAACAATTTGGCATAGCTAAAAACTGTACTAATCGAAATGCAAAATGTTTCTCTTGGTGGTAATCAAAATAAGAGATTACCCCTTAAAGATCGAACATTTAAAAAATAATATTCGATGTGATATTTTCAATTTCTATGCTATGCCAAAGTGTCTAACATAATCACACATTTGCACATTCTTTAACCAAGAATTGTTGGCAAATTGTTTCTCAACTTATGTAGACCATTTGTTCTAGTTTCAGTGATTTATTTGCTGCCCATCGGAACCCCTTTTCATTTATTTTATTTTTCACTACAAGCCGCTTTGAAATCTGTTAAGCCTCAAATTAAATTTAAAAAGGTGCACCTTTTATGTTGTATTTTTAAGTTTTGTCTATATTAATATATATTAATACGGAAAATATAAGATGTACTCTGCTAGAGTAAGCTGTGACTAGCTACACATACTAACGAGTTCCGAAGGACATGTAGGTCCTCTCTCCGTCTCTTTCCAGGATGAACGAAAACAGTATCTGGGTTTCCCGAAAATCTTATGAATTTAAAAATGCATTTTATGGCACACACTCACACATGCATGCCATAAAATGTGATTCGCGATTTTTCCGCGAACACCCGCGGATCATAAAACTTGTGCACCAGCTGCCTGTGTTTATATAGCTACCTGATCCACGACCTTCCCCGATGATCCTTGCCCGTTCGCACTATTTAGGTAGGCACTGTACAGGCGCCGACAGGCAACTTGTTGGCCCTATTTTCTTTGATATAAATTTTGGAAAACCCAGAAATCCAAAACGTGCTCTACATGAACGAACGTTGATCGGGTTTCTCCCAGTTTTGTAATTTTTATTGATCTTGCTCCTTGGCGCGGTTAAATGGGCGCGTTTTAAAAGGGTGATTATGGATGTTTTGGAAAAACCTGACCAAAACTCATTCTTATTTTTGACCACACCATGTTTGCTTAGGACACTATTTTAGCTTTTTCAAGATGGCAAAAAAGAAATATAATTATTTATTTATAGCTTACAAGTTTAGTATTTAATTATAAATATAACACATTATCATTATAATATTTAGGTTTCTTAAGTTTAAGACTCAAATATTCTCTATTTTATGATATATAGCAAGTTTTCAGGTATTTACTATTTCCACCTAGGTATATTTATATATTTTACATTTCTATCTGCCTAATATATGTTTTCTGAAGGTTTTTCTAGAATAAGCAATTCAAACGAATAAAAATGTTATAAAAACTGCTATTTTAAAATTGTCAGCATATGAAGTTATATTATACCACAAAATGAGGCAACAACCCTGACATAAAATACAAGAATGTAGCTTTTATCAAAAAATGTAATTGTAAGGCAACTCGAGTTTTTTATTTAACTTAATCAGATATACATATATTTCGTAAAAACATAAGTACTACAATTGTTTTTATTTCATTAAGCAGATAATTAAATAAATTAATTAAATTCATATTTCTATAAGTAATATCAAAAATATTTTTAATTTACATGAGGATTGGGCTTAAAGTTATTCTATTATTCTAAGTTAAGAACTCCTCAACTGTACATTTCCACACGGTTATCCTGCCATGACTTTTCTTTTGTTCCAGCGTATTTTTAGCGAATTCCCAGAAGGAGCAAATCCGATAGCGCCAGTAATAAAATTTGCGAACAACTCCCGGGTCCGAGGACTGAGGATGGGAAGCCTAAGGGACCGGAGGACCGCGTCGGACACGCATTCGCCGCGCCGGAGACTACGGTTTCTCGGGCACATCCTCCTGGCAACAAACGAAGCCATAAACTGTCTAAATCGAGCATAAAACCCCGAGGAGCATCCTTTCTCGCAGCGTTGCTTTCATTGCATTATGAGGATAATTGCGGACGGCGAGCGACCAAAAGCCGCGACAACAGCCTCGGTTTCACTTTCAGCGCCGCCAGCGGAGGCTCTTTCAACAGGTGCTACAAGTTGGACAACAATCGCCTCGGATCTCCGATGATCATCAGCCGTCTACCTGGCGAGACTTGGGACCCTGGCACTGTCTCTCACGCAACGCCAAATCCTGGCAGGATTCCGATCAAAACAAGCCTCTAGATTGCCCATAGCCAGAGGCCGGGAGTCGTCGGACTTGGCTAGTCTCCGAGGTGCCAGTCGGCCAGCCAAGCGACGAAGAGATTTACGACTCGCGGGCTTAGGCAAATTTTTCGCAACGATGCGTCGGAGGAGTTGACCTGCCCGGGTCCTCTACCTAGACGGATCCGTATATAAGGCTGATGTTTGCTTAGGACGGCAGATCATTCCACTTTTGACAGCTCAGTCGGCAGTATCACAGAATATGTCATCCGTCATGCATTACTATCCAGTGCACCAGGCCAAGGTGGCCCCCTACACAGCCACTCCCTCGGAGGTGAAATACAGCGAAGTGAGTACAGCAAAATAAACACAATCAAACCCAAACTTATAAGTTATCTCCCTACTTTTAGTTGATATACGGCCATCATCACGCTGTGAACCCCCTCAGCCTGCCCCCCAACTACAGCCAGATGAACTCTAACCCCACCACGCTCAACGACCACTGCTCCTCCCAGCAGCTCCACCAGCAGCAGGTGTCCTCGGATGAGAACCTGCCTTCGCAGCCCAGCCAAGACTCACAGAGGGTGAAGCTAAAGCGATCGCGCACCGCCTTCACCAGTGTCCAGCTGGTGGAGCTGGAGAACGAGTTCAAGAGCAACATGTATCTGTACCGGACGCGCAGGATCGAGATTGCCCAGCGGTTGTCTCTGTGCGAGCGCCAGGTGAAGATCTGGTTCCAGAACCGGCGCATGAAGTTCAAGAAGGACATCCAGGGCCACCGCGAGTCCAAGACCTCCGCCAAGTTGGCTCAGCCCCAGGCGGAGCAGAGTGCCCATCGCGGCATAGTGCAGCGGCTGATGTCCTACTCCCAGGATCCCAGGGAGGCCTCCGCGGCAGCAGAAAAGCGGCCTGTGGTGGCAGTGGCCCCGGTGAATGCCCAGCCGGACTACAGCCAAGTCAAAATCAAGACCGAAGTTACTACCAACAATGCGAGCAGCCACAGCAACGCCAACATGTGCTCCAGCTCCGATCTCAGCGAGATACTGGAGCACCTGGCACAAACTACGACTGCTCCGGCAACAAGCATTTCCCATACGGGAGCCTCTGCCAACTCGAGCTCCAGCTCCTCGTCGGGGCATTACTCCTACAATGTGGATTTGGTCCTGCAGAGCATCAAGCAGGATTTGGAGGCAGCTGCCCAAGCCTGGTCCAAGTCGAAGTCTGCTCCGCTTTTAGCCACCCAGTCCTGGCACCCGGCCTCCCACAATCAGATCCCCACGAGCGTGCACGCGGCTCCCTCATTGAATCTGTCGTGGGGCGAACCCGCTGCCAAGTCCCGAAAGCTGAGCATTACCCACATAAATCCCTGCGCCACCAGCTTCAACTATCCCAATTGATTTTGATGATATCCTCCCTCAGAACATATAGGTTTAATTTTAACAGAGCTAAGCAATCGTCTCTGGCAATTGGACGCAAAATTCTATCCCTACTCAGTGACAAAAGCCATTTGTATTTTTAGTTTATTCTGTAACTTTTTTTATAAATATTATTAGACCCTAAGCATAAGGATTATATATGATAAATAAAACTATTAAAGCCATAATTAATTTGTTTTAAATTAATAAAAATAAATAATGTTAGGACTTTAAATATAAATAGGTGAGCACCAACTACATTTTTTCATTTTGTTTAGTTGTCTCTCTAGTCCCATTTATATTGAGAGTATGCAAAATATTTTAAGCAAATGAAAACGATCAGCTCGCTGTAGATACTTTCACAAAACTTTGCCTTAGCTCCTGTTTTTCCCTCATCAATCCTTTAAGTATCCTTTAACCTTTAACCCACACCACCCCTTAGTTGGAGCTTGGCTCCTGGAGGGGAAAACAAAAAAGCAAGAGAAAGGGAGAAGAAAGGGTAATTTTTAGCATTTAGCCCGTGTCCCAGTTGTCTTCGGTTTCACTTTTGCATTTAATGTCCCATTGCGGGCGACTTGAGGTCAAGTCGGGAATTTCCATTGCATCGCCCATCTATTAGGGCCCAGAAAAGTGTCAACCGCATTTACTCGGACAGGTCCAGCCCCGTTCTCGTTCCCCTTCTCCGTCTGCTCCCACGTCCATTCTTAATCCGTATCCGTATCCGGATCCAGGTTCAGTTTCAGTTACAGCGGGTTCCGTTGGTCATCTTGAGCGGCGGACGTGGAGTGTTAGGATTTGATTTATGGACATTTAACCGCACACATTACTTGCTACTGGCTGCGGTGGCTGGCCAGCGTCTTGCAGCGCGGAAATGCGGCACTCAGCCTCAGCTCCAAGGAATTTCCACCAGTCCTTCCATCCGAGCACACCCATCCCTTTGGTCCTTGGGCCCTTAGGTGTGGTGTGGTGGGAGTGGCGTGGAATGGAGTGCTGTGTGTGTGGCAAATTGCTTCCCCTGGGAGGAAATTGTAGCTCGCACTTGCCACGGCCGAAGCAGTCAAAAAGTGTGCACTGAGAAAAAATAATTCGTGTGAAAGTTTTTAAATGTCGTACAACCTGAATTTAGAAAATAGTTCTCGTGAACTTCTACAAAAAAAATTCCGTTGTTAAAATACTTATATATAGCAATCTGCAAAAATCATTACTTTGCTTTAAAAATATTTATAAAAAATGAAATTTTGAAAACACTAGATCTAGGAATGGGTTTGGGGAGAGTTATTGTTTCAAAAACTGTTTATTAAATATTTTTAATATTACATACCTTTTACCAATCCCTACCAATGGATCCGCGGATTAACAATATAATATATTAGAATCAAGCTTAAATAATAAGTTATATATAAAAACTGGTGTTTTGTATTACTCCATAATTATTTTCAGAGGTTTGTTTTCAAAGTTATGACCAATTTTTCAGAGTGTGCCCATGTGGAAGTCACGGGTCAAAGGGGAGGACCTTGCGCAGGGGGTGGACCCTTGGAATTTTCATGCGCATTGTTGACATTTCCTGACATGTGGTCCGGTTCGCCTCGGTTCTGGTTTTGGCTCGGCTGCCTTCGCCGGGAGCATGTCCTGCACATGTTTCGGGGCTGCCATAATGAATATAGATGCCGGATCCGAGGAGCGTGGGCGTGGCTAATCGCCCGGCAATCAGAGGCAGCTAATCAAACTCGCATAAAAAGGAAACAGCAGGAACAAGTAAACAACTCTCCGCGGGCAGCTTCAATTACGCGAAATGCCAATGTAATAAACATGTCCAACAGCGCACAGATTGTTCCCATTGCTCCAGTTAGCCAATTCCTGAGCTCAATCATTCGCTCGGTGGCAACATTGCGGTTTTATTAGCCGGAATCGAGCGCTGGCAGTGGGGCGCGGGCGGGAGTCCGGAGCCCTGATGACAATGACAATGCCGCAGTCTTGGCCTGGTCATAACAATAAATTCCGCAGCCGCAGCGGAGGCTGGGCGAAAAACATTTCAAATTGTTTCTTGTTAATTAAATTAAATATTCACTTGGGAGTCGCACGCCCGCTCCGCAAGGCCCAACCGCAGCTCTTTGTAATTAGATTGAATCTATAATTTTTATGGCTAATCGCCTTTCGGAAGCTTTGGGCTTTCACCCGAAGCCCACCCCACTCCCTTGGCAATGAATTTTGAATTCGCGGCCAGGACTCGAAAGCCAAGTGCTTGGAATCCTTGCCGCAGCCGAGCGAAATGTATTTTGTGTGCAAATGAAATGGCTTCGCTGAGATATGCGCTCAGTTTTGGCCGGGAATCCGTGAAAGTTAATTAAGAGGGTTATTTCGAAATCTGTGGTATAGAGAATAGAATATAATTCTGAAGTAGTTTTATTTTTTTTAACTTAAGGTTAAGCAACCAAATCTTCTTGGAAATAATTAGCAACATTAAGAAATTTGCTTTCAAAGCAAAACATCCTGATTAAAATGTTTGATATAGGCACCTTTTAAAAAATTGACCTTTCCTAAGCTTAAATACTGAGACCATTCATGGAATTAAAAAATAATACAAAAATGTATTATACAATAAGGCTATTATAATAATTAATGGTGATTTCATAAAAATCAGACAATTTTTCTTTGACTGCAACTTTTGTTTGTGGAATCTAAGTATTTTAATAAAGAGAAGAATTTGTTTTCTAAATCTTTTTATGTTATTTTTCAGTAAAAACCTACTTTTCAATTATGAGGAAGTGCACCATAATTTATAAAACGAAAAACTCTACCAAAATCCTTTTTGACTAAATTTCATTCGTCGTAGCCTTTTTGTAGCCTTTTTCAGCCCAACTGTTGTGGGCTCAATTTGGATATTTTTGGCACGTTTAAACGTTATGACATTTCACAGACGTGTTAGTCCCTCAACGCCACCGATATGGCCAACACCTGTCGTATAAACAAATCGTGCTGGGCCAGAAAACTTTCCGTCCATTCCACACATGCAGGGGATGTTCGGTTTTGGCCCACAAAAATATGCATATATAGTGAACAGCAGGCACGGAAAACTCTTCTAATTTCGTATTCCACGGAAGATTGTGAGTGCGTGAAAAAAATCACTTCAAAATTTGAATGCCAATTGCTAGGGGATAGGTCGACGGCAGTGGAGCATCCGGGATCCCAAGTGAAATTCTCGGGCTTTCAATAGAAATTTTGTTGTGCCGACCCGGAGAAGAGTCACTTGGGTCGAGAGTCGTGATGTTGTGCCAAGCATATGTTCCGGAATTCATTTCATTTATAGTTGTGAATGAAAATTTAAAACTAATGATTAACTATATATAAGCCTATTATTGGCTTATCTCATATCATTACATATTTGGAATCCACATATTTTATTTAAAAGTTATTATGTGCGTATACATAAATATGTTTTTAAAAACAATATATATATTAATTATAAATACGTTCACAGGGATAGGAATTCGCTTATGAATACAGGGCATTCAAACTCTTCAAAGTGGCTTATTAACTCGATGATTTGGAGACACAATTAACATTTTCTCGCGATAATTTAAATAGCGTCGATTAGAGGGTGTGACAGATTGGTTTCTAAACAATCAGACGGTTTCGATAGCAATCGCCCCCAAATCCATTTGATTTTCAGGTTGATTTCACAATCCCCTCTCCATAAAAGTGTTCCCATTTCATGGACGATTCGGGCACTTCCTCAACCCTCTCCAACAGCTGATACGCATACGCAGCATATGCAGCATGTGACCTCCCATCTGCAGGGTTGGTCCGTATTTATGGCCCGTTGGCCGGTATATTTTTCATCGGTCTAAAACCCATAATTAAATTACGTGGAATTCATTTATAACAATTACGTCGAAATGGCAATCTATGCTGATGATGCCGCCAGGCGGCGAGTGGTGGCCGCAAGGAGCGTTACCAACTTTGCTAACCAACAACGAAATTCGTGCGGAATAAAAAATGCGGTGCGTCATGTGAGCAATTTGGTGTCGTTGTCGTTTGTCCATTTGCTGGCTTGCCGGTTAGCTGGCAGCAGCGAAATGGTGCTACAACCAGTTCAGGCTCCTTTTGCCGCACTGCAATTATTTATCCCCGTGCACTGTGTTTCCGCCCCTTTTCTCTTCCTTCCCTGCTAACGTGGCCAAGAAGCCCGGCGCTTAAGCATGTCCATGTCCGGTGGCCTGGCCGGGTGTGTGTGCCAGTGTGTGTGAGCCGGATCCTAAATGCCTGGCCCACACGACACAGACACATATCCGCCACCCAGCTCTCACTCGCCAGGACCCTTTCCTCCACCCCGCCCCAAAGTGCACCACTGCAGGTAATGTGCCAGCGACATGCACTTCCAGGAGATCCCAAGGAGCGAGTGAGAGGGCTGGAATACAGTCGAAAAATTAATCATATGTCTGTTACGAATAAATGTAAATTCATAAAAATTCCGAAGGCGGAGAACATATTTTCAGGAAGAATAAATATTTTAGTCACTGTAATAATGCTCTTCTCATTTATTTATTTAATGATTAATATTTTTGTTGAAAATGCTCATAACTAGATTATAAATATAAAAAGTCGAAGAGGTCAATATTATATGAATAATAAGTGAATAACATACAAGTGCATTCTTATTTGGAATACTTGTATAACTTTTTTGTTGTGGATAGCATTAAGATATTATTAGTTTGGCTAGCCTAAGAAGTTATAGTTGTATTTTATATTTTATATAAAAATGTAAAGGCATATGGTATTTGATTTGGAAAACGTCTAATATACGATTATTTTATCTAGTTTTAAGTATTAAATAAATATTTTTCTTTTGAGTCATTCATCATTAAAAATTTTGCTGAGTGCCGAGCTTTCGTACGGCGAAGAGAAGTTCGAGGGGCTAGGTTCCGTTGCGTTGAGATTGCGGCTCTACTATTATTAGATGCCATTATGTTTTATAGTCTATAATTGATCCTTTGAGCCAAGCTGAGCTGAACATGCATTTGTGCATTTCTTTATCTTACAAATTGTATGAGATTAAATGAAAAGTAATGTGAGCGTGAGTATGAATATGACTATCAGCCAGAGTGCTAGTATCAGGGTATGCATGCAGGTGTGTGATTCTCTACACCCATAATCATGTAAACGATTCAAGACAAATGACTGGCAAAATCATAAAAATCCAATGGATTCAGTTGAAAGCTAAATACATTTTTGATCAAATACTTTAAAATCACAGCAGTTATTAATAATAAATTAACAATTGATAAAAAATATATTATTAAATTTATAAGTCTTAAAACCATTTTGCCTCCGATCCTATCGATAGTTGCTCCAATGACTATGAACACTTTTGGTTTTGACAATATTGCTTGGCAACCAGTTGGTTATGGGCAGTAAATAGTGCAACCCCAAGTTGCCACGCGATTTGTTTGCCCAGCTGGTAAACAACACTCCACAAGGGTCAAATCAAAAACAAATATTTATTTGAGTCAGGCGGTCATTATTTAATATTTGGGAACATGTATTCCTTGCAGCACCCGCAAATCGATGAGCGCTTTTTGGATTCGGAATCAACAGTTGAAGAAGTGGTCAAGTTGCTTGAAAGCCTTCAAGTGCCGAAGGAGTAAGTACCATAATAACAAGGCCTTATGAAATAAATCATGCTCATGGATTACAGAGATGAAGACGACCTGCAAGAAAAAGATAAGAAGGATACGAAACCATCTCTTATAACAGAGGAAAACTTTATAATCACCGCCCGGACAAATGATCCCCCTGTTATTTCTGCAACTGAAGATACTGCTTCCCGAGAAAAATCAAAGACCAGAACTTTCAGCCGTCTGGATCGAAGTAAGGATCGATTTCCGTTTATGCGTCAGGTCGAAATGGATCTCGATCAACGATCGAAAGCCCGATTAGAAAGAGAGAGAGTGGCCCAAAACTTCCGAAAGTAAGTAATTTTAAGTTATTAAGCCTTAATTTACTTTACTTTCCATTCAGGTTGGGCAACGCTGAGTATCGAAGGGGCAACTATGACGCCGCAATGAAGATGTACACCGAAGCCATTGAAAATATCCGAGACAGTCATATCCTCTACATAAATCGAGCCCTCTGCTTCATCAAGTGAGAAAAATAAATACGAATTGTAGAAATTCCTTCTGATAGATCCTCTTCCTTCCTTGCAGGGCGGGCAAATTCAAACGAGGCATAGTCGACTGCGATTTCGTTCTGAACAAGTTGGACGAGAAGAATCTGAGGGCCTGGATGTATCGCGCCATGGCCTACAAAGGCCTCAACGACGAGTTCAATTTTGAGAACTGTGTTAAGTATGCGCGCAAATTCAATTCGAAGCAGATGGAGTTCATTGATGATTTCCTGGAAAAGCTTAAATAAAATTTGGGGATTGGTGATGAACAATTCTGGGTTTCTAAAAATGTTAAAAACCTGTTTTCTTGAAAAGAAAAAAGTCTAAATATGTCTGTATTCAACAGCAATTCATCTAGCCCCTATACACTGTGTAATTTTCTTCTGACAAAATTATTACCCAACCTGATTACCCAGCTTACTTAGAGCTTTAAGCAAGAGCACCCTCGTCTGCGTTTTAAAACGCAACCCTTTCCCTATTCCCGCAAAGACTTCAAGTGGTGTTTACATATGACAGCAGGAGTATCGTGTTTGGTGGCTCAACTCTTTCGATTCCGTTCCGATGCCATTCAATCGAAGTCAGGCACACAGGCACATCCTCTGGCTCCCCGTCCGCCGCTGCAACCACCCTGGATGAAGGCAAACAATTCGATGGCGGTAATCAATCTTCCTTCACTCTCTGCCAGCTGACAGCTCCGTGGTGTAGAGTCAAATTGCGATCTTTGTTTGTGCCGGGTCCGGGTTTCGGGCCAGGACAGCAGTCCGGAGACCGTGCTGCGAGGAGCTGACACTCGGCATTGGCATGTCTGAACACTCAACCAAATACTTTTTAGGGGAATTCCTCATAAATTATATATATTTTTTTAAGCTAATTTACATTCTTGTTCTGGAAAGTTATACAAAATAAATAATAAAATCACTAACTCTTATTCAGTTATTCCGAAATAATTCAAAAATAAGAAACAGTTTTTTGAGACACAAGTTAAACAAGAGTATATTTCTTAGCTTATAATCAATATAAGAAATGCCCTTTCATATCCAAATTGATTATTGGGGATGTGGACGATTAATAAATTTTTTGGACTATCTACGAGTGGGCGATAAAATATGTTTATAAGCAATGATGCCGAAAAACCGAGAAGAAGTCTTTTTTAAATGGGATAAACCAACTTTATCAAAAGTTATAGCACACAAATAACTCGAAATAATTCCACCATTTTAAAATAGATTAAGATAAGAAATGAGGATCTTTTGGGAATCTTTTTCTCAGTGCAGATCCGGAAGCAGGGGGATATCATGGGGTGGAGCATGAACCGGGGGTTGACTGTTCCATTTATGCGTGTCAAAGGTTGCGTGGCACAGGCGGAGGGCGACAGATTGAAGCCGAGGCGGGCGACACAAATGTTGTACTTGTCACGGTTGTTGCGGTAGTTGCATCTTGTTCTTGGGTGGGTGTGGGTGGCTCGGGGGGCAGAGGGCGCCATAAGGGAATTCCAAATGAATCGCCCCACTGAGTAGGCACAAAATTCTTATCCACTCATTAATCCCTTCCATTTACCGCAATTATCTGACAGTTATGCCCCGTTTTATTACATCTGAACAATAGGAAAAGTCTAAATATATATAAACATAGCGCATCAATCAATTGTTTTCCGCAATTCACGGAATGTTTTTACAACTCTTTATCGGCATTTTATGTCAACCAATAGAGTGAAAATATTTCAATTAGAAACACATTAAGCGAGAGCTGATCAGGATAAGATCTATTCCGGTCATGGCAACGCATCCGAAAATAAGTATATTTATAGGATGTAATAACCATTGAAGGCCAGCCTTTATATTCATTTCACATCTTCAACTTTATTCATTTGCTACCCAATTTGTTTCTAAAATATATCCACATACTCCAGTGACAGCAAAACTTTATCGATAATGAAATTCTACAAGTTTCTATTATTGGCATAATCAAATAACTAAGAAAAAGACACGACTCTGTGACAGCTGACGATGAAATATTGTTCACAAAACATGGCAAATCTAATATGATCCCAGTGTCCTCATCTCCTTTCCATGTGACACAACACGCTGGCCGAGACGGAAAAGCTGGAGAAAATTTCAATATGCTGGAAATCACTTTATGATGTGATGACACCAATTTATCTGAGCTCACTAAGGAGAAAGAGGAGCCTGTCGTCGTGACCACAAAATTGTTCGACCAAATGGCTTGTATGTTGGCTTCATATCTAAAGCATGCAAAGAAAGCTTTAAAATAAATGAAAAGAGGTTCTTAATTTTAGTTTTTATGATATAAATGTTTAGTAAAAATAATAACAATTAACATTTTTGATTACGCAGTAGGTACTAATTTTGTCGTAAATTATAAAAATTTCCTTATAACGTTCCGATCGTTTTTATGTCAGGTTTGTAAAGCAATCATCCTGTACATGTAAAATCGAAGTCGTAATATTTAAATTTAATTTAAAATTATTATACTGCACCAACGAGTTGCTGTCAAACACCTTACAATAAATCTACATTAGTTTTAAGATATTTAAGTAAGTTGTTAAACTCTTCTATCTTCAGCAACTGTTACAAGTAGTTTTAAATGTAATATTTTCTAAAAGTACTTTAATTTATGCTATTACTTAAACACTAGTGCTACGACCAAGTTTTTTGGATTATCAGGACCGCGATCTCGTTTAAGAGATTTGGTTTTAGTCGAGCCTGTGCTTCTCTCCTAGAGAAACCTGATTTAGTTTACATAAGCCTGGATCGTAAATCTGTGCTATATAGCACGTAGCCCGGAGGATGTAGAGGATTTTATGGCGGGTGATTGGATTAGTTTGAAGTGACACTCTTTTTACGACCGAGGATCAGGGTCGGATTGGATCGCTCTTCCTTCGCTGGGCAGGTAACTCAACCCGTAGATATTCATAACTAGTGTGGAAAACCCCGGGGAAAACCAACATCTTTCCCGTTCATGGCCGATAGCTACCTGGTCGGGGGATTGGGGTCTTCGTTGCCTTAGGCTAAAGCTGGGCAGAGCTGTACTACCTACTCAAATCAAGATCTATTTCATTAGGTTATTAACTAACTTCTGAAATATATAATTGTATTATAAGAGTAATAATAAATAAATAAATGAAATTTTAATAATAATATTATTTTTTACAATACCAATTGTAAGTGTTGTAATTTGTTTGTTTTACAATAAATAATTTGGTTGTCTAGGCTCCTGTTGTAGTTTTTCCGTTCCTTGCAATACAATCCTCTAGAGCATTCGATATTTTAGGTCACCTTAATGCGAGACGGAGCCAGGGCTCACGCCGCCGTGGGACGCGGCCCAGAAAAGTGTCGCATGCTCTGGAGCCTGGACGTTGCCTGGATTCGGAGCCAGGCTCGAAAAGTCGCGACATCTACCAACCAGACCAGCCGTCTGTAACCGAGAAGTGTCGAAGGCGGGACAGGTAGGAACCAATCCGATCCGGTGCCTGAGGTGTCTGAGGTATATAAGCAAATGAGCCTGCTTCACAAGCATCTAGTTAAAAAACTCAACTCAACGCGAACAGTGGCAAACGACAAACGCTCTCCAGGAAAAATGTTCAACATTGACGCCGAAAGTTACTTTGTGGACAATTGCTCAATCAGTGACTTTGAGGTGGGTTACACTGTAATGTTGTATTTAGCCTTAGACTAACCAACTTCCTGAATTTTCTTGTTATTTTCAGATGCATCCCTGCCTTGACCTAAACCTAGACGCAGTTCCCTTAGCTGGAACAAGGACCTCCGAGAAATCAAAGAGAGCCCGCACTGCATTCACCAGTCATCAGCTCATTGAACTTGAAAGGGAGTTCCATTTAAATAAATACTTGGCCCGGACGAGGCGAATCGAGATTTCTCAACGTTTGGGACTTACTGAAAGGCAGGTTAAGATCTGGTTCCAAAATCGTCGGATGAAGCTCAAGAAGTTGGCCAATAAGAAAGCTATCAATGAGCCTCTGACCTCTTCTAATTCCACTACTTTCCAATCAAGTGAAGATCTTCTGGAGAACGAACAGATTGTAGAGCGCCTCCTCCAATATGCAAGCACAAATATGGAAACCCATCACCTGCCGCAGAATGCTCCCTTTATCAAAGAAGAGGGACTTATCACACCACCCTACCAAGCCTACGACTACCTCAATGACTTCTGTCCCGCTCCAATGGATCTTCCCCAGATGGCTTTTAATGAGTTAGATTCCAATTTGGCGAGTTGTTGGTCGGATCTTGAGGCCACTATTCCTTCAACAGGATATGTTATAGAGCCAAACTCAGGTAGCTACACTTGCACCCCGAATCAACCAATGGTACCGAACTTCTGCTGGGACTCTAATAGTTCTGCTTCTGGTTCCCCATCATCGGAAGATATCCTGGATGTTGGCTATGACTTTATTCAAAATTTATTGGACTTTTGCGCGTAAAAGGAATCTCTCATGATGAGAGTGAATACCAATGTAGATGTTACTGAATTGTATTATAATGTTAGTTTAAGAGCATGTTTTTGATTGCTATTTAATAATTAGTTACCTATTTTTGTGGAAATAAAAAATATTTTATAAAAATTACATTTTTTTTACAAACTTGTACGCCAATCTAACAAGAATTGGTGGCGGTGCATGTATTGAAATATCGATCAATTTGGATGACATTCAATCGCGGACATAAGTAATTTGACAAAACAAAAGTTTAATATACTCATAACTTACTTCATGAAAACTTTGGTATTAATCGAAAGGTTGGAATGATACAAAAACCCATTCAGTAATTATTGCAAAGGACATTTATGTGTAAAATCTATTTTCTAGCTTTTCTCCTCGTCTTGAAAACTTAAAATTATTGATGCAAAAAGTTTCTTAAAACAAAAAGAACAGTAACTGCAAAAAGAATTTTTCAAAAATAATTTTGCCTATATTTTTATGGAAAAGAGTAAAATATGATTAAAAAAAAAACCTAAAAAATATACAAAAAATTTGTTTTGAAAAGTTCTTTAGTTTTAACAAAATACTCATTCTCCAACTTATGCCATTTTGTGTGGCATTTTAAATATTTTGTTGTCCATCTTTATGTTTTTCAGAAATGGCCCGGTTTTATATAAACGGTTACAGCTGTTAGTATCATACGAATTTAATTTACCCATAGATGCCTTTCCAAATGTTTCAGATTTCTAGCCCTCTTTATCAGCCCTGCCTCCCGAATCTCCCCTGTGCAGTGGCAAATGTGGCAATACTTTTACACCTGTAGTGACACCCGTGTGCATCAAGATCCACACATAATTACGGACTCTTGCCGCCGACTGCCCGGAGTGGATTGGAAGCGGAGAATGGGGCAAAAAGAGAGCGAAAAGCGGCGAAGGCAAAAAGCAATGCCACAAGATTGACAGCGTGATGGCTGGCCGAGAGAAGAAGAGGCGCCCAAAACAAAAAGAGCGATGAGCAAAGCGGAATGTCAAAAATACCCGAAAGCCAAAAAAGCCGGAGAGCGAGAAGAAACCCGCTTCTGTGGCTTTTTCAGCCCATTTTTTCCGCTGCTGCGGAATGCGTTGGCAACAAAAACCAAATAAATTCCGTCACAAGCAACACGTTCGCGTTGGAAGTGGAAAAAGCGAGTGAGGCAAGAAAACGCTGCGGAAATGACGGGCCAAGACACAGGGTACGCGGGCCACACACACATGCAGCTGGCGAGAGACGCCGGCCAATCGCAGGGCCGGAGACTTGTGCGCGAACTCCACCCCCGGCACAGCGGGTAGTGGGAACCAGTTTCCAGAGGGCACCGCGCATGTGCCGCGCGGCAAAAGCGTGATGGATGCGGTGGCTGTCGCTTAGGCCACTCCTTGCGGGTGCTCCCAAAATCCCAGGTCAGTGCGTTCGGTGCTATTGGATGGAATGGTTGTTGGCTGCTCTCTAGCTCGGGAACCGCACGAAGCTCCCCAGAAGCGCTCTGCCTCGCCCTCGCGCTGAAACCGTTCTGTGGCCAAGACTTAAAAATATTAATAAACTAATTAAACTCCTCGAAAAATTAAAAAACTGAAAAATAATATTGTTCGAATATGAAACAGCCAGTTTGACCACAACTCAGTGCATTCGAAAAGAACCACTTGGGAACCCCTGGAAAACCGGTTCTGCGCACCTCTCGGCTGCCAGAGAGGGACAGCCAGTGCCCACTTGTGTGTGAGTGCGAGGGGAGAGCCATCGCAGACGAACTGCAGCACTGAGCGTGTTCGTGTGGCTGTGTGGCCATTGCAGCGATCGCCGCGACTCTACAAACTCTCCACAGTCCGCACATCACGCATACGCACCGCGGCACAGCGCGTACTTGCACTATAGCCGTTATCGCCGTAGTTCGTCGGTTGTGTTGGCCTTTCGCGTCGCCATGGCTGCCAAAAGGTGTGTGTCGACCTGAAAAGCGAGAAACCAGCCCCACACAGCACTTGACGGTTGAGCAAACACAACGGTGGCCATACTTGTACTACGATCTGGGCTCCCTCGTGTCGTCGCGGTTGTCGCCTCTTCTCGCGGCCCACAGATAAGCCCTGACACACTAAGTTCTACGCAAAACCCGCATCGCGAAAGTTGTGCCGGTTAAAGAAGCTACAAACAAAAACAAAGGGATTCTGCGGACAAGTGCAGACAACAGTGAAAACCGTGACCCAAGTGATACTGGTGAAATTTAGAAAAAGAACGCATTGTTATCTATTAACTCGAAGACAAATATGGAATACAGTGATCAATAGACGATCAATTATCATGGTACGACTTGGTTTTTGCTTTAATTTATTTTTGTTTTGTCTGAAAAAAGAAGTGCTTCCTATTTGACTTATTGATGCAAAAACACAAACAGTTTCAATACATTCTTTTGAAATACAGAGCATGGTTAGGTATACACAAATTGTCAACTGTTACACTCGGTCAACGTTTTAAACTTGCGTTTTAGCTATATGATAACTAAGCGTATAAAATTTTTTGTGATTTACGGGGCTAACTCTCGATTATATTTAAATTTGGAAATACAAAATTACGGCACAGAAGTTATGACAATAACAATATGACAAAAACTCAAACCTTTTTTGATGGAAAAATACAAATTGTAATGGGAGTGGCTCTAGTTTAAATCAATGTCTACCACTTGAAAAGTTTTTAAGTATTCTGTATCCTAGCTTCACCTTTTAGGAGTGAAAATATGAAATACTTTTTAACAAAGGCTTTCAATAGCTTAAATTTGAAATTTTTAAAAGTTTTTTTTCTAAGCAATAACAAAGTTATCCTTATAAAATATTGGAATTATATAATTAATAATTTAATCTATTGAACGACTAAATATTAATTTGCAAATCAGCTTAGTCCAAGATGTGATGAAAAATTTAACATAAGCAAAACTTAAAGCCTTTTATCTACAAGATCAAGATCGGTGTTATCCAATTCCATTTTATAAAAAGTAATTATAATTTTAAAATCAATACCTTTTTTTCTCGGAAGACTCATTTGAACCACTTTGACAAATGTATAAACTTTATAATAGGTGAATGTTTTATGAATTTCAATTTTTAAAAATGGACGAATTCTCTTCCAGAAAAACATTTTATTTAAATTTTTAAAGTTGTAAATGTGATAAACTGATAAATAAGCACAAAAATTTTATTTTATAGAAAGATTGAAAATGTACAATTATAGAACACAAATTTATTTCTGCACTTACATATATAGTTATTATTTTAATTATTTGAAATATATTGTCGGCACGATAAGAGGAATCGACTTCCATTATTTGGAATTTTGTGATTTCAGTTGATTGATTTTCTATGCCTTCTTTGAAATAATACCATTGACTCTTTAAACATTTTGTAAGGTTTTTTAAACAATGGCAAACGTTTATTTTCAATTTAATTCAATATACTTCCGTACTACAAACAATGTATTAAAACACCAAAAATGTGTTTGCTGTTGCAGGTACCCAAGCTGAGGTATATCTAAGGCACTCCGGAATTGCAAGAGAGAATAACTTAACCTAGAAAAGATAAACCCTAGCCATGCAAGAGGTCTGCAGCACCCTAGACACCACCCCGATGGGAACGCAAATAAAATCTGAATCGCCGCTGAACCCGCTGCAGGTGCAAACTGGCCAGACGTCCCTGCCAGTGGGTGGCTGCGATGGTGCGGGCGTGGTGGGTGGTGCTGGAGTGGGAGTGGGTGTCGGACAGCCTGGTATCGGCCAGCAGGGGGCGCCACCGGTGCCGGCGGTACTGATGGTCAACAAGATGGCCCCGAACTGTGATAAGCGGACCGCGGACACGGCCTATTGGATGGCAGCCTCCGAGGGCGGATTCATCAACTCGCAGCCGTCGATGGCCGAGTTCCTCAACCACCTGAGTCCGGAGAGTCCCAAAATCGGAACACCTGTTGGGGCGGGCGCCATCGGGGGAGTGGGCGTCAACGTTAATGTCAATGTCGGGGTCGGGGTCGGAGTCGGAGTCGGATATCCGGTCGGCGTTGTCCCTCAAACGCCGGATGGAATGGACTCGGTGCCGGAGTATCCCTGGATGAAGGAGAAGAAGACATCCCGCAAGAGCAGCAGCAATAACAACCAGGGTGAGTCCAGAAACCAATTACACTGGAAAAATCAAGATTCCATTTCGAAAACAGAAACGAAAAATCTATTCATGTTTATGAGTAAATGGCCTCTACCAATATTTAAGATCAGAGATTAGCAAAGAACGCTCTAGTTATAGTAGTTTATTTATTTAAGATTCATTCAGCTCTTTAAAATTGGTTTATAGTCAGACAGCAACCAGAAGTCATTTTTTCTTCATGAAATTTAATTCAATTTGGTGTTTCCCAGAGGTTACGGATGTTATCCAACTGAGGTTTGTTCGCTGAAACGCTCCTGCACCACTTTTTCTCGCCGTGCAGACAGTGAAATACGAAACTGTCATTAATCAAGAAATCAATGCAATTTACCTTGCATCAAATGAGGCGCAGCATGGCGGCGCCTTCGTCACTTCCCGTCCAGAAAGCCAGGGCCCAGAACTCTAGGTCCGCAATCCCAATCCCGATCCCGATGCCTTTGCCTCGGCCACTCGATCACGCACCGAGAGGGTTCGGCTCCTTTGATGGACAGCTCGCTCTGTGCCGGCAAAGATCTGTTATTTGCGATCATTTGTAACAATTTTCGAGAGCAAAGCGGAGCTCGCTGGAAATGTTTCATTTATTTCCCTTCGCTTCGACTCGAGTCGAATGTGTCGATTTCATTTGCGCAAGAAATACAAAAAGGCGACGCGGAGAGTAAAAAATACAGAAAATAAAGAAAACTACAGCTGGCCAGGGATCGAGGCAGCCGCACTTAAAATAAATGAGGTATCAAGGTTGTCCGACCATACGTTTTCCTGTCCGACTTGCCCAAAACCCGAGCCCCTTTCCTCAGAGCGATTGCAACCTGTTATTTGGCTTCATTTGTCAAAATATTTTTTCCTGTCCCCCTTTTTTGCCTTCGATCGAGGGGGCAGTGTAGCCGAGGCAATGCCGTGTTGCACGTTGCAATTGCAGGCCTTTGGGCCTCTGGCGATGTTGCAGCACAGAAAATACGAATTTCGTGTCCGCTGCTGCACCATTTTAAACCACTGCCTCCCATTCGCCATTCCCCGTTCACTTGCAGGGGGACACACGAAACCGACTGGCTTGCAGGGAAAGAATACTGCAACACGGAAAAAGGGGGTTTCAATTTATCATTTAAATCGTACACAAGTCCACGGACGGCCCAGCCAAGTTGAAAAGTTGATGTTCTATAAGAAATACTTTCAGTTTCAAAGCATAAAAAATATTAACATTTTAAATAATCAATATAATTTAGGACCTGTCTATCCAATTTTATTAAGTGAAGTTAGAGAATAACCTTATAGATCCCTTAGCATAATCAAGTTATTGGTTGGCCCTATCCCTTTCAAATAATCTTAGTACAACTAAGACTCAAGTTCCCAATTCAAATTCCGGAAAACAAATAAGCCATTATTAAGAGACCCGCAAATGGTCGTGGCAGAGTGTGCGCTGACTTAAACTAATACATTGTCAATTAATATTGACCACACTCAGCAACCGCACATCCTGTTGACAAATGAGCAGGACTAATCCCCTGGAAAGTGTGTGAAAGAGTGTGTTTAACCGCCAAATCCCAACACGTGGCCAGTGCAGAGTGGCAAATGGAACCGTCAAGGGATTCCCCAGAGGGGGAATCTTTCTCCGGGTCCGGGACCGGGTCTCGACTTGCCTCTGGTTTCCCGGAGTGAAAGTGAGCCAATAAATAGCGTGAAGCATTCCGAAGCGCCGTTGAAGGGTCAATACATCTTCCCCACGCCCAAACTCACTACACATGTATAGCTATATATACTCCCGGGTCGAACGACGAAGGGACGACATGCTGAGCGATATGGATTACAAATGATGTTGTAAATGTCCGTCCGTCGACCATTTGTTTGTCTCAGTGTGCGAACAGGGCCAGGGTGTTTGTGTTGGTTTAACAGTTTAATTTGTTAACGTTGTCAAATTAATTCCTTGTCAAGAGGTAACCGATCTAAATGATTCTGAGGTCGGCGGATCTGTGAATGGGAAATGCGTATTGGTTAGCTAAAGATCGCATTTGGGTCAATGAGAGCATTTAAGAATTGCTCTTGGTAAGAGGTTAACTATTTTAAATGTTATACGATGTATAATTAATAAAGGAACTTATCCTTAAAGCATAGTAAGAATATCTCAAACCAATATTTAATTATTCTCAATACCTTAATGGTAATATTTTCATTTCAATTATAATCAATTGTTTTTTTATTATTATACATTTCAGTTTTAACAATGAGGCCTGTTAAGTCAGGACGTTTAAGACTATATTTCGAAATACGTCTTCCTGGTTGAAGCACCCGTTTGTATCCTTGCAGCACCCCCTTTCCCCACAAACCCCCATTGTTTGCCGCAAATTGTTTGCAACACATCCTGAATTTTAATGTGTGGCGCGCATTTCGGCCTTAGTCCCTTCGCAGGATGGGAATAGGAATTTCTCCTCAGAAATTGTTTTGTTAGCCTGTTTACATGCACACAAAGTGGGAGCAATAAAATTTCCGCTCAGCATCAAGTGTTAATTAGGCGTAATGAACTGCAAGAAAAGTTTGTAATTGTCGAGCAACATGTTCGCGCTCCTCAAGTATCTGCGAGATATGCGAACGGATCTCGCCAGGAGAGTGAGATACTTTCACCGAATGGAGGCTTTGGGGGTAAACTAATAAAAAGCCATTTGACTTCGCTGGCCCGGCTATCGAGAGGCGGCAATCCATTCGAAGCGCCATCTGCACCATCCACCCCGCGACCATATGTTGCTCCATTGAGAACTGAAGCAGTTCATCCTGCTCCTGGACGATTCGTGGGCGGAGGTGGGGGCGGAAGAGCATAAAAAATGCGTGCGGCACGACTCGAAACTTACCCCCCGAGGATTACGATTATAACAAACCATTTATCATAATATTTATGTTGATGCGTTGTACTTTTTCTCAATGAAGGTCTCAAAGTCTGCCAGGGTCAGAAAGAAGCGGAGGACAGGGCCAGGTTCGCGGTGCCTTTTATTAATTTTATTTATGATGAGTCATTTGCACATTTATAATTTTAACCTTTACAGTTGAATTCATTCAAAACGAATTCGGCACGAGTGCGAAAAATGGGGAAGGAAAATATTCCTCTGTAGAAGTGTTCGAGCTATGCAGATTGCTAAAGGAAAATCGAAAATGTTCTCAGTCACATCTCATGTGAGTTTATTCTTAGAAAATTTATTTTGTTATTGAAATCCCTATTTATGTGGTTGACATTAATAGACTTTTGCAGCTTTTAAGAAAATCCGACAAACTGTATTTTACAAGCTGAGAATGTTTTAGGCCAAAAATTAGATGTTTTAGCAAAAAAATCAAAGAATCCATGAACAGTATTTAAGCAAACTACCAAAATCATTTTACTTAGCTCTTATCCGGGCCAAGCCAGAGCTAAAGTCCATTAAACCAGAAAACTCCCCGTAGATAAGTGCCTCCAAAAAGGAATCATGTCGCCGGGCATTAAATTAATTGGCGCTCATCAAATAATTTTTAAGCACTAATTACGCGTCAAACGATGAAAAATTCCAGGGCCAAAGAAAAGGCTCCTTTCAAGGACTTGAAGCTTTTGGGTAAGGTGGCCCGTTTTCGGGTCGCTCAATTAATTGTTACGACTTTATTATGGAGATAAGTGCACGGCGTCTTGGCCAAGACAAACAAAGGGTTCTAATTGGCCAGCCGCAGCCAGGATAATGCCAGGCAGACGTTTACGCCCCAGAGGGTTTTTCCATATTTTTCTTTCGCCTTTTCCGGCCTTTCCCTTTCCAACGTGACTGTAAAAAAATCTGTTACAATTAGTTAAGCTTGAGCCGGCGGCTGGCCGACGTAAATTTTAAGATTATTATTTTTCACCACAACTTTGGGTGCTTTTTCGGCGGTTTTATCTGCAAACTGATTTGTCATTATTTTTAAAGGCGAAAGGGTCCCGCAGATTTATCAGGGAATTATAAGCCTTAATGTCGAGGGGTTTCTTCTGGCATCTAGGTAAGTCATAAGGAGAGTTAGACTGTGCATTTGAAACAAAAATGTCAGAAATCTAGCTGCATAACCAACAGCCAGAACCAACTAGCGGATATAACATTTAATTTACAAAGTCATAGAAACATGGATTATGGTCCAAACAGTCGTTTAAGCGAATCAATTTCCTGCATTGGGACGTTTCCCAACTCACAGCAGGATTCCTTTAATTTACTCCCCAAATTGGTCATTTGAGGTTTCCCCTAAAAACTTTGACGTTAACCAATATCGATTTAATTTTATTTCCACTCATTTAGCTAAAAGCGTTTCAGTAAAAATGAAAATATTTGCCCGCGATTAAATTAAAAAAAGCTGGAAGAAGAAAAAAGTGGGAAATGGGGGAAAGTGGGAGAGAGAAAAGCATTTTATGAAATGAATGCACTGACACTCTGGCCTCGCCTTGGAAAATTTGAATACATTACAGAGGGTTCTGGGCAGAGGACTAGGACTCCAGGACTCCCTGCAAATAGACCGCCGGAGCCGCCCCTTCAGAAGCCCCGGCTCCCCGCCCCCTTTTTAGCCAGGACGACGGCATGACAATGACACAAAAGCCGCGCACTTAATCGCCGCGGATCACATTCCGTAAAAACCGCGACGATAAAAATTTTTTACGCTCCATTCTTGTGTACTTAGTGGAATGGAATGGATGGGAGGGGAAGGGACTCCACCCCACCGCCCGTGGTGGTTGACCCGCCTGTCCGCAATTTCGCTGGAGACATCTCTGTCCGGTTTCCCGCTTACCAGGAGAAAATCAGATCCGAAATTATTTTCAATTTGTACGCGATTTATTTTTATGTCTTTTTTAGAGAGCCCTCCTGCTCATCAGCCGAGCTCCCAGTTTAAACGATTTGTAAACATTTGAATTGGATTTTCGGCCATAAAAATCGCTTGTTTGCGACTTTATCTCGAAGTCCGGGCTAAGTTGTGGGCATTAGTGCTATCATAAGTAGGCGAAGTACACCTATTTGTTTCCGTAACTCAGCCCGGAGGTAATCGCCATGCATTCCACTTCACTGAAGTCGCTGGGGGGTCGATTGGCCGCCGAGGGGGTTGCCCCCAACAACTATAATAAATTAATAAATTACCGAGTTTTTGCATAAAACACAGTTTTACTTATCAATAAGCCGGGCCAACTGCAGTAATTACTAGCCAGGTTCAGTCGAGGGTGTTGCCAAAGACAAATGACTGTAAAAATGTAAAACTAAGCCCAGCCAGACAGCGAAAATGTCATAAATTATCATCACGCACGGGCCGATTGCCGGCTACTGATTCCGACTTCTGAGTTGCGCTCCGGTGAGTTGCATAAGCATGCAGGCCCAGTACCTTCTCGGTTTTTATATTTTCTAAAAGCTTAAGAGACCTGTATTAAGTGCACTATTAGTTCTTTATGCGCATTCCGAAACTGTCTATTTTACCACTTCACTGCCTAACTGCATATTTACACATTCACATCAAGACTTCTCAAATTACTACGTTCCAATATATTTAAATTTTTTTTAAAAACGGGTATGCCTAAAATAATTTCCTGTTGCTTCTATTTTCCTAATCTGCTAATGGCGAGATCATTGCTGTCAACACTCAGTATTAATATCAAGGACAATAATTTATTTAAAAATCCACCTACATGTTCAAATTTTTTGATTAATGTTACCGAGGCTCGCCGAGGCTTTCACATTTAACGGCATTTAAAGGAGCGTGAAAAGTCAACAAGGACGCAGGGAATCACATCCACACACTCACATGATAGCCCGACCCCGGTTAACCCCTGTAACCCTCGATGCGAGTGTGATTTAAATAAAACTAATGTTTGTGTGAAAATGGATTTTCTGTTTGTCATCGGCTGTTGACTTCCCCTGTGTTTTATATTCAAACGGCGAGCGGCAGGGCCACGGGATTTCTTCCGTTCCTGCTCCTGCTGCTGCTGCTGCTCCTGCTCGAGGATGTATTCAAATTCGGCGGCAGCGGCAAACAGATTTAAATTCGCATACGCTTAGCACGTGAACGTGAATCCTTGAGGACGACTGGCAGGAACAGCGACAACGACACCGCTTTCCGCCGAGTCATGCATCATATCTACAGCTGCGGAAACGCCTGGGCTGGGAGGGGTTCGTCCTCGGGATAGGACTCGATTGGGTTGGGTTCGGCTTGGGCTTGGGTTTGGGTTTGGGTGCGGAGTTGGGGGTTGGACAGAGCTGAAACTGAAACTGAGACCGAGAACGCGCGTGGTTGACACGTGATTCCGGTGCTCGTAAATTTTCAAGAACTTCCCATCCTTTCTAGTGCGGCTTGTAGTTTTTAATTTGTGGCTTGTTGGGCCCTGTTAGCAGTTATTATTTATGCGATGAGCGGCGAGATAGCGAAAGTTATGGGATATTTTTAAAGCGGATATTAAGTTAGCTACCTGTGATAAGGACTGCAGTATCTGCGAGCCACGGCGCACTTGCAACCCCAAAAAGCGACGCAGGGCGGAGAGAGCCAAGGATGTCACTTGGGGATGCTTCTCTATATATGTATCGACATGGGTTGGGAGGCTGCGAGAGTGAGCGAGTGTCACAGCATCATCCATCATTTTGGACTTGACCTTTTTTGGGCTAAGCTCCCGTTTAAGGCAGACTAAAGGCGAATCTTTAATTTTGTATTTGCCATCTATCGCAGAGTGAGATACGGGAGGTGCATATGTTACGTCCGAAGAACTCAAAGATTGTCCGAGAGGGCGGCACAGCAAATGTCAGACAGACCGCATAAGCGACTCTCTGGGAAATCTGCCTTGCAAGGTCCCATTGCGAGCTTTTCTCCACACACATGAAAACATATTTTCCCAGTTGGTTTTCACTTTTGTGTCGTGTTAAAAATGAATTTGTCATCTGTAAACGGTGACATGTTTGCCAAAAAAGTAAATCTCATCCACTCTCCACCTTTTCGATCGCCTCATGTCTGGCAAAGTCCGTTGGGCAATACATCAATTGTTGTTCGGTGGTTGACTTAACTCCTGAACGCAGTTAAGTCCAAGTCCCTGATTGATTTGCATTGAAAATCGTGATTTTAATTGACATGCGATGAGCGCAGCAATACAACGGACCAATAATTATGTCAATCTGCTCGGCTGGTGATCGATGGATTCTACTGAAATTGGATGAGGATTGATTTTCAGGCGAACTTTTTAGAGGGTGGACATCACTGTACTTAAAAATACTATTAAACAACTGATTTGCTGGAGTCATCTCCCTATGAAATGTTGTCAAGTTGAAACAGGCTCAAAAAAGTCGAAACTATTCATTTCCAAAATATTTGTATCTTTTTTGCGGCTGGTCAGACGTGCCGAATAAACTGGAATTATTGAGCACTCGAAACACGATTGTACACAAATGCAGATTATTTTTGGTGGCTACAACTCTTTTCGAGTTATTAATTGAAATTCGTACACAGGTCACATAAGTGGAACAGAACGGGCCGAACGTGCTGGATGTAATATGCCATAAAAATAACAATAAGTGGGACAATTATGAACCAATAGAGGCGAACACACAAAGCTCGAGGGAGATGGAAATCGTGGGGAGTGGAGTCGGGCAACATGGTTCCCTGGGCTTTATAATGGCCCCGAATCGCTTGGCTTTAATTCGAAATGGGTGGCCGAAGGTGGGCCAAAAAGGGGGAGTGCGCGGCAGGTGAGCGGTGGGTGGTGATTATTATAAACGCATCGTTCAGATCATTGGCCAAATGGCTTTTCGAACAATTTGTTGCTTCGCTGCTGATTGAATGCGGGCCTATACTGCGGAATGGTGTGAAGAGCGTGAAATTGATATGCAATTAAAATAATATTTTTCCAGCCGAGTGAAAACACTCATGATTATTGCCGAGCCGTATAAAATAATTATTGATATCTCTATATCACGTATAGATTTTTATAGCCAACAGCTGTGAGCGAAATGTGCGCAAAATAATGATTTCCTTTGCCTCGAACGAATTTGGAAAAATAAATGTATACCTCGCATTAAAGCCGAGTTCAAGGACTTTCGCCAGCTCTATTTTCTTCGCTTGTTTTTTAAATTTCTAGAAAGTGCAAAGGGGATAGCAGGCGGAGTGACTGCTGCGGTTAATGGCTTTTGAATGCAAATTCAATTTTATCGCACTCTGTTCACTTTTTAATAAGATTTCCACCCGGCCCTCCTCCTCCTTCGACTGCGGGCGAAAGGTGCACTCTGTTGGAAATGAAAATTAGTTGCAAGAGCCGAAAAACAAAAAAGAAAGACTGGCGAAGAAATGAAATGAAAGGCCAGAGACACGCGACTTGCGACCTGCGAGAAATGCTTTTTGGCGCCACAAGCAAACCTGAGGTTGTGTTTTACACTCTAAAAAAAGGATTTTAGGAACTCGACTTAGAAATACCTAGAGGTTTCCACATCAATTTAATTTGGTAAACTACCAAATTAATTGCTTTTCAGTAATACTTTTTCGAGCAGCCAAAACCTGAACGCTTAATTAAAACAAAGAATTAACTATATTAAAATATTAACTAATTAATCACTTTTTATTGTGAACAAATAATTTTATTATTTATACTTCCGTTTCGCAGTTTTATGATTTTAATATTAACTTTGCAGGCATTGTGAGTCTTTTCTTAAATTTAGGTCGGCCCTGATGTTTATTCCGTAAACATTTTTACGAATCTTTGAATATCCCTTCGACTTTTGTATGATTTAGGGATTCAAAGCGGATGAACTCCGAATTTTCATATTTTTTTGAGTGCTTTTCTGCTCGAGGGGCACTGCCCACAATCCAACAAATTGCGTTTCGTCTGCGAGAGTGGGTGGGAAAACTGTCAGAATGAATGAGTAGCCCGGTCACACCTACTCGCTGTCAGTCAGGCCCGAATTCGCCCCTGAGCAGCCCCCAGATGGAAATGGCAATGGCAATGCCAAGTTCCCCAAGCAGTTGCCTTGAATCGGACCTGGGATCGGGAATCGGGCAAAACGAAACTTTAGACTGCAAAATGTTCACGGACAGAGACAGTACTCGCAGATGGATAGATAGCTCACCACATTCTTTTCAATTAGGTAATGGTCTTTGGGAATGCTTAGAAAGTGTCTACAGGGTACTTAAAGGTGGGAGCAAGGGGAATTCTTTTGTGGGAACAAGAAAAGTTCAAACGGAGCGAAAGAATAATGGTGCTTGTTCAAAAAATAAGATACGGTTTCAAAAGTAAGAAAACTAGAGATTTCCCGAATAAAAAATATGTATTCCCTAAATCAAACGGAAAGGCCCCATGAGCTTGAACCGGACGTAACTGCAGCTCCTCCCATTAAAGCCAGTTCCATCTTTAACTGAAATATCCGAAACGGCCACGCAAAGTGCCAGTCATATTCATGAGCTTCGCATCAGCTGCATATAGAAATGGGAATGTTCGCTGATTATCAAACGAAAATATTTGCTAATCACGCAGCTGCTGCCGCTGCACGAAAAATATCAAATATTGCTTATGAAACTGCATAGACTTGGCAGCAGTGCGAAGGGAAGGGTGAGGAGGACAGACTGGATCCGAGCCCAACCCAGTAGGAATTAAGTTCCAGGCTAGACGCTATTATTTCCGACAGCATGATTTTATTTGCCTTTCCCCATCATCATCATCATCGAAATCCAACCCCTTACTTGGGACCTCCTCCCCTCGGAATAATAGACTTCTGAGAGAAGTTCGGCGCTTCCTTGAGACTTTCCTGGCTGGGATTTCCTGCTTATTTTTTGCCATCGAAACTTCTCAATTACGAAGTTGGGTTCCAGGAGCGAACTGGGCAACCGTGGGGATAGGAAGTACTGCCACTTGACCGCTCGTTACGTGCTGCATGTGTTGACCATGTCAAACCGGCTGAGAAACTTCCGCTTGCCGAACTTTGAGGTTAATTATTTTCCACTCTTGATACAAGCCAACTTCGGGAAGAAAGTTTCCTAGCCAATATCATGTAGTTATATACAGTTGGCCACTCCGGAGCAACTTTGTCACCAAAAAAGATATACAAATATGGGGTCTCTATATTTTAAGCCGACCTCCTCTACTTTGAAGCAGTCAAGTATGCTACTTTGCAGGTGAATGGAGCCTTAAAATATTTACACACCTCAATAAGCATTTAACGATTTTCTGGTGCATCTCGATGTGTGCCGTTTATGGTCATGTCTTTGCTTAAGCTCCTATTAAAGCCGCGAGTAAGAATTTTAAGTTTCAGTGGCGGGCAGAGTTAAAATATTCTTGCTCCATTAAAATCTCCAGGTGGTTAATAGATATATTCATATCTATTATGTCTTTATATAACTTTTTTACATCAATATCAAGAGGAAGAAATAGGTCTTCAATATTTTTAAAGGTCTAAAGAATGGTAAATTAATCAAATACGTTAAATTAGGTCATTATTTTTTAAACAAAATATTAAGTTAGTTTATAAAATACTTTCTGTTAAAGTGCACTCCTAATTAGAACTCCTTCCTTTCTCGTTTCAGGTGATAACTCGATAAGTAAGTACTGACCGCTAAACAATTTCTCACCCAATGCGCAATACTTAAAACCACAACCCATAAGGTTCTCCAATTGGCCTAAACCTATAAAAAACGACAACATTTTGCATTCGCTGTGGGAGACTCCTCAAGGCGAACCCGTAATTTGAGGGCCAGACCGCAACAGCCTGATTAAGTCTTATTATACCAATTTTGGTCCAGCCCACAGGGATGTGTGCAAAACCGCAGAGCGCGAAATGTGAATTTCAATCATTATTGTATGGCAATTTCCCTTGAAAATTTGCTTAGCAAAATAATTAAATCGCTTCTGCGGAAAGATCTTCAAAGCTACGACGACCATTTTGTGTATCGAAGTCATCTAGAGTAAGCCGAAAATCAACCATAAAACCGAGAAAAAACAGGGCCAATCAAGCGGCGACCATTTTGGGACGGTTCAACGGAAACGTCGCTTTTTCATGTTCGTGACCAAAGTTTAGGTTTTTTGGGGACGGGAAGACAACGGCGCAAACACGGCCGAAAACAAAAAACGCAGACAGGGAAAATACATATTTTACCTGAATTAAATTGAGTAACAAAACACGAATGTTTTTATACCTGTGAGTGTGTGTGGGTATATATAATTTAAGAAATATATGTACCCAATCTTGTTCGTGTTTTCGTTGTTTGCTCAAAAGGAGAGGGCCACGAGCACGCTACCAGTCCAAGTTGTCCCAAACCACCACGCGCACACACCACCACTCTCCGAAAGCCTCTCACTCTCTTCTGGCTTTGTTGCGGAGGAAATAATTACATGATTGAGGTACTCCACACACACTGGCCCGAATCCCACAATGACACACTCCGCCTCCCCCTCCGAGTTCGATCAGCCCCCTGGAGTAGCAATTTTTGCCTGGTGGTGGTCGTTGTCTGATCGAAAAGAACATGTCAGGTTCCCGACCTGGCCATTGCATGCCCTGGGTTCTCCGTCCACGTTCCCTGTTCTCTGTTTGCTGTTCGAGTATGAATGAATGACCGCCATGGCGGCTTTTTATAGCGAGTGGTAGTGGTTCTTGCTGGTCTGCTTTTTTCTTTCCTCGCTTTTTTTCAATTCTGCGCTTGAAAAAATGTTTTAATTCTGTTGTACACGAAACAGGGTTGGATTGGTGGGTTTTAAAAAAATTTCAATCCATTATAAAGATTTCAATGGTAGCTAACACGCTTGAATATTTTGTTGTTTGCAAAGGTATTGCCAATATAAGATCAATTAGGCTGTGAAAAGTTCAGAAACAAGCTTGACATGAACAACTACCAGAGAGAAATTACAATGTTGGTTGACTTGGTCGTTTATTATTATCATAAAATCTTGAAATAAATTCTTACAATTTAAAAAAATTTTAAAATGCATGGATTTTGAGAAACAATTGTATACCAATTCATGAGTCCTGGTCCTGGTAAAACTCTAACAAATAATTCTTTGAAGTCATTTTATTCCCTTGGAGCTTTTCCCAAACTTATCTATCATTTCTCGAAGTGTATGTAATTCACGCTAAGCCGCAACAATGTCGACTGACGACTGGCGACGGTCGAAGGCCCTGGCCCAGAGCAATTATTGTATCGCAGGCTCGGCCCACCCTACTACCCCCAGCCCTACCAGGGACTTACCCCTTGAACCTCCTGCTGGGCCACAAATCGGTAACCACTCTGTGAGGTTGCTTGTGTGAGTGGCAGGAGCAGAGTTGAGGTCAGCGCATTGTCGTGCTGTAATTGGCTGGCTTATTTCACAGGACATAACCAACACCCACGCTGGAATGACACCAAGTGTCACATAGGGCTCATACATACCAGCGACTTCGGGTTCTAAGTACAGAGAGCTTATCGGTTATTTTTAAAGGGGTTTCCTAGTTTACCTATCCATCACATTATTCGCTTTATTCGTTTTTTGTAAGCTAAATATACATATCTATATTTGCCTTATTTCATAATACATAAGCTATTAAACGTTGTGTTTCCATTAAAACAAAACAATAATTTTATTGTTCGAATGGTTCTTTGATAGAATGATGGTTCTTTAGATAGAAGGTTTTCCTTTACATTAAACCATTATCCTTCTTGCAATTTGACCTTTTCCACTCGCAATATAATTTGGGACTTCCTCGATTGCTCTTCTTGCTCAGCGCCTCTTTCTACAGATCATCTATGATATGTGTATAAGCTATTACTCCGACTTGTCAGTCATGAGGATTTCCCATTAATTTTGCCTAACCTCTAAAGTTCCGCCCCCAAAAGAAGTAGACGAAAAAAGACTCTCCCCACGCTCAGACCTTCGAGCTGGGACCTTCCCACACCATCTCCCTTGGAAGAATTTCCATCTGTGGTGCGGCGGCAGGATTAATTTCTAATTTCGCCTAATGTCCAAGTGCTGCCCAGTTCGATGTTTACATTTCGGGTGTCTCGACTTCTAATTTACCTTGATAAAACGTTCCCGTTCCCGTTCCCATGCCCAGCCCTGTCCGCGGGCTGTTTTTGTCTCTGCCCCCTGAACGTATTCGGGCCGCAGAGGCAGAGGTAGCCGGACTCGCAGCCGGATTGGGAATCTAGAGACAGGGACAGAGTCGGGCCCACATGTTTGCATCATTAATCATGACGTTTCAGCTCTGACACATTTGGCCGATCGGCGGCAGCGGCAGCGGCTGCAGCAGAAGCAACGGCAAGCGGATTGTAATGAACACGTTTTGTAAGGCAGACAGCGAGAAAAACGCGGAGACACAGATACATTTGCAGATACAGATACTCAGATACTTGGAGTCAGATACGAACGCAGACGCAGACGAAAGACATGGTCAGAAAGCGGATGGGAGACGAAGACGACGAGCTTGAGACAGACGCACGTCAGCGATGGACGTCGACCACTGCGGACGCGTGTGCACTTAGAGAAATTTCTTATGGACTTTCAACTAGCAAAGGTCCAGAGCCAGAATTGTGTGTTCCAAAAATGTTACTCCTTATAAAGGACTTTGGGTTTGGAAAAATGAGTTCCAAAAATTTAATTTTTAAAGAAATTCTGAAGAGAGGTACTTCTGAGAACATCACCCCAATATGCAATTCAAAGAAAGTTCAATTTAAAAAATTAAAAAAATAAGTAGTAAATTAGCTTCTTAGTTTTACACCCCGTTGAGATACTTTATTTTAAAGGTTCGCAGTGTATGGCGAATACCTTCGAGTGTACCCGCTGTGTGGCGAGAGACGGGAGAGCGGGAAGAGACAATGGGCCATTTGAAGACAAATATTTTCAGCAAAAAACAAAAGGAACAAAACCACCAGGCAGCCGAGGCAGAAGGCAACTCATGTAAATATTGGCCAAAACTATTTACGAAACTATTAGCTGCTGTTATGGGCAAGACTAATTGTGACGCTCCGGGGAGGGTGCGTTTGTAAGGCGGGATAAGCCAGAGATAAAGGGACGTTAATAGGGAAGAGTTTCGTAAGGATTGCATAAGGACAATAATGAGGTTTAAACGATGATATGGTCAAACCGTGGAGTAAGATGTCTACTCTCTTAAAAATGTCAATAACTATGCTGAAAAATTAAGCAAGGGTAGAAAAATAATAGCTTAACAATTTTTAAAACTGTGCAACGCCACCTAAATTTCCCACATTTTGCATTGAAACCTCGTTTCTTGAACCAACCACTTTTTTTACAAATTTAAGTAATGCACTCCTTAAAGCACTTTTCCCCGGCTTTCGGCAAGTTTCTGACTGAAAGACCATTTGTCCTTGGTATCAGCAGAGCTGCTACTAAACCAAATCTAGGTTGACTTATATACTTCCGTTTCCGGCAGCGAACATACGCTCCAACTCAGGTCGGATCCCCAGCCAACCGCCGCTTGTGCTCGGGGGATTTTTATGGCCTTCCTTTGGGGCGGGGAGAATGTGAAGCGGAGTGTGTACTTGGCGCAGAAACAGAATTTTATGCAAATATCCTAATCAAATTCACATTTTGAAGTTCAACTGTTTTATCCAAAGTTTTACCTTCCGAAAAGCCGAGAGCCAAAGCCGGCAGCGGCGTTGTCGTCGTGTGGCAGACGCGCTCGAGACTCGAAGCCACGACGATGCCACCCATTTTTAATTTATTTCCACTTTTCCACTTAAAAAAAAGGGAGGCACTCCACCCCCGCATTCCGGACTCCGGACCCGCCCACACCTTCATCCGCAGCCCGTATCCGGTGCGTGCGTCCGGCTGAGTTTGCCGGGTTTGGGGTTGGTGTTATCAGCCGCCGTTTACTGTCTTCCCTGCACTAAAAAAAGAATGTGTGTATTAAATTATATATATAAATTATACATATATATATATAAATCTTAAAAAAAAATTAATGTTCAAAGAAAATATATTTATTTCAATCCGTTGAAAATAGTAAGTTGATATAAAGGTTGGTGTTATAAGCCGCCCGGATACTGTCTTCCCTGCACTAAAAAAAAATATGGCTATTCAATTAGAATATATATATATAAATATTTTGTTACTCCAAACTAATATTCTAATCAAAATTAAGACTTTCCTGCAAAAAGAAAATATATTTATTTGAATCCGTTAAAAATAAAAAGGTTGGTGTTATACAAATAAACAAAGTTCAAACAAAAAAAATAATTTGTTACTCCCAAAATACTGTTCTAAACAAAACAAGACTTTTCTGACAAAGAGAAAATTCTTTTCTAAATAATTTAAAACATTTCTGAAATATTTACATCCGTTGAAAATTTTAAGAATTAAAAATTAAGACTGTGAACCTTTTTTTCCCGGTCAAAGCTGTTTTTTATTAAGACAAAATTAATTTATTATTATAAATGTTACAACGGCTGTCAACAAATTAGTCAAACTGATGTATTTCGCTTTTTAATGAATTTTTTCCTTTTTTATTTGTGGGTTTTCATATTTTTTTATTAAATAAGGCCATACAAACAATGATGCACTTTAAAATAATTTAAATAATTATGGTAAACAAACATCTTAACAATATTATTTTTGTAAGTGTGGCCATATCCTCATCCGCCCGTCACCGCAGCGGCGGTTGTCGCCCATATTTTCACTTATTTTCATACGCCACCCCATTTGCCACCCCCCGCAGACCAAAATCTGCATATCGAAAGCGATTAAACAGTTACCGCAACTTTTACTCCAGTGGCTTCTTAATTCGCTGCAAATTAAAACAAAGAGTCAGCTTCTGGCGGACAAAAAGGATAAAAATTAGTCACTGCGGTGACAGTAATTCAGGCGAAGGCCCCACACCCCCTCCCAACCCCTCCTCCCCTCGGCGGGACTTATCGCCCGCCCCACCCCCGCGGGCATTCGCTGCGCCACTCGGCAACAACTGTGCAACATTCGTGCCATCCTCGCCGCCGGGTGATTAATTGCAATTTAAACGGTTTCAATTAAGGCAATGCGCATCCTTCGCATCCACTGCACTGAGCGGGCTAACATTTCGGGTCCGTTTTTTCCACCTTTTGTTCGGTATCTCTACCCGCGGATGTTAGAGTAGTTCGATTTTCGCTTCGTTCGAAATGATTTAGGTAATTTTATAGGTCTATTTGGTCTTGAAAATGCTAACTAACTGTGAGATGCTTATTTCATTTTCATACAACACATTTAAAGTTCAAAGAAAAATGATAAAAGGAAATATTTTACCTTCATATTCTGTAAATTGGACGTACTTACTTGGGTTATTTTAAAAAGGCATTGGTTTATAATTAATTCAAATATTCTTATATCAACTTTAAACAAGATTTTTCAACCATTTTACAAATAAATTCTAATAAAATTATTCGATACATCTAACAAGATCTTTTTTAAGCGGTTTCCCTCTGTGACTGGCTATTTCTATTCGAATGGTTTTTGTTTTCCAACTGCTAAACAAAAACCCTGAAACAATGACTGGAAGGTCCTAATGAGAGGTGATACAATCCGTCCACTTGCATTGTGCTCCCTGTGGAAAACCAGATAATCGTTTCCAATCAGGCCATAATCGTTTCATCAATTCGCAGCAACTGCGTGAAATATGGCCCAGCTCAATTGACTTGCGCCCCGCCGAATGATATACGTCTGTGTGTCCGGGCTATGCATAAATAAGCCAAGTAAATGTGTCCGTATGTCGTGCATGCGTAAGTACAAACGTTTATGTGCGGCCCGAGAACCTTGTGACATTTAGCATATGTCGCCACCTGTGTGTAATGCCCCGGCCGAGCTACACATGCATCTGACACGACCCACGTAGGACCTGGATCGGGGGACCGGGGCTCGGAAAACCCCCGAACAGGAGGGGCGGAAAACTTTGACGGGTGGCAAGACAAAATGCAAAACTTTGGCAAAAAGCGAGTTGCTTAGGCAAATTCGTATGTGAAACATTTGGCAGCAGGCGATTTATTTAATGTCTTTGCCATAGAACAAGGACCTCGGGCGGTTCAAGGAGGCGAATGGCAGGCAGTTGCATGTTTTAGTGATTTAAATGATTTATGTCCCGGGACTTGACTCGAGGGTTAATATCGGCTTGTGAAACGCAAGGAGCAGGCCAACCGAACAGCAGCAGCAACATCCACAAGAACAACCTGAACAACAGCGGCAACATGCACAAGAACACTTATTTTAGGGGACAATTTCACTGAGAGCACTTAAAATAAAGTTAAATCAAGTGCAATATCAGATTTAAATTGTTATGAAGAAGTCTGATAACGTTTTCGAAGGTGTATTTAAATTGTTATAATAAGATTTGTTATTCTTCATTAGGCTTTTAGAATTTTGCGAGTAATAGAAGCTGAAAGAAATTAAGGAAATTTAGGTATGTTATTTTTACTTTTCCCAGTCTACATTTATTTTAAGTGTCTTAGGAGAAAAATGTGCGTATTTTTACTCGCGCAGAGATCCAGCTTACTCGCTGCCCATAACTCATTTCGAAAAGGCGGCGCTTGTGGCAAATTGAAGGCTACGCCACCAGCAGCTCCACCAGATGCCCCGGCTCCAATCCCGCAGCTGCAACCCGACGAGTTGAAGCTGAACGCATGCGAACACCGTTGAAATTCAATTATCAGCAGTGGCATCACGCATACGCCATGTTGTCGGGCCCGACGTGGTGCGGACCGGCAATTAAAGCCACTGCCGCGGAGCCGCTAATTAATTTGCATTTGCGACAGGCCAGAAAGCCGGTGCGTTCAGTGGCAGCAGCCAAACTCAACAGAAACTTAAACTTGTTGATTGGCCAACACGACAGGTTAAGACCAAGAAAAGAAGGCTTGGCTAAAAGTTGTTGGAGCCAAACACCTTACTATAAAATGTGTATTTTATTAGATATTTCGTTTTTTTGCGATAAAATACAAGTATTAATGCTTAATGAATTTAGAGCGTTTTCACAAGTGTATTATATTTCTAAATACCATTTCAACATACTTTATATAAGAAGTAATTGCAAGTGTCATACGCCTTTACGACGTGAGGGTATAAGTGGTTCGGTCACTGCCAATTAGCCAATTTGTGTTAGCCGGCAACAAAGTTGCTCGACCATTTGATCGAGCAAAGATTTATAGCATTTTTAAATTGTTTTGTGTTGTTGTTGTTTATATGCATTAAGTGGTCTGTGCTGAAAGCTTTGAAAGTAGCAAAATGTAAATACACAAAGTTAATTGGTGAGAACCCATTAAAACGAGAATGGGAGTAAGAAATGAAGCCGAGGAAGTATTTAGTAAATCTGGGAAACGTAGTATCAAGATCGTCTAGACTTAATTATGAGATACATTTAAGGCTAATCGAAGTAATAAAATAAATTGCCTTTTTTTAAGTCCCAATCGATGTAACTCAGCTGAATTTATTTATTTGGTCTTAGATAAAGTTGTAGGTATGATAGAAAGGGAGCTATTTATTTTTTTACTTGATCACTAGTAATTAATACTTAGCAGAGCATACTGGTACTAGTAAGCCAATAAAAATTTCTGTAATATTTTTAAATTTCTAGTTTTAGTCTGGATATTATAGTTCTAATCGCGCTTTCTCGTATTATCAATCTAATTTGATGAAGGAAGTGTAATGTTTAATGTGTTGTTCGATATTCCTAGCTCAATCTGGATAGTATGTACTTGGAACAAGGTTCTTAAGACGTAAAGCCATATCGTACTTTCAATCTAATTGGATGAAGGAAATTCCTCAAGTCGTGGCCACCAGCTATTACCCCCAACTCCGGCGTAAGGTTGTCCATCTTATTCTCGGTCTCCATTGCCTTTTCCACTACACTCGCAGACTTTTCGCGTTTTCCTTTTGGCATGCCGGAAGTGACTTTTGCTTTTTCTTTTTCCATTTTTTTTTCACAATGAATATAATTTTTTGCCGCCGGTTGTTGTTGCTCCGAGGGCTGTTGTTGCTGTTCGTGTTTAAAATAAGCAGAACTTGCCAAGCGATAAAAATGCCGCATCAAGAAGTGGAAAAGAAGCGACGATGATGAAGGAGAGAGCCAAGAACAGGAAAATCGCAAAAAAAGCGAGTTGAGCTTGGCGTGTAAACGGTTTTTATTTTATTTTGCTTTTTCAGAAATGTTTTTCCTGCAGCTCCCCAGTACAATGTACCTTGCGATGTGGCCGGCCAACTGGGTGGCCACAGGCCCGCAGATCTCGAACCCCCATCCATCCCAGAAGAATCCCCCTTCCCACGAGGTGACGCGGCCACTCCGAAGTCGGCTAAGGGCGATTCACTCGCGAGACAAATGGAAATGAAGCGTTTATTCAGCTTTATTGCGGCGATAAGGAAAAATGAGGCATTATTTCGTTGTTTCAACCGGAGTTCCATCTCTGGCTCTGCGCTTTTTCCAGTCACTCGCACTCCCCCAGTCCGTATTTGTATTATTTATTTGAATCCGCAAGTTTTCCATTTTCGCCCCGAGGCGCTGAGTCGGCCTGACCACAGGTCGGGTTTTCCTGCCAGGGACGCGGCAATTTCCTCGAACGTCTCCGGTTTTCTGGTGGCTGACCAGCCGTGAGTCGGCGGTTTCCTTACCCGCCCGCCTGGGAATCAGATTCGAGGACGGTGTGGTGCCCGGAGCCGGAATTACTTGCATTTAAATGTGACTCAAATCGAGCGGAAAAGAAATCAAAGAACACTTCTCCTGGCTGTAAAGATTAAAATGTTTACGACGAATAAAAATGTTTACAAATGTTTCGCCTTCTCAGTTCGATCCCGGAGTAAATAATTTTACTTTAGATGTACGTTAAGAACTATTAATTGAGAAATATTATAAGAAGTAAACAATTAATACTTCCATTTCTTAATATTGGCTAGGTACATTTATTTATAATTTTTTTATCCAAGAATTGATTCCTCTTTCAGAGTCTTAACCACTGGTCATTACCAGACCATCTCCGCCCTTCACCCAGTCCCCTTCCTTGGAAGACCATCACCCCCGAGTAAAGCCAATTATTACCCGACTACTGTGAATTTTGTTTTGGTTTCGATTTTCAATAACTCATCAGCAATAAACCGTGAAAGCGAACAGTAGCCAGATCAATCAAAGGCCAGAACTGCGTCCGCTTGGGCTGAGATCGCGATCGAACACACGTTCACACTATATTCCTACCTAATCCGGAGGGGCGAGTGGCGTGAAGCCAATGCGATCGAACAATGGATCCCATTGCCAGCGCCAAACTCAAAAGCGCCCAAAGCCGCGCATCATTAATTATGCTCAGGCATTGCCCAACAGCAAGTACAGCAACAAAGCTGGAAGAAGATCGTACACAAAAGCTGTCAGCACACGTTGATCTGTCAAACGCGGCAGCCGAAAGAAATGCCAGCGACATCGTCGGTCAGTCTCAGATATTCAGCCACTCAGTCATTCAGCCTTGCAGCCCCTGTCCGAGCCGTCGGTGCTGCCACTTGGCTCTCGGCAACGCGACGCTTTTGTTGCAACTCAAACAGAAATATTGATTAATCATAAGGAAACCAGGGAATATTTCGTCGAGAAGTCGGCCATTGCTAAAGGGGCTTCTGCTACCTCTTGCTCTGCAATTGTCGTTAGAGGTGACAGCGTGTCGGGCTTCCTGGAGACCCGTATCAAGCCTGTAGCACCCCATGTTTTATCATATGCAAACCCAGCTTACCTGTAAATAAAAAGTAACTTCAAGTTTTAAAATGATCAATGATAAAATAAATAACACTACACAAATTTGTAGATTTTAAAATCTCTTATATAGTATACTTAGGTGTGCTGTGCATTGTACTTTTGATCTTAAAGTGCCTCTTTAAAATGGCATTAAATAATGTCATTAAATGAGAACGCGCTGTCATTATAAAGAATTGCTAGTTGTCATGATCAATAAATCCAAATATTTGTTTCAATATATGAAAGGGGAGTTTTCAAAATAAATACCTCTTCATCTTAATATGTAATATTTGATGATGAATATTTGATGGTTCGAACCAGTTTTGCTGAGTTCCATTATAACACCTTCCGGAATTGCCATGTTTCCATTCAGTTCCTCCATTTTTTGTGTACTTCATTCATCCATTCAAGGTGCGTGAGCCCCTCGAAAGCGCTCGGAAAATGAACAATCACTCACCCATCTCTAACGTCACTCGTGGAGGGGCGAATCTGGGTTGGCAGTTGGCTCCAGGAGGTGTCAGACCTCAAACGATCGTAAGCTGATTTTTGGCCTTCAGCTCCGGTATTTGTCCGGTCCGCGGGGCAGTGTGCAGAGGGCCTTACAATTTACTCGTTAAATAATTTTTCATGCAACTGAGACTGAGGGGACTAATCATTCTCGTTTCTACGGCTCGCAGGCGGCACGCTTTCTTGTCCATTGTTTGCGAAAACCGGAGTGCTTTCCATGGGCCATTGTGCGGACTTCTGTTCGGGGATGCCGCAGCGGATCGGCTGGAACTAAGTATTGTCAGCACCTGAAGAGGCGGTCTCCCATGTAATCGCATTCGAGTCGAGCCTTGGTTTAGTTTTGGTATTTACGAAAATCAATTTCCGACCGGAGCGCTCTTAAATCGACATTAATTTTCCATTGACTGCGATGAGGCTTTAAGCAGTTTTTTTCCGCTCCCATTTTTAATTCGCTTTCAATCTGGCAGACATGCAAAAACATAATCCACCCCACCCGCAGCACCCTCCACCCCACGGAAATGTAAATTTACCCCACGAGTGAGCGAGAAAGCGAGCTGGAAAAGTTTCCCTCGCTGATTTTGATTGACAGCTCTTAGCATCCCTGATGGATTTCATATTTTGAGCCCGCAGGAGGATGTGACAGAAGGAGCAGGAGCAGAGCAACGCACCAGGCCAAAGTGACAGCCAGCGGGAGTGGAAACCTGGCTTAAGCGCAGGGCAAAGTTTTTACCAACAGCTTTCATTTTTCCATGGCAACCGAGAAATATCTTTTCATTTTTCAGCTCCAGTTCACCCCTCTCGTCCTCGCTCCCCGGCCAACACATGGGCTTTTGTATTCAAAGACCACAATATACAATACAAATATCGTAAATATTTACAAACTGCTGGGCCATGTTGAAAGTTTTTCAATTTGAACCGCTTTAAAGTATTTAGCTAACTCCCTTTTCCCAGAGAGCCATCTTTCATCTATGTCGATTCATTTTGAAAATATAAAAATGGAGAGAAAAACTGAATAAATCATTGAGGGAAAGGCCAATCAAAAATATGAAACATATTAAAAAGACTGACAATTTTCATCATTGTTCAATTTCAACTCTCTTTTACTTGCTTTCAAGCTTAATGGCTATTTGATAAGAGTAAAAACGGAGGGGAAAAAAATTTAGTCACACGCGTTGGCAAAATACAAAATAAGCTTAAGGTTTGTACAAACATAATGCCATTTAATAGTCGGGCTGGAAATGTTTGTCTTTAAAAATTAAATCAACTAGTTTTCAAAATATGGGGTTTAAAATATTTCCAAAAATTTTCTAATATACTTTCTTGAAAACTATTTTTTAATATATACATTTAGCAATTTGTTTGTTGGAAAAGACATCTACTTCAAAGTACTTAACTCCAGCTTGTATACAAATCTTAAACAAAATCATTTTCCACAGAATGAATATTAAAATTGCAACTGATCTCAAAATAGTGCCATCGTATGTGGAGATGTTTATTTTCAACGTGATGAAGCCAATTACTCAAAGAAAACACAAAGCCACACAGAAGGCTTGCAAATAAATGTGTCTTCTTTTAGTTTTTTGGTAAATATTATTTAACTTACAAAATTGGGTTCCAAAAATATTTAAATATCTAAAAGTAAGTAAATTTGAATTTTGTGATCTCTGACCTTATATTCCATTCACCCAAAACATTGTAACATTAATCAAAAATTTTCACACCTCCAGCAGGGCAAAACACCGACCTCTCTCCATTCTCCTCCCGTCCTGATCAACAATCCTGAGGGTTTAGTTTCGTTGAATTTATTTTCCCTGTTTGTGTAAATGTTTCGTATTGTTGACATTTGCTGGTCATGAAAAGTCATTAAATATATTTCTCTAATTTATCTTTCGACTGTGGCAGCTTCGGTCGGTGGTGGTAATGGCATTAAAGTAAGTTGGGCAAAGTGAAAAGAAAGCGGAAATGTTTGTCTGGCCACCAATGCTCGGTTGGGCCTGGGACCTCTGCGGCCTGGTCCCGACCACGACCACCCACCCTTCAACCCTTTTCCTGGCCGCTAATTAAAACTAATCCCGAGGAAAGGACCTAGCCATTCGGGGTGTTGTTATGCTTTTCGCATAACTGTCAATCAGGCCCACAATTAAATGATTGAAGACACTTAACTGGGTCTTCTTAGCCCCTATACATTTCAGCTGTATCCTGAGCAATAAAATATGGATAGCTGGTCGAAGCTTGGTTTTTCGTTGGCCCGAGCTGAGTTGAGCTGGTTTAGTTTGAATGCATATCAAGTGGATGCAGATACAAAATGTTTTCATGAGAAATTGACTTTTTCCATTGCTCCAAAGACGACGTCGTCGTCAGATGTCTGTTGGCTGTTGTCTTCCTTTGGCCGGAATGATTAATGGTTCTGCTCTTTGCGCATTCGTCGGCCCACACCAGGGGCCACAAAAAGACATCCACATCCACATCCAGCATTTGTTGCTCCGGCTATATCTGTATCTTTTTGTGCCGCCGAACGAGAATTTCTACTGCATCGCGCATCAGCATTTGGCGTTTCAGCTACTGAGCCGCCGCGCCATTGTCTCCCAGTTTTTATTGTGGCTTCCCCGTTTTCGATTGAATTCTCCTCGGTACTTGCAGATACTTAAGCTCGTCGCCTGGCCTTTAAAGTTTCAGCCAACTCGTTGTCGCTCAACCGCAGAGCGCTCACGTAATTTAAGGCCAAGTCAAGGCGAAGTGCCCCGTCCCCGGCTAGACCGACCGAAACCTACAAGATAAATTGAGGTCATTTTTTGCCAGTGGCCACCTTTGGTCATTCCGGGTTCGAGTTCGGGTTGTTTTGGGTTGGGGGCTTGGGCTCGGGTCTGGTCCGGGTCCACCTTGTTGACCGGCCACAAATGTCCTTAATGTGCATCCTTATGGACTGCGGTCCTGTGCAAGTGGTCGAGATGGTCGAGCCCAAAAAATGCCGCTCCCCCCAACTACTTACGTAAGTATTCACGAGTAGTTAGCGCTAGGCAAACAGCCACGAGTGTACCATTCATTCTGCAAATTCCCCGGCAAGTGAGTGGGGAGCGCATGATTTAGATGGCGAGGTGGGAAGAGTACACTGAAAGAACGATACCGACCAGCAATAAAATTCTTCACTTCGATTTCTTAATAAGGATAATTATAGGGACGAACTTTGGTAATCTTTATGTGCCCTGCTTGGACATCAACGATTGAGGATATACACATCAAATGTTGAAGATATTCTTTGATAACAGAATTAAATATTTCAGACCTATTTCTCTGCGTGCACTGATTATAATATGCGTTTTAAGCAAAAACAGGGAAATCCTGGCCACCTTTGACCATTTGTGCAATTGTTGCAAAATTTTCGCTCGTTTTAATTTCAGCCCGAAGGAGCGGCAAATGCGTTAAATGTTCCGCTTTTGACCAAACTCTTTTCCGCCCCGGCTTCTTGTGTTTTTTGCTGGCCAAGTTCAGCCCGAAATATAAACATAAATCCTGCCCTTCAGCATGAGAGGTGGCGAAAGAAAGGTCCTGTTGGTGGACAACGAGTGCGTCTAAGTGTTAACATGTAAATGATGCTGTTGAAGCAGTTAATAAGTGCATGCCAGGGGCTGTAAATCATCAGGAGCGTTTCCTTTCCGTCTGCCAGGCCATAGAAATTAATTTTATTTGCAGACCTGAGCGGAGATTTACGAGCAAATAATAACCAAGCGATGATTGCGGGCATTAAACTTAAGGCTTTCCTTACCACCCACTACCACTGCCACCGTAGAGTGTCATTTCTAGTACAACCTAATCCAAAGGCAGCTGCGAAGTATCCTTCGGCCGTAGTTTGCTGATAAGTTTCCATCCTGACTTTTCCGGCATTTCATCCATGCTGATGACATTTCCAATGTCTCCCCAGGCCCCTCTAGCCATGACAAAACAAAATTCATTTTGTAATTTCCAAGCCACCTAGAAAGGGCCAAACCAGCCAGCTGTCATTTGGGGAGTTGGGCGGATGGTTGGCTGGTTGGCTGGTTGGCTGGATGTTTGGATTCCATTTTGACCAGGCTGCAGAAATTGCACTCAACTTGGCAGCCTTGCGCCCACCGCCCCTGTGGCACTGCCACGCGCCCCGCCCTCCGCCCCCGCCTCTGCCCTCCGATTCGGGTTTAGAAAATTATCTTTTTGCTCGTCGTCGCCAAAAAGGAAATCATATTTTCTGCTTTTGTGCACTTTACTTTTCAGTTTTCGTTGGCTGCCGTTGGCTGCTCGTAAACAGTTTTCGGGTGCAACTTTTGTGCGAAATTTATGCTTTCATTCCGTATCTGTATCTGGGCACTTTTCGCACAAGTACACGCGACTTGGGTCCGGGAGAGCGGAGATGGGGAGTGGGAAATGGCCCTCCTCCAGAAATGTTCTCTCTGTGTGTGGTGTATGTGCCCCACCAGGTGGTGTTTATGGCATCCGCTCTGCGAGTATTGATGAAGGAACCCGGGCTTGGGCTCGGGCTCGGGCTCGCATCTGTAATTCAATCAGTGTCTATGTCTGGCTCCTCGTCCTGCCCCTCATCCTGCTCCTCCTCCAGGGCCCCTGCTCCTGGTCCTGCCAGGATCCTTTTCCTTTCGCCATTTGCCGCTATTGAGACTCTGTTTACGCAGCTCGTTCAGCTGGAAACTCCGTGCTTGTTGCCAAAAGGCAAAGTGGCGAAAAAGTACAAAAATATTTTGCAATCGCATCAATGCAAATAAGGTGGCAGAAGTTCGACGGCGGGCAAAAGGTAGCGAAATGTTCAGTTTCCTCAAATGATATGCGCATTTCTTTACTCCTCAATGCGAGTTTTATTTCGGGTAAATTTATTTTCGGTGATTTTATGTCGCAGGCCGTTGGAGCAGAAACAACTTTGCTGATCTCTATCATTAGAACTCAGGTTTGGCAAAAGCATCTAGGGCGAGTTTAGTGGGTTTGATTTTTGAAATAAGAAGTGGTTGAAATAAAAAGCATTAGACAACGTGTAAACAAGCTTACCATACTGTAATCAAATATTACTCGATAGTATCACATTTTTGATTTTATAGCGATATTTTTACGCATCAAATAGTTCCCACTACTTTCTTTAATTAAGAATTATAATTTTAACGAGGCTTAAAAATGCTTATTTCTTTAGGTGAATGCTATTAGTAGTATACTCCCTTAGATATTTTGGAAATAGCCCATTACCCACTTAACTAAAAGCTTTTTTGACCAAAAAATAAAATAATCTTCTGTTTGTTATTCAAATTAAGTTTTTCCCTCGCTCCGCCTGGAAGCTATTTTCCACCGGAGCTGCTGGCTCAGGCTTCTGTTTGGAAGCCGAACTACTCGAGAGCCCTGCTGAGGGCCCGTCTTTCCCTCACTGATTGATTGATTAGATTTTTGTTAATTACTTAACGCTCGAGCTGCGAGTGTCGCGTCTCAGCGGCGATGGAAAAACGCTCGAGACGAGGAACTTACCGCGCCAGCAGCTGCACTTTTCGGCAGATATGCTGGAGAGTCCTGAAAGTTTTCTTATCTAGTTGGGCGAGTTTCGCTGAATTAGTTATGCCCCTGACGAGCTGATAGATTGATTACGGGCGGAGATAGAGAGGTGGCATCCTTGAAGCCCGCTCGCACTGCGAATATGTTGACGTATGTACCATGGCCACGCCCACTCGGGGACATGTTGGAGGGGAAGCCCCTTGACGAACAAACACAGAAAAATCGAAAAAATTCACATTCACTCTGCAAGTCTCTCAAACGAACAAAATGCAATTTCTCAATTGCAGCTGAATTCGTTCCAGAAAACGGCCTGCCCCGACGACTCCGCACCGCGTACACCAATACCCAGCTGCTGGAGCTGGAGAAGGAATTCCATTTCAATAAATATTTATGCCGCCCAAGGAGGATCGAAATAGCAGCCAGCCTGGACCTTACGGAGCGACAGGTGAGTGCTCCGCAATGCAATTTATTCCGCTGCATTCGCACATGGCAGGAGGATTCCATTATCCCGCTGACAAATTGCTCCCTGGCAGCGGTTCGTGGGGAACACAGTGCTCCCTCCTCGATTTTCCCACTTTTAATTGCACACACCTTGACGGCAGTCGAACTAATCGCATCTCCGTTGCAGGTAAAAGTTTGGTTCCAAAACCGCCGCATGAAGCACAAGAGGCAAACGCTCTCGAAGACGGACGACGAGGACAACAAGGACAGCCTCAAAGGTGACGATGATCAGTCCGATAGTAGTAAGTAAAGCACCAAATCCATTAATTGTAGTCTTAGGTTAAGAGGTGGATGGGAAATATCGAAAGTGCTCATATATTACCCGGAATATTAGCGAAAGTCAATGAAAATTTACCATAGAAATGTCAAAAAACAGTACGAATCCAAAGTGTCTGTAATATTTGGTGTTAATTATAAACTTTATAAGGACTGTGACCTGAAAGAATTCAGACACCAAAGAAAACTGTACCAAAAGTTGAACTCGCTCTAAGAGTTTACCAACAAGTTGTTCCACTTTTACTTTTTCGGTCTTGCACGGCTTCGTTTTTGAGGCTTTTACTCAGAAGTAAGAGATGGTGTAGCTTATCAATCATTGTCAGAGGCTGGGATGGGACGGACGACTTTTGGCAGGGCGGCCCTCGGCGTGCAAACCCCTTTCGCGTGAGAGTTCCGACTTTGGTTCTCGTCCCCGTCCAGCACTTACGAAAACAAATCATCAATATTCGTGGCCATATACCTACTGATTTGCTTTTATCTTACCTTCCCGTGAACTGCAGACTCCAATTCGAAGAAATCGTGTCAAGGCTGCGAACTGCCCTCCGACGATATTCCCGATTCCACGTCCAATTCCCGGGGTCACAACAACAACACGCCGAGCGCCACCAACAACAACCCGAGTGCTGGAAGCCGTGAGTTGGGCTAGAGAAATTGGTAATATCTTCAATAACACTTCCATATCTTCAGTGACACCCAACTCATCCCTGGAAACGGGCATCTCCTCGAACCTGATGGGCAGCACCACCGTATCCGCCTCGAATGTGATCAGCGCCGACTCCAGCGTGGCATCCAGTGTCAGCCTGGACGAGGACATCGAGGAGAGCAGCCCCATCAAGGTGAAGAAGAAAGACGAGGGACAGGTGAGTGGGCTACCAAAGCTTTAGGGGGAAAGGAAAATGTTCCTTATTTCTATGAAATATTTTCAAATGTTTTTAAAGGGGATTGTACATTGAAGAAGGATTTTTGGGAAACAGTCACAAACCATAACATTCATCCAAAAATTTGATCTGGTACAAAAATCATTATAAGTAAAACTCATAAATAATACATTTTTATATTATTATAACGAATATTTGCATATGCATACATCTGACATGCCTTTCTAAATCAGCAATAAGCTGATTTTTGAAGACAAAAACGTTTAGGGATTGGGCTTAAAAGTAATAAGGGCATGAAGCCATACATTTCAGGCCTATCTGGTTCTAAGATGACCTGTAAATTATATAAAAATATGTATATTCTCTTATTGCTGCCCTGCAGGTTATCAAAAAGGAGGCGGTGTCCACCTCGTCGAAGGCCTCGCCCTTCGGCTACGAGAACTCCACACCCAGTCTGGTCAGTTTTCGGCGGGACTCGGACGCCGCCGCCGTCGGAAATGCACCCGCCAGCAAGGCGGGCAGCAAAAAGCGCTTTCAGAGCGTCGCCAATGCCATTGCCACGCCCACGCCTCTATCGGACAGCAATAGTGGAAATGGAAGTGGAAACGGAAACGGGGGTGGTGGTGGCCCAGCTGGCGGCTACTTTCCAGGCTACTACCCTAGTCCCAAGCAGCAGCAGCAAATGCAGCAGCAGATGCACCCGCAACAGCAGCAGCCGCAGGACTACTACGGCAAGTACGACATCGAATTCGCCGCCTCGCCGCACCACAATCCCCACAACAAGCAGCAGGCGCTGCACGGCGAGTATCTGAGTCCCAAACCAAATGCGGCCAACTTTCACCAAGGCGCTCAGGCGCAGCAGCAGAGCGAGCAGTTTTACTACAACTACAACGACACCAACGGCAGTGCGTACTTGAACCACCAGCAGCAGCACCACCAGCAGCACCACCAGCAGCACCACCAGCAGCACCACCCACAGCAGCAGCACCACCAAAGCCACGTAGCCGACTTTGAGGCGCCCGTCAACGGACCCAGCAACTTCAACAACGGCGCCTACTACGACAACATGAGTTTTCAACAACAGGCGCAGGCCCACCAACACCAATCAGTGGTCTTTCAACAGCAGCAGCAGCCCCACCAGCAAGCAGCGATCAATCACCAGTGAGTAGCCAAAAAAAGCATTAGTTTTAAATTTAGCTCATTTTTATAGTTGAATAATATTTAACTCGTCATGAAAAACAATATTTACTTGCACTCTACGTGGTTTCTGTCTTAGCTATGCACATAGTACAGAACTTTCCAACACTGCTGATTTCCAGTTGGTTCTAGTCTTAGGTCGGTCTAATCTGATACCCAATCCTATTTTATTTTTTTTTATTGATACACTTGACGGCCGCATAGATGGCGGTAGCGTAGCTTAAGTGAGCAACAATTATTTTTCAAAGCAATGTATCAATGAAAAATGTTTCTTTAAGAAAGCAAGATTTTAGTTATCGATATTTCATTGTTTTATAGACTAATTTAATTCAAAAAGTATACTCTAGTCTCTCTTTAAAAAATTCTTTATGTTCTGTCATTAGTTTTTAGTTTAGTTTTTTAGCATTGTAAATCGAAAGCTTTCTAATTTAACTTAAAAACTAAACTAACTAAAAAGCTAAACTAAAAACTAATTACAGAAACCCTCTTCAAGGGTATACAACTTTAAAAAACACATAAATTGTTGCCTAGACTAGGACAAACAAAATATAGAATAGAGTAAGATATTGAAACTTAAAAGCATACAACTAGCACAACAAATGAAATATATTACACGTTACGAAACATAAATAACGGTATAAAAGTACTCCTAAGTCCAAGCAAGTGGTTCTATATAACATCAGAAATGAATGCGATAAATCAGCTTTAACTCCACTGACCTGAATTCCTCTTATTCCCGCACAGGCACATGCATCACCTGGGCCCCGGGGAGACGTACAGTGCTCTAGGACTGCAGATGGAGAACTGCGAGGGATACAACAACTTCGGCGGCGCCGGGAGCAGTGGTGGGTACTACGAGGCGGGTCAGCAGCCCCCTGGCCCCGCCACCCACGGCCACGGACACCACCCCCATCACCACGTGCAGGTGCCGGCGCAGGCGCATGCCCACATCCATGCCCACCATAATTCCGCGGCGATTCCCGGCGGAGTGGGAGTCGGACCACCGCCATCGCACATCCACGGATTCGCCCTCAACGGAGGCCCAACGGGTCAGGGCCAGGGATTCGGGAACAATGGGAGCACTGCGGCTGGGGCGGCGGCGATCAGCGGACTGGAGAACTCGAACAGCTCGGACTTCAACTTCCTGAGCAACCTGGCCAACGACTTTGCGCCGGAGTACTACCAACTCAGTTAGTTCATGTAGGAAGCGAGCCCGAAGCCAGTGTAAATACGTCTTAGCCCAATTCGCCCTGTGGGCGTGAGTCTTGTAATTCTAATCAGTGTCGTAGCCTTTTAAGCTCTTTGTCCGTAGCACATATCTGTAAATATTAAGTAAAGGATCTAGATCTAAACAGGAGCGCTGTCCCAGGTCTCTAGGCTAAACAAATCGAAAGTGTTATGATTTGGTTTTGGCTCCAAGTCGAAACGAAGGTCTATCTTAAAATTCCAATTAGAAATAAAAGATAATTCGCAATTGTATATAGTTAGAAAAATTCAAAAACTTTTACACAAGTCTTAATCAATGAAAATAAATAAACTGTGTTTTGTAAATACCCGAAGTAGCTTAAATCAAAACGTCAGATCAAGCTGTCATTGAATCTATTAACTAGAAGTAACTTTTGGATCGCTACCGATTCAAGTTTCAAACTTTGATTTAGAATCTTAAGGCACTCTCAATTATTTCAATGTTTGTAATGTTTGTATGTTTCTCTACATTTTCCATAATAGTAAACCAATATATATTATAAATACGACTATAAATATGGCATCGATATCTTTGTAAGGAGAAAGAATAAAAAACAAATAAGATACAAAAGTTTCAGAATAAAAAATTATTATAATAATAATAAGTAAGTTATTTAGAATTTTAAAAACAGTCAGTCAGCCAGTCTTTTTGAATTTTTTTAAACAAAGTTTAACCTGCTGCGGTCTTTACATCTGTGGCTTCGAATGCGTAAGTTTCTGAATATTAGCTAGGTTTTTTTTGACCCGAGGATGACGGATACATAAATCACAAATTCTTTAGAAGAACAGGAAAGTCTATTGGCTAGCAACAAGGATAAAAAATAATTTAATCGCAAATTCTTTCCTGTTCCAACCAAATGAGTAAGTAAAAGTACACTAAGTACACCAAGCACACTATTACGCTTAAAAATCGCATATATCGGATTATTAAATAATAGAATAGTATATGATAGTTAAGGTACTTTGAGAATTTCCCTCTTATGGAAATTGTATTTAAATATCACCTTACTTGTTAAGTATAAGGTATATTGTATTCGGAGAGTAGTATGACCTGATAAGGTATATATCAATATCACTAGCCGAGTCTATTTAGAAACTATGATCTTAGAGCTAGGATCTAGGTTTTAGGTTCTAGTATCAAGTATCTAGGATCTAGGATTTATGATCTAGGATTTAGGATCTAAGATCTAGGATTTCGAAAACTGTAATAGCTAGAGGTCAAATTGACTTCAGATTTCGATTCCTTAGATTAGTAAGATTTCATAGATCAAACCGTACCCATATATTTGGTTTTGTTTTGAAGTTTTTAATTTTGGCCACAGAAAGTGGTCAGCCAGCCTATAGTAGCTACAGCCTAGGCTGTGTCCAAAGAGTTTTTCGTGTGTACATGAGTTGACGGCTTTATTGTCAATTGTATGGGACAAGAACAAAAAGTCTTGTCTGGATCCCAAACAAACAAGTTTATAGTGCCCTCTTTTTACGTCATACGCGTCAAGAGGCAAATAAAAATAAGAATAGTGGCTAAAATTAGAATGGAAAAAGCCGGCTACTGAGGTCCGTTTTGCACAAGCCGAGAATTTCCAACCGGAAGCCGACTGACCACGTGCTGAAACGCAGAATTCCGTATTGCCATAGTTATATCCGTGACATACTTATATAAGCATAAATAATTTACACTTATCCGATTATGATTTATTATTCGCTGATAGGTTTGGTCAATTTCCAGAGCTGAATCGAATCGTAGCGGGTGTAGCAAATTGGTCTCTGAATGGAATGGAACGATTGAAAGAAAAAATCCAATTTGACTTTAAAATCCAAACTTTGGAATTTCAATGTCGCAGCCCAGTTCACTTAATTGACCACACAGCCATTCGAATTGAGCCCTAATGAAGCAAAAATAATTAAATTGTATTTGGATCTTGAATGAATTCAGCCCCAGGCAAAACGTATCCTTAAAGCCGGATACATTTATAGAGTGAAATGAACTTTTTAAATGACAAATATTGGTTTATTTTTAGAGGTCGTTCGTAAAACTATAACAATAAAAGGTTGTGGAATGGCAGTTCTTAGTGGTGGTAGGCAACAGCAGGAGCGGCGTACGAGGTGTAGGCAGCGGGGGCGGCGTAGTGGGCCACTGGAGCCACGGTCTTGACCACGGCAGGAGCAGCATAGTGAGCCACTGGAGCAACGGTCTTGACCACAGCAGGGGCGGCGTAGTGGGCAACGGGGGCCACGGTCTTCACGACGGCAGGGGCGGCGTAGGAGGTGTAGGCAGCGGGGGCGGCGAAGTGGGCGACGGGGGCGGCAACGGTCTTGACGACAGGGGCAACGGCGACGGCCTTGACCAGGGGCTCACGGTTCACCACGGCGTTGAATCCGTTGATGGGGTCGGCGGTGTACTGGACGGTCCTCTTGTAGCCATCGGCGTCGATCAGGGAGTACTCTCCGCGGACCACGTCGCCGTCGCGCTCCTCCACCTGTCCCTTGTTGTCGCCGGTCAGCTTGTCGTCGACTCCGTAGGAGAAGCGGTACTGGGGGTGGGGGTCGTACTCCTCGGCGGCCTTGACCACGACCTTCTGGGCCACGGCAACGGGGGCATGGGCGTAGGTGGCCACCGCGGGGGCAGCATGGTACACTTGGGGAGCGGCGATGGGGGCGTAGCCGGCACTGGCCACGGCGACGAAGGCGAGGGCGAAGACAAACTGGAGGATAAAATCGTTACATATGATCGGGAGTTGATATCCTAATTAGGACCCACCTTGAATGCCATTTTAAAGGTTTGCTTTTGGATTTGAGGGCTGGTTCTTTGCAGAAACGGTGCTGAGGGCTGAATGATGTGGCTCCTGGCCCGGCCAGCGGTTTTATAGCCCGCGCTTGCACTTTCTGCTCAGGTGAGGCAAGGTGGTTACGCTTGGCCTTCTGAATATCATGCTCCAAATTAGCGCGAAGTCACCGCTCTGCGAAGTCAACGTCGCAGGCGGCAGAGACAGCGGCAGAGGGCCCAGAGAGGAGATTGGCGATTGCGAAGTGCAGTCCAATTATTTAGAAAGGATTCGGCGGATTCGGGGGATTTCCCTTCTGCCGGGTGCCCACGTACAAATTGGTCATTGTGAAATGATTGCATCTGCTAATAGCGTTCGGATTAATCGCAGATCTTTAAAGGATGGGATTTGGGATGTGTCTTTAAGCTGGGTGGCCTTGATTCTTGCAGATTGCGTAAAGGGCGAAGTGTCTGATAATTTCGTAATGAGGCAACAATTTTCTATATTCGAACCGAAGAGGAAAATTAACAAAAGTGGATTGAGGTTCTCCGTTAGAGATGTATTACGTAACATACTCCAAATAATATTGTTCGTATTGAAAAGCCTGTTCCAAATTAGTATCTGCTAGATCATTACTTGGAAAGCTTAAGATATTTCTTGTTAAACAAAATACTCAAATTGGTATCAATTTGTAATGTCCTTTGGCTTGGGCTACAAGTTATGAGAAATATAGAAATCTTGATATTTTTAAATAAATCATTTATCTACTTTTATATATCCTTGCAAATGGTATTATGATTTAAATCAGAAGTCTGCAAGGCAGGAGACGTCTCCGTCTCCTCAGCATCACTAGACGATTCGATCTAGACGGACGGACAGACGCATTATATAAGTCGGAACCAGCCGGACCGGACAACTATATCTTGAAGCTCCCATAGGAATATACGAACAAAATTTTTTTTTCAATACTCTTTGGTATTTTCTTAGCATACATCCTCCCACGCTTGGAAATAACATTTTTAAAAATTTTCTAAATTTTGAACTTAATTTTTTTTTAAATCGGACGACTGTATCGCATAGCTGCGACAGTAAATAATATGAAACAAATTATAGCCTCGGTGTCTTTTGACATATTATCATTTTTTTGTATTTTAAAGAAATTTAAACTAATTATAATAAAATTCGGACGACTCCAACATATACATAGCTGTAAAAAAAAACGGTCAAAAAATAATAATATAATTATTAAAAAACTTTTTTTTAAATTATTATTATAAATTAAAATTAAATTATTTAAATTAAATTATTTCTTATATTATTATGTAGTTATCATTTCTTCTAGCTAACTTCCTTTCTTGTTTTAAATATTTTTACCGTAAATGTCTCTCATGAAAAGATAAGCCTAATATTGGTCCCCCTCTAAGTTTTTCTGGTCCTTTCATTCTAATAAAATGTGTATGTAGCAGACTGTTAGAAAAGAATGCTAAGCCAAGGGTCATTCAACCTTCTGCCGAAATAACCGGCACCTTTTCGAAGTTACATAGCATATATGAGATTACGAAACCGTTTCAACAATGATTTTATCTCGAGATTATTATTTCTTAAGAAGCTTAGGAAGAGATCCAACGGTCACAACATGGAAACAATAAAAAAGTATAAAGTATATAGAAAAAATATCAAAAATTAAATCACATTTTATTTTAACCATTATATGCCGATTAATTTAGCCAAGTAATTAGCCACACATTAGGCCGGGCCAAGCCCTTTCGCTATGAAGCCAGCCTTTCGCCGAAGATCTTTCACTCTTTTGGTGCTGGCGGCTTTAGAATCTGTGGCCAAAAGCATTTGCACACCCACAGAGCTTAGCGCCACGAACAGGAAGTACAAGTTATTGCCCGACAACAATCGCAGTCGAGATACATTAAATATCTTTCGCTGTCGAAAATAACGCTCGCTGTCGGCGGATTGGGCCAAAGCAGAGCAGAGCTGGCGGCTTGATTTACTATAAAAGTTGTCGATCGGCCCCAGAAAAGTATCATTCGGAGATCCAGTTCACTTCTGTAAAGAACAACCAATCAGCACTCCCAGCAAAATGGCATTCAAGGTGAGTCCTCCCGACGGAAGTCCGGGATCATAAGTTTTGGATGGAGAACTAACGATTATACCCTCCAGTTCGTCTTCGCCCTCGCCTTCGTCGCCGTGGCCAGCGCCGGCTACGCCCCCATCGCCGCTCCCCAGGTGTACCATGCTGCCCCCGCGGTGGCCACCTACGCCCATGCCCCCGTTGCCGTGGCCCAGAAGGTCGTGGTCAAGGCCGCAGAGGAGTACGACCCCCACCCCAAGTACCGCTTCTCCTACGGAGTCGACGACAAGCTGACCGGCGACAACAAGGGACAGGTGGAGGAGCGCGACGGCGACGTGGTCCGCGGAGAGTACTCCCTGATCGACGCCGATGGCTACAAGAGGACCGTCCAGTACACCGCCGACCCCATCAACGGATTCAACGCCGTGGTGAACCGTGAGCCCCTGGTCAAGGCCGTCGCCGTTGCCCCTGTCGTCAAGACCGTTGCCGCCCCCGTCGCCCACTACGCCGCCCCCGCTGCCTACACCTCCTACGCCGCCCCTGCCGTCGTGAAGACCGTGGCCCCCGTTGCCCACTACGCCGCCCCTGCTGTGGTCAAGACCGTTGCTCCAGTGGCTCACTATGCTGCTCCTGCCGTGGTCAAGACCGTGGCTCCAGTGGCCCACTACGCCGCTCCCGCTGCCTATGCCACCTACGCTGCCCCCGCCCACTACGCCGCCCCTGCTGCCGCCTACACCTCGTACTCGGCTCCCGCGGTCGCCTACCACCACTAAGAAGCCCGGCTGAAATCGACGTTGTACATAGAATTGTTGGCTTTATTATTACTGTACATTTATTTATTGACAGCACCAATAAAAAAATGCATACACGTATGTAGACATATATCATAAAAAAAAGCGAAAAGAGTGTTTTGGGAAGCTTTTCAGAGGTAAATTCCTGGCAAAGGACTCGCAGAGGTCGTTCACATCGTCCTGGGTTAGCATTATTTATGTGCTTGTTTTCATAACGAGTTCTGGCTTTTTTATGCGAAAAAGTTCACAGACATCATAGGAGCAGTCCTTGCCCGAGTCCTTGCTGCAGTCTTAGAGCAATGCAATTCCTGCGGTGCTTTTGGTGGTGCAGTCTGGTTTTTTGTACGGCGATCCTTTAAGGAGGCTGCGAGGGCAACGAACTGCGTTGGCCTGCTTGGTGATTATGATTGCGATACCCAAACGGATCCTGATCCCTCTGTCTGTCTGAAGGGGCAGACAAATTCCTGGGCTTTGTGTCGGGCATTTTCATTTGAATGGAAGGACTCGTCCTCGTCTACCGCAACGCGAAGAGAATCCCTTTGTTGTTGATGTTTGTAATATAAAACGGAAATTATGGGGTCATGACTTTACTTGCCGGGTGATAAATGGTCTTACAACTCATCGGGGAGCTGTTTCGGACGTTTTCTAGTTCGGGGCTGAATGTTCCCACAGCTTTCATAGGATCTTCAGGGGGAGCTAGACAGCTCGCACCTGTTGTTTTTTCTAAAGAACAAATCTGGGTTCTGAACCGAGGGCTCTGGAGGGGCTCTTCAAGGTCAGTCTCTGAGTGCAATCTCAGCTAGCCAACTGCTTCCTTCGTTATCACCCTTTTTCGAAGCCAAAGTAGGACTAATCAAGTGGAAGATTTCTGATTTCGGGTGCTTCTCGACGTCGATACGCAGCCAAACCCTTCTCAACTTCACCATCGTCATTATCATCCAAAAAGCAGCGAACAACAATGCAAACTGACAATGCAACCGGACAAAAACAGAAAGCACAAGCCGGGGAAAACAAAGAGAACAGGGAAAAAATCCAGAAACAAGCCCGATGAAGTGAGTTTAAGGATCGTCAAACCTCAACAGGGGTAAACAGGCTTTCGATCCCGGGCTTTCGTATAAATAGGGTGCGAGGGCTCCTGGCTGGCTCATTCAGTGTTTTGTGTTGAGTCCGAGAGGTTCGGGACCAGGAGCAGCTTGCGATCGCGCCCAGGGGTCACTCAGACCAAGAAACCATCAAAAACCCACATTTGGATACCTTTCTTCGGGATTTAGGATGCTAGCAGACACCTAAATGGCAGATACGTTAGGGTAATTATGTAGAATGTTACAGAAGTATGGCGATTTCTTCGCATACTTTTTTAAAATTTAATGTTTTTGTAACAGAAGTTTATAACCCACTTGTTAATTTCTAAAGATTTCAAAATAAACTCTTTAATTAGTGTAGAAATTAGATAGAATTCCATACTAATACTATCAGTTTTTTGCAGATTTTCTTTTCTGTATCGGCCCTGCTGCTACTCTGAATAACAACCAAAAATGATCAGGATTTTGTTTCAACCTTCCAAATCAACACCTAGTTGTTCATGATGACAGCCCGGATCCACCCACGAAAACACAGCTAGGGCTCAATCGGGGCTTGCACCTGGTCAGAACACCTATTGGCGCTCATCACGGAACATTGAATCGTTGGAAGGCCGCACAACACCGCCCTCAGCCATCCACCACCCATCCATCCATCACCCACCAAACGTCGTCTCGGCCCTTTGGACAAAATTTACATTTGAGTTTAAGTTTAGGTGTAAACAATAAACAAAAAACAACAATAGGCTACCAAAAAAAGCGAAAAATCCAATCAAGTGTTTGTATTCTGTGGGTTTTTGTCTGCTGGTCGCCAACGAATTATCCGTAATTGATCTGATTATGGGGACGTTGGACAAGAACCCTTCCACAAGCTTGTACAAGTGCCAACAGTTTATTGAACTGGAGTATGTTGTCTGCCAAAAGGTTCTTGCCTGGTAACTTTGGTAATTCATCAACAAATCTCTTCGTTGTCTTCTCGAATGCCACAACATAATTCTGTGTAAATTGTATAATTACGTGTTTCAAAACCAATTCTCCACCACTCCCTCAGTTGAAAGTTCGTACGTAACCCTCCTTGACTTTTCCTCAGCAGAGTGGTCTTAAAAATAGTCCACCGAATGTTCCCAAATATTTCATTATTCTCCTACCAGAAAGGCCGCAGAGCGAACAATAACTTATGTGTACCAAGGTCAGGCCCGGCAGCAGAGCCTATAAACTATATGTGAGCCGATTGCCACCAGATATCCAGCAAACAGTCAGCAGATTTTAGAGGTGGAAGCGCAGGTGCTGCTGATGGCGCGGTGGCTACTGCCAAAATGAGACACGAAGAAAATGGTAAGTGAACTGGTTTCTGTGCAAGTTTAATTGGCATTATTCGAGTCGCCGGCTGGACAGCGTTTACTTCGCACTGTAATCCCCGTAAACTATTTCCAGCTTAACCCGTGGTAAATTGCGCTCGCCGATGATTAAGCCAAACAAATGTCGGTGCTCGAGCGCTCAAGTGCTCGAGAGTTCCCTCCGAAATTAAGCAAACTAAATTGTAATTAACAGACGTTTTCTCAACAGTTGTCCAATAGAGACAATGTATTCGAGTTAGCCGGCCGTTGACGGTCAGCGGGCTTCCGAAGCGATTACTTTTATTATTTTCAATACAAATTCGTTCCGTTGGAATTTTATAATTTTTAGCTCAACGCAGCATTGACCTCACAGCTGCAGTCGTGCCTGGTCAGGGGTGTTGACCAGGTGGAGTGGAGTCTGCTAATTAAATTAATCCAACTTGACGGCTACCTCCCCTTCACCGGTCTAGGCCATCCCTCGGGGGATACGGATCCTGCTGCGGGCGGACATTTTCAAACATTATTTGGGTTTTAGCCGGCACTCGACATCGACACCCGGACACCCAACAGCTCAACCAATTTCCAGCAAGCACTCGGCCCGGTGATCAATCTTAAATTTTCACCGCTTCTGTCAGAAATGTGCGTAGTCGACGACATGGGACGACATCGGCATCATGTGGCTTAGTTGTCCTGGTCCGGCACCTCTCTCCAAATACCTTAAAACGTTGACAGGCAAAACCCAAAATGCTGGTTGACGAATGAGACCGAGGCGGGTGAGTTTTCTCTGGGGAAAGCTGCGAAAATGCCGTCTGCCTGCACCCGAAAGACTCCTTAAATGAACCATGAATGGCGGCACTTTTCCTAATAAAATAAAATATGTTCTAGCTTCCCATTAATTTACGTTAATGGCAAAGATCCGGTGGACGTATACGTAAGCGTTCGTGCCTTTAAATAGATTCCTCTAGCTGATATTGAATATAGTTATTTTCCTTCTGTTATTGCAATTGTAAACAGTCGCTTCGCCACGTATCTTCATCTCCACCACACTCTTGGCTGAGTAAAGGGTATTTGATAGGCATCGACCAGAGCGATTTCTCTTGCTTTTGTATAATTATCAGAATCTCAAGCCGAGTCGATCTAGCCATCTCCGTCTGTCCATCTGTTCGTCCCGTATGAACGCTGAGATCTCGGAAACTATAAATGGTGCATAATCTTTACGACCCCTTACCTCGTTAAAAGGTGTTTTTGTTAAAATAGCTGGTAGGTGGCGGCTTACAATACCGCTTTGCTGCTTATATGTACATCTCCATTTCCCTTTTGGGCTCTAAATCTGAGTAACGGATATCTGATAGTCGAGGAACTCGACTATAGAATACTTCCTTGTTTTCTGTAGATTACATATTTAAAGAGTAAATTGTACATCAAAAGTGTTTAAACCCATGTGTACTTGAGTTGTTACCAAAGCCAGTTTGCTTAAAATTAGTCCACAATTTGAGTTTCTGTTTTTTTAAACTTAAAATTATGACAAAGCATAGAAAAATAATTTTTTTAAGATCCTTTTCAAAATGAAAGAAAATTAACTTGGGCAAGCCGAAGCTTGTATACCCTTGCAGTTAAAAGAAATAATATATGTTAGTAACGCTATGTACAATTTTTAAAAATTGTTACTAGCTTCAGTGATATTAAACAAATTTCTTGATATAAATATTCCATAATTTCTCTGACCGTTTCCTTGACAGTAATATGTTCTGATCGTTCTAGGCTGCTACATGATATAGTCGTCCGATTTTGATCAAATTCACAACTAATTAGAAATTAACTAACTAAAATTTATATTTCCAAGCGTAGGAGGTTTATGTTGAGACGCACAAAGGATAAATTTTAAATATATTTTTGGAATATTTCTATGGGAGCTATAAGATATAGTTCAACGATCCTGCTGGTTCCGACTTATACGAGTATACTAACTGGAAAAGAAAAAGACTTCTGGCATATGGACGGATGGACAGACGGACATGGCTAGATTGACTCGTCTAGAGAGCTGAACAAAAATATATATACTTAATGTGGGCGGAAACGTCTCCTTCACTCCGTTGCAAACCTCTGACTGAAATCATAATGCCCTCTGCAAGGGTAAATATCCGAACAGCAAGTTATGGAGCGTGATTAGTAAACATGGAATCGCATATGATCTTCGTAACTTTTATCTAGTATTATCAATAGACATTCAAAATAATCTTAGGAGAACATTGAGAATTTGAAGACTTACAGCTGTTGCGAAGAACTAGAATGAATTTGTTTATAAAATTTAAAACCTTGTATTATTCAAAATACATTTCACCCCATTCCAGTCCTCGAAACATGCAAAACAGTCCTCTGCTGTTCTTTAGCCATACTTAATCGAATTAAATAGATTTCCCTGAAGTGGTTTTTTAAGGTTTGGGAACATTCAGAAGTCACACGGAACCATGCGAGTACTGTGGATGCGGAACGATAAGCACCGAATCTTTGGCAAATGGTTAGATCTTTAAAAAAACAAGAAAGGAAATTAACTGCGGCAAGCCGAAATTTATATAGCCTTGTAGGTTTAAGAAATAATCAACTTTAGTATCACCATGTAACTTTTTTAAGAATTGTTGCTGACTTCGTTGATATTGAATAAAAATTATTTCATTCTTATTTTTAGACTTTTATTAAATTGTATTCGAAATTCTTAAAAATATAAGAAATGTTATTTCCAAGCTAAGAAGGTTATATGTAAATAGGAAAGGAAGTTAACTTCGGTAAGCCGAAGTTTATATACCCTTGCAGTTGTAAAAAATAATCAATAATTTTATTAAATTGAACTCGAACTTCTTACAAATATAAAAATTTATATTCACAATATTATAAGATAATATGTTAAAAAGCCCCAAAGCTATAATTTGTTTCATATTATTTCCCATCAATTATCCGATCGCTCATATAATTGCTATAGTCGATATAGTCGTCCGATTTTAATAAAATTTAATTCGAAATTCAGAACTAATAATAAAATGTTATTTTTAAGCTAATAAAGTTATATGTTAAAAAACACCAAAGATAAAATTTTCATTTCATGTTTTCCGACTTATTTTCCGATCGTTTCTATGGCAACTATATGATATAGTCATATAGCCGATTTTGATAAAATTTTATTCGAAATTCAAAACACAATAAAAAATGTTATTTCCAAGCGTAGGAGGTTATATGTTAAAAAACACCGAAGATATAATTTTTCAATATTATTTTACCACTAATTTTCCGATTGTTCCTATTGTTCCTAAATTTAATTCGAAATTCAGAATTAATTTAAAAATGTTATAACCAAGCTTAGGATACATGTTAAAAAACACCGAAGATATACTTTTTTTTTTAATTTATTCCCCGATAATTCCTATGGGAGCTATAGTTGTCCGATCCGGCTGGTTCCGACTTATATACTACCTGCAATAGAAAGAAGACTTTTGGAAAAGTTTCAGCCCGATAGCTTTAAAACTGAGAGACTAGTTTGCGTAGAAACGGAGGGACAGACGGGCGGACAGACGGACATGGCTCGATCGACTCGTCTAGTGACGCTGATCATGAATATATAAACTTTATGGGGTCAGAAACGTCTCCTTCACTGCGTTGCAAACTTCTGACTGAAATCATTATACCCTCTGCAAGGGTATAAAAATTGTAAAAATCGAAAAACCCACTCTTGGTCGTTTGCTAAACACAAGCGTAAATATATTACTGGTAATAATCTGATATTATATCAAATATCAAAGTCTACTACATCAAGCATTCTTTTCAAATCTATTTCAGACGCTAAGACTGTCACTCTGTCCAATTTGGGGGCCCAACAATGGGAATAAAGTTTGCATATCGGGGGTGACACTTTTTGACACTGCCAAAGTGAATTCTGTTACACCACAGTAAACCAACTTTATTTCTTAAAACAAAACTTAGAGCAGGATGATGCCATGACTTTCAGATCTGTAACACGGCACAACTTTAAACCAAATAAACTAAATACATGTTTGATATAGCAACAAAAAATCTATTGAATCTGCTAAATAAATAATGAATTTTGTGAATTGTAGAATTTTTTTGGAAACAACTTATTTTGTGGGGAAAATGGCTTCCGGATGGCGTTTCTTATTGTATCTAACGGATCTTAGTTACCGGCTTTTTCCCTTCCAATTTAAGCACCTAATTCAATTCGTATTCCTATGATGACTGGATGGAATAGAAGTGAACAGGAACTGGTTTGACTTGCGGCCAGACGTACGTCAGACGAGATATGATCGTTCTTATAATCTCTAGTCTCATTGTTTGATTGTCGGGTAATGAGCTCGGACCTCTTGCACAACAATCGGAGTACAAAATATGTTAATTAAAACGTTTGATTGAAAGTGAAATGAAAATAAACTAAAATTAATTGATGTGAATTGAAATCGAAAATGAGTGGAGCATTGGATTTGCCTTAAGCGGTCATTGATTCTTGATTTTGTTAAACACATTATTCCATTGGGCTAGTTCTTTTTTAGGATAAGGTCTTATTTTACTATCTTAATTAAACAGTTTTTATACAAATTCCTGCTAGTCTCTTTTGTTTATTTAGGTACTTGTTTAGGCACTTATTTATACTGATTTGATTAGCTTGAAAAACCGTCATTAAACCACTAAAATTAACTTGACCGAAGATTGATTTGTGTTTTGATTCTCAAGACAATACATTTCAGGTATCAATTAAAATTTATAATTTGAAACACACCCTTTCTTGAGTATTTGTTTAGACCATTTTACTGCTTTCCCTACTTTGACAACGACCTTCAAATGAAATTCTTTCGTTACCAGCCCCCGCTCAACATTTTGTTACATCACTTGGCCGCCGGTTGAGTCACTTTCCTGCCCGTTTCGGCTGCGACCATGATTGAGCACTTACCAATGCCGCAATTATAGCTGTAAGCCTGAGAGCAAAAAGCTTCGACCTGAAAGCTCAAACGTTACTTGTCCATTTATCCATGTGAGGTGATCAGGCATCTTTTTTGGGTCATTTACCGCGGGGAGGATGGAGGAGGGGGTGTGTCTCCAGCCGTATTTCTCTATTTTTACCAAATGTATGCGCTTGTGTCAAGTGCAATGCTGTTCATCGATCAAGCGGCGATTTATTGGGTTACTTACATGACTTGAGTGTGCCCAAAAATCTCGAGCCCCCAATCTCCCAGTCCCCTCATCCCCAAAAGGTTGATCCGCGGCGAGTTGCTCGCTTAAGTCTTTTGTTTGTAACGACTCTGGCTGCTTTGTCCGCTTATTCGCCGGTCGTCTCCCATTCATAACAATAGCGAAATGGGTGTGACTCGTGGGTGCAAATCTTTTTGGGTAAATCTACCGGTCGGCGGAGAGGGAGGCATGCAAATGAATTACGATCGAAGTGATTTCTGTAAGCCACCGAGTTGAAAAGTGAAAGAAAGGCCGGCGGAGAGACAATGGGCCGGAGATGTGAGGCCAACGAAAATTTCGTCTATAAATACAAATGCAGCGGCGGTTCAATTATTATTCAAACCACGTACTCCGCAGAAGGAGGACACAGTCTCGCTTCTTTCGCTCTGCAATTCGCCCACCAACCTCAAACGCTCGCCAAATGGCTTTCAAGGTAAACCGAGGCTGATGTAATTCGCACCTTGGCAACAGACTATAGTTTTTTCGTTACCTTTACAGCTGATTGCTCTGGTCTCCTGCCTGGCAGCCGCATCCGCTGGACTCATCCAGGTGGAGCAGCACGAGCAACAGCCCCAGCTGTACCAGGCCCACCAGCCGCAGCATGTGGTCTACCAGAAGCAGCACGAGGTCCATCCCCACGGGCACGAGGTGTACCCCGACGATCCTCATCCCAAGTACAACTTCGCCTACGACGTGCAGGACGCCCTCTCCGGGGATTCAAAGAGCCAGGTGGAGTCCAGGGACGGGGATGTGGTGCAGGGAGAGTACTCCCTGGACGACGCCGATGGCTTCCGCCGCACGGTGAAGTACACCGCCGACTCCGTCAACGGATTCAATGCCGTGGTGCACCGCGAGCCCCTGGCCCATGTGCACAAGGTGGTGGCTGCCGCTCCCGTCCAATATCACCACGCCCCAGCCGCCCCCGCTGCCGTGATCAAGAGCTACTCCGCCCCTGCTCCCGCCTACGTGGCTCCCACCTACGCCGCCCCTGCCTACACTGCCCCTGCCTACTCCGCACCTAGCTACACCACCCACCAGGCCGAGCAGCCCCAGGAGCAGGATCACCAGCAGCACCACTACGCCAGCTACGAGTCCTCCGCCCACTCTCAGGCAGCCCACGAGGGTCATGAGTACTACCACCACCAGTAAGGGGCTTCAAGCCGCAGATCACCCGACAGGCGAAAGTATTATCCCGCTCCCATCCCATTAAGAGAACTCATTTAGCCCATTAACGTAGTTGTGTTGCTTAGTTTTAATGTGAATGTAAATATTTTTTAATACATTTTCGAAATATGTATGTGAACAAGAGATTTTCATGACCTTTCAGGAAACGTACCCCATCAGGCAAAAAAATATTTAAAACAGAATCACTAAGTTTAACAATCTGAACCTGCACCAAATACAGCCGAGGATTTCCTTAAGTATCTTTCGTTGGTTGATTGAAATTAAATATCTCCAGATCTTTTCTTTAAACTCATTAAGTTTTTTAATTTAGTAAAATAAATACAGTGAAAAATATTTTTATTTAAAAAAAATTGTTAAAAATACAAAGTTTCTCATTAATATTTTTCAGCATTGATATACAGATTTAGCTACAGCCTTCGAAGCTTAGCCTGTGGAATGCCAAGGCCGAGGCAATGCCATATAAAAGATACAAATACTCCAATTAATGGTTCGCAATATGCCATATCAAAAGCCCCCAGGCCAACCTGATTAGGAATGTATTCATATCAACCCTTGTTCTTCTGAGATTACAGTCTTCAACAAAACTAAAAAAATCTTCAAAAAAATAAAAAGTGCGTACAAAGAAAACAATTGGCATTAATTTTATGAAGTGTGAGATTTACATTTTAAGCAATTGGCTAGTATTTCCCGATTGGTCATGATAAGCGTGAGCAATTTAATGCGAATATTTGCCCGTGCTCGATTTTCGCACTTCAGTGGAGAGAGGTAATCGAGACCGGTTTTCGGGCTTGCCAAAATATCCGGTAGCAACAATCGCACTTTTTGCAATTTTAATGCCGCACACAAATTGAATCTCAAATTACTTGGGACATATCTGCTGCTATCAAGTCCGGCCACTATATACGTATAGGCTCTGGTGCTGACTCGGGCCCGAAATATGTGTGTCCAATTGCCGGCAAGAAATAATTTGCTCCACATTTCCCACACAAAGGTCTATCGCAACCAAATTAGCCAGACCTCTTGGCCTTTCGCTCCTCTTTGTGGCCAGCTGGGTTGTTCGGCTGGGGCTTGGCTTTGGCAACGGTTGAGTGCTGGCACTGGGGGATAATAATGGACAGCCTCGGCACTGTCCAATGCCCACCTTGGAGCACTTTGAAATCACAAAATCGGGTATCTTTTTAAAACGCCCGAGATTCGATTTCTACATTCAATGAAAAATGTAGCTTAATTAGGAACAAGCCGATAAAACTTAAATGTTTCGCAGAGAACAATTGTGTATTTTAAAGAAATTTTTAATGTGAGTTCGTTTAATCAGCTTTTTTCCTTACGTTATTAAATTTGCGGTGATCGTTATTCATAACAAGGAAGAACGCCATAGTCGACTATCAGATACCCGTTACTCAGCTTGAAATGCAAAATGAAAATGGAGATATATAAGCAGCAAAGAAATATTATAAAGCGCCACCTACAAGATATAATTTCGTTTATGTTGTATGGGCGTTAGAGTGGGCGTGGCAAACATTTTTTAGGTCAATCGAAAGGCTTTAATAAGTCAAATACATTTTAGCAAAATAAAATTTTCTAGCGTCATAAAATCTGTAGGCGCTTCAGGTTTTCGCGTATTGTCGGCGTTGGAGTGGGCGTGGCACCCCGCTAAAACAAACTTGCGTTACGTAGGAAGCCCACGAGTCTGCATGCCCAGTCTGAAATTGTAGCTCTTATAGTTTCCGAGATCTCAGCTAGATCGACTCGGCCAGTGATCCTGAACAAGATTATATATACTTTATGGGGTCGGGTATAAAAAGTAATATGTTTAATACATCTAAATCATGATATCAAGCCATTAAACAATGTATAGCAACTTGTTTTTGTGAGTTACTCTCAGCCTCACATCAGTTAAATATCCACAGCATGTATTTATATAGCAATTAATCTAATAAAGTTATCTATAACGATTGCTAATTTCGTTAGCCAGTGGATGTTTTCCTCCATTCGGCTTTAATACATTTTTACGGTACAAATAAGTGCCCAATCATGGCCTACAACGAAATGGAAAGTAAACTGATATCTGATATCAGAGGGGTGACTCTGATAAGATATGTAATAATATATTTGAAAGAATTGTGTATATATATTACTTTTTCAAAAACAAAAAAATATGTTTTCAAAAACCTCATTATTAAAATGCAAATAAAGGAGTAAAAAAAAGTAATCTCTGATACTTTTGCAACTAGACAAACCTGCTGATAATGGTATCCGTAAAAAATAAATGCATCTAAAAGAATAGTTAATTGATATGCATATTGCCGTATAATTATATTTCCGTTTTGCACTTCTGTTTAAATAATTAATAAATTCGATTTCGATGACTTGGATTCATGACACCCCATCCCTTTTTGAGGATAACAAAATCTCACGGAACTTTTTATAAAAATATGTGTGTATTTGTAGGACGCGTTCGTAAAACTATAACAAAAAAGGGCAGTGTGGGCAGTTCTTAGTGGTGGTAGGCGACAGCGGGGGCGGCGTAGGAGGTGTAGGCAGCGGGGGCGGCGTAGTGGGCCACTGGAGCCACGGTCTTGACCACGGCAGGAGCAGCATAGTGAGCCACTGGAGCAACGGTCTTGACCACAGCAGGGGCGGCGTAGTGGGCAACGGGGGCCACGGTCTTCACGACGGCAGGGGCGGCGTAGGAGGTGTAGGCAGCGGGGGCGGCGTAGTGGGCGACGGGGGCGGCTACGGTCTTGACGACAGGGGCAACGGCGACGGACTTGACCAGGGGCTCACGGTTCACCACGGCGTTGAATCCGTTGATGGGGTCGGCGGTGTACTGGACGGTCCTCTTGAAACCATCGGAATCGATCAGGGAGTACTCTCCGCGGACCACGTCGCCATCGCGCTCCTCCACCTGGCTCTTGGAGTCTCCAGAGAGGGCGTCCTGGACATCGTAAGCGTACTTGTACTGAGGATGGGGGTCGTACTCCTCGGCGGCCTTGGCCAGAACGGGCTGGGCGTGGGCCACGGCAACCGGGGCATGGGCGTAGGTGGCCACGGCGGGGGCGGCGTGGTACACCTGCTGGACGGGAAGAACTCCGGCGCTGGCGGCGGCGATCAGGGCGAAAAGGGCGACGAACTGCAAGAGGGATTGGACGGATTAGGATCTGGGGTCTATAGTGGGGCTAAATCCTCGGGGCCAACCTTGAATGCCATGTTTAGAGGTTTGGTTTGCTGGCTGCTGCTGCTGCTGGTTGGTGGAAGGCGAAGTGAACTGTGAGGGCTACTGGCCCAGCACTCCCCTTATATACAAAGATGGAGCAATTTCTTGAGCTGCTGCTGCTGCCGTCGAATCGGCGAAGTTGCTTTGGCCGGCTGACCACGCTCTTGGCGTAATTAGTGCAATTCATTTAAGCTAAATGTGTGTGGAGAGGGGAAAAGAGTAGCATTGAAGCCGTGCTCAATCTTTGTATCTTTGTGTTTTGTCATCAAAATAAGTCAATTTATCCAAGAGATACGAGCGCGTGCGCATTGGCACAACCATTGGCCTAAACGGAAAGCTTCACGAAATAGTTAATTAACTAGTAAATGAGTCATTTAAAAAGGAATTTATTTATAAGAATTTGTTTAAAGGATTTCCAAAAAGCATTCAAGCTTAAACTATAATTCTGAATTTATTCGAGCCCATATTATTTATTATTTTAAGAGAATACAATTTTGATAACTTTAAAATGTACTTGGAGGGTGTTTATTTTAATTAAGTTCGATTCTAGACTTTGATAATTCTATATTGCTTGTAATGCTTTACTAGGTAACCAACCTAGCACCCTTACCATTTTGGACTTTGACTATTTTGCCTTTGACATAATTTTAATAATTTAGTTTAATGTACATTTTGAATTATTTCGTTTAATTTTTCAAGTTATATTGCGGTATTGCATTTGTTAGTATCGTTATTACAGTAACTAAAACTAAATATTGAAATAAATACGTTCACTGAAATATCTTAAGCTTCTTGGAAAATGGTAATTAAAATTAGCCTGGCGTAATCAATTAAGTGCAGCTGGCTACTTCAAACGGGCACTTTCAAATTGACAGAACTGAAGAAGGTGCGTGACAATTTTTTCAAGCCACCATCGGCGCTCGAGGTGATGCGCCAAAAATGAATTCCAATTAGGTGTCATCAATGTCACCAAGTGGCGTATAAAATCCAATGGCCCACACTGGGTCAGACATTCAGTGTTTGGCTTTAGCCCAAGACAGCAGTTAATCAAATTAAACCAACCAACAATGGCAGCTAAGGTTTGTATTTCACACCTGAGGATAAGCGTTCCAGAGGATTACCAGTGCACTTCCACACTAAAAAATAAATACAAAATTTTGTTCGATAATATTCTTATCCTGAAATTTGCAAATGTGTAATCTGTCCAACAGATCGTTATCGCTTTGGCTCTGTTCGCCGTGGCCCATGGTGCCGTCCTGAGGACCGCTGCTCCTGTGGCAGTGGCTCCTGCTCCGGTTCCAGTTTTGGCCAAGACCGTCGAGCTGGAGGAGGTGGACCCGCACCCCCAGTACTCGTACAGCTACGACGTGCAGGACACTCTTTCCGGCGACAACAAGGGCCACGTGGAGGAGCGCGACGGAGACATTGTCCGCGGAGAGTACTCCCTGATCGACGCCGACGGCTTCAAGCGCACCGTGACCTACACCGCCGACCCCGTCAACGGATTCAACGCCGTCGTCCGTCGTGAACCAATTGCCGCCGTCGTGGCCGCCGAACCGCTGGTGAAGGTCGCTGCTCCTGCTCCGCTGGTTAAGGCTGTGGCCCCCGTCGCCCCCGTTGCGCCCGTGGCCGTGGCTGCCCCTACTCCCATTGTCCGCGCCGCTCCTGTGGCCGTCTCTGCTCCCCTGATCAAGTCAGCTCCTCTGGCAGTTGCCACCCCCTTCGTCCGCTCTGCTCCCCTCGCGGACGCTGCTCCCGCCCCTGTCCTGCATACCGCTGCCTATGCCACGCCCCTGCGCTACACCGCCCCCACATACACCATCGCCAACTTGTAATTACTCCCGACGTGACCGTTGTTTATCTTATCTGTTGTTTTGTTTCTATGATAATAAAATGTGATTTGTTATGTTAACTTTAAATGTGTTTTGTTTCGGCTCAGAGTTCTAATTTAGTTATTTTTGCTATTAAGCACTTAGAACCTTATTGGGTTAATAAATGTGGTTTACTTTTGCATTTTATTCTTAAAAAATTTTTAAAAAATTTTATACAAAAATATTGTGCACATCAAAATTTTTCTAGTTTAAGGGCTTAAAACAAAGTGATTCTAAATACTCTACAAAACGAATAGAACACCTTAATAATATTGTATCAAGGTAATATTAACAGCTGGGACCACAAAGGAAATAAAACATTTTCATAAATAAGCTATAAACCTATTTTAATCAAATGACTTGGGTTCTATACTTTGTTTTATATAATTTGTTTGATATCCTGTATATTATTTGGAAATAGAATCTGAACTTTTATTATAAAGCTATTTAATACAACCATTCCTGAGTGTTTTCCTTTTACCTTTTGTAAACAACTTGTTTCTTGAATTATCTTTTGTGATTAATGTTAATTTTTTATGAATTCTTTGAAGTTTGCTTGGGTTATCTAGGTAAGTGAAGTTTTGAAGTCTGAGAGTATTTTTAAATATTTATTCCATTGAATACTTAGTTTTTTTCTAGACCGAGAGTAAACCTCAGAAGATTATTATTTCCTCTCTGTACGTACCCATTACTTTTTAAAGGGCTACTTTCTTGACATTTAATCAGAGGAGGTCAGTTTCCGCTCTGTGTTATCATAAGCTCTCTGGTCCCCGTTGGTAACATGATACACCACTCAAGGCAGAATAGTGAAAGCAGTTTATTTGCGATTAACCTGCAGAGGGTCATACATGTACCAGATACCTGTAGAAATCCGAGGGTCTCTCCTATGACACTAAGCCGCACCACATTTGCATGTCTCTGCGGGTTGCATAAACGTATCTTTGGCCTACGGCGTGGGCAGTTGTAATTGCCCCTTTCCAGTCGATAAATTAATAAGGTAAATAGCGTAGCAATAACAGTGGAATGAATGTAAAAAGGTAAAAAGTGACAAAAATGATTTGCCCAGCAGCGAATTCATAAATTTCAATTCGTTATTCGCATTTTGCTTTTCGCACTTTTTCAGTGGGTATAAAAAGCAGTGCTCGTGGTCCAGTAAATCATTCCACATCTTCTCTGTCTTCGCAGCAGTTTACGGATAACCAACCAGCCCACTTCCAAACCCAGAGCCATGGCCTTCAAGGTGAGCGATCCCAAAAGGACACTCTTATCCCTTCCACAACTGATCCTTTTCCCCCGGCTTTCAGTTCTTCGCTGCCCTCGCCCTCGTTTCGGCTGTCTCTGCCGGAGTCCTTCCCGTCCAGCAGGTGTACCACGCCGCCCCCGCCGTGGCCACCTACGCCCATGCTCCGGTTGCCGTGGGCCACGCCCAGCCTGTGCTGACCAAGGCCACCGAGGAGTACGACCCCCATCCCCAGTACAAGTTCGCCTACGATGTGCAGGACGCCCTCTCCGGCGACTCCAAGAGCCAGGTGGAGGAGCGCGATGGCGACGTGGTCCATGGCGAGTACTCCCTGATCGATGCCGATGGCTTCAAGCGCATCGTGCAGTACACCTCCGACCCGGTCAACGGATTCAACGCCGTCGTCAACCGCGTGCCCCTGGACCATGTGAAGACCGTGGTGAAGACCGTGGCTCCCGTTGCGGCTGCCCCGATTCCAGTGGCCTACCACCAGCACCACTAAGGATCCAACTGTCTCATTTGTGGAATCTGTTGTAGATCAATAAATTGTTGAATATTTGTAAGCCCAAGGAAAACCGAATGCGTTTTGCTTAAGGCTGAGGGGTTCAGTTGGACTTTAAAGTGATCTTTTTATGGATCATAATCATTCTAACCCACGAGTTAATAAGCAACGGAGGGAGTTTCCCTAATCACACCCAATAAACGTCAATGTAAGTGCTTATTCGGCATTACCTTGGCTCTTCCTAAAGCCCTCTCAAGCATGTGCACTTTTGTAATCAATTTTCTGACGGTAATAAGTCATTATGGGCCCCAAATTGATCAGGCGTTCGCGTCCGACCCATTTTACACCAATCAACGAAAATTGGGGTAGACATCCGATCGGAAAGAAAACGCATCGATCGGAACATTTCAATAAAACCATCTGCGTCGAAGGCTTATTGAATTTAATGCATGTAATGCGCTGCGCTCTTGAAAACCAGTTAAGGTCACTTGCGTTGCAGCTTTGGCGTGGCCAGAAACCTTTCGCCAACTCTTTCGACTTTTTGGGCCTGCTTGAGAATGATTTACGCGACATTGTTGGGGCCCGAATCGGTTCTCCTTATCTGACCGACCGCCTTTCCAACGCGGACAAGTGCAAATATGCCAAGGTACTTTAAAGGGGACATTGGACAACCGACGGCGGACAGCGGACAACGGACAACGAACGGCGAGGGTTAAGGTCAAAGTCAGGCGGCATTGTTAATTACCGTTGGAGCGAACGGACTTGGCTGCCCATTTTCACTTCCATTCCCATGTTTAGCATGTCAGTACCCCGGCTAAGAGATCCACGCAGTTCAGATTTAATGCCAATGCGCATGCGCAGCCCACGGCGAGGCCCATAAAGTTAACCAGGCGAATTACAACCATGCTCGTGTCGCATTGAAAACCAGACCAGACTTAAGGCCCAGTTTACACCGGCCCCATGAATGAGTAAACGGCTTTCGGCTGTTGGGGCTTCCCTCTTTAAATTTATATTCGCTGAAACAACTTTACGGACCTTACAGTGCCCGGTGTAAACGCTTCTGGCATTGCCTCCGCCGATCTGTCGCACATTTTGTGCGTTCTCGGACGTGTTGGACCGCGGATTCGCTGTCCAATTATGCGACATTACTTCATTGTTGGCTTTTTGTGACAGTAAGTGCTGTTTTGTCGGTAGCGGTCGCCTTAACATGCGTTCTTTCTTTTGAGCCGGCCTTGAACACGGTCGTGCGAGAGTGAAAGTGCCCGTTACTTTCGGTTTCAACCATCCAGAAGTTAAATAATTGTATAATACTTTAACCTTTTTCTAAAACGCTTCCTGCAAAAGCAGCCAGAGCACTACAAATTCCAGGGATTGCCTTCACATGAAGGAAAACAGTAACATACATGAAGGAAATTATATTGAAAAAACCTCTTTAATATTTTATGAGATCATAAAAGTTGTTACATCATCATAACATAGTAGTAGATGAACTTAAAAATTTTGGGATATTTTGTGGCAGTATTGAAAATTAAAATCTAATTTCTAAATCTAATTTAACTTATTCAAATTTATCGCTAGACAGTCTTAGTATTAATTTGAAATATTGCAATTTAGTTATAAAATACCTTAGCAACGGTCAACAATAAAGGTAATTGGTAAATGCCTTTTTAAAAAAAGATATAGATATTTAAAACAACAATCTATAGTTTACAAAATAATGTGCATTGTACAAATTAATATAAAACTTCGAACTTCACATGACGGCGAGAAAACGAATCCTATATAAATACAATCACCTGCATTACTTTCGTATATTTTTTAAGGATGAGTCAACCTACAACTGAGGTTGAAAGCAAATTAAAACCTCAAGCCGAGAATATCTCATTAGATTAATTTAGCAGCTTTTACTATCTGATCTGTTGCAAATGCATTCTATTCCATGATATATCCGTGTCCCAACACTCAAACACAGTTAATAGCCCGCCCAAACAAAGAAACCATCTTGAGTTCCATTCAATAAGATCACATCCTTTTATTCAATAACAACTAACGGCAATTATCGGGTCGTGGTGGCCTATTCAGCAGCTCTTCAATAGGCGTACGAGATAAGAGGCGAAGCGAACTGGGTCTTGACGATGGCGGGTCCAGCGGCGACCACGGGAGCGGCCTTGACGACGGGCGCAGGGGCGGCGTAGGCGAGGGGAGCGGGGGCGGCGGCGTAGGCCAGGGGAGCGGGGGCAGCGGCATAGGCGGCGGTCAGGGGGGCGGCACGGACCACTGGGGCGGCGACGGCGGCACGGACAACTGGCGCCGGGGCAGCCACGACGGCAGCGGGAGCGGCGGCGACGGCGGCCACCAGGGGCTCACGGCGCACCACGGCGTTGAATCCGTTGATGGGGTCGGCGGTGTAGTCCACAATGCGGCGGTAGCCGTCGGCGTCGTTCAGCGAGTACTGGCCCTGGACAACGTCGCCCTCGCGGGTCTCCACCTGGGTCTTCGAGTCGCCGGAGATAGCGTCCTTGACGTCGTAGCCGTAGGTGTACTGGGGATGGGGGTCGTACTCCTCCACCTGGGCCACGGCGGCCAGGGGCGCTGCGGCGGGAATGATGCCAGCGCTGGCCACGGCGATGCAGGCGGCGAAGAGGATGGTGAACTGCAATTGTCCGGAAGAGGTGGTGTGATTAGTTCTATAATTTTAATCCGATAAAGATACAGTGCAGCTTCACTACATTTCAATTGATTGTCATTGTCACTCAAGTATCACTTTCTTGCACACTCTAGAACTCGATCCTTACTTTGAATGCCATTTTTGCTTGGGTTGGGTTGGGTTGCTCTAGATACCGAAATTGGTGGTGAACTGATTTGAACAGCGTCCAACTGGGGCTTTTATACCGCCTCGATGGCACTCAGCCCGGTTTCGATGTCAGCGGCGTGCACTTGCGTCACAAGGCAACGTCGACCATATCAAAATGCGAAACGCTCAAGACTAGAAGCGGTCGCTGCTGGAGCGGCGGGGCAGGGCGTCAGGGGCCTTCACTTGAGGTAGGACGGCGGTGGGCGGCCCGCTGCCAAGGCTAGGCGGTGACAAAGCCTCGGCGAGCATAATGCCTTCTTGATTGAATTGGATTTGAGTGGGCAGCCCGCCGAATTAATATTGGCCTCAGAAGTCGCATACCGAATACGTGCACTGCGGCTACCCCTGCCCCAGAAAAACCCCCACCCACCCCCAAATCGATCCGGCAATAATGATGATCGGCTGGCATTTGTTTGCGCTTTCGAAAAATACTCGCTAATGGCAGCCATATCGTATGCAGCGCATGCGCAAATGCATAACAACGGTTTTTCAAATCGACTCTGCACTTGCAAGCTCACCCATACCGATTTCCGATTCCCATTCCAGTCCCAATCCCCTCCTGGCCACCAACTTTGAGTGTGGCCAGTAAGTACCTCACCCCACCGACGACCTTAGACGGTTATTTTCGGCGGCTGTCGCTCCAGTTGAACGCTAATTGGATTTCAAGCTTAACTTTGGTGCGACACCTCACTTCCGAATGCCCCCCGAAAGCGAGCTGGGATTGCGGATGCTTTGGCGGTATTCTTAAAGTGTGGAATAAGCATGACACGACATACTATGTTCTTATATGCATGTTTCTCTGGGATTACTTAAAATTAGCTACTGAGAGACAGAATTTGGATTTTTAAAATGCAAGACCAGCTTAATACATTATTTGTTGTAAAATAAACAAGTTTTTCTATTGATATATAGAAAGTGGGATCAATTTAACGATTCCCTTTGAAGCACTGATCGATTAGACAAAAACCTCTGTAAAACAGTCTAACCTTTTCTTAAATGTCCTATTTATTTAATATTTCTCTTAATAAGCGTTCCTTCCTCAATAGTATAATGTTTTGGAGACTTCCCACTTTGAAATAAACAGCAGATACAACATTTATCTAAAGTATTTATTCAGGCATAGTTTAACGTAATCGAGTACCCAACCTAGAACACATAGGAAATGGCATGGGGGTGGTGGGCATGGTGCAGGGAGGTCTTCAGCAGGGGCACGTGGGAAACGTATGAATGAGCAGGAGCTGAGTGGTGCACCACGTGGGTCACCGGCGCATGGTGGATCACTGGGGCATACGATCGATGCACTACGGCCGAGGCCTGGGAAAGAGGCTTCAGAGGTGGTAACTTCTTCAGAGGCTGATACTGAACTTTGGGGGCCACAGCCGGAGCCTTTGGCTTCAGTACCACCGCGGCGCTCGAAAGTGGCTCTCGGCGCACCACCGCATTGAAACCACGGACATCGTCGGCGGTGTATTCCACAGTGCGTCTGTATCCGTCGGCATCATTGACGGAGTAGTGTCCTTGGACCACGTCTCCATCCCGGGACTCCGATTGGGACTTTACATCTCCGGTCTCTGCATCCTGAACGTCGTAGTTGAAGGAGTAGTGCGGATGGGGATCAAAGGTGGCGTCGCTTCCGGACGACTTTTCGGGAAGTAACCCAGCTTGAGCCAGGCCTAATAGAGCCACAAGGAAGACAATCTGCGGGTGGTCGAATGATATACGATCAGGTTCACCTGAAGAGGTACATCACGTTTAAGCTTACTTGATTGAACATGATGATTGAAGCTTCAGAATCAGGTAGATGTTGAGGTTTGCTCCTGTCGGTAGCTGATTTTACACAAGCTTACTTCGGCCTGTCCATCGGCTTTTATAGGCGACACTCTGCTGGTTGACCCAATGCCACACTGCCCTGCATCTGCTTCTCCTTCTGCATCTGGATGTTGACAAGGTCATCGCGGGGACCTCCGGTCCGGTCTCTTTCTAGACCGCCTAATTGGCGATGAGATGCCGATCCCCAGCAAGTTAATCAGGCCTTCGACAGGTTTTCAGACTTACCTTCGGGGTATTGGGTCCTTCCATAATGTTGCGCTGTCATTTCGAAAAAAAAAAAATTATTTACATTATTTATTTTGTAATTTATTTTGCAATATATAAATAATGACTCTGAAAAAATAAATTATATTAAATAGGCAATAATTTCATCAAGCTGTAACATTTTTAAAACTATGTTACATTGCGTACCGTGCAATGGTGTATCTTCCGATCATACCTATCAAAATAACTATTTTATAATGTAACCTCTAAAAAGAAACAACACATTGGAGAGCTCTCTTCAAAATATATATCATTATCTCGCAATTGTTAATGCAATAAAACTGGTAAATCAAACACGCCGAAAAGTATGCAATTGTATTTATCGAAAAAACTTGAACAACAGAGGGTGCTTAATTGGAACAAAAACGTTTTTGTTTACCTCATTTTGAATATTTATGATACATAACGTTTTATTAATTAAGTGCGAATATTAAAAAATATGTATATTATTTTAGTATTTATTATTGATTTAAAAAACGTAAATTGTGAGATATTTTCTGTATTATTATTCAAAACTTATATAAATAGGCAGCAAAATACAAAATTTCCGAAAATTTATTAGCTGACTGCCCAGTTACTGCACACAGATACATGTTGTACCGCGCAATATTCTAGAGTATTTTGATTTTCGATAATAATAGTTTTGGAAGAACTATTTTACTCTCACCATAAGTCTTTTCCAAACCCGAATCCGGCTTTTCCCCGAAGCCTGTCAATAAACAATGATAGCCGACGCCCAAGCATTACTTATATCTTCCCGTTTAGCTGCTCTGTACAAAAGTTCTATTTCGCAAAGGACACAAGGGTAGAATGTGGTTCTGGGTGGAATATTTGTGTGGTATAGAAGGTCTTCTCCGATTGGTTCGTTCAGCTCGAAGCGGATAAGACCGTGTGCAGCCGGTTGTCTCGCTTCAACTTTATCCGATTCAAAAATGAACGGCTCTCCTGATCCGGAGGATTTGGTTTATGCCGGCTGGCTTTATTATCTTGTCCGAGGGCGTTTTTGCATAATTTTGCATCTTAAACAGTCAAGGTCATTCATAAGTTCTTCGGCAATGACTAAATTGTTTTAGTCCGTGAGATTTGAAGACATTAAAGTGAAGTGAGTTGTCAGAAAGTGTACAACTCAAATTATCGAATAGGCAAAGCGAATACAAATATAACTTTAAATTTACTTAAAAAGTTTGAAAACAGTACGGGTTTTAAGCTTTATTATTATAAAGGCTTCATTTAATTTTCAGTTGCACTCACAAATTTAATTTGTATTATACCATGTATTTTTCTACGCGTGAACAAAGTTTTACGCAAAGTTTAAAAAATACCTTTTATTTAAGCTAATTCGCTACCGGTGAAAAATAAAATCGGTTGCACTAACATTTTTTACACAGAGGGTTTTGTTATTTTTCACACAATAAGGAAGATATTTGTTTAACTATTGCAATGAAAGGTATTTTAATGTTTATTTTTCCAATGAACTTACATTTTTTTATGCTACAATTTCTTCAAGTGTTGAAATAAAAAAAAATTTGTTTGGGTAAGTAATGTTTTCCTTAATTTTTATGATTTTTTACAACAATTTAAGTCAGAATACAAAGCAGATATTTGGACCTGTAATCTACGGGTCAGTTTTTGTCAGATTTAAACAAACAGTAAATCTAAAAAATCATTTATTTTAATATTTAAATATATTTTCTTGTCCTGAAATCCATCATTAAATAAATGAAGCGAAGTGTTTTTTGCTGAAGTATAAGACAGCTAAAAACTTGTTGCTGACCCGAAGTCACGTACTTATGTATGTAAATTGAGGATTTTTTATAAAAACTCTGGAAAAATGAGGCGTCGATAATTAGAGGTATCAATCAAGAAAGTACTGCACGAGATCCCCGCAAAGAGTTTTTGGAATTAGCCGAAAAATGGACATGTGATGAATTCAGAAACTAATTGGGTAAGGAAGCTTAAAATCCTATTCATAAAGGTAATGAGCTTGCCTGGTCTGTTCCAAATTCAATTAAAGAGGCGACGTACCAGTTAGCACAACTCTTGGCCAACATGCAACAGGCATCAGTCGCCGTCTCAGCAGAGCCTGATAAGTACTTTCGATTAATTAATCATTACAGAAGCGAACAAAACGCCACAGTCAAAAGCTGCACAAAACCGAAAGCCCAAAAAAACGAAACAAAAAAATGGCACAAATATCGATTTACCAAAAATTACAAAGGAAACCCAAAAAGTACCGCCAAGTTTGGTTCTTGGAGCGGTGACAGTCGGCGCCGGGCAATCCATCAATTTGGTTGCAGTGCCAATTACGCCAGTTACTCGTCACGTCACGTCTCGAACACCGGCGGACAACGGACACTGGACTACGGACACCGAAAGCCGGACAGATACGGGCTGCCGTGGGGAGCCACCGAAAATGTGTAACAAAAATCGACTCGAATCAACTTAAATCGAACGACGGGAGTTCAGGTTTTTGGAGTTTCGGAGCTATAGCAGCGGCGCCCCCATCATTTTGGCGTCAGCTTTTGGTCAGCCGATCTAGCCCATAAATCTTACTTCCGACGCGTTTCATGGCGCTAAACAGACGTTAATGGAGCGACTTTTAAATCCCCCGAAAGTCATAAGGTGCATCAAGCACTTGACTAGACATTCGAATGTACTTATAGGAAGGGTGTGGAAAGGGACTTTAGTGTTAATCGTTATGATTATCTTTACAGATACGCCTCAAAGTACAATTTAATTGAAGGAGGGTATAATTAAGAAACAACTCTTGTGGGTAGTGATCACCATAAATTTAAAATGAATGAACTCTGGGAAATCGCAGGAGAAATATAATATTTTAGGTAAATAACTTGGCTATATAAGGAATATTTAATATATATAATATATAATATAATTTAAAATGAATGAACTCTGGGAAACTGCAGGAGAAATATAATATTTAAGGTAGATAAATTGGCTATAATAAGAATATTTAATCAAAAAGAAAGGAGAAACTTTCAGGTCTATTACCAACATCATCAGATACGCAGTGGTCATTTGAACAATATCAAAATAAAATGTCAGATACAATGTAATACTAGTAAATGAAACGAAAAACGGCTTCAAAAACTTATCTTAACAATCGAATTGAGTATACCGACATACGGATTTAAAAAAAAACTGGCTACTATAAAGGACCAATAACAAACAAAATGTTTATGCCGTTTGTGTTATAACAGACATTTTATGAATTTTAATGAAACGGAGTAAAGTGGACTTTAAAAACTTCACAAAACTTCCCAAGACGTTCAGACAGACGGACATGGCTAATTCGACATATTTTAAGGGACGAAACGTCTTTTTCTATCTGACACAGTGCAAGAATATCTAGTATCGTCATGCTCATTCCCAATATTTTATCTCCTTTGTTATACTCTCTTCCAATTTAAAACATTTGTGTACATTGCACACGTATGATTTTAGCTCCGAGTAATGGCTTTACCTAAAAGGCAAAGCTTCCTTTATTGTTTTTAGTAATGTTGTTTCAAACATTTCTTCTTAAAATTATAACAAACGAATTTTAAAACACCTTATTTAAATAGATACAAGTTTATTAAGTAGAAATAACATTATAATCTCATTACAACTTAAAATTTGGTTTTTAACTAATTATGCTTAATATGATATAGTACAAATATTGAAAGTAAAAATTCAATCAAAATCGATACAATAGCCTACTATACTGTTTTGTTACAATTTAATTGATTTTTTTTAAACAACAAGAAAGGAAGATAACTTTGCCAAGCCGAAGTTTGTATACCCTTGCAGTATTAAGAAATAATCAACGTTAGTAACATCTTGTAATAAGAAATAATCAACGTTAGTAACACCTTGTTAAATTTTTAAGGATTGTTGCTAGCTTCAGTACTATTATCCGATTTTAATAAAATTAAACTCGAAATTCAGAACTAAATAAAATTTTTATTTTCAAGCGTAGGAGGTTATATGTTTAAAAACACCATATAATGATTTCAGTCAGAAGTTTGCAACGCAGTGAAAAAAACGTTTCCGACCCCATAGTATATATGTTCTTGATCAGCGTCACTAGACGAGTCGATCTAGCCATGTCCGTCTGTCCTTCCGTCTGTCTGTCCGTTTCTACGCAAACTAGTCTCTCAGTTTTAAAGCTATCGGGCTGAAACTTTCCCAAAAGTGATCTTTCTATTGCAGATAGTATATAAGTCGGAACCAGCTGGATCGGACAACTATATCTTATAGCTCCCATAGGAACTATCGGGGGAAAAATTAAATAAATTTGTTTTCTTATCATTATGGGAGCGATGAGATATAGTTGTCCCATGCGGCTGGTTCCGGCTATTATACTACCTACAATAGAAAGAAGACTTTTGGGAAAGATTTAGCCCGGTAGTTTTAAAAATGAGAGTCTACTTTGCGTAGAAACGGACGGACGTTACTCAGCTTAGGCAGCAATGCGATATTGTAAGCCGCCACCTATCCGCAATTTCAATATTTCTGTGGGCGGCAGACAGATTTAAGCTCTGTGGGCGGTTTAGTATTTGTTGCAACTTTTTTTTAAGTCAATCGATAGGTATTGTTGAGACAAAATTAATTCAGATAAAATGTTCTTTTCTAGCATAAAAACTGTAGGCTCTACAGTTTTTCGCGGATTTTTGCCGTTAGGGATTTCAGCGGACATCGCTAGATCGACTCGGCTAGTGATCCTGGTTAAGAATATAAACTTTATGGAGTCGAAAACGCTTCCTTCCACCATACAAGTAATTATTTCGATACTTTATTAAAACATAAAAAAATTAATGGGATAGTTCGCCTTATTTTTCTTAGCCAAAATTTCGCTTCAACATTGAACAACTACATTGTTTTAACAAAAATGAAAAAAAAAAGAGGAAATATCGCTTAACTCCCCTGGAGCTGTCATGCGATGTCCCAATCCCTACACAATGCTGAAACAAGGATACCTTGGCCATTGCATACATTTCGCTTTAGCCATGTGGGACAGTTTCATTTTTGGGTTCGGGATTGGGCCGAGCTATGTTGGTTGTGCACATATGTGTGTGTATTGAGAGACACTCACACACATCCTGTTACTATTAATTGCTGCTGTCCGAAAAATATAACAAATCACCTTGGAGCGTTGGGCAGGAACGCCCGAAAGGACGAAACGAATGGCCACTCCAATCCGCCCTTCCCTCGCCCTCGAAATTCCCCGTGCGAGTGTAGAAACAAAAACTTGTGAAAATGTCAATCAAGTTGTACAAAAAACGAACGAAAATTCCCAATCCGAAAGAGGAAGGAGCGGACAACGAAGTTTTCCAGACAGCCAAAGATGATGCATTGTGCGTGAAAGGTGCATGAAGATATCTGACGGTTGTATCTCTATCCCTGCCAAGTGACAGACCCATACACCTGATAACTCTTAGGGGGCGCCTACGAATTGCATCCCACTGAGTCAGAGTCAAGACCCGGAGATAATGTCAGGCCTCGCAGTCCGTCGGGGTCGGGGAATACGTTCGACGACGATTTAAATTCCACAGTGCAGCCATAGATGAGCTGTCATATGTGCAAATGACGATTGACAGCTGCCGCAGTCAGCATCCGTTGGCAGCTCCTCCTGGTCGCAATCCCAGTCCCGAAACCCACTCCTAGTTCCCACTTCCCAAGCCCAGTCCCCTGGCAAGCTCCTCTTCCCTACCTGCCTGTCAATTCATCTGGGAATTTCGTGCGAGGTGCTAAAACGTGCCAAACCACAAAACAAATACACAACATTGGATTTCCAGTTAAAACAAGACGTCGACATGAGCATGGTCCGGTCAGGGGCGTAACTTTTAATACTATCAGCGGGCGGCAGGGGTGGATTAGCTTGGAAGCGAATTGGGCCCGAAGCAGAAGATAGGGAACCTGTTGGTTTTTGGGCGGTCTGTTGTCTACTTTTGTTTTAGCAAACAAATTTCTGGTAATTTGAATTCAAATTTGTTTCTCTACATTTCCTGGCAATCAGATTTTGCAGATGTAAGGCGTTTTGCTTACTTACATTTTTATTGCTATCCAGTTTATTGGTATAGGACAGTAGAAATACTCTTATCTGATATTTTAGTCAAACATCTTAGTTATTATATTAAAGCATTGCAATTAAAACACTATATGTATAATGTTTTGTTTGATACAATCAGAAGTTCAATGTCAAAACAAGAACCTTGATATGTAAAACATAAAGATTTATAAGAACGTATAATACATTTCTTTTTTATGAAGAATATTTTACAATAGTATAGTAAGTGGCAACTGCAAACTCAAAGAAATATGTCATAAATTCTCTAAAATACTTAAACATATATATTATAATCAAAGAATAAATGGTGTGTAATTGTCTGATTTTATGATTATGACCCAGGCTGATTCATTCGTATAATGCCTCAAATGGTAGAACACAGTAAGCTACGTAATTAAAATGGATTAAATCGTTTTTAATATTTGAAGCAATTAAACTATATCTTGGAAATCCGAGCTAGTGGTAATCCCTGCCAGATCAACCAGCTTATTGCATAATTTCGACTCCCTCCCCTAATAGATCTCCCATCTTGAGTCGCTGGCAATCCGCTCCTGCCATGGCGACTAGCAAAAAACCCGGGCAAACAGAACGAGAAAATCTAAATGGAATCGGCAACTGCCAAAAACCGGTAGTGGGTATACGCTCTATATGACTAACCCCCGAACCAACACCGCTGATAAGGCCGGTCATATGGGCAAGCCGGGAGAGAGAGCGAGACGACTGTCGGAGCTCGTGCGCAGCGCGCACAAGAGCAGGCGAGACGACAGGCTGTGCGCCGAGGGGCGTGGCCTAAGTCGAGCGGTTGCACGGTCTGGAAGAAATCGGGTTCCGGCCAGTAATCAGTCACGACTTGGTTAGCGCGCAGGCAGCACGTCGTCGTCCGGGAGTCGTGTTCGCAGTTCGATAGAGATAAACCCAAACCCAACCGATACCACTCGACCGTCGCGCAATATTCTCGAGGAGCAAACATAAGAAACAAATACTTCAAGAACTGTGTGCGGCTAAGTGAAGTGAACTGAGAGATATACCGGTTATATCGGAGTTGGCGAAAGTGCGGTTCCGGCTGGACAATATGATGGACGTAAGCAGCATGTACGGCAACCACCCGCACCACCACCACCCACATGCCAACGCCTTCGACGGCTACAGCACCACCACGGCGGCCACCGCCAATGCCAGCAGCTACTTCGCCCCGCAGCAGCACCAGCACCACCTGCAGCAGCAGCAACATCAGCAGTTGCAGCAGCAGCATCTCAGCTACAGCGGCTACGAGAGCAGCTCCCCCGGCAACTACTATCCGCAGCAGCAGGCACAGTTGACTCCGCCGCCCACCAACCACCAGGTGGTGCAGCAGCAGCAGCAGCAGCAACAGCAGCAGCAACAGCAGCAGCAACAGCAGCAGGCGCAGCAGCAGCAGCTCTATCCGCACTCGCACCTCTTCAGCCCGAGTGCGGCGGAGTACGGCATCACCACGAGCACGGCCGCGGGAAACCCGGGTACTCCGCTGCACCCCAGTAGCCACTCGCCGGCGGACTCCTACTACGAAAGCGATTCGGTGCACTCGTACTACGCCACAGCTGCCGTGGCCACCGTTGCCCCACCCAGCAACAGTTCGCCGGTGACCGCCACCAACGCCAGTGCCAACAGCAACACGCAGCAGCAACAGCAGCAGCAGGCGGCGATCATCAGCTCGGAGAACGGGATGATGTACACCAACCTGGACTGCATGTATCCCACGGCACAGGCCCAGGCTCCAGTCCACGGGTACGCCGGCCAGATAGAGGAGAAGTACGCCGCCGTGCTGCATGCCAGCTATGCCCCCGGATTGGTGCTGGAGGAGCAGGACCCCATGATGCAGCAGGCCACGCAGTCGCAGATGTGGCACCACCAGCAACACCTGGCCGGGGGCTACGCCCTGGACGCCATGGACTCTCTGGGGATGCACGCGCACATGCACCACGGCCTGGCCCACGGACACCTGGCCAACCTGGCCGGCAACTCGCACCAGCAGCACCCCCAGCTCCAGCAGCAGCAGCCGGCGCACCAGCAGCAGCAACACCCGCAGAACCAATCGCCAGCGGCACAGCAGCAGCACCAGAACTCCGTTTCGCCCAACGGCGGGATGAGCCGCCAGCAGCGCGGAGGAGTGATCTCCCCCGGCAGCTCCACGTCCTCCTCCACCGCCTCCGCCTCGAATGGCGCGCATCCTGCGAGCACACAATCGAAATCGCCGAATCATTCCAGCAGCATCCCCACCTACAAGTGGATGCAGCTCAAGAGGAATGTTCCCAAGCCCCAAGGTAAGTCAAGCCCAGTATTGTAGTCCACAAAAGGAGATTATATGCTCAAAGGGAGTCTCTGATAATCGAATCTTCCTCAGTTGACTTTAGTAAATTAAAGATAACTTTTAATAAGTTTTCGATTAAAACATAAAAGTTTCGAAAAGAAAACTTTATCTAGAAAGTTTTAAGAATGGGAATTCCTATAGTAACCATTCAATATTTTATTTTTCGTTTGTTTTTAAATACCTTTACTATAAAAATGCTTTTGAAAAGAAAGCCGAATGAAAACCAATTGATTTCTAAAAAACATGATTTTCTGAGATCGCTTTAAGGTAATGGAAGCGTATATATACGCTGGTAAACAAAAATATAAAAGTATTTAAATCGAATTAGAATCTCGCTAATTTTATGATTTACGAATGTCAACATTGGTTTGGCTATGTTTCTTAGTAAGCTTTGAATGTAACTTATTGTACATCTTTTAAACCGTCAACATATCTTCACATTCGGACCACTTTTAAATAATATCTGGTTTCGAGAAGTATCTGAATATGTGAAAACAGATCATTAGGCAACGCCTCTGGCAATTAAAGAACGACATATTTCTTTAACTGCCACCCTTCAGCATTTCGCCTACCTGACTGCAAAAAAAGTGTCAACTTAAGTGGTCCTCTCAATAGATCACAACTAGCTTGGGAATATATTACGCTAATCAGACAGCAATTATGCAAACATGCTGTCCCATGTATACAAAAAATTGTTTGTTTAAAGATTGAGCATTAAAGGAAAACAAAAAGTATTTAAAAAATCATAAAACGACGACTTTCAAAACTGATTGACAGGCCAAGATGCAAGAATCAGTCAACCAGTGAAACCAGAAGAAGATGAATAAGAATGAGAATGATATGACGTCCAAGGAGCGGATTCGACAGAAACAAACTTATAAGAAACAGAATAGTATATGAAGAAGTAAAGAATCAATGCTAAGCTTACAAATATGAACAATTAGAACTGCAGAAATATTAGCAAACAGAAAGCACGTTGATGCGTCAGAGAAAACGTCAAGAAAGACGTCCAACCGAGGGCATGTCACCTAAAAATAAGAATGTCTCCTCAAATGCCAAAGATTTCCCCGCATCTTGCCTGCGTCCTGCAACCCGGCTACAGAATCTCAATTCTCCCCGACCTCCAGGTCCCACTCCACCTCTCATATTTTCGCCGTTCCTTGGACTCTCCTTTGGCATATTTCTTGCATATTTCAGATAATTTTGTCAATGCCTGTGCAGTCAGTCAGGTTGTCACTTGTCACATTGCCGAGTGGAGTTTTGTATCTCGGAATTAGCCAGCTAAGAAAATGTGTTTGCTTTGATAAAAAGATTCGAGCAACGTATAAAGTATTCGATAAGTAAAATGCTGATTATCCACAAGAAGCAGCTGCCACTGAAAACGGGTATTTTTATTGATACTTCATGAATTGCACAAAATTCGAGCGTAAGCTTTTAATTGCTTTTCTAAGAGTTTGAGGTCAGTCAAATAAATAAATATCAACTTACTGAATGAGACCTGGGCAAGTTTTTAAGGCTCACCCTTAATTTGATATAGTTGTTGGGAAAGGTTGAAGAACAATGTAAGGCCATCAAAGCTATAATACATCAAAGCTATAATTAAGTTGATTAAATTGCAATCGTTCGTATTTTGTTATATTTCTTATTAATTCTTGTCAACGCTTGATTTAGACAGTTAAATGCCAAAACTGTAGAGATTAACTTTGCATTTTTCAGCTCAAATTCTGCTACCCCCGTTCAATATATCATTTATGCCGCCTCCCAAACCTGCTGACCAATTTCAGCTGGCTTGTGGGCCTGTTGGTAATGCACTTAACCTGTTCATGAATCGGGTTGCACAACTGACGCTGATCGCTGATACCGGAGCATCGAGCGTCGGACCACTTACAGTTCAAACGTTAATCCCTTGGCTACACCAATAATCATACAAATATTTGCTTATTAATGCTGAAAAGTGTCATTTACATGCATCGTTTTCAATTAAACGACGCCACAGAGGACCGAGTCGAACGCAGCCGATCTGAGATCCCAGATCGCCGATCCGAGATCCCCACGCCGCACCCAAAACCGAACCGCCTCGAGACCCAAATACGATCCCAAAAGCCCCTCGAATGACGCGTGCAAGTGGAACCAGGCGCTAAGAGGAGGGAGCTGGGTGGGGCTGGGAGTCGCAGATTGCACCGAAAGAAAATTAATTAATTTGTAATGGTTAATTGGCAGATTTGTGTAGTTCAAAATCTGCTTCTGATGCAAATATTCGGATATTCCTAACTCAAAAAGTTGTGAAATTCAAATTTCTCATTTGAAAATTCTGGAGTGCAAATCATTGATTCATTATGGTCAATTGGGCTATGCTTTTTCTCGGTGTGCTGCAGGGGCGACCACAAGTCAAACAAACAATTAAAGCGTGCAGCCCGCGGTCGGGAGATGCAGCTCGAATCCAGAATGAAACTTGGAGCCAGGGGCGGGGGCTCAAAATGGGGGACAGGGGCTGCTCCCCGGCATGCCGAACTGGAACTGGAAGTCAAGTTGGCTGTCAGAAAAAATGATTATTTAAATAAGAGTCTCTCGTTTGAGCCTCGCTGCAACCGAACTGTCACTGAGCAATGATCTGCTGCCTCGTGGCTCCCCTGGAATCCCTGGGACGCTGGGTGCTGGATGGTGGATATTGGAGGCTGGAGACTGCGATGCCGGGAGATGCTGCTCGCTGTGAGCACATGCTTGGGTCCATCTGTCATGTCATCCATTTTCAGGCAGGGAAACAGCATAATCAGCAATCATGGTTATAAATGGTAGCATTCGACATATTGGCATTCACGCACATACCGGCTGGATGTGCGCTGACCAGTCTGCGATTCAAAGAGTTCTCTAATGTGTTAATCAGCATTTTTCAGTAACCAGACCACGATCGCCGGTCGGAGTAGGAAGGAAAAAAGAGCTTGCCATGAAGATTAATGGACATTTTTACAGGGATTTGTCACTGACTAGGAATTGGTTTAAGATACACAAATACAGCCAGGGAACTTTCTACTTTTTCAGTTACCAATATCAATCAATGTGCGAAATCTCGAAATACTTTGACAAGATTATGATGACACCTAGATAAAACTAAAATTAGCCAAAGTTGAACAAAATAAGCCAAGAAAGGAACGAAAAACTTATCCATCATTCAAATGTCAGGGTTAAAGTATTTAGAACTCATAGGAACTCAACGTTTGCGTACGAATTAGGCGCGTTTCGAGGGGAATAAGCTAACGCATAGTACGCAAAAGAAAACATTTAACAAAATCATTTTGATAGAATCCGTAGACACATTAGCAGTGTAATGCTCACATTGAATACCAATAAAATAAAATATACATTTGACCTCTTAAGATTTCTCCTCCATCTTCCATTGATTTTTACCTCTTACATTCCGATTATCTCCCCTATTAGCACCCAACTAAGGTTTTTACGACCTGATCTAGTGATAATTTTATTTACTTTTATTAGCCCTTTGATGGGTCCTGGCGTAATTTCAAAGTTCCCAGCGAACCAGGGGTCAGCCTTGTTGTGGTTGAACAGTTTAATTAATGCCTGGCAACTGCAAGTTAGCCGCTGTTCTGTTCGTGTTTTATTGTTTTTTAAACGATCTACCACTTTGTTCGGGAACTTCGCCCCCTCCCCTGGGGCGGGTGGGAATTTCCACACGCAAAGCTACTGCTCAGAAAATATGAAATATGAAAATAGCTGACAAAAGTGAAGGAAACTCGAATTAACATAAATGTTGGTGGAAAAACGAAACGCTAGAAAACTTTTGGCCAAAAGGCTGCCAAAGTGTTAGTTCTCTGGGCCAATGGAGGCTCAGGGGTCAGGGGAGTGGCAGAGGAGGGGCTTTGGCTTGGGGTATTCAACATTTATTTGATGTGATGTTTTGATATTTCTTGACACCAACACGCGACGCGACCCGAAGAGCGACGACTGTGCCACAATGAAAACGAAATGAATTAATTACGTGCATTTCAAAACAGAAATTGGTAAGATATATAAACCAGCGAGCGGCGACCGAGAACCCCGAAACAAAGACCCTCGGTCGAAAATGAGGCAGACTATTTAAATGAAATGATATTGTGGATAGAAAAGTGACCACCAGGAATGCGAGATAACATCAAACGCTTGCCCAAACCAGCCGCAGCGAGCTGAACCTAACCGAACAGAACCGAGAGCTCGACCGGGAGCCCCGCCCGCCTGTCTGTCACCGACGTCGTCATCGTCAGTTCTGGGCCCTGGGCTCTGGCTCTGAGGTCCGTCACAGAGGCTAGTTGGTTAGAGATCGCAGCGTGAGCGGTTCGGAATGAGATCTGGACAGCAACCAATACACTGGTTTCATATATCAAAAAACTATTACATTATCATCTATATTTCCAAAGCATTGTTTTGGAAACATCTCCTAAAAAGCTAGATTTTCGTATCACCCAAAATTGTGTTCAATTTCAAATTGTACACTTGCCCAGTTAGATCATTCAACTGCATAGATCAGTTATTTGATCCTTATGATAAGCTAACGCAGTTATGCATTTAAAATCGATCAGAAATATATTGGGGTCTTAGTTATTTTAATGCATATTAAACATACTTAAAATTATTTCCCTTCTTTCTAATTAGACCCAACACTTGGTTTACCCAATACATTAAGTTATTATAAAAGCCTTCACTCGCGACCCCCTCACGCTTCCATCCCTAGCTTGGGTTTTCGTACTCCTCCTCCAACCTCAACCAGAAACAAAAAGGGCCAAACCGGAGCCAAAAAAATGTATGGCATGTGTCGTGACAAATTTTGTTGGTTGGCGCGCGCTGAGTTAACATTTTTGAAAGCGTATTATTAAATTTCTTTGCCCCTGGCTCATTCCCCCCTCTCCACACACCTCAATCAGGGTTAGGGGGTCCCGATCTAAACGACATCCCAGAAACCGAGGGCTCACAGCCTGGCTTTGACTTTTATTCGGCCGATCAACGAATCGATTTGTTAGGTGATAAGCCCCGGCTAGTACTTACAATAATTACCACTTAAGTGGGGTGGGAAAGGGTCAGTCTGGGATCCGATTCGATTCCCAATCCCTATCGCACTCCAAATTACCCATACTGCCAGCCAACTCCGTCTGCACTGCCTCAGTGACATTTACACACCTAAAATGTCAGTTTTCATAAAGTCTGACTCGATTCCAGGCGAGTTTCTGGAGACAACATGAGAAGCACATTAGTCCAGTCCGCGTGACAGTCGGGGCAATTTCGGAAGGGGAGAAGCCGGCAAGGCTGCTCCCAAAAATAAAAGGAGACAACGGAAGGCCGATATATAACTGCTAGTTACCTGGTATTTAGGTTTACTAGACAAGTTCACGTAGGTCATATTATACTTCGCTACAAGTAACAATATACCGCTTCATTTTGTTTTACAAGTTGAAAAAGGATGTTAACTGCTATCCTTAAATATGTCGTCCTTATAAATTGCTTTTAATTTTGTAATTGGACAAAGTTAATTTATTTATAATTACTTTAAAAACTTGAAGACAAATTCTAAAGCTAAACCAAAATCGATAAAGCTTGAATAAAAGTCCTCCATCTGAACGAAGAAAATGTGTGGAACGAGCCAAGTTCCCTTTCCGAAAATGAGTGACAGCCCAACTACGCTGCATTAAAGGATATTCGTTCGAGGGTGCGCTTTCCCGATGTCCTTCCTGGCAATGTGTTATGTAATATTAAGCACAAATATACACAGTGATGTGGGTATCTGCGGAGTTGTTTGCCCTGAGCGGACATTTGGTGCAAACAGTGCGCCAAAAGCGGAGGATACGGATATCTTATCTGCTGTTTGCATTCGGTTGGCGTTGGCCCAAGGTTCCCGTCCGCCGCACATCCATGGCGCCCGTATTCCGTTTCCTTCGGCGCTGGCCGCCTTAATACTTTTCAAGTGTATAATTTAGTAAATTATATAAGTATCGCGTTACGTGGCCTGACACAAGCCCAAACACACTCAGCCCTCCACTAGATATCGACGATAAATGCGGCTCAATATCGTTAGGTCTTGCCTTTTGTTTTCCCTCCTGTTCGTCTGCAAAATTGCACAATGTCATCGTAGTCTTTCGATTTTCCAGAGAACTTTTGTTCCGATAGGGTTATCAATACACAGCTAATTGATTGTGATTTATTTGTGGCTGGGACTTCGTGGTTCAGGTCTGTCCTCCCAAACTACACGTTATTTTTAAGTTGATTTCTCTAAAAATAAATTTCGCTTGAAGTGGCTCGAGCACAGGTGCAAGTCAAGTGGATTATCGTTTGCGGAACTGGTGAAATAAGCTAATGGGTCAACAAATACTGATTTACATTCGTAAAAATAAAAAATCAATAGCCGTAGAATGCGATAATTCCGCCCAAGATCATGTGTACTTTTTTGGGAGGAAAAGCCCATTCCACCCAAATGGAGTTTCGTTGTAAGCGGCGGCGGTGTACAAAATACCTTGCGACCTAATGAATCATTTGACGAGACAAACAGTAGTCGGCCAACAATTTAAGCTGCTCCCAAACTGATTTGCGGCCAAAAAAAAAGGTAAACAATGAGACAATTGGTTCGGGCAATGAAAACTCTTGCTCTGCGGTGCGCTTTGAATAGTTGGTCAAAAAGCTCGAGCATTTAGCAATTGATCTGCGAATCAAAGGCGCCGCTTGAGCCCCAGAGCTCTACAATTGTCTCGATTCCTCAGTGCGCCGCTGTGCGAGGTGATTTCATTCCAAAATTCTCTCCGTACCCTCGAACGGTAGATAAAATGGTAAACGAAAGCTGTCAATTTGAAGTCCCATTGTCTACTCCGATTATTGTCTCCAGTTTTACAGCTCTCGCTTTGGATTGCGTTCGACGATATCGGGCACATTAGGGAGCTGTCCACCACTCCCAACTCCCGATCCAACCGATCCACCACCCCGCAGATAACAACAATGGACAGCGGGCGGCTTTAAGGCGGGCAGTCTAGTGTCCAGAAAGGTATTAGCCATGAACGCCTGAACTTCAACTTGACTGCCGATGTGTTTTGTTTAGTTTCCATTCGGCCGCGAACGAGGCCAACTGATGGATGTCTCCTATCTGTCTTTAGGCCCGGCCACTAGGGACAGAAGGGTGGTATTAGGGCATTAACTGTATGACCCCATAGAGGCTTAGTTCAGATTGAAAAGATTTGATTCGACGATGATTGAGAATTGATGGGAAGTATCGAAAATTTAAAGCAATGTGAGAAACTACGTGGGGCTTGCAAACCGTTGTTTACACGCAATTAGCCATGGATTACCTACAGCTAAATACTTCATTATCATTCAAATACGTTTTTGCACTCGTTTATAGTTTTCTAATCATATGTATACATTTTTCTGATTTTAATTTATTTAAACTGAAAATGCCTTGCATAAAGCTCCAGCCAAGTTCGATCGAAAGAGGACTTTGAACCTCGTGATTCACGTTTTCACGCCCGAGTTATTCCTAAGCCTCGTAACACTTGGCTATGACAGTTCCAATCCAAGGACAAGCAAAAACCACCATAAGCAAACAACCAAATTAAAATCTCAATTTTGTAAGAACGGCTAAGAAAAAAGTACACCGAGAGGGAAAAAATGATTTATTATATAGAAATTATCTCATGTAAACAAGTCAAGTCAGTTGCCAGTGCGGCTAATGCCACTTGTCTCCGCGGAGGCCCCATAAACCGCCACCCCCTCGCACCCCCTCGCAGCAGTCGGTAAAATTTGTTAATTTGTCTAATGAAAATTTCATATACTTTTTGTGGGGGACTCGGGAAAATCCAAAGTAAACCGAGGCCTATGAGCCAAGTCCCAGATATACGGGTTGTATTGAAGGCGACAGTCTGAGGCCTGAGGCTCGGCGTCTTGTCTGCACGAATTTCCACGGCGGGCACGAAGATTGATGATGACATTAGCATCATTGTCGAAAAATATTTCTTTTAAAGCCAGCCAAAGGACCAAGGCAGCAACCTTTTCCTCGCCATCCACTTGAGAGGCAAAATGTTTGGAAATTTGTTTTGTTGACATTTTAATTTGCAAATACTTGGTGTGTTGTGTGCGAATATGGACATGGTCGTGTGTGCGAGCGAATGGAGCATTAATTGAATTAAATCATCAAAAAGGGGAGGCGAGTCGGGAAGTTGGGGGTCTGGGGTGGGGAAGGGCCATGTCAAGTGGAGCCACTCAAAGTGTTGACTGTCAGCCACACGCACACCCAACTGGAGTGTGTATAAGTATATATGTATCTCCGAGCTACTATGTGTGCCAGCCCACATTTCCTCTTTTTGGCATTTGGCAGCCATTTTTATTTGAGCGTTTTCCCCTTCTTCTTTCTTAGACCCTATCAAACACCCTTATTTCTTTCCTTACTTCAACAGCTCTTCAGCAAATGTCCGTGTGTACGGTGTACTTATGTACGAATACAAAAGGGAAACCATGGACATCCACACATCTGCACATGTGTTCGGGCATTTTCGTTTGGTGATCCGTCATCTTGTCAGAATGTATTATTCGAATTAAGATTTTACTTTTTTTGCTGCTGCTGCCATTGAATTGAATTAACACAAGACCGAAAGAGCAGCTGTAGCTCACACAAATGAAAAACCAACCCCCTTCCCACATCACCCACCCCCTGGGACCAGTAACTCCACTCACTCACTCCTATTTTTACGTGCAAATCAAAGCACTTTAGCCTGAGTTTAAAAATAAATACCCGCCAACAAGTAATTAAAACTAAACACTAGCTTTTAGTCGGAAATGTGGAGTTGTCAATGCTATCGGCAGGGGAATGAGAAAGCCACTTGGGCCAATTATCGCCAAAACGGGGAGATAATCTACCAAATAGTTGTCAAACCCAACTATATTTCTTGAAAATACCCACAATGAACTGTCGATGTGAGGTGAAAGACAACTGAAATTAAATCCACGTTTTGGGAAGGACAAGAATGTATAATAGACAAATAGAAAGGGTGGTATTTTTAACTGTGTGTGATAGCAACATTGCTTTTTTAAAAAGATTTACATTTTGTACTAAATTTTTAAAGAGTGATCAATTGGTTTCGCCGGCAGCTAAAAACTATTACAGTTAAACAACTAGATGACAAAAAATGAATGAATGGTGAGAAACTACTCAAATTAAAATGGAAACCTTTCCCACTGGCTCCGAACTCCTGATACAAGTTCGACTCCAAACGCTTCCCAGTATGCCTGGGAACCAAATCCCGTGGAAGGGAGTCATAACCATATCACAATCACCTCCATACAACATGCCTAATTTAATTTTCTCCCCGAACACACTATGTTAGGCAATTTCTTATCGCCAAAAATATGTAGTACAAATAATGTCGACAATTTTGATTTTCGGGTCTATCAGATGGCTACCGGAATTCAGCCTAATCTATAGAATAGAAATAAAAGTAAAGCAAACAGAAAACAGTAGCCAAAACGTTGCTATTAAGATAACACAAATATGTGCATTCGAGTATCTGTGTAAATATTTAAATCGAGTGTGTGACGGCGACATAATTTTCCGAAAGGTAAACACCCGATTGAGATGTTCGATAAGGAATGAAAACTTCTTCCGGGCGACAGAAGAGACAGTTGGCAAGATTAAGAACTGTTGCTCGGGCGCCAGCTGAGACATTTCCAAATGCCCTGAAGAAGGTTAATATCTGACTCAGGCGAGCCGCCAGCTTTGTTTCTTTTTGGGATTTCTTTCAAAACTTCGAGCCCTTTGTCGAACGATTTCCATGTGTGTTAGACATCGTGACTAATAAGCAGCGGGACGCCGCTATGCCCATACAAACTTTCAATTAAGCTGGAAAACTTTGCCTCACCTTTGTGGCAGGGAGCTGGGTTTTTGGGGCAACGATGATCTGTAGATACAATTATGGGAACTCAGTTATTGTGCATTTCACGATTCGTGTTCGAAATGTAGATTCCAAGATACGACTGCATCATCGCATGACATGTGGAAAAAGTCACGGGTTGACAGGCGGCCAATAAAACTGACAGAATGAATGGACATGGCTCGTGGATTTCGACGGGATTATGGACGTTTAGTCAAGTCAGAGTCGGAGGGTCCGTGCACCGGACTCCGAAATGCCAAAGAGTGTTGACTGTGCCTAATTAGCTGGTCAACCCTCCCCGAAAGGGTTTTCGGCTGAAACTGGCACTGCCAACTCAATTAGTGCCGACTGACCTCTGGCCAGCGGGTTGAACATCTGTCCGGCCAAAGCAAATAATCCAGCCTCTGTTGATTGCAAAATATTATGGTCTATATTAGCTATTTCGATCCTTTCCCATTGGGGCCATAAATTACCCGCAGGTGATCAATCACTTCGTCGCCAAAGCCACCGATCGCCAGCATATTTCGGTCAGCTTTTCGTGCACTTTTATGGCCCAGATTAGGGGCAGCAGAATCGGTTCTCGGACGTCTCGCCACATGACGTTGATGTTGATGTGCTGTTTAATCAACAATTAAAACAATTTACTTTTAATTGAAATATAATTTTCTATTTGCACTCGAATTAAATATTATTATCAATTGAGCCGCCGGCCAGACGGCGTTCCACGCACCACGGCCCGGGTCTCCAGTCTTCGCTCCACGGTCTACGGTCTCCGGCCCCAGGCCCACTTAATCGCCCCAAAACGGACCCCATGTAATGCCAGCCGGGCTCACAGATTGCCGGCGAGTGGGTGAGTGTGGGCGAGTGGGGATCTCCGCAAAGTGGCAGTGGCGCCTGCATAATAGAAATGATAATATTATTATATCATATCAAAATGGCCGTTCTCCAGCGGGTGATTCACGGCCCTAGGGAACTGTACTTGAATTTGAATTCAAGGACAAAGACTAGACTACTGCGATTCAAATTCGATGGGTAGTGATAGAAGGTGAATCGAGTACTACTACTTAATCCAAGTGGTCAACAAAATGTTTATTGGAAATTGTATTTTCGCTTTACGAGTAACTTTTACATTTAGGTGTATTTTACTTAACGACTATTAAGAAAAGGTTTTTCTTTCTTATATTAAGGTGTATTTTATTCAACTATTATTTAAGAAAGGTTTTTCATCCTTAGAATAAAATATTTCACACTTTCCTACGCTTGGATACAAACATCTGTAACCTAGTTTCGGCTTTGAAAGTCATTGTTTAATAAACAACCTCTGGCCAACCTCCAATCGAGACAATTGTGAAACGGATTTCCCCAACCAGAAATGCAAAAGTCAACAATCGCTTGACCGGGTTAAACCTGCATTGTAATTACCGCTAGTTGAGATGTTATCGGATTGCATTGACTCCGGGTGGCGCCCCAAGCTGTTGCACTTAGCGGCTCTTCCCCTCCCGGCGCATCCACCCTTTGGTAGTTCTGCTGCAGCGACGGTTGTTTACATTGATTGTCAACAGTGTCAGCTAAGCGCCGTGGTGCCAGCCCACTGTCCCACCCACCCCCTCTGGGATGGCCTTCAGCCGGAGGGGGTGGTGGCTCCGGCTCCGACTCCGTTAGCCGCGGAGTTTCCCTACGCACCGTCCTCCGCCCTCTCCTCATCGAGCACGGCATTCGGAGCAGTGAAGTGGAAGCGATCCCCCGATAATGCTCTCTAAAACTAATATTACAAAGTAGATATCGTTTGGCGCCGGACAAAAGCGACAGTGCCGCCAACTGGCCGCGACGTGTTTGACAACCCGAGCGACACCAGCAGCGCCCGAAGCAGCCGTGCCACTAACAGAGGCCGCACCGTACCACAGTGAAGCCAGACACGCGAACAGGACAAGTTTTCATTTTCATAATTGCTCACCTTAAGTGGCAAACTTTGAATTTTTAAACATTTTTTAATAAAATTCAGATATACAAAACCCTTATTATTTTCATGAAATGGTTACTAGTAGCTGTTAGCTACAGCATTAAAGTTTTTACTTTCATGTGGGTGTGATTGAACGGATTGACCCCAAATAACAACTTGAATCATTAAATCATTTATTGGCTCAAACCTAGTATAATATGCATTGAAAACCAATCGTTTGTCAAGTTTTCATATAAGTTAATACTTAAGAAACGTTAAAACAAATTTTCTAAACGTTTTAAAATAAATAATATAAATCATTTGGCTGGCTGCTTTAAAATGAAAATTGTGATCCTTCGTTTTAATTTTTTCTTACCCATTTATTTCAAAACTCCGATTTTAAACAATGCTATTCTTTATCAACGGAATGCATTTCAATATCTATAGTGGAGTGCCAACCATTATCATTAGTTATTTTCTTTACGAGGTAAGAGTCGAGTGCTGGCACTTTATTGTACCTCGAATAAACTTGCTTAGTCAAGTATTCATTTTCCAAAAGGTAGATTTAACTACTCCCACGCCACTGTTCAGCGATTGGCGGCGGCATATTGATGGCCCAACCGGAATGCAGCAACTCCCAACTGTCGCAGTCTTGGCTGCCGTCACTGCTACCGTGAACGGGAACGTGAAGGTGATTATGGCTGTGACTACGACCGCGACTGGCGGTGCAACTGCCGCCGCGTTTGCCCAGTTTTGTTTGCCTTCTTGCTGGAAATTTAAATGCAGCCCAGGCCACTCGGCGCGGTAATCCTGGGGCTTGTTTTCTTAGACATTCCTGTGTGCATTACGATAGGAGAGTGGCGGTTCCAGCCCGACTTGGCACTTATCGATGGGTCCGCGCAAACAGTACCCGAATCCCCGAAAGGTGCGCGCCCGCTACTGTGCGGATTTTCGACTGGATGCCAATTTGGGTATCGGTAGCACTTAGAGAGCAGTCATAAATTCATCACTCATTCGGCTCTGTAAAACTCATTTATTGCCCTGGCTCTGGTTTGATTTATTGCACTCGCAATGGCCAATTGCCTAAAACTGTTAAACCAACTCGATAACTAAACGGGATCGGGCATATTAATATTGCCACCGATCGGCACCTTTTAACGTGATCGCCGTCATCACCGAGTCGTAAGGAAACTTGTGATGGTCGCATAATGCTTATTAATTGATTTGTGCTGTAGAAATGTTCCCTAAGATTTATGATTGTGTTAAAAGGTTTTTTATGAGCTCCAGGGCTGGCGATTTATATACCCTACTGCTGCTGGCTCCATAAATTAAAGAACTACGAAACCCCAGTTAGCCATTTACTGTGTCGCAGTTTAAAGATCCCTAAGGGTCTTATCCGAGGGACACATCCAATGTGACACCTGTGAATTGGTTACCCACAAAAAATACAAAAATAATTGGAAACTGCAATTATCCGCTCTTCCAACCACACTCGTTACGTCTTTAAGAAGTTCCCGGCCTAACGAGCAATGCTAAGTCCCAGACAGGCCCACAAGTATTATAATTCCCGAACCTCCCACAAGACGAGGTGAGAGTAAGGGAATCAGGGTTAGAGATCCGAATGCCCGCTGTCAGGATAATCCCAATATTTCCAAACAAACCTATTGAGCGCATTAAATCCTTCTATGGAAAGGCAAACGGCCAAAAGGAATTATTTTCATCATCGTCGGCTTTAGCCACGGGGCGCATGTCAAATTATGAATAAAATGCAAAATCACGCAAACAAGCCAAAAGTCAAACGGGAAGGAGAGAGTTTGGGGAAGGGGCAGGAGGCAGGAGGCAGGCAGGGTCGAAACTCTCACAATGATTAGCTGCGACAGCTAAAGATCAACGTTAAGGGATCGCCCGCCTCACCTGAGCTCCTCCCTTTGCTTCTAACCACAACAAAGCACACACGAAAACCAATATTACACTGAAGAAATCACCTGTATTCCATAAATTTTAAATTATTCCTGATAGTCCGTTTGGTGAATTGTATCATAAGTTAATTGAACTTTTTTGTAAAACAAAATGGGCATCGTTTAAGGTTGAGGGGTTTGCCAAAACCTCATTCGTAATTCAATATCTTAGAAAAGTTAAGTCCGTAAAAATGTTGGACAGTGTATCTCACAACCCTCTTCCTTTCCGATGCAGCACCGAAACTACCTGCCAGCGGGATTGCCAGCATACACGACTACCAGATGAATGGACAGATGGACATGTGCCGTGGCGGAGGAGGCGGGGGCAGCGGCGTCGTGAGCGGCCCTGTGGGCGTTGGGGGCAACGGGTCCTCTGGGATCGGAGGTGTCCTGGCCGTGCAGAACTCCCTGATGATGGGCAACAGTGCGGCGGCGGGCAGTGCCCATCCCAACGGCATGGGCGTGGGCCTGGGCAGCGGATCCGGATCCGGACTGAGCAGCTGCAGCCTCTCCGGCAGCACCAACAACTCTGGCCGGACGAACTTCACCAACAAGCAGCTGACCGAACTGGAAAAGGAGTTTCACTTCAACCGCTACTTGACGCGCGCGCGACGCATAGAAATCGCCAACACGCTCCAGCTAAACGAAACTCAGGTGAGGAAACGTGTTTTGAAAATAGTTTACCGAGGGCAAAACATTTAAAATTAATTTAAATTAGGAGTTTACTTTGTTTATATAAATGTATAGCCTTGTAAAACATTCAGTAAAGTAGTACAATCAATTAAACACAAGAAAGGAAGTTAAATTCGGCAAGGCGAAGTTTGCATACCCTTGCAGTTATAAAAAATAATCAACGTTAGTAACACCATGTGAAATTTTAAGAATTGTTGCTAGCTTCAGTGATATAAAAAAAATTATTTCATTATTTTTCTGACCGCTTCCTTTTCCCACCAATTTTCCGAACGTTCCTGTGGCAGCTATATGATATAGTCGTCCGATTTTGATAAAACTAAATCCGAAATTCAGAACTAATTTAAGAATGTTATTTCCAAGCTTAGGATGGTATAATTTAAAAAACCAAAGATATAATTAAGAAAAATGTCCGATAATTCCTATGGGAGATATAAGATATAGTTGTTCGATCCGCTGGTTCCGACTTAAGAAGGCTTTTGGAAAAGTTTCAGCCCGATAGCTTTAAAACTGAGAGACTAGTTTGCGTAGAAACGGACGGACCGACGAACGGACAGACGGACATGGCTAGATCGACTCGTCTAGTGTCGCTGATCAAGAATATATATACTTTATGGGGTCAGAAACGTCTCCCTCACTGCGTTGTAAACTTCTGACTGAAATCTGCAAGGGAATAAATATATAAAAATTAAAGCAGAGGGCTAATCACTAACATTTCACAAACATAATTATAAAATTTGTCTGTAACACAATACAAAACCTTTTGAAAATGGTGGATTTAAATACTATATTTCCATACAAAAAGTAAATTGAAAGCAATTTCTTGATATTTTTTGATTTGAAGCATTACAAATTTACCATTAAAAAATCCTGGCAGCTCATCCACAAGCGAGATTACCAACGCCCAAATCTAATTATTTGACTTTCCCCATCTTCTTGCAGGTTAAGATCTGGTTCCAGAACCGCCGTATGAAACAGAAGAAGCGGGTGAAGGAGGGCCTCATTCCGGCGGACATTTTGACGCAGCACTCCACGCCCGTGATCAGCGAGAAGCCCCCGCAGCAGCCACAACAGCCGCCGGAGCTGCAGATGAAGCCGCAGGTCGGAGATCTGGGCGGGAGTGATCTGGCCGCAGGAGCAGCTTTGGCACCTCCCACAACATTAGCACTGACAGCACCGGCAACCAAGCAAAGTTGAAGGACTTTCTTCTATGTTAGTTGTTATTGTTATGCTGTTGTTGTTGCTGCCGCCAAAATATTGACGCATTTCGTTGTGATAAATTAATAGAGAATGCACAGAAGATCGTAAAAAACTAAATAAGGAAATACAATAATTTAATAAATATTATGTCACGTAGCAAATCGGGAGTGTAAGCCCATACAAAATGTGTAATCAAACGCTAGGAACTTGTGGAATCGAGGTGCCATATTCATCTAGGGGCTGTAAATACTTAAACTAACATTTCGCATTGCCGCAGCTAATGTTTATTGGACTAGCATAAACCGAACTCAGGGTTATTAAAAAATTAAACTTACTTAAAAGCACGCAGAGCAATTGACAAAATACGAATACAAAAATCAAAAGGAGAATCCAAAACTAAAATATTTGAAACTTTACAAGAACTATACCAAGTAGAACCCCTAGCGTAAACCCCCGCCCACCACCCCCACTCGTCTGTAGTATTATTAGATAAGTTTTAGGATGCCCCGAGTTATTCGTTTTGTGCTAGAAAGTAATCGGTGAAACAATCTTGATGTACGTCTGTATATTTAATCTAGTCCTAATTGTAATATAAATATAACTGTACAACACAAGTATGAATAAACAATAAACGAGAACCGATTGCAAATTGTTAATAAACAATGAGGACAACTTATTTCGAGTGTGGGCATTACAAGTATATCTCTTACGAATTGTGGACGTTTATTTTTGGTAATCACCGATTTCTAAGTATGCCGATAAGCAAGGCAACATTCGACTGGGGATTTCTGATGGAAAGGGCAGTCGCCAAAACTGCCCTGAAATAGGACTAGGGATATCATGATTAATTGGAATCCAAGAATCACGGTCAAAACATGATTTGCAAAATATCATTGTACACACAGACCTGGTTTGAAGATTACTTTTTATATATTTATCACATGTTTGTAAAAATTTGAACCTAAGGGGGATTTATTGATTTTTTTTTTGCCTTTGATAACATAAGTTATTTTACCGACAAACCAGGAAATTCATCAAATGCTTTTTTCCAAAACAGTTTTGCATACGGTTGATAGATATGATTTTAAGACCACATTATAGATTGCCCAAAAATTAAAAAATAAATCGACATTCCGTCCCTTTTATTTGTGGACAATGAATCATTAATTAAGCAAAACTAATAGTTGCAATTCATAATAACAAACGAATGAAAATTCGTTTTTATACCCTTGCAGCATATCTTATAGCTCCCATAGGAACTATCGGGGAAAAAATTAAAAAAAATTATATCTTTTAACATATAACCTTCTAGGCATGGAAATAACATTTTTTAATTAGTTCTGAATTTCGAATTAAATTTTATCAAAATCGGACGCCTATATCATATATCTGACATAGAAATGATCGGAAAATTAGTGGTAAAATAATATGAAAAAATTATATCTTCGGTATTTTTAACATATAACGTTCTAAGCTTGAAAAGAACATTTTCTGAATTTCGAATTAAATTTTATCAAAATCGGAAGACTATATCATATAGCTGTATAAAATTATAGCTGAAAAAATTATTTACTAAAGTTGATTATTGCTTATAACTGCAAGGGTATACAAACTTGGTTTGCCGAAGTTATCTTCCTTTCTTGTTATTTCTTCTGTAAATTGAGACATGCATATAGATATAATATTGCTGAAGGTAAAGCACATTTTTTTGCTGATAAATTATTAAATTATTGGAAATTTTATAGAAGTAAACAATTTATGGAACGACCATAAATGGGGTCTCTTGAATTCTCAAACAGTTGTGTTATTTTTTTAATTTTTGATTTTCTCGAGAGTATTTTGTATCTATCGACGTTTTTCTTTTTACGACCACTTTTTGTGGTATTTAATTAAAAAAAATTAAAGAAGCAATCCTTGTTCTTGGTTTTTTAAGATACCTCCTAATTAAAACTCAGCAGGTTTCTGACTTAACTATTTGTAAATTAATCTGGCAACCTTTGTGCTCAGAACGAGGTATTTTTTGGGGCTCTAGTTCAGGTCACACTGCATACTTTCATTCACAACATTCCCAAAACTAAACTTGAAAATTAGGCGCAAAGAGACAATGTGGTTCGCTCGGGACGCCCGAATTCAACTGATTCCGTTGGAGAGTCCTCCAAAGACCTTATGCTTCACCTTCCTGGCGACCAAATTTGGCCAGATGATGATGTGCGTCACTAAGCATGCCACAGTGGATTCGAAAGACAATTTCGCAATTTGCGTGCTCCATTTTGTGGATAAAAGCGTTGAGAAAACTTACGAGGAAGTTCGAAAGCGTTGGTCAAAGTCTGAGCTCCAGAAGGACGACGCAACCACCCAGTTGGTGGCCAATAAATTCTTCGGGAACGACAAGGAAAACTCGAAAGCCATACCAATCGCCATCCTGGGCACGGAATTCCAGTTGTCCGTGTGGCGGGCACTTGCGGATCTGACGACTGGTGAAACCTGCACCTATTCCCAACTGGCCGAGCGTATGGGGCGTCCGTCAGCAATCAGAGCTGTGGCCAATGCCGTGGCCAAGAACGAAGTAGCCATCCTCATTCCTTGCCACCGCATTGTGTCCCAGAACGGAGCATCTAAGTACCACTGGGGTGCTGATCTCAAGCAGCAACTCCTCGCTTTTGAAAAGTCATCGAACTATTAAAAATTGTTACTTGTATCTTTATTGAAACTCAGCTCCGCACAAAGGTCGTTCTGTTCGGGTGGTAAGGAAATGGAAAATGCAGACAGGCTCGAGATTGTGCACTTCCTACTTATAAATTGTACCTACAAATTAAGAGCAAGCCACGTTATTCCCGATGCAGCAGCACGAAAATGGCCAGGATGGAGAGAATGGCCCACTGAAGAGGGAGAAAATTCAGGAATAAGTTAGGAAAATACAACAACAGAGTTGCTAGACCTACCTTCACTTTGGGATACTCGTTCATGAAGATCGTGATGATGCCCACATAAGGCAGGAAGCCCCTGGCCCGGCCCACAATGTCCTTTTTGGTCAACCACAGCTGGTTGGGCGCATATAGACCTCGGTCGTCCACGTTGTTATTGTCGCCCTTGGTCAGGAACTTGACGGAACCATCCTCCCTGTCGCAGGAAGAAGAGAATTTTAGCAATTCACTTTAGATTTTTTTTTAAAGGTGAGGTGAGAAAACAATTGAAAACTGTATTCACTTGAAATAACTCAAAATTATGCATTATATCAGGATAAATAGTTTATAAAACTTTAATAACTTCCTTTCCAAGATTCTTCTAAATCTTCCGCACCGAAATTAGCACATCGCTTAAAAAATATTTTAAAACAAGGAAAAAGGCTTCGCCTCAAAAAGTTCTTTAACTACTCATAAAGAAGCTGAGAAACTAAAAAAAAATGTTTGTATATATGGGTAGTCAGATAAGGATACGAACAATATATAATCGAATATCTCTACGTTCCCTTGGCACATATAAGCAACATAATATTTAGACAAATAATTTTAAACAAAGATTCTGCTAATCGAGGATAGATACGCCCTAAAGCCTAAAGTCCACGGCTACACACTGCTATTAAACTATGAGTCTAAGCCCCCTCTGGGATTATTATCCCTGCTTCGCAGGACACTCACTTCTCGTGCAGCTTGATGACGCGGTGCACTATAGGTATGTCTCTGCCCTCCACCTTGAAGACGACGATCTCGCCAACGCGCACCGGCTCCTCCTTGTAGTTGGTGAGGAAGAGGAGGTCGCCGCGGTGGAAAGCCGGCTCCATGCTGCCACTGAGCACCACCACGATCGGGGACTCGCTGCCGGTGACCACCATCAGGCCCTTCCAGATCATCAGCGCCGAGGAGACGATCATGGCGAAGCTCAGCACCTGGTACAGCGACTGTGGAGGGGGGAATCCGGATCAGGATGCTATAAATGTGCATATGGCCGAAAGAGCGGCGCCACTCACCTGACGCTTGTTCATTCTGTTGAAGTCTCCCAGCATCTCGTCGATCTGCAACATGCTGGCTACGCCCATGGCTGCGGCTGTGTGTTCGGGGTCCTTAAAGAGGATATTAACCTATCTAAATGCAGTTTACGGGCCTTTAACAAAACTCTTCGGCTTCGTCCACGAAGACAGAAAATTACATACACGTATGTGGCATAGTGACTAGAGCTGGGCTAAGCATCCGCGATAGTATCGATAGATCGAGTGCTTTGTTTGGATTTGGGAAAGACTGTCGCGGTTTTATATCGATAGTTATCCTTATAATATTGATTTCAGCTTTTTAAAAGACAAACAAAATGAAAATACAAAATTTAAAAATATATTATATATTCTGATTATATATTCTAATTATAAATTAACCGATCTACCATCGATTATGTCAAATAAAAAATTGTCTCAAAGTTTTAACGTTTTATATATGTATGATATATTTCTGTAATAAAGAAAATTACACTTTTAATTTTAACAAGAAATTAAGTTTGGACACAATAAAGTTAGCCATTTGCGGACATAGGTATACATTTTTTATTGTACTCTCCCCTTCTTAATTTATTTAAAAAATCCTAAAGTGGAAGAATGTCCTTTCCGTGGGCAGCTATCGCAACTAACAACTAGAAGTGTCACCTCCATTAGTAAGACCGTTTCGAAATCCGCACTTGGTGTGACCGCACCCGGAAACGTGAAGTGAGCGCCATCGGTTGCGTTTTCTCGCGAAATATATAGGAAATAAACGGATCGACATGGGCGACAAGCTGCTGGACTCGACGCAGATCATCAATGGCCTGGCTGTGATGCTGTCCTTCTTCGTGGGCTACCGATACGCCCTGAAGCGGGGCGACGCCAAGGACTCGGCCTCCGACGAGGGAGCGGCGGCCCCATCTTTGGCCGGATCCTCAGTGCCCAGTGCTTCCGAGGCTCCTGTGTCGGACAAGGTGAGAAAGAAACCCTTCTGGAGGTCATGTGAGGGAGTCCAGAGACTTCACCTATCGGCACACTTGGTACCTGGTACTTTTCACAGCTACCACAAATGCAACAATACGCACCTACACTGACGGCCACAAGAATAGCAGTGCGAACACAAATTCAGCTGGTGTTTTTTAGATTTGAGGATGTTAATTCATATTTTAATGACCTCGGTAAAATCCCTGTTAAATCATAGTTTAAGTATCAGAGTTTTCGAAGGTAATTGTGAGTTCATTAAACTGTCTAAATGTGCTTTCAAAGATTGAAATAGTAATAATTTGTAATCAAATAAGACTTTCAGACAAATCAGACTTTCAATTGGTATAGGCTTTTCCCATTTCTCAACGTCTGAAGTTCAAAAATTTTTTGTACTAACTTTTTTTCTCACATTTTCATTTCAAATTTCCGAATTACGTTAGGAGAAACTTAAACATAAATGGAATTTAAATCTCCAACAAAGGCTCTTGATATTTTCTGCTTTTTTTATATTGTTTTTTTGTTCAATCACCATTTAGTGATTTTAATTTACGGATTATTAACGGATGTATTATTTATCCCTTTACTTAGGGCTACGGTGGCTTCAACGAGAACTTCAAGATGGTCCTTGTGGTGCGCAACGACCTCAAGATGGGCAAGGGCAAGATTGCCGCCCAGTGCGGCCACGGAGCAGTGGGCGCCTATCAGAGGGCGGTGGTCAGGACGCCACGGCTGTTACGGGCGTGGGAAAACTGCGGATGCGCCAAAATCGCCGTGCGCGTTGAGAGCGAGGCGGAGCTGATGGCCATTAAGAAGGCAGCCGAGCGCCAGCAGCTGAACACGTGCCTCATACGCGACGCCGGTCGCACCCAGATCGAGGCGAACTCCAAGACTGTGCTGGCCGTGGGTCCAGCGGCTGCCGTGGACATCGACCGGGTCACCGGCCACCTGAAGCTGCTGTAAGATCCGCACTGCGGGAACTCTTGAAGGCCATGAGGCATCACTAACTCGCCCAAGTGCAACCCGAAAATTCTCAAAGCAATAGGGCGCAGGGGTAGAGCGGTGGAGGAGGCTGGAGATGGCGTAATGCCCCGTTGAGGACGACAACTGTGACATGCAAGTTAAGCTAAGATTTACGTTATCACGTTAACTGTGAACTGAGCTATTAAAAATTAAACGATTGGCAGTCCAACCTAGAACTGCAAAGCTCCTAAACAATTGGTTTTCTGTGGGGGTTCAGTGTTCCAATAACTGCATTAAGCCAGCTACAAGCTTGGGATACCTTGTTGATTCCAATACACAGCAGTCTGTAAAAACATCTTGTGTCTAAACCTTGAGGAAATAAAGGGAAAAACTTGTTTCGTGCCTCCAATGGCAATTTCTATTCTTTATATATAAAAGTTTACCGTGGAAATAACCTTTTTTTCAACATTTTAAAAAAGTAATATAACGTTTCATACAAATTATAGAAACTTTAAATTTACATGTTGAATTAAAGGGAGAATATATATTGCTCGACCTTGAAGTTAAAAATAACATATTTTAGTTCTTACACCTATATTAATACTATACCCTAGGAAAGTCAAATGATGATAGTAGTTATTTGAAAAATATGGAGTTATAATTTTTGCGGCTGTAAGGAAGAACTAGCTGTTTACATTTTTTCGAAGGACATTAGAGAAATTATATAAGTTTTAATGGATTTCCAAGTCAAGCTTAATGAACATGTAAACACAAATTGGCAAACAACGAACAAAAAGGTATTTTTTTGGTTCTTACAACTAATAAGATGTTTAATCACTAGAAGGTCCAGGCATAATCATTGTCTCCTTGCGGCGTCTGCTGCTGCTGCAGTTCTTCTGGTTGCAGTGGGGGCATCTGCTGCTGCATCACTTGGTGTTGCAACTGCTCCATTCCCTGCACTTGCTGGAAGTCCAGCTGCGGTGGTTGCTGATAGTCTAAGTTTGTGGGCTCGTTGGACGAATCCACGAGGTAGATCTGCGACTGCGATTGCGGTTGCTGTCCCATCTGCTGCTGATGCTGCAAGGCGTAGTCTCCGTCGTCGAATACCTCCTTTTTGATTCGCACTCGGGAACCATCGTCCTCCTCGTCGCTCTCCGAAATGTCTAGATCATCGTCGATGCCCATGCCATTGTTTATCGTAGTGGCAGGCATTTCAGACGGCATTTGCAAGGCCAATGAATCATCCTCCTGGGACGGAAGACCCATTCCCATAGCCGAAGCCCCAGTGGCACTTGTGCTGGCTTCAGGGGTGTTGTAAGCTCCATTATCATCTTGAGCATTGGACAGGAAATTGGTAAAGGCGCCCTGCAAGCTGCTGGGCTCGCCGAGATTCTGGCGAGGCTTGTGCATGGCCAGGAAGTCGGAGGGATCGTAGTTGGGGTCCACATCCATGGACTCGTCTGAAATAGTTGGAAGTTTCTGATCAGCAAGAGAGTATTTCATGACCAAAGGGAACAGGGATGGGGGGTAGGGACATGGACATCTAGGGCACAACACAAACACTCATAAGGGATAATAAAGACCTTGCTGCTGTTGAGCATAGTAGCCAGCGCCCACGCTACTCAATTGCACCATTGCTTCGGCCACCTGCTGGCTGTCATCTTCGCCGATTGGCTCCTCTGCTCAGGCGATTTAAGTGAAATCAGAAACAGAAACAAAATCCAAACAAAGTAAGCGTTCGAAAGGGTTTTAGATTAGTATTTAAATTTGAAATAGGTACCAAAACCGTAAAAATATTATTTCTCAGAAAGGTTAGTTTTAAATTTAGAATTTACAAAAGTAGTAATAATAATTTTGTGGTAAATAAATGAAAGTTCAATTTTGTAACACCGCGTAATTTGCAAACATCCCAGTATAGTATTTAGTTGTTAAATAAATTTTGAGGAATTAAACAGTAATCACCGCGGTTGCAAATTGTATAGGTATCAACAAATTATTCGATCCTCTCAGAGAACTATCCGAAATAAGAAGGCCCTTGGCCGGATACACCCACCTGCCATTTGCTGGGCCTCGAGGTCAATCTCCGTCTTAATGTTTTTGGGATCGAACATGCTATCCAAGCCTTCGGCAGGTGCGTGGATGCGTTCGCCCTGATCCAAAATGCTGGCCGCATTGTTCTCGTCCTCGGAGACCTCTTGGAAGTCCTCCTCCTCGTCATCATCCTCGTCATCCGTCGAGCATTGCAGGTCTAATTAAAAGCAAATAAATTATTAGGAAAGTTCCAATATGGGTCGGCGAATTGTGCATTACCAACAATTGAAACAGAACGCATGTTTAATTTAAAGTGCTCAAAAAGGCAAAATCAAATTCTAATTTAAGAAATCATGCCGAAATGTAACTACTTAGTTGTGTGTTTGGGGTTAGCACTATTGTTAGTCATCTAAAATCCAAACGGAAAATGAGGTGCGTGTGAGAAAGCAGTGGAGGTGTCAATAAAATTTTGGGTTTCATGTGTAATAAAAAATTATTGCAGGTGAATATTTTTGTGGAGGCCCGATGACTTTGTTCCGTCCAGTCGGCGAAAAGAGGCTTACCTTCATCCAGGAAGTAAGCTTGCGCCTGACTCATGTTTGAGGCAAGGCTGTCCTTCCTCGGACGCCCCCGACCACGCTTAACCGTATTGTGGGATTTGACTAGAAAAAGGTAAAAGTTTTTGCAGTTCGTGGGTGACAACAGTATCAAGGTTTTCGGTATTTTTCATTTGCTTGTGTGTATGGCTATCCCTAACTGAGATACTCTTTTAGCGATTTCGTTTAGTCAGAAGTAAACTAGAAGTAAATTGAAGAGCAGGAATGCTCTTTCCTTTGGAAGCTATATAAGATACAGTCATCCGATCGGTCAGCTTCTTTAACCTGATCGTGGTTTACATTTAAGTTACGTTATGCATACCACGGTGATTACTGGCAATACTACGTGTGACTCTAAAACACATTTTTGCTAAAATGCCTTAATGCGGCGTATCCTGCTAATGTACATATAAAGTATCGATTTTTACACTTTATAACAACGTAATTCAAATGCTAAATAGTCAGAAATAGTGAAATTGAAAGTTTCCTGGGTTTACTGGGTTTACATATATTCAAATTCATGCATGGCGATGATGCCCATTTCCGGAATATCTACATGATATTAAATAAATATCATCCATTTAGAAGATCAGTTTTACTACGCTTAAATAGTTGGGGATTAGTATAAGCATAAGAATCCGTTTGGATCCGTGTCAACCATAACCAAAGATTTGCAATATGCAAATTTTGTACATATTTCTTATAGTTTACTGATTTCTAAATGTAGGAGGAAGCGTGATCAATACCAATTGTTCTTAAGAAGACCAGGAGAGAGAGAGTAAATGTCGAGATGTGTATGTATGAAATTGAAGAGATAGTGCCGCAGACCCTGTACCGATCAGGCGAATAGAAAATGAGTTAAGTGACCCTAGCCCACTTACCCTCCTGTACGGGATCGCGCTGCTTGCGGGGTCTTCCCCTTCCGCGCTTCACCTCACCAGGACCGGGGGCGGCAGACTTCCGCGCTGCCGGCGCGGTATGAGACGTGCTTATCTCAGCGCCCATGCTGCGGTGGATGGAATTCGATGAGGACGCGTGCACCCCATGGCCCTCCACATCGATGTAGTCGTCCCCGGGAGAGCTGGCTCGGCTGCCGCGGTCAAAGTTGTAGTCATCATTGCCCCAGGCTTCCTCGAACTCTGGCGCATTCTCCCTAGCACGCTCCTGCGTCTTGGATATGTTATTCTCCAACTGGGCACAGTGCTCCGCGAACTAGTGTGGAACAAAGGACAAGATGAACTAACGGTCTCTGAGGCAATAGGAAACATACCACCTCTAACTGGGTTTGCGCGTAATTCAGTATCTTCTTGGCAAACTTGGTGTAGCGGGTATCGCTGCCATTGTATTGTTCACAGTTGGTGGCAATTAACTCGACGTCAGCCAGATACTCGGCTCGACTGTGATAGCGATGACCTGTATTAATAGTTGGAATTAGTAAAGAGCAGTTAAATAATATGGAATATTCCCGACGACTCACTTTCAATGTTCTTGCCAATAGTCTCGAGGTCCATGGGTCGTTTGATGACCGTGTAGTAGTCTTTAACCTGTTTTTTGTTGACCGGCTTGAGGAAAGGCCAGCTTTCGGTCATTTGTTTAATCTGCGTGTGCAGCTTGTCGAAGATAAAGGAAAGAGCCACTTGATCGTCGTCGTCCAGGAGCGGGTTTATGGCCTTTTCGAGGCGCATAAGCTTATCCTCTCGCTCGGCGAGCAGCTCAAAGCAGCTGCTGAACATGCGCTGGGCGGCCAAAGTGTAGGCACTTTGTTGTCCGTTGTAGATGATCGAGTTGTCTACGATCTGCTTGAGATCTTCTAGAAACATCTCGCGACTTGTGTAGCGCCTCTGACGAATGTACTCCCGCATCGTCTGCAGATCCATGGGCTTGGTAACCACGCGGTAGTAGTCTGGCACTTTCTTAGCATTGACCGGGAAAAGGAATGGTGTTACATCCGGCATGGAACGCAATTCGTTGTGGATGATCTCCAGGATGGAGGACAGCACCACCACAGGATCTGTGCGCCTTCGGTTGGCCGTCTTATTGTGCCGCTGAAGGTAGTCGCAGTGGAGATCGCCACCCACTCTGCGTTTCTTTTTGCCCATCGCATCTCTGGGAACTTTCAGTGTGAGACCCGAGCTGGAGCCACTGCGTCGCTTGCCATCGTCGCCAACATGCCGTTTGAGCACCTTGCTGCTTAGCGTCACCTTTGTTCCATCGACATTCACCAGATCGTCGTCATCCATGGCCATCTCCTTTTCGCTCTGCTCGTCCATATCGTCGGCCAGAGAGGGATTAGACTGGGACAAACTGCTTTGCATACCCGTGTACAAAGGACAGGCCTTGTTCGTGCGCATGTGACCAACCTGCCCACAGGCGCCGCACTTGAGCTTCAGGTCCGGCTTCAGCTTGAACTTCTTGCGTGAAGGACTGACCTCCTTATACCCACTATCACGCTCTTTGTGGGAGTGGCCGCCCGAGCTCTTGGGATCGCCCAAGGAAGTGGGCATGCCACCTGGCTGCAGCTTTTGGTTTTGGGCCAGTTGCGCTAGACGTTCGCGCTCCTGGTTGCGCTTAATGCGGCGCAACTGCTCTTGGATGCGCCTCTTCTCGCGCTTCATCTCCTCCTTCTGCTGCTCGTCTAGCGTGGCAAACTGCTTGATAAACTGTTCATCCTTAGTGGTGCGGATCTTGATGTAGGCATCGATAACCGGCTGCCGCCGCACAGTCTCCACTCGGGTGTACTCCTTGCCATCGTTTCCTCTAAAGGTACGCGTGATGCGAAGAATGCGACCTTGATTGCTGGTGGCCAGCAACTGCTGGCCGGCCTCTTCCTTACCCTTAGCTCCCTTAACGCCTCCACTGCCACTTGGCCCGCCGTGCTCTTCGTCCAGCTGGCGAAGCAACTCCTGGCGCTCAAGCTCTTCGCGTTCTCTCGACAGCTGCGTAGAGGTCTTCTTGTTGGACAACATGTTCTCCAGGTTCTTTCCCAGTTCTTCGAGATCAGATTCTTCGGATGCCGAGGACTCTGCCTCGTCGGTGGACAGCACCTCCGAGCTGGCAAGAACTCGATTTTGCAGATCGAAAATGCGTTGGCACTCTTCCTTATAGCGCTCCTGGTGCTCAGCGATGGAGAACCGATTGCCGCGGGAGAACTTATCCATTCCCTCCTCACCGGCCTTGGCTTTCTCCGTGGACAAGGTGCGCACCACGTCAATAACCTCCCAGCGAGAAAGCTTTTTGATCTCCTCCTCAGGCACCTTAAATTGTCGTAGGAGCTCCTTTGCACGCTGCAGTGGCAATCGACGCAAATCTGCATCAGTTCCGGTAACTGACCGCTTTGGCTGCGACTCCTGTTCCTCCTTGGTTTGCTGTATAATAAAATGTTGACATTAATTTAGATAAGATAACTTATTTTATAATTCTAAAACAGGTGTTAATTGTTAATTAATTTATGTTACCGTGGGCTTATTTGGCACTCGAACGTAGGAGAATCCTTCACCACAACCCGTAGGATCAGCCGGACCACTCAGCTGCAGCAAACACTTTCCACGCATGGCCTGGATATACGCGCGAGTCGTGTTCCAGGGAGCAACCTTCACTTCGTCGTCCAGTTTCAGTTGAGCCTCCTCGTCGTCATCTTCCTGGGGTGCGAACAAAAACTTTTCCCCATAGCCAGCATCCTAAAAGCAGAGAAAAATATTTTATAATTACTTAAATTGACCATAATTAGCACATGTATCAAAAATCAAAGTCATTTTTTATAATCGCTACCGAATGAAGAAGCGAGAGACAAAATGTGAATTTTAAATAAATAAAACATCAAATTACTTACCTTTAATCGCTGCTCGGCCGCGATCATGCTGAAGTAGGCACAGCACTGCTCAGGTGAGACCATTGCACGGATTTCCTCCTCAGAGGGGAGTCGGAACTCCGGCTTGATAACCCACCAATTGGAGTCCATGCCCGTGCGCTTAAAGTCGGCGCACTGCTTTAGCCGTTTGCGGATGCTGCTCTCGGAATGGGCGGGAAACGCTTGTTTTATGTCGTCCATCCGGATGCGGCGAGGATTATCGCGACTCTTCCAGAACAATCGGTAGATGAACACCTGACAAAACAAAACAATTAAAACATGTAAAAAACAAATTACATTTTATCACTTACCTGAAGAAAGTCGCGAGTAAAGTTGTTAGCGCGCTTGGAGTTCGGACCCGGTACTTCGTACAGCGGACACTCCTGTCCCACTGTGAAGATGGAGTTCACCGATCGGATCCAGTAGCTGTTCCGAGTGCGAATAACGAGGAAATCGTTATGCGCCATCTTATGTGGATAAATGGGCGCCCGGTACATGTTGTTTTCAATCGCCTGGATGCACTGGCCAGGATGTAGGATACCCAGAAAGGGACTGGTGTGCGCAAAGGCGACCTCTCCGTAGACATAATCCTGCGGGCCGCTGTCCTTCTCTGCTTTGCGCTTGTAGTAGTTCTTGATCTTGGAGCACATGCCCACCTGGTTCATTAGAGGCGGGTGCTCCTCACAGAACTCGGCCAAAATGATGTCTCCGTCCCTGCCGCTCAGATCCTCTGGGTTTCGCATAAAGAAGACGTCTCCACCACCAGAAGCAATGCGCTCCACCTCGCGCTGTTTGGCCTTCTTTGCGATGGTCTTTAGCAGTGGGAAGACGGGATGTGGTGCCACCTGGGCCATCGGACCGTGCGAGTATTTCTTGAGTGGAGGGCGATGGAAAGAGCGTAGCTTCATCGGCCCCATGTGCGTAGGCACGAAGGGAGCCCGCAGCTCTACCACCGGAGTCGAGTGCTGAATGAGGTTTCCGCCACCCACCTTAAGGCGCAGTGTCGGTTCTGTCTTGGGTGTATAGTACCTACAGGATCGACCATTAGATTCCGCATAGGTAAAATCTGTGGAGACTTACGTGTCATTAGATATGTTAAAGGGGTCGCGGTCTGGACTTTTCGGTGGCGGCGGTGGCGTGTCCTCAGCCAGCACATTGATTACGCCCGCCTTGCCCAACAGAATTTTGGACTTCTTCACGTGGGGATGCGGTATTTTAATCTTTGGCGGAGGACCCGTGCTCTTGTTGATCTTAGAGGGATCGATGTCGTCGGGTATTCCCAAGATGATGTTCTCGTCGTTCGGATCTAAAGTGAGTACCTTCGGCTTGGGCACCTTGCTCATTTGCTGTGCATCCCATATCACCTCGTCCTCCCACTTGTGGTATATTAGCTCCTCGTTCTCCACCGGAAACAGGCTGTACCAGGTATCATCAGGTGCCTCCGCTGGCTTTGCTTGAGCACTGAAATTTGGATGAATATTATTGCAATATACCGGTCTAATATAAAGACGATAAATTACTTTTGCTGTGCCTTTTTGCTGGATGCCGCCGAGCCCTTGGAACTACCACTGCTGTTTCCCACCGGCAGCGACGTTTTTCCCGGCTGACTGAAGGCTCCAGCTGTTCTCGATCCGCTGGAAGGCAGCCATCCAGCTGCATTTGTCTTTGAGTTCAGCTTTTGTAGCACCTTGGCCTTGATGTCGTTGCCATCCCAGACAACGTCGTCCTCCCAGTGCAGCTGTGAGACCATTAAAAAAGCGTCGTCCGCTATGCTTGGCTCCTCGGCCTCTTCGTCTGGACTGTTCACACGCCGCTCATCCTTGGTCTGTGGCTGAGATGAGGAGGTAGCCGTCTTTGTCTTGAATCCATAGTTGAAGCCCTCGCCGGAGTCAGGCACCTCCAACATGTCGTACCAAATCTGTGCTGGCCCGTAACGCCAGTCGGCCACCTTGGGCTTCTGGTCACTGTTCTCTCCGTTTTCCGGTCCCTCCGGACGCACGTCCTCGCTGTTAAAGTCGCCAAGCAGTTTGTCTTCGTCGTCAGACATGCACTCCTCCGGCGTTGGCTCCGATGCATAGTGGAGACTGAAGCCTCGCTTTCGAGGCTCCTCTGTGTCGCTGGGGGAATCGGATCCACCAGTGTTAGTTAACTGCAAGGAAGTGTTTTAAGGGGTTAGTAAATCAATTAAATAGTACTCTACTCCTAAATAATAAAACTTCTTTATAAAATGTACACTGAAATATAAGTTCCTACCTTTTGATCACGGGACTGATTGCGCTTCCTGCGGCGTTTCCGCACGTGTCGCCAGATCTGGGGCAGACTAGTGGGTTTACCCGGTCCAAAGAGACGCGAGAATCGTAAAACCTTTTGGGGGCGAAAGTCGGGAAAGAGCTCGCGCACATCCACGTTCTGGTATTTGGAGGGCAGAATGTCGGCCAGAGGTGTGTCCAGTTTGCGGTCCGCATCTACCAGACAATTATTATATTAAATAACATTTGGCTTTAAAATCCCAATCTACCTTTGGCATCGGAGGACTTGGTGTCGCCGCCGGGACTGGAGCCCTCGTTTTGTTTGGCCGGCTCATCAGTGCCACTGCCAGAGCCCGATCTCATAGGAGCACTAGGTGGGGGCATCAGTTCCTTGTCATCCTTGGCTGCAAATAAAAAATGTTTAAACATTCTTTAGATATTTTTTTAATGTTTATTTTGCCAGGTCTTCTAAATCATAACTGATTGTTTTTAGCATAAAAATCCACTTTGATTAGAAATACATAGAGACTGCGATATAATCTTGAAGGCAACACCTTATAATTCCCGCAGATTTTTAAACCCAATTATATTAACAAAAAAAATGTTGTCTAGAAAAAGGTAAGGAATATTTTTTTTACTATTTTTTATTGTGGGTATTGTTGTGCAAAGTAAGTTAAAAAAAAACACAAAGTAAAATATATCTACTTTAAAACAAAAAATTGTGATTGTTCAATCAAAAAATTCAAAAGGCATATATTCCTGAAACAATATTTTCACCTATCAGTCTTCCCTAAGTCCGGAGAATGTCGCCAACAAATTCGTCTTCATTGGATTGATCACTTACTCATCTTGGCCTCCACCTTGGAAGCTGGAATGGCGTCCTCCAAGTCACCGTAGGACGTGGCATCTTCCGGGGGAGTGCGAGGACAATCCTCGGATAACTCTGTGATATCCGAGTAATCTATAGCATCGTCCTGAGCTCTTACGGCACCATCCTCCTTTTCGTCACTTTTAACGCCTGCCTTGAGGGCATCAAAGACACTCAGTCCTCCACTGGCACTAGCCTCCGGCTTTTCCTCCTCCTCGTCCTCCGACAAGGGCTCGGCCTCCTTCCGGTCGATTACTTCGAGCAGCATTGAATCGAGACCCAACCTGAATGTGGTGCATTTTGATAGCATTAGGTATATCCAAGTATGTTATAGGTCTAAATATTAAATACTAAAAATAAATTCCCTGCAACAAAGATGTCTAAAGAGTCCATTTAGAGTCGCTATCGTTTGAAGATGACCGACTTACAGATAAGCATATGTTGCAGTGTCCATAAACACCTGGAAGCAATAATAGTCTGACGTGAACTTCGGCTTTTAGCGCATGTTTTCTACACACAAATAATTAAAATATCTCCAAGTTCATACAAATAAGGCAGAATGTAAGGTACAGGAATGTACTTTTGGAAGAAGATGCCTGTTTACCGCTCCAAACATCTACACTCACTTGGACAGGGATCCGATGTTCTCCCGGAGCTCCGCATCGAACCCGGTGCCCCCGCCTCCCTCTCCTTCATCTTCTAGCAATCTGCCCTCGGAGTCGATGTTGCCGAAAAGAATGCCGGTCAAGTCCAATCCATTGCCAATCGAGCCCTCGTCGTCACTGTTGTCGGATTCCATCTCCATTTCCATCGGTCTGTAAGTCTACGCGGCTAAATTAATCTTTTTGTCAGAGCGAATTGCATTTTTTCCACTAAACACGGTTAAGTATGACCGTCGCTGGGCAACTCAAAAATACCACACACATTAATGCTATACAATGGGTATGGGTTCGGAAATTGGGAAAGTTGCTATATACAATTGGGGACAATAAAATAGTAGCGCCTTGGTAGTTCTCAAAGCTTGATGGCATTGAACGAATCGCTGTGGATGGAATTTCACATAGTGACTAAGCGCAAAGTTTACTACTCTATATAGCTGCAATCGAAATCATAGCGATCATAGCAATTAAGTTATTAAATGCAAGAGTAAATGTTGCTTAAGTCTTGAATCAGGCATATCATAAGGAATCCATTTATTTCTGAGCAGCATTCCAAGCAGTCCAAGTCTAATTGTTGAGTAGACGCCCCCTTGATAGGCAGGTTTACTAGGTCCTGAATAGCAATAGGTGTTTTAGCGAAATGCCATTGGGATTTGAAATCTCGGAATGATAAATTTCGAACAACAATTTCGAACACATACCTGTATTATATTAACCCCAATGTTTTTTTTCAACTTTTCAACTGGCTGCTCTTCTTCTTTGCCCAAATAATCATCCGCGAAAATTAAAGTGTCGAGTAATACAAAACTCTGAGAGTTTCTTGTGAGTCAGGTTAGCTTTTAACGGAATCGTATTCATCTAAATGTGGTAAATTTGTAACTTTCAAAATGAAGTTACCAGTTACCATTGTCTCGGCGATACCAATCGTTTAGGCCCACTCTAACTCCCACAAACCAATCAAAACTGTGACGGCCACAGTTTTTAAGTTAGAAAAAAATGTTAACTGAAATGTATTCAACTTATCAATACCTTTCGATTTGAGGCTTATACCACTTTATTTCACTTTTGCTCCCTAAGGTGAGTAACGGGTATCTAAAAGTCAAGGCTTTCCTTAATATAAGATTAGATTTAATAAACGCCTTGTTGTTTTATTTGTAAACACAGTGTTGAAGAACATATTGCAGGCAAGGTGGGCTTTACTAGAAAAAGTAGTTATTAAAGCTTATTTTGTCAGGTGTTCCGCAGTTTAATAAAATGATTTTTAAGCAAAAGGCACCAAGTGTTTAAAGTAGTTCAAATAAAATCCACCAGAATGCTAATACTGTTGTTATCTCCGGCTGCACCATCGCCTTATCGGTAGGACTAATTCTAGAGAGAATCGCACGTGGACCGATAAGATTGTTTGATTAGGCGCAGATTATTCCAAGCTCAATGCGCCATAGAATCTCCGGTGTTCAGTATTTTCGTACTAGCGTTTCTGGCAGACGGACAGCAGTGAAATATGGGTGGAGAAACTGTAATTTTGGCCTACTCTGGTGGCCTGGACACTAGCTGCATCCTCAAGTGGTTGTTGGACAAGCAGTATGAGGTCATCTGCGTCCTAGCCGACGTTGGCCAGAAGGAAGACTTTGCCGCCGCCGAGAAGAAAGCCCTAAAGATTGGGGCAAAGAAGGTAAGCTGTGAATAAATATTTCACATGAACATCCATAGCCATTTTGAAATATTCGGTAATTTGACTGTGACTCCTAGGTGATCGTGGCTGATGTGAAGCAGTCTTTCGTAGAGGACTATATTTGGCCATCCATACAGATGGGCCTGGTCTATGAGGAGCGCTATCTGCTTGGGACTTCGCTGGCCCGGCCCTGCATCAGTGTTGCCCTGATGGAGGCGGCCCGCCAGAGCGGCGCTAAGTACCTGGCCCACGGAGCCACCGGAAAGGGAAACGACCAGGTGCGCTTCGAGCTGTGTGCCTACGCACTTAAACCGGACCTTAAGGTGCGTCAAAATATCACAGCGTTATTAGGCATACTGATAGGCGTTTCAGGGGCAGATTGGTGGGCTTATCAGATTGTTATACTTCCTCTTGGACCGTTTTATGTATTAAGCTATGAACGCTTGTTTTCTTGAGGTGATATATATATTTTAAAATTTCTTTGTAATTTAGAACATTTTTTTTTTAAGTTTCAATGTAGTGCATATTGGAGAACAAAAAAAATAAGAAGTAAGAAGGCCGAAGAATATATGTGCTTTTAACTTAAATCAGTTAAAAGTGCTTCGTGAATCCATTTAAGGAACCGAAAAACTAACCTAATATCTACAAGTCTTGAATGGGATAAAGTTTAATGACTGGACACTATTTACACATTTTTTATACCCAAAGGCTGCTTTATATTTTTAGATCATCGCTCCCTGGAGGGATGTGGAGTTCTGCCGCCAGTTCCAGGGTCGTCAGGAGCTCATTGCCTATGCGCAACAACACGGAATCGAAGTGAGTGCCAAGCCGGCTACTCCGTGGAGCACCGATGCCAACATCCTGCACATCAGCTACGAGTCCGGTATCCTCGAAGATCCCAACACAGTGGCTCCGGATAATCTCTACGAAATGACCGTGGATCCTTTGACCAAGGCGCCTCGCGATCCCGTTCGTCTGGTCATTCAGTTCGAACGCGGACTGCCCACCAGTGTGGAGGACTTGGCGAGCAGTCGGGTTTATACGAAACCCCTGGAGATGCTGGAGTTCCTCAACAAGCTGGGCGGATCTTACGGCATCGGTCGAATTGACATCGTTGAAAATCGTTATGTCGGCTTAAAGTCGCGCGGGGTATACGAAACGCCTGGAGGCACCATTCTATATGCTGCTCACCAGGACCTCGAGGTCTTTGCCTTGGACCGTGAAGTACTCCGCACCAAGCAAGTCCTGCGGAACCGCATGGCCGACTATGTGTACAACGGCTTCTGGTTCAGTCCGGAGGCGATTTATGCCCGGAAATGCATCGAGTTGGCCGAGCAGCGGGTCTCCGGAAAGGTGACCGTGGAACTGGCCCCTGGATATTGCCGCGCCGTTGCCCGAAAGGCGGCAGACGATGTCGGAGCCCTTTACAACGAACAGCTCGTGTCCATGGACGTCCATGGTGGCTATGTGCCACAGGATGCAGGTGGCTTTATAGCCATCAATGCTGTCAGGATTAGGGAACATGTCCGAGCGTTCGGCGCTTACGAAGTGCCAAGACATGGCAAATAAACAACGCTCTAACATGCGACTATATATATATATTTTTTTAAATTAACTTCGATTTGTTTCTGTTATTAATGCTAATCGAAAATATATTGAGTTGTTTAAAATTTTGTTATTTTGTAAGTCTATTTTTTTTTTCATTCATTCGCTTATATTACATCTAAAAAGTGTAAGTGAGTGGCAAATAAAATGTAACGATCAACTGGTTTACTGAAATTAATTTAAAATTAAAGCTTAAACATAACAAGGGTTTTAAACGGTAAAATTAGTTGAATACGGAAATATTTGGAGTTACTGTACTGCAAAAAGTATGATAAGTATTTTTACTACTGACAGAACCTCTGAAAGTAATAAGCTTTAGTCGTGTGTCGACATAGGATAAGATAGATGGGGATGTGCAAGCAGAAAAGATTGTAAAGGTAATGTGTGCGTTTGTTGACAGTTCATCAACGCTCAGTCAGTCTAAGAATATTTCGGGCTTAACTTGGGAATATAAAACAAGGAAGAGCGCAAGTACACGTTACTCGGCTGGAGAAAGCAAGAGACAATAGAGATATAAGGAGAAAAACAACATTTTTTTCTAGCATAAAACTGTAGGCGCTATGGATTGTGGGCGTGGCACTCCGCTGAACTTGCGATGCGCAGGAATCTGCGTGCCAAGTTCCACTTCTCAGGCTTTGTATTTTCCGAAATTTTAGTGTTCATAAGGACAGACGTACATGGCAGGATCGGATCGGCTTGTGGTCCTGATCAAGAACATATGTATACACTTGGTGTTTTTTAACCCCCTACGCTTCAAAATAACATTTTTTTAATAGTTCTGAATTTCGAATTTATTTTATCAAAATCAGACGAAGATATCATATAGATATCAAAGGATAGATCGGAAAATTGGTGGGAAAATATGATAAATTTATATCTGTGTTGCTTTTCATCATTGATGGGGAATAATATGAACAAAATTATTATTTCTTGAAATATTATCTATTTCTATTACGAGTATAATTTCTTATATTTTCTTAGAATTATGAATAATATTTAATAAAAATCGGACGACTTAAACATATAACTGTCAAAGAAAATATTGAAATAATTATTTAATAAATTTAAATTTAAAATGGTTGATTATTTCTTATCACGGAAGGGTATACAAGATTCGACTTGACGAAGTTAACTTCCTTTCTTGGGTTCATTATTTTTTGCACAGAGAGAAAATTGACGTTCACAAGAATGGGAACATGTAATGTTCTTAAAAATAGAATCGAAACATAAAAAATAAAGATTAAGTAACGCTTTACGTAGAGCCTTTTTTCGGAATTCCCGCAGTCCTAAGTAGCCCAGATATTTGAGCATAAGTAGCCCAGATATTGAGTTTCCAAAAAAATTGATGATACAGGCAGAGCTTTGTGGTTTTTGAAAAGCAAATGATAGGTCAAACTTTAATTATATATATATATTTTTAATTTGTATCACAAAATGCTCCTAAATTAAGACAAAACAGAACTTGAAACTTGAATGGGACGAAATCAACTCATTTCATAGTTCCTACCATTTCGTTCTTGAATTAAGAACATTCAGCTTTAAAAAAAAACATTTGTACTTACGCGGTTTCAAAAAACGAATGTGCTTAATTCTAGTGCATTGCACTCTGTTTTTTTCTCCCAGCGTTTTGGTAAAGAAAACCGAGGTGGTAAGATTAGTTTGAGAAACAAAGTTCTGGAATTTATTTTACACCAAATATTTATTATGTCCAGTTGGAGTTCTAGCGCAATGTCAGTACAAGTAAATACTATTGAGTAACTTCGCTGTTGATAGAACAAAAAGGCTCGACCACAAAATTACGTATCGATTATCCTGACGTTTGGCACAACCTCTGAAAGAAAATGTAAATTAATAATTTTCCAAATTGTGTATATAAACAATACCCCTTATCCCTGTGCTTATGCTTGTGCTTATGCTTCTTTTTCTTTGTTTTCTTTCTAGGAGGAACGTTGTCCGTGTATAATCCTGCCACATTTCCAGGTGGAGTATATCTGACAACGAAAACGCCTTGGAAAGTACTGCAAGTAAAAACAATTTTTTTTAAAAAATATAGATTGTTCTTATGAATTTCTTCTGATATTTAGGCGCTTACTTTATGTTAGCGTCGCCGTAGCCCATAAACTGCGAGGAGCTCCAAATCAGTGCAGTAAACTCTTTTGCTCTGGGGTCCAATTTGTTAAATTTTCTTCCCATATACCAATTACGGACACACCGTGACAGTGCTCCCGCACTAATCTCATATTTGCAGATGTTTTCTGAGTATTCTTTGTTAGTGGGGTCCGAATACGTAAAATTTACCGACTTGGCTAGTTTCTGCGAAATATCCTTTTAGGCAAATAGGGTAGGAATGGCACACTAGAACCATACCGAAGCATACTTTTGGCATCCTTCGCTGAGAGCCATATCCAAAGCCAAGGGTTGCGATCCGTGGAGCTCCCTCTTCTTGTTTGATTCTCTCAGAACTATCCGGGCATTGTCCATGTTCATGGCATGTATCGGGCTGACCTGGAACGGATTATGAGCTCCGGAACTGAAACACACTACAGTTTTATACAATACCTCGCTCGCCGCCAAAAACATAAATATTAAAATTTTTATGAAAAACATACCTACAAATTTGGTGAGTCCCTTTGAGACTCGTTATGAAAAATGTGGATATCTAATAGCTAAACATTTTTGAGTGGCTTGAAAGGTGTTTCAGTGCTCACTTGTTGTAGGTTGTAAGTTTTCTCGAAAACAAAAAGGATATGTACAGATTCTTTAGGGTATAAAGTTCAATTTTAAAATAAACTTTTTAGAGATTTGAGTATAATGCATTCCTACCTAGCCAAATGTTTCGCCCACATGCACTTCCGGATGGCAGTTGGATGTGTAGTTTTTGCATTGCAATCAATTCGAGTGTTTGTTTAATAAATCTCCTGCCCGAGTGCGACGGCGGGGACACTTGTAAGGGCAGTCGAATACACAATTAATGAAATTCTAGCATATAAATAAATATACATATATCATGCCCAGTGTTCGGCAGAGCTGGGGCCAGAGTAAACAGAAGAGCCAACACAACTGCTCCATGTTGGATTCCCAATTGCATTAATCTTATTTCCGGAGTGGCCCAGGTCCGGCGAAAGATGAGCAAAACAAAAGATGCTTCTGTGTGTACACACCCGCACATAAATGCAAAAACTAATATTATTACAACAAATAAATAGAGACGCTCGGCAAGTCCGACAGCAGCAGAACGTCGGCTGGGATTGTATTTCAGACTGGCTGGAACTCATATGTCCGTCTGCATCTGTGCCTTCGTGTGTAGGCAAACATCTATCTATCGACGTGAATTGATGACGGGGGCGAGTGTGGGCTGGCCCCGAAGACACTTCCGAGCTAGGGGAATCACGGCTAGTCACAGTAAGCCAAGTGGTGAAAACTTTCTGCTCGACGAGAATCTCCCAAAGGACCATGTACTTCAATATTTTGTTAGGTTCTTAGAGCTGAACTTCCTTTCTCTGGTGGAAAAAATGCAACCCAAAAAAAAACCTATCGCTTGTCATTATAATAACAACTTTTTTACATAGGTATATTACCTATATTCCCAATAAGAGGTTTAGGTACTACAACTTTTGGCAAATTTAAACAATCTGGAACACACTTTCGTTGAGATTGCGGAGTTTGCTGACCAATTATTTAAGTTAAGTTACTAGCAAGCATGCTCTAGAAGGCATACCTTCCATACCATATATGTACATATATATGGTTTCGGTATATTTAAGACATTAATAGAAGTTTGACTTTGCTAATTAGTTCGAAATTTAGATGAGCTCAGCCCGAAATGCCTTGCCGTTGGTCAATTTGGTCGCATCGCTGGTACATATCGTATAGGAACACAATCGAGGGCCTCGAAACCGCGGCACTGGACCAACTTAACTGAACTCGACTCGGGGCTGGGGAGCCCTTCCATCCATTGGTGCATCCAGGAATCTATCCATCCATCAGCGGCAGGGCCAATGTTGCTTTTGTTGGTTGCGTCGGTTGCTGGTGGCACACGATCAGAATCAGACAGCGTTGACGTTTCAACTTTGTGCTAAACTAGGCGAATGGCAAAAAGGGCTTTGCCCGAATATGGGCGAACGCAACCCCCCATAAATGCTGAAAAAGTTAAGCTCTCGGTTTTTGCGGGATTATTTGCCAGCGTTCAAAGGATGTCGTTAGTCCTTTGCGATTCGCAGGCGCAACTTTTGCGAAAGCCCGCTCTCTCTTTCTGGTTTTTGTGGCCCCTCTGTGTGTGTCGCCTTTTTGCTGTCCTGTTTATTGAAGTTGATAAATTGAATCAAAGGTTAACTTTGCGAAAAGTGTGAAGTATGATTAACAAGAAAGCGGGAAAAGCGGCTTAAAGCGTGCATTTAAATGGCTGCTAATTTGCCCAGTTACCCGATGATATCCTTGCCTCGCAAATTGATTTAGACGAACAGTAAACAAAACTCGAAAGAGCAGCCCCGAATTCCCCAGATTCATTCCACAGGATGATAAAATACAAGTTCTTGTAATTGCAAGCAAAAACACCCTCTGTCTCTTTCCCTGGAGCTGTCTGAAAGCTGTCGGAGCTGGCAACAACAGCCAGAAATTTATGGCCAACTGGAACTGGAACCAGGAGCAGGAAGCCAGGGGCTAGGAGCTGCGAGTCGGGATCTGGCACGCCCAATACACTTCAGCAAACATAAATTTATTTATGAGCATGTGTTCGCTTCCGCGCCCACTCCGCAGGGAAGGAGGAGGGTGCCTCCGCCCCAGCTCACAAATTGTTCGGGGGTGAATTTTAATTATTCCTCATTGTTTTGATAGCAACGCATGCAGCCCCTTCTCTTCAGTCCGGCAATCGTCAGCCATAGGGAACCGAAAGGTCCTTAACTGTGAGCTAAGGCTCTTGGTTCTTGACACTGGAGGACCAGTCAATTTTAGGAGCTGTTTAAAAATCATCTGTAAGTCTTCTTTTTGGATTATGAAAATCATTGTAGATAACAATAATTGTGATAATAAAAAGCAATATTAAATAATATCTCTCTTACTTAACTGTTGCTGTTTAGGAATATTTATCCTAAAGAAAAAAAAAACAATATTTATAATTTCGAAAGTAAAATGATGTATTCTCCATCAATAATGTATTCATGTTTAATTAACATTAAATTCAAAGAACCACAAGGTATTGCTTATACAGTGTAGCGAAAACGTTTTATTTGTCTAATAAACTTAGTTTAAAAATGGATACACTTTTTTATACGAGTACTCTAATCAGAGACCATTATTTGTAGGTAGATCCCTTTGCTGCGGAGCTCTCATCTGCTTTATTGTGTTCAGGAATGCGTCTCGATGTCCCATTCACCATCCGAGCGAAAGTCTTGACCTCTTTCGAGCGCTTTGATTTTAATTATCACGCAGTTGGATTCGCCAGCTGCGCTGTCTCCGTGACTCCTGGCCTCTGTCTCTTGACTCCTGACATCCGACTTCCGATTTCCGACGCCCTGCCCGGACTTTCGTCCTGCTCCTTCGCGGCGCCAAAACTATGAGGCAAAAGGAATTTTAATATTGAAATTTGTTTGCGCGGCTTTGTTGTAGTTGCAGTTGCTGGCCCTGCCGCTGGTTGCATTCTAGTTTCGTAATTAAGTGCAGACAGAAGTGGAAATCAGGTCACTCATACGCCCCATTGGCCGCCGGTGTGACGCGGCGTTGTCCGTGAGAAAACTTAATTTTTCAAATGAATTTTCCCGCTTGCAGCAGCGGCGCACTGGCCTTTTAAATTATTACACTTGGCAGCGAGGAGAGAAGAGCGTTTTTGTTTTTTCCCGCTTCCAAGTCGGCAGCAGCTGCAGGCAATGCTGAAGGGCCAGAGATCTGGGGACAAGCGAAACTAATTAATTTGTGAACATCCCAGGTGGACCTAAGGATTCGTTTATTTTTTTCTGCTGCTGCGGATGATATTGTTTTCGGCCCCCTTTTACGTAAATATGCAAATCGCAGCGCGCAAACTTTTTCCGTGCAATTGAAATTGAGTTTTAAAGTTTCGAAATCCATTTTAATGCATTTCGCTCCACCCTTTTCCGCGCATGCAGTTCGCGAAAGCGGGCGAAAGCCGTGGAGCACAAGGTAACTACAAAATTCCAGATACAATTTTCCAACAGAATGTTACCCTGCCAACGCGGCACGTGGAACGTGGCCAGATTATGCTGTATTATCACCTGTAAATCCTTATTGGCAATCAAAACTTTGCCAGCAGCGCTGCCCCCTGTCCACCTCCAGCCCCACCCACTTCCCCCGCCCCAGCCGGCAGCTTTTCCTATTTTCGTTAGTATTTGTATTTGCTACTTTCAATGGATTTCGTGAAATCTGCAAAATCTGTGCATGCAGGCGAAGTTTTAATTTTATTGGAAAACTTGTTGAGTTTTTCGGTTCGGCATATTTTTATATTCCCTGATAAAAAGTACGGGGGAGCACAAACATCTCTAAAATCATAAGCGTTAAATTAGCAACACCGATCAAACAAATCGATTTTGATAAGATCGATTCCTTGTTAAAAAGATATATGTTAAAAATATGAGTATTAATAAGACGGACAGGATAAAAATTTATTGTATATATATATATATATATATTATATATTTATATATATATACTGCCAATTTATTAATACATGCATTAGAACATGCTGAAAAACAAATGCTAAGATGTTTCATATATTTTTTTCTTTGTATAAGTAAAATTTTTAAATAATATAATAATGTTAAGCAAAGTTAACTTAAATTATTAAATTACGAAATAAATATTATCCAAGTTCGACTTTAGGCTGAACGTATTTTTAGCCAACCCATTTTTCCAGATGGCCCATAAAAGCCTCAAAAGTTCGAATTCGCCGGCTGTTCTGCAGTTGATGTCCCAAAGCAATTACGTGCGCATTATGCCGCTGACAGTGTGGATTTGAGAGGCGGTTAAGTGCCGCCTCGAATTATTTTGGCAAGGCCTTAGTCGAACATCGCGTAACCGTTTTGAAGGCTGCAAAGCCCCCATTCGATGTGTGGAAAATCGCACCTTGGCCCTCACCTACCAGCTAATCACACAGCTGACGGGGATGGGGCTACAGGAGGGGGCGGGAAGGGGCGAGGATGACAGGATGGCAACCGCATCACACGGCACCGCAGCATATTTCCGTCACCGATTGCCTGCCGATTGCAACGATGGGTTGCCAGTTGCCTGGTTGCATTGCCATTAAACTGCAAATCCGCAGTCGAGCAATTCTCGCATGTAATGCTGATGTCGACATTTTACTGCTGTAGCTGCCGCTGCTGCAAGTGGCATTGCTGCTGCTACTGCTGCTGCTGCTGATGCGGGCTCGTGTTTTGCCACAACAGCGCGCCAGTGCCAGGGCAGCGACACCTTCTGTGGCAACAAGGAAGCCGGAGCAGACATCTCACCCCACGTCAGTCCATTGGCGCCCGGTTGCCCCATGTGCATCCCCATTCCCAGCCCCATCGCCCTGGAAACTGCAGCACTTAAGCATTGCTGTTGCTCCTGCTGCTGTTGCTGCTGCGATCGGCAGCTGCTGCTGTTGTGGATTTTTACATCGCCCTGCCAAGGGGCCAGCGGCAGGAAGCAGAGGACTAAGGACTCAGGACGGCGGGTGAAGGGTGAAGGGCAACTGCAGTAGCAGCAACGGCCATAAAATCCTTTGCAATCAGTTGCATGCAACAAACACTTTGGTTCATGTTCCCACAGCTCCGGCTTTTGGGCACTGAGCAAAATGACTATGGGATAAGATCATAAATAAACCAATAAATCCCAACGTTTACATGAAAATAGATTTTTTATTCAGAAAAGTAAGCATAAAGTATATTTATTAAATAGCACCTGGCTAAATTTAAAGACATACTTTCAATATAGCTTATCAAAAAACCAAACTAAACATTTTTGTGATGACATTAAAAAAGAGTTAGGCCTTGAAGCATACGAATCAATTAAAAATATTTGAAAATATTTAAGTGCTCCTTGAGTTTCATTACTATTTAAGGGTTTTCTCCTTGACTTATTTCATTCCTGTTCCGTTACCTATTCAGTTTTTTCCCCAGTGCATCTGAGGCAAAACTCACTGGAGCTTCTTCATTGCGAGGGAATCGAACCCGGGCCCAGCACACACTTGGACCCGTAGAAGAGGCCACATTTACGTTTGTCTATTTGGGATTTCTTATCGTGGCTGCTGGGAAGGACACAAGCACACACAGAAGTACAAAACAATTTCCTAATGCCGAGAATTGGCTTTTGTGCAATTTACAGTTCTCGGGTACTTAGAAATAATTTGAAATCTGAAGTGTTGCTGCGTTTCCGATAACTCCGAAATGCGAAATGAATGGCCACACATGAGGAGATGGGATACTAAAAGATATTACCATGTTGAAATGGTACAACAAAATTGTATTTGTTGCAGCGAGCAGTGCCGTCCTGTGGAAGCTTGAGGCTTCAGTCGCCTAAACGCCACTTACTCCCATGATTTTGCATTTTGAATTAGCCTCTGAGGTGAAGTTTCAATCGAATGGTATTGAATGTCTAAAACGAATGGACTGTTAGGCGGTTGACTATTGATTAGGAACATTGTAGAGATCAATCAAATGGATTGATGTTCCTGGTCAAGTATTCTAAACTCCCCGCAATCTTATATACGTGATTTTTATAGAACACGGTGCGTTAGCAATAACACCATCTGGCTTAGTTTTTAATACCAAGAAACTCAACTCAAGTAAGCCTTCAGTTCACTAGTTTCTGGCACAACAAATTGCTTTTTTTTTTAATTTTAAAATTCCATTTAATAACAAAACTAATTAAACTAAATCGGCTTTTAATGCTGGCTATTCAAGGCAGAGATTTGTGTGTGACCCACGGCTAGAATTGAAAGTTGAGCTGGGCTGCCATTGGAGAGATTAAATTCACATGACATTTCATTCCCCACGTGGATTTGCCTGCGTAACGCAGTCGAGGACTCAACTCCGGGCTAACAACTGTCGGGTGTCCTGTTGTCCCAGTGTCCTAGTGTCCTGGCGACGTGTGTAGCTGTCGCACGAAACCATCGAACGGAAAACAGAAAGCCATCAGCCTGATTTGAACCCCAAAGAGAACGGTGTGTACGACAAACATTCGGATATGGTATAAAAATCCGCTCGACAACAAAAAACGAGTGAGACACCAGCGCGGGCAAACTTTTTGAATATTTAGCAAAATGTCAGTGCACAAAAGAGAAGTAGAACAACTAACCGAATCCGAACACGGATCTCAAAAAATAAATGCCATGCAATGTGGAGCACTGAAATGGCCGCGGGGCCAGGGTTTGGACTTTATCCCTGCCGGGGTCTGCGGGAAATGTGGAAATATTTTGGCACTGTCACAACATCCGGCATGCCACATGCACTTCACCATCGGCAGCCAACCGGAGTCGGTTGGTGGCTTAAGCCTTGGGAGATTCCTGGGGAAGGTGGGGAATCCCTCCAAGGAACTACTTTAAAGCGCCACAATTAACCGCTGGTGAAACGAATTGTTCGCGGGCAATTATTATTTGACAAGCATTTTAATGATTCCAGCCACTTAGGGGCGTAATTAGAGCATCTTTGGCGGCAGACAACGAGCATGGAAGAAGCGCTTCGAATCACTTGCAGTGGCAATTATAATTTCAATTTTACGTTTTTCAAGTACGAGTTTTCCGCAGCCAAAGTCGGTCTGCAGCTTTTCCTGCTGCCGGCAAACCCTGCACTTTCCTTCTTAGCCCTCTCTGTGGCACTCCCAATTGTCTGACTTTTGTTTATGCCAGTTGTGTGCTCCGAAGTGCTTAGTTTTAATTCCGTTCCGAAGACAACGAAAACGAAACACTGTATAGACAGCTGCGGGAAAAATAATAAAAGTGGTCTACCTCCAGAAACAAACAGTCTTTGAAAAGTCAGGTTGCTAAATATAATAGCTTTCTAGATAACAGCCTAAAAGTAAGAGTTTTAAAAAAACAATACATAAAAAATGGTTTTTATACCTTCGGTTAAAGTTATATATTTAAAGAAATATATATTGTTTTGACGAAAACTGTACATATGCAGTCCCAGTTTGAGTTCAGTGCAGCACAGTCATTTGTGGAAGTTGGTCATACTTAATTGGAGCTTGTGTTGCTCCAAATGAGTTTTTCCTCTTCAGTGCCACGTGAGAGATTATGGCGAGTATTTGTGCAATACACAATTCAGCATAACAATGGAGCAGCACTTTCTTAAAGACTCACCGCTCTATCATTAGCACAAAGACCAGGATAATCAAACGACTTCACGTGCCTGAAATGGATTCCGTTTCCGATTTCCTTTCCCGCCCAAAAACCGATTTGATTTGATTTCTGCTTGCCGCCGTGTCAAACGTGTTGGGATCCCATCCCGCATTCACCCCCAACACATTGGAAAACATTTACATTTGCTCCGATTCGTGCTCGTTAACAAAAGATACATATGTATCTCGTAGATATTTGGCTTTTGTGCTCCGTGCGCGCAATGTGCTCGGAGTTTTTCTTATTCCCTGCTGCTTGGTTGGATTTAAATGCCGAATTTTCAATGCAGCACACATCAGCCCGAGCACCAAGGACATGTGCTCACCTGTATATCTGTTTCTATCCCTGTATCTCCCGAGTGCGAGGGTGTAATCACTTGTACTTAATATGCAGATGATGACAATGTGACAATCAAACCGATCCACGTCGCCACGCACTCCTGCCTCGCCATTCCGGTGACTCACCCCACATCGCCTGATGTTATGCGAATCGGATTATTATTATCATTGTTATCGTTATCGTAAAAAGCAAAGGCAGAATGCGCATTTTCCTTCCTTTGAAGGCGCAGATTTGCCCGAGGCATAAACCCATTAGATACCTCCTCTGTCGGCACTTTGAATCCTAAAAAGGCAATTTGTTTGCATTATGATTTTTATCTTTCTGCTCGAATGGTTTGTTTTCATTTCGAATTGCTAATGCAGAGTAAAATATAAGGCTTAGTTTGGGAATTTCGGACGGAGAGAAGGAACTTCCTATGTTCTGATTTGACAATAAATATGTTACAATTGATTCCAAGAAGCGTGAAGTGTAAGATATTTAATTTTGAGATCTCCTTATTGTCCTTAATTGGATCGCACCCAGTACTCACCTGAACTCCATTAATCGATTTATAGGAATGCTGTGTCCGGAATTTCATGCCGCAAATAAAAAGCATAAATTGATGCCTTAATAGCGGCGGTTAATCATATTTGCATCCGCCGGAGCATTCTGGTGGTAAAAAGTCGCTCTTTTTTTGGCGCCTCCTCCGCTCACTCGTGGCGGTCATTTCATTTGGAAAATTCACATTTTCATCTGGCATGTGTTAATGCACTGGGCGTCGGCGGGTGGAATGCAGCTGAGTTTGTGGTACAACTTCATAAAAATGCCAGCCGGTTGCACTGCAAGATTTACTGCAGGCAGGGAAAAAATGAGAGGGGAAACCAAACCGTTGCCAGTCAAAAGTTTGGCTGCGATAAATGGACTGACGAACGCGAAAGGATAACAGCAGGATACATCGTTCTGGAATACAAATGTGGGGAGCATGTTTGTTTTTACCCAATTTGTTGCTGCCCTTTTGCGTTTTTGCTCTGCGGCATTGTTTTTCGCGAGAACACACTCCAGGCACAAGACCGATGGAAAAGCTGAGCAGGGACGGTGTGGTACTCGACATTTTCACTGAAATGCAACAGGAGGCCGCGTGTTAATGCTGAAAAAAGGACAACAACCCAAAGACCCTTTTGCAGCAAAGTGGCAAAGTCGTGACGAACTCTGAACTCCGACGAACAAAAAGTAAAATAACTGAAAACGGAGTGGGGCCGCTGCCAGCTGGATGTCGCGGTCACTTTTCATGCTTTCTGCTGAGCCTTTTCAGATCCCTTTTTCATTATCCCGACCGGGCTTGTACGGGATTTTCTGGGGCGGGCCAGCAACAAATGTCTGGGGTGAAAGTCACGCGCTGAATTTAATGCCCAGCCAATGCCCCGAAAACGAGGCGTGTCAATGACTCTGGGTCACCAAATTGTTGTTCCAGGCAATCCGATTTCTGGCATCTCGCTGATTGCCCCACACAAGTTGATGGCCAACTTTCAGTTCTGCGCTTTCGATTTCGATGTTACCCATACGCACCGTCGCACGCACGCCAATTGACGGATGGATAGAAATCTGAGGCGGTCCCAATGCCAAGGCAAGGCAGCCGCAGAGCAAAACTTTCCGAGTGTCTCGCGGTGGGAATGTTCTTAAACATTTCGCCCAACTGTCTGAGAGCTGCCACAAAATTCCAGTCGACAAGAAGTGTTTCTGCGAAAAACAAGGCCTTGGGTATCACGTTCCCAACGTCGTTTTACTGAATAATTTACCTATCCATTGGCCTTAGTCGATGCAACGTACCTTATCTTGTGATTTTTCAAACATTTAAAATTAAAAACAATTTAATATTTATTAGCAGTTTCGAATTGTATTGGACGTTAAAGGATTTTAATTTAGGGAGTCTTTTAAAGTATGTCAGGACCTCGTAACTTTTGTGTATTTCCTACAAAGGGAAACATTTGTTTCATGTAAAACTACCATTTAACCAAGCAACGTATGAAATCCGTTCCCTTTCATCTGCTACCTCCATAGACATAATTTTTGGGAAACTTAATTAGAATTTTGCTGGGTCTGCGAGTTTCCCTTGTTTCGCCTCCGGAGCCCGCATATGTTGCGCAAATTTAATTGCTATACAAAGCCGCAAAATAGACAAACAAAAGTTCCCGCACCGCCTACACAGCATTGAAAAGCATTCGGAAGGAGTTGAACATGAACACAAGACTCAGATTTGGGCGAAAACAAAAAATAGAATAAAACAGAGGGGCCCGCAGTGGCATTCGCAGTCTGCCGAGCCAATTTCAACTTTTCCCGGTGTGTACTTAATGGAAAATGACTTTATTGTGAGCCGGCTTGCAAGCCTCTAAGCGCCAATTTTCAACACTTGCGCTATTCTGTGGAATCTCTCTCAGCAGGTTGTGAATGTATAAAATTATGCAAAACACAACGATTTTTTGTCCACAAAGTACAGCGTATCTTTTAATATTCATCTTCTGGCGGGAACATTGACTCAATGTTATGGCAGTATGCCACCAACGATCTGTCCTTGTCATCGGGAAATATTTTTCCTAAGAACTCGAGCAGTCCAGGCTGATTTTGGACAATCTCGGCATACTCCTCGAAGGCTATAACTCCGTCCTTGTCCGTGTCGAATTTGGCGAACAAGAATTCACACATGTCCTGGAAAATGTCTTTAGTTAGGGCGTATTTTTTCGTATTAAAACTTACGGCTCGGAGCTCGTTAACTTCGTCATCGTCATCGCCATAGAAGAATTTTTCGATGGCCAAGCCGACCACCTCGCGATTTAGAACCACCGTACCAGCACTTGTGTAAACCTATAGTTGAATGCGAATTTATTAGATGGCAGATTCCTCACTAAATCATAGTACAAACATTGTAACATTAACTTCTCGTTATTAAAAAAGGGGTAGCAGCACTAAAAATTAATTCCAGAATAAAATTATAGATATAGAAAGTTTAAAAATAATAATAAATAAATTCTAATCTATGAACATTAACTAGAAAAAGAAGAAATTTATGAAAACTAGAAATCCTTCTATGCCAGGCACACAGAAAAATAATCAAACCCCTAAAACAGTTAAGAACCCCCAATTATCCCAGACAATTCCCACCTCAAATGCAAACTTCATTCGCTCCTGCAGGCTTCCGGTGAAGAACACGCAGAACAGTCGCATCCAGGCTTCCGGAGAAACGGAGCGACCGTCCTGCGTGATGTTCATCAGAACGCGGTCGATGATGGTTGTGTCGAAGATCCCAAAGCTGACGAGGAACAGGTTGTAGAGCTGGTTGGTGGACATCGTGCGGGACCCGTTGTTGAGGGCGTACTTGTAAAACACGATCAGCAGGCTGACCACCTCGTTGGAGGAGAAGTCCGTGGAGGCGGTGAAACTCTTGATCAGGCTGTTGTATATCGTTAGGAACTTGGTGTTGGCCATGTCGTCCAGGGTGAGGTCGATGCGATTCATTGTGGCTTGGTTGTCTTTTTTAACGAACAATAACGTTGTTTTTGGTATTTTTTATATTTTTACTCAGTGTTGTTCAGTGGGTAGTATGCTTTGGGTGTGTGATGAAAATGATTAACGTGTGGGGACCCGGCCTACTTAAAGTGTGTGGGTTATGCAAGACAAATCGCAAATAGATTGGGTAAGTCGGAGCAGCAGCCCGAAGACTCGCAGGGAATGTAACGAGCGCAATTTAAAAGCAATAAAACAACGCCGCGACATAAAAAATACATCAGGCACGCTACATGGACTACATCTGTCCCCCATTCGAATAAATATTTGAAGCAAGCCCGGCCGAAACACACAAAGGCTGAGCCAAAAGCCGAAAGCTGTGCGCATGAGAAACGCGAATATAATAATCCAAACAAAAGCGCTGAGATGGGTGTAAAGCCTTCCATGTGGAAATTCGGCGGAAATGGCTGTGTAGCCATTTTGTTTGGGGTAACAAATGTTCGGGATCTCCCCCTTTGTTGTGTAATTGTGTGCCCCCACACACCCTCACACATGCCACGCCCGGGAAAATACCGAAGAAATGAGGAGGCGGCTGAACCGCTCGACACGGCATAATAACAATAAAATAAGAGGGAAGAGCCCTGCAAAAAAGAGGAAGGCGGCCGGGATTCACGCTCCTTAATGCCTCCAAAGTTGACATCGCAAAGTGTTGGCGGATTTACAGGAGAGTTGGGCTGGATTTGGGTATAGAGTTTTGATTGATACATTCTTAGCACGGTGTTTGGAAGAGTCTTACGGCATAAATTTGTTGAGCAAGACAAATTGTGCGGAAAAAGAATTGCAAACATTTTAATTCCCATAAAAGGCAACCTTAGTGTTTTCCATTTCAATTAAAGCAGGCCAAGGGTACATATGCCATTGAACTTTAACAGACAAAACCACAAAAACATTAGGACACGTCGAGCGTAAACCAACATATTAAAACCGAAGATTACCAGAAAGTCATCTATAGATAGAAATACCTGAACCATGGAAAATCTAGACTCCACAATCAACAGCACCGAGAACAGTCGCTTCTCCGCACTTTATGGAGGGCTGATCAAGGAGATAGCTGCCAACTCGAAAATGTCGACTGTGGACATCACCTGTTTGCTGTGCGTCTACTACAAGTTCGTCAAGTTCAACGGACCGGGAGCCAAGCAGATGAAGAAGCACCAGTTCTACCAGATCTACCTGGTGCTCTTCAACGTGGCCAATGTCCAGGTCATCGAGCGCAGCCTCCTGGCCATCACGAAGGACACGAAGTTCGTCAGTCCCCAGGCCTGGGTCGATCTCTTCGAGCTTTACACAACGGAGGACCTTGAGAGGCGCATGCGTTTCGCCTTCGAAGTGAGTGTTATTGTTAGGGACTATTTCAAAAACTTCAATAAGTTGTATTATTTTTGAGGTATATGACACCAAAAACACCGGAGTTATCGATCGTGAGCAGGTGGGCGTGGCGTGCGAAAAATTCTTTATTGAAGGCGACGACGAGGACGAACTCATTGAACTGCGGGCGGTGAGCTTTTAAGGATGCGATTTTCATTTGCCATGTTACTAAAACCCCCTTCGCTCAGGACATGACCGAGTTTATCATGAAGAAGTTTGACGTGGACAAGGATGGTGTCATTTCCTTTGAGGACTACTCCTCAGTTGTCTCCCAGCAGCCCGTTTTGGTTGAGTTCTTGGGTTGGCTATTTCCGTCGAACGAAGAAAAGAATCTCATGGCTCATGTTATTAACATGGACTCTATGCTTAAATATTCTAACCCCGAATTGTAATAAACTGGTTTTTCTTAAAAAGCTTTCTGGATCATTTTTATATCCATATTTCCACAGAATTAATGTGTGTGTAACAGGAGAAGGGCTTAAGTTGGATTACTGTCCAAGTCGATCTAGATGAAATAAACTGGCGCTGCAAACCAATTTCAGTTCCAGATGGTCTTAGGGAGGTGTCACTGTCCATTTTGGGCATAACCATAGTTTCTGAATTTAAATTTAAGGTAAACCGATAGGTACAAGTCTTCTTTTTATAATTTTTAAGATGTTGGCATTCAGACGAACAAGGCCAGATCAACTTCGCTAGTAGCTCTGATCAAAAATTTATATACTTTTCAACAAACACAATATCAGCTTTACTCTGCTACAAATATAAAAACTATATTTTTGCTTGGCCGAAAGTCCTAGCAACTACGTGCGATACCTCCCGGTTCATTAAGTTTTAAACTTTCGGCTACAGTGTACAAAAATTAAGTATTTTAGCTAGTAAGTTGCACACTTAATTACTTTAAAGTTTTAGTAGTATTTCAAATTCAGTTATTACTAAATGAAGTATTAAGTACTTTACATTTTGTAATATTTGTTTTGCTTAAATAGGAGGCCATTGAAAAAGTTGTCATTCATAATAAAGATAAAAACAAATGAACTAGGGTCAAAAGTACAAAAATCTCAAACAAGAAACACATAAAAACATTAAAACAAACGAAATTTACAGACAAAAAAAGCGCAAAACGGGAAATAAAAATATTATCACTTAAATCGAGAATTCGGTCATGGAAAATCTAGACGCCACCATAGATAACATGGAGAACAGCCGATTTGCGGCCCTTTACGGGAGTTTGATTAAGGAGTTGGCCGCAACTTCCGAGATGTCTCAGACTGACATCACCTGTTTGCTTGTCGTTTATTACAAGTTCTCTAAGGCCAATGGGCCCCAGTGTAAGAAGATGACCAAGAAGCAGTTCTACCAGATCTTCTTGGTGCTGTTTAACGTGGCCAACGTCCAGGTAATAGAGCGCACTCTGCTGGCCATCACAAAGGACACAAAGTACGTGAGTCCCCAGGCTTGGATCCATCTCTTCGATCTCTACACAACCAAGGACATCCATGTGCGCATGAAATTCGCCTTCGAGGTCAGTATAGGGGGTCTTACCTACATTTGCATAGGTACCACCTTCAACATTTTTTATAGGTCTATGACACAAAGGGAACTGGGGTTATTGATCGAGAGCAAGTTGGTACAGCCTGTGAAAAATTCTTTTACGGTGAAGACGAAGACGAGCTTAACGAACTTAAGGCGGTGAGCACTCCTTGAAACTCATATGCGATTAAACTTACTGAAATATTTGTTATTTAAGGACATGACTGAGTTTCTCATGAAGAAGTTTGACCTGGACAAAGACGGCGTAATTTCATATGAGGACTACTCCACTGTCGTCGAACAGCAGCCAATTTTAGTCGAGTTCTTGGGCTGGTTATTTCCGTCGAAGGAAGACCAGGATCTCATGGCCCATTGCATTAACCTTCAAATGAACCAAAATTAAGCATTATATTAAAAATAACTTAACTTATTATTTGATTTCTTTTTACTTACAATTTTTCATTCTTGAAATTGCAAAGTGAGGGAAGGTATAATTTTGATAGAAAAAAAACTAAGTCTTCATAATGTGGGCATTGGCACATAATTTCTTTTCAAACGATCTTCGAACATTATTCTATATCAGGGTCCCTGTGTCTCCCTTTCTATAGACATAAAATAAGTAATTTCAAATTATTAATGGCTATGATTACTGTATTATTGACTTATGAAATATTCATGTAAAATGCGTGGTTTTCGACCGGCAGCAAGCGACTTTAAGGATGAATAAAGGCCATAACGCATGCTCTGGTTAGAAGTGGCCTAAGCTCACCTTTGCTGCGGGCATTTGTGGTCGACTAGGGTGCTCGACCTGATTCACGGCATCCCATAATTATATGATTCGCCGCAGCCGCACATTCCTATGTGGATCGGACTCAGTTCCAGGTCGGAAGTGGGAAGTCGGTTAAGTAGCTCATTAACTTCAATACGTTTGATTACGTTACGTACGGTTTTGTGCGGCGTTCAAGCCAAACAATTTGAGAATTGTGTGTGGCGGCCCTCTCGATTCCCCGCGCCACCGCACCTGTTAATTTGCCCGATTCAATTGGCATTTGCAAGTATTTGGGACATGGCTAAGCCACTGAATGCTCACGTATTTGCCATGATTTGGCATTTATGCAGTGGCATTATGTGATGCGAATTGATTTACATTAATTGCTGCCAGCGGGCGGCTTATTTTCCATCCATTTACTCTCCCACCAAAACCCAAAAGTCTGCTCCCGACATCGACTTAAAGTTTCAAGTTTTAGTTTAATTTAAACCACGAAGGCGGGTTAACTCGATCGACTCGGCTGGCTGCAGCTGACAACTTCCAGACTCGAAACCCCATATCAACGGTCTAAGCCAGCATGTGGCCCAAGGACTTCAGTTGGCCAGAACTCGCTGGCAGAGTTGGCCTTTTGTTGAACCGTCAGCCCGCCGTCGGGCGTCGGCCAACATGTTTGAGTCTCGCTGGCATCAACATTAATTATCCCTGATAGTAATCATGCAATTTGTACGTGAGCCGGAGCCGAGCTAGCGCTCCTCGGGCCATCGCATCCATGCTGCGGTCTTTATTGTGGCATTAACAGCAGCATCCGCATGGCCTGCAGCCCCGGCAGCATCATTATGCTCATTATTGTCGTCAAAGGCGTGCAGGGCGTTCTGCCGGAGGCCCAGAGCACCGGAGAGCCGCAGAACTGAGCTCCGGAGACCAGCCCCGCCGGAGAAACGGGAATCGAGGCCCGGGCACGGCGGCCTGGAGATCCGGGGACAATGCGCGTTTGATGAATTGCATTAGGACATGTATGTAATTATAATCAATTAACTCAGGCGGTCGTGTGGTGCCCAGCAATTTACTCTGCAATTTAAAGGACAGATGAGCAATGGAGTGGACGCAGTGCGGAGCTTTTGAGTCGCATACCTATGCTGTTAAAGATCTTTCATCATTTATTTGTAAGGGTTTCTTGAGTCATTATCTATGGGATTACCATTAAATAATTAGTATAAATAGGATAACGCCTAGTTATTTTTTACATTTAACTTGCCCTTTAACTATGGTACTTTTAAATAGGGTTTTGTTTAGATTGTTGAAACCACGATCTTTGTTTTGTAAATATTCCAACCCCGCAACTCCAATGAATCTACATTTACTAATACGTTAATATATATATATATCTATTCTTATCTAACAAAATATAAACAGTGCGTTTGGGTTATACACTTCATATATGAATATATATACTTAAATGACTTAACACTTTAACCCAACTGCAGTTACCTAAACTCAGCATTAAACTCTGGTCCACTCGCAAGAGCTACAAGTCCCTAATTGCATCTCCCACGAAATCCAACCGCAGTCCATTGACAATCTTCGGCGATGGCGACAAGTGACTTTTGGGCTATCAATGGCCAAGCCGAGTTGGCAAAGCAAACAGACCATTTAGCTCAGTGGACAATGCAAACTTTGAAGCCAAACGGGGCGGAAAAGTCGACCCGCTGCAATTTTCGATTAAAATTCCAGTTTGCAATTCAATTAAACACTAATTAAAAGACATTTTTCCGCCAAGCGTTCCCTTTGACAACTTGCCTCACTCACAGCCAATCTCTCCCGGAGAAATTCTCGTTTTTGTCTCGGGGTTCCCGGGGCTCTCGGGGTTTTCCCTGGGGATCTCGGGGCTGTCAAAGCGGCGGCGGAAGTTAGGCCACCCACTCGGGATAAGGGGAGTCGACAAATGCGCACAAACTGTGATAAATGAAGGCGAATCGAGGGGCCACTAGGTGCAGGACTCGGGACGCAGGACGAGGGCGGTCCTGGCATAATGAATGCCATAGAGGAGCCGGGAAGATAAAACACAAGGAGAACGAGCCGAAGCGAAGGGCCGGAGACAGGAGGCCAAGGAATCAAAGCCAAGTATTTTTTGTTGCATTTCTGCACCGGCTTTTGGCTTTGACTCTCTGTGGGACAGTGTAAGCGAGTGAGTTAATTTCTGGCCAACTCAAAAGCTTCATGGAATTTGAGTTCGTTAAAGTAAATTTCATCTCCGCCCCTTATTCGCCCTGTGACCCCTTCCTCTTCTCCTTCCGGGTGGCAACTACTTTGTGGCAAATTGGGAAGGGAAACACAAACAAACCCGGTTAAAAGGCAAAAGCGTTTGTCAATTGTATCCCAAGATGGAGGTACAAAAAAGTGTGTGCTTGCACTCTGTTTTTTAGGCAAAACTTCATTAAGTTGGGAGCACTTCACTTCTAAAGGTAAAATGAAAAAGTTCGTATTTAATTTAAATATAACATATGTTATCTTAGAAGTAATACTTCTTTAAATGTTCATCTTCTTATTTTTACAACCTGAATATTCACCAAACCCTGAAACCCTTTTACCTGACTGCCAATGAAGCAAACGCATTGTTACACGAACTGTCTTCCCCGTGGCTCCAAGCTAAAATCAGTACATTCAATCTCCTAATTATCAGTTTCATTGAGTAACCGGCACAACTTCGGAGAATCAATTACCAGAGCTCAGAACTTTGGCTAATTACCCGCAATTTCGTGGCGAATTTTGCAATGCGATACAAAAATGTCGGAGCAACTTAGGGCGGCTAAGTAGACCCACCAGCTGAGTGCAGCTGAAAGTCGGGAGCCGTCAAAGGCGGAGGACTTTTGAGAGCTTTCCATTATCCGCTTGGCTGTGCTCGTCAAAGCTCGGAGCGGATGAGCTGGCGGATGCATCCTGGCAGGATGGCGCGGGTGGGGGAGGCGACTTCGTGGGCGGACCTTCTTGTCCTGACCAGAAATATTGGATGGCAATTTGTCGGAAACTGCTTAATTGCAACGCAGCTCAATTTTGCAACCCTTGGCCCTTTTTCCCGGTTTTGTGGATCCCGACATTGGCGGCTAAGTTGCATATCATTATGATAAAACTTCAAATTGTGGGCGGATGTTGTGTTCACAGCATGACCAGCACATTTTTACGGTCCCGACTCGACCTTCAGCCCCCAAAGTTTCCTTTTTTCCTGGCACTTGAAATTGCTGTTTTATACGCGCCGGCTCGCAGCGCACAGAGTCCGGCTAATGCCATAATCCGATTTGGGATTGAAAATTCATAGAATTTTCATAAAAAAGGGAGCAAACAATGGAAAAAGTGAAAACAAAAAGAATCTCATACATACCAATAATTGCCAGGACGTGGTCGGCAACGGAACATAAAAAATAAAGCTTCGTATGCGGACGTGATCCTCGGCGGAAAAATGCGGAAGTGGGTCCACATAAATTGTGAACTAATTACAATTTCAGTGTCCGGCGCATTTCCACGCACACGCCCACATCTGCACAATCAATGCGAAAACTATAACAATTACAAATACAAAAGGAATGCAAGGACGCATAAAAAACATGTAAGGGCAGACAAGAGGATCTGGTGATATTTTGGAGAACTAATTTTGGCCTACCCTTACTTAAAAACTGACAACTTTTAAAAAATATTTCTAGATATTTTCAATTGAGTGATGATGATAAATGAGGTGCAAGGATTTGAACTTGCATCATAATTCAATACTTTATGCTGTTCTACTTGTATAGTCTCTAAAAGTTATTTGATACAGGTAACCCAAAATCATTCCTCATTTATTTAGAAGACGTTATGCTAGCCCTAAGTATAATTGTCGATTAAGTAAAAGTCTATTTTGAAATTTTTGTTTGTTACAGTTAATATTTGCTTAAGCTCAAAAACACTGTTTTCCTTTTTCTATTTTTTAAAAATTAAACATTTTAAAGGCATTTGTTAAAAACATCTTCTTTCAAATGTAAACCACTTGTTTTTTCCAATCTGTTAGCCCCTTGCCTAGTGTATATCAAACAAAGGGCAACACGAAACAGATTACAGTTTTTGGGGAGTGCGCTTAATGGCCGGGACTTGGTCCACGAACCACATTTCGGAAGGGGTGGAAGTCCCGGGCTTCTGTGTGTGCATTTGGGCTTTGGCTTTCTGCTGTTAAACCCATTTGGTGGGCCGAATGCCGTCTGCTCGACCACAGTGAAAACTCATTAATTTATTCTTCGTTTCGTTTGTTGAACTTAAAATAACAGCGTTAATCCGCTTAGCGCTGCCATTCAACTAAAAACAACGCCGAGAACAACAGCTGGAGAAGGCTTCTCGTCTGGCTCATCACTTTGTGAACTGCAAATAATTTATAAATTACTAAATATTAGTGGAAAATACTTATTGGAGAGTATATTATCTAATTTTTGTTTCTAAATTTACTTTAAGTAAGTACTTTCCGGTAGCCTTTTTATAGACTTTTTTTATGTTGATCTTATTCAAGAATTTTAAACTGGTGAATAGGAGTTTTTGTATTTAAAATTTTTTGAAGTGCCTTGTTCTCTGCCTATATGGCTCTCTCTTTCGCCGACAGTGCTCCCGTCTCTTTCGCCGCCTGTGCTTCTGCACTCTGCGGACTGCGGTTTGCACTGACAATGACGACGACGATGACGACGACGATGACAGTGACAATGTCGCGCCGCCTACAAACAAAATGAATTAAGGAAACCGCAATGACATAGTTACAGTGGCAAACACCCGCACACACAGTAGGAGGACTCATCCATAAATGTGTGTGTGAGCCAGCTCGCAAGTTTTAAGCCGACTTCAAGTTGTTGCCAAACTCCGGGACAAGAAGTCAAGTAGTGACCGAAAGCCAATGGAGGAAGCACTTCGCTGTGGACTCAACTTGCAAATGCCAGTAAAACTTTAATCCTCCGAAAATAAATTTCCGGAAATCCGTTACCTTCCTCAATATTGATGCGGTGTGTACCCAGGACCACAAACTATTGAGCTGGGGGCCCGTGTTTGGGTTTTGTTTTTATGCAGAGCCATAAACAAATCTGCTAGCCCCACCCAAGCAGCTCTATTTATACATAGATATGGCTATATATCCGGGCATCATCTTTGTTCTGGGTCTGGCCGACAACTCAATGCGCATAATTTCATGTTTTCCCTCTTTACTGGGGGCTCGGGGCCCCAAGACAATCGAAATTCGATAATATTCGACTTGCAAAAACAAAAAAGGAAGCGATGGGGCTGTAACCAAAGACAGTGCCGCAGGACACACAAATGGGTCAGCAAAAGGAGCAAGTCGGGTGCCAGAGCGAAAACCCATCAAAATAAACTACAGCTTAGCTTTGAAATTTGATGACAGAGGGGCAAGAGCGGAGCCTGGAGGTTGGGAACAGAGAGTATAAAAAACAATGAAAGTGCCCCGAATGCATGCTAAATAGAGAATTTACGTAAATGGATTTCTAGGCATTTTCGCATTTTGGCCTGGGAATTGAATATAAACTTTGTCTGTCTGTGGCAGTGTCCTTTTTCTGTCTGTCGCAGAGCAGACCGACATGTGTGTGGTTGTGCGGTGCGGGTGTGTGCGTGCGGTGTACCAACATTAATAGGCCAAGTTTAGGCAAAGATTTGGTTTTATTATGTGCAAATTTATGAAAGCCTGTGGGCCAGGACCCCAGCGTTTTAATCGTTGCTCCTCGTTGAAGACCCGGGCATTTACGTACTTATGTACGTACCAGGCTCAGTCCTCTGCCCTCCGCTCCAGCCGCTTTGCCAGCCGTTGGGCTGTGGTGAAGGAATAATTGGATATCCTTGTTACTTATTTACAGTCCTTCTGCTCCGCACTGCACTGCCACTTCCGCCCCGCCCGACACTCCGACTCGGACTGGGATTCTTGGATTTGGTCTCGGACTTGCAGCTCGAGGGCTGCGACTGACGTTGACGTTTGTTAGCTTTTCAAAATGCTTTAAGTAAGTTTAATGGCTTCCCTAAGCTGTCCCGAAAGTGCTGCAAAGTATCCTTGGCAATGGGGCAAGCTGGGCCTTCAGAGAGGGAAGAATCGTAAATGTTTCACTAAATGGGGGTTTTATATTCCGAGCAAGGCAGCTATTACATACGCTATATTTTGCTTTTCTCGCCAGGGGCATTAATCTATTGGGTGGGATTTGATTTCATTTAAGATATATTATATATAACTAGGGTATAAACAAATTCAAGGACAGCATTTATTTACATAAATCCTAAAAAGGCAGTCTATGTTTTAATTTATGGATCCAGAAAAAGATCAGTGAAAAGATACCTGCCCAAGCGTGCTCTGCTGATATTGCAAGTTATATAATAGTTTTTGTCTTTTCAAAGTCAAAGGTATAGTTAAAAATCATATATACCAGAAATCAACTGGCGCTTTTTGAAGTTTCTATCTCCTCTAGATGCCCTTACTATTTTCCCCACACCTTTTCCGTGGCAAACATCTGCTGACTTTATTTATTATCCTGTGCCATGCTCTGGGTCAATGATACGTGCCTCGGGTAGTGTGTCTTCCAATGCACTGTAAAATTCAGTTGATTGCTTCCCATGTTTGTATCCGCCGTTCCCCACTCTCTCCACACCCGCTGGAGAAATCCGGCAGGACGACAAACAAAGACGGCAATTCCAGCTATTTTTTCACCAACTCACTTTGCTTCCGTGTTTAGCTGTTCTCAGCTTCCGCTGTTGTTTCACTCGGCTCCTGGGAATGGAGAGGTCCCGTGTCCCTTTTTCCGATGCGCTTTTCCAGCCCGCAGGATGAGGACGTGGCGAAGACGAGGTCGTCGAGCAGGGGCGACAATCTCAAATGGGAATTAGCGCGGTCTGTAATAAGGATCGCCGACGCAATCGCCCAGCGCACAATCATTGGCCTGTGTAAACCTGCACTTAGCGTGGTCACCGCTCCTCCTGCACTGCCAGTCCTACGAGTCCGTCGGGTCCTCAGAGTCCTGCATCCTGCGGATACGCGGCTGTGCATCCCAGCTGGGCGCAAATGGTGGCACGCTTTGTGCGGCTTCCGCCTCGCCGGCTAATACCCAAATGGATGTTTAGTGTAAGTCGGCCCGTCCCGCCCTCCGTTTTTCCAGGGTAATTGCATCACTAAGGGGTGTACCAGTGCGGTGCGTATCAAAGAAGAGCGTTAAATGCATTCCAGGGTCCTTAGTGGAGTAATGGTTATATGATGCACGACATAAAATGCGTTCAATTAAAGGCGAAGCAATATATGAATTAGTGTATATACGTTCTTAATGCTTATTTTGTTGTGGTAAATATTTTGAGAATTATCACACCATTGCTAGATTGATGAGTTCAAATAAGGCAGGGTCTTCTGTGAAACATTCATAGTTTATTTTTAAAGAAGCTCTACTACAGGTTTTAAAAAAAATCGATCCTCCGATAAAATAAACTCGACTATAAGTTCAGAGTAGCTGAAACTTTTGAATTACCAATAGAAGAGTTCTGGTTGAAAGTTGTGATAATAATTATACTTTTTAAAATATATTCTCTTTATCCAAATAATTTAACCCTGGTCTTTGGTCCTCCAGACTACAAAAATCAAGTAGAAATGACTAGTTTTTGGTGATATATATATATATCAGGTATCCCCTGGTCGATCCGCTTCGCTTTAACCTTCTTAGGTGTCCCCTTTCGGCGTCCCCAGTCGCCAGTCTCCATTGTTCGAGGCTTTGGCCGCATCCTCTTTATGTTTTGCTTAAATTCTCTTTCGCTCCCTGTCGCTTGCTTTTGTTTCTGTGGCGGCTTTGGGTCCAGTCTTGGATCCTTCGTAATTACGTCGCTTGTTATTGTTGACAAAGTCGCCATCGCCGTCCATATTATCATCCCCAGCACCACCGCCATCGAGTCCCTCCTTCACAGAGTTCGAGTCCCAACTCGAGTCGCACATTGTTGCTTATTTCTGCTTAAAACTTAATGACACTTTTAGTTAATTATCGCGGTGGATTTGCAAAATTAAGCGATTTGGGCATAATTACAAGGGATTATGTGGCCAGATTTTTTCCAGTACTCCTTTTGAGTCCTCGACCACTGTGGTTGAAGGACCCGGGACGGCGGCTGCCTTTTTGATGGCGCATAAATTAAATCTGCCTTTTTGGTTTAACACAATTCCCAATTCATTTGAAAGGTTTGTTTTTAAGGTGGCTTGGCTCTAAATATTTTAGCACACCTTGGGCCTTTAACATTTTCTTTTCTTCGCCATTTCCCTCGGCCAAAAGTGCAGCAAGGCCAACTTGGGCAAATAATTTGTGCGTTAAGCTTAACGCAAGCCCCAAAAAAACATGAAACCGCAGGAGAAACTTTTTAGACAACAATTTCGCAAACTTTTCACAAGTGCTGCAAGTTGTAGCAAAAGGCGGAGAAGAAGGATGTTGGCAAAAATGCCGAATGTCGATGTGGATGTGGATGTGGCTGCAGATGCGGATGAGAATGGGAATGCGGCAACTTGTATTTGCCCACTTAGACAACGAACGAGTTAAAATTTATAGGTATTTCGGCTAAAATCTCGCCGAGTATAAACCACTTAGGCTGGGCACCGGCCCCCAAAAAGGGGCGTGGCCAGCCACTTTAGAGAGCATCCTCGTACCTCGAGGCAAGCAGCACTTTCGGCTGCCGCTGCACTCGCACCGCATAAATCAGCCATGAAGAGCGGCCAAGTGCCAGGACCCGGTTAACGCGTGTGCGGTTATGTGAGAGTCTAAGTCCGTGTTACCAAAAGGCAGGTGGAACGGTTGGAATGCTTCTTAAGACTGCCGAGAAATCGCTAAGGCCAGATCCGACACCTCCATATCCTGTTTTCGTCTTCCTGTTTGGCTATCGAAATACTGCACAGTGAAAATATGATTTAGATATGATGATCGTGTGTATGAAATTCAGCAAAATTGGGGTCAGCCATACTTTTGCTCTCTTTCTATGTTCCGGGAGTTTAGAATTGTGCTTTATGTTTTGATGTTATCTTGCTATTAAATAATAGTTATGAAGAAATAGCAACTCATAATGATAAACTTAAAATGTACCCGTACGTTTTTTACCCGTTAATCGTAATGTAAAAGGGTATACTATATTCGTCAGAAAGTGTGTTAAAGGTAGAGGGAAGCATTTCCGACCCTTTAAAGTATATATATTCTTGATAAGGAAACACTAGCCATGTCCGTTTGTCTGTCCGTCCGTCCACATGAACGCTGATATCTCGAACACTATTGAAGCTAGAAAGTTAAGAGTTGGCATGTAATTATATTTCGATTATCATAATGCCTTATATGGTTAAAATATGACCATCCATTTAAATGTCAATACTAATTATTTTGGGTTTGTTTAATACTAACATTTATAGCATTTAATTCATAATTTAATTTGTAAAAGTATGCTTATTTAATCATTGTTATGAAGTAAAGAGTTAAAAACGGAAATATTAGTTCTATTAAGTCATAATGCAAATATATTTCCTTAAAACGTTTATTGTATTGTATTTCCAAACCAAGCTGGCGTAAAACGAATCCACCCATTTTAAAGGCATACCCCTTTTAAAGAAGCTTCCTATTCCTCCCCTTTTTAAGCCGTCGTTAACTTTTTGTTTTGAGCCAAACTTTGCTTATATTTCATTGTATTTTTCGCGGCACATTGCCTTTTAAGCGGGAATATTGAAGGAAACTATAAATAAAGCAAATAACAATAAATTGTGAAAATCAACAAGCAAACAACAGCAACATACAGCGTCCTGGGCCAGGAGAGCACTTACCGTAGGCCTCGGGCAAAACATAAAGAAGATTTCATTTGATTTCTGTGGTCATCCAGCTGAAGTGGTCTGGCTCGCCTTTTCGAGTGCTCGAGTGGAGGGAAAAATCAGCATAGAACTGCATCGAAGGGGTGGCAGAAGGCGGAGCGGCACAGGTGGGGCAGTGGTGCAGCGGTGCAGGGGCAGTTGTAAGTGGATCCAGATCCAACATGAGTTGCATTTGCATACAAAGAGCTTTTACTGTTCTACTGCTGTTGTCATTTCTTTATTGCACTCCTGCCCCACTGAAAGGATACCACACACACTCTCGCACCGCCCTTGTCCAGCCGCTTATGCATACAACTATGTCATGTCGTATGTGTGGGATGACAGGCTATTTAATAGTTACCTGTTCACTTGGCCAGACTTCTTCTGCTCCTTTTCTCTTCTTCGGCCTGGCCCTTGTCTTCCGCAATAAAGTTTACATAACTTTCGAAGAATAGCTTCGAAATGTGCTTGGAAGGAATTTCTGAATGTGGTTTCTGTGCCTCTGTGCGGGTGGGTTTGTGACGCAAACAAAGCATAAGCCACTTTTAGTAGATAACATCGACGAATGTTGCTTTTTCGTAGCATACTTTTTGGGTAACTAGGGTGGTGGATTGCAAATAAAGGAAATCTATAATAAACAAGTTTGTTTACGACTGAGCTTGGTTCTTTTGGTTCAGGGAAACGTATTTATAGTAAATATCCTTAAATTATTTTTAGAAATATTCTTTATCCCAACATTTCAAGAAACTGCTTAACAAAGTTGGTAGGTACATAATGTATATTTCGGAAATAGTTAAAAATTCATTTCTCAAGCCTTTATTTTTAATATTATTCCTAGTTTAATGTATATAAAACCATTTTTAAAATATGACTGTATTATGAACTGTTGTCAATATATACAAACTGGCTGTAACAGTAAGGGAAACCCATCTATAGGATCTCTAAGATGGTCTTTTTTGTATATTAATAGTTAATATGTCCTCCATGTCGGTTGAAAAACATGGTAATTGTTAAACTTAGCTAAATGTTAGATATCAATGTAGGCTCAATATCTATAATCTATTTTTGTAATACTGTAACACTGTGCAGGTGCCAGGTGCAGACGGCGTAATCCCTGAGAAATGGTTGCCGGGCTAAGTGCAGGTGCCATCTGTGTTTTCTCAGCGACCTCCGAGCTGGGACATGGCATATATTCCCACTCGAGGTACATATTTGGTGCAGCATATTTGCCAGGCATATCTGACCTCATACCTGAATATACGTTGAAGATGCATTTAACGCCCGAACAATCTGTTGCCACTGAAAAGTCGTTGCGGTTGCTCCTTTTTCTGTCCTCAAACTGTTTGCCCATTTTGCGTATTTATTATTGCCAGGCTATCAATGTTGCAGGGGCATATGAATTATTTAAATACTTCAGTCGGCATCGGTTATGCAAATTATCCTCTGAGCTGGTAAATGGGAATACAACTTGAAGCATACTTCACATTTGAGATACTTGAGCGTGGAAAATATTAATTCGCCTAGAACTGAGCCATGTATAAAATGGCAACGACCTTTGTTGTATTCCATCAACAAATAATCACAGAATAATTAAACCAAAGTTTGCTTATCAATTGTTAAACGAGTGTGGAGGTCACTTCATAATCTGGACAAGTGGATGAGTGATGAAAAAAATAATCGAAACGAGAGTAGAACGATGCCTCTTTTAAGAGTGTTGGCCTTTCTTTCACCAGGACTTAATCTTGATCATCTAGCTAACTTGCTTATCAATATTCGGATCCCCACCGGATCTCTAGTCGATTGTTCCATCATAATCTTAAAGCCGGAAATTAAGCCTGGCTTGCGATTTCCCTGGTTCTACTTTCCCAGCGACTATCCCGGCGAGTTTGACCACTCGGGAGGCCATCCCGGTGGACATCTTCGTTAACAGCTGCGACAGATTCCTTTGGGCCGTCTGCTTCCTTACTCAGTGGACATCCGGTGATGTTTTAATAATTTAATTTTTCCATTTTTCTTTTTTTCGGTGCACGCAACTCGGCCGAGACTTCATCGGCGTCCATTGGGAGCGACGGGCGGAGAGGTGGACCTGGTGGCCATATACTATATAGGCGGCTGCTGCTTTTGGAGCTGATTCTGACTATTCCCGGCCCTGGCCAAAAGCATTGAAGTTCAGCGGGGCAGAAACTTGGCCAACAAAACCGGATGCGTGGGCTGAGGATCTGGGGGACGTCTTCAAGTTTAAGTTGCCCGGAAATTGTCTGTTGTAGCGATATCCTGCAGCGTTTTTATATTCGCGTTATGAACTTGTGTCTGTCCTGGCATCCCTGTGCGTGTGTTTGAGTGTGGATGGATTAATAGCAGCAACGTCTGCCGCACGCGCTGACCCCAATGGCAAGCTCCTGAATCCTGAGTCCTTCGTCCTGAAGCCGCCGCGCCCCGCCCTCTTCCTCACCTTTGGCTTCATCATGGTCATCATAATTTTCCCCAGTTTTTCCCCGACTCCGCTTGTGTCCTTTAGCTTTGTCTGTTTGTTTGTTTGTTTCGTTTTCCTCTTTTTTCCGCCGTGTGCGTGTCTTGCCAAAGTTTTAATTAATTTTCATATTTTGCGCAGAGGAAGTGTCCAAGTAAGGAGCTGCGGCAAAATGCCCTGGGGCGTTTTCCGAGAGCGAAATTTCCCTTTTGGCCAGCGAGAGCTGGACAGGTTCATCTGGGCTTTGAGCTATTTCAGTTTGTTAGTTTTGCCATAAATTCCACAGAAGGAATGGAGAAGACGAGTGTAAGGACAAAACACTTACAACTTATTCTGTAGATATTTAGGAATTTAACATAGATTGTCAGCCTTGGGAGCAGTGGCAAAAAATATTGTATCTTTTATGGCACATTTTGCAGTGCTAAAAATATTATAGGAATTTATAAATAGATTTGTAGCGTATTATTGTTTATTTGAGGCTGGGTAAAACCTAATGAATTATCGACATTTTCACGAATTGAAAAATTTTACTTGTTGTAATACAATATTATCCGAAATAGTTTGCCGAACTTTTAAGTTTTTTTACTTTGGTTTATATGTACCTATTACGTTTAGTCTAATTTTTTGTTTTCTTCGAGCCTTCCTAGTCAAAATAATTTAAACTAAATCAAAGTTGTGTTGTTCAATGAACGTTTTGTGCGTTTTTAAGGACGTTTACAATCTTAATTCCATGTGACTTAAACTGTTACTTTTCTAGTGCAAGTCCGGAAAATCGGCCAATGGAATACTATTTTCCAAGTGGAAGTCGTACTTACATGTGGATACCTATTTTTATGCATCTATGACTCTGTTCGGAATTTGGTTAGCACCTTTCCTGGAACGTGCTCATCCTCTCAAGAGCAGCTGAAACTACTGCCAACAATGGTGAAATCTAGCAGAGCAAAACGGATGTTCATTTGGCATTTGGTTCCCACACACACTCTCCGGATGCCAGCGGCCAAGGAATGTTTCCGGAATTATTTATCGAAGCGAATGCAGCGGAGGTGCACATTAAATGGCGAAATTTATAAGGGCAACGCACCTACTCCCAAATCTCGTTGCGCTCTGTTGCTGTGTGGCTGTTGTCGTCGAGGTGCACTTTATGATGTCTCCTTAGCCGCATTTTGGAATGTGGCTGCTTGGCTGCGGCGACGGCGCCGTGGAAGAACCCATCTAGGTTAGCCATTCGGTCGGGTGGACAGCTTTATCTGCGGCGAAAGTGGCTGATACTTTACGGTGGAGACCGACGGAGCAGTACACACACATTTCCAGGCGCCGGTCTAAGGCTGCACAGTGGACTTAACTGACCAATATTGCGCCAAGTTGTCAAATTTGTCTGTTCTAAGTTTTCAGAACAACAAAAAACACCTTTCGATTATATGTCAAAAATCCTAAGGGAAAGGGTTAAATATGGTTAGCTGAATGTCATCAATAAAAAATAGTTATTTTTATATTATTTTGAATACGTACTTCAATTTATTATTTTTTGTCAGTGCTTTTGATACGGATTCAAGCTAGATTCAGGGACACATATCTATCGTCTTTGAAAATAGTAAACATTATAATGTTATACATACATATATGAGGTAACAGGTGGCTTTATTAATCTCCGAGATAATTTTTAGGAACTGCAAACTTCGATTACATCTGGTTTTGAACTTGTTTGTTTTGTGGCTAGAACTCGTTTTCACACAGCGTCATTTCCATTTTTCATTTCTCACAGTTGTCTTGCGGTGATGATCGCTGCGCTTTTGTCGTCATCAGACGGCCATCCCCATTCCCATTCCCATCGCCCCCCATTTCCATTTCCATCCCCATCCCAGCTCTCGTCGTCCTAGCCATTGTCGTTCATCCTGCGTCCTGCGTCCTTATCGTTGAGACGCTTGCAAGCCGCCGCTGACTCTAAATAATCCTTTCCATGCGACACAAAAAATAAAGGAACACACAGAGAAAAGTGGCAGCCGCCGCAGATGAAACGAGTTCGGTGGCGAGGAGGGCACTGCGAGAAGGGGCTGTAAAATCCAAGTTAGTGCGCATAAATCAAGCCTTTAAAACGTGCCTCGCAACCGAAATGTCCGCCAAGGATGCATGCGCCCTACTGCCACCCACCGATCACCCACTGGGCCACCCACTTGGCCCCTTGCCCCCTTGCCCCACCACCCACTCACAGCTGCTCCGCTCTTCCGCAGCCACAACGACGTAGCAGCCATCGACGTTGGCCCAGAAGTTGTGGTGGTTCAGTTTTCCGTATGCAATTTTATGCAACTGTGGCACATCCGCCTCCTTTTCCATGGGAAATCCAGCCCTCCGTCCATCCACCCTCGGCCCTATAGAGATACCCACCCGGCCTGCGGTCGCATGTCTGAAATTGTTTACAACTGCATAAAATTTATAATCCTGAAGAATTTATATATTTATTTATTCCGAGCTGTTCATTACAGTCTGGCCGAGGGCAAGGAAATCATAGCTGGCATAAGGATTCCGCCCCCAGACCAGGAAGGGGACCCATCAACACGCTGTTAATTGGATACGTTATTTCGACAGAAGCCATAAAAGCTGGCCAAATTAAATAAGGATTTCCGCTCTAAGATATGATTTTATTGCTTGATTTGCTCGTAATTATTATTTAAGCGCTTGCAATGCTAACACAAAGGTCTGCCCTCTCAGGGCTTAGACTTTAATTAAATTTCGAGTGCGCACTGCCAGGGGAAACACAAACAGTGCAGGCCAAGAACACTTTGCCCTGATGAATTGCAAAAATAATTACAAATATCAATGCAGGGCAAACAAAGTCGCACAAACACGTCTTAGGTGTAAATCCAATAATAATTGAATTTCTTTGAGAAGGCCCGAATGAAATTGACAACTCCCATAAGCACTCGAAAGTCAATGCTTCCAATTCAATTAACAAAAATTGCGTACAAATAAAATCAAATATCAAATGGCAAACCATCAATAGGCACTAGAGGCCACTTCAATTTTCCGAGATAACAAACAAACAAAGCGGACCCACTTCAAAGCCATCGGTTGTGGAAGTGCAAGGAAATTGCACTAAAGTCCAAGAAAAGAAGGCACAAATCCCTACAAATCTTCGCCGCGGGCTCCATTTACTTCTCCGTCAGCTCCGAGTGGAGCGGAGGATGTTTTCCGCCCGTTTGGATCATTTCCATGATGGGAACGAAAGTGAAAACAAATGAAAGTCGTGCGAGGGAATACATTAAAAAGAGAGTTCCTTTGACCGGGTCTGAAGTGAAAGCCCACCCGCTGCATTATAAATATTCATGCACCGAAACTATATATCAGGATCCATATCTTCCCACCCGAACGAGGCTCTCCATGGAGTATGTTTAAGAAATGTAGGTGAGGATATTAGAATTTATGGGTGTGGAGAAAGGAAGTTTCAGAGGAGTCGTGCTTACCATACTTATGTAACAGGGCTCGATTTTTTTAAGTTTTAAAGGGTTTCATTCATCCTTTAGCTTCTGATATGATAAGTTCGTTGTGGGAACCTATATTTTAGTTGTTTTGAGGCGTTTTAAGAACCAAGTACTCAGAGTTTTCTAGTAAAAGAAATTTAACCACATATTTATTTTCAGTATTTTAGTTTTAATTATAGTTTTCTAAACATTTATTGTAGCTTTCTTCAGTGTATAAAATTGATTGGAAGCTACGTTTTTTAAAACTAAAATATCGAATAAGAACCTCTGATTCTGTATTTTTTCAATATGTTAAATATATTTAAAGGAATCCTTGATGTGATTTTGCTCCGGTTCCATTCGCACCTGCCTGAGTTTCGACTTCGGCGAATTTATCGACCCACAATTCCCGCCGTGGATCGGCCAAATATTTGCATCTGTCATTACGCCGGCTGGGTCAAGTGGGCTGTTCTGGGCGCGGCTCCGATTCGGTTTTATGGAATCATAAAAGTAATTAATTGATATATGCGTGCTGGCGTAATTGCCCGGCCAGTGGGAGGGTAAATGCGGAGATAAAGAGCACCGGGAATTCCAGCAAAAATATGCAGTGGGTTGCGCAATGAAAGCATTGCAATTTTTCAGCTTTTTGCCGCCACTTTTCCCCATAATCCCCCGAGAGGCCAAGGCTACTGAACGGGTCCGAGTTCGACTCCGGATCCGGGGCCCGTTACGGATATTACGTAATGAAAGTTAACAATTACGCCCCCGTGCGTGGGCTTCAATTAAATTTTTGAGTTGTGGCCGTTTTTATTGTAACTGATAATTGCATTGTAATGACACTGGGACACCACGACCAGGACCACGACCACTCCTCCCCTTCCTCCGCCTGTGTCTCCAGGTCGTCACATGGGGCTCAGCGTGCATCTCTGTCGCTGCCACAGCCCAGCATTTTAATTATCCCATTGTGCGGCATGCGAACGTCGATGGTTGCGGATGCAGACGAGGAGCAGGTCATATTGAATCGTATGTGGCGTGAAATTGCCGAGAAATCGGGCAAACAAAAATCTCAGTAATGTTCAGCGTTAATGGCTGTGATCGATTTGGAGCCTCGTTTCCCACATGGTTTTAAATTAGCGCCGAAGAGAATCCCGAAATTGAGCCACCGCAACCACCAGTTGAGGGGCGGCTGGCAAAGGGTTAACGGCCGGGGGTCAAGGCGAACCATCGGTGACGCACTTCCGCTGGGCATGAAGCTGTTATCAACAATTAATTAAATAAAAGCCCGATCATTAGGCCACGATTTGTGGGGCGTTTCCGCTTCCGCAGGGGCTGACCCCAACACACACGCACCCTCTCACACACAAATTTGGCGTTGTGCTCCATAAAGCTCTCCAGCCAGGAGGCAGGACTTCGCAGGAGTTCCGAGCAGATAGCTCCGGGCCCCACACAACTGGCACCCAGAGAAATCTCTTGTTCTTTATACGGGAAAATATATCTCGAAGCACGACGAGTCTTGTGTTTCTTATGCTAACACAAAATAATATCTTTTAGTAGAAACATTTTCAGGAAGATCGATATACCAATTTCCAGTGTGCGTTCGAAAAATAGTATTTCTGTGGTATTTAACTTTTGGATTTAAATTTTACTTAGCTAAACTTAAATGCACAATGTATTTTGAACATAGTTGGTTCAATTTTGAGAATTAAATTTAAGGGTGAAATCATTAGAGTATCGATAGTGCAACGGTCAAAAAGTAAGGTAAACTTGTTTGAAAAATTAAAAAGCTTGAATTATTCTTCAAAATACATTTAATTCCATCTAAGTGACCCCTTCCGGATAAAAACATACTCGAAACATACCACACAGTCTCTTTCTGATGTAGCCATCAGCGCATTCTTCGATTTTGGTTTTATTTGTAGTATATCCCTACGGGATATCATTGCCAATGTTAAGGAGGTAAACTTAAAGCAGTTTTTTTAATATTAAGCATTTCTTATAAGTAAAACACTAGCGTACTAGGATTAACAACTATAATTACGAGTTTAGGATCATGAAATACATTTTTTCTGGGTGTACCGGAGTAGGTGGCAATCAGACCCCCACATGCAAGGGCCTCCGGACTTCCATTGTTGCCCTTTGATGGCTGGGGCACTTTGCTGTGTTTGTTGTGCCTGCGCTACTGCGCTTCTTGGTGGCCGTGCCATATCATCATTATTGTTGTACTGCCGCCTGTGATTTGTTGGCATCGTTACTGTTGTCGCTCTCAGCAAACTGTGCATAAATCGTGCACACCTACATTATGTTGCGATAAATCTGTAATGACCAGAACAGACCGGCAGCCCAGCAGTCCAGCCAACTGGGCAGCCGACCATATAACCATCCAGCCATCCCGACATTCAACCATCCTGCCAGCAGCATCGGAACACACTGGTCACACGAGTGTGCGTTCAAGTTAATTTGCGTGTGTTTAAATGTGCGTGATTATTGTTTATCTACCATGCCATACAATTTAACCGCAAACGGGGTTTTTATATCAATTGCAATCTATTGAAATATTTCAAATGAACATGAGTACAAGCAAATTAAGAGCGGGATACCGAGTGCTTTGTGTGCGTTGCTGGTAAAGGAAAATAATGCAATATTATACATATGGACATTACAAACGCCTTATACTTTATATAAAGTCGATGGAAATAAACTTTACCAATTATTTTATACGATCAATGGAGAAAACTTAACATATTCCTTTGACTAATCATGGCTTAACATTTCTTTTGCGAACCCTATACAAAAAATATAAAATACTACTCGCCCTCAAAATGTGTTCAATAAACGCCATTGAATTCCCAGAGAATTCAGCTAAGTAAACCAAGAATCAAAGCTCTTTCAAAGGAAGAACTTTCGTTCTTAAGCACCGCCAACTTGGGTGCGAAATACGCCTGCAATAAAATTAGTCCGAACATCCAACAAATTTACAGAAATATTCTGCTTAAATCATTTGTATAATTTCATTCCCATTTCCCCGATGGCAAGCGCCCATTCCTTGAGTGCCATGTGAAACTTTCACCTTTGCGTGAGCGGCCGAGTCGCGAGTTGAGAGGCAGAGGTGAAGGGGAGCGTTTGCCAGCCTCGCAGTCAGTTTGGAGTAATTAAGTTAATTTGTCTTGACTGCCGGGCCAGAGATTTCAACTTTTTCCTCATGTTCTCGTTAGCAGGCGAACGTTGATTACGCTGCACATTAATTTAACCATTTCATTTTGTCATTTTATTACGCGAGTGGCTGGCAGGGCCCTCCAAGAACTTCTCCCCTATCAATGGCAACTTTAATAAACTCTTTTGCTCAAATTATATTTACGAGGGTCACAAAGTGCGGAAAAATTGGCGAGAGTGTGCTGGCTAGGAAACATGGGTAGGCAGCATATTTTGCCAATGTGCCAAAGTAGATACGCGGCCCAGTCTGTCACTGCTCGAGAGCACCGAGAAAAATATCAACAGAATATTTTCATTCAACGGAATAAAAGCCACAATAGGGTTTCTACCCCTAAGACACAATTGGTTTTTGGGTGACTGAATTTAACTAATGAATATAAATTCATAAAATGTTTTTAACTTTTTTTTCGAAAATTAGTATTGATGAATAAATAACGACATTAAGCTTTAGTTGATGCCCTGGGGAAATATAATGGACAGCGAAAAACAGACCTGGTCGAGAAAATGTAGCTACAGGCACAAAAATTAATAAAAGCTCATAATTAGCTCAATTTGGTAATTTGCGAGGTGAACTGTAGTTTGATGAATATTTAAAAAATATGTATAGATCCAATTTACTTTCTTTTCTGTGTAAGGATGGGGCACCATTAAGCGCTCCATTTTCATACTTAAAACTTTGCGGCAGTGCTGCTCGTGGCAGCCGCAGCAGCAACATCAACACCACCAGCAGCAACTGCAGCTGCAGCTCCAACAACTCCAACAACGACAGCAACTGCAACTCGGGCCCAGCGAAAGGCGACGTAATTTTTAATAGTTTCGCAATTAAATCGTAAAATTTAACAACTTTGCGCACTTCTTAACGAAATTGCGCAGCCAGCGAAACTGACACTGATGCATTTCCGGTTAGCCAGCAGGGCGAAAGGCAGGAAGTGGGAGTGGCAAACTGCATTGCGCTTAATGAGAAAATTTCACCCGAAAAGTTTTCCACCCCACGCGCTTTTCATGCTGTTTGCGCTGATGCGTTGTTTGCTTGTTTGTTTGTTGCTGCCGCTGCTCAACTTTCAACTTTCGCTTTCATATCTTTATTTGCGGATTACTTTTCTGCTACCCTTGCGTGTTTTTAAACAAGCTCCGCATCAATTATTGTCCTGCTAAAAAGGAGTGAAAAATGCAACCAAAACTAGGGCTGCCTCTGCCTTCCTTAGCTGATTTTGGAAACTGTTTAAAACCTCAATACTTGAAAGGCACCGAGAGAAAATATATTGAATATACTAATTGCATAGGCATACAGTTTTTGGTGGGATTGTCAAATATTTGAAGGGGAGTGTGGGGTATACTGACGAACGATTCCTTTTTGAAAGTCCCTGTTCGAAAAGTATATATTTTTCAAAAGATTGAAAGCAGAAAGATGGTAATTCGATGGCTAAAGGTTGCGAACTGATAAATACACAAAAGAATTCTATGCAAGTGTGAATATTATTTTTTTTTTCATCGAGAAAATTTAATTGTACGCATAAAAAATTTCTACTTCAGTTCTGTTTCATTAATTTTGAGATCACAGTATGCATTGAAATTCTTACCAAATCCAGTCTGAGACAACAAAAGCTATAAGAATAACACAAATGGGCTCACAGAAAAAACTATGAAATATGAGCCAAATTAGCCACGTTAGCCAAGTCATTGAATCGGAAGGAAGTGACGAGGATGAGCAACGTCACGTGGACTTACCAGTTTATCCAAAGCCGCTGCCTGAACGCGATTTAAGCTACAGGCCTGATGAGAATGGCTTTACAATGGTGGAAAAGGCGGCCTTGCGCAATGCCTGGCGGTTGATTGAGCCATTCCAGCGCCGATTTGGCAAGGAAAATTTCTATAGGTATCAGTCACTGATCAACTGCATACATATTGTATCCTAAGTCAGTCAATTCTTTGTTTCACAGTTTTCTTACGCAGCACGAGAGCCTCATCAACATGTTTAGGCGAGATGGGAAAATCAACCTAAGCAAGCTACATGGGCATGCACTGGCTATGATGAAGCTGATGTCGAAGCTGGTTCAAACTTTGCATACTAATCTAGCCTTCCGTATGGCCCTGGACGAGAATCTTCCCAAGCATCTGCAAAATGGCATTGATCCCGAATACATGAAGGTGAGTATTCCATTAAAATAATATTTAATGAAATGTCTAATGCTTTTCCTATTTTTTATTAGATGCTGGCCACTGCTCTCAAGAGATATATTTTAGAGTCTTCCGTAATCGAAAACCACAACTCATGTACTCTAACAAGCGCCCTGACCCGCTTGGTGAAGATCGTCGGGGAATACGCCGTAGTGGATGTGGCCAGAAAACGAGCCTTGTCGACTGCCCTCAGGACCACTGTTGACGAGAGTGGCAACAAAGTCATAAAGATAACTACCTGATTGGTATTTCATCAGAAATATTTTCAATCTTGCGAAAAGCAAACAAAAATTAAATTGTCAATTTACTTGTTTAGCATTTTTTAATTTTTCCTTTTCAAGTTTTCCTACAAGTAAAAAAGGTATTAATTAAAATTTAAGATTTGATTTTTTCCAAGGAGTTTTGGAGAGCGCCCCTTACTTATCAAAGCATAGAAACATTAACGAAATAAAATATTTATTTTTTGATTTGCAGTTATACTTTTTTGGAGAGCTGACTTAGATTAGGACCCTTTTCAAAATGCAGTTAGCCCATACCCTTCTTCGTTAAGATTTCTACGCATCGATGGACAAAGGAAGCAGTTTTTTCGGAAATTGGCTTTCGCCATGCATCACAGAAGGACCAACCCGAATTGGCAACTAATCTAAGGCCTCTGCACTCGCATGCATATAAATCCAGCAACCACAGACAGATTTCGCCACAGTTGCAGGCGGTGGCCGGGCAGGCACCTCAAATTAAATTAAGCCATAATTTATTTCCCATGGATACGGGCAAGGAGACCCCAGCCCACAAAAGCTCAAAATTCAAATGCCCAACAAAAATATGGCACTAGCGCTGCTGCTGCTCCTGCAGCGGTTAAAACACACACACTCTCCAGAAAAGAGGAGCCAGCTGAGAGGAGGATTTATTGGAATTCCATCAATGGTGGGCTGCAGCTCCACTCCTCGCAATCCGCATGGCAGGCATCCCACTGTGACCCGCACGAACTCTAACTGCAGGACATGCCCTGGGTGTCAGTGATGCCAACAGCCGATAAAGATTGGAGAAGGAATAGCAGGAAACGGCTATCGCTGTAATAAAAAAAATATTAAAGAACATTTGAAGCAACTTTAAATGGTTTTTTGGGGAAGTCAATTTCAATTTCTTTTATTCCAAAGAGTTCCTACATTTTGAGAATATTTTCGCACACAGATATGACAGAGTTTCAGCGCTTATAATGAATTCAAAAGCTATAAAATCAAGTATTACCGCTGTGAAATGATCTTAATGATTTTTTAATATTACACTTCTGGTAGCCCAGTTGGTATTTGTCCAAAAACTCATTTCAAAGCTTACCAATTTACAGATTAGATTAGTTTTAGATTGATTTTCACTTCATTCAAACTTTGAAGTCAATGATCTGACTATGAAACCTATTTTTTTCAAAAAGTAAGTATATAATTAACATAAATACCAAGTCAAAACGTATTTGTGTTGTAAATATTTCAAGTTTATACAGCTTCCAGCTGCCAGGGTACTTTCACTAGACTAAGTTTAGCTAGATGTTAGGTTTGCCAGCTCCGAGGAGCAGAGCTCGGCGGCTTCCGTCCGGAGCAGGGGCCTAGGCCAGGAGGGGACTGTGTGACCCGCAGGAGGCACGGGATTGGCACGACGAGGGACTTTGGCACGGATGGCTCATCATAAATACAAAGCAGGCCGCCGCTTTGTCAGGCAGCCTTCGACACTTTTATTGGCCCGGTCCGTCGGGGTGGAAGCCCGCCTTGCTGCAGGAGAATCCCTTATTTCCGGGGAAGAGGTGGCAGTGGCAGTGGCCGTCATCGATATGCCAGTGGCATCCTGCACTTGCGCTGCTCCCTGCTCCTTGGCGTTTCTCCTCTGGATCCTGTCCCGCTGCTCCTGATGGTCCTCTTCTTTGTGCCAGGCAAATGAAATTGAAAATTTTTATGATGCCAACACCAGGGTAGCAAATAGAATGTGGAATTTAAGCAGCTGCATAAAGTTGGTTAATCTGCCAGCTGATTAAGACGAGATTGAGCGGCGCCCGGGGTCGGACACCTCTCGACATTAATGGCGGAGTCAGGCCAAAGTCTGTATAATTTTTATGACCACCGATGGGCTACACGTGCTCGAAAATGTTTATGGCTCGCCCTGTGGAAGCTGCGGGCGAGTGCAGCTCGAATATTTTCTAGGGCGGAACTCTTGAGCTAAACGAGTTAGCATTTCGGGGCGCAGGGCGGGGCAGAGGGCGTAGGGCGAAGGGCGTTCGGAAAAGTAGCTGGCAAGTAACAAGCTTAACCGCAAAAGTTTTAAATAAACTTTTGTTGCTGTTGTGCTTGGCAAAAATATATTTGCAGAATGCGTCCGCGCAAGCGGCATAACTACAACTTCCGATTCCGTTGGCTGGCTTTGGATGGGAGTGCAGGCGGGTGTGGGAGGGACGGGCGGGGGGAGCAGTTGCCTTGTAATACAGTTAAATATAAATTCAAAAAATATACGAGTGTACGGGGGAGTTTGGCGAAGGCAACTTTGTTTGCCACTATTTGCCTTGTTGGTTTTTACTTTTTACTTTCTGCTTTTTCGCCTTGCTTCTCGCAGGCTTTTTTCCTCGCTTTCGTCGCTTATGCAATTTGCATGAGGCGGCAAACACCCACGAACAACTAACAAGTCTGCTGGCCAACAACAGCAACCAACGCCGCAACAACAATGGACGAGCAGGCAAACTTCCGCCTGATGAATAAGTGTCTGCCGTCCGCAGACCTCCAGTGGGCGTGGGCGTGGCCATGTTTGCCACCCATCCGCATTCCCCATGTTTAGTTTGTTTAACTGTACGCAGCGCACAACAATAATAAAAACAGCTTCCTAATTGAGAATATAAAAATCAACAACTGGGATAACTGGCCGAGCGGCGACAATGGGCAGGACTCCAATGAAATGAAGTCCTTATTGGGTGGAATCAGAGCCAAGCGCTTTTGGCCGCCATTTAACTTTACAAAATTGCTGCTGAAATAGAGTATAGTATAGTTGCAAGATTTCAGGGCAACACTATTTAACAAAGTACAAATTAGGCCTTTGGCTCAAAAAAGTGTTGGTTGAATATATAAAATTAGTCCTTGGGCTCAAAAAAGTGTTAGTTCAATATATAAAATTATAAAATGTTTATATTTTGTTGCTTATTTATTTTATGAATTTTGTTTAACGGAAAATATTGGGGTTTTAGTACATCTGAACAGCACTCAGAAATAAATGTTGCCTAGCTTGTAGAGTTTACAGCCTTAACCTGCCTTTATGGTTAGAAAAACTGCCTTGGGTCCATTTTTAGATTGTGATTCTTAAAATATAACTTTACCAACAAAAAATTATAGTTCTGTACAGTTTCTCTTAGGGTAAAAAATATATGTTTTAGTAAACCCTACTTTTTTGTGCTTTTTTCTTAAAAGTCCTGTTTAATCTATTCTATTTGTATTATTATTAATCAAAAATGTAGATAGCAAGTTGAAAGGTCGCAAATTAGCTTATATTCGCTGGTTCCGTCTGCTTTCTCCTGCCCTTCTCATTAAACCCATTGTACCAGTGTGGGCAACAGCAGCCTCAGGATGAAAGGGATCCGCAGATGCAGCTGCAGCTGCAGCGCTGAGAACCGCATTCTGGCATAAATTTAACGCCGCACAACTCGGACTTCCGGTCCGAGCGACCGCCATGTTGTTATGCATGCAGTCTGCGTCGGCAAAAATGCAGTTTAACCGAAAGAATGGAACGCGATCTGGGCAACAAGCCGAACGGCTGCAAAAGGACCAAGGACTCGGCCAAACCAAACCGGGTCCAAATGAAGTTATACCAACGCTGATAGCCGAACGGGGGGCGCGGACCCATATTAATTTCTGCTATCTCGGCGACGCTTTACATGCGTACTGCAAATGCTGCCAGGCTCCGGCAATAAATTTGATTTGTTTAGCAATTTGTTGCATATCGCATTGCGCATACGCCCCGTACATCCATCTCGCCGTCCGCCGCTGTCGTCATCGCTGCAGCCTGCAGTTGCTTTAACGATGAATAACGCGCTCGCTGGCTTTTCCTTTGTTTTGGCCCGGCTCTATTTGTTGTTCGCTGTTTTCATGTTGCAGCTACATGCGACATTTTATGCACTCCCATTGACAATAATTTATATTGAAATGTGTCACTGCAACTGCTGAAGTCTCTCTATCTGAACGAGGGTGGACTGCATTAGTTGCGACTGCCGCGTTTAATTTCTGGGCGCAGCCATTAGTCGTTGCGAAAAGTAAATCAACTTTCGGGAGGCAGAATATATTTTGTTCCTTTAATAGAGAGGGATTAATTTCTAGGCTCGACTCTGTTATTAAAGAAGGTCAATATATTTCCCAAAATCCAGCTTAAAACATGCATTTCTATGCACACCTTGTTGTATTATTAAAAAAGGCAATTTTGCTCGTTTCGGTTAAATCTTAAAATATTTGTTTTCTTCATCTAAGTAAGCGGAACAGAAGCAAACTTAAAAAAAACTTTATTCATTTGCTTTAAAGTGTTATGAGGTACAACCTCGCTCTATATTACTCTATAAAGTATGTATGGCCAGTGCACCCTTGTTTAAAGTTGCAACTCTCTTTTGTCTGGTTGGACCATAACTTTCAGCACGCAGAATGCCGATTGGTGACACTTGCAACAAACTAGCCCCTCTTTTAAGTATTCCTCTGCACGCCATCGATGGGAGTTGGTGGCTTCTTCGCGTGCACTTTATAATTAATAACAATTTAGCATGCACTTAATTTTAATTATTACTCAATTAGGTCAGCGCCATTATAATTTAAGCACCCGGCGCACTGCAGATAATTAAGCGAGGGCGAAATTAAACAATTTCCAGTCCCGCGGAATGGAGTCCTGCCAACCAGACATTGCGTCCCGCGTCTTGGCTTCGTCCTTTTCCGGAGCGGCGCCTCCGCGCTTCCGTTCTGTTTGTGGCCTTGGTCATTAGGGATGGTTTGTGTGTAAATTTGATTTTACAACATTTTCTCTGAGCGTTGCTCAAACTTTCAGCCCTTACGATGCACATAAATTTTAAGACCAAGTTCAAGTTGTATAGTTGACAAACCGTGCTCTCCGTCGAACCCAAGCAGCACTGAAGTGACAATGGGGTCCATTTTCTGGGAACTTTTTTAGGAGGCACAACAAAAAAACAAGTACTTAAAATATATAGCTTTATTTTACGGGGTTTCTGGCGGAATAGCATTATTTTAAAAAATGTACGCCTAGGAAATATATTTAAATACACCACCAGAAAATATTAAATATAACTCTTGACAAGAGGTTTTTCTTACTAATAATAACCAAATGATAAGTAAAAATTTTAAATTTTAGGACTTGCATGTAAATAAGTTTACTTTTGACTCTGCTTTGAGAATCGTATATAGATTTCTTCACCATTAAAAACATCTGAGAAAGGACAACTGTTCCACGCAACCCGTCGTCAGCGAAATATCTAGGGAGCTGGCTTCCCTGGGCGCCGTGATCTATAATTCCATTAATTTTGTTGAAGGTGTTCCAATTGAAACCGCCCGGAGTTGGAAGCAATTTGAATGTCATTAGGTGAGCCCACGCACGACGCTGCCAGCCAGAAGCGAAGCCAAGCGAGAGCCAAAGAAAAAGGCAGGAAAAGAAAGGCATTCGACTCCATATCTGATTGAATAATAATGAGTGCTTAAGGATTTAATGCGCTCCCGGCAGCTGCTGGGCCCCAGACATCGGCTTCCACTGGGGAGCAGACCTGTAGGAAAACAAAGCAAGAAATATGCTTGAAGTGGAGTGCTCCGACTATGAGATATCCGGTGAACAATATTTTTCAAAGCTTGTATTATAAGGTAGACAGCTTCTTCAAATAACAAGGCAGATCCTTTTAAGAAATAGCACAAGTAATGAAGTACTAGGTGTTGTTACTAGGTGCTGTTGCTTTAAAGGACTACGTTAAATTGCATTGAAATAAAAATATACTTTAAAAATATGCTATACTCGTATAGTGACTATAACATACTTTTGCACGAGTTTACCCTTTAATTTACCTAGTGTAGGGTATACAGAGGTAAATGTTAAATGGCAATCCCACAACAACAGCGTATCCGAATCTTACCCGCCACTTTGTTGACACTGGCATGGCCAATGGGGGATTCAGTTGGCCTCATGCTGATTGCCAAAAAGATTAAAATGAATACGAAAAAGAAAAGAGCTAGACCCAAGCGTTTAGATTTCGCACATTTTTAAAAGATTGAATATCCTTATCGCAAGATTTGAAATTAACCCAGCAACACAAAACTGAACAATGAATCTTAGACAACTAATGAAATAATGATAATCGATAAAAAATAAATACAGTCATATAATTTTAAGTACATTATTTGTTAAGAAAAACTCTGTGATCTTACCTTTGCAAGATTTACTTTGAGCCTACACTGGATTAAAAAACTTCTCGTTGTTAATAGTTTGACATAAACTTTAAAAGTTATTTTATTATAATTTTCTTAAAATTGTTATACTACAAATTAAAAATAAACTCTTTTGACTTCTTGCGGACGGTAGCGGTACTACTGACCATGCAGTAATAACAATGCCAATAGGTGCGATTAAATATTGTTTTGAATTTGTGATCTAAAACTTTTCAATTGCAAAACTATATCGATCTTAATTTGTAAAATGTAGGCATACGGCGGTATATAAAAGAATCGTATGGATATGAATCCTATTAGAGTCGTCTTTTCTTCCTTGTTCGAGCTGAGAACTGCCACCTTCGCCCTCACCATCCTCCTGCTTAAAAAATTAAATTAAAAATAGGATTAAAATATGGTACTGCATTACTGGCTTGATTCGCCGCGGGACATTTTCTTCGAATTGTCCTTCAATATTGACTGGTGGAATATATCTAACTACCAGCCAGTAACGCCCATGTCGATCTTTGGCATGCCCGACTCCCATTTCTTTTGCACCCTTCCAAATCAGGGCGGTAAAGTGTCGAGTATACTTGCTGAACCTTGGATCATCATAGTCGAATTTTTCGCATTCGGCGTACCAGTCTCGAACACATAATGAGGTATTTTTTGACCGCCAGCACAAATTCTCACCATATTCTATTCCTTCACCACTTGATCCTTCCAACAATTCCTTTTCGGCTATCACCTGTATGAGCCATAATAGGATATTGAATGGGTGAAATTTGATTTAAAATACCACGACATACTTTTGCATATGCCTCGCATTCTCTTGTGAGAGACTGATCTAAAGTTAGCGGGGGGCAGCCGTGAATGTTTCTAAACCTATTGTGTTCACTAAGGATTTCCTGCTCTTTAAAAGATTTTGCCGCGCACAAAAAAAATAAAATAAATAAAAATACGTACACCAAACCCATGTTACATTTTGTTAAATAAACAATACTTTGACAACTTTTGCAAGCAAGGGAGTATCTTCATTAGGGCATTTCTTAGGGGGATTTGAACAAATTTGTAACATTTTCCCATTTCAAACGCTTAAAACGGGATATAATTCTTTGTTCTGCTTTACAAATGAAAAAATATTATTCAAAAATCTAATAGTTTTGTTGAAATGGCAATCGTTAATGGACAAATGTGTTAGTCTCAAAACTAAACTATAATTTTTTATATTTTTAAGAATTTGGAATTTTAATTTAATAAAAACCGGACGACTCTAACTTATAGCTTTTCAAAAATGGTCAGAGAAATAATGAAATAATTATTATCAACTATCCTTAAAAATATGTGGTGTTACTAACATTGATCATTTCTTATAATTATTTATTAATTGATATTAATAAGAATAGTTATATATCTCCCAGTTAAAATAAGAGCCCTTTTACGGTATAATATAACATGATGACAGATCCAAAAGAGTTAAGTCGATGTACGAAGGAACGGAAAAATGTGATGCTTTCCACGGCAATTTTTTTGATGTGTTGACAGCTGGTCGCGGTGGTTTGATGCTTTTGACATTAGGCTTACTGACAGATGACTAACGAAAAGACACCGAGAAAAATAATATTAAACGTATATAAAACATATTGTTCTTTAAATCAAGAAAATATTTAATATTCCTAATAAAAAATGGTTTAAGTAACAAATTTAAACTCATTTACTTATAGAGGTTTAATGGAATTTTTCCCCTAAGCTTTTTATTAATTCAAAGAATGTGGTAAGTGTTAAAATAATCATCAAAATTGAACTTTCAGTTAAAAGTTTCGTAATCAAAAAAAAGTTATCGGTGCCACACATCCCTAAGCCCAATCTTTGGTTGACATATGTATAGTAAAATGATTTAAGCCCTTTTTTTGTGAGATCTGGAGTTATCAGTCAAATTGCTTTAACATGTACATATTTTAAAATTTAGTGTATTTTATATTAACATATATATTTATTTATAACACCAACGTTTTGTATGACCTATCAACACTGTGTGAGAAAAGTAGTTGTTATTTTCTGTGTATGCAAACGAGCGAGCTGGCTTATTGGCGCTGCAGTGTGCAATTATTTTAAGCGCGTAACCGCCACCAGGGCAAGGGATAATGCGATGAGTTCGGATCGTCAGCGGCAGCGGGCTAACTCTAATAGAGCCACGCCCCAACCCATAAGCCCTGCGCCAGATATTAAATTTCGCTGTTGGTCCTGTTGCTCCGCGGAGCTGTGGCAATAAAGGTTTGGCTCTGGCCGGCATGTGCGAGGGCACTTTGTGAGGGATGAGCTGTTGTTCCCACACATGTGGCTGATGCTTTGGGCCATCATTGTTGACAACAATATCAGTGGCTTTGAAAACAGCGGCAGCGGCAGCAAAAAAAAATCGGGAACACGGGCCAGTGGAACTTACTTTGTCCTCAGCGTGGCTTTGGTTTTTGGTTTTGGCTGTAAAATGTCAATTTGGTTCCGTGACGAAGATTTATAGTGTTCGTGCTTGATAGGCGCTCTAAATATCCCATTCAGCGCACATATTCTTACTATCAATTTGGACAAAACCATCATCATGAGCCTAATCTGGTGCATGGATGGTAGTGAGCAAATAAGCACCTCTTTAAAGAAAATCACTTCAATTTAATTGTAGTTTTACTTTTTAACTATTCCTGTTTACTTATAAAATAGTTCACATCCTCAATCAATACTTAACTTATGCAAAATGTAATAAGTAAAAGATAATACGGACACGAATTTCAATTTCAATGATATCACACAATATCAATATATTAATCGACATATAGCTAATAACTCATAATTTTAAATGTAAGTATCTTAGGAACTTTATACTTTATACACTTGATTACAAAAGTGTACATGTGCTATGCACATTCTGTACTTACGAATTTTTTTAGATCACAACACAGTCGCAATTTAACAACACATTCCGCACGAGCTGAACTTAGCCGGGTTAAATGCAGAATAGTCGCCAAACAGCAAACGAGTTGAACCGTTGCCAAGAGCATTAAAATGGAAATGGCATATTCATGCCACACAATGGTTAACCGACATCAGAGGAGCAACACGCAAATTTTCGCATTTTTTGTGAAAACCTACCACTACGGCAAGGGAGGCGAACATACAGACCAAAATGGAGGGAAAACTTGCATAATAAATGCAATTTATCCAACCGAGCTGTCTCCCGCCGCCGGCCAAGTTGCCCCACTCGCACAATGCCGATAACTCAATAGAGTAACCCGGGGGACATTGGCATAACTAAACTAATTTCTTTTAATTCAAACAGAGCGGCGGAGTCCCACTGGCTCCCCGAACAATGATGTCGAAATGCCTGGGTGCCAAACTTTGGTGGCGCCCCTTGCGCTGACCTCCAGCCAGGTGGTCTGACCCTCCTCCGGCCTCCGGCTTTGGGGTCGGGGTCCTACATCCCACGCCCCCGGCCCGAGGCCCACTCGCCCAATCCACTTTCTCCCTGGTGGCAGCCCTGACCGACATTCGATGAATTGACCAACGCAGCTTGTTATTTTTAGTGTGCAACAGCGCGTTTCATTCGCTCCTGGAGGTTATCTGCCCCATACACCCCACGGCAGCGCTCCAATCAGAGGGGCCTGGTGTTCCGAGGACTGAGGAAACGGGTGAAACTAAATCTAATTTTCTGTTATTGTACCTTATTTTGGAGTTCGACAAAAATAATTTTCTTTGTATGTGCCTCAGCTGAAAACCAAAAAGAGAAGACTATTTCAATGCGTATACAGGAGCTTAATAAATAAAAAGGTTCATATATTTTTAGATACTTATCTTAATTCATATTTCAATTCTGATGCTGTGCCAACATGTCGTTGTCCCTTAGAAACTTACTAACTCAATTTTATTAGTTAAAAAAAAGGTATTTAAAAAATATTATATGTTGGTTAAGCTAATGTAATCTGGAATATCTACTTAGTACTGGACGGTTCCTAATCGGAGAACAGTTCGCCTTGCCCTTTTGTCTGGCTAAAACTTTTGCGCTGTTTTCGCCAGATTCCGCATTCGGGGAGTTGGACAGCCGACGTCTGTTTTTCACCTGCCAGCTTTCCGCTCCACTCGGGCTCGGAATCGGAATCCTCCATTTGTTTGCGTATGGGAAATCGCCGGGCTTGTCCATCTGTTTGTGTGCTCGTGAGTTCTGTGAGCAGGTGCGAGTGAGTTTTACGCTGACAATTGTGATTTTCGCATGGTTCAGCATCGGGTAAAGGTTTTTAATTAGATTTTACTTCATTTTCCGCTGTCATTCGATGGCAATGGAAGCGGTTGCTTTGTACCATTGCCGTCCAACAAAGCGGATGGTCGAGTTCAATCATCTAATCGTGAGTTGTTTTTCCCTTCGTTGCAGCTCTTAGTGCTATTATGGTCTATGGACTTCGGACTTGCTAACATACCAATAAAGCTTGCCACCGCTTGTGGCATGATTGTTTTCAACATGGATTAACCTCTAACCGATTAACAGAATATATAAAATGATTTCTGAACATGGCTTACCATTCTGCTTCTCTATGTGATTTAATTGCACACCGTTTGGCGTTGCTGTTGTAACTTGGTTAGCATTCCCTAATAATTCATATTCTTTCGGCTTTAAGCCGTTTTACTCGTATTTTAGTACTTTAAAGGGCTCATAAAACTTGTTTAATGTTCGGATTAAGTTTTCTTATTAAAAGGAATGATGGGGTTTTTTCTGGGCATCCTCGTTCGTTTAAGTTACACCAGGAATACTTTAGGGCGTCTTTTTATTCAAAAATATGTTTTTTTTGAACTAAGAAAAATATACAAATGTAAACGATAACTTTAAAAAATAATTTTTTATCATAATTATAAATTTATGTGTTTGAAAAAATTAGAAGAATCAAATATGATACAGTTGTAGTATTTCATTTAATATTTCATTTTATAAAGTACATACATTTTGAGCAAAGCCTTTTAAGCTGTACTCAAAATATGATTTTTTTATTTTTGGGCCCAGTCAAAGTCCCTGACGGGACTATTTGGAAAAGTTAAAGACCTGATAATGTAATCGCAAATCTGTTTTCTCGCTTTTCTCCCTTAATTTATCTGGCTTTAGCAATAACTGAAAATAAATGGCTTCATTTAATTATTGCATCAGCTGATTAGTTTTTATTAATTATTGAGATAAGAAATTTAAATCTTAAAAGGCTTTCCGAGTCGAAAATACAGAGCAGACATTCAAGTCCCTGTCAGAGCTAGCACTCACACACTAAATATTTTAAAATAGTTGAGGAAATATTTGAAAATAAGAAGAGAAATATTTTTCTGAGTGCATAAGTGACGCTGCTGCCTGAATGCAGCAGCTTATGCCGCCTTTTGTGCTGCAGATTGTCTAGTTTGCGGCCTGTGTGTTGAAAAATACTTATTGTATGACTCCTGACTCGAGGAATATAACAAGTCCCTAACAATTGGTCTTGTAAAAAAATTGTAATTAATATTATTTAAATAAAACTTTAATAATATTTATTATAATCGTTCTTTTACATATCAATATACATATATACCTATAGAGTATGTAATAACAATGTAAATAAACATGAATAGATGGCTTTTCTCATTGAATTAGTTTGCTCTGCGATTTGAGTTATAAACATAAAATCTATTTTATCTGGTGGTTATTATCACAGTTTATTTTTGTGTTTGCGTTCTGTGTTTATTTTATATTTGTTACGAGTTGAATAAGAGCTCATTTTAATGGATCAAGAGATTAATGCGGAGGCGGTTGAACTCCCTGAACCTAAATTCAACTTCTTACCATGCATGGCTCCAGGAATTTCTGTGCTTGCATCTAGTAAGATTGAAGAGCCCAAAAACGAACCAAAATTATTGATGTCCATCCAGGCTAAACCGCAAAAGGTATTCCATTGCGAAAAACAGACGGATTCCACACACCAAGGATCGTTGACTCTCGAGGAAGGGGTGGAGGAATCACTTGGCGAAAGTCTTGTGGAACTCAAAGGAGTTTCCGAAGAAGTTAGCGGCTTGAGGCTACGTGTAAATCGGATTAATCGCCTACTTGGCACCAATATACCGGACTGTCCAACTATCGATCTCTGCGAAAGCGAACAACTATTTTTGACGAAGCCCGAAGAGGTCCATCCCGAGATCCTTCAAATGCAGATTGCAAGTAAAAAACTTGCTCATCAACTGATTCAGCTGCAACTGGCCCAAAAAGCAGCAGATAAGGCCATCCGAATTGTACGGAGCGATCACTGCAGGAATAAGAAATTAGATATACATTTACAGAGAAAAATTCAGGAGCTTAACTCCTTTAGGCTGACATTCGAGAAATACCAAGGACTATGCCTGCAACGATTTAGATTCCTAGAAGAAGACAAATACTGTGGCAGGGAATTTGGAAAATATATTAACAAAACGGCGGAGTTGGTCAAAAATAACAGTAATAAACTGGTGATTAGGAATGAGTATGAGCCTTTAAGGAAAGATGCCCTTAAAGTGATAGATAATTTAAAGAGGGCGTCGGAGAACTTAAGGAACTATTTGTCCGACGAGATAACAAACAAAAAACAGGAACTTTTCCAGATCGTATAAAATTGCAGTGTATTTATATGGTAACGGCTATAAATAAACCTACAAAAGCCCTTAACTGTCCCCTGAACTTTATTTTATAATTCATTTATATATTTGTAGATAGACTTCTGAAATGCAATGTACAATACTTCTAATTTTTGGTCATTTAAGTTTTTTCTATCTAGTAAGCACAAATTATTTCTTAAGTTTATCGGAAACGGATTACACATTTTATAGCTATATCACAGCTGAGCGCTGTTTTTTATGAATAAATTATTGTATATCAAAGTTAAGAAATCGCAATACTAATTATTTTAATTAAATCGGTAATCTTGCTTGAGCCAGGCTTCTAACTTTTTCGCTCAGAATATGGAAAAGAACAGAACACTTTTTTGCCAAAAATTTTAAACAGTGTTGAAGATATTAAATTAAGAAAAAAGAAATTCTAAAACGCGACGGTTGATTTATATTTTATGGAGCAGAGCTGTCAGAAGGAGTTTTCCTGCTATCGTTGTTGGCGCTCTTTCAAAATTCGTACTTCACTGGTCCACCGGTCTACCGCCTACAGATTTGGAATCGTATTTCGCAATTTAAAATACCTTTTTAGAGCGCAGCCAGACCAAGTCCGGCTCAGGCACACAATAAACCCACAAATCCCTCTTTAAATTGTTCAATTTGTCAGGGAGCACAGGTTCTCCCCCGTATACGAGCTTCCTTGATTATGTTGGCCAGCGGAGGAGTCGGATCCACGTGGCGGCAGCTGGCGCAAATGGCGGTACTCTGAAGTCCTTTGGTCTAGGAAGGGAATGTCTTCTATTTAACAAGCCTTGTGTATCATTTAATCCAGCAGGAGAACTAAAATTAGAAATAATTGTTTACCTAAAGATAATGCCTTAGGAAAATCTTCTCAGAAATTATTTGCAATACGCGAGGTTATTATTCATTTATCAGGTTTATCTTTTTTTAACTATTTACAATTATTTATTTTTCAACCCAGTTTCGATCTGAGTAAAGGTGCTGTACAATAGAGTATCCCTGCTGCATGGTGGATGGGGAGGAAATCTCGGATTTCTTTTGTCGCTTTCGGATTCTGTGTTTGTGTTTTGGGTCCGACAACGAAATGTATTTAGCATAAAAATTTACGATAATGAGGGGCGGAACAGTAGAGACACTACGGGCATCGCCACCAAAAGACAGACAGACAGCGCATCAAATTTCGCATAGGCAAATAGACAAATAACTGAGGTTTACCCCTGGGAGGAGGGAGGTGGGTGTTTTGGGCAACATTTGTGGCCAGCTTTCAACACGATGTGCTGCCACAGGTTCTGCACAGTCAAGTGTCATTGCTCGGCTAATGCGCAAAGTTAAATTAATATTTACCACGAGACAGTTGTTTCGCCTTGATTTCTTCGGTGGCATTTCAAAAATTGACGGATTCAGTGCGGTCTAACCAGCGCCAAAGTCAACTGCGCTGCTTTCCGTCAGAATTTCCCTGGCTGTCAATCTGTTTTTCACTGGTTTTCCGTCAGATTAGCAAAGTTTTCTGCAGTCATTTATTTAAAGTTTTCGTTTGACGCGCCAGGAAATATGAGATGGATGCCGACTGGAGTACAGCAAATTTGATAGAGCGATAATCGCATTTGCAGTGCCGGCAGAACGACAATCGACACATAAAGCGGACTTTCCTCGTAAATATGAAGTGCTGCAAGTGCATCACTGTCACTTGGCTGCTTTGTGCTCGAAGTAAGTTTGCTTCTGCGGGAATTATGCTGCATACTGCGGCGCGAGTGGTGGTGCGAAAAATGAAAATAAATGCAAAGGTATCCCGGGCACTTCAGCTTGCCATTTGCATTCTGCATCGGCACTGCCATTTTATTTTGTCAGTCGCATTGAAATCCATGAATGGAATGTGTGTGTCAACTAATGCGTAGCTGCCTGAGAGCTGCACTCGCACACAGGGGCGCACAACGGACTTCCCCAGGGGGGCAACTATTTTCCTGCAAAATACGCAAAGTGAAATCATGCTTTAAAGTACCATTATAAACCTCGTTTATGGCAGTCATAAAACGCGGTATTTGGGACAAAATTGCGCTTCAAATTAATCACATTAAAATTAAAATAAGTATTGTGTTTTCATTATAAAAGTATTTACAATCTAATAGAAAGAGAGAGCTTTGAAATGTATGTATTAAACTTTTTCATGGATCCCCTCATACACATGCATCCGGAGGCAGCGCTCAAAAACTGAAATAAAATGGGGAACTAGAAAGTATGCAACAAAAATGTTTTGGGAAAACTCACTAGACCGTTACTAAAACTTCATATGGAAAATGAATTCATTTAAATACAGCTTTTGTGGTCAGTTCAGGCGTCCACCTAACCCAGTATCGGATTCGCAAGGATCTATTAAGCACACTGTTAAGGGTGGCTTAGACCCCCACAAATCCCGTTTACGGCGCCCTTGTGCGATGAAGCTCAGTGCAGTTGGCTTACGCGACAGGCCATCCCTCCGTTCCTTGCGTCTATAAATTATTCATTCCGTTTGAGATGTTTGATGTGCCTCCAAGTAGCAGGATGTCCCCACACAAGCTCCCTCGCACATTGGCAATCGGTTTGTTGCATTTTTTGCACTCCTCTCTCTCTGTCGGTGCATCTTTCTTTTCCCCAGCTTTACCCACATTTCATTGAATTCATTCATTTTTTAGCTGCCTCTGCCGCACACCCTGGCTTGTTATTGTTGGTGTTTGCCACAGCTTTGCATAAATTAAATAAACACAAGGATGAGCTCGGTGGGCGGCGGTACCCCAGTCCCTCGTTTCCGGGGTCTAAAATCCAGGATCTCGGGCAGAAGCAGCCAGCGTCGTCTCGAGTCGGTGCTGTGATTTATTTTGCACTCAATGTTTGCCAAAGTAAAATTGATTGAAGCGTTTGTTGGCGCTTCAATTGATTTTCACAACAGCCCGTACGTACACGCTGCAAGCACCCCTCCCGCTTTTCATCCGCCTCACCCCCGATCTGTCTTTTTTTGCACCTTGTTTTCTGCTCGTGGCCAGCGAAGCGTTTCGAGTGCTCGGGCACTTGAGTCCCGGCTTGTTTACAGTGGTTAAATTAACTTTGGTCAATTGGGTTCTTGTCGAGTGGTCGGACTCTGCACTGAGATGGTTGCTGCCGGACCTTACACCCTGGAACCACATACGTTACAATGGGTCGTAGGCACAATCCTCGGTCTTTATTGTGCACCTCCCCCGAACGGAGAGGTAGCCACAATAATCCAAAGGCTTAAACACTTTTCATAATGAAATGATCTTCAAAAGAGGTCAAGCAAAACCTTAACCTATTATCACTTCAAGAGAAAGTAACCTGACATAATATCACATATATCACAATTTATAATATCACAATTTATTGTTGCCTCCGAATTTGGTTAGACCCCGCCCCTCGTGATTGTCGGCCTATGATTGTTTAATAGTCGGATAAACGGTCTGCCCTCAAAAACGTCAGTGGCAAAAATCGCAGCCATTCATCAAACGTCGTGCTGTGATTTTATTAACTGACTCTGATGGCGATTGAGGCACATCTGGGCCATCAACACCTGCAGCCGGCAGTCGATCATCAGGCGCCCAACCCCACTCCCTGCCACTTACCGCTCACCACTTACCACCCCACACCTCCCCCGACTCCCAGCAATCACCACCAACTGCAGTCGCATAAATCTTGGCCTGTCAAGTGCAAACAGAAGGGGGAAGCCATCAAAGATGGAGCTAACAAATTACTGACAGCCAAACAGAAAAAGAGCGCCGAGGAGACAGCGGAGATACAAAAAGGGAGAAATAATAATGGCAATAATAATTATGCAGAATACACCAAATATACGAAATATAAAAATAAACACGCAACGCAAATGTATGCCACTCATTTTTATGAATGGGCATTTATCATAATTAAAAATTCCACCAACACCGGCGAGGGCTCTCCCAGCGCCCTCGGTCCACCACCCACCGCCCAGCTCCCAGCGCCCACCTTCCACTAGCCATTACCCACTTTCGGATGCCGACGTTTCTGACCTAAGACACGGCACCCAGCACCGAATAGCATGGCCAGAAGTCGGGGAGTGTCGGGAGAGTGCGTCAGAGAAAGCCGACTACGAGGACAGCTTTTTGGGGTCTTCCCCGCCTCGCGAACAGCTGTTGCTGTTGGTTTTTGGGACGCATCCGCGCGGTAAAGTAAGGCACTGGAAGAATCCCTTCGTTGGTGAAGGGCGCACCGCGCATGTCCGCCGGCAGACGCACCCAAGGACTCTCTTCGGAAAGAGAGTTCGGTCTCAGGTCTCTTAGGTGGGCATTTTCCGAGCAGGCTGGCTCGGCTTTCCCGCGAGTTGGCCGAGCTTTTGTGGGGTCGTCGTGACTGCTGAAATCACCCGTCGCCACTTCGAACGCCGTTGTCGTGGGCTTCAGTTGTGCCGACCGCTCAGTGTGCGCCGCTACCACCAGTGGGTGTGACTCAATACAGTGACTGTGACTGCAGCCGTGACTCCGTGCGTCGCTTGTTGTGCTTCCGGTGGCGTATGCTTGATTTGTGCGGCGCCCTGGCGTATGCTTGATTCCTAGTACGCCGTCTGGGCGACGTTCGTAGTGCATCCTCGAGGATAACAGAAGTGACAACAACCAAACAAACCACCTCTGAATTGTGCGGCTCCTCTTTAAGTTAATCCACAGATATTCTCACACGCTGTTGTGTGGTGCGGTGGCTAGAGTGCTAGTGAGGTTGTGCCCGTATGTGTATCGCGTATGTAATCCACGCAAATCTGTCACGTGTTTTGGATATCTTTTCCTCAGGCCGCCAACGAAGCCCGGGAATTTATTGAAAAATCGCACAGAGGTGAGCCAATCCCCGATCCCGAGTCCCCAGTGCCCGATTGCCGCAGCATATGGTTCATGGAATGAAACGGCAAAAAATGACCTTACCAGGCAGTTGAACTAACAAAGCTAAAATAAATTGAAGATTACTTGGGAAGGGGTTAAAAATTATTGAATTTCGTTATTCAACGGTGACTGGTTTCGAAACGATGTGCTATGAATATCATGCGTTTTCGACCACATGAAATAAAAATAGCGCCTGTTTATACAACACAGACAAATTCATGAAATGATGTCACCTAAAATGTCAAATTATTCGAAATTTATATAGATCTTTATAGAGTAGTAAGCTGTTAAGCAGGCTGTGCCTCAGCATTTGCGATGGGCTTCAACATTTCATGAAATTATTTTAAAGAAGAGGAAAAGCATAAATACAATAATTGATTACAAATTTAATTTTTTCAATTTAAAAACTATTTTACAATACACTGGGTATTGTTTCTAAATGGCATGTTTCTTATCTTCTTAATAACTTCAAAGTTAAACATTATATTTGTAGTTTTAAATGTAGATGTTATAAATTAAATCAAATCAGCAACTTGGTAGATAAAGACAAATGAGTAAGCATAACAAAGCAGATGAGAATTAGAATGATTGCTAAAGGATCATTAAAAGTCGAAGGATACCATATCTAATTAGGCTATGATTTACGGGGATATTCGCCTCTAATAAGACTGCTCTCGGCCGTAAATTAAATGGCTAATGGTCACCCCAGTGGCTCCGAAGCCCTTCGTATTAGCAGCATTTAACCTTTGTGCCCCGCAAGTTGCCCAAATTAAATGACAGAATTTGATTAGAGCCATACACGCAAGCGGCTCTGGTGCCTTCCCATCCAGCTGAGTGTATAATAAATGATGGGCCCTCGAGGCCGGGTATCAATCCCCAGCTGGAAAAGTTTGGCAACTCCCCCTGCCCAATTGTTTATTTAACAGCGATGAAAAAACCATTACGCATTTCATATCCGCACTTCAAAAGGTGAAATTCCCATGAAAAATTATATAAATAAGTTGAAAAGTTTTTAATGCATATACAAAAAAACGAGAAAAAGCTCGGCAGGAATATGACTAAAAAACAAATGTTGATTTAAAATGCAAAGTAAAATGACAGCCAAGAGAACAAAGAGACTGGGCGAAATGACCTGCTGTCCTGTACGCAATTTGTCCACGTATTATAATTTTCCCCACCATTTTTTTGGTACTCTTCCACCGTCGGTCGCCCTTGTCCTTGCCCTACTCTCGGCCAAGTTAATGTCATTTGCATTCGCCCATATACCCACTTTCATGTGCCGTACATAGCCTTCCAACTTTCCGCTGGCCATATTTTCTGGTTTGCCGCTTGCCCGGCTGCTCTCGCTTCAAGTTCATTGTGCATTAATAATTTAGTTGTCGTTTCGCCTCCGATGCGAATGCGAGTCGACACCCAGGAAAACTTGTTGGTCGCCTGCCCTTTGCTCGCTTTTCCTTTTTGCCAGCTTGTAATTTGATTTTGTTTCCCTGTTTTCAGTTGTACTCCGTTGGTCAGCAGCTTCGATGGGAATTGCGGCTGCCCCTATCAGCCCGGCATCATTTGCATGGCTGCCCTTTAAACTTGTTCCTCTCGTCCTCTGTCTGCGGACCCCGACAATAGGTTGTCTGATTAAATAAGCTTGGCCATCTGTTGGTAGGGATTCTTTGGGATTCGGTGTGAATATCAGGCACGCATCTTGAATTACACTTTCTATAATTATTACTGATCTCTTAATTGCCTCAAAATAACTTTAAGTAAATCAAATGAATGTACATTGTACATCAATGAAGCAAAAAACCGGGCTTAAATCTTTAAGCTCTCAACTTAAACACAGCCAGAGGGTAAGAATAACTTTTTTATAAGCCTTGAAAAATATTTTGTCAATTTCTTTACTACACATCAAATGTTTAAAAGGCTTAATAATAAAGATGATGTTTCCCCAAGATACCTATTTCCCACTAACCAAAACGTCAGCTACCCCATTTTTTGTTTAGTCCTGGCAACGTGCCATCCAAAAATCCATTTATTAGATGCCCTTAAAATTTCTCACCCGAAATTCAACAACTTATCACCGAGATTTCATCGTCGTTAATTTCCCAGCGAGTTTTTCCCCGCGAATTGCATGGCTCGGAAATATGACAAAGCTGAAATCCATTAGGGCTCCGTGGACTCTTTCAGCTACAACACTTCATTTGCACTCCACTTGAGCCGGAGAAAAGGGAACGCGAAATTTTTTGCTATGAAAAATGATATTAAATCGCATTTTTCATTATTATTTTTCCGGTAAAATCGCGTTCTTCATCTTGTCAGACAGTTGTCTCAGCCAGCCCAGCAAGACCCAGTTCGGAGCCCAAACCCACAACCTCAAGGCTCGTTTGCCGACGTTCCATTTTGAGTTAAGCATTGCGTTTTGTCCTTTTCAGGGATTTGGACTGGAACTGCAAGAGGTGGGCACAAAGAAAAGTTCACCGACGAGCGGGGAAATTCTCGCAGAGGGAGATAGAGCCAGTTGAAAATTCAGAATAATGAGGAAACTAACGAGCCAAGACTTTCTCATTGTTTACTGGCGCAAAAATTGCGCGATTATTAATTTTCTATGCTATTTTGTAGCTCTTTTGCCGCCCCTCCTGGCCTCCTCGTCTCTTGGCCACCTCGTCCTCTTCCGCTTTTCCTGCTCCTGCCACAGCAGAGTTTTCTTTATTTTCACCCGTTTTTTTAATATTTCGTAATATTCGCCACGTTTTCTTCGCTTTTTTGGCGCGTGCCCGTAATGGAAGGGGGGCGAAGTGTTGGCCCAAAAGAGTTGAGTAGAGAGCAGAGCCAAGTTTTCCGCGGAGTTCATTGCTTTCGCCCACATGTTGTGTATACGCCACTTTAACTGACACATTTTCGCCTTGTTTTCCCCAGCCCGCCTTGCGGAGGTTTATTTTTCTTTGCCGCTCGCCCTGTTTGTTATTTTATTCATCGCCTCTACTGGGAAAACGTTGCCCGCCTTGAATGCTAATGAAAAGACTGGAATTAAAGTTGCGCTCTTGGCAAGTTTGTCGAAAAGCAGGGGGTAGTTTGATTAGGAACACAGGCTTTTGCAGTGTTCTTTGAAGTCTTAAAAGTTTCGTTAATATCTTGGTAGTTTATACTTATCATAAGGACTAGTTGCAAGCCAACTTAAAATATCTCACGCGATATGTACAGACCTTAAAGGAAGATATAATGTCAGCATGTCTGTCGTTTTACCATTAATAGCTTAATGAGGGCACTTTGGCATACTTGAGACTGTAATGTTTAATAGCCCTTCCCTACCTTTATAATCGAAATATAACATAAGCGAACTTTTCCACTCCTATTAACGGCTGTGTTTATTTCTGCTCTTTTTAGGTAAGCATTTCGTGGGAGAAAAGCGGCGGAAAACACACTCGGCTTTCGATAAGCCCGTCCTTCGGTGACATGTGTACAAATACATTTTTAATTTAAAATAAACAGTGTGTATTAAATTACGACTGTCCCCAACGGAAGGGCGGCCTGATGAGCTCGTCGGGCAATATCCGCTGCGAAGGACACACACAAAATATGCAAACTGGCATCAAATCCAATTAGTTAATATGAATATTTGATGAAATCACTTCCGTTCCAAGTGCTGCAAAAAAGGCCGACCGCCCGCTGTCCCCGATGCTGGGCCGTCATCATCGCCATGACGATGATAATGATTGGAAAGTTTTTCGTCCGCTCATGTTGGGTAACAACTTTTTCTGAATTTAAAACTTTAACGCATTCCCCAGTGCAAGTCATCGGGCTGGGCGCCCGTTTCGTTTGAAATTTTTTTTTTTTGGGCTTTTGTGTTGTCCCCACAATAACCACAATTTGCAACTTTTTGCGGCACTTTGTCAGTGCGAAAAACGTCAAAATGTTTGTGGGTCTGAAATTTATTTAAATATTTCATTTGTCACACATTTAGTGCTGGGTGGGCGGTTGGCATATGTGGCATTGATTAATATTTATATGCAAAGGTCGTAATTAGCCACGGTGTATTTGTTCGCCCACGAGTGCATCATGTTTCACGGTATTAATTTCCTCCCAATGAAGGCTAACCCAAAGTTTATCCCAAGGCTGTGCCGAATTGAATTTTTAACTCTCTTCGGGGCCCGCCTTCGGTTCCTTTGTTTCGTTATATTGTGTTTCTCTTTCTGTGTATTTTTGTGCCATGTTTGCTTGTTTAACTTTTTCGAAGCGGCTCCTTGCCGGCTGTTTGTTTTGGCCACACATATATGCAGCCATTTTGGCATACAATTTTAACGAGGTGCGGTTGCTGGCTCCTCATATCCTGGGAGCCCGCTCGCTGCCTCTGCTTTGTTGCAAAAAATGTCACGCATTGTTTAATATTAATTTCATTTCCAGTACGCTCCGACACCACGATAACGAATATTCATTTGCAGGCTGTGCCCTTACTTTAATTGCGGCGCAGATCCCACTCGGAGTCCAAACAAATTTTATTTCAATATGTGTGCACTCCGGCATTATTTATTTATTTGTTTTGCTCGTTAACAAGTCAAGGGCCGGGCCGTCATGTTATTTGTTGCCTCATTATGAATAGGTCTGCTAACATGTTATGAGAGGCTGTAAATTAAATTTAAAACACTGTTTCAGCGAGCACATCAAAAAAGAGAACACTTTAAATTAGGTATCTGCAAAATATTTAGATTTTCCGTAAATTCTATTTGTCACTTTTCTGCACTGATTATTGAAAATATGCGTCAGTTTAATTTTCACATTAATTACCCATGCTCATTAGGGCTTCGCCCCACGCAAATCCCTCGGGCATAAAAAGCTGCAACATATTTAACTGTCGAACCATACTGAAAATTAGTTAAGCCTATTAAACGGCGGCAAAAACTATTTTAATTAAATATACGCAACCGGAAAAGTGCTGCAAAGTGGGGCGCAGTAAAATGGATGTACAACCGAAACCTGGACAATAAAAAACTTAAAAAATTAGCCAAAGTTGTGGCAAACGAGGCGAAAGCGAGCCAATCGGAAAGTGGAAGCACAAAAACTGAGCCAAGAGAAAGGAATATCTGGCACACACACCGAGTGTATGAATGTGGGCCATAAAGAATAATGCACATTTACCCTGGCCCAAAAGCAAGAAAAAGAATTTGCAAATTTATACCATTTGTTAGAGCGAGGCGCCAGCAGCCAGACAATAAATCACCATTAAACAAATTATGTACTCAGCTCGACGAAATTTTAAATGTCTCTCGCTGTCCATTGTAGCTGCACAGCATAAAACAGCAGAAAGTTGCGCAAAGCACGCTAGGGCGGGAAAAACAATGATTCAAGAGTGTGCGGAAAGTATGGGCACAGTGGGTCGATCACTGGCTGAGACATATCCTGAGAAAAACCGAGAGATGCTTTAAGGTTTATAAAGTTTTTATCACAACGTAGCCCGTTCTAACCTCTCAAGGCATTTATACTTAACTGTAAAAGGTTTTAGTTGATCAAATACTAATAAATTAGTGTACACTTCGAAAAGCTAGTCAAGAAGTTTAGATTATTTGGAATAATTAATACTCAGCACCGTTGATATTGGTCCATCCGCTCAAGAACAGTATTTAATGGTTGAGCGGGACCGGAAGTTGAGTTCGCTGTGGTCGTAAAGCACCCCACAGAGTTCATTAGCTCCTTGGGAGGCGCAGCTTTCCGCTCCACTGTGCAACAGGATGCAACGTCAGCCATTATCATTATTAGAACGACGTTTATCAGCGGCACTCGCATCCCCTCTCACCCCACACCACCCCCTGCCACCTGCGTCATTGACACGTTTTGTGCGTGCGGCCAGCAGCCACCACCCACCGGCCCAAGGCGCCCACCTGAGCCTGAATTTCCACCCAGACAAGGTGTAAACATTTATGAGGCTTTGCTTGTTCTTGCCGTTGTTACACATTTTATTTCCATTTCTTTTTTGCCAACGCTGCAAGCGACACAAATTTATTTCGCAGCATTTACACACGCAGGTTGGATACCAATGGAGCTGGGCTGGCAAGCAGGGAAGCTGGCAAGTTGGTTGCTGGGATCCCGAGATGCTGATGCCGATGCTGAGTTCGCCACATGCCACGTTTAGTGCCCGCAAATTATAGCTCCTCCTCGGCGGCTCCGCTGGGTTTCGCTTGCCACATTCTTCAGCGACCACAAATTTTCATGTAGTTATTTTTCTTCGCCTTCGGGTGTCCCCTCCCAGGTTCCCACACCAGTTTTTTGTTTTACGAGGGACAGAAAGGGATGTGCTGTTGGGAGTGCCTCTACGCTGGGAAACAAACTTCGAGAGTCAACCGAAAGCTAGTTTTTACGCGAGGTGTGATTCTGTGTAATACTTAATTTGCATTGCTTTGTATTTTCCGGTTAAAGTTGCTAAGTACGATACATTTTTCGATAATAAGTAATTTCTGATTCTATCAACCTAGTCGAATAGCTGGCAAATTTTCTTTTTTCATACCCTCATGCTATGTAATTACACAAGAATGACTCTTGATTTCTTCAAAATATGCTGATTTTATTTTTCTTCTGGGCAATTTAAAATATTTAGAATGTATTTGGTTAAAGCAACAGTTGTGCTTGGCAGATTTTTGTTTATACATCCCTTTAGCGGGTATTCCTAGGTCGGAACCCATCTAATCGCGGCCTTCTATCGGGCCTTTCTGGGGATTTGTGAACGTGCTATGTTTTATTTTTACAACTTCCTCTGGGCCACGAGCAAAAAAGTGAGATGAAGAGGACGATGGTGAAAAAGTGCCAAAACAACAAGGGCAACAGCAACAGGGAAATCTGGGGGCTGGGGCTGGGCCTGGGGTTGGGGAGATAGGAACTGTGAATCAGCTTTGACTGCTAAAGTGTTCCAATTTTTCATGTCCACATCTGCATACACACACAGCTAAGCATATGTAAATGTGTCTGTTTTCCCGCCTATACTTCTTCTTCTTGCTCGGAATATCCTGCGTGTTTTTTCTGCGTTTGTTTTCCCTACTTTCCGACGCCCTGTCCTTGTCCCGTTCCCGTTCCCATTCCCTTCCCATGCCCATGCCCTTCGCATTCCCATCACCTTCCCATTCCCTGCCTCCCCCTCTGTTTGTTTGAGTGCGTCGCCTTCCGCCTTTCCGTTTCCTCTGATGGCGCAAATTACAACGCATAATTTTCACATTACGTCAGCGCATTTAGATGTGTGCGCGAGTGTGTATCCCGACAGTACTTTCTTTTTTGCAGCTCGGGAATGCGACTTTTTGCTGCCTTCTGACGCTGGTTAATGTTGCGATATGGAAATCAATATTCCTAATGGCTGTCAGGCGATACAGCCAACCGCAGGATCCCCAGGACGCCTCAAAGGGGGCTGGCACTCACAAAGGCAATCGACATTCGACATGCATAAATACGGCTGCTCCGTTAATATTTAAGCAGCACAACGTTTCTCAAATTAATTAAATCGATACTGAACGGATGTTAAAGAGGCGTGCGGTTTTAAAAAGGTATATTGTCGAAGTAAATTGTCTGTACTCGACATAAGTTATTCATGGCAAGTCGGTGCAGGCATGGATTTTTGTGTGCTATTTAAACACGTTTAATAAGTCAGCCATTCATTATATATATTTATAATACTATAATATATATGTATATATAATATAAAATTTAATAGTTTATCAGCAATATAAGAAATTATCAATAATTACTTCCATACTTTAAATGCTTCAAATATATCAGCAGTTCTTTCTATTATATACTTCAAGCAAATGCGAACTGTGGCTATATTCCTCCAGGTTCCCATCCGATATTCCGACCGTAATCCAGTTGGTCTGAGCCCACTGAATATTTGTCAAAACTTCCGATTCCCTCTTCACCGCCGGAGTGGCTCAGAGACCCTGCAGGTCGTGATTGGGCCGAAACTTAGACCAGCATGGCATAAAAGTCAAAGCCGAAAAGTGAAGTGCACACAACACAAAACAACGCGAAAGCGAAAAACGTCAGAGCCGAAAACAGAAGGTCGAAATGTTGGCGACGGAAAACGGCTAAAAACTCGCGGTAATTTGAACCTTTTTCCGTTTCGGTGATTTCTGCCGTTGCAGGCCAGCACAGAAATCAAATATCAAAGCGAAAACTTTTCCCCTGTACGAGGCACGGGCAGAGGGCCGGAATGGGCGGCCCTTTCGGGATGGGGGCCTTCGACGCACGAGTAATCCTCCGTAGCAACAGGTTGCCAGGTTTTTATTTTGACAACTGAATGGGGCGAAACAACAACAACAGCTGCAAAGGCAGCGACTAAGTGGGGACCAGGGACAGGATTAAGGTGGGGGCAACCTGCAGTTGATTTGAAAATCAAACTTGCATGAAACAATGCCAAACAATCGGGCCAAAAAGGAGCAAACGGAAAGCAGGGAGGTGGAAGGCAGGCAGGCAATGGAAAGTTTAAAGTCGTTAAAATAAAAGGATTTGCACAATTTAAACAGAGCCCCGCCAAACGTTCGATTGAAATAAGCTACTTTCGCAGTCATTTGGCTCTGCTGATTTGGGAATTGACTTTTAGTTAAGGTGGAAACCCACGTCGCTCCGCACAGGATGTAATCTTTCAACTTAACTGAGATTTCCACTCTGCCCTCCATGGGTTTTTCAGCTTTCCTTGCTTTGTTTTGTTTTGTGCTGTTTGCCAGATATTTTCTTTTTTGTGGCCCTCGCCTTTGCAATTACCAACGGTCGAAAATCGAATGGAACTGAAGTGAAGTGTACGGTTTCCAGGCCAACTTCGAGAGTTCTCCGCACGCCAAAATTTATCGCTTGTGGATTTATTTTTCAGGAGATATCCGCATTTGATCCTGGCCAGTCTGTTATTGCTTTTGGGAGGCCAAAAAAGAAAGCATCAACACAAACAGGGGAGTTTATTTTGGTATTTGAGCAGAGTCAAACAGCGAGACTCTTAGGAACTCATTAAATCTCCGATTGCAGCAGTTGGACGAGCAGTTGCCAATAACTTCAAAGATAATCCCATAAAAACACCACTCAGAACATGCCCATAATAACCCGTTTAAATTGTATACATCACAAGTGGCAGAAGTTAACCTTCCACTTAACGGAATTCATTTCCATTCGTATGGCCGAAATTACCCCCGGCAAAAGCTGCTATGAAATTAAATACGTTACCAAAATAAAATGGCAAATAAAAGCGTGAAAAATGGAACTCCTCACCCACTCGAGCCCCACACACACCCGGCTAAAAGCCCTAAATGGGGCTTCAACGCCGTGAGGTGGGAGTGGATGTGGCAGTGGAAGCGGAGGTGGAGTCATTTATTTGCATTTCAAACCCAGCCGGAGCGAGCGAACCAACATGAAGAAGCGAACCAAAAATTCATAAAATAAAGGATTTCCTAATTGCCAATTTGCATGCAGCCGCGTCTAATTTTTGCCCATTCGCTGGATAAATAAACTTCATTTCGCGCTGGGGTTTTTCCGCACTTGGCTTTTTTCCGTTGTGTTCGATATGCCCTACCTTGGGGTAGTCTTGGCCTAAGGTTGAGGCGGAGTAAGAAAAGCTGATGATGTGGATTCATTCTAAATTTTAAATACCTTGAAAACATGAAGGTGATATTTAAAAAAAAATGTGTGTATTGGCTAGCACAGTAGTATATTAAGAACTATGAAAAACTAATTCAGCTTATCAAATAATTTCCGAAACACTTTCAAAATGGGGTCTTAAGTTAAAATGCTATGTACAAAAAAAATCACATGAATATTTTCTTATTTATTGGATATTTGCTCTAAGGGAGCACTGGAATGTGCCCAGTATACATATCCGCATTTTACGACTGGAGTCCCGAACAAGTTTGTGCAGCTCCCTCATATTTCAATTCAGAACTTGCGCTCTTATATTGAACAATTCATTTGGACGGCTCCATCAGGGTATCAAACGGGGCCCTAAGCAAAGTCCCATATTTTTCGCACTTGTTTGTTTATGAATTTGTTTATTTAGTGAGCAGGCCGTGCTTTGCCGACATGCTATGCCGTACTACACCGCCATGCCCACCACGCAGAGGGCCGTAGCCCTCGCAGCTGGCTGGATTCGGCTGAATTCCGCGCAAATCTTATTTGCCCATGGCCACCGGATTCACCCATCCGCCGGAGTCCGCAGCCAGGAGTCCGGCCTCTGGTGGGCAGGAATTCCACGGTTTTGTTTTCGCTGCCGGCGCTGCATGCTTCCTCATTCCATCCCTCGGCGCTCGGCGTGGCATGTGCTGGTTTTTTAAATTTGCCCAATTCCGGGCATGATATGTGTGTGGTTTGGGGTTGGGCGAAAGTACGAGCCTTATTTGCCTTTCGACTTGCCCGAGATCGCCGCCGTTGCCCGTGTTATTTATGCAAATGTCAAATATTTTGATATTCCGCTGCCATGTGAATGAAAGCAAACGGAAGTACATTATAAAGTTGCCCGGCCCCCGTTGGCCCAAGTCATTCCCGTATTATTTGGCCAACCAACAAGCCGAAATGTGCCACTAATATGACCGCCCGGCCCCTCGTTACCATCAACCCCACAGCCCTTCCCCGTCCATCTCTTGGCAGGCAGCAAGTGGAGTAATTATGGCATTTTCGGAATTCCACCTGCCATCTAACCGCCCACTCGCAACCACCGCCCACCGCTCAGCTCCCACCACCCACTCACCTGAAAGCCTCAACATTTTGTTGCCAACACGAACCTCCTTTGTTGCCTTTGTTGTGCTCTTGTGGGCGGCGGGGAAATGAGGAGGAGTGGCAGTGGCAAAGTACATTTTTGAAATTATTGGCACGTTAGCAGAAGGAATTTTTAATTTCACAATGCAAAGTCACTCAAAATTTCCATTGATTATCCCCGGGGAAGAGGCCTGTTGAGTTTCCGCAGAAAATGATAGAACAAAGCTCCCAGGAGGGGCAGCCTTCTTTGAGCAATTAAATTGGTAATTGAGTTGCCCAGCCGGAAAGTCAATTAGTCGGAGCCCCGATCAATGACGAGTAATTTAAATTAGCTGCCAGCCGAAGGGTTTGAACTTAGGGGTGGGAGGTCAGTACTGGTGGAGGGCCTCGCGGGCCACCTTCCCCCAGATGGTTCCCACGGGGTGCACTACTATCTTGCGCTTTTCCTTGAAGGTCAACGACTCGTAGTGGTAGCCGTCTACGATCTTGGCGGAGTTAAAGTTGCACACGAACGACAGGCTGATTTGGTTGAGATCCACGTAGTAGCAGTTGAGCAGGAAGATCAGGGGGCTGAGGCGGGCCACCAGTTCGTAGGCGGCGCCCAGCTTCTCGTTCCAGATGCAGACGGAGGTGAAGGAAAGTGGCTCCTTTGCCTGCAGCTCGATGGCCTCCTTCATGGTTCTGAAAGTGTGCAGGGTTATGACCCCGGTGGGACCATCAGCCAGGTGGCGATGGCACAGATCGCAAACCAGAACGGGACTCGCATTCGCGGGCACCGTCTTGGGATCTCCGACTATGGTTTTGGCCTGCAGTTGCTCAAGCCTCTGCAGAGTTTTAACGTAAACAGGATGTCCGGAGATGTCAGAGCTTAGCGGCTCCAAGCGATCCCTCATTCGATCCACGAACTCCTCTAGAATAGATTCCTGCAAGAAGAGAGTGGCCACTGCATTGCAGGCAAAGGGATCGTGAAGGGACTCAATGAGATAGTGCAGGGCACAGTTGATATCCCCATCCTCGCAGAGGATCATCAGACGGGGCGAGTTCCAGCGGTATTTGATCTCCACTTCCGGTTCCGTTTCCTCATCACTTGTTGAGCTCGCTCGCGAGTGATTAGAGAGCCGGGCAACCTTCTTTGGCTTCTCAGCAGCACTGTCCTTGGACTTGTACACCGGCTCCACTTCGAGGACGAGCGGCAGAGTCACCTCCCGAGGTTTCTTGCACCCCAAATTGTAGATAAAGCCGTAGTCGATCAGTGGCGTAGGTAGTAGAGGATACTGATAAACATATTTCACCGCCTCTTCAAGGATACTACTGCTCAGGGAAGGACATTGTCAAGATACTATTTAGGGATTATATACGTGTACTTACGTGGTGGCTCTACGGCTGAGATAGGAAATGAAATGGAAGGGAAAGTTAGTTGCATAAATTGCTTAAGATTACCGCTGCACAACACTTAAGTATCACTTACTTGTACATAATAATTAACAAATGAAAACGTAACAAACTATACTAAAGTTAATATTATTGTTTTGCTGACTTACTTGACTTTACTCGGCAAGTCTATTATGTTTCTTTTCATCCCTTTGCAAAGGGTATTTAAAGTATGGTAAGGAGTTTGTAATGAATGAATTGGGCGATCGATTTTAAGCTTCCCAATAAACAGGGCAGGATGGTCGATGTGTTCCCATTTTTGTATAATATAGCACTGTGCGTAATTTTCAGAGTTTTGTAGTGGAACCACAGATTGCGTTACAAATTGAGAGTGTTCAATAAAAAAGAGTCAAATCACGTTATTCTTTTTCTGGCTTAGCTCACGATAATACCGAAACTATTAAAACGTCTAGGGGTATTGCCATAATGAAGAGAATTAATAAGCAATCACGACGGCAATCAGTACAGCTTTTACCAATAAAACAAAATTAATACTATTTACTATATTTACTATTTACGATGGTGCAAAATATAAACAAATTATGACTTACATCAAAAATCATATTTTCTCGTGTATTTCCATGTTTTTCAAACATTATGACCTTGTTTTAAGTTCAAATAGCTTACACAAAATTTAGGATTAAATCTGCATATATTGATATGATATTTAGGCAGTTTATTTATTTCTAAAAAATGTGTTTCGTTTAAGTTTGCTTTGCTCTCAAATAATTTTAGTAAGCAATCCATATTTCTGCTGAAGAATTTTAAAAGTCCTATACCATTTACCATACTCTTCATTTGAATTACATCTTTCGGACAATTTAGCGTTCTTTCCTGTGTAAGATGGTGTACTACAAGTTCTACTACCCTCTATAGCTTTAGACCAGTAACTAATTTATGTAGCTAACAGAATTAAAGCGAATAACTTATATAGAAATATGGTAAAATATTGTAAGGTTAATGACATGAGAATCCTCGATTGCGACTAAAGTTTAAATTATTAATTTAAGTAATACTGTTTTAGTTTGACTCAGAGGGTTGCAAAATCGATCTTTTAAAATATTTTATCAGGCTTAGATTTTAGGCACAAATGTGTAATAAACAGACAAACAGAAAGGCTATAAAAAACTTCTAGTCGCCGGATTTGGCCCCCGTTCACTGTAGATCGAATGGAAAAGTGAAATTGGCTAACAATACTGGCTACTTAGTATCCTAAACATCTGTTTCAGCTCCAAAAACTCAAAAAAGTTGGTGAGATTGAATACAGAACCTGGCATACTTTAACTCCCTAATCAACTGGAAAAGCCTACACCATGGTGTCTTAGTTTCCGATAAGCACCTCTCCCACACCCACAATGACAGGCCTAGTATCGCAGCGATTTATCAAATCTTACTTACCCACACAGTTCACACTTGACTTGTGCAGTTGACCGCCCATCGAAGGCCGCCCCAAACGACCTTATTGTGGGCAGGGAGATTTACAGTTGATTTAACCGTTTAAGCATGGCTAATGCATAATAAACGTTGGCCGCAAACTTTTCAACCACTTCTGTGGGCATGTGTGAGCGAGCTGGCTGCGTATGTGGGGCAATTTTTCGGCTTGCTTTCCCCATTTCCAGCCTCCTGTCCAACCTATTTGAGATAGAAATCATGTGCAGTCATTAGATTGTTTTTCGATTGACGTGACATGATAATGAATGATTTTCTTTCGCTCTCTCCTTTGTTTCCCTTCGCTTTCTTCGCCCGGGTTTTCCGGCTTTCCGCTTCCTTTTTCTTGGGGTCGCAACTTTTCGTGGCGCCCAACGTGCAATTTGTGCGAAAAGTGGGTGTGTAAAGTGGCGACGTGGCCATCGAAAGGCGGCAGGTGGCGGCCACTTTGTTTGCTGATTTGTTTATGGCCGACCATAATGACCGATGAAGTGGCAGCTGGCCGCCACCCAAGTTAACCCAAGTTTCGCCGGCCAAATTAACACGAATTGCAATTAAAGTGGGCACGGAAATTGAATTGGAGTCCCCATGACAGGCCATTCTCGCGCTGTCAAATGCACTTGACTAAAAACCGTCTACCTGAGCAAAAGTCTTCATTAAGAAGGTGACCAAGTCGAACTTTATATAAATATTTTGTGCGAATAAAAGTAAACATTTTTAAAGTTTTAAAAGAATTTTAAATAGATTCAGCTAAAAAAAGGGGACAGTCTTTTGTTAATACATTTAAAAAACAAATTATTTTTCCCATTTTATGAAAAGGGCTTACAAATTTTTGTTCAAATTTTATCTGAGGACTTTTTTGAGTAATTAATTTATTTGATCTATTTTAAAGATTTTTGTTGAGTGCCTTAATGGATTTGGCTCTAATTGGTTTGTAGCAGATGCAATACATTTGCAGCTCACTCGACTTCACTCTCCATTTAAAGCGGCGATTGACATTTGTGGCAGCTCGGACCGACTGGTGCTGACAGGTGTGACAATGCCGGAAAAGTGTAGCCGCCAGGCCGACGACTTCGAGGGCCATTCACCTGCTCCCCGCCCGGGAGAAGCCGGAGGGGGGCAGGGATGGCGGTTCTTTATGGGACTGTTTAAATAAAACGCCTGTTAAGCACAGTGAGATATGCGAGAAATATGTGAGATGGTTGTGTAATTAAAATGAATAAATGGAATCAAAAGAATCAGTCAAAGAAAGCCGCACACACACAAAGAGAAATTAAATGTACCACGTCTGGCGTATTATAAGGACATTTCCATTTTCTACGGACACATCGAGGCCTTGACAGGGGAAATGGCAGTGAACGAGCTCTTGACTGCCACGCCCCCTGCCATGTGCCACTCCTTTTGCTTGTCCTCGTTGTCCTCGTCCTGGTCCTCGTCCTCGTCTCCGTCCCCGTCCTCGGCGGCGTCTTCGCATTTCGTCTGGTTCTTGAGCGGCGGCGCTTTGTTTTGGCTTAATTAATACGCGTTTACATGTTGCCGACTTACGCACGCTTCGCATGTTCCCCCTTTGACGCACTGCGGTTGACACGCAAATGCAATTTGTGTGCTGGAGGTAATTTCTGTCTCCAGGTCCGGGTCGCTCTGCCACAATACAAATGAGTGAAATAAATATTTAAATAGCGTCCTTGTTCGCCTTCTTTTTGTCTCGCTCGCCTCTTCTTATGAAACTTTAATTAATGCGTTAGCTACACACAAATTTTAATCAAGCACGTACTTGCGGCCTAGCAGGTCATTAATTAGGTGGGGTAATTGCACGCCCGCCGCCCACTTCCGCTTCTGGCTGGCAATCCGTTTGAATTTCCATTCACAGCCGGCCACAGCCCCCCGGGCATTAACATATGCCGCGGGCAGAGTGTGATAAAATCAAAATTTTAATTTAATTAAACACGAATCGAGTTTGCTGTAATCAATTAGCTCGGTGCTCACTGAGCAACGAGTGAGCTTCACGGACAGGTGCATAGATGCCGGAAAAGATACTGGTAACTGGTAACTCATACGTTTGTATCTTCTAAATGGAGTGGGGTGGAAGTGGGCCGGGTTTCCAAGTGAATGACAGCATAATTATATCTTGCAGATACCGCAGGCATTGGCCAGGGGACTGCGTTAATTGGTGGGAGTGATTTTAGTGCAAATCCCATTGACTTTGGACTTTTTACGGCGTCGGTAATGATTTTAATTGTGGCCTTTGTTTGCACTCATAATGGCCCGCGGTGTTTATTCTTGTAATTATGTAACAACAAATTGAGTCCTGCATAAGCATTATCGAGAATACTTGTGTGTGGAGTGGCATAATTTTAATTATAATGTAAAATAATGACTCCGCGCCATTTTCACATTGTTTGCTTTCACATTAACGAAGCAAATTAATGACAGCCAAGTCCAGATGTCAATTTCTCGGTCAGGCGGGAATTCTCGGTGAATAATCAGAAATGACGAGCAATAAATTTCCCACGAATTGATGACTTTTTCCACAGATATATTTTTAAATTTAAAGCCCGCCCATCGATGGCAACCGCACGAGCCACTTGAACGAGGCAAATATGGTTTCGCAATCAGCTTATGGCTCAAACAATTCAAACAGATAGCAGCCAAAAATTCTAAGGAAACCTCTGCCCATCTGCCGAGTGCTTGAGGATACGTATTTTTGGCTGGAAATTAAAATCAGAATCAGGCAATATTCCATGAATGTAAATTAATGGCTTAAATGCTGCAGAAAAATGGGAATCGGGAGCGGGATTGGGGCAGCTGAGCAATGCAAATATTTTTCCAGGATTTATGCAAATTTTTCCCTGTGTACTCGCATGGAAATCCGGTGGCTGAAGTTGGGAAAGTTGTATCATGCACGCCAGCCAGAATAATTCCCTGAGAGCGCGGGTGAGAGCGCGGCCCATGGGGCGTATGCGTAATACAATAATAATTATATGCAAAGCAAATTGAAATGCCAAGTACAAATTTGTACCCCTCCCCAGTCCGCAGCGCCCGACGCCGTTATCTCCTTACAGGTAAGTAAGGATAAAGGAATCGCGGAGCGGGAAAACTCCGACTCATGGCGTGAGTAAGAAGATTTTTTATCCGCCGCGCGCCGTTGACTTTCCGCAGGGCTTCCATATTGCGTGTCTGCCGGGATTCCAGATACAAGATTAACTCGGAAAGTATGTGCGTGCTCCGCGGGTAACCCAAGCCAAACGAAGTGAAACGAAATAATCGGGACATGCAATCTGGGGAAATGCATCATTAACGACTAATTAGTGACCGTGCAACATGTCGGGCGAACGAAACGGGCTGCGAGGCGAAATCAATGCTGAAGGAATTGCGGCCGCTCAGACTTTCCAATCCCAGTCCCGTCTGCAAATCGAAATTAGCAACAGTTCTCAGTTTTCCGCTTCCATCCGCCGGCAGGCACTCCCCAGCCCCAAATCTCATCGCCATTAAGCGAAAGCCATAGGGGCTCTTAGTGCATTGCCGTGGATCTTAAGTGCAGCTCAGGGCCGTGGAAGTGCTTACGACCCGCAGTCGACTGCTTCGCCGGCGCACGCGGGTGTGCGCAATAAAACGCATCTCAATAGATTATTACGCGGCCATAACTCCAAGCCGTGCATCGATAAGGGGCGTATTGTCTTTTGGCCCAGGGCGCGTGCACTTCAGCCGGATGTTAACGGTAAACACAACATTCTGCAGCTTCACTTAGTGCACTGTGGAACATCGTGAGAGGCAACCAATTGTACTTAAATAAATATGTTAAAAAAATATTTTAAAAGTTTATTAGCAAATTTCAAATATATTTTTCAGTTACCCTTCAGCCACATATTTATACCTGCTATTTATTTAAGTTTATTTTTACACAATATTAATTTTGTTTTGTAATAAGTGCTTTTAAAAATCTCTCCTAAATATAAAAAACCGTATTAATGCTGTGTATACAAATTCTTATAAAATATATCTCAGCGATAAATATTATTACCTCATATTACCATTAATACCTTTCTTAACGTCTATTCCGCTGATTAATGTAATTCTTTCCCAGTTATAATTTATATTTTCAAAATAAATTATTTAACACTTATAAAGTAGTCTCCAGTAATATATTTTGTTATTATTCAATTAGAATTTCCTGTCCTTTTTTGCCCTTTCAAGACCACCGTTCTTGAAGAAACTTGGGAATGCGCGCTGAACGCGACTCGCTGTGGTTAGCCTGTTCGTTTATTATGCCATTCACAGTTTAATAATGATAATAACGTCGGGATATTAAAGTTTTCCTGCCCGCCAGCCTCAATGTCGACCGTCTCTGCCCCCGGAGGGCCCCCTTTGCAGCCCGCGGCCGGGCTTCTCCCAGTCTCGCCCTGTGCGGCATTAAAACTATAATCAGTTTATGCAATAAAGTAAATTGTGTACGTAATGCGTGCTGATGGTATGTCTTTTATTTATTTATTTTCTTGTGCGCTACTTTTTATTATTACGGCTTAAACTTGCTTAGCGCATTTAACGTCCTTTGCCTTTTTTCCCATCGGGTGCCGATTAGGGGCTCCACCAGCTGGCCCGCCCACCATAAACGCGTTCAATATTAATAAAAGTTTGGCCAAAGTTAATTAAATCTGCTTTTTAATGTGCAGCCATGCATGAGCAGCCAAAGCGCGAACGTAATAAATTGACCGTGCGCACCATAATGTCCATACATCCGTATCTATAGTCCTGCCCCAGGACGCTGGGGTCGCAGAGAAACTTTTGGGGTTGAAGTTGAGGTCGAGCTGCTGGAGGCGAGGCGGCATTCGGGGCTAGAGTGAGTCATAAAGTTGGCTTTTCTTGACGCCTTTTCGGACTGGGTTGCCTCCTGTTTTATAGCCCATTTTTATGTAGCTTTAGATGCTGAGGATTTATGGGATTCACCTCTTAGTCGATCTTAAAGGGCATCGACATTCTTAGGCTTAGGTAACTATTAATTAATCCATACAAGCAATACATTTTGCAGTTTGAATTTGCGTCGACCTGCCTGTTCCCCGGGGTCAACATTATTTTCCCCGCAAAATATAAGCTTTCGCCACTTGAGCTTGATTAAGCCGACTTTCTGCAATCGACTCCGCATAATGGAAATAACTAGTTTGCCTAATCCTAATTGAGATTTCCTAAGCCCTGCGTAGGGCCGCCTTTTGGCCGTAGCTAATGCCTTCTTTGTGGGCAAATGAGTTGGTATTGTGCGGTAATTGGTAATTTTAATGCTTCACCTGGCACAAATTTGCGTTTGATGTTGTACAACTTGGGGAATCGCCTTAAATGAATGTCTCCCGGCACTCCAGGCCCCGGCCCCGCCATTTCGGGGCCCTAATAAAGCACATAAAATGGCATTAGAGTGGCACAAAGTCGCCATTATGAGTTCTTTTGTGGCATTTAGCCGCCTTTGTGTGCCGCGTCAATATTTAATAGCGCCCCGAGCCTCGTTTCAGAGCCTGCATTCTACACTCTCCGTTCTCTTCCTGCGAACAGGCATTGTTCCGCGGGCAGAAGGAGCAAGTTTTTATTAAATAATGTGACGCTTTCATGTCGCGCAAAATGAGACATTTTTCGGGCTAGCAGCTCGCGGCTCCCGCCAATTAAAGTTCAACCGAGCCGTGAGTTTCCATGTTATTCTTCCGAGCCATTCCGCTTCGGCCGAGTCGCGATCCAAGTTTTGGGAGCACTTAGTCGCGAGGAGCCGAGGCAAATTGCGAACAATCGAAGCAATCAGGCGAAATCATCGCCACCGGAACTCGTGCTCTGGATTTCGGGGTGGATTAAGGTATTACGTCGCGGCGGCGGCGTGGGCGCGGCAGCCCTCTTCAACTTGGCAATTCGATTAGGCCGGGGACTTACTGGAAACTTGGCTTTAATTAAAATGGGACAGAACTATGCCGGGGACGCTGTCGGATTTGTGCGTCAAGTGCCGGCGGAGGAAACTTTGTCAAACTTGTGTCGTGATGGGCGGGCCAAATTCCTTGGTAAACAAATTTAATAACATAATTTAAAGACTCTGTGTTTGGCTCGCAGGGATGCTGCGGCAGAAACAAATGCTACATTTTGTCACTGTGTGCGGTTTTAAGTGAATTACAAGCTGAAATGGCCACAACGAATTCACAGAATGCCGCCAACAACAATGAAAATAACACATAGGATAACACAAACAGGATGACAGGGGGCTTCGGGGCCGCCACAGTGGACGGGGCGGGCGGTGGGCCCACATCCGAAAGGAGGACAAAGCCAGCCGAGCGACAAAATTATGTAAAAAGTCAGGCAGCAAAACAGCAGAGCTGCCCGGCCCAAGGAAAGCGGAAGGTGGGCGGGAAAGCGGGTGGAAAAGCGGGTGCCCGGGGCAAACCCCACAAATTGTCTAAGCGGAGACAAAGTGAAAGTGAAGGGGGGTGGGGAGAGGGTCCAGGAGGAGGACGAGAAGCAGCACATGACCTCTGGAGGCCACAAGGAGGCAAAGTTGAAGGCGGCGCAGACAAGGAAAACCGAAAACTGCAAATGAACATGCGACAACAAAACAAGGCGAAGCCCAAGACGCCTACACCGCAAGAAAAGGAGGTGAAACCACTGTTACTTCCGCCAGATTCCTGAGGTCAGCCTTGCAGCTTGAGGTGGCTTTCAGCTTGTCAAGGTCTTCAATTTAAGTGCTTGAAATAAAACGTGAATTACTGTAAGGCCACACCATTGTCCATGTCATTACTTACGATTTACCTTTCTCCAAACCAGAAGTTAAAGAATTTATTTTATACTTTTAAGCTAGATTTAACGTATTTTTACACTTTTTTTGTTCAATATTTGGTTAAAAGTTAGAAAAGCTTACGCCAGATATTGTGAAGTAAGATTTTCTAGGCCTGGAGGTGTAAGCATTCTCAAATCAGGCAAGGAGACGAGTGATGGCCCAAATTGCCATATCCAAGGTGAGGAGGTAAAGGTAGACCGCTTGATAAAGTGAGACGAATTCATTAAAAACCCGTTTGTGCAAGCGCTTCGAAAATTGAGCTAAACGATGCGAAATGACGCCAAGTGTCGTGTAAGTTGGCATTAAATTATGAATAGCACGCTGCGAGGGCGGGAATCTGCCAGTCATCCACATCCCATCCCCATCCACAATGCCACCGCCCAACCTTCAGCCGGAGACAGGCAAAAGGTGCAGCTGAGTGAAATGCCTAAGTCTTCGCTGCTGTCGCCTGTCTGGTTCAAAGAAATTGTTAACAAGCGAAACGAATGACTAAACAGCAGACAACCCGGCAACCCGGCCAGAAGCGCCCCACGAGCTCATAGATAACCGGGACCACCAGGACACCAGGACACCAGGCCACCGGGACTCGGATCCTCGTGCTCGCAGCTCCTGTTTCGTGGGTAGCTCACTTAAATTTTCAGGGGCCTCGTGCCGCCATTCATTATGTATGCCTAATGTTAACAATTTAGCAGCTATTGGTTTATCTTAATGAAGCCGTCTGCCCCCAGGAGCGGCCTAAATACACACGGACTGCCACACACTGCCCCCTTCGTAGTCGGCCGTCTTTAACTTTTATTACACTCCGCCGGGTTAATCCGGGCTATATACATTCCATCGGCGGAAGAGATTTGGCGCCCCTGGAGCACCCTCAACACTCGCCATAAAATATTGTCACACTTAACCGCGGAACGGCTCAACCTTGCGCCCTGCTCCCAGCTCCGCAGATCCCTTTGTCTTCTGCATTTATCAGCTTGCCTTAAATATTAAAGAGGTCTCATTGCGGTTCCGCCGCGCCAGTGCCAGCGCCCCCAACCTGCCACGCCTTTATCTATGTGGCGACTCCCTGGCGGCCCAAATGACGACCGCCGAAAGTGTTGACACTCGTGGGAAAATGTTTTAATAATTTGTGCAAAGAGTTGACAGCTGGGACGCAGAAAAAGAGGCGGCCGGCGCACGTGTGAAAAGCTAAACTTTTATTTTCTACAAAGTGCCCCAAACTTATTGAGTTAGGGTTGGACGTAATGGGGTTGGGGTTGGGGAGGTTGACGAGGGCTAAACAGCAATGACAACGCGTTCGGTTGCGTCATGAAATATTCAAAAATATATATGCGACTAAGCTCACACAATGACGAAACGAACCCGAATGCGGGTTTCACATGCACAAGATACATCTGTGTAAATATGCATACACAAATTCACGTTCACTAAATTGACACAAATTTCGATTGGGATTTGTTTCAGCCCCTGGCTGGCCAATTGATTTGATTCCCACTCGCAGCAAATCGGGGTCGACAAGGATGTACCTTGGCACTAGTGGTGTGGGTGGAAAATAACATCATAAATATCTACAAAGTCTTGGGGTGCCCTTACTTTTAAAGGGTATACTAATTCTATATTAACTCACACATTTTTAATAGCTATTTATGGCTTCCAAGAACATATTTTACGTTCTCAGATCCCAAATTTGAGTTCTTCACTTTATGGACGATTGATGATTTAAATTGTATTGTGTGGGAATACCATTCGTTGAGTAAAGATATTTTCAGATAATCGTGCCATCATGGACACTCCTATATATCTAGCAGTTAGGCCGTATTGCAGACGTACGTCATTAGGAAAGGTCAACGAATAATAAATATTTCATACATCAGGTCGGGCAAGCTCTCACTTTCACCTTTAATACAAATCAAGCTATCGGGTTTTTTCGGAGTTGGCCAGGCTGAAGCTGCACGTGTGCTGTGAGTCGGTTGACACATGTCCTCCGCCTGAGGTCAAGGACAAACGTGCTTGTTTAGCTGGGCAGCCCTGCCCTCCCCCCAAGTGCTTGCGTGTGCTGTGATTTACCTTCGCCGCCCCAATTTGGTTGACGAACCATTTACATGATTGAACTTTTTGCCCTCCCCGTACTTTCCCTCGAAGTGCGCTTCTAGGTTGATTTGCATGTAAATATCCTGTTGCTCTCACATGAGGCAATTAGAGACACCTGGGATTCGCCGGACGGATATTCAAATTTTCCGAGCCCCAAGAAGACCATTCCCCAGTAATTCGATTCAGGTAATTGGAATGCCTAGGGAATTCCCTGATAATAAGTTCTGCTTTATATGGGCTCTTACTACAACCACATAGATGTTCGGGTTATGTTTGCCTATTTTTGGGGTGACGCAAGCTAAATTATCCAGGATGGCAGGCAAACATATGAATAAACAAACTGCGAACCGAAGCCGAGGAAAGGAGACGTTTGCTGTTTAGAAATTTATTAGCAAACAACAGATTTATTAATGCGAAAATTTGCTGCATCGGCACACATTGTCGTTGGTATTGGCTTACGAGCCATTGTTGCTGCCGTTGACTTGATCTCTGTTTGCCATGCCAGGGCAAACAGGCAAACAGAGCTTAGTTGCATCTGGGCAAACAAGGCTGGAATGCACGGGTTACGCACACAAATGAGCAAAGTAATGCAGGCGGGCCACACTGGCAGGCCGGCCAAAAAGTGGCATTACATTTAATGCAGCCGCCAAGAACAAATGCACTTGCATTGATTAGTTTACCCGATTTGGCCGAGAATGCAGCCTGGCTCATAAACAGGGCAGGCGCAGGGGCTTTTGAATTCCGACCGCCGAAGCGATTAGCTTTCAGCTACACCTCGCTAAGTGGCTTGTGCTGGTGCGCGTGTGTTAATTGCGTTTGGGCCTCGGAGTCCCTCTACATGAATTGGCCGAAACGGGCGGGAGTCCACTTTAAAACCCTGGGGACACTCGGTGGCCCACGCGGCGTATGAGCAATAAATTAAATTTTTACCAAGTCGGCAGGAATAACTCCTGGAACCGACTGTTTGCTTAAGTTTCTCCCAGATTGGCATATGAATAAATGAGGCAGATATATTTCCAACTTATGTGCGAGTTTATATACCGAAACTTTCTTCCTACCTGGGATGATTAAGTGCGGGCAATTTATTAACAGATCAGAGTTTATGGCAGTCGTGTGTGTGTGAAAACTGATTTATGGGTGGCCATCTTAGATGCCACGAGCCAGGACCCTTGGTGGAGCAATTTCTTGAACTTTTCGCCTCACGCCCGTATTTATAATTTTGTTTATTCCCGCCGATCGCTGAGCTTATTCGGGGAATATCCAAAGTTTCAATTGAAGATTAAACCAGAAACTGGCTTTGCCACTCTCCTGATTAACTTTGCAGTGACAAGATGCCAAACTCTCGGCTGACGTAATCGTTGGGACCTCCCCGGCTGCCTTCACCCCGAAATGGAAAGTTTTCGGAGAAGGCAGCCAGTCAATCGCTGTTTAAAGCGGGGAAAAGTGCTTCCAGAAACAACTTTGAACTCTGGTGTAGAACAAACACTGCAGCAACAAAAATAACGACGCCGGCAACTGGCCGCCCTCAAAAAATGTATATAAACCTGTGATTTTTATAGTCGACTTTATTTTCTGCCTTCCGTGCCGGTCTAGTTTTCCCCCCTTTTTGGGGCGCTTGAGGGTGGGGATCTCAAGGCATTGGAGGAGGCAGCATTTGCTTTTATAGACTTTTCGCTGCCCGTCGTAATAGTTTCCGTTTCTACCCGTGTCGGTTGTATGTGCTTGAGTGACCCTTCAGATATTATTTTGGCTGCAAAACAAAGCAGAAATGACTTCCAGTGGTCGAAAAGGCTCCTCGTGGGTGTGTAAAAAACACATAAAGAGTCCTTTCCTAGCTTGGCTAAGTTCATAGGGGCAACTTATAGGGTCTGTGGTTTGTCGGTGTACTTTTCTGTCTTTAATCAATACTTAAGATTTGGCAGCACAAAGAGATATTTATCGAAGGTTTATTACTAATGAAAGTGAGCTGAGTGGGTTTTATGAACACCGCCTGGTACTAAAATTATGCCCACGCAGAAGTAAAGTTATCCATCGAAGATTAAGTATTTACTGTCTACCACCAAGTAAAAACTTTATCAAGACACATCACCCAATTGAAAAGCGTAAACAATGATTAAAGTACATTATTTAGCCAAGCAAACAGCAGTCGTGCGTCTTGCTTTCAATGACTACTTTGTTTTCTCTGCCTAGAATAAATATGTTGCACCGGTTACAGCTCGAACAACATATAAAGCCTACACTTAGGGCCAACAACTTGGGGTCCTGACTGAATTCTCACCATGTCTTCCCTGACAATGGCCAACGAAATTTCGAGTCTTCGAAGTGGAGCGTCAGACAACCAGGCAAGCACTCATTAAGAATGTGGGAATGTGTTTGCCCAGCTTAAGCTTTTAAAAGCAACGCAGAACGAAGGAGCGGAGCTCCACTCAGAACCGTTGACAGGACGGGAGACAGCCGGGAAAACACATCCAGATGAGGACGGGGAAACTATTTTGACTAGACTACATCAGGGGCCGAACGTTCCGGGGGCCTGGACAGTGGCGCACATGTGCGTAGGGCTGTGCGCAGAATGTGTTTTTATAGATGTAAGGATAAACATCTCGGCAAATGAAAGGGGATGCCGCCTGCCGGGGGACACAGACATTAATTCAGCAGTCGGGGAGGAAAGTTTCGAACCACCCAACCCCCAACTCCCACATCCAGCTCCAACACCACCCCATAACAATACAGGCACACACGCCAGGCAATAACATAAAAATTTGCTGCTGTAAATCTGCTCGCAACTAGGAGGAGGCACACTTTAATGGGAACTTGGCCCAATCACCTCTTGTTTCAGCGCCCGCCCGGCGTATACGTAATCTGTTGTGTAATGTCTTTAGTTGTGACAAGTTCGGTGGGGGCAGGGCCGAAACCGGAGTTGCCAGGGTACCAAACTGAATCTGAGAGAGTGCGAAAAAAGTGGCAGAGAGAAAGGGACAGGGGCTAAGGGGCTGAAGAGGGGAAGACCAGGCTCCTCCGTGCAAGTTGAAGTTTTGAAACAACATTTAGATAGATTTCCCCCGGGACTCCGAAATGGATGGCGCGGCGGAAGGAATGATGTAGTAGTCTGCTGCCTGTGGCAAATGTAGTTTTCATAGCTAGTTAGTCGCCGAAGTGGCTTTGAATGCCGCTCCAACTTAAATGGGATTGCACCAATTACAATAATTGAAAACTTGAGTCGATCAATGGGCTAATGAGATGACAAACTGCTAAATAAACTTTCAAATGCCATTTAATTTCAATTACTACACCACGCCCTCGTCACTTTCGGCTGCTGGGGAGCTGACTTGCCGGTCAGAAGTGGAGTATTGGACTCCGCTCGTTCGGAATAAGTAAGTGCTGCTCAATTTGGCCGCTCAACTATGTACTTCGTGGTTTCGTCATTAAGCCATTAAAGGGTTGACTCCCCCGCAGGGGCGGCGTTTAATTGCGTTTCGTTTTGCCAACACAAGGGGAAACGGAAACCCTCAACCGAAATTGAGCAACATTTGCGGGCAAGTTCCCACTCGCAAAGTTTAACCGAAATGTCAAGTCATTAATATTCACACGCCGGCAGAGGCGAAAGTGTTTCAACAACAATTCTCGATTCAGACGAATAATATTTAATTAGAGAATTGTTTAGACAAACTTTTTAATTACGGGCCCGCAGCGACGACCGCCCGCATAAATCTTGAAGCCGGGGCTTACCCGAAAAAATATTATGAACGCACCACTCGACCTTTGAAAAGCCTTTAAAGTCGCTTGCGAGATGAAAAGCCCCTATTTTCCGCCGGACCCCTCCACCCCCACGGAAGCCGTCAGTTGCATAAATTTCACTTGCGCCGGCAACGTTAAAGTCAACATTCTGCTGCCAGTGGCCTACATTCGGCGGGGGCTGGGAAGGCGGGGGAAAACGGGGCTTGGAGTGTACTTTCGGCATTACTGCCTCCGCCTTTCACTTTCGGTGACATTTTGCAGCGTTGCATACATCACATGTGCGCCTGTGTGCGAGATTGCCAGTGAGTGTGCGTGCTTATGCAGATGAGTTGCCAGTAACGTGGGGAAAATTATGAAGATAAATTTGTGTTTGTCTTTTTTTGTTTTTTGCGAGCGCCCCAAAGAGCGTCAGTCGTGTGCCACTTTGGCGTCGCCAGCTGCTGCCGACACGAAAAATTCTATGAAAAATTACCCAAGTAAATCCCGGTGAGGTATAGGCGATAGTTTCCAACAGAATGGAGTTCTTAAAGCGAACGGAAATTGAAGAGCACAAAAGAAGTAGATCGAACTTAATATGAGCTTAGCGCATTATGAAGTGTAGAGACCTATCAAAACCAATTTATGTGATGTAAACATTGAATCACGTGTCCTGAGCTTAAAGTTATAGCCCTACTACTGACCGAAATAGGTATTTAGGTTTCAAAAGAGGTGATACAATTGTCATATTTCAGGTTAAAATGCCTCATAGAGCCTTATGTATGAAAGCTCAGCTAATTTAAATTAAATTCCCCGCTGGTTGAGGAATTGTGTATCGGGGGGAGAACTAAATTAATTGACAACTGTTTGAGATGCTCGAGAGGAGTAATTTGGCGCATTGAATACAAATTGCGGGGCCATGTGGCCCGAGGCCAATTCCCGGCAAACTAAGCCGGCCAATGGCAAACTTCAGATAATTAATTGGGCGCTAAACTAAACACGAGTTCCGAGCCGAGCCGGCCAAAAGCAATTATCTACAATAACAATACTCGCCACACACATATCAGTGTGTGTTCGCTAGCCCTGTGGCTCTTTCAAACACACCCCACACACCCACAAATCCACAAAGGACCTACAGTAAATCACTCGGCATTTAGCAGTCTAAAATAAATCGATTCTCTATTAACGGAACATTAAAAACCCCGATTGCCTTTTGTTTCATTTCAGATAAATGCGCTAAACAAACAAAAACGCAAAACGGAAACGGCCAAAATCCAATCTGAATCAAAGGGCCAGTGGGATTTAACCCCAGAGACAGATGTTGCTGTTCCCCCTCGAACGGGAAAATAGTGAACATGGCCCAGAGCCAGCGGTTATTGATGGTACGAAGAGTGGAAATCACTGTTGAAGCACTGAGGAACCGAGACGGAAAGAAATATTAAACAAATTATGAGCAGCACAGCGATTGTAGGGCAATAAAATTGGCCATAAAAACACAGTTGATACCGTGCCGAGCAGTAAAAGACGAAAACTATTATTTGACAAACTGTCAGCAGAGTCACTCGAAAGTAAAATTGTGAACGTTCGCAGAAAGTCGGTGCGACGCTTTTTTCAAGGAGAGCCCCAAGCATTGGCACACGTTGCGTATACGCCTCGTCGGCAATTCCGCAGTTTTCCAGGAAGTGTTAAATGCGTTCGCAAATCCCAGCTGGAGCGGTAGCTCCCCCGACCACAGTTCCCCTTGGATCCGCCACTGGAAGCCAGTAAGAGCCAGTGAAAGTGCTGAGCTGTGCACTATTTCCGCGTAACTGAACATTATCGCTCTCGCTCCCTCGCGGGAGGGGATGCGCCCCTGGAAAAGTCGCAATCGATCCGAAATGCAAACACTCGAAACGAGAACGCGGCCCCTGCAGGGCGCCCAGCTCACCCAGCTCCTCCTCGGAGGCATCCTCTGCCTCACAATCGGTAAGTGCCCCATGCTTAGCCTAAGACCAAAGACCCAAGGCCTCGCGATGTATCTCGACATCCGGACTAATCAGGGCATAATCAATTAGTGTTTCAATGGCCCAGTATCCTCGACAATTTCCTTGGCTCCTTGCGCAATGTCAAAGGCGTGTCCCCAAAAACAAGGCTGTTCAGCCACGGATTCACTGGAAGAAATCATATAGCTTTAGAGATAGACAGATATATCTGTCGGTACTTCCATTATTCACACCATCTTCTGCTATAAAGATTAATTCGGAAAGAGACCATTTTAGTTTTGGAAGGGATGTTATCAATACTTACTATCTTGTAATTTAACCATTTTTATGGATCTAGTTCATAAAACCAAATTACAAGCAATACTTTTTGAAAGTCCAAAGCAAAATTATGTCGGTATAAATTCTTGTGTTAGCCAAAAAGTAAGATTATAGGTATAGTTATTGTAAACAAAGTCATTCGATAAAAATAGATCCACTATAAATGTTAAGAAATATATAATAACCGGAAAAAAATTCAACCTTACAACAGACCTAGACTTTTGAAAACTCGTGCTTTGGAAGCACCACAAATTCCTATAAGGAAACCTATAAAATATAAAACAAGAGACCACTCAGAAAAGTTAATATTTTTTCTTTATACCTACTGTGTGATAATATAAAAATACAATTTTGAATCCAATGATGACATGTTTTCCTCAGTGAACCCAAGAGGCGAGGAGTGTCGTGTGCGGTGGAAAGCTGCTTGACATTTGCTTTTCAGCCGGAGGCGGCTCAATTGCAGTTGCATACATTAAAAATGAATGAGTGCCTGGCTGAAACACATGTTCCCCGGTTTGGTCTTCACCTTCCAGCCACCGCCACCTCCACCTCGTTCAATTTGCGAATATACAATCGCTGCCGTGTTGCCATCGCTGTTGTTTTCTGGCTCTCCAGTTGCCAGCGACAACAATTATGATCCCGTCGGTCGGCTGTGTGTGTGCGTACGTGTTAATTGCTCTGGAGGAGCAGTAAAAAATGGAATAAAGGGTAATTTCAATGAACTGCATAAAGTGGTTTTGTTAACACGCCGGCGACAGAGGATTCGGTCCTCTCGCACCCCATCAGGCTTTAATTTGTTTCAATTGTCGGGTTGTTTTTGCCACTCAATGTCAAAACAATTCAACTCACTCAGCTGGCTTTTACCCCACACTAAGTTGAAGCGACAGTCTATCAAAGTTTGCAGTTCCGAAATTTACACTCGATGTGACAGAACCAGCAGCACCTTGCGTTTGACAGTCCCCGATTGACCAGTCAGCATATTTACTGCAGCATAACGAAAGACAATCGAGAGTCTGGCAAAAAATATATGTACAATTTATGCTGGATTTTTCATATAAATTGAATTTCTCTGTTGATTGGTTTTACGGCAAAGGAGTATTTTAAGCTGAATTTATTTTCTAGCCGAGTCGGTTTTATTCGCCTACAGTTAGAGAGTTGGGAATCAATTAGTAGGAGCGGCTGATTGGCCTTATTGGTTGCGTTTAACATTTAATGAATTTATTTTCATTCATCCACCAACCTTTTTGTTATTTTTCAGCAAAGGATCCAGCGCTAAAATAACCACAGATTGGCTTTTTATTCATAAATAAACCTATTTGATCTACAGGCCTCTTTGTTTTGCAATCTATGTCGATTTTTCCGTTTAAACTTAATATACACTTGATAAATATTTTGTGATATTTGTGATCCAGCGAACATAAAATAATTGGTATTTCTTCAATGATTTAGTGCGGATTATCTTAAGATTACGCGAATAAATTGGATTTGTCAGATTCCAAAATATCTTAATATAGTAGCTGAAAAATCAATTATTCAATGCAGGCTACAAACACAAATTGAAACTAGTTTTCCTCACCTAACCCACTTTCCTGTTGTTCTGCGGAGCCGGAAGAGTCGTGCAATTGAATTTTCGCATGATTTTGCCCCATTGCTGTCATAAGAAGCTATTAGCGTACTTATTGCCGTCGCCCAAAGCCTCAAAACACACAAATGGGCCATAGACCGAATGCCCGGAAACCGTGGGGAAAAGGCCAAGTGAAAAGCATAATTCACTGGTGCTGCAAAATGTTGAATTGTAAATGATCAGGCAACGGTGCAGGCAGAGGAAAAATAGGGAAAAATGACTAGGGGTGCGGAAAAGGGGGTGCAGGGCGGGAAGCTAGTAAAGCCATTAAGGGCTCTGCGAAATACCGTGTACAACTTGGCCAACTATACAAATATTAGAGTTTCCGCTGCACACGCATACCTGCAATTGCCCGCAGGTATGCTATAATATTTTCAACATTCTTAAACTTTATTGAATTTTCCGGTCTCTGGGAGAGATGTAGTTGCTCCACCCATCCCCAACCACCCACTGCCCAACTTCGAGTGTAAGATTGATTTATTTTCCATTTGCTGTGCTTTGCTTTCTGCTGCCCCACATTTTTCATAACTTTTTCTGTGCTCCCCACTCGCCTGCAGTAAATTTATTTAAGTTGTAAATTGTGTTGGAAATTTGTAAGCATTTAAAAATGATTTGCAGCTGTCCGCTCTCTCGATTCGCTTTAAGTAAAATAAATCCATTGCCACAACTTAAGTACTATCAAGGCCTTGGCATAATGTGCAGCTGCCAAGAACTGCGTTGGGTATACGCAGCGTCGGATCTGAGGATGTATAAATTATGGCAATAAAAATAAAATCAACAGTGCTGCGCCTTTGCTTTCGTTTTCGGCTTAGTTCCTCGCTCTTTCGGGCGACTTTTCACTTTCCCTTCTGCTTTCCTTGGATCCGAAACAGAAACTGGAGCCGGGACATTATTTTTTCGCTTTCATTTCCGTCTGTTTTGTCTGGTTGGCTTTATTGCAGTTCTCGCAACTCGGTTTCTTTTCCACTTTTTCCCTGGCCCAGCAAATAAATATCACAAAAATTCGCTTCCAGTTCCGTCGGGCATTTTCATGAATTTCTCTCGCATAGAAAGAATTTTCCCTCGATTTTTCTTTGCTCTTTTTTTCTTGCCGCTTGCTACTTTGCCAGCTTTTTGTTTCGGGTTTATCCGCGGCGTATTTTCCCACGACTGCTGAGAAACAAAACAGCGAAATGAAAAATTATGGCCAACGCCCCTCGTCCTTTGCCCGCTTTCCGTCCCGCCCCCATCCGGTGTGTAAATGTGTTTTTGCCATCAATTTTTATTGCAAGCTGAGTGTATCAATAAATTAAACATAAAATTTTCAGCCGGAGGAGGCGAGAAGTGCAGCGGCCACGCCCCCGTCCGACTGCCAACATAAACTGAGCATCTCGTTGAGCCACTGAATTGATTTTGTGGCCGTGAAATGCATTCGGATTTGGCAAATTGGCATTGAAGATGTTTCTCAATCCGACTTCTGACCTACCTGCAGCTCCCACTCGACGTTCGTCTTTTCCTTTGAGCATTTTGATGGATGGCTGGCAATTTATATTTAATATGCTTACCGGCAAGCAAATCATTGGCAAGTGCTCTACCTGGCCAGAAACGGCCAAAAGCTAATTGTCGGTCTCGAGAATTCAGGCCTTAGAGGATTCCCCAGGAAGCCTGTCCAAACAGTTGTTTGGCATCCTCGCAGAGGCATTAATCTTTCGCCTCGCATGCTCCTTGGCAGCAAAAAAACAAGACGCAAAATCAATATATTCTATATCAATATTAATGGATCCGTCCGCCCCACTCCCACACACACCCCGAAGAGACAGGGATAAAAAAGTGTTGACAGCTGCTTTTATTCACCTGTCAGGCACACAAGCCGCGCTAAACCGTTGATAAGCAGCCGGCCAACAGCGTGTCATACATGTGGCCCAAGCCCCCAACACCACCCCTGGAAAACCAGGTCCGGCATCTCCTCCCCTGTCCATCCAAGTAGACCGGCAATAAAAATCCATCAGCATCAATAGGGGTGCTTTTTGCGGGGCAGCCCAGTGCGTCTAAAGAAATATGGAAATATCAAGTAGTCATGTAGGAGGGCTGCAGGAAAATGTGTCATCCGACGAAAGAAAGTTTGTCGGGCCCAAGTACTAGACTCCAGTGATTGTCGCCCTGGACTTGCTTGTCACAGAGCATAAATGTCAGAAAGTTCGGAGTTGATAAATGACATCGGGAGCCACTCGCCAATGTATTAATTTGAGCCAGGACAATGGCTTCGCGAAAAAGGCCAAAGGAAAAGAACAAACAGCAAACACCTGAAAAAAAACCTCATAACTGTCGAAGTTTGGGCTACATCTTTGATAGTAAGATGTAAGCCCAAGCTTCGACAGTTAAATCTAGAAAAAGGTCTTTTTAAACTTTTTCAAAGGATAAACATTGTTTAAGTAGTTATTATCGAATTGTTATAATTTAGCAAACATGTGTTACACGAATTAATAACGATACGAATTATTTCAAAGTACGATTATTAGGGGATTTTAAATTAGCATGGTGTCACTTAAACTTTTCTTCACTTATTTTACTAAATCTAGTCAGTAATAAGAAATGTAGAGAGTGATTGTGAAAATACCACATTATCTAAACATCGACTGTGTAAGGAATACTATTTCTGGCCTACATTTCTCCCATCATTCATCTGAACTGAGTTTTCTTCTGGGAAGAGGAGACCCACTCCTTCGCCTCTAAATTTTTTCGCAACATTTTAATTAGTTTTTATCTCCCCCCACTTGCTGCGCTGTCATCTGATGGATCCTTAGCATAAAGTGCAAATGTAATTCAATTTCGATTTCCCCAGCGTGCAGCTGCAGCTGACAGTTAAATTCCCGATACTTTGCTGGTTTTTTATTTGTATTCGGGTGCAAGTGTCTCTGAAAGTTATTTGCTGTCGCTTGGCTCTTGTTTGCTGGTGGCTCACTGGAGGCGCGTCTTTTGCAAGGCAAATGAGTGCCGTGCCAAATGCCACGCCCAAATCGCCCAACCACCCCATCAGCCTCTCCCACTCCCCGACTTGCCACCCCCGATTTCCCACCCCGAACAGACAACGATGCAGGCTCTCAAACCATATCTGATAAGCTGCATCATACATTTGCATACTTCCGGCAATTTGTTTTTGTGCGGGCCAAACGAATCGAGACAAATGCAATAAGCGCAGAGCAACTACAACGACTATAGAAAATGCGACAGAAAAAATGGAATCCGAAAAGTTCTTCCTTTCAACGAAGTGTGTATACACTTTTACAAAGACAAGTCAAGAGTTAGAACTCCACTAAAAATGATTAGACCTTCGCTCACGCAGAGTTCCAGGCACCGAATTAATCATTGTTGTTTGAAAACCAAACTAAATATACTATTTGGTATGTTGATGCTTAAAAACCTCTTTTAGACTCTCCAGTTTAATTTGAAATACAAACTGTTCACAATTTTATTCCGATATTAGTTGTATATCAGCCCATAATTTTCATTAGGATAAACAGAAAATATTAAAATGATTAAAATTCAAGTTGAACTTCTTGGTACACTATGATAAGCTGAAATTTCATCTGACAATACTACCGCCTTACCGAATAGGGTATTCAAAACAAAATCAACTTGGGAAAAAAGATAAGCCCGAAAGAGTTCACTGGCGCATACAGCCCGATTCGGATTCAGACTCAGTGGCGGAGGCGGAGGCGGAGAGGCTGTTCGCATAGTGCATACAAATTACGCCCCAGAACTGTCCCTCGCCTCTGAGAGCTCCACCGAAAACTCCCCCGAAAACTGCCTGGAAGCCCCTGGAAATCTGCCAGCCCCTCCCCACGCATTGGTTTATTTAGGTGCCCCGCCTGTGACTCGCTGCCAGTTGTTTGCCATTTGCTGTGAGCTGTGTGCGTCTTTTGCCAGGCAAAAATATTGTTAGCCATAAATTTTTGGCAACACAGCGGAACAGAGGAGCGCACAAAGGCTGCAAAAAAAGTGCATCCAACATCGAGCAGGAAGCGCTGCATTTGCAGTCACAAATTCCGGGGCATTTGTTTAGAAACTTTATTCGCAGTCCGCAGTCCGCGACTGAAACACGCCATGTAATGTCAACTTGATTCGAGTCCAAACAAGAGCTTCCACTTGAGCAAGTTTGCAGCTCAGCGGAGCGAACCCAGCGCAGATAGATGTGTCGGGGATCCGCTTTTGTAAATATGGGAATTTGTGTACATAAATTGGCGACATCGTTCAGGGGATCAGGGTAACTGGATAACAGGGCCGGCTTCCATCAAACAGCAGCCCGAATTTCAGCCCAGAGCAGGAGCAGATCCATACTGATTCACACGAACACTGCTGTCAAAAACAAAAAAATAATAAAAGCAGAAATCAAATAAAAACAAGCACCTCAGAGCAAATGCTGCTGGCGCAGCTCTTCATAAAAACAAAACATAAATAAACATTAAATGAATAATTCACAAGGGACTAGTTAAGAACCGAAGACACCAAGATGAGTATGACAGAGATGATGCGGGGCAAATCGATGCCGGCGGACAAGAAGAATGATATCAAGCTGGCCCAGCACGGTGAGATACTACAAGTCTTAGCTAGAACTCATGAAATTGCAGATAATGAATTAGAAGTTCTTAATTTTGCTATTACCAGTGTAGGTTGCACTTCCAAACCCAGCCTTGCTTTCATGCCAAAGCACCGAATTTATGTATTCAAAAAGTTTTAAGGCCTGCGACGCGTGACACTTATTTCAAGCTAAATGCAGAGCTTAGGAGTTTCCCCATAGTTAGTAATTAATTTGTTGTTTAAATGAAATGAAAAGTTGAAGAAGTTGATGTAGTTTTAAAAACAAAAGTCCTGTTCAAATAGTAAAAATCGACTAAAAAACGAGTGATATTTCCGTGTTTTTTTCAGTATACAATATGGTGCAACATATGTATTATCGCACTTTCTAGAAATACCATTCATTCATTATTCATAAACAAACCCATTTTCGAGTAGATTTTGCCAACGTGCGAATGGTGCAAATCGGATGTGTTTTGGATGTTTTGGCCGAGGCAATTGAGCGGGTTAAGATCTCACTAATCATGCCGAAACTGCTGGAACATCCGACGCACATGGCGCAAGTGCTGAATGGCACCAAATTCGAGAAGGCCGTTCACCTGGTGGAGTCCTTTGTGCGTCGAAGGGAGTTCATCCTGCGGGAGAAGCGACCGCCGCTGATGGACCACGGGATCATCCAGATCATCGACTTCTTCCAGCGGAACCACAAGATGTACCATCTGTTCCCGAGCTACTACAACCACATGAGCGACAACGAGAAGAAGCTGCTGAAGGCATTCCAGATGCTCTACGACCTGGCCAAGGACCGCTTGTACAGGACATCCACCGATGCCATCGCCCAGGAGCGGCAGCTGCATGCCATGTACAAGCGAAACGAGGTGGTCAAGGAGCAGGTGGAGGTGATGCGCCAGAAGATCGAGGAGCAGAAGGCGGCCATCCGCACTCGAATGGCCGCCAAGGAGGCCTACCTGCAGAACTACGAGGACCTCCTCCTGAAGAAGAAGCGGGAGAAGAACGAGCGCATCCAGAAGGAAATGTGAGTGGGGCTCATAGGAAATAAATGGGTAATGCTCCCTGATACAATGGGCTATAAATAACTTCCCTCTCCCAGCGATCGCTGCACTCGCTTGGTCCGCGCTAACAAAAAATCAAGCATGGAGCGGCAGGCCGACTTAGAAGAACAGCTGCAAAAGACGCGAAGCAACTATGCAACATCCACGAATACCTACTTGAAACAGGAGAAGGTGTTCCGCGAGGAAAAGTGAGTCACAGTATACTTTCTAGAGTGCCTTTCCCTACCACCGATCCCCCAAATCCCTCAGAAACAAGCTGATCCTGCAGCTGCAGGCGATCATCAAGAAGTACGATCACAGCATTGGCGAAAAGATGGTCGAGAACCTGCAGCTCACCGACGAGCACAAAAAGGCCAAGAAGGCCCTCGACGAATATATGGTGGGGTTCCGAAAGGTCGAGCGGGTCTATAAGCAGATCGTGGTGAAACGGGAGGAGGAGGAGGCCAGACGCCGGCAGCACCGCGTCCTCGTATTCGCCATGAACCGCGCCGCCACCAAGATCCAGAAGTACTGGAGGAAGTGGAAGAAGCACATGCGCAGGAAGAACAGGCGCAACAAGAAGGGATAGCACATATAACCATTGTAAAAAGAATCTAAATTGTCAGTGAAATCATATAAAACTAATTGCAAATAATAAAATTAAAATCTTAAACCTTATACTTGCAGTTTTTATTAAAAGTTACAATGAGAACCACTTAATAATGTACGACTTTCTTGGGTAGCTCCCAAGCTGGTTGACAGCTTTGTAGTTTAACAAAAAATATAATTTAACTCCAGACCTACGGCTATTAACATGGACTTAGTGCCAAATATTTAAATAGTACTACCCTCTAAATTGAAACTCAGCCTGTCAACTGCTTTCGCCCAAGCTGGATTGGCTTATTAGAGGCAAAACTAATTTCGCTTTTAATCTGCGGCTGGCAAGCCACAAAGACACCTCCAACGCGCCTCTTTTCCTCCTGCTATCGGCCCTCCATGGGGGCCCATTTGCATTTAAAATGTGCGAGAGCGGCTGCCATTCTGGCCCTTTTTTCCGCCGCTTTCGTTGTGGAGAATGCATAGAAAGGGGGATTTTTATCAGAATATGCAGCAATGAGGGGACATTTTGCAATGCCATGGGGCTAAGTGCAGCCAAGTCTATGCCAAAAACTGCCTGCCCAACACGGCTGGGAGTGCTGTGGCTCATGTCGGAGGGGCAAAAATAAAATGTAAAGAGCGGGCCAGCTGGGCAACCAGCAACCAGGCAACCGGCAACCAAATTCGACCATCGAAACGAACGAACGACCGACCGTATATGCAAATTACGCGCACTGCTCATGCCCTGTCATGAATTGTCACCCATTTTCCGACTGAGATGCTTCGACACGCGCTGGGGGAGGATGGAGGGGTTGTAATGGGAATGGAAGGGACCGCCACCTCGCCAAACCAGGAGGTGGATAGACCGCAAACAGCCAAAGGCCCCCTTATGGTGCAGCGGCTCTGGCACTCATCCGCCCCGTTGGCGGCAACACTCATCCGCCCCGTTGGCTGCACCATGACTTTACGCCCGACAGCAGTCGACATATGCTGCTAATATCAGGTTTCCTTCCGCCTCCGAAAACCACACCACCCACGTGCCCACAAATGGTTTCGAATTGCTAATTTTATCAGCACGTGCACACATGTGTTACAGCGTTTTCTGCGCTAGGAGGACATCCTTTCTGCGGCCGAGGACATTCGTTATCGGCGATCTACGTTTGGCATTTTATTGCTGACCATTTCAGTTCGGCCCATAAAGATTGATAATTATGTCGGGCTAATATTGTCAGCCGTAAAAATTGATATCATCGGGTGGGTGGTGGAAAATATTTTATGGTCAACCTTCAGGCCGATTGTGCAATGCACATAAAACGCTCATAATAATGCTGCGCGGGGAGGGGCTGGAAGGGCAGGAGAATCCAAAGAATCCAATGAATATAAACAACAACAATTGAAATAATGGCAGGCAACTGAAATCCTATCACAGGACTCATCCTTACAGGCCGGCAAAGACCGCAGCAGAATTGCTTTCCACCTCTATCTCCTGCCACTCCCTATCCGTGGCTCTGTGTGGGTGCTTTGTCCTGACGATTTAATCGCAGTAATGGAAATGTCTTTTTTTATTAGAGACTTTCATTTCGTGCATATATAGGAATCCGTTTACAGAGTATTTGCCGTTTCAATTGTTGTATTTATTGTGCTACTGTTCCTGCCGATGATTGCAATCGAAACGAAAACCCCGCGCGGATTTGCATTTTCCTTAAATACTCTCACTATAGGAGGAATTTTTTGGACAGTTTGGAAAGTGTTCTTAAAAATGTAAAGGATAGAGATTAGGGATATTGCATAGGTTCAGAAGAAAGTTGAACACAGGTAGCGATTTTAAAGGTTTTAAAAGTTTAATTTACAAACCATAGTACTAATAGGTTAAAAAACCCATAATACTATACTTCCGATATATGAACTACCACACATAGATCAGTTGTTTTTGGTTCTGTTCTGTTCTGTTCTGTTCTGTTCTGCGTTGTTGAATTCCGGTTAAAAATAGGTAACGAAGGAGGTATTAGTTCCCCCAGATTAGGGTAACCAAATCTCCACTTAAGCCCGACCTTTTACATTGTTTTGCCCTGATTCTCTGTCCTGTCAGCCAGTTGACATTGCACACAGGATATGTGTAGATTGTAGACTCGTTGCATTCGTATGGAATTTCATTTAGGTATCCACTTTGACATTCAACTAAATCTCGTTGATAGTATAACTGGTTCAATATTCATTAAATTAAGTGTTTGCCATTCAGTCGATTGTGCCGGGCTGCAAACGTTGAATGATGAATGGCTGATATCCCTGCAGTTAGCCCTGTTTTCGATGCTTTGAATACTTGGCATTCAAATGTTTTGGCGGAATGCACACACAAGTATGCCAGCCATTCCCTTGACTCGAATGCCTTCACCCATGCTGGGCCATGTGCCCTGTCATGGTCGTTGCATTCCATGGAATCCATGGACCCAACTCGCTTCCTCGCCAGCCCACAACAAACAAACCCACTTTGGACCCGGCTTTGGCTATGGATATGGGGAGTACGGCTGGGGTTTTCTTTTATTCGCTGCCAAACAATTGCGAGAAAAATGTAATGTGTACTCGCTGCTGGGAAAGTGAGACAAAACCGGGCGAACGAAAAGTATGCAGCGAATGGGCTTCCCAGCTGGAGACTGGTCTTTCTTTTACACGGAAACCAATTCCTAGTGCAGTGTATGAGAAATCTGTTGGGGTATCAACCTTAAAGGAAAGTATTCCAATAAATTCGTATCTTTCTCTTTCTTAACGCCTACCATAGCCATAGAATTATAAAAAGAATATATGGACCATTAGAAAGCCCCTCTTTCAGTGTATTCTTGAAGGTGGATGTAATGGATGCAGGAAGCAGGAAGCCACCAGACGGCGTTCCATTTTCTAAGGCTTTCGGATTTTGGGCGAAAAGAAAGCAAACAACTTTAGCTGCAAACATCACAACATCGGGGTAGTCGGAGCTCTAGGAGCGGGACAAAAGCCTCGAGAGTCCCAACCGATTCATGAGTGCCGGAAATGCTTTATGAGTCCGGCAATGTTTCCTCCCCGCCATAAAACGCGAGCCAGCCAAATTGAAATCTCACTTTGCGCCGCTAACTTTTCATCTTGTGTTTTTTGGCTGGCCCGAAAGTACCCGCATATATATGTATTTATGCATAGTCGAATGCACAAGGAGTGGGAGCAGTTCCTCCATTCAGCAGGATGCTTGCCAAAAAGGCGCCCAGGAAGGGAAACGAGCTGGTGGAAGAAGTTCGCAGCCAAAAAGGCGTCGTTCCCTGAATGCAGGCAACGTCTCTAACTGCTCATAATTTATGCTAACGGCAATTTAAACTTCAGCTGTTATTTATTAAAGCCACGTGAACTTCTTTCACTCGTCCCCCAGCTGGTTGGTGGTCGGTCATTGTAAGCCGCGCTTTCAATGCCCCACTAAGCCGAACCCATGACGCAGGCACAGTGGGCCAATCAGGCTACTCAGGAAAAAGTGGCAACAATAGAAATATATTTAAATACATTTTATTTTTAAATATATTTTAATATTTTAAATATTCCTATTCTATTTGTTAAACAAACATTACTGATCAATTTTATATATCTTATAAATTCATTCAGTTCATACAAAAAACGAAAAATATTATAAATAATCATGATTTGAAGTTGAGGGGTTTTCTTGAAATTGAATGCGGATCTCATTTACTTTCTCTAGCTAATATCGCTTAGTATTCCCTCGTTTCCAACAATTTTCTTGGCAGCGAACAAGAAACTCGTTGGGTTAATTTTTTCATTAAAGTGCCTCTATAATCGTAATCGTAATCGAGTTCGTAAAACTTTACGCCAGTGAACTGCACACACATAAGCGCCATTTTTAGGCCAAATTTTCTGCACTTCCGGTTCACTGTTGTTGGCTGCCAAAAAGTGACCTAAATTTACAGCCAGGGGATGGCTGTGTCTGGGTTTGTTGGCCCGCCCAAGGGGAGGGGCTGCTCTGCTCGCCATCACAGTGCCATCAAATTGTTGCCAGTCCCTGGGATCCGGGGTGCAGTTGAATGTGTCGCATGGTGAGGAGGATCTGGCTGGCTTCGGGGGCAAGTGTAGGGGATTGTCGCCCCTGCAGTCGAGTTAAGTGTTTTATATTTTCGTTTAGCAGCTGAAAGTTGCATCCTTGCTTGGATCTGGCCTGCATCCTGCATCTAGCAACCCGCATACATCCATCCACCAACTGCTGCCGGCTGCGTTCGTTGTTTTTATGCAGAAGTTAAAAGGACAAGCCCACCGCACAAACAAACACACGAGAGCACGGGAACACACACCCGAGCACTCACCCACTCGCTTTCACCTGGCCCATTGCAGTTTAAAGCACTTCGAGCCGAGATTCAAGAGTTTTATTGGTAAATTGGACAGATTGAGGTAAAGTGATATTAATGTCAACGCCAGCAAAGGTGGGACCGGGGCGGCAGGATATTCAAATTCGGATAATTGCGCAAAAGTTTATACTGCCTGGTTAGTTTTGTGGGCATAAAGCTAATGAATTTTGTCGGGCAATAAAATTCTTGGGCAGAGACTATTTGTGTGCCTCCTGCGGGTGTTCCAACTTCGAATTGATTCATAAATATTTAAAAATTTGATATTTCTCTTTGCTAAAATAAAACGTTTTGAGTTATTCCTGCAATTAAAACAAGGAAATTTAAATACCCGTGTTCTCGTATGATTTAGGGGATCCCTCATCATGTAAAAACGTGTTATATTTATCGCTCCCTTGGCAGCAATTCAATTTAAAATTTAACTCTGCGTAATTTTCGCCCTCACCTTATTTATACAAACGACTGCGACACAGAAAAAACAATTAAGTTTATTCCTCATGCAAAACGTGTTTAGGATGCGCCACATTTTCCACATGCATCTTATTTTCCCCGTCGCCGGCCTTTTCCTGCTGGCAACATCATTAGAGGGCACACAAAAAGGAGCAACTTGGAGCGAGTATATATAAAAAGCGTGAGGGAAAATGAAATTTAACCTGCTATCAACAAATTGCGCTACTTTGCAGGTTAACTGCAGCGGAACAGACGGAGCAACCGCGTCCGCTAGACAACAACAACAACAACGCGATAGAAGCAGTCAGAGTTCAGTAATCGAGTGTCCCAACTATTTGATACTTGGTACTAAGGCGTAAAAATAATACAAAAAGCATATATCACAAACATTCGATTATATATATTTAAGATTTAAGTGGAATAGGAATTGTCGTGCTTATATGAGCAGAGGGCTTTTAATTGCAACCCCTTTAATTCAAGCGCTCACATGCCAAAGCACTTTCAATCCAAAGACTCCTCTGCAAGAGGTGAAACACGATATATGCACGAATCGAGGATACCCCTGCATTTCAGATGCTCCGCTCGTAGCAGGAAAAACAACCGGCAGAAACTCCACTTGATGTGCATGACTTGCAACAAAGCGGGAGTCCCTGGGAAGTGCAGTTGATTGCTGACTCTGGGTTTGGTTTTATACGTAGTCGGGGCTCTCCATCTGGATCTCTGGGCTCTGGTTCGCGATGAGCGGGGAGAAGCTGTTAAAAGCTCTGAGGTTACGACGTGTCGGAATTTTTATGCGTTTTAAAGTATTTCCAGGGGCCAGGCGGCGGGGAACCGGGGAAACGGGGAAAGCGAGGCCCGTAAAACTGTATTAAGCGTAGAAAACTAAGTTATGCGACAGAGCAGAGAGTTACGTAGAGCAGCGCCATAACAACTTAGCACGTACAGCCAGTAGCAGTCCTTCCCTGGACGTGTGTTAGTCGCTGCGCAGTGTGTGCTAGAGTGTGGCAGCGTGGGAGTGGGTGGGTGGGGGTCGTAATGATGTGGGTGGCATGAATGACACGTTGAGGAAGTTGCGGCTTAGTTTGTGGGCGGTGGGAGGGGCCGGCCCACAGTTTATGTCTGCGAGCTTAGCTCAAAAATACGCCAACTTGTTTGCTCAAAAGGCATAAAACATAAAAAATACTGCCACGCACACACGCCCGCCCCTCCCGTGGAGTCCTTTATGCAGCCATTACCACGTCATAAAATCCTTCTTTTTTGTGTCCAACTAATGATGGATGAACCATAGCCACAGGTATGGAGCGCAGTAAAGACATCAAGCTGTTTCATGACCCACATACCGCCCGGATTTATCCCGGATTCGTGGCCTGGGCCCGTAATGACTCCATCCGAGCGCGGTCCGCAGATGAACATTACATTAATTATTTCCCACAGAATACGGGAACACTGTGTGCCATATTTTATGCCGGATTTTGTTTAACAAATTGGAAATGCTGTTTTGCCCGCGAATTAGCTCAGTTATCTCTTCACATGTGCAGGTTTTTAATATGACTAATTGGGAGCCAAATCGAAAACTATAATATGTAACAGAGAACATTTTCATGCTTTTGATTTATTTTATAATTGGAATTAAGTGTTACGGAGACCATGTAAATATGTGATTTAATAATACCTTTAAAATGCTAAGTATAATGTTGAATGAAAATAACTGAATTATAGACTATGTTATTAGGTATCAAAAGTTATTTGAGTTAGGTTAAATTAAGCATTAGCCACAATTTGTCAACATAAAAGCAACACCAAAATAATACATAATAAAATCAAGAATATACTTTTTTAGACACGTCATTTATTTCCATCGAGTTCATCTGAGCGTTAAAACAATTTTAATAGTAATATTTTTTAGTTGCCAGAACTCATTGGAAAGTTAAAAACCGACAATTAATTTCAAAGCCACACAACTTATTAGCCCCGTCAAAACTATCTGCTGAGAGCACAAATCAATTAGCTAACGTTTGAAATGTCAAAAGCGACTTCATCACAATTTTACTGTGTTTCTTTGAAGAGACAATATTAGTTTTCATTTCGGGGCCATCAGTAAATTTTCATTAGAATGATAAAAAACTGCGATGCTTGTTACCCTATTATGTTTTATAAAATTCCTCTTGTTGTTGGTGAGTTAGCAAACTGGAAATGTCAAACCGATAAATGCAACTGAAACGGCCGCAAAAAGCATTTCCACCAGCCAGCGCCGCTTACATTTGCGGTCACTTCGGACAGTTTTCGTTTCAAAGCAAATAATAATATAAAAGCGAGTTTCCCCGCCCCCGGCCCAGCGACCTCGGTGCATAATTGATAGATGGAAAAATGGAAAATTGGAAAATAGAACAACGGAAAACCGGACAGCGGGCGGTTCGGAAAGTGTGTTTTTGATAGACACTCCGACACGCACCACAGACTATTAGGGTTTATTAAGCGACATCTAATGCCTGTCAGTTTTTTGCAGCACATGCACATGGCACACAAAGTACAGGATGCACGCATCAAATGTCGCTCGTGTGCTGGGCTGCGGTTTTTTCGATTTAACACCAATATTTATTTATGCATTAAAACAAGTGCGTCGCAGTCAAAATCAGGACAACTGGCTAAATATTATGGCAGCGGGCAGACCAAACATCGGTCGTCATGTTTATTTGGGGCATAATTAAAAATGGCACGGCTTGCATATCAAATATTTACTGACAGGTCGGCGAGAGGTGGAAATAAAATGTAAGCGAGCAAGACTTCCGACTTCCATTAAGTGCAGTCACAAAATTGGCTCTGGATTCGCATTTTGATATGGCTCCTGCTGCAGAATAGAATTAAATTTAATCTGCGAGGCATCTAATGCAGTTCAAGGCCTCGAAGCCGCATCAAATCCGCATAAGCTGTGGACAGAGAAGGCGCCTCACTGAGCCCGGAGTCATCTACGGCAAATATTTACCTGCATGCAGGATGAATCTCTGCTGGCACCTGGCCTCATCCAATTTCCCTGGCTGCGCCTCAAAGAGTGCTGCATCACCAGGCCAATAACAAATTTGCCAAAGGCACTTTTTTCGGCTCCTCCTCTGAGAGAAAATTTCTTTTGCCTTATTGAGATTGAGTGAGCAGTCGGGGGCTGGGGTGGTGGCTTCGAACTCCAGCTCCCTTCCGCCCCATGGGCGTGGCCAAATTGGATTTGCCACGTTACATGACGTCGACACTCACAAAGTACACAAACAGTCGGTGGAGGAGGGCCAGGAGGGTACGTGGCTCAGGGACAAGATCGAAAAGGACGCCCAGGATATGCAAATCTCAAGGTTGAGCCTGCAATTTGGTTTCAATTTGGGGGCATCGTAAAATTGCAATTTATGAAATATCGTAAAGTCGGCCTCGTCGATTCCCAGACCAATTAACAGTCCACACAAAGCGACTGCCATAATTGCTGCCTTCCGGCCTTTGAAAACTCATTTCCTGTCGCAGGCTCTGGCATCCTTTTCGGGCCAAGGACCGGGTCACCTCATCCCACACACGTTTGACGGAGGCTACTTCTTGAGCACGCCAATTGGCCCTTTGTCAATATTTCCCTCTGTGTGTCTGAGTGTTTTTCTAGTATTAATTAACCCTAATTAAGTTCACATCGCCCAGGAAAACTGCAGACGGAAGGCGAGGAGCGGGGCGGGGCACTGGCCGGCGGGCGTGGAAACATTTTCAGTGAAATGATTAAACAACTGCCGCAGCAGCATGTCACAAGTTATTTTTCCTCCTCGCCCAGGGCTGCAGGCTACGTCCTGAGACTGAGACTTCCAGAGAGTCCTTTGCCTGCACAAATGTGTTGTAAAATGTTTAATTAAAGTATGCAAAGTTGTGTCAGCTGTCGGCATCTGTGTGTAAATAACTTCCAGTAGGGAATCGTTTTTGATGAGGCCTCGGCGATTCGTATGAAATGATATTGCCTCAACAATTTAATTGTATTTGCTCTGGAGCGTATTAAAATATATATTGTAATTACACAGTAATATCTAATTACAACTTTCGTAAAACCATACCATTCCATAAAGTTGCTTTCAATAGAAAAATGTATAAAATCCCACTAAATTAAATTATTTAAAGTGTAATCAAAAATGTTGAGTCCAGACTTAAGTCGAATATCGAGGGTACCAAAAACATCAGGAGACCTACACAATAATTACGTCTGTCCTGTAAGTTTGCGAACACATATCGTTGCCATGCAGTTGACTCATCTTGGGTTGTAATGTAATTTCCTTTGTGAGCGTGCTCGTGTCACATAAGTTGAAACTGATTTTAATTAATTTTTGGAAGAGGCCAAAAGTTTACACAGCCCAAACTGGCATAAGTTGGGGATGACCAACTTTTGCCCGGGCCCGCTGTCTAATCTGTGTCTTCATTAACATGGCCCCAGGAGCAGATGGTTCAAGTTCCCTTATGTCCTTATGTCCCCATATCCCCACATCCCCGTATCCCCATTCCTTGGGGGACCGAAAACTTTGGTCTGCTGTTGACTTTTCGTGTATTTGATTGCCTTAGCTGGAAATGGCGGATGGGCTTCGGCGGTCCTCCAACGAGCTCGACGAACTTGAGGTGGCATTCGCGATTGGCTCCCGCCTCCGAATCCAATCTCGCTTCCGCGGATCACTTGCACTTTGACCCGCCGCAGGGGGAGCAGCAGGGGCCGCAGCACGGACTGCAGCACGGGGTGCAGCAGGGGGTGCAGCAGGGGGTGCAGCAGGGCGTGCAGCAAGGGGTGCAGCACGGCGTGCAGCAGGGGGTGCAGCAGCACGGCGTGCAACACTTGCAGCAAGGCGTGCAGCAGGGGCTGCAGCAGGGCGTGCAGCAGGGACTGCAGCAGGGTCCGCAACAGGGGCTGCAACAGGGGCTGCAGCAGGGACTGCAGCAGGACCCGCAGCAGTCATTGCAGCACGGTGGGCAGCAGGGGCCGCAGCAAGGTCCGCAGCAGGATCCACAGCAGGGGCTGCACATCTTCGATTCGTGCTGATCATGGGAAAATCGGTAAGCCGGGTTATAGCCCACTTCGCTGCAGAGCTCCACTCACCTTGAACCCGTCAGAGATCTCGAGCCCGGGCTTGAAATTTGTTTTGTGTGTGCCGTGTGACTATTTCCCTAAAAATTGATTTTCTCCTGACATTTCTATTTGAGGTTTAAGGCAAAATGTTACAGCATCTCTTAATAGCAATGATTAGTTAGATAGCGAGGAAGATGATCGTGTCATAGGATGCTCTTAGAAACACTTATCCTCTGTACCCAGTTTTTAATAGGGAGTTAAATTTTTAATTATTCTTTACAGTTTTAACAATACAAATAGTATTGTGTGCTCGTAGGCGTTTGTAGGGGTTAGAATACGCGAGGCACCCTGCTGAAATAAACCTGCGGAACAGGAAGCCCAGAAATATCCACACCAAGCCCCCAAATTCCGGTTGTTAGTTTCCAAGATCTCAGCGTTCATGAGAATGAGCGGACAGGCGGACAGGCGGACAGACGGACAGACGAACATACGGATGGCTAAGTCGACTCGGCTAGCGATCGGATCCGGAAACGCTTCCTTCTACCTGTTATATTCATTCCGCCCTATCTAGTATAAGCTTTAAATATTTATATATTTTTTAAAAACTATGTTTTGAGTTGAAATGTATATAATATCCTCTATATTGAAGTTTTAATTCTTTGTTTAGAAAATACCATTAACCCTTTGGCTTGACTTTTCCTTTTCAAATGAACTTCTAGAATCTTTAAAGAAATTTGTATCTCTACACAGGACTTCCTCAACAAAGAGTCGACTTTAATCGCGCTCGTCTTTGTTTTCTTTTCTATTCCCTATTTCCCTGATTGGGACCCGTCCCCGTCTTCGCCACACACGTTAATCAACAGCTCCGCGTGGAAATGCAAACTAAGCAAATTTTTGGCATCTGTTTTATTTGGTGAAAGTTGAGCTAAACATTTGGGCGGCGACCGGGAGGCGGCAGCCTTGGGCCCTGCTTTGACAAATCACCACCCCCGAAAGAGCCCGCCACATCCCCATCCACATCCGCATCCCCGTTCGCATGCAGTCACATCCACATCCGAGGAACCTCTCCGGCTGTCGCCACTGACAATTGAACGGCTTTGATCTTTTCAGCGCGTTTCTCTCCAATTTTTGCGTGTCGATTGCGCTGATTGTGTGTGTGAGAGTGCTGGGTGTTGGGCAGAGGGGTGGGCTGCCAGCGGGCATGTGCTCCTGGCCTGGTCCCACAACTTGGCCGGGAGTGTCGAGCCGTCAGTCGGGCGCTGTATTTATCAGAGGACGACAACGAGCCTGGCAGTGGCATTGAATGCATGAAACCTTTTGTCAATTACGCCTCTGCCGCCAACTCCCAATTTTCCCCGGGCTCCCCGACTATTTTCCTTTTTTCCGGCTGTTGCCGTGGCTCTGCCCCCCTGTCAGTGGTGGAGATCAGGGGCTGAGGACCCAGGGGGCGGATGTGCCATCCTGAAAGGCAAAAAATAGGCATAGATGAAATGATTGCTGATTTCAGCTATGCATACGCCAGGAACTCACTGCCACTGTCAGAGCCACCTTTTTGGCCATCAAGAGCTCGCACCAATTAAATCGACGTGCAAGTTGTCAAACTCGAAATCATTTTACGCTACATTCGTCCTTTTAATTGGGGCACAAATTCAGTCATGGTTATGTCGGATCCGGTACCTTTGCATATATCCTCGGCATTCCATTTGGCATGGCTTCTATTTTGGTTATCAGTCTATTGTGATGTGTTCCACTTTTGAGGCTTTTTCGCTTTCAATTTTCCGTCGATTGGCTAGTCATTTTTTCCCCCTGTCGTTCTTGAAATATTTTACATTATATTGGCATAAATCAGGCATGTCATAAATAAATGTAGCCGTTTCAGTGTTTTTCTGTAAAAGAAATTGTTTAAAATGGTAAAAATTACTGGCTTCCATTTAACAAGCAATCTAAAAAAGTTGTTATATGTTTTATTAGATTAGATTCCTTGATTTCTGTTTAGCTGGAAACTTCACGTTTCTCAAGTGAAAATTCCGAAAACCCCGGCAAGAGTCCGAGCAAAATATGAAACTGTCAGCGACAGGCGCAATTATGTCAAAGTCAAAACTCGAAAACCGGTTTTGCTGTCAAACTCCCACCAAAAATTAATATAATACCCAAAATGCTGTTCAGTCGTGGGGCAGAAATAAAGGGCCAGACGGATAAAATCAATTGCTCCGGTTTGGGTAAGGGGGATTCGAGGGTCTGTTCGCTTTAGCCCAAATTGCCAGTTAATTGGCATTCAGCAAATAGCATGCGTTTTAGCGGACCTTCCGCAATCTGCCAACTCATCGACATTGCTGCGTCCCCTGGTCGTTGGACAATATTTGCTCCCAGGGGGCGGAAAGCCAGGGTCGCCCGATGGCCCCGCCATACAACAATCAATTTTAATGAACGGCGTTCATTAAAAAACTTTGCAGCGGTGCGAAAATCATGATGGCGTCGCTGTCGCCCGAAAGCCACTTAAACGCCATCGATTAATTTGAAACCGAAAAACTGGTATTTGGCAACAGACAGGTTCGTGTGTGTATCTGGGGCTCGGATGCGAAAGGAAGCCGCAGGATGGCCCATCAGCTGCAGAGGTGGTCGCCACCCTCTCGGCCACCCGGTGTGGTTAGACTTCCTTCTTCGCCTGCTCCTGACTTGGCGGTTTGTGTGGATCTGGCTCAAACGCCCTACACTCATTCGCCCCGTTGCCCGTTTAATGTTGTTAACTTGTCGCTGCTGCTTTTGTGGGGCGTGTGAATGCGGTCGGCAGAAATAATTTAGTGAGTGAAATCGCGGAGGAATCTTAGATACACAGGCGTTCTGGCCATCGGCTATCGAATATGAATAAATTGCACTCCCAACCACTTCAACCGACTCAAACAAAGCTTGCTGGGATCAATGAAAAAATAAATATGACTTTAAAGCATTCCAATTCAATTTAAAACATGACTACTCCTTTTTTACCGAATTATATTTTTAAGTCACAAAAACTTGTTCACCCTTTTGTTCAACAACACTCTGAAACACTTTAATGCAAACACGTATTTCACCGTCGAATTAAATGTTGTTTCCTGCTCCCATGTTTACACAAGTGTATGCAAATTAAAGCTGCTGTTCGCCTGCAGCTTTAATGCCCAATCAACTAACACAGCCCCCAAAATAGCCCCTCCCGAACTCAAACACCCGCATCAGTAGCGCCATGTACGTGACGTGTGCTTTGGTGAAATCGAAGCCCCAAATTGTCATTTCGATTAACAAGAAATCCACTTTTCTCTTACTTTTTCTCCCGTTTCTCTGGCTGGCCCAAATCAATTTCAGCATCGCACACACAGACCTCGGCGGAGGCGGCAGGCGGGAAGGGAGCGGGCCCCGGAGCAGGGGGAGGAGCAGGCGCAGGGACGGCCTCGTCATCGGCAGCCTCCACCGCCATCAGCTCCGACGAGGGCGGCGACCCATCATCGGCGACCGCATTCTCCAGCCTGGCCCAAGTGTCCTCGCTTCTGCCGGAGGCATCCGCCCTGTCGGCGACGTCGGGACTCAAGGAGCCCTATCTGGATGGCTACGCCACCTCCAATGTGACCACTCAGATCGGGACACACGCGTATCTGCCCTGTCGGGTAAGTGCTCATCTCCATCCACCTCTCAAACCCCAAACCCACATCCCATCTCGGTTTCCCGAGCCAAACAAGCTAAACTAGCAGAAAAATAAATTCATAATTCCTGCTTTATTTTCCTTTTATTGCGCGTACAGTTTAACTCATAGTTATGGCTCAAACTTGGCCAAGTTAATTGTTCTTTCTCTTGAACTAAATTGTTTTGTTAAATTGTTTTAATTTTCTGCTTCGTCGAGCTAAAATATCGCTGAGTTATTATTTTAATACCCAATAAGTGGAATGTTACAAATTAAATTAAGAAAGGTTAGCGACAGATTATAGGCGGGCCTTTTTAAACTAAATCATCATAACCTTTACATTTGACGCTTATGTTAAGTTATTAATTTCATTCTGTAACTAAAGAAAGAGTATTTTACTGATGTAGATATACATAGTATATAAATATGGATAAAAATACAAAATACCGATTAGGATTTTTACTTTAGAAAAACCAAAAGAAGGCATCCTAAAGTTCAATTAAAACCCATTTCTTTTTAACTTCGCAATTTTAAGTAAAATAGAAAATTTCAGCTTACCACCGAAAGTGATAAGCTGGCCGCACAGACTTTGTTCGCGTTAGGGAGTTCCACCTGTACTTGCGTAGGCTAAGTTGCGTGCTGTTTAGTGGAAGTGCGTGCGAGTTGTTATTTGTAATTATTACTTTTATTGTTGTTGAGGCTGCCCTCATCCTCAGCTTCATCACTGGACGGGGTCCTAATAGAAAACACATTAAATTTTATTGCGCAAATATTTGTTGGGTGTCCGGGCCGAGGACGACGAGGTGTGACCGCAGCCTGTGTATTTAACGCAAGGCTCAAAAACAAATGCCAAGCAAACGTGGCCAAGACTCTCCGGGGCGATTTCTCACACGCTTTTCCATTGTTTGCGCAGGTGTTTAGAGGCCAACGGGAAGATGTGGGGGAAAAGCCACGGTCAGGGGCGAGGGGCGTGGAAAGCGCCCGGGGCACGCAGCCAGGCAAGTTGTTTGCTTACAAGTTGTAAATATTTTATTTAGCATAAACGAAAACTGAAAATTAAATTTGGACAAATTAGTTTTATGGCAGCGCAATCGGTGGCAAGCTTTTGGAGTCCAGGTCAGCCACGTTACGTGACTCCCTTGCCAATGAGAAAGCCCTGCTAATTGTTTAATATTTATTTAATTTAGGCCTTGATCCGGTATTAAAGTATTAGCAGTCCCTCAGCCATTTGTTTCACTATTGCGGCAAGAGCAAACAGAAAATATTTGGGTTGCCAGCACAACTAACATTATTGTTATAGGTAGTTTTGCAATAGCTCCTCGGATTTAGCTTGAGGTTAGGGCTTAAAGAGGGAAAATATATTTAATTTTCTTTTGCACAAATACAGGGATTAAGTTCAAGGTAGACGAATGCCGCCTTACGGGCTTTTGGAACTCATTTAAAGCCGAATTTATTCCGAGAGCACAGCAATTCGAGAGCTCAAATTTCCTGGCAAAGAACAAAGCATTGGAAAACTCTCATTAATCGCGGCTGAAATGTTTAATACATTATGGGAAGGCCGTGCGGCCTGTGTTCTGTAATTTTCCAGCCGAGCAATGTTAATTTCTTGTTGTCATGGTCAATTAAGTGCTCCTCCACAGAGTTCGCCAACGACAGCCTAGACATATCCCCGACCTGCGACCTCCACCTCAGTCCTCAAACACGCAGCCTCCCATCACCCACAGACCTGCCAGCCCATCATTGCCCGATCCGGGAATGAAAAGTATAAGGCTCGCATCTCAATTTTCGTCAATTACTCGTCGTTGGCTTTACACTTTATGCCCGTCCAGGATGACACGCCCATTTTGCTCGCTGCTCCTTTGGCCGTCCTCCGTTCTCCATTCTCCGGGAGCCTTTCCCTCCATTCTCTGTTCAAATGCTGCATTAAGTGCCACAGTTGAGTGAGTCCTCTTAGCCAGGAGGGACGTCGGGGCAGGGACAGGGACATGAACAGGAGTCGGAGGCGGACAAAGATGGCTCTTCGGTCCGCTTCTTTTCAAATTGGACTCACTTGTCCGGGCCCTCGATGACATCAGGTGGAGTACTACATCCTTTTGGGACAAATGGCTTATTTGAAATATTCCAGGCAGCAGCTTATTTGTAATTGACGAAGCTTAACTTTGTTCCGGCCAAAGAATGCGCCCGATATCGTTGCAATCAAAAGTAGTCTCGGATCTGGAATTTCCCCCAAAACTAAATTAGTAATCCGCCTGCGACCAGGCTGGGCCCAATTAAATGCGACACATGCAACGAGCTCCTAATGAGGCCATTACATCGGAATTACAGGGCGGTGACGGCGCCTAAACATTTAATGGATCCCGGCAGGAGTCCGAGCCCTGCTACCTGTGCAGCACTACCTACCCCCAAACCCGAATCCTAAACCAACCAGGACCAAAGTGTTGAATGGACAAAATCATTTCAGTGCAAACAGGGATCCCACTGTGTGTGCGCCTATAAATGCATTTTAGATTTACTAACTACGACACATTTCGATAATATCTGAAACATGCGGATGCCTCTGCTCATTTCATTTCGGTATTTAATTACATTTCAATGTAGTTTCTGTGGGCAGCCACTGCAGTAATTTACTCTCGTGAGGGTGGCGATCCTTTGACGATGCTCTTCCACTTGTTGAGCAATTCCCATGTAGACCGTCTAATCACCAGGGGTTGTCCTTGTCGTTAATGGAGCGGAGGGCGCTATACTGTAGTTTGGGTTTGATCTCGTCTTGGGTCCTCCTCGAAGCTACTGAGGCTGGTCATGTAAATCAGTATTTGCAAGGGTCATCAGGGAATAAGAAATTTAATTTAAAGTAATCCTAATTGTTTCAATAGGAAATAAGTACAAGATACTATTAAATATTGATACTTTAGTTATGTAGGAATTTATCTGTTTATTGAAATGTGCTTCTAAAAAAAAATTTCAGTATGAATATTGGTAAGGTCTATAAAACTTTAAGATTTCATGTTTTCATTTTATTGCTCTGAATATTTTTTTAAATTCTCCGTAACAATGTTTTGTTTGCTCTATCCCCACAGGTCAAACAGCTGGGCAACAAATCTGTGTCCTGGATCCGCCTGCGAGATGGACACATCTTGACCGTTGACAGGTAATTAACAAACTCATTTCCAGGCATTTGAAGCGAGGCTGGGCGAGTATCTGCTGACAATTACAAATCAATTTTCTGCCTCCCCAGCAGGGTCGTTAATATCGTTGGATATCTCGGACCTCCTTGGGGACGGCGTGCTGTTATTTTGCGTAATTGACAGCGCAAGTGCTATAAACGTAATAATTCACAGACGAGCATAAATATTTGCGTAATTACGGAGATACAGGCTCGATTTCAACTGCTATTTTGCTTTCGTACAAACGCACAGATAAACACAAAGATTTCATTTTCTTAGTGATTTACTGATGGCTGTGTCTCAGACATTCCGGGCATATGCACGGAAATAATGAATGGCCGTCAGCAGTAATGATATTTGCCAATTAAAATATTATGAATGGCGAAAATCCCTTAACAAGTCTGAAATGGATGACAACAAACTCGAGTGTGGATAACCTTTGACTGTTAAAAGATAATCAAGGCTTTAGGTTGCTAATACGATTTTAATAGCTTTGGTTCGGTCCTAAATTATCAAATACCATTTGCTTTTTTTATTCAAGCCAATTCACTTGCTTACTTCTAACTCTGGAGAATATCAACTCCCTTGATGAAAACCCGTTCCGTTTATCCGTTTTAGTTCTTTCGACATCCTTTTCAGAGAGCTCCATTGAGATTACCCATTTCGTTGCCCCGATACTTTTGTAAATTCAATTGAGACGAAAACAATTTACAACAAAATGAATTAAGAGCACAAACTTTGAAGCTTTCGAAGAGCCTTTTCAATTTCAATCTGTGTGTCCCGGTGCAGGAGGAGATGCAGGTGTGTCATCAATGATTCGAGCTCTGGATGCTGGATGGTGGATTGTCCTTTTTCTGTTTTTCCTGTATGACAGGCCAAGCGGAAACGCAAGTGTGCAATTTCATTGCATTTTTTCCACCCCTCCCCTTCAAACGCAGTGGAACTTTACTTCAAGCTGTCTCCGACTCGGCTTGTTGTTGTTTCCCTCTGTCTTTTATTTCAACACTTGGAAAAAAGCGCAGAAATATCGTGGCAATCTAAAATAAATGTGTTGCTTGACAGTTGATTACCTATAAAGTGTTTCCGTAAGAACTTGGATTTTTATTCAACATTTCGAATCTTTTTTAACAAAAGAATTAACATGAGAAGAGGTATATTTACAAATAGTTCATATGCATGTTCTATTTGCTGTTTTTTCTTAAGAAAACTAAAAAAGACAAAGCATACTTAAACTTAGTTAAAATTCAAATAAAAAATACAAATTAAAATTATATAAAACCAAGAGTGCTCGTCCTTCAGGACCCAAATTGATCTCTGTGCATCTCCGCCTTCCTCTGTTTTAGCCACGTTTGCCTTTTGGGGCGTATTGAGCTGCAGGGGCAGGCAAACATTTCCAGCTTATTACTTTGATAGAAAAGTAAAACCAATGAACCTTTCACATTAGATAAGACAGCCAGCCTGTTTGTCCTCCTGGCGGAGTAGCTTCCATATGTGAGTGTCTGTGTGGCGCTGGGACGCCGGTGTGGCTGTGTGAGTGAGTATCTGGGTGGGCCAGGATGAATGGCTGGGCATGAATGAATGACTGGCTGAAGGCAAACATTGCTGGGCGGAGAGCATTGAAATTTAGCTGAGATAGTGTCCTTACTGATTGCTTCCTGCAGTGCCCACCAGAGGAGTGTCCTCGGATCCAGTGCCCTCGGTTCCAGAGCCCCTCCCCTTTTTGGCCACCGCCCCTCCTCTCGGGCCAAGTCGGTCCTGCTGCACTTGCTGCTTCCGCCGCCAGTTGATTGTGTGCGTCGAGTTCTTTCCTGCTCCAATGTCTTCTGTCACATTTATCTAGAAAGTTTGCTTCTTTTTGCCCGCTCAAAAGAAAACCCCAACTGTTTGTCCTTCGCCAGCAGTTCCCCGGCATATCAAGCATAATGGGAATAGATTTCAAAAACTTTAGCCAGCGACACTGCTAGTGTGCTGTATAATGGCGCAAATGATGTGTTTACACTATCATATAAATGTCACGTGCAACGGCGCCCTTTGTTTGCCGCTGGACACATGCTTTCCTCAATTTATGGCCTCTTATCCCCGTCCCCGTTCCCACAATGGATTACTTGGCCAAAATGGCCGGCCAAAGGAGTCGGGAGTCCTTGGGCGGCGAGGTAATTACCCAACCAGGTGTTTCTCGGCTACTTTGTTATCTCTTATCTGCGCACACACACCGGCGATGTGTGCCACGTAGCAGGAGCTGCATGTGCAGCAGGAGATGAGCTTCCTCTTAATGGTATTCTCCGAGTGGCAACCGCAACAAGCTGGAGAAAAAGCTCTGATGCGATAAACGAAGTGGAGGAAATGAAATTCTCCGGCGAGGGTAGAAAATCCCGGCACATACATACGTCTGAGGTTCAAGTAAAAGACTCTGCACCAACTGTCCTGCGAAGGAACACCCCTCATATTCACAAGCGGCCCCTCAGGAAATTGTTCGCCGTTCAGGAGCATATTCCCTTAAAATAATTTAAGGGATTACCTTAATCACTGTGGACTGCGTTTCAGATACTATTTATATTTTGTCATGATAGAGATGAGTTCACTTCAGGGCACAGTTCAACGATTTGTTACCTCTCACTGCTCTGGAGCGCCATTGTTACATTGTTTTAAAGCTAGTATTGTGTCCTACAGAAGGCGGAATAAGATCTTGTTAAACGTATTTATTTAGGTAAGTGTACATTTATTTAGTACCATTATCAGAGTCATTACTTGCACGGCATTGTATCCGGCAGAAGGTGTGCAACAGGTGGAAACGTGGAAAGAACCCCTGTAAAATGGGGCTTGAGAAAAAAATCGTTTGTATTTTGATTACCTTACCTTAGCCAGATAGCCTGGAAATCCCTGTTGCATCCTACTGACCAAAAAATTGTCTGCCAATATTTGAGAATTTTATTCCAAGTTTGGATCGAGAAGACCTCATGGTACCCAGAGCAAGCCCTTACTCGATGGGTAACGCAGCAAAATAAAAGTAAAAAATACTGGTTGACAGTCTTCCTTGATGTAAAAATGTTTTTGGTGGCGGGTCCTGACGTTTGAGCCGAAAACTGTCCTTCCAACTGCACAATATCTCCTCCTAAAATCGTTTCTTTTATAACGTAATTTTATGGTAGAAGGCAACATCAACTTTTCATGCTAAGCTGCAGAAACTAAATTGGATGCTCAAAGCAACAAGCAAACTCAGCCCGAGCAACAAGATGTTGGTGTACAAGTCGATTGTTGTTTTTTTATGACATAGTGCACCGAAATATAGAACACCGGTGCAGACTCAAACGTTAAATCCTTAAATTGTTACAGAATCAATACTTTTTGAAAGTATTTATTTATTTTTTTGAAACTCCAACGTGTGCATTAAGTATCTGCGAGGCGGAGGTGCTTCGCTTCTGCTGATTGCCAATATGCGCCAACAGACACTGTTCTTTGCTATCTCTAAGTGAGATCGTCTGGAACACCTCATTACTGGAAAAAATTCATACTCAATGGTTCAAGACATTTTTTAATGTCATGCACAGGTCATAAGAGATGAAAACGCTGATCAGTCTTATTAACAATAGGGTCTACCATTTTTACTATTCACAGCCATTTATGGCGTTCCTAATACTCTCATGGTGAATTTAAAAACCACCTACATGTTTAAGTGCCTATGGTTACAAAAGGATCTCAAAAGATCTGAGATCTACTCGGCATAGACCTAAGTTTAGAAGGACTATATAAATGTTAAATTCCTTACATTTTCAAATAAATGCTTCTAGCAACCAAAAACGCTTACTTAGCATTGACGATCGTGCATCACATAACAAATGGTAAAAAAATGGTTACAAATTAAATGTTATATATATTATGTCCTTTATAGAGAGGGAAAGCACTCTTTGGCGATTACTTGTTGTATGGATAGAGGGTACCAGAGTAATAGAGGGGCTAATATCACAGAAAAGCCAGGAGGGTCGGCACACTGAATTTTCATCCCCAACAATAAATTGCAGAAGGAAACCTATGCCGGATCGGGTCACTTCCCAGTACTTGAGAATCGAGCGGAGACCGCAGAAAGCCACAAACTAGGAGCTAGCCAAGAGCAGTTGTACAGAGATATATGGCAAATAGGGGACAACGGAGGACTTGGAAAGCGGAAAAAAGAATCGAGGAGGAGCCAAGCGCGGCGGGAAAACTTTAAAATGAAATGAAAATTATAAAGTAACTACAAAATCTTGATAAGGAATACAGCTGGGGTGTACAGTTTGGGAGGGGAAAACGGGCCACCGAGGAAATGGCAAAAGTCATAAAATGTCGAGTTTTACGAGTGCAAAACGCAAGGGTCTAATCTGGGTTTAGCATCAAAACTTGTTAGTAAGGGGCGATGGCACAGGGGGAGGAGGGTCCAAGCCAAGAGGCGGCTTTAGGGCACATAATAAGCAATGTCAACGCATGTGTGCAGTGGGCGTGGCCATTCCGCTGCATTTTAGCCAAATGACGGAAACATTTTTGCACTTTAGGCAAAGTGCAGAGGGCAATTTGGGGGCCAGGAGTGGAGAGGTGGAAAGGAGCAACTGGGAAGAAGGAACAAAAATATCGCAACAATGACATTAAACGCAACTTATTTTACTACTGACTCTAGCCCTTCCCTTCCCTTAGCCAGCAAAAACATTTGCATGCCGCCTGCCCCAAACACGCAACTTTGTTGTCAACTCTTTCCCCCTAGTTGCCGCTTAAATGCCGCAACTAAATAACTTTGAGTGTCTTTTGAGTGGCCATTAGTAGCGGGCTTAGCGAGGACTCGACTAAGTGGGTCTGCGCCATTGTTCGTTTGTTTAGAGGTCCTGCTATATGGTTTGTGAGTCTTAAGTCAGTCCAAATGGCCTGTGGTTAGCGGAGTTTAGCTACCTGCAGTTTTCGCACAAGTAATAATGAACCAGTCCCTGGGATAAACTTGTCAGATTCTTTACCGCAGTTCTCATGCAAGGTAACAGTGATTACTCAAATATAATGAGCAGCACTGATAGCTATGCTAAAAACTTGCTTAAACATTAGAATTATTGATCAACTCTCAAATATTATATTTAAATATTTTGGCTAACCAAAACGTACCTGGAAATACGTCTTCAGATTCACTATACCTCCGTAGTATGGAAATGCTCAAAATGTTCCCATTTAAAAACTGAATATGGCAATTATATTTGTTTCATGAAATAAGAAACATAAAACCAAAATATATCGCTTAAACTAAATTAAAAATTACAATTCTTAGCTAATGCCTTCCTTTCCATTTTCAGGGCTGTCTTCATAGCCGACCAGCGATTCCTGGCCATAAAGCAGCCGGACAAGTACTGGACCCTGCAGATCAAGTACGTGCAGGCCCGGGATGCCGGGTCCTACGAGTGCCAGGTCTCCACGGAGCCCAAAGTCAGCGCGCGTGTCCAGCTGCAAGTTGTGGGTAAGTCAGGGCCAAGACCAAGACCGTGAACATGAAATGCCGGGGCTTATGAATATGAGTCTGCACTCAGACGCTCGCCTCTAAATGGGTTCGAGCGTGTAATTTCCGGGCGGCAGAGGGCAGAGGGCATAGGTCAAGCTGCAGCAAATGCGAAAACTTTCCAGTCCTCTTACAAAAGGAAGGGCCACACATGGGCCCGGCATCTTTGCATCTTTCATGCGGCTACTGCATTTCAAATTACTCACTAAATTGCATTCAAATTGCGGCTGCTGACCATTGCCCATTGAATTGCTCGAAAGCTCAAAAAAAAAAGGAGAGCACACACTTGCACCAACAGACAGAGAATTTCTTTGGTCGGTCAAGTTTTTTAACGAGAAAACTTTTACGTGCTGGGTTCTGGTTTCGTTTTGGTTTCACAGACACACACCGAGAACCGAGTAAAAAGTTAATTAAATTTCATGTTTGCATACCGGAAGACACAGCAGCAGCAGGCCAAATGAACAATGTAAATGTCAGTCCAGGGCATTGGAGGATGTTCTGGGCCTCGTAATTGATATGAAATTTATTTATCTGGCCGGCACAATAACAACCGCATTGCTTGGGGCTACGACACAGAAATCAGTGCGAATATTTTTTGGCCACGGGTATTGGATTTCGGATTTTATCTATGACACGGATGCATTCATTTGAAACGATTGCTGTTGCAACTTCACCAGCATATCTGTCCGATTTGCGGTTGAGGTTTGTTTTACACCGATTCCGCTCGGAAAAAACACTTCCCTCGGGCCGGCGAGCCGTTCGGTCCGGGATATACACCATCATTTCGAATTCTTTGACAATTTAAGGTCAATTTAGCCCGGCTCAGATAGCAACGAAAAGGAGAGCGCAAGGCAGTGAAAGTAAAAAGTCAATTTGCATTTGAAGCCAACAAATTGAATTTTCTTTTATCCAACTAACACTTTGGTTTTATAGAGATCCAGCCCAAGGAGCTGCTGGCAAAAAGGACACATCATGCCGAGCGGGCGGAAGGCAGGCAAAAATGGGGCAAGGGCAATAGACTGGGTAATGGTGTTGCCAAAAAGTGATTTTCGCATTCCCGGCTCAGCTAATTTGTATGCTAAACACTTGCGAATGTGTGCCAAAACCTCATGTGTGCGTGTGCACTGGAAATAAAAATCACCATTAGATGTTCAAACTCAGTTCTAAATGGAAATTATTTTTAAATTTAAAACATGGTTTAAAAGGTCCGTTTTCTCGTACGAAATAAGTTGTCTACAGTCAACTATAGTCAGTGTACCCTGGAACAGATAATCTAGCAGTTAGTTAAACAAGGATGCTAATGAAATTTATTACATATTATTATTACAAAAATTAAAATCAGAAAAAAAAAACACTGTTTTTTAATCAAGATTATTTTTTAAATTTTATTAAGCTGTTGCGATAAAAATCGCTTAAAAAAATGTTATAAGGCGTAACATGGTTGTCGTTGTTGAAACGTAGATGAAAATATAAAAATTGCAAATAGTGTAAATATTCATATATCACATGTAAATATTCGATACAGCATTATTCAAAAAATGTATCGAATCACGTCATCTTGAATAAAATGAAGTCCGTTTCATAAACTTTCATACCTGCAATTACGAATGTAATTAAAACGCAAAACAGATTTCTGATATAATATGAAAAATGATACACATAGATCTTAGAGAGCTGTGGTTTCATACACCTAAATTCAGCTTTGTTTGAAATCAAATTTTTTGAGTGTTTCCTTCCAGAAATCGGAAAAGGGTGGAGGGCGTGGCAGCCAACAGGTATCAATCTGGAGCCAAAAATATTCGCCAACCGAATTTCGTATGCACGGCCACATTTGCGTTAATCTAACGACAAGTTTAAGCATAAAGGATTTCTATTCATGCCCGGCAGGGATTCGGCGATCCGTCTCTTTCTCGCCCGCTGCCACCTCCCTCTGCATAACCATTATTTGCAGTCGTTTGGCCTTCGTCCATTGCCATTTCCATTTCCCCGTCGAGGTCCAATTGGCCTTTGTTTGTTTGAAGTTGAATTGGGGTGTGCGTGGTCCTTCCGGTTCCTTTGCTCCTTTTCTCCCAATTCAGCTGCCCATAACCATTATCGGCAGCACCTATTCGCCCCCGCCCCGACCACCCTTGCAGTTTTTCCTGCCCGATTTTCCCAGCAGTTTTTCCTGGCAGAGCTCCCACCGCCCTCTTGGTGTCTCGCTGCTTGGCTGATTTTGTGCCTTTGCCATGTAATTTGTATTTATTGCATCGTTTTGTCTGTGCAAACGGCCCTACTCCCTTTGCTTGTTGTCGATTTCTGCACCACCCACTTTTGGGCTCCCGAATCACCCCCCGAAAGGCTCAAATCACCCGCCTTGACCCACCACCACCCGTTGGCACTGAATGAATTCGATTCCGAGTCTTTGGCAATGGATTTTATGTTGAGGCTGTGGCCTTTGCCTGCCTGCTGCTTGATTTCTGGGCCATATTCGGATGCAGAGCCCAAGATGGGGTAATAGGCTCGTAGTTTTCGGTCAATTTGTTATGTTAACAGGGGCGGCGGGGCGCTGGAGCAGTGGAAACTGGGAAACTGGGGAGCTGGGAGCTGGGAAAGAGATTCTTGTTTGCTTTGTTGCTGGTTAAAATTTCAGTTCCTTTGGTTTTGGTTCATTTACTCAAGTTTCTAGGTCACCGAGATGGGCAGCACAATGGAGCCAAATCGTTGTTAATGCCCCGAAAAACATCAAGTCTGCTTAGCAGCAAACTTATGCAATAATCTTTTAAACTTTTCCCGGGCAACCCGGCAGATTTATATTTATTACCGAGCGGGGGAGCTTTTCGCGCCGAAAAGCGGCATTCACACCCACGGTGGCCACGCACACATGAATGCCGAATGAATGAATATATTTTTTTCTGCATCATTGAACGACAAACTAGATTTGGTTTTATGAGATTCGCTTTTTGCTCAGCTCATCTCATCCCATCTCCTGGGCTTGGGCTTTTCATTCCCTGCCTGCTTTCGCATTCACTCTCGGATGGCCCGGTCTGCTTATTTAATTTGCTGCTAATCTTGTATGGCCAAAGCCAATTTTGGGTTTTCTTTTGGTTTTATTATTTTTTGGGATCGCACTTTATCTCACCATCAAAAGTGACAATACTCCCTGTGATGTCTGCGCACCTCCCCTCGGCTAATTTCCCTAAAAGCATTTCGCCATAAACTCAATTAATTTAAGTTGCTGCAATTCGCTTGACACTCCTAACTAATGCCATTCCCTTTCGGGCTGCTGTTCCCTTTGTGCTCGGCGAATTAGCTGAAAGTGTGGTCAACTTAGTTTGCTCGCAAGTTTTCGGGCTACTGTTTCTGCGGTTTTCATTCAGCTGCTTTCTTCTCAGAATTACTTCTAAGGAGCAAGCATAATAGTTCGGGAATCGATGTTGCTAATGAAATTAATTTGAAAGTGTGTCCTGCGATACCCTGATTCTGGCGAGGTAACGATTGCGGGAGTAAAGGCTGCGGTTAATCAGGAAGCGTCTTTTAAATATAATCTCTAATTCAATTAAATTTGCTAAACGGCAGAATATGCAAGGCTGACACACACATCACTTGCTTTTAAATGTCACATTGAGTGCCTAAAAGTATGCAATGAATAAATCATGTTGTCTTTCCGACTGAATAGTTCTGAGCTAACATTTAAGTTGCATACTTTCAGAAACTTATTAAATACTTTAAAATATTTAGTTTGACTAGTTAGAAAGGGAAAATGAGTTTTAAACCGCCTGTTTTAATTACACCAATCCCACTCCTCCCAGACCTAATTAGAGCCACATGCGTGTCACGGCTTGCCGACCGGAAAATTATTCTCTCACCGGGCGGTAATATCCCCAGAGCCGAGTTGCGGGGTGATAAAGTAGAACGGTTGCTAATAACATTGCACTTGCTGCTGCCTCAGCCGCTATGTGTATATCTAGTCACTTTTCCTCTTTGCATATTATTGCTGCTGTGTCGCGAGTCTCCAGTCAAGCAGCTGGAGAACTAACATGCAACATGACGATTTTGACAAGCTGACACAGTTTGGTGTCAAACCAAAACGTGGCGCGTGCTCAGCAGCTACAGGGCCAGTACACAACTGGAGGCCCACACAGATACTCTGGGGCATAGTCGGGCATTTTGTGTAAATTCTCGGCGCACTCATTTTGCACATTTTTGTGTAACAGCAGTGAAAACTCGCCGTATACGTGATTTTGTCAAATTTCAAAGCTCACGTCGCTCCACGTCGCCCTAGCAAATGAAGACGCCCAGTTTTGCCCGCTTTTCCGGGGGAAGGTCGTGTGAAAATGTATGCGCCAACATTTCCAACTTGTTCGTTTGTGCGCGCCTTCTATTCGGCGTTTTTTGCTGCTTTTCTTCCATTTTTGTTTGACACAACTCTTAGTTTGTTATGCATGTGCGTGTCTGTTGGCCAAAAAATCACCAGGGCTCCGGGTCGGCGGAGCATCCGGGGGTAGTTCATGCTGGAATCAGTAAGTGAAAAATTGAAAAGTGGATTTTCTTCGCAGGCGGAGTGCCGCTCTGCCACAGCCAGATTTACGTGTGCGACGTGACTCGCAGCTGTTAATTCAATAGATTAGCGAAATGACACAATTTCGGAGCGCCGAATTCGCCACTTCCACTTATGTCCTCCGCCTCTGCTCTTCTCTTCCGCCCCGTTCCGCGTCCTCTAGTTCCCCGCACGGAGATCCTGGGAGAGCCGGACCGCTACGTGAAGGCGGGCAGCAACGTGGTGCTCCGCTGCATCGTGCGCGGCGCCTTGGAGCCGCCCACGTTCATCATGTGGTACCACGGCGCCGAGCAACTGGCGGCCGACTCCCGCCGCCACCGCACGCAACTGGATCCCAACCTGCCGGAGGCCTCCGGAGAAGGCCAGAGTACGGTAAGTGCACTGCGGAAAATTCGCACAAATTAGGGATATATTTACGACATTGAAAGCTTAAAGGAACTTGATAAGATTGTACTCTTTAACGAGACTAGGCATCAAAAGAACTAATGTTTTTTTGTATTCATATAGAGTAATGTTTAAAATCAAAACAAAAATCAAATCTTATATCGTATAAATGTTTTTCAGATTTATTTAGTTTAGTTGATATTGTATATTGAAATTGAAAATTTGAAATTCGAAAACTATTATAACATTTAAAAATTAAATAGCACTCCAAAAATAAGCCAATATTTTTTTTACTTTATTAAAATTAAAATTTTTAAGTACTGTCCAAGTGACTTTAAAACAAGTTCTGCTTCTGGAATTCAGAGCTCCTCTGACTTACCCAGAGCCAAAAACTCCCTTGCTGATTTTTATTTAATTACTCGCAGTTTCCAATGTATTCTTGGCTGCTGCTGGCGAGCAAGAATATTATAATATTGCTGCGCCAAAGTTTCAGTTTTGTCGCATTTCGCCTAATTGCCTCCATAACTTTGTTCCCCTGAAACGCCGCAAAAAGTCAGTTGCGGCACATGCCCAATATTTGGAATACGTGTGTCCGCGTCCGAATAAAAACTGCCTGTGTTTATCTTTTTCTTTTCGAACTTTTCCTCGGGCACTTGAATCTGCGACTGTATGGCCCTGTGTTTTTCTCCTCCTGCAGATTGGCTCATTAATCATCGAGTCGGCCAAGAAGCGCGATACTGGCAATTACACATGTAGCCCGTCGAATAGCCCCAGTGCGACCGTAACGCTGAACATAATAAATGGTGAGTTGCAGAGCGGGATTTCCACGCAAAAATATATGCCCATCTTTTAGTAATTTAAGTCTTGAAGCTCGGATACCCTCGGGTTTGAACTGAGTCGAAAATAAGTTTATATTATTATAAATTTATCTTGGTATTCATAACCAAGGACATTTACCATTAGGAGTGGTGTCAAGAACATAAAGAGGGGGTTCCAATAATGGTAGTATAGACTATTCAGATTATTCCATATTTATTAACGCTGATACTTTCAGTATAAGCGGCAGAGAGACACTTTGTGTTAGATAAATATATATATAATATATACAATTTGACTTTTGACATAATTTCTTACTGTGCTGGGGAGACTAGCTGCCACAATATTTGATTTTTCCTCCGAATTTTCGCAGGCGAATCGTCGGCCTCGGCGGTCACCTCATCGGCAGCCACCACCCGGGCCTACGCCCTCAGCATCCTGGCTCTCCTACTCAGTGTCATCATCATCGGAGTGGGCCACCGCACATGACATGTCACTGCCACCGATCCGAACTGAAGGGCAGGCGACAGCAGCTCCTAGAAAGTGAGAAGATGGGAATCCCAACACTCTGCCAACGTAAAAGTATAAAACCAAGTTAATTTGATAGACCCCAATAGCAAAAGCGAGGCGAAAGGAGAGATACGCGTAATAATTGAGTGCATGTTGTAAGCTAGTTGATTTTATCCACTAACTAATAACCAATACATATAGAGGATGAATCCGTAATCCCAGTTTCGAGACCCCCAACCCCGACCCCGAGCCCCAGCTAATCGTAAGTTCTACCGGCTCTAAGCGAACTAGTTAGTAAGCCCCTAGTCTTAGGCAGCCTCCTAACTGACTTTGTTATGTAGTTTTTGTTTGGGTTTTTCGGTTCGGACGCGGGGCTCTGTATTGGGGAAAATATCGAGTAAGTTTGCATAAATGCATAACCGTAAATATTTATGCAGTCCGATGCGAAATTGCATCGGTATCCTGAATCCATTCGGACCGCATGAGCGAACCGGGCGGGTCTGGGAAATTCCTGCCATCAAACGAATGCGTTTTTCGAAAAATTCAACTCGAATGCATTTGCATGGCAATTTGAGTCTGGAACAACATTCGCAGTCTCCTTCCTATGTGGCGACATCCTGAACTTTTCAATTAGCCATACCCCCCGCCCTCCTCGCACACTTTCTCCCCCCACTCCCACTCACGGATGCCCGACAATTTTGAATATTTATTATTTTTAGCAGATACCGGACTCTGGTCGGGGGAATCCCACTTCCTTTGCCGATAAATTCACCCAAAAGAGTACCCTCGAATAGGCCGTCCCCGGGACCGGAGAAGTTCTGTATGATTTCCAAGGAGCTCAGTTAACATTATCTTTGCAAACAGAACACCCACAAATATGAACTTTCGATATATGTGTGTGCGACAGCGCAAACATTTGCATAGCCAATTTATGGAACTCTATTTTATGTGCTCTTATCTCACGAACAAGCTCGATACATGCGGGAAAACCAAAATTCATAAAGTAAATAATTGCGTAAGGAACAAAAAATTATAGCAAATACATGCATTGATCGGAATGGACAGCCGCGAAACAAGAGGCGGCAACAACGGCAAACAAGAACAATTTAATTGATAACGAAAGTAAATTTATTGAATTGAGCGGACTGAATCGCGAACTGTATATAACTCTATTGCGAAATCGTTCAACAAAATGTAAATTAATTGAATATACAAATAATATAAATGGCAGAATCCAACCAGAGACGTATTCCAAACACTAATGAATTGCATTTAAACGATACAAATAAATATATAAAATAAATAAACACATAGCGGGCGGGCTGGCGGGCAGGCGGTCGGGAGACAAGGGCGGAAGGCGGCCAAAGAAATAAATAATACGAAATCAAACGGACTAAATGTAAACATCGTGTGCATCGCGAACCCGCAGGCCCGGCTCGTATTTATTTATCCACTTAACGTCCTTTTTAATTACACACACTCCCGGTCCACGGCAAATCCCATAAAAATCGTCTGAAATTAATTAAAGTTGTCTCTGCCGCCTCTGTGCCGCGTGCGAACCGAGGCTGCAGCGTCGACTTAATTGCAATTAGGTGCAGGCCACTCACCCACTCACCTCCCACTCAAACAATGCCTCAAAGCGGCATTAATTATGTGTGCGGATCTCCCAAGGCGCCGTTTGTCACGCCCTGCGTATACTTGATGCGCCCGCCTTTGAGCGTTCAACAAATGGATCCTGGGCCAAGCAAACCGCAAGCAGCTGTGAGCGAATGCAAACGCAAACACGCTCTGCAGATGGGCGAGAAAAAGCCACGGAAATAAATTTCTGCGGTCAATATTACAGCGGGGAAGGGCAGGAGGGGGTCATTTAACAGGGATTCTTTTCACGGGTGTGGACAATTAACACATTCCGGCTGGCATGCATCAAATGCTCGCGGTCTGCGGCTTACCGCCCTTGAGCCCTCCACCCACTAGCACTCCCACGCCCACTTCCACCCACCCCTGACTTAGCTTTCAGCCCTTTTTTGCCCGCCAAAAAGCCACCAACATCCCATTGGACACCCCATAAAACTGAATGTGGAATCAGTGAAACTTTGTTAGACTTAAGCGGCGTATATGACCATAGCAGTACTACACAAATCGAAATCAAAATACATTTCTAAGCTCTTAAGTGTTTTCATCAACTCGATTAACGTATAGACGCCATACGTGTAATTATCAACACCCCGAATAATTGTAAATAAACCGCATTACACGCCAACGTCCCGAGATCGAAGCGAGGCGTGGACATTACTTTTAAAGACAGACACTCGAACTCACGTGTACTCATGATATAGCAAAGTTTATTGTTAAGTACCGACTAATAACGAAAGGAATACTTACACATACATATGTAAACGAAACTAAGAACTATGTGAAACTTTAACTGACAAATTTATTGCATTACATACAATAAAATAATAAAATTGAATAACTTAATGGGGTCTTTTCAACGACTCGACCTGTTAGGAAACCCATTTTATGTTCTACGGTGAGTATGGAATGAGAACATTTCTTTTCAGCTGAGAACTGTCTTAATTAGTTAGGCCTAGTTTTAGTTGGAAAAATGCCAATCATCCAATTCATTGGCGTTACCATTAAATATTATCTCTCAATATCGTATCTGTAATCGTCTTTTACTTGTTGTTTCACTTTTAAAATCATGTGCTGTAGCAAGATAACTTTTCATTACGTTATTGGACCTACAGCTGGCAATAAAAAATTAAAATTCAATGACTTAAAAAGGTCTTATCAACGACCCAGTCGGCGACTTTCTCATGGTAAGTATACAGTAGTATCCATTGTTAAAGGAGTAAAGGTATTTGCATCCAAAATAAGGAATGCCACAGGTAAAAACTTATCAATTACTAAAATCGATATTTTAGGACTTCATTTACGGAACTTCCTATCTAATGAGTCATTAGGCGGAAGGCATCAATAATTGTTTAAATTGGTTTAAAAAGCTCCAAAAAAACTATTCGTTTGGAATTTGGTTCACCTCCAAGAGGACGGGTCCAGTGTTTTCGGTGATGATGATGCGGCAGTTTTCGTTGATGCCGAATCCGCGAGTCACCTGATGGAGCATCATGCCGACAATGTCCCCGGTGCTGTCATCGATCAATGCATGTGGCACCAACTGGGCCACGGCGTAGGCCAGAAGGAAGCCCGATTCCCTGTCCAAGATAATGGAGGCCACCAGGCGACCGACGCCTTGGCGTCCGATCAGGGGAGTCCCCTGCTCGGCCGTGAAGTCCATGGCCGCGGACAGACCGCTGGCAATGGATTGCACGGTAGCGTCGTCCACGACCACTGGGGGTTCCATTATTGCAGCGGCCGAGTGCAGCAGGGTGCAGGCCACTTCGAGCATATCGAACCCGAAGTAGTTCAGCAGGATGCGGTTGTGTCGCCGGCGGCAATGGCAGGCATGCAATCCGGGGATCGAGGGCGGCGAGTACGCCTGGTACACGATACTCTGGTTGTAAAATTGGATCAGCCGCGATACTAGGGATATTTCTTCAGAAGGATGGGAATAACGTTCAACGGCTATAACGTTGTAGGGGGGGCAGCTTTGCTCTAAATTATTGTCTTGTACGAAAAATCCAAACTCTGCAAATTGACTCTCTTCGGCAATATCAGCTACAGGTTTTTCCGGCTCTGGGGTAATAGGATCCTCGGTAATACATCCATTTGGTGTTTTGAAGGAGTCTATAGCTGCCATCAGAACAGCAATACCTCCTTCAGTGTCTTGGGATTCCTCATCCGGAGACACATCCCCATCGATCTTAGCGTTGTTGGAGGTCTCCTCCTCTGCGATTATTAATTGATCGTCATCGAAATCCAGAAGGTCTTCATTACTGTCGTCTTGGTCACCCGTAATGTGTTTGAATTTCTCGCCATAATAATACTTATAAGCCATCGTAGAGTAAAAGTTAAAATTTACTTATTGTGCAAAACGCGGAATCACCAGGGATGGCAAAAGGGATTATTTACCTGCGCTTATCGATAAACTATACTGCTTATTATTATTAAGTCTGGTCACACTATTTGTCCCGCGGTGGACAACCCAATACTTGGGGTATTCCCGAAACTGTTAATATTGAATTTTGGCCATCTGTCCATCAGCTGCTCCATACAAAATACTCATATTCGAAGTTTCACACATTCAACATTGAGGCCGTTAAATTACTGAAAATCAGAGTGTTTTTTATTTATTGTATACTGTTGCAAAAAGATTAATACTTAAGAAACAGGGAAGATTAAATTGCATTAAAACGATGCCAGCCCAAAAACTCCTAATAAAATGAGTAGTTTTTTTCAAAAAATGGCTGATATTAAGGTATAAAAGTTGTCAACTGTCCTTTTCTGAGTCGCGACATTAACACCAGTCAAAAATCGTTTGTCTCTGTTGAAAAGGACATCTAATTAACGAAATAAAAGGCGACAAGAAAAGAGATCAGATCATAATTTTAAGGGGCCCCAAAAAATGAGTACAATTATTGAAGCAGTTATCCGGTTGCAGGTATAAGTCCAATAATGTTTTTTCATTTTCAATTGTTATCAAGCAATCGGAAAAAATGTATTGATAATTTTTATTTTTTAAAAAAAATTATTTGACTAACTGTGGGTGAAGGTACATAGGATCACTAACCGACGTTTTAGTCCAAATCGAACCATTCATTAAAAAGTTGACCTGCAAGCATTACATATTGCGGTTGGCATTATTAAGTAACTTCTAGAAAAACTTATGCGTTGCTTCTGGAAGTAACACCAAAGTCACTCCGAGCAGTGTCACCTAGGTGACCTTTTGGATTACAACTTCAAGTCACCCTTTAGTTTTGCCGAATATACAATTAGGTTTTATTGAGCCCATTACGAGCTTAAATTCGGCAAACTTTATTTTTTATGTTAACAATTATGTTAACAATTTAGTGATCCTATTTCCCTAGGCAGTAAGCATTATTCCTGAATGCTTATATTCGTATGTGGCAACACGTCTAGCCAGGCGGTTAGTAAGCAACAATGAGCGATCCCTGCATTTGGTTAGGGATTGTGTTATAATCTGAATGAAATAAACTCAAACCTATTCACTACGGAGCATCAATTAAATTCCAGCCCAAGCAGTTGTACAATTGCGATTGGGTCAAGGTCGACTTCTCTAATTTCAGGTTAAATATCAAGGATGAACGTAATTGAAAGGGTTTAATTTGCGAATTTCCATTAGGGCCGATGTCTGACAATTGTTTCCAGGCCGCATTGTGTATAGCAACTAAATCAAAGCGGGGAGCATCGGAAAAGTCGAAATAATTGAAATCACGGCGTTGAATCAAGACTAGAATTTTAAGGGAATTTATTGAAAACAAATAGAAAAGCAATCGATGTTGCCCATTAAAGCATTTCTTTTGAGAAGTTTGATAAAGAAACATAATAAATTTGCAGTGCCGAACATTTCTGTTGGCAGACTTAGCATTTTGATCTTTAACCTTCTAAGCCCCAAGAAATATTATTATTACCATTTTTGTTGATTAATAACATTCACATGGGTACTTTTACAAGAATGCGTCTTATGCCAAAAGTTGACGAATCTCAAGGACTGTACACCTTAAACTATCATTTTGAGAAGACCCCTCAAAATTTGGTTTGCGTATTACTTTTGAACGGAGCATCCGATTGTGACAGAAGCATCCGACGCGTGTTTTAAGTGAGAAAACTACTAGATGCAGGGGGAATTTATAACCACCAGCCCCAATAGATTCAATTTTCTAAATTTCTACTTTTACACCGTAGACTGCCGTCCTCGACATAAATATTTAAGAAAATAAAAACGCATTGACAAGCTCTTAATAAATATGGTCTTGCCTCCAAATATGGTTAATAAAGTTGGGTTAACTTAGCTGGCTCATGAACAATAAAATCCCTAATCTCACCTTTGCAATCTACTTTTAACAGACTTTAAGATTTTTTGCAACAGCAGTGCTCGGTATTCTGGCAATTTTAAGGATTAGGATTGTGGAAGAGCAATAATAGCTATATTATTTGTTTTTTTTTTTTGCCTTAAAGGCAAGAAGAAATCCTAAATCCACATGGGAAAATAACAAATATTTATTAATGGAAAGACCCAAAATTTATGGGTTATGCCCACAGTCCAAACCGTAAGAGCTAAAAAGGCAAATTTTTACACAGTATTCCACTGTGGCCCTAATCGCCCACTAAAGTTCGACATGTCCCCCCAGTAACCGCAAACCAATATTTACGAAGAAAATAAAAATGGCTATATTTAAAAAGAACTTTTGGATTCTAAAAAGGATAAATCGCTGCTCCAATCAAAATGGTTTTTTAGATCAACATTTTTCCTGGCCAGATTTGTGATTATAGCATCAAAATAAATAATGAAACTAAGCTTTCATTAAGTACCTTCAAACTAATAGTATATAGAAATTCAAGTAAAATATACAGTAAGTATCTTAAAATTTTTGGACAGAGCCGTCTACTAATTATACTCACCTATTAGGTTAATTTCAAATAAAATTATATGAAATGCTAGGAAAATAAATTATTTCATAAAGACTTTGCTTTTGAGCACTCCAGATTCCAATGGATCTGTTTGCCAACTTGCATTCGGAATATAAAAAATGTCGGCGTTGTCCGATTGGCAGATACGAAGCTGTGTGGTTTGGTATACAGATTCATTCAACTGTAACTTTCGCTATTAAGTCATGTATTGCGTTTTTTCGGGGTCGGCCTGTATTCATATTTTTAAACATATCAACATGGTATTTTTTATAACACATTGATATGCGCATAAATCAAATTTGTGATACCACTAATTAATGGTATTTTTCAATATTATTTTTATTTTCGTTACTTTTATAAAAACAATAATTTAGTCCATTGAGATCGTCTTAGATTCCAAAGAGATCACTTATTGAAGCTATGATAGTTTTTATTGACAAACACAAGGTACTCCACGGGTACGGCGATCTGAAATGATTTGGCCTGCCTTGCCAAAGGCTCTTTCCGACTCGCATGACTTAGCTGGAATACACCAACATTTTTTGGCTAGCTCCTTGAAGGGCTGCATGTTGTTTGAATACTGTTAGGATTAGAATAAATTATTTGACCACCACATGTGGAACATAGACAATAAACTACATTGCTTGCAGTTAGCCCTGTACTGCGCAGTTTTTAAATTACTCACGGTTCAAGAACATATCCAGGGTTGAAACTTTAAAAAGCGTCGCGCATAGACCACCAATATCACTCCATATAATTAAATAATAAAACATTAATATTAACAATATAGCTAAAATGCAACAAAATACAAATTTTTAGCGTGCTTTTCTTCTTCTTTATTCTACAGTGAAACATCTACATCTATATAGAAACATCGATGTTTTGCACCTCTAATTTACAGACCATTTCTTGAGGGCTCGGTGCTGATTTATGTAATATCTGCGTTTAAATTAATGGTCACTGGCTTGAATAAACAACAAATAAAATAATAAAAACATGTATATTGCACTTTTAAAAAGAATATTTATTACAGCATTAGGATTTAAAGACGAAGAGAATAAAAAAGACCTAGATCTTGTTGGTTTATCTGTATTTGGCACAACGTCTTAAGAAAGGTACGATGTTTAACAGATATAAGATATACAAAAAAAATAGACCACATTATAAATATATTGTTTCGGGTTTCCCTTGCCGAGTGTCCCATTGTGTTTCTAGGAATACATTGCTTACATAGTCATAATTGCTTTTCTGCGTTGATGTAGAACAGCTCAATAGCTCAAAAAATAAATAAAATAAATTATTACGTTTTCAATCATATATATATTTATCGCTAGCCGAGTCGATCTAGCTATGACCGTCCGTTTGTTTGTCCGTCCGGACACAGAACTAAAATGTTGGAATGGGGCATAGACTTGAAGTTCTTTCGCAGCGCATTTTTCTTTAAGTTTTTGGTTACCTTATACATATACAAACTTCCCATTTTTAGCATATCAAAGCCATTATATTGGTCTTTAATATAAGGCAAGGCATCATTATTGACATTTGGCTCTTTTTGTATTCGTCTTATTTTAAAGTACAGTCTGTGCTCTCTATAACAAATGCCAGCCTAAACGGTGCGGTAATTTAGCTTTGTTATTAATTACTGAAAATTAGTCAGGACGGCATTTTTTTATTAGGCTATACACCGTCTTGCATATTAAATATGTATTACAATGTTCTTTTGTTGTTCTCGAAGGTTCAGGTTCTTTGATAGGTGCCATAATTGCTTTACGTGCGTTTTTATCTTGTTCGGGGCGTATAAAGAAGCTGGAGAGAACTGGCACGATAAGGTTGATTTTTTCGTGTAACCAGGCATCCAGCTAACTGCCAGCCAACTTCCTGCCAACTGAGTTACATTACCATAACAACATTTGCATCAAGCGGAATCAACATTTTTGACTTGCTTTTTCTACAAATTTGCTCTGATACTTTGATAAAAATTAAACTTAGCATTCTCATTTGTGACTTTTCTCTTTGATTCGGAACACTTGTCAAATACATCTTCTTAAGCAATTTGACTTAATGTTAAAAAATTGAATTTCATTTCTAAAGCTACTTAGAAATGAACTAGAGTTTTCTCTAAAGGTGAGGTTACCAAAAACATAATACAAACCACACAAGTTCTTATTCGTATTAAAACATTAAGTTAATTTTTTTTCATTTTTCACTATTGGCATCTTCAATTTTGCAAACAACACATAGTTTTAAGTGACTTCTAGAATATGAAATCTATTGTTCGCTATTTCGGAATCGCGGAAGTGACTGCCTTCGGAAAGAAATTTGCCACAATGTCGCTCAAGTGATTTCGAGAAGTGTTGCCACTTTCTCGGTTCAAATGAGATATCACTTAGAAGTGACTTAACAAACGCTTGTAGAAGATACCAGAAGAGCCTTTTCCAATTGGAAGTCTTAATAAAAAACTTGTTTTTACGTGTTCTGCAATATTTTGGATTTATTTTTCTTATAAGGGTTTTGAGCGCGAGTAGACACGGTCCTTGGCAAGTTAGAAATTCTGCTAAATAATTTTATTTATGTAATATAATAGCCATTTCTAAAAGAAAGATAAACAAACATATTTTTCTTAGTTAAAATCAAAATAAATTTGAAGGCATTAACTTTTATAATTATGTGGAGAATCTTTACTCTATTACACTTCAATCATGTCAGGCAATGTAAATAACTTAAAGTAAGCGTACAGCTTCACGTAATTTCGCACTCTTTGTTGAGTTGGAAATTTTAATCACTGTGTACTGCACTACACGTTGTGCCGAAGTGCGAAGACAACTACTACAAGGTGAGTTCTTGAGTTCCAAAGTAAACAGGACTTAAAAAAAAGACAACACAAATAGTTTTTTCGGCAAAATCAATTTATTTTATTTAAAATAGTCTCCTTCTGCTTTATAACAGCGTTTTGCACGGTCCAAAAGCATGTCGAACGATATGTCCGCCAGTATTCCGGTGCAAGCCTCTCACAGCTGACAAAAACTTTTGATATATTGTTCTGTGTGCTGGGCGCGTTGTAAATGAGGTGACAGTCATTAAAGCTCAGGCTTGGCCGAGAAAATAATTATTTGCTCTCACTGAGTATAGTAAATATTTATAATATTATAATACTATAAAAGCAATAATTGAATTTGCATAACGCTTTCCTTTCATCGGCAAATGCATTTTTCCAAAAAGGTAAAAGTCGCAAGGTGCCATATCAGGTGAATACGGGGAGCGGTTGATGCTTAAAATGTGATTTTTTGTCAAATATTCGGACACAAGCGTCGATCGATAAGACGGCGCATTTAATGTTGGCTCTTTGTTCGAAGCTCATTTACGCACCAATGACAAAAACATACTGACGCATAAAACGCAATAACCCCATTTCCAATAGATGAAATGTCATGAAATCTAACGCACCAGTAGACACTAGAGGGCGCTAGATCAAAAAAGTCCTATTTACTTTGGAGCTCACCTTGTAAATATAGCCGCAGAATTGAAAATCTGCTATTGTGGTTCGATAATAACGAGTGATAATCGTGATCGAAAGTTATCAAGAAAGCTAATGAGATTGCATACCAAGACTTTAAAAATATAAATTTATTAGTGACAAAAAGAGGTGAAAGTGAGAAAGTGAAATTTTGGGGATGCCAAGGGGTTTTAACCTAGTTTTATTCATTTGTTGAAATCCGAAGTTCCGCTTCAAAGTACTTCCAAAAACAAATTCCATTGGTGTATAAAATAGCTCGACATAAAAAACGTTTGTTCAACTACTTTAGGAAAAAACCCGCTAGTTTAGCGAAAAATAAAAAACAAGTAAATTTAAATGGTAATAATTTCCAAACAATTAATGCTACTGAAACGTGTCTCCGAAAAAGTAATATGTCTCTGACAGATAATTTAATTTGCTAAATACTCTTTTTATAGTGAAATAGTCTGACTATAATAGACTTAGATTGACTATTTTCTCAAAATTGAATCGAACGTTTTTTTTTTAATTTTAAATCTTTTAGCCCTTAAGATTACTTATCTTTTGATTATACAACTTTTCGTCATAAATATTACGGTTTGGAAGATATTAGGCGATAAAAAAAACAACCCACTTCTCTTTATTTTATTGGTTAGTTTAGTTTATTTCGACAAAGTAACCTACCTCGTTAATAGGTTTTTTTGTTTGATGTTATACAATTAATAAAAATTCCGAAAAACAAAGCAACATTTTGTAAACACTAGGCATGTCGAAAATATATCAAAATATCGATATCAATCAATAGATTGATCTTACAAAAATCTTATTGTGGTATTTTTTGGGCCAAAATATCAAATATCGATATTATTTGTAAATGATATTTTGACGACGCCGACAAAGGCAATGCCCGACTCAATAGCATCTAGCGAAAATTTTATTTTTTTTTCTAATATGCATAACAAAAAAACAGACAACGCCGGAGAAAAGTAGATGAATCTTTTCTTGCCGAGTACTAGTTGGCAAACAGATCCATTGAAGTTCAGGAACGCTCAAAAGTAAACTATGACAAATCTGCTAGCGGTAGCTTCAGCTAACCTTATCACTCCTTGAAGTACAGTTGTATCTGAAAGATTGCCTCTGCCATAAAATGTGTGGTTTGCGACGCCCGCAGTCGTATGACGGACCAGCATTTAACCCTGCGAGTCTTTTAATGTCCTTAAGTTCCGATTTCTTTTCCTAGATTTTAATATCATTTTATTTGTAATTTACGTAAAACGCCTTCTATAAAAAATTGAGATTTATAGTTAGAATTCAGTCGACGGCTGCGTCTGAAAATTTTAATATATTGAATGTGTAATTTGCTTGTATTTCTATTAAGTACTTAAATGAAAGCTTAGTTTCTCAAAGAAGGATTTCGAAAATTTATATTTTCTATTCTAACATATTTTCCTTTTAATTTCAAAATAAATTCGTGACTATTGCATTATTATTTTTGCGGTCATTTTAGCATTCTTGTATTGTGTTAAATTTTTTTTTTTTTTTTCTTGAATTTTTTCATATTATGTTCGTTAAGGCAACATATTAAGGGTACTATGAGTGTTGTTTTATACGACGATTTTACGACCTTACGAACTCCCGCCCGTTTCTACGCAAATTAAATACATAGTTTTTAAGCTGATGTAACCTTTTCCACAAGTTTTGTTCCTTTTGCAGGTTGAACATAATATGTAATGTGTTTACCATTTGAGAATTTTTTAAATAAAATTACTCATGTTAAATTTAAACTATTTTCAGGGACTATTATTCTAGCGCCTTTTAACACAATGTTTTGAAGGAGCATGAATTCAATCTGATAATTTGAATAAGCTCCTTCAAAATAGCTTTGACCTGCTGCCCAAAACGAATCCTCACAGCGGCAGCCGCAGCTTAACGGGAATGCCCGCCAAGGATTTGCCTAAACTTTTCGAACGCAGCATTCAAATGCAAATTTCATGCAGCTGCGAGAGCAGAGAAGCCGCACAGTTCTCGGGAAGGGAACTAATGAGTGCTCATTCAGCGGGGGGCGTGGCGGGCGAAGGAAATGCCTGGAGGCTGACCAGGCTCAGATTTAGTTTCATCTGAAGCTGGGGCTCCTTTTGCTTTGGCCCAGGCCCGTAACAGGGTCAAACTGTAAGTAGGAAATGCAAAGGGCATTCACATTTTGATTTCATTATTGCCATTTTCTGGGCTGCAAATTCAGACTGACTTCCGAGTGCAACGTCACCGCCTCAAGGATGGGTTTCACCTGCTTTTCCTCTAATAAGTGAGCGCCTGAATGCGGCTGGGTGGAGGTGGGTGTGAGGGCCCATTGTGGGTGCTCTCCTCGCTAGGTGAGCCATTGAAAGGTGGCTCAAGGAGCAAAGGTGGGTGGCTAATGCCAAAGAGCCAGCCACGCGCACCCACACACACGGGCCCAACAAAAACTCCTTTCAATTTGAGGGCGCAAAAGTTTTCGGGGATTTCGGAATCAAAGCCAAACCGAGCGGTTTGAATGGGATTTGCGCCGGCAAAGGACTATGTTAAAGGCGATTTTATTACCGACAAGGATATATTCTCATCGAGAGTGTTCTTCGGCCTCCGCAGGGATGTTGGTCATTTGCCAACATTTGTAAAGGGGCCTTCAGTCCCCTCCAGGTGGTCTTAGGCTTAAGATCGATTAGTAAGGTTATGAAATCAGGAACTTGAAATTATAAGACATTCTTTTTTTCTTAGGCTTTAATTTATGGAAGTTTAAAAAATAAAATCAATTGGAATGTATTAAAATGTTTTATAGAATGTGCTACCGCTTTCCTCGTTTTACAGGAATTCACCACCATAATTCATGGGCCCAAACTTTTCCCGAAATATTACCAACTGCTGCAAACATATTTCCCGAAATTACGCAGAAAGAAAAGGTCCTTTCCGGTGGGCCAAAAGGCAGAGAAATGGAAAAGAGGAAAGCGGAAGCATGCAGGACATGGGTAAACAAGGACCGTCCAAGGTCGCTGGCCCAAAATTATAAATTTCCGTTGAAAACGAAGTTTCAAAAGTTCTGCATCAATGGATTTATTTTTAAGCAAAAGGCTGCTGCCGAGGACCCTCACCCAAGCTCGAACCCAAAACGGAAGCCCAAAATGGTGACACCGGACATGAAATAATTTCAATTTTTGGTCATTTCCCCAGCCGAAAAAGAAAGGAGCAGTCCCAAAGCGAAATGAGTGAATTTAAATGTTTAATAAACTTTCGCCAACTACGCACACAAATGGGTGGAATCTTCGCCACAGTTTTCCACCACCGCTCTGCGCCTTTCCCCCTCACATTCCACCAAGCCGCAAACTGCGAAAATGGCCAAGAGGGAGTGGGGGGAGGGGGATTCAGGGGGCACCAGGCGTCGCCGTCATTGCTTTACACTTTTCTTCTAGCACTTTTCATTCATTTAATTTCGCCGGTCACCTTTTTTTTTGTAGCCGCTTTCCCCTTAGCAGATGGCACTTGGGTATTTAACGTTCGCTAATGCCCCCAGCCGCTGCCGGTGCCTCTGCCGCCGCCTCCTTTGCGGTGCAAATGGGGCGTGGCATCGTCCGAGCCTGGCCAAAACCAAGGCGACAGTTGGCGGCCGTTTCCTAATTACAAATCACTGGCGGTTCCCACAGCGACGCCGAGGGAAAATGCTGGGAAAGAAGAAAAAGAAATTACATTCCTTGCAGCATCGTTCCCCTGTTTTGTTGCTGCTTTCTTTTCGGACTTTCTGGGTCAACAATTATGCAAAATACTGTTATTTTAGGAGCAGACCGTCGCATTTATCTGTCCCTTTTCTGGTTGGGACTTGCGGCCTTAAACAAAGCGCTCCCCGAAAAAAGGGGCGACGGGGCTTCGGGTTGGAAAATGCGGCGCATCCGTTTTATAATTAGTTAGCTACCCCCCACAGAAAATAGGGAAAATGGTAGCTGGGGATGCTGGGGGGTAAAACAGCTTTTAAGCGCGAATTAAAGATTTAATTGCTCGAAATTTGGCTAAGTGCGTTGCGCGATTATTGGTGTTTCTCCTTGGCCTTACTCCCCATCCCCCATTCGAGTTTGAGTGATGTAATTGTTTTCGTATTTAAACTCGTAGAATTAGCCAAATGTTCAAGTAGGATTATAATTACATCAAAAGGGTCGAGCATTATGGAATATTTTCACAAATACGAAAGAAGTAAAGGGCCCCGCCAGCAGTTAGGTTTTAGATGGATTTTTGCAATCTGTAAGCCACAATTTTTGGGATTCCATTGACATTCCAGATTTCCTTAAATTAAATACTTTAGACATATTGGGCAAAATTAATTTATAGATTATTAGGCAATATTAGGCAGTAGCGACAATACCTTAAGTTTCACATATTAATTGTTTCATATCAAAATGATACGAGCTTATATCAACATAATACGAAATCAAATCAATTACAAATATTAATATGAATCCGTATCGTATAAGTATATGTTGAGGCACTTAGGGCATTTTTTTAGCCTCTTTTGTTACTCCGAATATGTCTTTTGATGGTTGAAATGCCGTACCTTTTTAGTTTTTCGTGGAATGGACACTTGTACCGGGGCACGTGGTCAGGTTGGGCAACGTTGCTCTCTAAGAGTCATAACCTAGTTCCCTGATCCAACACTAAAAAGGAGAAATATATGTCAAACAAAAACACCTCTTAACGAGGTAAGAGCATAAAAAACTACTGGTATCGTGACAAAAAATGATTATACATTCGACTTAACAAATACGCCTTCTTAAACATGCACTTGAAGTGTAATTTGGCGTCGTGTACCCAATCGCTTGATACCTCCAATCATGGTGGCCTTATCCCTGCGGCTTGAACGGTTTCTTTGGCTGTGTCTCTGTGCCCAACGATGGTTTAATAGTTTCGTATTTTTCACACGTTCCACTTCGGTCTGCCTCAGCTCGCACCGAAGGCGGTTGGCCTGCCGTCTTCGGCCTCTGGGTAAAAGTGGAAGTGACATCATTAACTTCTCCTGCCGATGGCAACCACAGACATAGACATGGACACACCCATCCCTCTCAACGCCCCTGATTTCCCGTCTACGGGAATAAGGAGTCTAAAAAGTTTGCAACTGACCCAAACATCAGTGGGCCTCATCTGCGCATCTCACAGATTGTTGCTCCGCCTCTCGACGTCCAAGTTGTTTGCTTTTTGTTCGTACTTTCCGGGCGGTGTGCAGTCTGCAGCTCCTGGGCTCAAGGAGGTTGGCCTGCCTGTTTGGTCCTTATTGATTTGTATATTGAAACTTCATTACAAGTTGAGTGCAGTTCGCTCGTAGTTTACTCCCAACTTTTTCGTTGGTCAGCTAAAGTTGTTCGGTTTATTTACTCGAGTTTTGTTCTGATTTTTAATGGGGTCATGGGTTTAGTTTATTTATAGCCATTTGTTGCATTAGCTGAGCTGCAACTTGGGCCAGAAATTAAGTGAAACTCGTTTTGGAATTTAGTTCGATTTAAGCCCAGCAGCTGGGAAAACGTGCAGGCTTCTGGTGGGGTCTGAAAACTCAGCCAAGAATGGTTGATTTTGAACTTGTGCGCCGCGCAACAACCGCCGACTGCCATTTGGACCTGACACACTTGTCGAGGGCGATGTAATGGATGGGCGTTGGGCGGGTGACACGCCCTAAGAGCGGGGCCACAATAATGATGAATGCGCACAAAAAGGCCAGCGAGCGGGTCAAGTCGTCCTCATCTCAAACCTCCGACCTCGAAGCCCCACCCGTCGGCTGCCTCAACCTGGTTTGCAGTCAAATGGTGACAATGGGCAGGCAACTAGTAAAACCGAAAGAAACAAGTTCTGGGGATTTCAACTTTCGTACAGATAAATAAATGGGTTATGTTTAGAATATATGTTTAGAATATATAAATAGTTTTTTCTTTTATTATCAGTAATAAAAGAAAAAACTATTCAACTTATTTCATTATCATTTTCTGCTTCTATTCTAATTGACTATTAGATTTATTATAATTAATTATAATAGTTGGCTTTTTGGAAGAGGAAGACATTTTAATAAAGAGTTCATATACACATTATATGTATTTACAAAGTGTAAATGGCCTAAACACTCAACCCCATTTAAATAATGTTTCTGTTTTATGAATGAACTTAGAAAATATTATTTAAGGCTTTTTCTCGAATTCTAAGAATCCCTGACAAATATGTACTTTTTGCAGGCCATTTAAAGACCACTTTATTTGAGATACTCTTCCCCATCTGGTCCTTCACAAGCCCACATTAGCAGCAGCCTATTCGCAGTCTGAGTCGCAGCCCCGGCAATTTCAATTGTTGTAATGCACTCAAGGGGTCGTCGGCGTCGCTGCATGATTACACGAGCCGCTCCTCGTTGCCACGCCCCTCCCACGACCCAGGGTCGCCGCCCACGACCAGAACACCCAACGACACACCGCACCACATCACACATGACCATGCCCGACTCCCGTGCGTTGGCATGACAGTGAGCCGCTGCTCCTGCTGCTGCTCAGTTCGCCTGGCATTTTGCTACTTATTTTTGTTTTGTCCCCAGGCGCTGCATTCCATGGGCGGCGTGGGGGAGGGGTCGGCGGAGGGGTGCGGCTTAGACGACGCCTAATCTTACATCGCTGCATATCGAGGTTAGAACTTGACAATAGTTCAACTCGACTCGGCTGCCGCTCACCCGTGTCTTTGCAGTCCTTAGACGTTTTTAGCCCGGCCCTGTTCAGGGGTTACGTATACGCAGCGTTAACTTGTCAGCTGCTGTGCAGTGTACACTCTTTGCTGGGGTGACCCGAGAGTGGGTCAAAAATTATTTCCGCTTAAAAATAATAATAATATATAACATAAATGGCATACTTTCTCCCGATTTGATGTAACCTGCAATTCACTCCAACTTTCAAGTCCAAGTAAGGGCTGCACACATTTTGGTGACCTTTAAGATCGAGTCACCCTTTGAAAACCCCTCGGTTATCCAAATCCTTATCCCTGTTGCTTGCTCAGCTCGTGACCCAAATTATTTGCACAAGCACAGCGCAAGGAAAGAAGGAGACTCCCTCGATTTCGGGGTGTCTCTGCAATTGCAAGTGTCTTCAAGTTGCACACAGATTTTCGAGGTTAATGCGTGCGAAACTTTGAAATTAGTAAATTTCCGTTCTGGCATTCGTTTGCCAAGTTTTTCGCAGCAGAACCCATGCTTGCTTGAGCAAGCCAGCCCCAGCAATCTCTGCGTCCTCGCCAATCCCATCCGCCTTGAGTGCAACTAATTTATTTGTACTTTGTGTTACACTGCGTATACGTGATGTTGTTGGCTCCTCTGCCCGCAACAACAAAGAAGGCACGAGTATCATCACAGCAGACCGAAGACGACAACAACACTTGTTTAAATTAAACTTTTTGACCCAAATTTATGTTTCGACTTGATATGCATTTTCTTGTCCTCTGGCTTCTGCTGTGGCAATATTCTAAAAAGCAAAACATACGTGACAGTATTCCGTAATTTTGCAACACAAACCCAATGAGTTACTTTTGAGTTTTGGCAAACTTGAGAACAAAAAGGCTACAAGTCGTGATGCAATGTTGCCCATGTATCTCTCAATCTAATGAGACTTCCGGCTAACTAGGGAAATTTCCCAGCGAGTAAAATAAACCCATATTAAAGCCTGATCAGCATAATTTAGTTTTGCCCATAATTCTCGACCAATTAATTGATGAAAGCCAATGGATATCAAAGACAAAATTGCCCCATTTGAGCCATCCTCATTGGGCTGACTTTCCCGCCCTGATTTCATTATGATTTCCATTAAAGAGTCTCCGGCGTATTTGAGGGAATTTCTATCTGTCGCTTAATTAACGCCCAGTGGCGTGGGGAACTACGGGGGAGGGGCGGCGTCGCAAATTGTTGAAAATAAGTTAGTCAAAGGGCCCAAGGCCATGGAAAACAAGAACAAAGAACATGTAGAAACGAAAGCATAAAAATTGGATCAAAAAGAGAGGGCAAAAAATCCTAAACGAAAATGATGCGAAAACAGGGCACGACGCGAACCAGCATTTACATATATAAGAATATATATAGGTTTGTATGTATGGCCAAGTACATATGTATAGTGGACAACTATGCACTGGGCGACGCGCCACGCCCCTCCACTCCAGCCGCCCCCTTTACGCTCTGGCGCGTGCCTGCGCCGCGTGCTAATTATGATGAAAGATTTCTGCATCTTTTAGCGTTAATCCATTTGGAAAATTAGAAATGAAAATTTAATGAAATTTCCACCAACTTCCTCTGCGTTTTCCATACGATTTTTTCCCTCTTTTCTAATTGAGAGGAGGTCAAATAAGAAGCGAAGGTTGCAGCACAGAACCGATGGATGAACTGCATAAATGTGCCCTATGAAACTGAACTAATCGTATATTCAATGATACATTTGTTTGAAATTTCCAGAAAACTATTAGTCTACTTTAAGCAGCTCAGTTTAAATTAAGCCAAAAGTACATTTAAGGTAAAAAGCAGTTATTATCAAAATGGAGTTTACAGTTTTACATAAGTTTGAAAAAAAAACAATAAATTATAAATACCTTAATATATCTAAACAGCAATAGAATATTTGGTTTAGAAATAATAAGTACCTTGAGCTTGATATTGAATATTTTTATAAATATCTCGAGGTATACATGGAAGACAGGATTACCAATTCCATCCGTAGGTCTGCGAATCGATTTTCCTTTACCAAGAAATACCGACAGCGGCCTGGTGTTACTTTTTAGTTTCATTTGTGCGTTTATTGACGCCGGAAATAATTTATAACCTCATCAGTCATTCGGTTTATGCAGTAAATTCTCGAAAAATGAACATTTATTTCTGCCAACAGTGGCAATTAACGCTTCCCCTCTGTTTACCCAACGAGCCAAGTTTTTCCAACTTCTTCTGCTTCCTTCCCACTTCATAACACGTTTTTAATTACCCATTCTCGGGAAAGGACACTTTGGGGGTGGCAATAGAAGGCGATGGTGCTCCGGGATGACAACTATACTCGCAATGCTATACTGCGCGACTTGAAAACAATTAAAAACATCGTAATTGCCGCATTAATGTTTTTCTGATCACATTTTCGCTCGGGCTCTGGGCACTTGGAAACCGGCCAAGGACAGGACAATGCAGGACTCAGCAAGGACTCGGCACGCACAGCAATACGAGCGCAATAAAATTACACAAAAATTCGAATTAAAGTCGTCCAGCTGAAGTGCCTTTACCGAAATGTATTTAACTGTCAAATATCATGCACATTTTCCCGGCGGCCGGCACCAGCCTCATTTTAAAATAGAAAAAGTTTTCGGTTCGAGGAGACGGCTGGTATTCAATTTGAACGTGTTCCCGTGGCCATAAAACATGGCCGGGGCCTGTAGTTAATGGCCTATCCAATGGCCTAGCTGGACTAGCTTTGAATCATTAAACGCACTTGCGGCATCGACGAGGAGTGGAGGCGTTTGGCGGGCTTATCCTCCAATATTCATTGACCAGCAGTCGCTGGCCTGGCCAAATGGATTCAAAGATTCCGCCGTGGAAAACGAACAAAAAGCTTAGCTTGCTTAGTTTATAGGGATTTATTCAATATTTTTAAAACTAATGGCCATTTTTCTACTCTTAACGTGCACAAAACAGCTCGAGTGCTTGTTTTCCCACTCCATTTGCCTTTTTAAAGTGCCCTCACAAAATTTAAATCTAACTATTTTGCAGAGCTTGCGATTTATCACATTTTTTAGCAGAAAACACTAGATATTAACAAACTAAAATAAATAATATTTTTAAATTCGCAAAAAAAGAAAATAAATATTATCTTTCATAATATTAATTTATTATTTTTAATTTTATTTTCGGTTTAATAAATGTACGTCTCTAATGTATTTAAAGATTTGCAATTTACCACATCTTTGAAAATTGATAAAATTATAAAGACACGTACAGTTAAACCTTCTGCACTAGCTTTCCGTTAATATATTTCTTCCTTAATGAAAATGGTTCCCTTTTCCACTCCCCCTTTGTGTGCTTATGGGGCTGCAATAAATGTAATTACCGCAACATTTTTCGTAGCTCAAACAAGAATGGAAGACCAAGCCACCCAATAAGAAACACTTGCTCAAAGGACACAAGCCGACGGCCAGAATCTCTTTAAGAGTCTCCGAGTCCTTCGATTGGCAGGACGGACCCTTGGTCTTTCCCCTCACACATGTCAGCAGGACTCCCCTTCTTACGTATTTCTCATTAAAATTAAGCAACCATTATGGAGGAAACGTGCCCATCTGACTGCCTGACCTAGTAAATAATTTATATCATGCGTACTTCGCTCGGTTCCTCATTTTATTGTATTTCCTTCTGCCGACTGCGCGTTATTTATTTAGTATTTTAACAGCTTCATTAACTGCAATTACATTGTCTTGGCCAGCTCTTTATAATTTTATTACCCCCTTCTTTTTCGGTCTCATTATCATTTTTTCGTTGCACTTTTACCCCTTGTGCTGGGCAGAAAAAATATTTAAACGCGCTAAATGGAATTGCTGTCTGATAATGCAAATGAAAATTATGGAGCGTAATTGGGGGCACTGGCGAAACTCCTTTAACCGAAAGTGGAAATGTTCTTACTTCTGATAATCCCAGGGGATTACTTATGAGATTGAGTTGAACAAGATCGAATAACATTTGTCAGGTTCGTCGCTAGCCGATTTAAATTCCGCAAATATTTTTACATCGAAGGGGGTTGAGGGTACAGACCATTTCGTTTTGTTTGATTTGGAAACCCAAGGGCAGAGCTTCAATTGGGCGCCTACATCAAAAGTGACGTGTCTGCACTGAATGCCATTTCGGTCGAATTTTTATAAATCATTTGGCGTTTCCATGGCCTCTTTTTTATGGGCAGGGCGAGCTCAGAGCTCGGCAAGCACAAGCCACAAAACACATTCATCAAATCCGCAGAGTCATTCATCATTGGCAATATATTTGACATTGTCAGTGATGGATAAATACTACGCACAACCACTGCCAAAACGCCATGGGATGTGGATGGGATGGGATAAGGTGGGATACCATGGGATAGGACTGGCAAAGGCAGAAAGGCCGGTCAGGATAAGGAACACCGGAAGCACATGCTCGTCTGCATGTTGAGCCTCGAAATTTGCACGTTTTGATGCATGAAAATTGCCCTTAACTGAATTCGTTTTGGCCAGCTAAACAGCAGGTGTTTCGGCTGCAATCCAATTCGGCTTCTAGGACTGCTCTCTCAGACTGCCATCACAAATATTTATTTCATACATGGCAAGTTGATTTATTGGTAGGACCCCACGGGGAACATATAAGGCAAGAAAGATGTTTTAGAACTTTAAGAACTTGAAGTATAAAAAGAGATTTGCGAACTACACAATTTATTATGCTTTTACTAAGGTTTATAATTGGTATTCCATATATAAATCGAAAAAGCTTTTATTTCTAAAGTATTTTGAAAATATTATCCTCTTCAAAACTACCCATCTAATTTATACTAAGTTTCCTTTTTTCTCTTATTTAAGATAATTATTTTAAAACATCTTACAAAGACACAGTTCATGGTAATGAGAAAGTAAAAAGCCTCTGAAATATCTTAAAGCCCGAAAAGCGAAAGTTGTAAGAAAATCAAAGTTAGTTGGCGTGCTTTTTTCGGCTCTTTGAAAAGTTTCCCATCTTCTTGTAAGGATGTGCAGCGAGGATGTTGAAAATACATTCGAATCGCAGGCCTGGAACTCATCGCCCTCCAAAAATGTCCCCCAATTCCGACCCGGTCCTATTTTCCCCCGCCGCCTCATCCTCCCCAGCAGCCCTGAGAAATCATCGCTGCTCAACTTTTCTTTCACTCGCTTTTTGTCCGCTTTGCGTTTTCCGACGCGCTGCCACATTAATTTTACTTCTTATAAATCTCGCTGGATGTTCCAACGACCCATCTAGATGGCATGGCCTTAAAGTTGCGGGCTTAAAGTCGCGACTGTTGTGGCCATAACTTATTGCCTTATCGCGTGAACTGAAGGCAGCAGAATCTTGTTTGCCAGATTTTCAATTAGCGTCAATACTTTAATCGCTTTCGATTAATTTTAGTTTGATGTATGGTATTTTTCAGCGCTTTGCAGAAATATGTAGCCATTTTTCACCATTAGCTGACAAATATTTGCAGAATTGTAATTCAAGCTAAACACTGCTGCGGGCCTTACCACATCTCGATGCCCTGCATCCGCAGATGGCGAGGCGATTGCAGGGTATTCTACACATTCGGGGCTCGACTCTAACCACGTTTTGCACCTGGCTGACCGTAAACTGCAAAGAGAAAATATTTTGCTTGCATGTTTACACTGGCATGTGTACATAAATTCATATTGTCTAGTTGGCAAAAAATGTAGCATGCTTTTAAGGGTCGTTTAATTTTTGTTTGTTCCGATACCGAGCTGTTTTTGTGTGCTATCATCGCATGAATTCCGTTTAGGCGCTCCATTGTGTAGCAACAGGGCTGGAAAATCGAAAAATGTTGTAGCAGTCTTTTGCTATATGAGAAATAAATTTAAATGTAAAAGTTATTTTTAATTTAGAAAGTTAAAACTTATTTCTGGTTGTCGTGGGAAAATTCTTTAAAGGTAAGTTAATAAAGGAAGTGTAACCAACAGTCGGCCATGAGGATTCAGCCCCAAAATGTTCTTGCAAATATTTAATTTGCTCATTTCAAAACAAACAAAGAAATCTAATTTAAATGCATTCTCATGTAATGGTTTTGCTTTTTTCTCTCGTTGATCGAACTAATTTAACGTCAACAGAAAAAACCGATCAAAGCTATAAATAAAATAGGTTCAAAGGCTGAAAATACTATTTTTGGTTTCTAGGGATTTTTTGACCAGGTTACGAACAATCCATAGAAACGTATATTGAAATGTACACAATTGTCATGTTAATTGTCAAGGAGAGGGGGAAACTATTAACAGCGGGCAATAAAAACAATATAAAGCCGTTCGACAGTGGAAAAATATTGAGCAATAAAAGACGCACAAAGTCTAATGAAAACAAACAAAACTATAAATAAATTCGCCAGCATAAAACTCTCGATTGGCAGAGCATTTAATAGACACATAAACACTTAACTTTTATTTATAAGAGCGAATACCACTTCCTCCCAACTTAATCATGTTAAAAGCCAGACAGTGTAAGTTAGTGACAGTGAAGCTCCCCCTTCAACTTGGGATGGAACTCACAAAATGCATTAGAAACTGTCCTGAAAACCGGGGCGTTTTCCATCCCAGGCTGACAAGTTAAAGTCACTCAGCTCAGCCGGAAAAACTTGCAGAGCATTTCCAAAAATCAACTGATGCCACCATCTGCTTTTCGTTCCACTTCAGTATTGCATTTCCTTTTGTTATTCTTTTCGATTGACTTGTGGTTGGTGAATTGTATGGTTACAGATACAAATTGTTCTGGATTTACACATATAGATGCATATTTGGGTCAGTCGGCCAAGGAGTGGCGATTGTTTGGCATGTCGAGCTGACAAAAATGATTCCTGCTGGGTGGCAGTGCGCTTGATTTTATGTGGTGAAACGAAAAATAAATGCGAGAAGTAAATTTATCCGGGTGTCAGTTTAATAATTGGAAGCATGAAACTCGAGTTCTCACATACAGCTTTTACTTTTTATTTGAGCAATTAAATATAAGAGATATGCGATTCCAAGTGTGCTAAGTTCAAATTTAAAAGGCAGAAACAAAATTTATTGACTTTGGTTAGTAAAACTCTTTCTCTAATGTTATGTGGCTCAAAACTGTCTAATCACCAATGCACACTGAATCAATTTACCGATAACATGTCTTAATACCTTAGTTTCCCTTTACATTCCTTAACTATCAAATGATGTTTAAGAGATGGCTTTTCAATTTGGGCTACGCTGGCTTTTCCCAAACTAAATAGACCAAGAGGAAAAGCTATAAATATTGCTATGCGATTTGTGGAGAGGCTTCTTAATGCGAGCCGACCCAAATCAAATGACTGCTACTGCCTCCCCCGAAACATATCAACTCAGGCTACCTCAACTATTAGGCTTAAACGGTTGTTTGTGGTCTCGGCGACCGTAATTATAAGTTAAGCCGCTATTAATTATGGCGCCCAGTCAGGGGAGGGGATTCCCTTTCAGGCTGGGCGCATATGCACAAGCCAAGATACACACAGTCACACCCACCCACCCATAATCACCCGGGCTGCTGGCATCGGCTAATCGCTTCGACAGGCAAAAGTCGCATTTTGGGGGCGCAACCCAAACGAACCCGCAATTAATTTGCGAATTCAGTATCAAATTTGCATGGTTGTGTGGGTCGGACACCTCGTTCGTGTGCCCAGTGTGTGTAGGTGCGGGTGTGGAGGAACTCTCGCGGTAATTAGCAATAAATTTGGGTTTTGAAAAGGAATTGATTGAGCCACCAAACTCTGTTCTCGCGTCTCACGCATTATGATAAATTGCTGTTGATGCAGAAGAGATTTTTGCTGTGACTCAAAAAGATATCAGGGGAAGAGGCATACACATCTATCTATTAAGCACTTTAATCTACTCAAACTGTTCTATAATGTAGAACTCATGTTTTTTTATATCTGTTTAGACATTTGGTTCTGCGCTTCCTTTAAGGATATTATTAACCTTGTCACACAGTTTATTTTTAAGTCTCTTTTCTCGGAACATTATTGACTATCTATTATTTTTGGTGCCACCTCTGGGCATCTGTCCTTGCCAGACGGCTCCAGAACCCGTCTGCTCCTTGATTACCGCCCCGTCAGCTGTTGGGCGAAGCAATTCCGAAAGTAATCAAGCATACGGGCCCAAACTCTGGGCGAGTGGGGAACCGGAAAAGAGAGGGGAGGAAGGGAAAGTCGCGCACAAATCAATTTGAAATGAAACGTACACTTCGTGTACTTTGTCGCTACTTGTAGTCGGCCCAGCCCCGCAAATGCCCTTCTCCAGATAGCCGGGAATCCGCGGATCGGCAACAATGTATCCGCGTAGCTCTACATAAATTTACCGTGGAAATCTGCATAAAATCAGCGCTAACAAGCAGCCGCCTCCGCAGCAAACCAGCCGACATCTTTTCCAGCTACACAAGACTTTCCGTCTGACTGGGCCGGAGAATCGAATCCGTTGGGTGAACGGGAACGGGAATGCGGCGCACAACGTCTCAATATTGCAATCTTGTCAAGGCCGTGAAATTGACTGAATGAAACTTACAAAACTGTCGAGCGAGCCGAGGACTTGACAGAGTGCCAAGACAGCCAGAGGAATTAACCATGTGTAGAGCAGTGATGTGTGCACTGAAAGAAATGCATAGTACATTTATTGAACATTTAAAAATAAATTCGCAGAAGGGTAGCTAAATTCACTAAGGTTAGAAAATTCTATTTGTCTATGTCTAAAAGTATGCAATTAATAAATAATATTAGGTCTCCGACATTTTATTATTGCATACTTTTCGACAGCCACAAACACTTAAGTTAAAACCTCTTGTATCAATATTATTATTTCAAAGAGGAAAACAAAAACTGTTATCATTATTAAATATTTTATTTGGCCTTAAAAACTTTTAAAGATTTGCCATACAAAATCAAATGGGAAGTATTAGGGCTTGTACCTGTGTACAGAGCAATAAAATCCCCTTGCCATGACCAACGTTTGTGCAATTTTCAAGCGTAAAACCATTGCAACCGTAAGCAAATGGAAAGCGATATAAATTACGGTTTCATGGGCGGAACGCAACTGAATTGGGCCTTGGAATTGGGTGAGAACGGTTTTGTTTGCCCTGCGTCTGATGCCTCTGACAGCAATCACTAATTGCCAATGTGGTGGGCAGGGAGGTGGTTTCCGGGGGCCGGGGCTAGTGACAACTTGTTTACAGACCATTGGATACGGGGAGGATACTGCCATTCGAAACTGGCCATCCGAGGCTCTTAGCACTGCGGCTTGTTGACATGGAAACTGACTTAAGGTTAGCTGCTGCTGCCGTAATCCGAATGTAACACAAACTCCGCTGGCAAGTTTACGACAATTTGCAAAGTCATAAACTTGGCCCAGAGAACACTAGACCAGGAGCAGGAGTCCATGGATACCAACTGGAAATGGAATAGGACTGGCCCGAGGTTCTGCGGCTGCAGGGCAAACACACATACGGCTACTGGCAGCTGGTCCTCCAGGAGGATGTGGACTTTATGCTTATGCAAATTACCATTTCTTCCGGAGAGTGCGAAATATGATCCCCACACATAAACCTTAAAACGCAGCACTCACAAGTAATTCCGATGGAAATAAATAGTTGAGCGGGCTAATAAAACAAAGGCGGGAATACATCAGAATTCCATTTGCCCAGCGAGACATGCAGAGTGAGTTGCTCCGAGGAACTGGCGAAATATGCATAATCCCTGTGTGCATGCCAAGATTTCCGCCCCCGGATCGGGCCTTCGAGTGTGGGTGCTCCAAAAACAAGTTTGTCATTACCAGGACAGCCCGAGTCGGAGATGAAGTCCTCCGTGTTTGCCCAGCCACTTCTCTACTTTATTCAGCTTGTTTTTTATTTCGTTAAGCCAAGGCTACATTTGCATTTGACAATTGCGCCGTGTTGTAAAATTCGCAATGAAAAAGCGCACAGGCCGAAAAAGTATAGTACAATGGGACCAAGGAGCCATGATATTTAATTTTTTTAATTTAGTATTGGGTTTCATGGAAATTTAGAATATGAATTTAATGTTTAAAGTTTAGATTGTCCTAACGTTTCTTCATATGCTTTACAAATTTATAAGTGATATTTGGCTTAACTTTATTTATTTTTAATTTAGTTGAGACGATAGTAAAGTTTACAAAACTAACACTAACTTAAGGGTGTATTTATAGATTATGTACCTAAGTAGATCAATCTATATTTTTTTTACATATTCCAAAGAAAGAAAACTGTTTGAAAAATAATGCAAATTATAATAATTATTTTAATGTATATAAATTAAACGTCTTTTCGACATTTTTCATAGTTTTACCTCCACTTTAAATAGGTATTTTAAATACGCAATACCGAATTAAGGAAACCCTTATGATGGTTTCAAATTCTAACAAGCCCATCCATGGTATAAAGGCGAAACCTGACATACTTCCACAGATAGGAAGTGGGGACTGGATTGTGGGTGTGGATAGGAGGAGGAGGGGACTAAGCGGAAACTGGAATCGAGACACCGACTGGCAGATGCTAATCCAGTTGCGCTTTTGTGTCATTCGCATTGTCACATTTGCTGGGCCCTCGTTGATAATGGCCCCGGGCTTTATTGTTCCTCCGCAGCCAGACGACGGCCCCTTCCCCGGGGAACCCCCTCAGTACCCACAGTGCCCCGGCATGTCCCCCTGCGCCCACGCCCCTGTCACATTACACACGCCACTTGGCAGAACTCATCTCATTAAGCTCTGCATGTGCACATGCTGAAGTTGTTCTTCAATTTGCGTTTGCTTTCAATCTACAAGCAAACTGACAAGGCCGCACAAGGCATTTTTAAAATTCCGTTTTATAGCCTTCAGCTTCGTTCTTAATTTTCGGAATTCAATGTTTTCCATGTCCTAGTCCGCTATTTTCATCAACTAATGCGGCTTAAAGAGAGCCAAAATTGGGGCCCTGCAGCAAGTAAATCCTTGTTCCAAAGACATTTCCTTCTTAAGAGCTCTGTGCTTAAAGCACACAGTTCTTGCAACACTTGCAATACAGGAAAAAACCAGTCCCCTTAAGGGGAAAATAACACATAAAAGTTATGTCAAAGTACCATTTTCCCTGGAAATTGATGAAGCCAAGAGGTAATTTATTTACCTTGTACATATCAATCGCAACGAATGCGAAAATCTCCAGCGTGCAATTTCCATTATGCGAAAAGGAGAGCGGCCAATGAAACAATCTTCGGGACATAAAAAACTATCTGACCATATATCTGGGGTTATATGCGAGCACACACATGACATCAGCAATTACGCGGGATCCAGGCCTTTTTACGATATCTTACTTATTTGCTGAAGCGGGTCATCGCTGCGGCTACTCAATCAATATTGGCTTTCCCCCGCACACAGCCTCGCATTACGTATACGCATAGTATACGTCTATACATTATGTGCCTTCTGTTTGCTGGTCAAACATCAGACCCCTTCGAACGTCGGAACACCGGAGCTTCGGAACCCAACCAGGCAAGAACCACATCGAATAGAAGTGAAATGAACAAATATTCCGACTCGGGCAAATAAATTAAATTAAAATGTATACAAACATAAATTATTTAGAGATAATGTACTGAGGTCAGTCGACCGGCTAACAATAACCAGCAGCCAGCAAGGAGCAAACGCAGCCACCACAATAAATGCAATAAAACCAAATTCAATTGGCGGCCCTAACAAAGTAGAAGAAGACAAAGTGGGAGTAGAAGTGGGCTGGAAGGCGCGGCAGGGGCGGTGGGTGGAGGACAAGGCCAGCAAACAAAGACAAATAAGCGAGCGGCGGACTGGGTCCCAAAAGTGAGTTCCAAATAAATCACCGGGAATGAGAGCCAAAGTTGGCTAGTAGCCTGTTGGAAGTTGGCCTGTTTCGCCATTTGTTTTTCAGCCGTTGTACATTTCACTTTGTGTGTTTTCTGGTTTAGTGACTTTGACCTGGCAGCAGAAATCATTTATTGAATTGTCTTCCCGAGCAAAATGGTTATTAACTAGCAGTACTTCTCTGGGCAGCTGCAGACTTCCTATTCGCTTTAAGCCTTTGGGATGCGCCAGAAAAAAGAATCATCCCCCCTGTAAATTATTTGTATTTACTTATCGTTTTGCTTTTGCACATTTGATTTTGTGTATTTTCCGATTATGTGACTCTGCTGAACAAACCTGTGAAGTATTTAATTGAATTGTTCACCCAGTTGATTTCCCCTTTCCAGCTCCACAATTTAAGGCTTCATGCGAATAAATTCATTTTTCGGAAATATTTCTGGGATGCAACTGCTTGAAAATTTTACATTTATTTTCTCTATTCCCCAGCAAAAGTGAGGTAAGTAGCTGGCATAAGCTGCTTTTTGCGATTGTTGCAGCAGAAACTTATTTAAATGCAAAACACCGAGAAACAGAGCAGTGCCATCGAGTGGGAGTCTTTTTCATATCCTTTCTTTCGCAACTAAATCTCGAAATTTTTGCATTACATTTGCCTGTATTCAATTTGAATGTCAAAGTGTGTGCTCAGACAGATTTTCCCTGCGAATTCTTCTTGTAAGTCCAGGCTTTCTGGGCGCCCTGAAAGTTTTACCTTTAAAAATACAAGCCAAAACTCGGATTGAATGTGTATGTGTATTGAATTTGCTAATATTATTTTAAGTAATGGAAAGTACTCTGTGTACCAAATAACTTAAGTAATAGTTCCTATCATTTTTGCACCTGGGCAGGAGAGATGAAGAAAACTCTTACTGGGATTATGAACTGAGCATGTGAAGTAGTTCTTCGTTTGTTTTGCTTTTACCGTCATCTGTAACTACAACATCAAAATGTTTAATTATTTTTCAAAAAATTTCTAGTTTTCTTGACAACTACATGCTATTTCTTTGGTAGTCTCCCATCACATGAGCAGACTTTCCAATAATTCCTCGTGATCGTCCATCATGGACGTTTCTGCATCGGTAAGGACTTATTTATTTATTGGGCCTGACGTATTCTATGCGACAACTCCACGCGGTGAGCTTTTACCGTTGTGACTCCGCTTTTCTTGTGGTCCTGGCAGTCGTCCTGGAGGACGTGGAGTGGGCAGTTGAAGTTAAGACGAAGTGCCCGCCGAGTTCATAAAATATTCAGCTGCACTTTAGCCAACAAACTGCCGCTAAGAAGTTGCCTGCAATAATGTTATTTTCCCGGCCGGAGTCTGGAGTCCGGGGTCCAAAGTGCGGGGTCCGAGCCGTGCTCCGGGCGGAAGTTGCGGTGGGTGGTCCACGGAAGTGGTGCCAAAGGGCAGATTAAAACGGTGTTAAGTTGCGGCTGACGGAGATTTCACTTGCGGCAGTCAGGTGCTTAAGATTACGCAAAGCGAATAAATAAGCGCAGCCCGCAGGGTATAAACGGCTGTCTGCCGGCTGGTCCTTATCCTGTTCCCTCGGGACTCGCTACGCATTCCAACTCCTTTGGCCGAGTTGAGTTATGTGTCCTTGTGCAATGAGGTAAATGCCTGGCAAGGCCCCTGGCATCTGGCCCGCTCCACTTGGCACTAATTGCGCTGAAACTGCGAAGCGATTCTGCCATTGCGCCTTTGTTCAAGCATTTAAATGAAAACTCCAAACATGTGACACCCCATTCATGTATGCAGTTCCGAACGCCAAGTGCCCAGGGAACGTCGGAGGCTGAATGGGGCCTATACAAGTGCCTACACACTGGAAGAACTAGGTAGATCCAATCCAACTGTGGGTGATCGTTAATTTACAAGACACCTCTCTAGGTTTGTCAAAAATTAATATGGCATTCAATTAAATTGCTAACTGTTAATTAAGCATTCAATTAAATTGCTAACTGTTAATAAAGCATTCAATTAAATTGCTAATTGCTAAGTTGAAAAAGCTAATGTACAAAAACAAAAAATAAACCCATCAAACAGTAACTGTGGCACACTTAAGTCATTTCGCTGGTTTAACCCCGTAATAAAAACCTCGGTTTGCTTATAGCTTTACCTGCACCTTTAAATATGTATTATATAGTTAATTAAAATTAAGTATTTTCTTATATTTTGACTAATTTTAGCTGTAAACTAGAATAAAATAAAATCATAAGAACTTTTCTTTCAGTAATTAATAATTATTATTTAAAATTACTAATCTAATTCAATTTTGTGGTTTATTTCCTAATGCTAAATGTACAAATACAAATTAAATATTGCGTTAGAGACATCCTATCGTCTCTATCCCATTGTTTTTAAAACATGTATAACATAATTATTTATTAAATTTGAGATTGTTCTACCTGTGAAGTAAATCAAAAAGTATGCAATTATTGTAACATATGTAACAAATTATGATTTTTACTAATAATGAAACAATTTTATTCAATAATTGAAATATGAATCCTTAGCATTCAATATAACAAGTATGCTTCATATAACAAGCTTGCTTTAAAAATATAGTGGAATACTAGTTAAAAGTAAATAAACATATTGGCACTCTCTTAGGCATGATGCTGTCCATTTAGGAAATATGTATTGATATATTTTCAATGCTACTGCCTACTCCCGCTAACATTCCTAAAGTAATTTATTAAAAATTTCGCTTATAATTTTCCAATAATTGCTGCTCTTCTCCTCGGGCTGAGGTAATCTTGTGTACTTACCCAGTACCTATTTCAAGTGTACACATAGACATTTATATTTCTGTGTAGGAAGAACAAGGGCGTAGGTGTCGCCTAAGCCACGTCACTGGCAGGATAATGTTTGATGCCGAAGGACACGAGAGCCTGAATGCTAAAACGTCGTTGGCATTCGGTTGTGTAAACATTTTAATTTCTGCTGCTGCTAACAAATGTGCAGCCCAGGCCAGGGAACCGGTCCAAAGAACCGCAGGACCAAAGGCAAAGCAGCCACCGAGCAGCACCTTGCATTCCCTTCCCAGAGCGCCGCACTCCATATTCCGAATCCGCCATGTGGACCATGGTCGACCGAAATGCCTTTGTCCCCTCGCTACCCCTCCCCCTCCTCACCCCCTCGGTGGGACATGGCCAAGACAAGTGCTGATGCTGATGTTGGCCCTACAATGCTGTGAATTTGCAGCTTCAATTTCGGTGAGAAAGCGGATGTCAGGGATGTGATAAATTGCGGGGCTGGATGGCGACGAAAAAGCAGAGCTCGCAGGGGAATAATCAGGTGCAATCTGATTTGATTTGCTGGTTCCAGCCGGGTCCCTTGCTCACGTCACGACTCACGCTGCCATCGCCAGGATGGGACTGCGGGGTCCTTGGGCAGTGCATGAAATCTGAGGCTTTTGTACATTTTTGCTGCAGTCTCAAAATGCCGTTTATGCTGCATGCCTGGACCCACTCGCTCACACTCGCTCGCACTCGCTTGCAGGCGGTGGAATATGTTTTTGTTCATTTTATGGCCTTTTCTGCTGCCATAAACACCAACACCTCCTCGCAGCCCTGCCCCGCCGACCATTTCGTGCATGGCTAAAGTGCAAAAAAGGGAAGACATCTAAAACCGCATTTGGTTTCAACAAACGCACATCCACAGCCAGGGAATCTAATGTTTAGATGTGTTTGCATATAATATTTATGAAATAGAGGAGGGGCGATGGCTCTAAGCTTTTTGCAAAAATATCAGATATGCATTTCAAGGATACAATTACAAAAGCGAGCCCCACAAAGCCCCACAGCCAGCAGGACCAAAACAGAAGCACAGCCAGCACCAGCACCAGAACCAGAAATTTTTGCAGTTGCTCATCCTCATTGTACAATTAATGTTGAAATTTGAAATTTACCAACAGAAGGAGGAACAGGAGAGGCGGCAGTATTTGCCTTCGCATTCGCCGCCGCCTTCATTTAGCTGACAGTTTATTATTTTTAATGAGGCGTATTATAATCAAAATGCCACAGCGGCACAAATATATATTTCAAAACTGAGAGGGAAACCGTTTGCTAGTTGCCGCTGATTTTGACAGCGAAATTAAAAACAATGACAACAGCCATTAAAATATTTATGTTAAGCTGAAGCGAAATTGCGCGAAATAGAGGCTGTGCCGCTACTCTAAATAAAGCCTGAAGGTCGCAGCCGTGCAAAGGCGGGATCTTCACGAAGGGGAAAAAAGTGTTCCAGATAGGAAGGGACTGTAATTTATGCGGAAGAAATACGCTGCCCTACCTTCTCACAGGTAGCAGAACAATAATATTCACCCAGTAAAGTTTCGCTCCATAAATTAAATCTCAATGTGGCGTTAGGTAAGTGCAATGACATTCATAATAATTTAGCAGGCAACAAAGAAAAAACAAATAAGGATCAAGACAGCACAAACCGAAGTCTGGTATACTCTTCTAAGAAAGTTCAAGAAAAATTCTATTGTATTCCCACCTAAGTATTTTCGAATCCTTAATAATTATTAGTTAAGTTTTATAAAGTCGAGTAAAAGCAATACAAAATCATTAATTGTTTATGTTTAGATATGCCAATAACTTAAACTCTCTGCACAACTCGTGAGAAATCTTTAATATCACACCGGAAAAAAAACCCAAACATATTCGTGAATCATAATAAATTCTTTTTGAAACGAGCCTTGAACTTTTTCCTGCTCGACTTGGGCGCAGACCACTTCGTGTCGAGGAACTGGAGAAGCCCGTAAACATGGACCCGCATTCAGGCCATTTGATCTTGAGCAAACAATTCGAGCGGGTCAACACGGAGTACACGACGATTCCGGGCGACCTGCGACCCCAAGGCAATCCAGCCGAGAACAGTGTGCGACTATTATCCTTTGACCAGTGGCCCCAACCATAAATTGGCCACATACCCAAGACCTGACCAAGGGTTGACAGCGGGCTTACTACGCCTGACCGCCGATATGAATGTTGGCCAGAAGGACTCCTCCGGCCACTGGACGCTGGACACTGGCCACTGACCACTGCCCCGTGTGTGTGTGTAGTCCAATCAATTTATCACTCAAGCCGAGGCGAGGAAGCAGCTTCGACATGCACAAACACCAAAAAGGAAAAATAATAATTTGGCCTCCATTAGAACATTTATAAACAAAGGATATTAGGGGAGGCTAGGTGGGTGGTGCTTAGGGAGGGGCAGACAAGGTATTAGGGCTCACGTTATGGGGCTCATTGAATGTGTCGCCAAAGATTTAATGGAGCACGAGAATGATGGCAGCCAAGGTGAAATGGCTCGGACCACGTCCGCTGACCAAACACAATAAATCATAAAGGAGTCTGCCACTGGGTTTATTGATATTGCATGTCCTTGTTGTGTGTATTATGGTTAACAGCGCGGGTAAAATGATTAGATTTTGGTTGGAGTAATAATTCATTAGTGAAAAATTACCATGATGTACTTGGAAAAGTATCTGTCGAAGAGCCGTTATTAATTCAAATTTAACTTAATTTAATTTTAAAATTGGTTTATGCACATAATCGAAACAAAAAACATTTTTTCTTAGGATAGCCATTGTCTTTTTTCAATAATTCTGATCTGGCTTTTACTTCAGATGTATCTATTCACAGCGGCAGCACTTTTCCTATACTAATCAAATTTATGTCCAATCACATGTGTGCTGCAGAGTGTGTATATACAAGAAATGATGATCATCGCTTGGATGGGAAAAGTTTTCCGCTCGCCTTATTGACTTTCAGCTGTGGCCTTATCAATACATTTTCTCCTCCGCAAAAGTTTTACAATTTATTTGCTCCGGGCAACCGGACAGCCTGTCCTGCTGGCAACTAAATTATGTTAATTTTGTTTTTATACGTCCCGCCTGTACGGACCATAACTCATAACTAACAGCCAGACGAAAGTTATTTCGCCTCAGCCAGATTAAGCATACGCAGCGTGGAAAGTGGACGTTGGCCGTTGGACAGGAAACGTGCGCGTTTCACATACCGAGTCGCATCATTTGCAGCATTTAGTCAAATGAAAAACGAGTGCAACAAATCACCAGAAGGAAGCAGGCGCACTTTCTGGCGACCAGTTAGCAGCTGACAAATTGCCCCTCGGCTTACGGAAAAAGTTGAAAGCATTGTTTATTTGGTTTTCATGTCGCGCATGTTAAATGCAAATTATTCAGAGGCAGTCTAAACCTGCTCCACCGCCTCCAAAGCCGTATAAATGCACTTAAATTTATTTTTCCTATTTATATTAGAATCAACTTTTCATACCCTTAATTTTACTACGTAACAACAAACTCCTCGTTTTGGTGCATTTACCCGCAAAAAGATTTGAGGGACCCAAAAGGGTTTTGAGGCATTAACAAAGATGAATAATTGTACTGCCGATAATGAAAAGATATAGTCAAATTACTTATAAAAATTGTAATAATATCAAATATTAAATAATCGAAGTTAAAAAAACTGTTTAAAGTAAACATTTTCCAAGAACCATGTTATGGTTCCCAAAAAAGTTCCATATTCCTCTTTTTTAGAGTGTTTGCCAACGGCTTAGCACACGAATTCTGCGCATTGACCCACGACTTCCATGAAGTCCCCACGTTGTATGTAATTCCTGACATTTTCTGTATGTGCGTTGCTTCGTTTTTATTTTGCAAATACGCTTCACGCGATTATGCAAATTCAGTGAACAACAAAGGGCTCGAGCGGGACGAGGAACCTGGCTTGTTAGGCATTCGAAAGGTCACTTAACTTAACTTAACGCTTGACGTGAACCGCGACTCGTATGAATAAATTTGCAGTTTGAGTCCTGAATTTCGAATCTCGAGTGGGAAAGAGGTGACTGGGCGCTGCTCAATCATCGCCTTTAGGGCTTAATTTAATAGAATCCCGCATAACAATGAAAATAATAATAAAGTGTCATTTGGCTAGCGCCCAAGCCTCTGGCGGGTTATATATGGCAGCTGGGAAAGTGTGCATTATGTGCATTTGATATATTTCTTAATAAAAATATCACGCAAGTCCGACGCTGTCACCCGTGCCTCCGCACACGTCCAGGAATCCCGGAATCCAGCTGCAGACATGCTGCTGGGTTGGGAGAGCTCATGTGTCGCTTTGGAAAATGAAAAATGATCAAAGTGAGTGTTTGGCTCAAAGCGGAAAAAGTGCTGCACCAGCAGATGCTGCCCTGCCCTGCTGCCCATGTGGGAAGGGACGTCGTGCATCGCCGGGGACATCATCAGATGCTAGTTGCAATTTTTAGCAGCTCCCCAGAGCCAGGACATCTGTGGATGCCCACTGGATGGGACGTCCACTCAGTTAATGCGGGCAAACAAAGCAGCGCCAGCTGGATCCTGCGACATCAGTTGGGGGCGTGTCACATCTGCCGCCGCAGAGTAATCACCCATTGCACTTTGAAAAATTTCGCTGATTTGCTTACAAATTAAAAAGGACTTTCTGGTTGAGTTTTGGACTAACTTTAAGGCGTAGATTGTAGATCGTGTGTTTCCTTTACTTTAAACTTGGAAATACGTTTAGGGAACTTTATTAATACTTATAAGATCATCCATTTTTTAAATATTTAATTTTTTATAAGACTCAACGCCTTTCTAATATTGATCAACAGTTAAAGAACATAGTGGAGGAAGAAAAATGGAGGAGGATAGTTTTAAACTTGTACCTCTCTTTCAGTGTAGAGTAAATGCAGTTGCGAAAGAAAGACATGCTTGGCCAGCAAGTAATTAGTTACCATGCATTGATTTTTATCCTGCTGCTGCTAAATTTCGCTTGACAAATTGTTAATACGTCAAAGCTGGGCGGCTAAAACAATGAAACGCTTTCATATAAATGGTGTGAGTGGGTCTGGGGTTCTGGCAGAAAGGCGACAGAATTTGTGGTAATAAAAGCAGTAGACATTCCCTCCACGGCATCAGCAACAAACAAGCGTCATAAAAACTCATATATGTGTCTGCATATGAACAGCATACCGTACCCGGTATTGTCTGAAAACTCGGAATGATTGAGAAATATGTGCAGACACGGCTCATTGAAGGCGCCAAGCCACGCCACATCACAGCAGAACTAAACAAGAGCCATAAAATAAGTATACGCGTATGTTGAGCGCATAAATCAAAAGAGCAAAGGTGGAATACCTGTCAGTCTGAGTCGTTGGGTCCCGGGAGCTTACCCTTTTTTATGGTTCGTCGAGAAAGTAGTTTCCTCATTAACGTCAAGGCAATCACAAAATTAATAAAGGAATCAACCGGCGGAAATATGGCATCATTACAAGATATTGTTTTTATTTTTGGGTCGGCGTTTTGATGAGGCTTGTGATAAAGACAGGTGTATGTATATGGCCCACGGCTAAAGATTTTCATAAGAAATTAATGAGGTGAATCACCAATTGATTTTGATAATTATAATTTTTAAGTGTGAGTCCTAGGATAATGTGTTTCACCACAATGATTAAAGAAGTAAAAAAGTAGAAATTTATATTTGCATACTAAAGAAGGCAAAATTCTAAAATAACTAACTTAAGGTGGAAAATATACATAGGATTTAATTTTATTTAAATAAACATTAAGCATGTTCCACAATTGAAAAATGTAAAATCAAAACAGAAGCTTAATGCATTTTATTAATTTTAATTGTTCAATTATATTTTTATATATTTTAATTTTATTAGAACCGAACGGTAATACAGGAACAAATAGAGTTGGCCCAAAAAAGATTATTTACAAGTGGCAAATATAAATGTTTTAACTTAAACTCATTTGTAATAGTATAAATGTAAGAGATAACAACAAAGAGAAAAATAATTATACCTCATTGCATTCAAAATTCTGCGATAATGGCAAAGTGTAACGAACAAATTATTATCAGCTTATCCGATTTCTCACATTGTTTCTGCATTGTCGCCTATAGTATCAAGGCCTCGGTGGCGCAGTTGGCAGCGCGTAAGTCTCATAATCTTAAGGTCGTGAGTTCGAGCCTCACCCGGGGCATGTAATCTTTTTTGTTCTAAAAGTGGTTGTTTTTTTTTTTAATTTTATGAGTGACAATTACGGTCTGATGACTTCATGGGTTCCATATGGATTTCCATTGGCAAATAAACCGACCCATAATGATTACAAATTGATTTCTCATGTCTTTCGGAGATACAAAAAGGGATTGGACTGCATCTGGCAGCAGTTAATGGCCAAGACAAACACATTGCAATGAAATAAAACTCGCGGCAATCTGGCAGAACTTGGCAGCCAATCAATTAAGCCAAGATGCCATAAGCTCTGTTATTTCTAAAACGAATTCGAGTGGCGCGCAATTGATTGGCAGCTGGCCAGTGCTGAAGTCCAGTGTCCTCCAAGCATGGGATGCATGGGGAGGAACACAATAAACTGTGCTCTGGCCCACGGCTGGGTTATATTTTCTGGCGCACTGCGGTGGCCTCTGACCTGGGTTTTTTCTTTTTCCACGCCCCCGTCACCTTCGCGCCTTGCACTGCAGCCGCAATTTGCACTGGAACATGGAGAAAATTTAATTTGTTTCCTGCATATATCCTAGAGGCGTTTTGTGTGTCATGCATTTTTACACCTTAATTTGCGGCTAATTTGCATATTGTATATTTTCGCTTGTTGCGCAATTTCAATTGCAGTTGCAGCCAGCGTTTCCTGTCGCCGCCCGCCGTGTCCTTTCATTTTCATCCCTTCCCTGTTCGGCGTTAAAGTCAGCGGATCTGCGCGCCGAGTGCAACTTTGGAGCGGCTAACAAGCGTGAAATGAAATTTTGCTGGAAAAGTTCTGACGCGAGAATTAAAATGGAGAGCCGGAGCCGATTAAAGTCAACTTATCGTTCCATATTTTAATCCTCATAGTATACAGAATCTTTTTTCTAAACTTGACAGAGCGAAACACAGTTCATCAATTCGTATTAAAAAAGTTATACGTATAGAAATATTCGCCCCTAATCCTTAAGAAACTTTCTTATTTTAATGATAATATGACCATATTTAAGAAAATTTCTTACTTGAATGTACATCGAAAGGTTTTAAAATCTTAATTTGTTCTTGAGATCGGAAATTTCGATGCTGTTTGATTCAAGCTCAAAATAGTTGATTTTTTCTGAGTGACCTATTTTTTAAGTTTCAACAATTAATATTCAATACATACCTATAATTTAAGCTAGTTATCACTCAATTAGATCAAGAAAAAGATATTTTTTTATTTTATATTTCCCATTTGTATTCTCTCCGAATTCAGCAACAATTATAACGTAGGTTGTTTCATAGAATTTACATGATTTCTTGTTCGAGGTCAGGGTTTAAATGCTATTACTTAATAGTTTCTATGAAATTATGTACAACAAAGATCGGTATTAATTTCGCTTCGTGCTGGTTAAATTTAAAATATTTAAAATTGTTTTGTACTTTGTTCCTAGAAACAAAATGCTGGGCCGCTTCTCCTAAACAATCTACAATTACTAAGCCATATACAAACACGTAAATTGGATACATGAAGTCTAGAAATGTACACTCATAAATGAAATACAGTGTAACTCACTTAGCTGTGTCCAATAGTTGGTTTAAGTGTGTGAAAATCAGAAGAGTTGTTTAACTCAAACTGTTATTAAACAAATTCTAAAGAGGGGATAATGTTCCTTCCTAGATCCATAAATAAAAACAAAGTTATATAAAACTATAAACAAAAAATTTTGTTTTTAAACACGTTTGTTCAATAATGTTAAGCCTTATTTTTAGTCAAAACAATTGCTAAATAAGAAAATAATCAATTAAAGAGTAGACAACTTGATAGTAACTGCTTCAATATTGCTAGTAATGTTAAATTAAACTTAGCTTTTTTTAAGGAAATTTATGCTATGTCTTTTGTTTTTTAGCTCAAAATTTTTGGACTATTCCTTTAAATTGCTTTTTTTCTATCCACTATTTGCAAAAGTCAAGTGGATTCAATTAATATTTCGGCAAATGTTTTCGATGAGCTCTTTACTCCTTAGCAGCTAAGTGAATTACACTGAGTTTTGTTCCTGGACGGTAGATGAAGAAACCCTTCCTTAGCCTAGAGGCACCCGTTGCCCCAGCAGCCGCACCACGGAATCTTGCCGCCCGTGTGCGAGCTGACCGAGATCTTCCGGCGGGTGGAGCGCATGCTGAAGCTCGTGGAGGATTCCCGCGAGGAGGCAAAGCTGTTGGAGTTGCGATCGGACAGCGAGGTGACCGTCTCGTGGTTGCTGTCCTGGTGGGAATGGTGGCTGTGGTGCGGGTTGCTGCTGATCACCATCCCGCTGTGCGGGTGGTGGTGGCCGTGGCTGTGGTGGTGGTGACCTCCTCCCCCGCTGGCTGAGCTGTTCCTGTGCACCGTGTGAACAGTGCCCTCGGAGTGCCGCCTGGAGCACTTGGTCCGACTGACAGTGGCCGTCATGGGAACCGGATCGCTGCCCTCCTTGCGATGGTGGTGGGGGTGGGTGGTGCTGGGCGGTGCCGACGCAGTGGCCCCGACCTCTGGATGGCCACCACCCGTCGCTCCCGGTGGAGGTGCCATCGAGTTGCTGTTGGTGCGACGGCGCGAGGAATGCGGCGAACTGGGGGTGCTGTGACTCATCTTGAAGGCCTTGATGCTCGGGTGAGTGAGCACGGTGCTCAGGTCCACACAGCTGGCGGTGGCCATGGGCACGGTAGTCACGGGCGCGGCCACCTCATCCGGCTGGGCCCCCTGGCCGGATCCACACACGATGGACACGCGTCGCGCCTTGCGCCGCGCCAACTCATCCATCTGAAAGGGTTTCGAGCGGTTAAATTGATGTCCATACATTTGAAATAATAATTCGGTGCCGCACAATAAAATACATGAAATTAATAGGCAGCCTTGCAGAGCAAATATTCTGTTCCGATATTTTCCACAACTTAATTCAACTAGTATTCATTTGGTTTTAGAATTCGAAAAAATATCTTTAAGTGTATGGGTAATTTCAAAAAATGTTAAATGACATATAAATAAAAACATTATTATAAGATGTCTTAGTCTAAGCAAGACTACCATCTGTGCAGCGGTAAACCCCCAAAATATAAAATACCAATATAAAATTTATATTATTCAACAGTAAAAAATTTGGCATGGAAATATCAAGCCTATATTTACATTTCTGTTTTTGAGTGCATACTTTTTTATCAGTCAAAAAATAAGTTCTTAAATTTTAAAAGGCTCTTAATCAGGCCAAATACAGACAGGCTTAGGCAAGGGTAAAACTATAAATAAGCAAATGATTTTGCAATAATTTTTGTTGGAGTAAATCGACTTTTTACTTCTGTACATACATTTGCAGCAGCTGCCTGGTCCGCGCCTGCCTCGGCCTCCGTCCCCGTGAGGTCCACATCCAGGGATCTGGTTGCCTGCGACGGCGATGAGCGGAAGATGGCTCTTTTGGCAGCCGCCGAGGCCAATGACTTGTACAGGTGACTCTTGTTGGGCGGCAGGCCGATTACCCCGGAAGCGGAAGTGGTTGGAGGCGGGGGCGGAGGTTCCGAGGGCATGGTTGGCCTGCGAGCGGGTGGCAGCGGGGGAGGTGGCTTGAGCGGTACGTTCGGCTTGGCTGCGATGGGCGGCCTTGGGCCATTCGGCGACTGAAGAGGTACTCCGGCCCCGCCTGCCGCCTGGTTCACCTGCTCGAATCCCAGATAGGTGCACTTGTCGGGAAACGGAGCCATGGGGTCCGGAATGTGGGGGGCAGGACTGTCAGTGTGCTCCCTCTCCAAGGACCTGGTGCGGCGCACTAACTTGCTGCTCCCACTGTTCCCCGACTCACTGGACGAGGTCACCGCCGGTGTAGCCGTTCCCATTTCCGTTTCCGTTGTGGCGGGTGATATGGTCGGATTTGTGCCGTCGTACTGCAGATACAGATTCATCTCGGAGCGGTAGGGCTTCTTCGCCCGATCGTCGTCCTTGTTGTTACTGTGGCTTAGGTTGTCGCGCGACTTGCTCTTCTCCAGCTGGATGGCCAGTATGTCCTCCGAAATGGTCTCGATGTCGTTCAAAATCGACTCCAAGTTAACTGAATCCGTCTGCGGGTAATTTCAGATTTTTCACCATAAATATTTTAAAAGGTAGCTATTTTCAAGCGCAAGCATTGCAATATTTTTGGATTCAAATAAATTAAGTTTTTACTTGGAGAGGGGACCGTGGTTACAGAATTTCAAAGGTAAGCATTTCTATTTTATTGGTTCAATACTTAAACGACTCTGTCTAAAACATCTAGAAATTTGTTCCAAATCAGACGTGAAATAAATAAAGATCAAAAGGAAAATAGTTGAATATTCTTAGCTAATAAATGATAACGATCTTCCAAAATGTTGTTTTTGGGTATGAGAAACATAATTTTATTTACAACAGCATTAAACTATTACTATTTAGGCACTGAATGTGCCAAATTTTCAATGTGAAGGTATCGGAAAATGGAAGGGAGAAACTGGATAAATGTTTAACTGATCTTCTTTTTTGATAACCTTTTTAGATTTGTTATACAATTGGACACATTTGGAAATTATAATGTTGCTAATACATGGATACATGTACGAATTTTCAAAAATTGAATGCCCATATGTTCCACCAACAATCTAAACTGATAACATAATTGGGTTAAATAAAGATACTTTTTTCTTGAAGTAAAAACACGAATGACACTACACCAAAATATGGAACAGATACGAATATTTCCATACTATAAGGAGGGACTAAACGATGAACACTGAATCACTGAGATGAGCTAGTCCCAGGAATGGAACGATATGACTATGACACGAGGATGATCGTCTGCCGGCCAGAGGATCCCTCACCTGACTGACGTTCTCCGCGGACTTGGCCACCTTCTTGGCCTCCCCAACGGCCTTCGCCTTGCCGGCCAATCTTAAAGGCGAAGTGGTGGTCTTGGTGGAGTGGGTGGTGATGGTCATCACCGGCTGTGTGAAAGCCGTGGCCGAGATGCACGTATTCTGGCCTGGCTTTTGTGCTGTGGCATAGATGGGTTCCGCCGATCGGGCCGTCGGAAATGGAGAGCACCTGGCGGCAGCAGCTGCCGCCAGAGCAGCGGTATATATGTCCAGGACACTGGATCCCGGGTGCAGACCCACTTCCCCCAAACCAACGGCCGCGGCCACATCCACCACCGCCCGGTGCAGGGAGCAGTGGGTCGGCTGTGGGCGCTGGCGGCTGCGCTGGTGGCTGTGGGCGTGGCAATGCGAGTGAGTGGACCGCCGGTGACGAGGACTTACTTGAGGAGACACCCGTCGCTGATAGGGCGAGGCCAGGGCGTTGTTCACGAATATATCCGGTGGATCTCGCAGGGGCGGCGGCGGAGACCCTGGCGGTAGGTCATCCTGCTCTAGGTCCTGGCCCTGGTTAGCCAACTTGGTGTTGAGCTTCAGGCGCGGCTTGATTGGCGCAAAGAAGTGCTTTGGACTGTTGAGCGCATGTTTGGCGGCATTCGTGGTGATGGCCACCGTTTCGATGTCGCCCCCTGCCGGTAGATGCGGTGGCGCATTTAGGGCGATCCTGGGCATCGTCTGCAGAGTGGACGTGGGCACAAAGGTGGTCATCGTACTCACGGGCGGCGGTGGCGAGCGGGACGGCGACGACAGGTCGGAGTACTTGCGCTGCGTGAAGGGCGACTGCAGGTTGTAGTCCCAGCCGTTCGTGTGTCGCATCGTCTTGCCCGTGGTGGTGCTTGAACTCGTTCCCAACTCCGGAGAGGGCGTTTGGGCTGCAAGATATGGCAGTTAATGGGGCCTCTTAGTAATAGCCAGCTTAATCCGAATCTCAAACAGTGGAAAGGACTACTCACCCGCATTTCGTGCACCCATGTGCTGGGCCAGGATGTTCTCGAAGTAGGACAATGGTGGCACCATCGCCTGCAGGTCGTTCAGCTGGTTGGCCACCTTTTCGATGGGCGTGAGCGGGGTGAGTGGTCCCATTCCGCTGGGCAAAGTGCTCTGCGACCCGTGGGGGTCTGGCGGGCAGATCGTGAGGTGCTCCTGCTGCTGGGCGAGCATCAGCTCCGGGTTGCTCAGGGTCTCCTCGGAGACCACTGAAAGGTGATCGAAGTGCATGGGCTGCTGCTCCTTGTTCTGGGCGCCAGACCCACCTTCCTCGTTCTTGGATGGAGACGGGTGGCTGGGCACCTCGGGCGGTAGTGGGGGCTTCAGGGGCGCACAGGATCCACCCTCCTGGCAGCACTCGTCGCTGCAGTGGCCGTCGTCTGCCCCACGACACGTATCACATGAGTCAGAGTCCTGCCGAGTACAAAAACCATTTTAGAAACGGAAAAAAGTGATTGTGCTCTATAAGCAAATAAACACTTTTAAAGGAGTTAGAATCTTTTAGCTCATTATTGCATGTACGTTTTTACACTTTTAAAGTTCACTATCTTTCGGATAAATTGGGCAAAGAATGTCGGACACAAAATAAAACTTACAAGGAAAATACAACAAATGCAAAAATATAAACAGAATAATGTATTTTATAAAGAAAATAAAAAATTGGAAACAATTCATCATCGAAACTTTAAAATCACATTTAAGAAAATCAGTAGTTAAATTTATTGACACTTAGTAGAAAGAGATTTCTAAGACATCTCTGCTTTTTTTCAAAACTGGGAAACTCAAAACCCCCGTAATTGCTAGATCCACTTACATCACTGTTTACATCACAACCTCCGCTCCCACGCCCACCGCCTCCGCCGCTACAGCGGTAGGCGTGGCAGGTGCCGCCACTCCCGCCGCTGCCCCTGCAGCCGCCAAACTCGTGCTCGCTGAGCTTCGCCTTGAAGCGCTTGTTGAGCCTGTCGCACTCGTCCCGCAAAGTCCAGATTTCCCGACGCAGTTGCTCATTTTCCCGCCGCAGGCGCTTGATGTCCGATTGCCCTGGAAATGGGAAAACGTATTAGCGTATTCCAACCAAGAAGCCCACAGCCAGGCCCGGGACGGAGACTGTAAATAGGATTTGGACGAGTCTAAAGAACAGCACGTGGACATCACGCTGAGCTGTCAGACCTTTAGACACCTCAAATCGCATTGTTTACATTCGCTTATCTTGTGTTTTGGCAATGAAAACATTTTTAATGAATATTCCGACAGATATATCTGAAGAGGTGGGCAGATATTTATGTACGAGTAGGTGCGTGTAGAGATATTTCTTTAGCTATATTCTGTAGGATTATTTTGGTTTCCTTAGCCACCGTCTAATGTCTTTTTAATTGGCTGTTTTCAGGTTGTTTTTTGAGCCATTTTTTTAACGATTATTTGATTTCCTGTTTATTGTAGTATATCTAGTTTGATGGCGCACTACTAGCCAGCTTTTGATCAGCTGTTATCACATTGGCCGTACCTCGTTCCACTTCTGCATTAATGTTAATCGTGCGCAGCCTGAGTTCCTCATTTTCGTATATCATGCCCCGCGAAGACTTTCTGTCCAATCTGAAAAGACCCAAATTAATTTAGTTATTTTGCTTAGCAAAAAGAAAGGTATTATAAACACTAAAACTAAAACTAATTTTTGCCTTCGGTTTGTCAGCGGTTGCCATGGCGAACGGCAGCCTAACAACATTCCAAACTCTTTCCCAACTTGGCCTATCAAAAAAAGGTGGATTCCTTAAAAATGCGGGTCGTTCTTCAACGAATGCTGTAAGTCAACTGAACCGGATAGGTCCAGCACTGGTACCAATTGTTAGACGTTCTCCTCGACTATACGGCGGCGGCCTTTCAACACTCGGCACGTATAAATAAATAATAATAAAAAAGCGGCGTTGTAGAAAAAATAAATATAAATATATCACCGATTTGGTGCGCTTGGAGGTGGTGCTAAGAAAAAACACCAAGGAAGAGGAAAACAAGCACAGCAGAGCTATAAATTACAACAACGAAGCATAAATAAATTATTATATCCAATCAGCGGCTGTTGCCGTACGTAGCTAAGAAAGGGAAAATTTTACCAGAATTCGTTAAAAAATAAATATAATCGGGTTTCTTCACAAAGAGTATTCCAAAGTTTCCCTTGGACTTGCAGCGCACTTCCTCTTCTCGGCAAATCAAATTAAGCATCTTAAAAGATCTATTCCAATCCCAAATGATCCATAAAAATGGGATTCTTTGCAGATTTTCCATAACTTACGTTTTTTATACCAAGAGATTTGACACTCCTGTCTGCGTTGAGAATTTTTGACAAACTGCCGATCGCTTGTGAGACCCCAGCTCTTAGAGACATCTCATATGCTGGCACACACATATATTTATGAACACAATATATTGGAACGTACATGTTTCGTCTGGGAGACTGTCTCCCAACCGGATTGTGGAATGCGTAGAAATAAAAACATCGCCCAATTTTTATAAGACATAAAAGAATTTCTAATATTTGGCCACCACGCTCAACTCAGACAAGTGCCATTTATTTTGTGAAATTGAAAGAGAGTTTTTTTTTCAAATACTTTTTTAAAATTATTACACGCTCTCTTGAAAAACTTTTTAAATGATAAAAGTATGGCAGTCTTTTAGGCGTATTTGAAAAGTATCAGCCCTTTACTTGTGAATATCTAGGATGATATGTGAAACTGAATGATTTATTTTTAAATAAAGGTCCAGAAGCATACTTCAGGGGCTCTCCAAATTTTTTTAACGATATGCTTATGGGTCAAAATTTACCAAGCGTGCCCCCCTTAACTGGATCGACTAGTAATACGGATCTAGAATCTAGTTTGGGTATGCTCAGCTTAATTCTAATAGAAAAACAAAAAGTAGTTTAGCAAAACAAAAAGAATAGTTTTTATAAAAAAAAATGTTATTATGTAATAATTTTTTACAGTACTGAAAATATGCATTTGATAATAAAATAAGCCACAAAATACATTAACAATAAGTAAATATTAAACCTAAAAAAAATATTTTTTTTACGTAGTTTGAAAAATCAATTACTAAACAAGCTTGTTTTCATACTTTGAAAAAAAATTATTAATTGCCGTACATCACATTGAAACAAATTTACACACGTTTACAAATTTACATGTTTAAAATATAAATGGCATTTTTTACAATGTGGTATAGAGTGCTCGATTTCATAATGACTTCTATAAAAATAATTTAATTGCATTTTTTTAGGTTTATTTAATAAAAAAATGTATATATGAAACCCTCATTCCACACTTAGCACATGAGGCCTCTACTAAAATTGTGGAATTCCTTAATTCTTGTAATTTCGAAGAATTATCTTGCTTTGATGTTTACGATGATTTACAAAGTAAAATTTATTGATCAAGATTTTAAATTCTCTGAAATGTAGGTGCTTAAAGTTCACTCACGATTTTCGCATGTAATACAACTGTATTAAGATATAGGGACTGAAGAAAAATGTAGTCTTCAGAAAATGTTTTTAAAAAATAAATCATGTCAACTATACTTAAAGTTTTAAGCTTACAAAAGATTTTATAAAATAGGTGGATTTTTATATTTCAGTATAATTTTGCTCTGGTTCAAAGACACTGGTTCGCCTCTGCAGTCCAGCCCTAGTTCCATTGTTGTATTTCTTGGACTTTCAATATACGCAAAAAACGCTTTTTAGCGTCACGTTTGCCTCTAAATATACCAATCAATAAAATCGATAAACTGATGATCGATAGCAAAGCAAACTATGGCAGTTTTATTGAAGTCCACACACACAGGAACCACTATACACTGCCACTAAGAAAAATACACAGATTCTAGATAGATTTGCATGAGTAAACATTTTTAGCGAGCTTTGTATACAACTTTGTAGTGTAAAATCAAGTTGGACAATGTACACGAACCGACGATAAACAAACTGGAATTATTTTTAGTTCGGCTGGCCATAAGCGAATATTGTTTATTGTACGACCGCTAAAGTGTACGGATATTAGAAAAATGTTAATGACTTTTTATAATATTCGAGGGCCAGATGTCCGTTCCCGCAAGTAAAGTGCATTTGGCGAGGAATTTGGGAAGGGAAATGAAAATGGATAAACTTTTTCTTCGGTTTTCGCTTACTTGGCCGACTTTTCCGAGCGTTTATTGCTCTTGCTCTTGCTCCTTTCATATTGAGTTCGAGTTGTCTTGGCGCCTTTCATTTATTTAAAAAAAACTAGCTGCACTGTTAACTGAGGCGACACACTTTTACGGGTTTCTCCCAAGTTTATGCAATCATCGAAGAAATTTTCACAGCCGCGCCATTCCCATCGACTTCACATTAACTTAACAAATTAATTATTGTTTTTGTTAACAACCAGCCGCGTGACAATACGAGAAATGGGCGAACAGAAGACAATTTCACCGCAGCAAAACCGCACGAGTCGACTCTAAACCGAAAACTGACAGTTGGGCGAGATCAGTTTTGGCCAAAAAACAAAGCGACTAGAACAACAAACGCCGACGACTGGCATTGAAAGCTGCCGCCAAGAGCAACAAGCTTTGTCTGCACCAGTTTTTATACAAATTAAAAGGAAAATTAAAAATGAAAACGAAAAGCGAACGCAGCTAAAAAGTTTCATAAAGCAAATTTGGGCGAGTAAATCGAAGGAACAACAAATCATCGTTCTCAATGAAATGTACGCATGCTGTGTCGAGAATTCGTTTATAAGATTAACAAAAGCCCCGTGAACCATACGAATAAAGAGCGCACAAAGCTAAGAGGAAAACAAGTGCAAAGGACAACGAACTTTAGATGCTCTTAAAATCAAAATCTTTTAAAACAAAAGCTAACAGAACACAATGATTAACTAATTTTATTCTCATCAACTGCGTTCAAAAATCATTTAAAAATATTTGTATTTTATTTTACTTCGTTTTCAGTATGCCGAGGTGATATTTACATCTTCAGCATCTCTTGTAACAAAAATAAAGAAATCACTTACATTATATTTTCGAACTACTTCGATCTTGGGTCGAACATTCAAACAATGTTGTAATGGAAATCCTCCAGAAATAGGTACTATATTTGAAACAAAATAAACCTCGTCGAACATTCGAAAAACACGTATAATTTTCCCTCCACAGGGTACTTATGGAATTCTAAATATTCCTTTTTCGTCACAAGCAAATAATGACGTCTTGTCTTAAAATCACTAAATGTTAGGAAACCGTAAATACTAAGAAAATGTTAACTAAAAATAATTAATAAAGAGACTATATTTTAAAATACATATTAATAGCTGCAAAAGCTAAATTAATGGTCATTAGCAAAACAGTAGCAATAAATCGGGAAAATTCTATTTAAAACTGCCGGTGTACCTTTAGGCAGTGGCCAAATTTGTTTTTCAAATTTCTACTTAAATCTCTTTCACAAATTATTAAAATTGTAATTATTTGACAACAAGTTATTAACAATTGTACAAATATTTGAGATTTTTTGTCGTCTCTTCAGGGCAGGCTAAAAAATAAAATTATATGTGTTGCTTGCATAATCAATTAACCATCTAATTATGCCAATATTGTTTTAAAATTTTTTCACCCAAGCACATTGAGTATATTTACTCGCAAATTTATTTGTTTAATGAAATTTCCGTTTGGTCAATTTTTTGTGGGGTTTAGCATCGGTATTAATAACATAGGAAATAAATGTAAATTAATCAAGCCTTTAATCGCATTCCATGGTGCACTTCGTGCGGGTTTTGTGAATTGTCAATGTTGTAACTTGGTGTAGAAGAAATTAATTTATTTCTTTGGTAAGCAGCAGAGGATTGAGTAAATTAACAATAACCGCATTTTCAATTAAATTAACAGCTCTTTTATTGAGATCTGAATGGAATAAATTGCACGAGGGCCCTCTCTCCTAGTGAAATGTGTCGCGACATTGGCAGCCTAAATAAAACTATATCTGGCACCCACACACTGGTGGATCCCATTAAATCTTGGACATATATGTGATCTTATACGCAGAACATTTTAAAAATACGACCCACTCAAGCGGCCAGTTCCTCTCTTGTGTTTATTCATTATGTAAAGTTCACATACTGGCCCCCAAATTCAATAAATAATATTTGCGTATATGAAAAAAGTGTGTGATTATTTATCAGCCAATTAGAAAATTAGCAAAGGTTAACTAAGCGCGTCAGAAGCATAAATATAATTTAGGGAGCCCGCACCCCCTCTTAAATCGTGCCAATTTGTTTCAAAGCTAATCGCCGCTGTCATTTACCGCCGCTGTATCTATTGTTTATTTTGACATAAATTTGACGGGGACAGTTTAATCTTGGACTTTAAAATTCACCAAGCTGTTTGCCTAAGCAATAGTTGGCGTAATTCGAAAAGTACCTGAACGTTTGGGAATGCGACTATAATTTATGGCTCGCCGATATACATATGAACATTTATGGTAGCCATTTATTAGATCGAAGAGATGCCTTGTTAATTATTGGTGTGCTGATTTAGAGTGAGTTTACAGAGCCACCATTCATGTTCGTAAATATAATGATATATTCAAAATTTTAAAAATACGTAATTTGTAAACAAATAATCAGGAGCTTATTATTTTTAAACATATAATTGTGATACAATTCCTATAAAATAGCGTACTAAAAAGCTATATGTTAATAAGCTCCTACTGATCATAAAAGCTACACTCTGTACTATCAAGTATAAGAGAGGATCTAAGTTCCCCTCCTTTAAAGCTACGCGGAAAAGCTTTGCCTCTTATATTTCCGATCGCTTTTAACGGAGACACACCTTCCTTTCAGATTTTAGGACGTATACTTAATTCTAGAGCTTACGGCTAAGGAAATTATTCAGTAAGTTTACCTGCTGTTTAGCTTATAGTGTGCATGACGTCTTCGTTCTCGGAGCATAGTCGTGCATTAGTTTTCCCGCATGTGAAAGAATAACCAACAAACAAAAAACAAAATACACATAAAGTAAAACAAAAAATATACACAAAACCAAAACATCACAGAAAATATAAGGGGTAGCGTAAAATAGTGGAATGGGTGATAAAGACAAAATCATAATAATGAAAATGGAAAATTATTTTCTTGCTTATTTGATTTTGTTTTGTGTGTGTTTTCTTTTATTTTCTTGCTTTTGAACTTTTATTTTGGTTCTGTTTGGTTTTTGCTTCGATCGCTTTGTTTACAAATAGCTGAGAGCGTGTTTATTTGGCCTAGAGCAGAGTATGCAAGCGCATTGAAAAATTACACATTAGAAAAACGCAGTCTGGATAAAAATCTTGAATACGATGAGCAATGTAACATGATGTATCATACATGTCTGTCTAAATATTTATAGCAATGACAGCTTAATGTATGTATTAAAATGTAATGCAATCAATCAATGTAATACAATGTAGTTTTAAATAGCTTCAGATCCCAAATAAGGTATTAGAAATGTCCATTATTATATCCTAAAATAAGAGAGTGCCTCGACCTATATGTGTACATATACCCGTACATAGATAGCAAAATAAATTTAACTTTATTAACAAACGGTTGTTTGGTTGATAGAACATATGAACAAATGAAATAGCGTAAAATGTACACTGAAAAAAACTTCACGAATGTGGAACCGACTAGGATAGGGGTTCTGATCAAAAATAGTAGCTCAGTTGACCTTAGCTTAAGCCGAATTTTCAAAACATTAAAATATGAATTTAGGCAAGGCATTAAAAAAAAAAACTTTAATTTGTGGCTAAACAAAAATCTTTAAAAAAAACATTTGTAATACAAATTTTATTGAAGAAATCTATTTTTTGTTTTAATAAATCTATAACTTTTAAACAGACAAATTGTTATTAAGTATTTAAGTGCTATAACACTAAACAATTAATGTTTTAGAAGATTCTTTATATAGTATACACTTTCCTCTTAGTTTTGAATTGCTAATTTTTGGATAAATGTTGTGGAAAATTAGTAAAAGATGTATACAAGCTAAGAGAAATGTTTTAGAGCTCAGTTAGGGTTTCAAATTCTACGTTCGGGGGCTTCTATTTATAATGAAAATATATTTTTGTAAGTGCTTGTCATTTTGAATACGTTTCGTGGCACCTTAAAAATCTTGGGTTCGACGGGATGCCGTGTGGAATACTGATTCCCGTTTTAATATCTAGATGTTCAATGACATTCCGTTCTCCATGGGCTTTGCGGCGACGCTGTCTGGACGGTATGTGATTGTGGGTTGTCGGTTACACAATGTACCAGCGCCAGGATGTATGCTACACACGCACCGAGCGCCACCCGCCCTCAACCTCCTTGTCAACAGCCACAAAGGGCCAGACAAAAAACTGTAGCGGAACACACATTTTTTGTTCAAAAGGGGTAAAGCATTATCTGGCATAGCAATTGATTTATCGATTAAGTTGTCAAGTACACATTGTCATCCTTCATTAATATTTACATGTGTTACAATTCAGCCTCGCTCCTTGACGGCCTCCCCCGTATCCATCCCAACCACACCCACACCCTCTTGGGGACTTATTCTTTTCTCTCGGGTAGCATTGAAAGGATTTTCTTTGTCCATTACATAACTGGCACACAGGACCCTGTATAATGGAATATATATATACATTCCTTTTAGCTAATTTATGGCTGGGGTCGTAAATTTATCAAGGTGAAAGATTTACGAAAGATTCCACAAAGATACTGCAAACACGTTTTAATTCCATTCAAAAGAAGCCAATTGAAGGCACATAAACTGCCATGTTATGATTGAATCTGCGAATTCCGCAGATTAACATCTTTCGCAGGAATATACATTCGAAATAAACAATGGCGGAGAGTGAATTTATTTCATTTATAAACTTACTCAGTATCGTAATAAGAACTCATAAATATTTGTATTAAATTTTGCAAAGAGCTTTTTTGAGGCGAACTTTATGAAAGCCGACAATTCGCCATTAACCAGCCGCACATTAAAATTTAATTCAATTTAAGGTGATTTATGACGACTTCTTGGGCATTATGTTCCATTAAAGATGATCACCAGGTGATTTTATAGGTGCACTTTTGGACACATTTTCATGCGCCTATATGTATGATTGGTGGAGAGTGGATATTGGCCACGACACCCACGCGCGGTTGGGGGCGACAAAGAGATACGCACTGCCCCGGATACGAGATACTTTCTCGGACGAATTCAGATTCGGATACGATGTGGCCTGCGAGGCACGCGACTGGGAACTGCAACCACTTGGCTTCACCAGTGGATTTTGTGTATTCTGCGTTTTCGTGTTAAATATTTTGCGTAGCCACAGTTTATTTGTTGTTTCCCCTATGTGTGTGTGCGTTCGGCGGGCACAGGGTGGCTAACGGGAACGGGGGTGGTGCATCCGAGCGGGCCAACATACGGCATGCCAATAAACTGCCGGAATGTGCGTGAGCTGCTAAACCGTCTGCCGACAGTGGGTCTCATAAATACGTTCACTGGCAATGAGAACGGATTGCTTCTTCTTAGAATTCCATCAAAAAATAGGATCGATTATTGTGTTTATAGAATTCCGAAAGCCAAGTAGGAATTTCTGATGGGCATATAACATTTAATTTAAAATTTTTAGACGCAGCTGAAATATCTTTTTTATGAGAGCTAAATATACATTTTTTATTTTTTTGTAGTCGAAAATATATTGTTTTTCTTGTCTTTTTATTTGAACTAACTATTTTTTGCCTTTTCCTTACTAGAGCTTATTTTCATTACTATTTGTATATCCTTATTTTTTATTATGTTAATAAAATAAAATTTAAAGTCCAATTTATTAAAAAAATTAAGCTATTGATGTATTTTAGAAATCATACTCAGCGGCATAATAATGTTCAGCACTGTGCCGGCACTGTGCCGGCTAGACGACTCCAAAAAGAGTGGAAAAGTTTAAGAAAAGTGGAGGAATACAGAGAGAGAAAAGAAATGGTGCGAAAGACAGGGACGAGTAAACAAAATGCACAAGCAAACTCTCGGACAAATAAGCAAAACGAACAAGTTTCCGTCTATTTCTGCCGCCGCCTGCTGCAGTTTATGGTTCTATTATGGGGCAGTGTGCCTCCTTAAGATACAAATGTGCAGATGTGTGCGGGTCACTTTTTATGCCAGACAAGCAAACTAGAGGTTCTTTCGGCCGACTATGAACGATTTCATAAATACACATAATGCCTGCACTCGTTGGGCACAACTTTTGATGTGTGGCCGCAGCAGTTAAAGTTTCTAATGGCCAACATATGAGTTTTCTAATTCTCTGGCCGAAGTGCGGAACGAAAGGGCGAAAAGATTTTTTTTTATGGGCCATTGTAATTTTAATTTTATTGGTCTTTTCCGCAGGCCTAAGCGGTTTACGTTAAATCAATAAATAAACACCTTTAATGATTTATATAAGCTTTCAAATAATAATCGAAGAAGCATAACAATCGGAACAATTTGGTTAATGGGACTTCAAAAAACATAAGTTCGTTTGACAAGGGCTTTCTATATAATTATTGTTACAATTCTCCAATAAACAAATTTCTAATTTAGTTAGTAAATTCTCTATAGCAATTTTGAGACTCAGTATTGGCTATGGGTCATGAAATGGGAAAGATATATATCATTTATAAATATTGTCCTTTTTTTAAGTTTAAATCTTAAAAATAAAGCTATGACTGCAATAAAAAGCAGGTTTATTTATAAAATTCTATTTCTTTTTATGTTATGTACTACTGCAATTTATTATTATTGAATCTGTCAGATTCTCAACAACTAATTAAGATTTTTATATTTTTGGACTGATAAATACGCTGCCTCGCAGCTTTACTGGGTCATCCGCAGACGTTCCAAAAAGGTGAGAGAGTCGTGCCTATTTTTACCAACATGCCACAAGCTGTAATGTTTGGACGTCGCAAGCAAAAGCAACGATACAAAACGAAAGCAACAGGAATTTGTAAACAATAAATTACAAATTAAATTACCATGTGCCGCCAATTGCCGTCTTTGCTGAGACTTACAGCCACCAACACTTTGCGAGCTGTTGCTGCTGCGAATTATTTCCAAAATAAAATCAATGCGTCAAGCAATGCGGATTGGATCCACACGATCCGCCTGTGCTTATTGAAGGCTTTTGGAAAATGGGCTAAATACTGTGCGGCAAATTCGGATCAATGCGGCCGTTCCTGGCGGATGATCGATGAACGATCAAGGTAACGGAAGCGAGACCGATTTAATTGGCCCCACAAGTTTGCCGGGGAATCGTGAACATAACAGCCTAGTCGATTCATGGAATGTATTTTTAAAAACACCCACAAACAAGTTCAATGAGCCACATCCGCATGAAATCGAATCGAGAATGATGTACAAACGATTTTTCTATTTGCCTTTCATTCATTGCTAATTGCTCGGACTAAATGATGAATATGTTTTTAATAATTGAAACAGAATTATGAGCAACCCGCGAGTAAACGCGGGCGGGGCTATAGCTGGAATAATTTGCTGCCCAATTAAAACTGAATACAATCAATTTTCCCCGCCTCTCCGATTGAACCCATTTACTCTGCGAAAGACAAATTTGGCTGGAGTCCCGCTGATTGAAGGAGGCTGAGTAAATCGGGTAATTGGATAAAATCGTTTTCAAGTATATTTTATGGCCTAATTGAAATATATTTTTCAGATAGTGCTTTTTTCCTTTGACCCGTAAATTCTTTTGTATTTCCTTGCCGCACGTTTCTCGCTGCAATGATTTTTAGCAAAAAGATTCAAAATAATTATTTTTGCTTGGCTGAAACAACAAATAAATAAAACAGAATGAAAAATTCTGTTTCAGCTGTTATTGAGTTTCTTATTTTCCAAACGATTTTTATTCACTCTATTTTTACTTCTTTAATGATAAAGTCCATTGATAACCAACATTTTTGTTTCCTACTCAGATCTATACATTCTCTAAAAGAGCAAACATTTGGCTTAGACACTATAACTCCAAAAATAAATTTTAGAATTTCTTCAGTTGTTCTAAAATAAAGTTTGGAGCTTTCTCGCTAATTTTCCAATAGTTAATCACTTATAGTCTTTGTTTACCTCCGCGACTCCTTTTAAACTTATTTATAAAAATTATTGGAACCCATGACTCCCCCAAATGTCCTATAGGTTATTTATAGTTACCCCATATTGAAGAACCCAAAGCCCCCCCTAAAGTGGGTTTTGAACTCCTCTGGGAGCTCAAATATTTTCGAAAGTGGGGCTTAAATAACAAGTAGCTTTCGAAAACTTCCGGGTAACCAATTTCTAACTGGCACTCCTTGCGGATACATTTGGATTACACGGATAGTTTGCGCTTTCCTCTCGCTCTAAGCCAAATAAACACGCTCTGGTGGCTCACGCCAGCAAATTGAAGCTCGGTGTAGGAATAGGTGTTGAGGGTGTACATACTGTGGTACTGTATGCCCTGGTATAGGTGCAACCTACTTGCTTTGGTGGGCGATGAGCTCGACTGCGTTGATTTCCGCTGATTGCCGTCGCTGTTGTCGCCGTTGCTGCCGCTGGCGCGTCCGCTAATTAAATTGTCATCCAAAGAAATGCCGTCGAGCCAATGCATGACATTATTTCCTTTGTTGTCCACACGCACACACCTTCTACACGCGGCTAGCACCCGCAGAACACCTCCCCCCAGGCAGGTGGCTAAATCACATTTCAGCAGCAGCTGGCCCAATTGATAATTTCATCCCAAAACGCTGACACTTCATTTTCGATTTCCACGGATTCCGATTCCGTTTCCGATTCCCCTGCGACTCGACTTGTATTTATCTCATCTTTCTTTTTACACTCCAGGGGCATTGGCAGTTGACATTTGTTTGTTTCCACAGTCGCACTCGACACTCACACAGCTAATGATTCAACAAGTATTGAATGGCCGTTTAGACCTTTTCCTTTGCCACCTTCTCCTTTCTTTTCGATTCGATCCGACGCGACTCGACTTTCTGTTTCCCGTTTGCGCCTCTTACTTGGCTTTCACTTGCTATTGGCTTTCAACAGCACGCATACGCCCCGTGTGACATAATTAGCACATTGCACTTTAACACTTTTCACCTGCTTGGATGCCAGCGAAGGTATTTTGGCGAGCTCAATACGTTTTCCTCACTCTGATACGGTTGGATAGCACGGAAATAACAGAAAATGGTTATCGATTTGCTGAATTTTATAAGATTATGGATATTGTTTATTGTAACAAAAAGAAAAAATAATTGACAAACGTAGCTAACTCAAAATTCCGTAATTTCGGCACAACAGTTAACACCGATAGGCTGGCGAAACTTTATGCGATAATTTCGATAGTTTACACTTAAGTATACTTTCTGCTCTACGGAGAAACACAAAAATCAGTCTAAAGTCTATCATTTTAATTTTAATATTTAGAATACTTTGTTTAGGGCACTCATATCATTTTAAGCTTCATCGTTGAAATCGTAGACTTTTTTTGATCAATTATTTTCGATTAATTCGATTATTGTTATCGATATATTTTCAGTGGACGACTCTCTCTTCAGTTTGACATTAGGGCGTATACCCGGAAGATTTTTATACATTTAAACGATTACTCCGATAATTCCAATCGATTGCCTTTTCGCGCCTGCGACTTGTTGTTGGCCCTCCGGGTAGCCGGCTGCTTCTGACTGAGAATCGGACGCTGACCGGACTGGCCCAGAGATATAGAGATATAGACTGAGACAGAGAGGGAACCGTCGGTGGAGACAGCGTCAGCGACTGTGGCGCATTTCCAATCGTTTCGCACATTATTGTTTCCATTGTGTTCGATATTTGTATTTTCTTGTACTTTTGTTGCTCGCGCACACACACAAATAAGTTCGCCTCAATTTATTGTACCTTTGCCTGTTTATTTTATACAAGTCCGGGCGTTCTAGTATTACGATACCCCACCAGACCTGAGGAACAGAGGGAAACTCGAATAGTTAGCCGCTTCTGGCCAATTTCCTCTTAGACATGTCGGCAGATACAATTCGTGTGCGTGTTTACCTCCGACCACGTATTAAATGTGAGCTCATTGGGCGGGTTGGAGATAAATATTACCTGTCTGCCCTTCGGGGGCATTCTGCGATTTCCATATTAGCATTGGGTAAATGGAAATCGAAGGAAATTCGGGGAAATTCGAATCGAACACCTACACGTTGCATAGACTTCTGGGGCCAGGGCATTTATTTGTAAAATCCGCAGTCGCCAAGACAACAAGTCCTACTAAGAAGCGTAAATGTTTTCGAATTTTGGAAGGGAACTCACTCAATAAATCATTCATTAAGCACCAAAACTGTCTCGCTTTTAAAACATTATGTCAAAATCTGTCAAACAAGAATTTAAGAATGTTTAAAACATCGACTGCATTTGGGAAGTGTAGGGGGGCAGCAAAAATAAAATTGTTTTATAGCTCAGACAATTTGGGAAACTCAAAAACGATTTCCGATGGTCTTAAATGTCTAATTGCTTGAGTTGTTCCAATGCCGAAAGTTTGTTTACCTAGTAGCATGTGTAATTTATTTAAAACATCTGACTAAACAATCGAACCGGTCAATGAATGATATACAAAAGACCAGAGTTTTGGTTTCTTGAAAGAGAGAGATCGACAATCGGCTGCCTCAAGGTTGGACTAGGCTAAAACTTGCACATTTTGAGTTATTTAAGCGGTTTTCTACTCTAAAAAAGCTACTACTAATTTTTACAATTCAAAAAAATATTACTTAAAATGCCCGAAGCTTAAATATTAAGTGTATTTTCCAATTTATTTCCTGTGCGATCTTAACCAGTGTGCACTTAATGGCAGCTTGTCAACAGTTCAATATGGCTTGTTTCTTTCGTTCAATTTACTTTTGAAATACTGTATTTCTTTTTGGTAATTTAAGACCGAATGTTTATAAAATGGAACGGGCAGCGAAAGACATCAAATTATTCCTCCGAGCGTTTCATTTCAAATTAATATTTCAGCGAAACTAGAAAATTCACATTTTCAACGAATAATAAATGCTCCTAAGAGATTTATTAAAAGAGACGTCACGGGGGCACTGCATTTTTCGACGATGCCTGCGTCAATCAGCGGCCTGCACTTTCGCATATTTTCAATGATAAACACGATATTTGTTTTGGCAGGCTTTGCTTATTTACATTTCAATCAGAAAACAATTTCACTTCCGCATCGCCAGTGATCGCGCCACGCGGCGTATGAGTAATGTTTCGCCTAGGGGATGGAAATGCGGCACACAGAACGTCCGCTGGCGTTGAAAGACCGACTTATTCTGCAGTCGCATCGAACCCATTGCTCCGAACAGCTGTCTTCCAGTCAGCCAGGCAGCCAGACACCCCGCCTCCCAGATCCCGCCCACATTTGGACCCCCTCGGCGTCTCCTTGGTGCGGGTGTGTGCGTGCGTAGGCCGTAAGTACTGCCAGACAACGCAGACATCTGTATTTGCCACCCCCACCCCACCCCAGCCAACGTTCCTTATGCTATGGAAAATTAAAAGAATCAAAGGCAACGGCAAAGAGCAAAATTAAGTATTTAGTTGTAGTATCGTATCTAGTGCAGACATGCATACTGGCTTGCATTCCAAACCCAAGGTGGCGGGAAAACCCGGGCGGCAGGCGGACTGCCTATAAGTTGCCCTCTAGGGTTGCCCAGAAATGGATTACTAGCAGTTTTGTAACCTGGAGAAACCTGAATTTCTGGTATTTTAGGTCTCAAATGAAGATAACTTAGTTTTTATTTACTTTGTATAATTATTATATTAATCTTAACACCGCAATTCTGGTACTTCAAATGGCAAAAAAAAGATTTCACAAAAGGTATAAATGTGAGAATAGCTGAGTTACACTTCAAATTAGCTCAACTATTACTATTTTTCACTTTTTTGCTAAAATAACATTAAGTATGATTAAATATTATACTCAGTAGTGTTGGTAAACAATCGATCGAGATCGATAGTATCGGTGGTTAAAAAATTATGGCTCAGGTCAACCATCAACTATCATTTAATAAATAAAATGTATTGTAATTATGGCATATGTGAAAAACGAGTATTGTTACTGTTTCAGTTCTGTGGAATATTTTTGGGAGCCTAATTAATTTAATTGTTTCAAGGCATACAAGTAAATAAGTAGGCATGTAAATTGAAAACTATTTTCAAAAATAATTTGGATGTCGGCTAGGAAGTTAAACAAGCGAAAAGCTGGAACCAAAAAGAGGTGTGGCTTTTTTCGTCCAGAATTGACCAGTTTTCGGCTAAATGAGAACCATTTTCGATACCATCGATAGTATCGATGAGGACCACAATCGATCGCAAAAACAACGATAGTGAGCACTATCGATGATGATCTTAGCACTCAGTAATAAAATCTTTCTCTACAAGGAAAAATAACTCTTTCCTTGGCAGGGAGAATGTAAATTGTTAGGGTACATTGGTTTTAAATTGCCAAATAGGCTGTAGGTTTTGACAAGACATTTTGGTCCACCCCAATATGCGAGCGTCTCAGCCTCTGCTTGCATGTGCGTTTCCACGCTCTACTGTGTGTGTGTTCTTGTGTCAAAGCTGAATGGAAACGAGTAAAAATAAAATGTGTAAGAGCCAAGATAAAATGCATTGTTTCAGGAAGGCGAGGGAGGCAAAAAAATGGGAAAGGAAAATACTTTTACACAAAATGTGTAAGAATTATTGGGGGTGATGGTGCATGCAAGGCAACGGAAATTGCCTTTAGGGTTGTCAGAGCTTATTAAGAGAATTTCACAGATATAAGGGCTCACAGAATGTGCGATTGCCGGGCAGGTAATCGGTAAATGGACGCAATAAATTGTATTAAATCAGCAAGTTTAATTAATATGGATCCGCAGAGCGGTGGCAACCCTGGTCTATCTGATTGCCTGCTTCCTTGGCCTCCTTGGAATTGCGGCAATTAACACATCAATGTTCGACGGTATCGATGGAGGCTCACCACCCCTTCCCAGCCCATTCCCACGCCCCATACTCAGCGCCCATCGGCCACCGCCCACGCTGCAGAATAGCCTCCAGAGAGGGAAATAAATTATTTTATGTGAAAGCCTTTAGAGCGTCCACACTCGGCTAAGGCTGCTGGCATTAAAATGCATTTATTTGAATTTCTTGTTGATATCGAAGAGCGCAGAGCTGGCAAACAAACGGAACAGAACCGACGCCCACTTGCAGTATTTATTGTGTTTTGAATTGGGCAGAGGCATAAACTAACCTTTGACGCTGCCTCCTCGAGGACGGCGCCCCCATCCCCTCCCCACCCCCTCCCCATTCCCATCCCCATGCCACCCCCCTTGTGCTCCCCTGAATCTGAGCCCTTCCACGTGCGCCCTTTTCGGTACCTTGATAATTTATTGTGTTACGTATCCGAAGCGTGGGCTGGCAATTGAATTGAAATGAATTTGAAGGGGCGGTGGGGGAGCTGTTTCATAAATGTTGCCAAAGGACTCCCCGGCGCCCTCCCCGAAAATGGCAATCGGTTCTGTTTGTTTCGAACTTCGATTGCGGGGTAATTTAATCCTTGTTTTGCGGGGGATTAGTTGTTTGTGCTGCCTCAAACTCGCGGAAACTGCAATCAAAATTATTTATTGAAAGGCAACAAGTGCACTTTTGGGAGACCTGCTCGCCACAGAGCGAGGGCCTCCACAGCTCTCCTAATTTCGGTTAAGATGTCGGAGGAGCTAAAGGGTAGTGGCTGCCGTAACCGTAAGCATAATGGCATTCATAAGTATGCAAATATTTCAAACTCCTCCGCACAACTCTAGATATCATTATAGACAATAACTTTAAAAGCAATTATCGTTAATTGTTATGGCCATTTAAATTTAACGCATCATTAACAGCGACGGACGCAAAATAAAGTAACAGAAACAGAAGCAGAATCAAGCGGAGAGCTTTGCAGGAACATGCACAGTGAGCTTTGGGACAAAGCTTCGATCCGAAGGTATAAAGTAAGAGAGGAAGTAAGAGAGGGGTCTGCGTTGGTGAAACTCGCTTTCGTTGGCTCTTTGGCGACTTGCCTACTTTTGGGCGTCAGTTTTTATGACCGTTGACCCACGACCGATTACCAGCTGAGCGTGATGACAAATTTAATTACCAACACCCGGAATAATAAAAGAAGCCCCCGAAAACACCCGCGGGAAAATATGAAGAGGGGCTGGCCGAATGCGATAATCCGAGTTCAATGGGACGCACGAAATTTATGGGGATTGCAAAGCCCATGCCTTTGCCCATGCCTTTCCTGCTCGACAAGGTCAAGGCTTTCATTTGACAGAATTCAATTTGCAATTTAACCCATCCGATATCTATGCGGGATTAGGTTTGAAGTCCCCGTCAGCGACATATGCCGGGATGTCCAGCAGGCACTGAGTTCTGGCCCTGATACTTGCCAGTTGGGGCTGACAAGTGTCCTGAATAATTTATGGCTCGCCCAGTTTCGACTGCAACATCTGCTGCTGCTTCGGCTACCTCGGCAGTCCTCGATGTCCACGGGCTCTGCATTAATTTTAATTTGCCGTGGGACTCGAAATTCTTCAAGACATCCCCGCTGGTTAGACAGCCGGACCGAGGTGTTAGGAGCGCTCCTTTATGGCCCTCGCATCCTCGCATCCTCGCCCCATCGACCATTACGTTCAATTGGAAATTTGTGAGCAGCGTTTACTTTATTTCGCATTATTATTGCTTGGGGTGGAACCGAGCCAGACTTCTTTGGGGTGCGCATTTGTGCGTGCATCATCCGCACCCTTTTCACTTAGAGCAACTGCCCTGGCGGCGGGGTAGTACTTGCACCAACAAGTGGCAATTGAATCTGGCAATCAAAATCGCATGAAGTCGCTGGTACTGTTATTGGATGTTGAGCGGGGGGCTAAATGGTTCGAATTCCTCCCGCACAAGCAGCTCTGATGATTATTCGCAGCTACTTTGGGATATTCATCCGGGTATTTATCGGGGTAAAAACAAGCTCACAGCTCGATTTGAGCACGTCTGTAAATTTCATTTGATAGCTAATTTCAAATCTGCCATTTGTCATCCAGTTATAAAATAATTTATACTTCGCTATTATTTTCAATATATTATTTGTTGTGCGGTTTATCGATTGATTTATATGATTGATGCTGATTTATATAAATGTTAAAAATGTGTTCCCACTTATTTAACTTATTTCATTGATTGGGTCTTGAACAATTAAAAAATACTAACGTAGAAAGGTCATGTTACTGCTATTGGATGGAGGGAGCAGGGAGATTAAATAGTTCGAAGTCAAGCCCCTCCGATGAGGATTCGCAGCCACTTTGGTATATTAAATTATGTGTTAAACCCTTTGGAACGTGTTTCAAGTAGGCATATAAATTGCATTTTGAAGCTATAATTCGATAAAAAATCATTTCTTATTTCATTGTTATTTTAAATAAGAAGTCGAAGGTCACCCATTATCAAAGTCGGTCAATTTTTTTTTTTTATATAGTCTGTTATAAAGGATAAAAGGAATTAATCATTTATTTATTGTTCTGTTTCTGTGAAAAATAAAAAAAATAGTAAGGCAAAAATTTAATCATGGTTTATTTATTGTTGTTGTTCATCATTGTTCTGACTTAACTGACTTATATTTAATGTCTCGAACAAGAAAAAAAAAACAAAAAGATGAGCACGGTTGCATTATTCTGTGTACCTTCCCTAAGTGCGTGATGCCTTTAAGGTACTCCAACATAAAGCGATCTGATTTTCTGAATAGTGCAAATTATTTGCTGAGGCCCAGAGATAATTCATTACAGCTGCTGTTCATATTGGCCCACTCCCACGGAGCGTAACAAAGCTTACAACTTAAGAAGTTGACTTTGTGGACGGGAATCCTTGTCAACGAGTCGTCCTCAAGCGTTGCCATGAAGTGCCGCCCTGGCTTGAATTTCTGCTCGCTGCGCGTTTCATTACCTTTTTTCAACTTTGTTTTCATTTCATTAAGGTGGCAACAAAGTCGGAGAATGCTACTAATTGCAATCAAGGTGGCTTCAACTTGTTGCTGCAACAACCCCTTGAACCCAGTGCCACACGAGCTCTAATTTTTTGCCTGCTCCACCGCTCCCTCTGCGGGCTGATTGAGGAGTTCTCTGGCTAAATTAATGGATCATTGAGTGCAGTGCCAATTGCCATGCCCCACAATTACGCTTTTAACCAGGCCTTTAGGTTATAGATATGTGCTTGACATTTGTAATTTCTTCCACGCAGTTGTCGGCCACAAAAACCTTTTAATTTTAATTAGAAGCAAACACATTTAAGCCCACAGAACACAAACAAAAACGGAAAATGCCAGCGCATGTTTGCTCGCCCAAAAAATGAGGTAAGCAAACAGCAACAAAATAAAATAAAATAAAAATACATTTGCCCGTATATATTTGTGTATATTTTATAGCTCTGAGCTGAACAAACAGAGCAACAAAATCAACAAGCAGGCGACGGGCTTCAAAAGCCAAAGGCTCCTTTTATTACCTTTGTCAAATGCACAAATAGCCGAAAATCCAAAGCCACTGCCGGGTCACCGGCCCACTCCTCCGACTCCCCGGGAATCGGCACAGCTCAGCAATTCGGGTGACAAAACACAACAAACGGCTCAGGCAAATTTACACATTCTGTGGACTCTGGGTGTGGACCGGATCCAAAAGTATGGCGCCCAAAAGGGTTGAAACTCAAATGTAGCGCCGAGCCAAATATCCGAACATCTAAGGTACACAATAAAATATTATATCGTAATAAAACCCCAACGCCCACGCCCCAGATATGGAAGAGAAATGGCTGGCAGGTGTTGGGCGGGCGCAGGACTCCCATAGTGGCAGATAGCACGATTGAGCGATACTTTTCGCATAATATGTATTCCTTCGGCCAGAAGTGGAGCCCGGCAGGCAGCGCAATATGTATTTAAGATTTATTGGAGATTTATGCCCGGCTTTTGCTTCGGTTAGCAGCTGCTGCCTCGCCATCTCCCACGGCCCCCTCTCTATTTTCATCCATGGCTAACAAGCAATTTAGCATCTCAGCGGGGCAAATCCGCCCTGATACGGATATACTCGTAGTCGGCCGAATCCGTTGGCCAGACGATAAGCCCTTTAACGACAACCATTTCCATAAGAACACCTAGCCTATTAGCCGTGGAAAACTAATCCAGGGCTGCAATGAAAGTGTGCCAAATGTTTATGATGAATGAAAGTGTTTGCAGGTATTTGAAAGAAGTCCTAGCGCTAATAAATATGTGAAAAAGTCACCACAAAACTGCAGCAAGTGTGATAAAGAATGTGAACAGAGTAAATATAGAAAATAAATTAAACGTAATAATTAAGAACCGTGTAAAATTATATATACTTTGTTTTGTATCATGTTAAAAAAAAATAATTGCGATTTAGTGACCCTGGCCTAAAACATATAATTTGCGTCAAAAGACTCCTTTTATATTAAATAAAATGCGCAACATCTTTAAGAAAAACTTCTAATATTACTATCAATATTACTATCTTTAAATGAATGTTGTAATATTAGTGTGTTATAATCGAAGAACAAAATACAACATGTGTTGTCACAAAGTTATATACAAAAAGCATGAGAACTTACAGATTTGTAGTAGTTCATTAATTAAGCTAATAATATTACGTCTATTATTTGACTCTCCTGTGAATCAAATTCCGAAAGAAGTAACAACACATTAATTAACAAAATCGATGTTCTTCTACATTGCTTAATTTGAATTATGTTGGTTTATTTGCATATCTCGTGGAACAAACAACACACTGAAAAGTTGTCCGCAAAAATGTTGCACGATTCTCCCCTCCGCAGCTGTAAGCCAAAAAAGTTGTCACTCCACGTCGGCACATTATTAATTCCCTGCTTCCGCCCCGTGTTTTGGACAAAAAGTTTAGCTGCATGTTTTTAATTAAATTTCCCTTATTATTAGTATTATTTTCGGCCAGCCTTTGCACTCGTCATCGCTGTTTCGCGCCAGTGTTTTATTTGTTGCTCTGCAAAATATACGAGTGTGACGTGTTTCCCCCTCATACATATTGCCTTTGTTCGAAAATAAAACGGACACCAAAAGTGGAAACAAGCAAAAGTTTTAACTAATTCCGTTGAGCTGGCCCGAACAAACGAAAACGAATCCGAAAACGAATGGCAAAACATTTTGATGCGGGAAGCCAAAAGTGAGAGCGAAATTGGTGTCCGGATGTGTTTTTAAATTTGTTTTATTTATTTTTTTATAAATTTAGGTATTTAGTCATTAAAATAGAGCATATAAAATAGCATAAAATCCATACAAAATATTTTCCATTTTTCGCTTGTTCAGAAATCACACACAAAAAATGCCTCTAGAGAGAAGGAGATTGCCATGGCTTAGTCGCCGAAGAGCTTCTTGCCCAGATCCATCATCCTGTGGTTGCGGCACACACGCAGAGCATCGGCCTTCTTAAGCACAGCCTGGACGTCGCCGTTGACGTCCACCAGTTGGGACAGGAAGTCCTCGTAGGCGGACTTCACGTTGGCCGGCAGGGTGCCGATCTTGACCTTCTTGAGGGTCTTCACAATGCCCTCGGCCCAGCCGGACTCCAGGGCGAACTCGGAGAGCCAGGGCACCAGGGGCAGCACCCCGCACATGGTCTGCATGCCCAGGAACCACAGCTCCGACAGGTCCGACCAGTAGCCCTTGTAGGCGATGGAGACCACCAGGGCGGTGGGGTCGTTGCTCTCGTCGATGTTGTACGCATCCCACAGGAAGCGGATGGTGGCCTGGATGTACCGGCAGATGGAGAAGTCGTTCTGCTTCACCTTCTTGGACTGCTGCTTCAGCAGCAACAGGCCCAGCACAGCCAGATTGCCGTGGATCACCAGGTTGTCGGGCGTGTCCTTAAGCTCGGGCAGATTCTCCACCACGAACTTGAGGAGGTTGGCGAAGGTTGCTCCATCCTCGGCCTTCTTGGGCTCCAGAACGGTGAAGTTCATCAGGATGTTGCAGAGGGCGACGATAGCACTCCTGGCCACCTTCATCTCGGCCTGCTGCTCAGGAGTCGGCACTGGGTCGGGCTCATTCATCCTCTTCAGGCGCTCAGCTCGCGGAATTGGCGGCCTCTTCCAGTGGGCAATGCTAAAGTAGAACTCCAGGGACTCCAAGAGCATCTCATCTTGTTTGTGGGTGAAGAGCACCCTCCTGGCCTCCTCCTCCACCGCAAAGTGGCACAGGGCAGGCAGCATGATCCTCAGCACATCGATGGGTGCCTCGCCCTCTCGGGGACCTGCCCTCCAGGCCTTCAGCTCCTGGAAGCTCTCATTGGCCACCTTGAGCATGAAGGGCAGCAGCTTGTAGATGGCCGGTCTCATGGCCGTCGTCTCCTGCGCCAACCAGGCGGACAGAACCTTCACGATGGCGAACACGAACTTCTTGTCCCTGGGATTGGCGCTATCCTTGATCTTGTCCTGGCTAACTCGGGTTAAAACAGCCAGAACCTGGTTGAAAGCGCCCTTGAGAGCAGTGTAGGTGGTCTGCTTCTCCTTGGGCTCCAGGTCCAGTTGATCGGAGGCCATGTACTCGATGCAGACCTCCAGGATGGAGAAGCAGCAGGTGAGCAGCTCCGCCTGCTTGAAGGTGGTCTCCAGTTTCTTCTCATCCATTTGCATGCGCACTTCGATGGCTCCCAGTTGGAGGAGCTGCAGGAAAAAGGTCTTTTGCTCGTCCATGAAGGCCCATTGGATGCCCAGCACCTGCAGAGTGGTGGCGATCAGATGCAGAGCAGGATCCCTCTGCTTGGGACCAATCTTGGCCTTCAGGATGTCTCCACAGCCCTTAAACAGGCTCTCCGGCCAGATTTGTCCCTCCAAGGAGTTGATTACGATCTCACGACGACAGGTGATGAGGATATCAGCCAGGATGCGGCACAGCTCGTACTTCCTCTCCGTGTCATCGGTTTCCATGTCCAGGGCAATCCGCTGGATCAGCGCGTGGAAGGCAGTGGGGTCCTCGGGCCAGGAGACTACGCCAAACTGCTTCACCAGCAGAACAATCAGGTGCAAAGCCTCGTCGGTCTGGAAACTCTGGGCGGAGTAGATCTGGGACATCTTGGGGATGGCTCCTGTGGCCAGAAGGGCCTGCTGTCCCGGCTCGTGGCTGGCGATGCTCTTGAGGCAACTGTACGCTTCGCTGACCACAATCAGGTTGTCCTCGTAGTCCTCGTCGTCGGCCTGCTCGACGATCTCCAGGAGAGTGGGTATGGCATCGATGATGTCCTTGTGGGTGGCCAGCTCCTCCTCCTGGCAGAAGCACGTGAGAATCGACAGGGCCACGCTCTTGTACACCAGTGGGGGGCAATCGTTTGGCAGGTCCTTGGAGACCAGCAGCTTCTTCAGGAAGGGAAAGCCGATGGCCTCGAAGAGCAGCGCCTTGCCGGCAGCATTGCAGTCCTTGCCCTTCACCAGTTTGGTGACCATAAACAGGGCCGCGAATTTTTCAGTGTCACTCTTGGTGCCCTTTAACAGGTTGGCGCACTTGCGCACGGGCTCCGGCACGTCCGTCATCCTCCTGGTTTCCGTCTCTCCTCCGGGTGTGTATCTCGCGGGCTGCCTATGTACGGCCTATATATTTATCCGCTGCCTGTACCAGATAGACCAGTATGTGTGCGCCGTGGCCTTCTATTAATATCTCCTCACACTTTCACTTGGCTACAGCTTTCCCGTTGGTTCTTCCTCCGCCGGATACTTTTCCTATGGTTCCGTGTTCTGGGTTCCGTGTCCTCGCTCGACGACGCACTCTCGCTCACTGATCGCCACCAGCGGAAAACTCGGCCGGCGAGTGGCTTTCCCAATTTTCCAAAAGCTGTGCAGCTGTTGCTGTTCAAACGAGGAAAACCTACACACAATTTATTTATACACGGGTCTTACACTCACACGGGGGATCTGTCAATTGGGCATAGATAAGGCTAATACTAAGGCCTGTTTTTTCATTTTATAATTCTAATTAAGTATTTTTAAAAAGGTAGGGTATTCTAACATCTTATAGATTAAACGATTTTAATACCATGCAATTTTTTACATATATTGTTTGATATATGGATTTTTTCAAGGAATAAATCAAAAACCATTCTCAGGGGAGATCTGACATTTTTTAATGTATATCTCCTGGTTTTTACAAGTCCTTATAAGTTATTCGTATCTACTGGTTTTCACAAGTCCTAATAAGCTATTCGTAAATTCTTTGTAAATAATAGTTTTGAAGGGTATCGGAATTTAGTCAAAAGAGATTTTGACATGCCCCAGCCTATACAATTGGAAAATCACTTGAAATCAAACGGATGACCAATGCACTGCTCTTTGCTCTCGACTTTTCCCTCGCCGCTTTTCCACTCTCGCTCGATTTCCTCCCGCATTGCGCTCTCCTGAGCGTCGTTGTTTATATTTAGAAAATGATTTTTCGTTTTTCCGACTTCTTCGTGTTTACATTTAGTCGACTGTGAAATGTTCGCTGCCGGCTGCACTTCTTCCAGAATATTTTCGATACGTATTTGCATTCTCCGCAGCACATAAGCTCGTATGCGGCCACAATTATCTATTGGAACACATATGCACTATATATAGAGGTATGTCCGCTTCAATATCCAGACATATAAATAAACCACTCCGCGCAACGGGCTTCGACCAACAAAATACACATATTTTTATCCGCATAAATAATACATTAACTTAGTTATACGGGCACATTGTTATACTCGTATATGGATCGGACATTTGCATATTTAATTTAAGTGCGATGCTTTCTGCTTTTTCTGCGGGGTCAATGAATTTAATTGCACATTGCACTTTGTTTTAAATTAAATTTATTCGTTCGGCATTTATTTCAAAATATAGTCATTTTAAATGTACACTTGCTGATTTATTGTTTATTTTTACCGAATGACACACATTTATGTTTTCATAAATTCGGGTATCAACTATGGTCGAATAGCAATTATAATAATAATTGATAATATACAGTGGTCGAATGTTTTCCCCTTGTTTTTTATTTTTATATTTTTACATGTTTTTCTGCAAAACAGCTGTTTTGTATATTTTCCAATGACAACGTCGACGAAAAAGACATCATGCGAGCTATTTATTCTTTTGGCATTTAATTCTTATAGCACCATTTTAGATATTTATTTGCTAATGAGCCGTAGAATGTGACAAATTCACGAAATTCTGCTCTCGACGAGGGAAATATCTCCCCAGCTTCTGCTCTTCCCACAAACATATAGCCATTGAATCTTTGGCATGGAAAAGTCGCTTACTCGGTCGCCATTGGTCGTAATGCAAATGAAAAACTTTATCCTTTCTGGATTATTTACTGTCGCGCAAAATGCAAATTGGTCTCGACCGGGACGACCCGGATTAATTTCGGCGCAACAAAAAGTGTGTAGGTACATATTTTCCACATATGGACAGGGATGCACCAGCCCTCGGCCCGCATCGGTCCCAAATCGGATCCCATATCGCTGCTGTTTGCTTTTGCTATTATTATATTGGCGGTGCCGCCACCGACACGGGACAAGTGGTAGTCGAATGTGGTCAGTTGAACGTTTTTGGGCAAACGCGGCTTAATTGCGTTGCTAGCAATTTCGGTAATTGGGTTATAACGAAATTGATTAATTTTTACATTTCGCTAATTATGTGCTGGCAAATCCGCCGCTATTGTTATTATAATAATTATAAAGCGGAAATATGCTGGCCGCCCTCGGGTGTTTCGTTGCTCCCATTCGGGTGCCCATCTGCCCTGTGTGTGGGTGTTCCCAATGTCACACTCTGGTTGCCTACTTTAAGGCGGAGGTTGAAATCCAGTTTAAGTGGCGAAGGCAAAGAGTGGACTAAAGTGAAATATGTCCCACAAACTGGCCACTTACTCGGACACATCACAGTTCCCTTATCTAACTCGGTACATAACCAGGAGGAGGCAACATCAACATCAATAATTGAAATAAATCGCTTGACAAACGACGTTCGGCCCAGGACCAGCCAGCAAACTGAAAAACAGAGCTCACAAAAGGCAGCACACAGAACAGAAAGGAAGCCCGGCACAAAAAAATACGCTCTTATCACTAATCACGAGGCCAAGTTGAACCAAACGAAGGGAGGAAATACTGACTCAGTTGGGGGGTGGTATACACCCAGGAAAACCCTCTCAAGTACACTATCCATTTCGCATATCCATTATAGATGGGTGTTCTAGATTTTGATGTATGATTAGTATTCGGCAATGTATATTTAAGACTTTTCGTTTTGAAACTGATACTCAAAAATAGCAGGACGTTAGTTAATGCTAGTGTCTTTGTTTTATAACATAACAAATAAATAACATAATAAATTTCATGAAATGGACAATAATTCCTATTTAAATATATAATAATAACACCTATCCTTATTTAACGAATAAATTATAAACCTAATTTTATATAAATTATAAATAGGCAAAGGTAATGTAGGCTCAAAAATACTATTATTGCTCATTCGAACCCTAAAACATATTTTTATTTTTTAAGCCTTCCTTAATTATATTTACTGTATTTATTATCTCTGTATACACAATAGTGATGGACTCCTACGCTGCTCTAGCCACTCAATCGAACTCACACTGGTCCTTCCGGTTCCAATTCGGCTTCCTCCTTCACACGCCGCCCTTTGTTCGAGTCGAAGGAGCCTCGGGCATCGATTTTCGGACCGCAATCCAGAGTTTGCAGAGCTGTTTCGAAATGTTTTGACAAATGATTTTGTTTATATTTTCCATTTCATCGAAGCCTCCGATGGCGACACTTCTGCAGCGCCACCTCCTCCATCGCCCAAAACGACTCCCCCCGAATACCGTAGATAACAATGCAAAAGTTTCGACTTTTAGCTGGCCTAGAGATCATCAACATTGATTTCAACTTTTCTGCGGGAGTGATTGTCATCATCACCGCAGCTCCACCCAGGCCAAGTTTATTTGTGGGCGTGGCACTGGTCCAATTTACGGCGAGGGGCCAAAAAATAAATTGTCTGTCATTACGAGCTTTAAGTTGGTCAACGAATCATTTTGCTTTCGATGAGCTTGCCTCATACCGAGGCCCATTTAAGTTCACCGAAGTTGGGGCAGACGGAAATTAATCTCTATAATGTCGAAGCCATTTCATACAGGCGAGCAGCTCTCATTATACTCTTAATAATTAAACAATTTAGGCCAACAGTTAAGAATGATAATATTGTACTGATTTATGAGAGCAAATATTTATCCAATTTGTCATGGAGGTTATTACAGAATTTCGGCTATCCATTCACCTGTTGATGTTATTAATAGTTGGAATTGACAAATTAGAAGCCCCAGCCGAGGTTAGTTCATAGCATATAATGGTGATTATCAAAATTATTTTCAATTACTCTTAGTATTGAAAAATAAAGATTCATTTGAATTAAAGCAGCCATTAATAAGAAACAAATAAATACGAGCTTAAATAAATGGTATTTTAAATGAACAGCTATTCGTTTGGGGACAGGCCAAACTTATATTAATTATTTTATTATTTTAACATAAACAATACATTGTCCGAACTCAAATAATTTAAATGTTTAAGCAAAAGTCATTTAAAAATGTTAAGCAAATATTTCTGCTATTTATTGTTAATACAGGAGGTTATTACAGAATTCCGGCACACTATTCAATTGAATGAAATTGACAAATTGGTGGTGATTAAAAAATTAACTTCAATTGCTGTTAGTATTAAGAGAATATTAATTGGACTCCAAGCAGGCATTAATCAGACAAAACAAATAAAACTCTGCTGAATTTGGTAATAATTGGGCATTTTTCATTTTATTTTATATAGTTGTTTAACTTATTTTTTGGCATAAGCAATATTAAATCAAAAGCCAAATAATTCAATTCAATTGTCCATTTGAGCTACAATCGCAATTTTAGGCAAAGTCATTATCCGTTTTAAATTGTACAACAAAATTAACTTTAGTTGAATTGATTTTTAATATTTTTGGTAAGCCCAGAATTTATTCGGTTCAAAACATGCTCGATAAATATCATGGAGGGCCTAGAAATTACACATACTTCCTGCCTCCCTTTTAAGAAAAACCCCACAGCTGTGCCCGAACACATGAAAGTGAACCACTTCGCCGCTAAGGACCTGCACCACCCCAAAGATGAGTTCAAAATAATCAGTCATACACGTGCGGGGTGCTGTTCCTGCTCTGCGCAGCTTCGATTTCCCGCTTTAGGACCTTTTTTGCCGGGGAGCGTGTCCTGATTGTTTGCCAGGTCCTGCACGTGTCAATTTATATTTAAATTTAAATGCAAAAACCGAATCAAAATTCCGGCGAACGGAATAGAATTAAATTTCAAAAGGCGGCAGCGACAACCGAAAACAATCATATTTTCTGAAAAGCATCTGACGGCTGTTAACGGTTTGGTTTCACAATATTAATGGCTGATTAATGAGAGCGAGGGGCAGCTGCGGAAAGAGCGAGTTCCTGAAGGATCCAGCACGTTAACCGGTCCTCTCGAAGCATCTTCGAAAGGATTGACTTCGGGCAGGTTTAATCGGAAGGCATGCATTGAAAGAACACAATATGTTAAAAATGATTATGTCATACAACCTAGTTTAATTTATTACAACAAGACATATGTTTCGATAAATCAAAATATATTTTCATAAATTTACACCTCGCAAACAAAATAATCCTTATTTTGAAGTATTCAACAATGACAATATATACAATGATAAAAAACGTAGTGTGAAAATATATATACAATATATTCAACAGTTATAGCTATTTAAAATATTTTAAAATTTAAACTTAACTTGAAATTATCTCGCAATTTATTATGTAATAACTATTTAATACGAACTTTTGAGCTCAATACGCAGATATTTTCTTACTTTTTCATTTTTATCAGTGTAAGGAGAATAGTAATGCTGCCGAACTTCTTACCAATATACCTAATACTTATAAATTGTCAGTGTGCTTCTGGGCGTGTGGTGTGGTTGGTCGCCTTCCTGTAGAACTTTCGTAATTGTGGCTCCATTGTTCACTTGAGTTGTAATGTGCGAGCAACAAGAAAGTGGCAAAAGTGAAAGCGGGTCGATGGGAAATCGGGAGCCCGGGAGTCGGCAACAAATTATGCAAATCCCCTTTTGAATGGCTTATCCTTCATGAATTTATATCGAAACGGAAAGCCAATGACGACGCGGCTTTAAGGCCTCGGCCATTGGAACAATAAAAGCTCATTTGTTGCTATTATCATTTCACTAACAAATAACAAATCATCGAGCAAGCCGACCGTTATCCCTGGGAGCAAGGTGGCGTTTTGGGTGGGAAACCCAAAACGTGTTCACCTCAATGGCAACAACGCCGGCAACGGCGGACGGCACGCTGAGCCTGCAGAAACTGCTGCCAATAAATTCTGTTAATAAACCAAAAGTTGTTAATTTAAATGATTTATATCTGGAGAGGAGTCAGCGAGAGGGGGGAAGGAGCCGAGGCGGAAGTGGTGATGGGAGGCCCAGTGGGCGGGTCGGAATTCGTCCCAGCAGCCGGGGCAGGGCGCTTGTTATTGCTGAGCCTCAAAAATTCTCGTAATTCGGCATAACCTTTTGGGCCGCCCAACAGGACCGGAGAGCCCTATTTGCCCCCATTTGTTTGCTTAGATACACAGAGAAAACAACAGAATGACGCTTTAAGAAAGGCTGCATAAAAATTAATAATATAAAAATTGGGTTAAAGATGAACTCGATGTAGTATAACAATATAAAAATAAAATCATACATTAAAATAATATTTTAATCATATAACAATATAAAAGTAATTGATAGAGATACTGTGTAACCATAATTTTCATTTTTCATTACAAATCTAAATCGATTTCTCCCATGTACTTAATTTAATTCCTAATAACAAACAAGAAAATAGTACAAATATCTCACTACAGCAAGGGATTTGGAAAAATAAAGGTTATTGTTGTGCAAAAGATATTAAGCCAAGCTAGAAAGTAAAAGTCACGGGTCACAATGATAGATATTTATGGTAAAATAACGGAAGGGATTCAAGATGCCAATTTTTTGCCGTGTTTCCCTCCGCACCCATTGACCTCCTCCTGAACCCTCCGCCTCTGCAAGTTTTTCGTGGTGGGGCAATAGGTCAAAGTCGGTGTGCCACTGGGTGCCTGGTATGCTGGGAGCTCCGAGATTGGGTGGGCTGTCCGTGCCGTCAGCTTAAACCAATTTACGTGGCCGATGTCTTCATCGCAGGGCCTGGGTCCGGGCTCGCATCCGATTCAGGATCCGGATCCGTGAGTCGTGCGCCGAGTGCCGTGTGCTATGAATTATTGCGCCTCCCGCAAGCGGCACAACTGTGCGTATGCGTAATTTGGCTAAGCGGACTGGACAAGGACGCCGCCCGCCTCGCCCCTTGTCTATGCGCCCCGCCCCTTTCGCCTATACGTTATACATATAGATATTCGGGGAATCAAGCATTCTTGGGCCGAAGCCAGCTTAATATATACACCCATAAACGTATATATAAATTTATGCCCTTTTGTTTGCAGTCGAAATTATTTCATTTGCTTGTGTTTATTACGGCCAAATCTCGTCCGACGTCGGGCCACGTTTGAAGGAAGCATCGTTCGTTTTCCACAGCGTTTACTTTTAATGGTTCGACTGTTTTTTCGGGGGATTTTCCACATCTTAACTTTGGCCGAGACCTACAAATATTTGATGCTCCACAGCGCCAGTTGTTTCGGGTTTTATTGATTGGCGGTGGCGTGCCTGCTTTATGGGGCATCCTTCCTGCCGCCCCCTTTCCAGCGCCTCCCCCGTTGATTGCTGCCTTGTTTTTGCGTGGCTGTCAAGCGTGAATGTTGCGCTACATTGAAAGGGATTTCTCCACATTTAAGTGGGTTTCCCTGCGAAAGGCGTAGGTATGGAATTTGTCAGGGGATGCGATTAGACCTTAAAACATTAATTAATTGCATTCAGATTAATTAATCAGTGAGTCGTGGAAACTTTCGAGATCCAAGGCTTACAGGACAAAAACCCAGGAAGATCAAACAAAAGAAGGTTGAAAATGAGCAGTTTAAAAAAAATACTTATATATTTTATTTGTGTATATATATATAACTATAGTTGTATATTATGTTCTCAATTTAGGCTATAGAAAATCCCAACTAATATTTTACTAGAGAAATTTTAATATACCCGTTACTCGTAGAGTAAAAGGGGAGCTAGAAGAAATCGTTTCCGATCCATTAAATATATATATTCTTGATCAGGATCACTAGACGAGTCGCTGTAGCCATGTCCATCTGTCCGTCTGTCCTTCCGTCCGTCCGTATGAACGCTGAGATCTCCAAAATTTTAAAACCTAGAAGAGTCGGACTTGGCATGCAGATTCATGGGCTCCAGGCGCAGCGCAGCGGCGTACCTCGCCCACTCTAACACCCAAAATCTGTGAGAAACTATAACGCCTACAGTTGTTATGCAATTCTTAGCTGCAATGTATTTGTCTCATCATATATATCTCCATTTCCCTTTTTACACCCTTGCAGAGGATATAATGATTTCAGTCAGAAGTTTGTAACGCAGTGAAGGAGACATTTCCGATCCCATAAGGTATATATATTCTTGATCAGCATCACAAGACGAGTCGATCTAGCCATGTCTGTCTGTCCGTCCGTCTGTCCGTCCGTTTCTACGCAAACAAGTCTTTCAGTTTTAAGCTATAGGGCTGAAACTTTCCCAAAAGTCTTTTTCTATTGCAGGTAGTATATAAGTCGGAACCAGCCGGATCGGACAACTATATCTTATAGCTCCCATAGGAACTATCGGGGAAAAAATTTGAAAAAAAATATATATCTTTCGTGTTTTTAAACATATACCTTTCTAAGCTAGGATATAACATTTTTTAATTAGTTCTGAATTTTTAATTAAATTGTATCAAAATCGGACGGCTATATCATATAGCTCTCATAGGAACAATCGGAAAATTAGTGGTAAAATAATATAACTTATAACCTCCTACGCTTGGAAATAACATTTTTTATTTGGTTTTGACTTTCGAATTAAATTTTATCAAAATCGGACGACTATATCTTATAGCTGCCATAGGAACGATCGGAAAAATAGTACGAAAACATGAAATAAAAATTCTATCTTTTGTGTTTTTTAACATATATCCATATAAGCTTGAAAATAACATTTTTTAATTAGTTCTGAATTTCAAATTAAATTTTATTAAAATCGGACGACTTATCATATATGTGTCATAGGAACGATCGGATAATTGGTGGGAAATAATGTGAAACAAATTATAGCTTTTGACATATTATCTTATAATACTGGGAATATACATTTTTATATTTTTAAGAATTTTGAATTTAATTTAATAAAATTATTGATTATTTTTTATAACTGCAAGGGTATACAAACTTCGGCTTACGGAAGTTAACTTCCTTTCTTGTTCTCCCTTTATCTGAGTTACGCGTATCTGTTAGTCGAGGCACTCGACTATAGCGTCCTTTCTTGTTTTACCAGTTTATTCAAGAAGTTTTTGGGGCGGTCGTTAAAAATGTAAGCATTCAAAAGGACGCTTTTTATCTCAGTGCATCTGAGGTTTGTGTTCATTTAATCATTTTGAGTGTTATTTTAAAACTAAAAAAATCCCAATATTTGTTATCAAAAAATTTCAGACTCAGAAATAATAATTAGTTTTCAGTTTCATTATAAAAATAAAAAAATATTAAAATTCCTGAGCGAAAAAATAAAAATCAAAAATAATGATATTTCTGATTTTTATTTCTTTTGACAAAATAAAAAACCAATTTTTCGCGTATGTCGATCTAGTCGATTTTTCTAATCAAAATAAAGTTCAGTAAGTGTTATTTACAGACCGTGAATACAAAATGAAATACTCTATCACGATCTAGTCATTCTCGCCAGATATAAAATAGCCAAGATGAGTTGCAAAAGTATTTCTTGATCACAGAAAAATTTATTGAATACCATAGACCCAAAAAAGAAATATAAACATTCTGCTAATCAATTTAATTTTATTCTACTTGAAAGTTGACTGCCTCAGAAAAAATTAATAAACTTTTGTTTAACTTTGAAAATTTTTTTAAAATTTGTAAAATACGAAACATTAATAATAAACAATTCTTAAGTAAAGAGATGTTTTGGAAGTTTTACTATCTTTAAATCTGAATTCTACAATTTTATTGCAATAAATGAAATATTAGAAGCCCTAATCGTACTTAAAGTTTTAAAAGTTAAAAAAAAATATTGAACACATCATAATGTAGTTATAACATCAAATTTTATAAAGAATACTTTTAAATACACTTTTTATTTGTCGCTCTGCAATAGAATATGCCTTTGTATGCAGAATTAAAACTTTTGTTCCTTCATTTTAAGGTGCTTTCATGTGATATCGATAAAAATTTAAAATGTAATATACAATGAAAGCATCTAAAGTGAAGTACAAAGTCTGCACGTTTTAAAAATAAAAATGTCAAAAACTCTCTGAGAACAACAGCTGCTTTTTCTAGTCTTTTCAGGACCGACGACTTGCTTTTTTCATTGTTTAGTCGGAAAACTCACCTGAAGTGCAATACTTTGTACAAATCTGTAAATTTATTCTGTTTTTCATCTATTCATAACCAATTTTTTGTTGACTTTTTGTCTGAACCCCCAAAAACTTTCTTTTATTGATTTAATATGTATGTCAAATATGTTTCATTATTTAAGTCGCCAAGCAAATAAATGAACTATGTTATTCTGCATAAAATCGTGTAAATGAATTGCACAACAGGGTCCTTTCCCACTCCCAACCACCTTCTCTGACGGAAGCCCCGACTATGAGCAACTAATTTCCTTAGATGAGGCAACCGCAAATGGAAGAGCATCCTGTTGCACATGCATTAACCATGGCAGTCACAACATTATGCAAACTTACACACACATTCTGTGCTGCACCACCCACGTACATATCCAGGCACAAGGAGCTCATCAAGTCTTCCGGTTTGTCGAGTATGTTCACATTGTTTATGCTCCGGAATAAATGAATATAAAGCATTTAGTTTACAGCTGCCATTTGACAAGCACTCGCCCCAGTTTTGAACAAGTGGGTTGGGAAAGGCTGGATGGGGTGCTATCTCGATTCGAAGTTGGTTTTGCATTTTCTTTTAATAAAATACATGAATTATGCAGAATATTTGACGGGGTCGAGCGACAGTTGTAGATAAAGACGAGTGGCCCGAGTTGCTTTCTCAACTTTCGCCTAAGCCCCTTGACATTGACACTCAAACACACCGAGATGCAGTATATGAGGCAGAAAATGCAATTTTGCAGTACCTATCCTTCATTTCATTTTATAAAAATACTCGTATGTTCAAGCTCCACAAAGACTAAGATAATTATAAACTAAGATAGTTATAATTTGTGTACCCTTGCAGTTACAAGAAATAATCAACTTCAGTAACACCATGTGAAATTTTTAAGAATTGTTGCTGACTTCAGTGATATTAATAAAAAATTCCATTCTTTTCCGATTTTTCCGATTTTTATTAAATTGAATTCGAAATTCTTAAAAATATAAAGAATTATATTCCCAATATTATAAGTTAATATTTCAAAAAGCCCCTAAGCTATAATTTGTTTCATATTATTTTCCCACCCATTTTCCGATCGTTCCTATGACAGCTACATATATGATAAAGTCATCCGATTTTGAAAAAATTTAATTTGAAATTCAAAATTATTTCATTAATTCAATTTAATGTTACTTAAAAGCGTAGGAGGTTATATATATAAAAGCACCGAAGATATACTATTTATACCCTTGCAGAGGGTATAATGATTTCAGCCAGAAGCTTGCAACGCAGTGAAGGAGCCGGACATGCCTAGATCAACTAGTCTAGTGATGCTGATCGAGAATACATATACTTTATGGGGTCGGAAACGTCTCCTTCAATGTGTTGCAAACTTCCTACTGAAGTCAATATACTCTCTGAAAGGGTAAACCAATGTATGCCCAAAACCCTTGACGGTATAAAATAAAAAAAATTGTTAAATATTTGTTAATAACAAAACACTACATTAAATATTTGGAGAATTCCTATCTCTCACCAAACAACCCGCAAGAACCTTTATTGCAATGTTTTTACCTTCAATCTGATTAGGACATGCCCATCTAATTTTCTATGCAGCTTTATTAAAAATGTATTTTGTTTACCCATTGATCCGTAAGTTTACTACCTAAAAATCTATTTTTGAAAAGTTATGTTGGCGAACAAAAAGTTCTTTGACTTTTCCACCTGCTCCTTGAGAAAAACTCTCGAAGATTTTCCAATGCCAACGCGGAATTTGCAATTCAGCTCGTAAACTTACTGATTTGTTTGCCACAAAAAAGGTGGCGGGACTTGCGTGATGAGCCAAGTCCCGACTTTCCAAGTCGATTTCAACAAATGGAAAGTCATGGCCAGGTCAAGGACGGAGGTGAGCGCCTGAAAAGGGTTTTTCCGTTGGTTTGGGAGATATAAATTTGCAATTGATAGCCTGGACTGGCTCGTAATCAGTTTAAAAGGGCGAATCTCAATTTGGCAATTGAGTTTGGCTGGCTGTGGCTGTGGCTCGACGTTCACACCCATAATCCAATCGTTTGAAGCGCTTTTATGGATTCGACATGTCAAATCGCGTGCAAATTTGTTTGAATTGGTTTTCCCGTACTCCTAAACTCCCCCTGTCCGACACTCAGAAAAATAAAAATGCGGTCCGGCCAAAAAATGTAATTTTTGAAAATGTACCGATTTTAAAATGATTATGAGAACAGTGCTTCGATGAGATATTGTCGAGATGAACAATATCTACTGTACAAACTTTTAGGACGGAATACTGTTTGAGGTAAAAAATCAAAGAAGGTACTGATGGCTACACCAGAAAGGGACTGTTTGGAGGAGTGGAAGAAACGGAGTGAGACGATAATTTTGTCGCCAGGGGTATAATTTAAAGACGGAAAATCGATAAAGGACAAATAAAAATGTTTCGTTCTACAAAGAAATTCTCCTTTATTTCAGCAAACAGTAACAGATATTAAAAAAAAACATTATTTTATTTTTAGCTCTAAAAATATTATAATTTAATTTGATTATTTTTTTCTTCAGTTTTAGTTTCTGTATTGATTATATTTACCATAAAAAATAGTTTTTAGTGTAGCACCCCCTGTAATCAAATACAAAACCCCAGGGTGCGAAAAGGCTTTCCCGTGTCCATAAGAACTTTTTTGTTTGCACTAGAGTGGTAAAATACACGGGGGACCTAAAAAAAGAGACAGCGGGCAATGAAAAAAAACGTAACTTCCTTTGATATTGTACGTACATTCGCTCGTGTTTTGTATGCGCTCGGTGCAAATTGGGTTTTTTCCCAATTTCATTTTATTTTCTCGCGACATGTAGCCACCCATATTTATTGCATAATTTTCAGAATAACTCCCGCACGCACACACACTCCCCAAACATTGATTGAACAAATAAACAAACGCGAATATTTCCCGGCACTTCAACATCGTTGTGATTTTAGCTCCCTGGGCAACTCAATTCATGACCCAAATAATGAGCCTTAAAAAGCATATGGTTAAATTAAATGACATGATGTATTAATGTCTCAGCAAACCACTCCCACGTACCTCATTTCTCATAGAAATTGGTATCACAGAATAATAATTTTTCGGTAGTCGACCAGACAAGTTATTTTCGCCAAAAACTTTAATATCAGAAATAGCTTAATATAATCGTTCTAACAAAAATAACTCTTATTTTATACGAATCAAGTTCCTAAAAGAAGAGCTATAGCTAGCGTTGAAGGTAGGACTAAGAGTTTTGTGGGATAAAACTTGGGAATTATACAGTGTTATATAAAAATTAAACAAAGATCTTTTTAAGTGTATTGCGTCAATGAGCTTCAATTCTGATCTCGTGCGCGTCCTCTTCCTCAGCCACCATTTCCACCTTCATGTTCTCGGCCAGCATCACTGCGTTCTGGTGCAGCTTGGTCTCCTCGTGCTGACGCATGTGATGCAGCAAGCGGAAGTCCTTGTGGCAATACTCGCATCGATACAGCTTGATGTCCGTATGGATGAGCTCGTGTTTGGTCAGAGAGTGAGCGTAGGCGAAAGCTTTATCGCACACCTTGCAGACGTAAGGCTTGATGCCACGGTGAACACTATATGGAGGTGGGCAATTAGATAATCGAAATAAATTAGAGGTAATTTCTAGAGGAAGCAATTTTACGCTACTATTCAGATGCTTCGTAGTTTCCAGAAACCACAATAATTTTACTGCAATACTCACTTTTCATGGGACTTCAGGACACTCTCGTAGAAGAACTGTCGGCTGCAGAAGCTGCATTTATAAGGTTTGCTGCCCGTGTGGGAGTACATGTGCTTCCTCAGCTGCTCGCGCACCTGGAACTTGGCATCACACAGTCTGCAAAGGTAAAGGCGTTGTGTTATTTGTAGAAGAGATTTTTTTTTCTATTGTTTTAATTTAACACATGAGTGAGAGAAATCGAAAAATATTAATACTGTGTAAGTCTAAGTTGCGTAAAAATAATTTTACATTTACTTCTCATAACTTAAAATGCGAATAAGGTGTCACTCTTCTAGTAAACTAGATACACACTAAAAAATTGTTGAGTTTAAGATATTAAAGAGGACTTTTAGGTAGATATTCCGTAAAATTAACTACTAATGTTGTTTAGTTCCACTTATAACTGATATTAAAGTGCTGTACCATCTGAACTTACTCGCATGCATACTGGCAGACTGCGTCATGGCGCCGGCGGTGCTCCATCATCCGGCCGCGCTTCTCATAGAAGTTTCCGCAGACGTCGCAGATGTAGCCGCCCTTCTCGGTGCCGTCGGATGTGGTCAGAGAGTTCATGCCACGGCGAATGCGACTGCGGCGGGCTTTCAGGCTGGCCTTTGCCGCCTCCTGAAGAGCCAGTTGCTGGGAGGGAGTCTCCTCGTACTGCTTCTCGGCCTCCAAGACGACCTCACTCTGGTCGGGGTTCATGTCGATGGTGTAGTTCTCCTCCAGGTACTCAATGGTGTCGCCCATGCACTCCTGCTGCTCGCTGGCATCCACCTCTAGGTACTCCTCCTGCACCTTTGCGTCGTGTTGCTCCTCCTCCCCAGTGGTGGTCTCCTCCAGAATATACATATCCTCGTCGCATTGCTGCTGCGTGCCCTCCTCCTCCTTGATCAGCATCTCATCGGCATCGTCTATCCAGCCGAGTTCCCGACAGTAGTCCTCGATCTCGGCCTGCTTGCGCAGCGCCTTCTCGCGGAACTGGTAGGCCATGTTGAGCTCCACCTTGCAGGACTTGCAGATGCCGTCCGGGATCTGTTCCCTGTCGTTGAGCTGTGGATGGTGGTTCCGTAATGTGGTCAGTGTGATCCTTGCCAGGATGCGAGTGGCACTCACCTTGCTGTACGAGTCACCCAGGAGTTGGATCAACATCTCGTTCGGCGTCTCCTCGCCCTCTTCGCGGCACTCGTCCAGGCGCTGCAGTCGCACACTGGGCTCCAGGCAGACCCGGCAGGTTTGTGGTGTAAGTGCGCCGCGCATCCTTGGTTTCTACTCGCAATTTAATTAAAAGAACCGCTCGCACAGTATTTTAGTGTTAAAATTTGTGTTGCTGAAGTGTTGTGTAAAGCGACTGAAAAAAGAAACGCAGAGGCATCGCCATTTTATTTGCCAGGGATACAGAAACACATCTCGCTGCACAGTGATTCATTTCTCTGGTACGCGCAGCAGTGCAAATGGGTTGGCAAATTATACAAAATTATATGGTTTTGTTTTAAAAAGTATATGATAACATGTAGTATTATAGTCAATTACGGTAGCACCTTGCTTTAATCTTATGGTAATTCTTTAGTTTCCCCTTTGTTTTTTAATCTTATATAAATAAAACATATAATAATACAACAAATTTATAGATTTCACCGACCAATCAAGCGTTTACTAAATTGAGAATAAATTTATAAATAGCTTTATACTACTGGAAAATATTATTTAGTAACAAAATTGTGGTAAAACATATTATGAACTAGTTCATTAGTTTGGTTCCCCGAAACAGTAGCGATAACGATAGCAGCAAGTTTATTAAAAGGCTCATGCTGCAGGTTCTTAATCAATAGCGAATTGTTTTTAAATTAATCACGTATTTACACCCAAATAAGGATTAAGCAAACACATTTTTTATAAAAAATTTGCGAATACAACACCGTGTTTACATTCGGAAGTCGTGGCAAAAAAAGGTTCATATTGCGCCGCGACGATCTGGCAACGCCGCATATTTTTCGAGACGCAGAACGCAAGATATTCCTTATCTCTCTCGTAAAAAATGGATTATTTCGCTTCGATCGGTGCGTATCTGGGAAAATCGAATGCTCGTCGGCAGTAGAGAAGGCCACGCACTTTTCACGCCCCACGCCCAGCGCCCCCGCCCGAGGGGAAAATGGGAAAGCAACATTATCTGGCATCCGTATCTTCGTCCGTCGCAGCCGTCAAAATGTTCGTCGCGCCAGTTATCGACTCGGCAATCTCCATCTCCTAAAGCACACACACTCAATCGCACGCAGCCCAGCACACAGGCACGCACACAGCTACGTAACCTGCCAGCGGAAGCGCCCCTAATCTTGGCCAGAAACCACAGCAGCAACAACAACAGCGAAGGAGCAGCAGCAGGCGGAGGGAAACGGAGGCGCCGCTAGCACTAGCACCTAACATGTCCGAGAAGCACGGCCAGCTGGGTGCGCAGTGGATGAAATCAGCGGCGCCAGCAGCATCAGCACAAGCCTCCAATTCCATCCCCATAAATCTACCTATTCCCGTAGCGCTTCCTCTCCAGAAACCCAATGCCAATCCCTATGGCAACTGCAACCTACAGCCTGCTGATATTGTCTACAATGCAAACCGATTTCAAGGACCTGCTATCCATGCCAAGGCCTCACCCTTGACCATTACGCCCGTGGGCCCTGGCGGAGGAGCTCCTGCCGCCGCCCAGATCTCGCCCACGAGCCACACCCATGTACCTGTACCTGTAGCCACGCCCAGCGGCTTCGTGCCGCCTCCGTTTCCCAACGCCGCCGGCGGCAGTGGTCCAGTCTCCACTTCCGTGCTCTCCCCGAACCCCTTTGCCACAGCAGCGGGAAACGCTGCTGCCGGTCTGGCCTTCGCCAATGCCTTCACCTTCAACACAGCCCAGCAACTGGGTCTGGGCAAGATCATGCACGCTATGGGCGGAGCCGCTGGAGGAGTGTCAACGGTATCAGTACCAGTCACCACAAGTCCAGCAGCAGCTGCTCCTTCGGCTCCCACAATAAGTGGCCAGCGCCATCCCAATGAGAGCGTGCCAGCGGCCAGTGGAGTGATCAACTCCACTATTGCTGAGAATGTGATGAATGCTTTAGGAAGCTCGAACTCAGCGGGGGCTGCAGTGCCAAGTGAGGAGAAGATGCGAAGAGTGCAGCAAGTGATTGAGGCCAGCTTGGAGTGAGTAACCAAAAAAGCCAAAGATCTGGGCTTCCCTTTTTAATTGACGTGCTTCTTCCTTTTCAGCGACAATTCCAAGCTGCAGATCTCGCAGATTCTTGAACGAGTCTCCGGATTGAAGCCCATTGAGAAGCTATTCCTTTATCTTCGATTGCCGGGCGAGTGTGCGGACACAGATCCATTGCGGCAGCCTCAGAACCCCCTGGGAACACGCTCGGAAATTAACCACACCATCAATTGGGTGCGTTCCCATCTGGAGCATGATGCGCAGGTGTCCATACCCAAGCAAGATGTGTACAACGATTACATGTAAGTATTATTTTGGGTCAGCTTTCAGTCAAATTGGAATAGATCCCCCCAAGAAAAAGCAATTGAACTGAGTAGTTTTAATACTGATTTATATTGTCTATTTTATATATGTAGTAATAAATATTCATTATGGCCTTGTAATAGCCATGCTAAGACTAAGAATTCAACAAAATTCATGGAAAAATTCATCCTTTTTTTTAACTACAAATAATGAAAATTTACCTAATAAGATGTTACAAATAATTACTATTTTCTTTTACACAGAGTATATTGCGAACGCCTCAGCATCAAACCTCTTTCCACGGCAGATTTCGGTAAGGTTATGAAGCAGGTCTTTCCAGGCGTGCGTCCTCGGAGACTCGGAACGCGGGGCAACTCTCGCTACTGCTATGCGGCAATGCGGAAGACGACCAAGCTGACTCCCCCACAACTCCCTCAGCTGTGCAAGACGGAGCAGACCTTAGGGGGCGATAGCACTGCCGATTCCACTCAGCCGCCAAACGCATCATGCTTAGGTGGATTACCGACTGCCGGAGGTGATTCTGAATGCTGGGATGTGGTGCGCAGCTGGGCAGAAAAGTTGCTAAACACTAAGCTAGAAAGCGTGGCGGACCTAAGCGCCCGCATCAGGAGCAACAATGCAACAGTTTCCGCAAAAAAATACACACCCCGTGAACCCAAGGAAAAGAGGGTTTTGGCGGTAAGTGATAACAAATTTCTGATCAAGAGATTCCTAATAGTATTTCCCTTTAAAGGACATTGGCCCCCTGAAGAAGCGACGTAAAAAGAAACGCAAAGGCTCCACATCCTCGGAGTCCAGCTGCAATCAATTAGTTACTGGTCAGGACGCGGGCAGCAGCCAGGAGGCCAGTGACGAACAACTAATGAAGATCAAGCAGGAGATCATAGATTCACCCATCCAGCTCCAGCAACCGCCTATAGGCTACCTGCAACAGGTCACGCCAATGAACCTGGCCACAGATCAGCGGAGCAGCAGCGCTGTGCGCAACCTTACGCCGAAAATTTTGGAGATGGGCTCTCCGGCCGCAGTGCTCACCCGGCAGGAAGCCTCACCCACGGGAATAGTCATCAAGGACGAGGTGGAAGACTACACCTCCAACATTTTTTGCAAGAAGGTCTTAAAGGCGCAGCAGACGAAAGGGTTCTGGGCCAACTCACCAAGCAGCGGGACAACGGGCGGTGGTGGTCTACTGGTTCCTCCAACAATCACTACCACCTCGGCCACGCCCCCGCCGCCGAGCTCTGGAAATTCCCCAGTTCCAGGACCGGGACTTTCCATGGGCCCGCCCTCACAGATGATGAACTCAAGTTCAGTGAGCCCGTCAAGCAGCGTGGACACCATTCCCAAAGTAGCCTCCCGAAACCAAATGATGATCCTGAGGGCCAAACGTTTAATGGCTGCGGAGAATGCCGCCTTGGCAGCGGCTACCGAAGATTCCGGACTGCCCGAGAATCTGGGATTGCCTAGAGAGCGAGTTATCAGCATCTGTAACATGGACAAGCATGAACTGGATGACTACTTTCTGCCTGGCGAGGATGAAGAGAACTCCGAGGAGCCCGACAACGAGCTGCTCCAATATTTTCAGATGGGAGACGCTGAGGAAAAACAACTGAATTCCTTGGATGCTGCCGAACAGAATAGGAATCCACAAGAGCCAACGACGATGGGCTCTGCGCCGGAGGCGATGCCTGCTCCCGGTCGCGGAGCAGCTGTCGTCGCCGCTGCAGCAGCGATGCTGGCGCCGGTGCCAGCGCCTTCGATGCCGCACGGACAGGCTGCAGTGGGTTCTGCCTCAGCGTCTCTGGCCCTAATGTCAAAAAAGCATCAACAGCAACATCAGCAACAGAACCTGCAGCAGCAGTTGCAGCGTTCCAAGCAGCTGCCGATTATTAGCAACAACAAGAGAAAAATCAGCCTCAGCAACGCCTCAAGCAACGGTAGCAACAAGAACTGCATTTTCCTGCCCATTTCACCAAATACCAATGGATCATCGGCGACAACAGCAGCGGCAGGAACGGCAGTGTCCAGTCAAAATTGCTTCGCCAGTCCGGGGTTGACTAGGATGAGGCAAAGACCCAACATATTGAGCAAACAACAATCGCTAGACTGCGACAACCGTGATCCCATGATTGGAGCTCATCGCAAGGGTCGAGGCTATGTGTATAGCTATCCGACAAGCACGTCTGCCTCCGCTCCACCGAGTCCATCGCTTTTTCAGCAGTGGTCAGGTGGAAACTGGTCATTGGGCGGCGGGAATTTGTCCAACTTTGCGGACAGCAGCCACAGTGCCGACCCGCTGGTCAACCAAAACTCTATGGACCTAGAGACGAGTCTGGCGCTCACGGGAGCAAATGACCTGGATTCGTCAGAGATGCAACGCTCACAATCGGTGCCGTTGTCTCAGTTGCAACGGAGGAGCAGCCAACAATCACCTAGTTTGAATTTTTACTCGGAGAACAGCAACAGTCAGCAGTCTGCGCCGCTTAACGAAGCAGGATTGCTTTACGAGGAGGTGGGCGTGAGTTCTCTGCTCTCGCCCAATTTTAACAGAAAGTTTAATAGCATGACGCAACAGACGGCCACCACGTGCAGCTCCTCGGCGGGCTCATCCTCCGGCTACAGCAGCGGCGGGTCTGCAGGAATAGTTTCGCGATCGGTGCCCTCAACTCCGCTGCCCCACCAGCAGCAAAATAGCCTTGCATCATTGAATGGAGGTGCAGGTACAACAGCCAGTGGTGGAGGAGTCTTAGGAATTGGAAATGGAGGCAGTTCCGGAGCTGGAAATGGTTTCTTCGCTATCGCGGACACCTTTAACTGGGAAGGATCAACGGCCAATAGTAGCCAGTTGGGCTACGGCGCACATTCTTACAGTGCCCGCAATCCACTGGACATATCCAAGTCCATGCCAACGACGCCGATCGCAACACACCGTTTCCGCTACAGTCCTGCAGATGTGCATCGCGATTATCTTATAAACGGCAACACCATCGATTGCTTGCCTTCATCCGCCTTTGCTGCGGGAGGTGCTACGGATCCTACTTTGGCTCTAAGCACGGACACCCTCATAGATGACAGTGCGCCAGGCAGTGCCGATGTGGTCGAGGCGATAATCGGTGTACCTGGCATACTCGACGACTTTTAGGATTTGCATGAAGAGAAAGCTCAGGAGATCAAAATATCAGAGCGGCAGAACACTGATGAGGTGGAGGGGGACGAAGTCCAGTCGGCTGCAAAGGAGGACGCTAATGTGGTGGCATGTCTGCTGCAGCATGTCGACCAATTATAGAACCTCCAATCTTCTGCTTGCTGCCGAATGATGTCTCTGTAATTGTGTTATCTAAAATGTCGATTGCAATTGTTCTGGTCTCGGTTATGTAGATTCAGAGACTGGAACATGAACATGTGAAATCGTCCTCACATGAGCTTTCTCTTCGTGCCACTCGCTAGCTAAGTAAAATTCAACAAAATCCTATCTTCCCTCTGTCTTAACTAATCAACAGCTTAACTGTGCCTCTAATTGGTTTCAAGAAGTGTCCAACAGCATTAGAGGTTTGTGCTTGAGCCGACTTCTGTAGTCTAACATTACCCTCAGGCCCTCGTTGTATGTATGCAATTTGCATATTGTTATAATTACTAAATATTAACATTAACAATAACACACAGATGACGATGGCGGGTGCCCTTGCTGTATGTAGTTACATAGTTTTATTGTTGAACAACATTACAAATGAAACGAACTTAAAGTCTGAATGAAGGAAACGTGTGCAGCGGTTTTAAAAACGAAACAAATTTACAAAACGTATCTGTAAACGAATGTACATCTAGAACTTAGAACTAAACCTCGGCGCTCGACGAGTTTGTCTTCCTGCGACCCCCGACTGTACATATATAAGCATATATATATATATTTCTAGAGGGATTTCCAAAAGGATTTTAAAGGGGGTCGCGGCGAATCAGTCTCAGTTCAAAATTGTCAAATTTAATTGTGTGTTTGTATGGTGTTGTGAGGTATCAAGAGTAACGAGCTTCGTCAATTGTTCATTCACTTATTGGCCTCCTGGGAGAGGTCCTTCGATTTTACTAACCCAACCCCGATCTACATATTCTCTTTGTTACACTTTACCTATCTTTAACTGTCTACTTTAAACGCTTTTGATTCTTCGACTAGTCGTAAGTGTTTGTTTGTTATACTTGTTTATTATTTTTGTTTAGCTCGCGCCTGGTCGGTCCGATCTGCGCAAGTTACTTTAGTTGTGCTTTCAATGTATTTTGTATGATGTCTGCAATTCAAGTTTTCTAATGCCTGAATATCTAGTTGTAATGTCGTTTCTTGTGCCCAGTTTACCAGTGTTTAGTTTCTTTCTAGCGATTTGAACAAAGTTTAGCTTTAAACCTTCCTATTAATAATTCACATTGCAAATGAATGTTATTTTGTTTGTAAAACAAAGTAAAACACAAACCCCGAACCTATTTTTGTTCTAAAACAAATGATTCCGCTCCCGAAAGCAGAACATTTTTTTTTTAAATGTAAAGAACATAAATCATAAATGTGCCTCAGGCTTTATTGTAAAACAAATATATACCATAACAAAATATTCATACAAACATACAAAATGCTTAAAAAAACAAAAGTGAAAACAAAGAAAAACATAAATAGATTAATAGAACGTTATACGAGTATAATTAAATATACACTCATTTACAACAACCAAGGATAGGGAATCAAATGAATTTGTTAGAACCACAGATTCAACCAGTAGATCTTATATAGTCAACAAGAAAATGATTCAATTACCAGAACTGCACCCATAGCCTAAAGTAAACATTGTCAGCTAAATTCTAAAATAATAAGCAAACCAATTAACGATTATTTATTTTTAAGCAGCGCCACTTACCCCGCAGTACGTTTGAACAACAAACAACAATACACGAGTAAGCAATAGCAATAGCCCTAAGTATGGTAAATAAATAAAACATATTGTCACCGGGAACACTTTAGATGAGATATATGCAATTATACAGAAACAATGCATTAAAGTTAAACGAACCAAAACTGTACTTTTTTATAAGACATTTGAATGACATAAAATACAGATAACAGAAACGAAAGAATGCGATTTCATTGGTTCGGTGGGACTGCCCGTTGGCGTTCAGAGATGTTGGAACCATTCCTTTTCTTTACTTCTTCGCTGGCTGGAAATTTGAGTTCCCGATCAGCTTATCAATTTTAAGTGATCACTGTAGTTATCTATGGAAATCGGCATAAGCAAATGCTGGACATATTTTACAGTTTAGGTGTCAGTCAATAAATAATTATAAAATTAATAACTACAGAAACCCTCGAAATAAATCTGACCCAACAATGCAGGGTGATGATTGTACCTGCTTAATTTACTGTATTTTTATTAATTTTAATTCGAAATTCTTAAATATATAAATAATGATATTCCCAATATTATGAAATAATATGTCAAAAAACATCGAAGCTATAGTTTGTTTCATATTATTTTCCCACCCATTTCCGATTCTTCCTATTACAGCTATATGATATACATAGTCGTTCGATTTTTATCAAAATAAATTCGAAATTCAGAACTATTTAAAAAATGTTATTTCCAAGCGTAGGAGGCTATATGTTAAAAACACGAAAAATATAATTTTTATACCCTTGCAGAGGGTATATATATCTTTAGTGTTTTTTAACATATAACCTACGCTTGGAAATAAAATTTTTTTTATTAGTTCTGATTTTCGAACTAAATTTTATTAAAATCGGATGACTATATCATATAGCTGCCAAACGAACCATCGGAAAATTGGTGGAAGAATAATATACAAAATGATGTCTTTGGTGTTTCTCCTCGATCGTCCGATTTCGATCAAATTTAATTCGAAATTCATAACTAATTGAGGAATGTTATTCCCAAGCGTATAAGTTTATATATTAAAAAACACCAAAGATATAAAAAAAACATATAATTGTCCAAACCGATAGCTTTAAAACTGAGGAACTAATTTGCGTAGAAACGGAGGGACAGACGGAAATGACTCTTTAAAGTGACCCCTCCATTCCAAACTATATTAAATAAACTAGCAATTGCGGTAATTATACTTTAATATTTTTTATTAAACGTTTAAGTTTAAAATAATAATATGCAATTAATGTTTGTTAAATATACATAATAATACCTTTAATTTTAATATGCGTGTGTGCTCATTTAATGTATTTTCCGTTTTCACTCTCAGAAAATGTAACTCTTACGTTCTTCGTTTATTGTTTTATGTAAATTTTACATGTAAATTTAACTATTAATAATATTTCATTTTATATGCATTTTACATGACATTTTTAATAGCGCCAAAATAATATTTCATTTGCTACAACTCTTGTTTATTGCGCCACATTCTTTTCCGACTTTTCTCGGGATCAGTATAATATTTTACGTATAAAAATCATTTTGCGCCTTGATGTACATATGTACTTGTTTCATTAATATAGTTATTTTTTATTTACTCTTTTATTACTCGTATTACTCACTACGCTAATAGCACATTTGAATTTCCCATTATTCGCTATAAGTACTGTTGATCATATAAGTTTTATAGTTCTTTATGTTTTGCTAAATATTTGTTGTTTATGCTGGTTTATTAAATGCTTGTAAATCATTTATTTCTTTGTTTTCGGTTTACTGGATTCCTGATATTTTTAGCTCCCACACTGCTCGCTCGTATATAATATATATATGTATATATTTTGTATATGCCTGCTATAATATAATATAATTTATAAAATTGTTGTTTATCTCGCTGAGGTGGAAAATTCATTAATTTATAAGGTTACTTGTTGTTCTGCTTCTTTTGCTGCTGTTGCGGTTGCGAATGCATGTTGCTTGTATACGTTATCTAACTTCCTCTACTTCAGTTTAGAATTATTGTTTTGCGATTAATCTGTTAAAGTACTTGTATATCATCTGCTTGCTGTTTGAGCACACTCAGTACCTCAAATACTTATGTTCCTATATGCGGGCGGAAATTATAACAAAAAAGTATAAATAAATCAGAAACCGGTTTTAATTTATAATTTGACAAATAAGTGGAAATCGATTGTGCCATATATGGATACATTTTCTGTGTAGTAAAAGTGCTGATCAAATATTGAAATACTGTTGCAAAGTCCCTAAAAGTAATGTGAAATTTTTGCAACATTGACTTATTTAATTTCTATATACATTCACATAGTGGAAGCCACGTTCCTTTAACACATCTTCGTCGACTTGAAAGCAGGAACGGTTTTGAAATTTAGGGGTTGGTCCCAATTCAACTTGGCAGAACTGTAACAGCATTTGTTTCTGAAAGAATCGATTATAGCCAAATCAAAGAAATATGAATAACGAAAGAAACAAAATCGGTGTAATTAGTTTACAGTTTTATTTCAAAATAATAAAGACAAAACACTCAACTTATGGGCAAACGTAATTAAACAATAATTCAAATTAAATACATAATGATAATAGTTGGTAGACGGTAAAAAGAAGTCAGTAACATTGTTCATCAGCAGTTGGTTTGTTTTCTGTTCAACCTTATAAAGAAATATAGTACGAAAAACTTTCCTAGTCTAATTAGAGTTATCAAAGAAATAAAAACACACTGGTGATAAAAGAGCTTGTGGATAGCAATAATTAAATAAAACAAGGCAATTTAAGAGCTGGGCTATACAATAAGTTAGCTATGCATACACAATTCATTTAGTTAAAATTACAAAATCTTCATTAAATACAGTATAATTCACAGGATCCAGCGCGATCCATTTACAAAAGCTAAAAAGCATCAAAGTATTGCATACTTTTCTGGTTATCCCTCCCTTCCATTCAGCAAATTGAACTAAATTAGTTTACTAAATTAATTACTCGTTGTGGTGGTTGAGTTGTTGTTAATGTTCATGTTGTTATTGGGGTGCAGCAGGTCGCCCGTTTGGCTGCGACTGTCCATGGACCAGTCCCAGTCCTTGCCCTTTGGTCGGAACTTGGAGGATTTGTGGTGGTGCTGCTGCTGCTGATGATTGAAGCCGCTATGGTGCGGAGATGATTTTTCCTTTGGCGACTTTCCTGATTTGCTCACAAGGGGTGCAGGCGCGTTTGCCACATTATTGACGACAGGCAGGTTCGGTGGACCGTTTCCAGCCGCATCTGCTGCCGTGGGTGGTGCACTGGAGTTGGAGTAGGCCAGCAGCTCGTCGCAGTCGTACTCCCAGTTCCGTTCGCAGAACTTCTTCTTGTAGTGCTTCTCCGAACTGCTCTTCGACTTACGCTGGTACTTCAGCGGTATGCCGCTTAGGTCCCCAGACAGCAAAGGTCCGCTGGCCAAAGGCGGAGTGGCTACGCTGGCTGCACTGGGACTCGGAGTTCTAGGCAATCCAACGTCGGAGAGCGGCGGCGACTCGATGGCACTGGGATCCACCGGGGACACGGTTTTTACTGAGCTGCCAGCATGCAGCGAGGAGGATGCAGAAGATTTCATGCTACTATCACTCAGGTGATCGGACAGGTGATGCTGCTGCTGTTGGTGCTGCGCCGGCAACTGCGGCTGCTGCGGCGGATGATTGCTGTTTCCACTGCCGCTGATGTTGTGCTGGGCATGGTGGTTGTACAGACTGTTGCTGCTGCTGCCGCCGCTTCCAATGGGCAGCTCCAGTTGCGAGGAGCTGGAGGAGGTGGACAAAAACGTGCGCACAGCATCCGAGTTGCTGCTGCTGTGCGTTATGCCAGAGTCCGGCGAAGTGTTGCAACTAATCGAAGCTGGAACCGTATCGCCATCAATGCTTCGCCTGGTCTTATCCAATTCAGTGCTGGCGAAGGCCACCAGGCGGTCGAAACCGGAGCTGACCCGGTGCTGCCAGTGGGATTCATCATCGGCGGCAATAACATCATCTGGGAAAGTGAGCAAACATTGTCATTAGTTATCTCATCAAAGTGTTTGATAACAGTGCGAAAATTTCAATTGGGTTTGGGTGATGTGGTGAGTACTGGTGGATTTTTGGAGGAATTCAGTCGGAAAGGGTCATAGGGATAACACAGGCGATAGAGCGCGGTGTCCTAAGCCTTGTCCATATTTAAATAATCTTCTTGGTACAGTTGCGTTGCGCTTTGCGTGCAGGAGGTTAAGTTTTCGTGTTCTTTTGTTTTTATGGGTGTTTCATGTGTTTGGTGTGGTATGTGTTCAAACAAAGAGGTTGCATAATGAAAGTAAAATAAAAAATCATAATAAAAAGAAATAAACCAATTAGGCGCAACAGAACTTACCTCATGCTCGTTAAAATTTCATAAATTTGGTTCGGGATTTTTAATTATAATTTGGTTTTTGGCATATAAATTCTGTACTTTTAGTAGGTAAATTATTAAACGCAAAAATTAAAAGTTGTCTTTTGTAGGTTTCTGATTTGAAATCTTTGTTTTTCATCAGGTTTTGTACTCTGCTTATTATTTATGGTAATTAGAAGATTGTTTCTTTCGCCCAACAACAAACATGTTTTCGGTTTTGCTTTCGTTTGGTTTGTTTGAGGAATTTTGAGGTATGCAAGTCAATCAATTCAATTCAATTCAGTTCAATGCAAGTCAATTCAATGCAATCGATCATTGGTTATTGGGGTACTGTGGGGCAACTACTACTACTATCGGCCAGAACATATCCGTTCAGGTTCTGATTACTATGGGCAGCTGATAGTTTCGTTGGGCCAGACAAAGTCGTGCGAAGGCGACGTCTGGGATCATAATTAGTTATAGTACGTTGCGTTGCCAAATCGTTAACTGTATGGAGTAGAGCATAATAGAAGGGATAATAAAGAAGGCTGGAAAATATGGGGCATAATTTGTTGGTTGGTTTGTTTGGTTGTTTTGGTCTTAGCATTACCAATTTGCATTTGCAGTTTTTGTTCGAATTTTAGTAAATTGAAAATTAATTATGCATTAAATAACATTCCAGAAAGTTGCTTTTTGGGTTAATTTTGAAATAAATGTTTGCTTATGGGGTGTGTGTGAGTGTTGTATATTTATGTATGGTTTTTACAAAAAGCTGCTTAGCTCAATATGTGTGTTTGTGTCTGCGGGTGGCTCTGGGTAACATATTGTATATGCAGTAGGTAGAGATGATTGATTTGGCATGACGCTTAGGATAAAATAGGAGCTAAATTACTTTCAGCATGTTGGATGTTGTTGGCTTTGATTTTGTGGTCGTTTGCTTTTTTACATGATACACTAATGTTTGTTGAGGCACGGAAAATTGAAATACCTACATAACATCTTGGGAAAGTTTCAATAACTTTGATATACATGTCACTCGCGATAAACTTAAAATTGTTATGTCTTTCAGGATATCTTAGTCATTTCTTTCATGTTCGCCGTTCGTTTTCACCCTCTTAGGTTTACAAATTTTAATGTCGATGGCAAAGTAAAAATATAAAAAGCATTGCAAATTCATAATTGAATAAAATAAAACAAAACATTCAACGCTACTGAAACAAAAGTAAGCAACATATACAGAGTGGACTACACGTGCAAGGGACAAAGACCAAACTACGAAGAACACACAACAATCAAAATGAGTTGAAGAGTAAGAAATAAAGATAAGTTGTTTCCCATGTTGTATTTACAATAGGTAAAATGTCTAAATGTGTTATAAATGTAGGTATAATAATTGTTTTCAGATGTATGCTGTGTGTAAAGCAAATCATGCCGAGTCAGAACTGGAACTAGACCCTGAGCCAGAGCCGGAGCTAGAGCTGGAACTCGACGATGAGGATCCGCCATCGGACCCATCACCTTCGGATTCCACTGCCTCCTCTTCCGGCTCAGATTCCGAATCCGGATCCGGCTCCTGCTCTGCTCGTTTCATGGTTAGATCTTCTGCCACCGTTTGGGCGGGTTGTCGAGTTTGGTATTTGTGCTGGTGAAGAATGTGTGATTCTAGCGAGTATGCTACGTGTGCTGGTGGTGGTGCTTGTTGTGGTGCATAGTTGGGTGTGGGTACCCTGGTCGAGCTTATGGCTTGGTCTACGTAGGGCTTACCATCGTCGGCGGCATTGGCATTGCGCTGTCCGCCCAAAGTTGGCGTGTTGCTGTGGCTGTGACCGTGCCCAAGACCGTGTCCAAGATGCGGGACCCTCAGTTGCTGCTGGGACAGCTGCAGATGTTGCTGCTGCTGTTGTTGCTGCGACTGGTGGTGGTGCAGCATCTGCTGTTGCTGTGGGTGGTGCGACAGCTGTAAAGGCCGCTCGTCGCCCAGCAGCGAATTGATCTCGGGACTCATCAGTAGTGGTGTATCCACCAGCAACTTGCCGTTGTTACTGTTGCTGCGACGGCCGCATGAAGATGACGATGACGAGGGCGTCGGGGAAGGCGTGGTCGCATCATGAGCTGGAGGCGGCGGCACCACTTGCCCGTTGGCATAGAGGTGGGCATGGTGCTGCTGCTGCTGCGTCGGTGGCGGCTCGTAGTGGGCCAGCTTTGACGGACGCGGCGGTTGCTGATGCGGCGCCAGCGGCGAGCTGCGTTTTATTCCCACTGAAAGACCAATCAATGATTTAAAAGTGATAGAATTTAAAGTTTTTCAGCCCTTTTTGGTTGCTTACGTTCGACTTTGTGCGGTGTCCCATTAAGGCTGGCTCCATGGTGATGATAGCTGTGGGCTGGAGGAGCTTGGTGAGCATAGTGGGCTGCTAGTTCCATGCCAGGAGGCGGTACTCCCGCTGTAGACGAAGAGGCGGCTGCTGCTGCGCGTCGTTGACGCTCCTCAGTCTCCTCCTTATACTTCCTGGCTCGCACATGGTCCTGCAGCGAGGCAGCTAGACCTTAAGACGAAAAAAGATGGATAAAGTCAATTTCGATCGTTATCACACCCAAGACGATCTTTTTGTTCTACAAATATTCAAAACTCATTGACAAGTAATAACGAAATTGATATTTAATTAAAAATTGATTAGCTCAATTTAAATGTACCTTCTAGTGGAGGATTGGCACCATTAAGACGCGGTCCTCGCAAAGATGCTGCTCCCGCCGACCCTGCCGCCTTCGACTGTTTCTGCTGCTGTTCCTCGTGGAAATAGGCCTCGATGCTGCCCTTAAGCTCCGCACGGGGCAGGGCTACCGGCTGATAATCCCTTCCAGGTCGAGCAGCAGCGGAGTGGGTTGTTGGCGGTGCTGTTCCTGCGTTGGCTCGAGCGCCACCCTGAGCCTTCTGGACATAGGCCACTTGCGCCAATGTGGCCAGATTACAGTTTCCTACAGCTGCAGCTCCGCCAGCGCCCACACCAGGTCCTCTCTCCTGCGCATAGCTGGTGGGATGTGCTTCCTGGGACTCCTCGGAGAGCGGTCGCACATGGACTCTCTCCGGTCGCTGGGCATTCAAGTTAATCAGCAGGCGATCGTTGGATCGCTCATTGAGGTAAGCTCGCTCCATGAAGTTGGCGCCACTAGTGCTCATGTTTACAGCTGCATTGATGATGCTCTGATGCGAGATCTCCAGAGTTCGCTCGATTTCCCCGTTAACCAAGTCGCCAATAGTCTTGCCTGAAGTGGGAGGTCCTCCATGTCCTGGAAGCGGCGGCGTGGCCTGCGGCGTCACGTGTTGGCTGAGCTTCTCCTGCGACAGATGGCGACGCAGGGCCATTTTTGCGGGTGAAACCTGAGTGTAATCCGGCTGCGATGAGTTGGAGCTTGGCCTGCTTGGCGGACGGATGCGATAACCGCCGTAATCCGAGTTGGCGGAACTTGCTCGGGGCAGCAGCTCCAGTGGTTGCTGCTGTGGCTCCACTACTAATTGCTCTCGGCTACCCGAACGCTGGAGGTGAGCATCAGCCGGCGGTGCTTTGAACTCATTGGGATGATGCGCATGCGGATGTGGATGCTGATGCTGTACATGCTGCTGCAACCGATGCTGCTGATGGTGTTGCTGCTGGTGATGATGCTGTTGTTGTTGCTCCTCTGCCCGTATGTGCTGTCGTTGTGCCGCATGAGCAGCTGCTGCCAACATGAGCTGCTGTTGTTGAAGCTGATGCTGCTGCTGCACCATGTAGTGTTCATAACTACTGGCGCTTACGGAGCTGCGACGCCTCTGGTAGCCCAGATCCGCCGGATTTGTCTGCTGTCCAGCTGCATACAACGCAGCCATGTGGGAGGGTGGAGGAGGTGGTGGTGGTGGCGCCTGCCTAACGGGCGAATACTTTGGTTCCTTAGCTGCCTGGTACTTGCCCGATCCAGTGGCCTTGCCCACCGCACCGCCGTACGCTCCATATGGAAGATTTGCTGGCGGGGGCGGCGCCGTGGAAGCGGTGGCTCCTGCCCCTGGGCCTGGCAGCGGTGGTGTTATTGGCGATATAGTTGTGTTCGCGTTCAGATGCATCAAGCCCTGCGTGGACACGGTGATGATGTTATGCAGATTGTTGGGTAGCGACTGCGCGGGGTTCACCACCGCAGCCTGCTGCTGCTTTGATCGCTTGGGCGCCGGACTGTGGAGAGGGGAGGGAGATGGCGATGAATCCACTGCCTTGCTGCGCTGCTCCTGATCCTCGTTCAAGGCCGTTGTGATGATGCTCTTCAAACGATCCTCAAAATTGGCAACCTTGGGCGATTCCTGCTTGCGACTGGCCGACAGCCCGGGTAGCTCGCACTTGGGCAGCTGCGAAAGAGTGACCTGTTGTTGCTGTTGTTGCTTGGGTGCTGGCATCAGAGTGCTATCTTTGTAATGGTGGCTAGGTGAGGACTTAATGATTACTGGAGCAGACGGCGGAGGTGGTGGCGGCGCCTCTAAAATGGTTTTGTTCTTGCCATTCACTTGGTAAGTTTGCGCACCGGCTCCCTGGAACTTGCCAGCTTCAATTTGGCGGCATGTCTCTACAATTTTCTGTGCCAGCACTTCCGGATTGCTTTCCTGGATCTTGCCCACTTCGGGAACCTCCGGCCACTCCTGGGAACGAGCACGGTGCTCCCGACTGCGACGAGAGTTCTTCACGGAATTTAATTTATTATTTATGGTCACTGAATTCGTAGTGATGGCTGTGGAGGAGGATGAGGAGGAAGAAGATCCGGATGACACGATCATGTTTGTTCCTTGCGCCAAAAGCGTCGCTGCAGTGGTTCTCTCTTCCGCTGTCTTCTGCAGCACCGTGGTCTCCTGTTCGATGGTAGACACCTGGGCGTAAAGTTTCTTGCGTTGGCTAAGCGTATTGGCAATTTCCTTCAGCACCAGCTCCTGGGCAGTTGTCTCAGAAAGTTCCGGGGGAACCTCCAGCTTGACCTTTCCATTAACCGTTCCACAGAGTTTCTGGTATTCGGTAAGGTTCTTCAACTGCTTGTTCAGAAGTATCTTCTGCTCTCCCTCGTAGAAGGTAACTTCGTTCCGCATCCTGCTTGCAGTGTGCTGCAGATCCTTGTGTCTACCTACAATCTCCTTCGCCTGAGCGATCAAATCGTTGGGTGAATTTACATGTATGCCCAGCTCGTTCATGCGCACTTTGAGCAAAGCAACACTGTCATCAATCAGCACCTTTATCTGCTTATCCAACTGACTGGCTCGGTTCTTTAGCCTGGCCATACGCTCCTGCTCTTGAGCTATCTGCTTTTGAACCTGGGGGACATAGGCACTGGACTTCATGTGCTCAATCATCGACGTGTACTGAGAGCGGAACACATCCAGGAGGATCTGCAGGGCATAGGGCGTATCCTGGGGCGCCGCTGGAATATCCAACTCCGTATGAGCCATGTTTTCTGTAAGGAGAGCTGTTAGCTGTTGGTCCACCGTTCCAGGAGCTGCTGGCAGCTTCTTGGTCATGGTATCCAGGGAGGTACTCAAAACCGTTTGCTTATGCAGTGCTTCCAGTCCTACTATCTTCAAGGACTTCCTGCCGCGTGCCCCCTTCTTCATACGTCCTTTGCGACCAGGTCCCGCGCTAGCAGCCCTTGGTTGATCCTCCTTGGAGCTGGAGTCCTTGCTGACCACCGCTGCCGCCGCCGCTGCTGCCACAGCCTCCGCTTCCCTTTGGGCAGCTGCAGCCGATTTGCTCGCTATCGCGGCTTTCCTGGTCAACTTTTTCCGCTTTTTCTGGGTTGTAGCTCGTGCTTGGCGGCCTACTGCTCCCCCTACCATGCTTCCCCCATTACTACCGCCATTGCTGTTCGAGTTATTGTTCTCCTCGTCGTCCGACTGCGAACTCTTGCCCTTTGAACTGCACCAATCGGACCATACCTTCCTGGTCATGGGGCCATTTGAGGCAGATGTTGTATTCGTGGCCGTGGTGGTGTTGCCACCATTGCCATTTGTTGCCTCGCCATCGCTCTCCGTGCTGCTTTCCATGTCCAGGCTGCGTTGCTGCTGTTGTTGCTGATGCTGTTGTTGATGGTGCTGCTGTTGCAGTTGCTGGCGTGTTTTGGAGGCAGCCGGTTGCCCACTGGCAGCTGCTATTCCGCCACCGCTGACATTGGCCGGCGACTGCGATTGATGGCGCTGCTGATGGGCGGCGGTAGCGGCAGCTCCGTTCGACTGATCCCGCTCCCGCTGATGGTTGTTATTGTTGGCGTGATTGTTGCTGTTGTTATGGTGGTTGTTATGATGGTGCTGACCAACATTCGCCTCTCTCTTAGCGCGATCTCGTGTGGTGCGAACAGTCCCTAAAAGATAAAGAAGAACCGGTCTTTAATACAAAATAAAAGCCAACATTTCATAAAGTAAGGATACGTTGTGCTTTCCTTAAATTCCTTGGCAAATTTACCAACTGTCTTAATGGTATTTCTTTTATCAATTAAAATAGTTAGCTCAAGAGGCTAAAGTAAATATTTACAAAACTATTTCACAGTGACCTGGCTTATAGTTTATAAAGTATACATTTTAGGTTTAACCCGAAATGCTCATGACTTCTCAATCTGTTAAAAAAATAAAAAACAATTATCTAAATATATTGTTTAACTATTCTAAACCAGAATTTTAGGCTTTCCTCTTAACCATATACTGTGATTACATTTTCAAGATGTAATCCTCCTAAGTATATAATAGGACTAACTGAACTATCATATAATCTCTTAAGGCTGAAGAAGAATAAAAATAAGAATACATTACTAAAAGTATTTCTTATAAACTGACTATTAAGCATCGAAAAAAATATAATTCAAGGTTAAATCGATTTTGTGATTTTAAAACAAACAAAAACTTATTTTCATTCCAAAAGTGATTGAAAAAATCATAATAAATGAAAAAAAAATGCTTGATTTTGACAGTGATTGATTGGTTGGAAAAATTGTATGGGGACGAAAATGACTGTTCTTTTTGTGTAGTATTTCCTGGCTTGATTTCCGAATGTTGCGTCCTTTATCTCCGCCTCCCATTGTCCTTCAGAACTTACCCACGCTCTCGTGATCGTTTCCGCCCTTCGTTTTTAGGCGCTGAAAGTATCGCTCCAAAATGGTGCGATCGATCACATGCAGATAATACGAAACGGGCTTGCAGGTCCAGGAAACGGAACCCTTGAGTGGTGGAATCTCGCTGACGTGCATAATGGTGCCAATGTCGCTCAGGTTTCTGCAAGAAATAGAAAGGAGTTAGAAATGTCTTTCAAAAGGTCTTGGGTTTCTGAGACTTCAACCAACCTGTCCGTGATCCGAAAGTTCAGAGGACAGAACGACTTGGAGGACACGACCCGAGCTCCGTCTCGAAGGTCTGCGAATCGTTCCTTCAGCTGATGGTCCACCGTCGGCCCAAAGGCAAAGTTGTTAACAAAAACCAAAGTTGAGGAGGTGATCTTCTCACGATGCTCATCGACCAGAAAATCCCCCTTTATCAGCTTGTACTCGCAAAAGCGTTTGCCGAACCATCCCATATACTGGCGGAAGAACACGTCCATGCGCTCGGCATATCGCGCCGGAGTGTCCGCCTTCTCAATGCCAATGCAGGTTTTCAGGGGAAAGGAGCCGGCCATCTGGAGGACCACCTGGCCCACTCCCGAGCCGAGATCGATGAACGTGTCCTCCTTGCTGACGGTGACGTGCTTAAGCATCTGCTGCACCAACTCGTAGCTCGTCTCGCCGTAAACCTCTGGCGAGAAGGGCTCATACTGGTTGAGTTTATCCGGATCGAGAACGGCAGCATTGTAAACTAATTGCAAAATGTGTCTTAGAAGGCTAGGGTGAGCGAACTTATTCAGGCGCTCGGCGGGCAGTGAAGTTCCTTTTTCCTGCGAGATGAATAAACATTGAGCTCAGCTCAAAATCTCATAGTATTTTTTGCAAAAGAACAATATTAAGAAATGAACATTCAGAAACCCTTTGAAAGCGAAAAAGGTTTATTTGGCAACTCTATTAGATTTTTGAAATGCTGAAAGCAAATCTGAAATACAATCAGTATTTAAATTTGCAACAAATTTATAGTCTGTGACATTTAGAAAAAAAAGTGAATTAATAGTGTTTTCTTTGGTTTTCCTTTCTAATAATTTTCTTTTGCTGGAAATACTGCCACAAATTAAAAAAAGAAACCACTCACCAATGCAACGATGCTGTCGACGGCCTTGTTGAAGCGATCGACCAGACCGGTCATAGTCTTATAGCAGGCAGTGTCAATTTGGTGGAGATTGGTCTCCTCGAAGGCCGATGACATCGATGGCAGTTCATCGCACACGAACTTAATGGTGTCGATAATGTCGATGCCATTATCGTGCTTGTCCTGTCCGTGTCCGATCTGCAGGGGCCAGGCGAAGGAAATGACGTCGGAGGAGCCAGCGGGCGAGCGCAACACCAAGTCCTTGACTTGGGGTGTGGCCATATTTTTCCGCTTTCCTTGGCCAGCCTTTCTTATTTTTGTCTATTTTGTTGTGTTGTTTTTGGTGTGCGTGGTAAAAGGGGGCGAGATCGGTGTTTTTTGGGAGTTTTTGGGTTCTAAAACAACGATTGCTTTTTGTCGTTTTAGTTGGTAGTGCCGTTAGAGATTTTGACTTTTGATGGGGCGTCTATGTGGGCGAGTCTATGATAGGTGCTAAACGATTTGATGATCAAAAATTGGCATAGAATTTGTGTTTCTGTGTTGTTTCTTGTGTGGAGGCGATTGCGTTACGGTTTACGACTATGGTCTACTTTTAGTTTAAATGGTTTCTTCTTCTGGTTGTTGTTGATGTCTTAGGAACAGTGGCAGCGTTGGGTTAATGTATTGGGCTAATAGAATAATATTATGCTTCAACTACTCTTCGTGGCGTTACGTTTCGTTTGCCTTAAACGTTACTGTAACTGCTGCTGCTGCTGCTGCTCTGCTCCCTCTTCTGCTTCTTCCGTTGCGACCGCTTCTCTTTCCGGTTCCGGTTCCTCTGCCTCTCACTTCCGCTCTTCCTTCAGCAGCAGCGACAAAATACAAAAGTAACTGATGATAGTTGCGTAGTTTGATATTTTGCTGGATGTTAAGAAAACGATGCATTTTCTTCAGTGTGCGGAAACAACATTTTCCAAATGTTTTCCTTTCTCCCTAGATTTTCGGTTTCGGGTTCTGCTTCGAATTCGAATTCTGCTTGGTGTTGCATTATAGACTCCCACCGTTCCGTTCCGATTCAGTGCGTTCCGTGGCACGCGCTCGTTCCCAAACACCGTTGCGCATATTGCACGCGCCTCGGGCCAGTTTTGGAAAGTGTTTTAGAGGAATTCGCAGTTATTATGTTTTTACAACACTCGCGCCTTTTTATGTACAGTTTTGAAAGTGTTTTCTAGTTTGAGTCTGTAACAAGAAAGAAAAGAAGAGAATGGTAAAAACATAAATAAGCAACATAACCACAAAAACAAAACCAATTGTTAAAACAAAAATGCGGGGACTAAAATTTTATGATCTTCATGACGGGCGAGAATAAAAATGCAGTTCAATGCCAAAAAGTATGATGGTTTTGAATAATAGAGCTAAGGTACATGTCAATAAGTCTTACTTTCTACAGTTACTCTAATTTATATTGTACTATAGCTATGATAAATATTTAACTGATTTCAGAATTGTTTAATGATAAATATTAAATAGTGTGTTCACTGGTTTTGGTTTAGGCAGTTGGCAACGACGACTGCTTCCCCAATTATGTTGTACCCGAGACTCTTAAAAAGCATTCTTAATCTTTGAATGAGTTAAAAAATATGTTTAGTTGTTTGTTGATTTTTTATAGTGAACTCTCATTATGCAATACTTTCTTCGAACCGTCGAGCACAACTTACAAGTTTTCTAATTTTATCTGTTTGTGCAATTATTCCCACACTGGGATTTTTTGGCCCTCTCACTGAGACAATTTCATCATTGATATGCAACACCTCTTTCCCTGTTGGTCTTGCTTTACTTTTTGTGTTCGGGGTGGCTTTCGTTATATTTGTTTATTATGCTAATTAATCATGCAAGGCACGTTTCAGGGCTTTTTTTAAAATACTTTTTTCACTTTGTATTTAATGTGATGCCATTCATTTTGCTACTTCTATTTTTGGTGGGCGTAGACGCAAGTCAACGACAATGTGACTTCATTAGCATAAACAGCGCTGACGACAGCTTTCCTCGCGGGGAGTAAGGAGGTGGGAAAAGCCAGCCAGGAAAATCGATACCAACCCCAAGGCCTGCGGCTCGAATTAAAGAATGACTGAAAATGTCCGTCACTCGGGTATTCTCTAATTAAAGCGTACTCGCCATGGGCATTGAAAATCACCGTTGAGGCGGATTAGCTGCAGGTTAAAGCTTCAATAGACCCATATAGAGAGGGAGGTACTCAGTCTAGCGTTAACATTTTTGGCTAGACAAGCGCCACATTAAATCGAATGGGTTTTTGGCCTGCTCTCACACTCGGCGTTGGCCTTAGGTACATATACATATATACGTATGTACATTCTAGCTCGGTCTGGCAACTTCAAACAAAATTGCAGTACATTATATAAGCAGTGCCGCTATGTGGCATCGCATGGTTGTTGTTTATGCATGCACGTGTGCGCATCCGCCCAACCTCCCCACTTCGAAATATGTATCTATCCGTATCCCGCGTGCGTGTGTATCCGTATCTATATATACACATGTATCTGCAACCATGACAGCCCCAACAGACAGCCAGACAAAAGCTCCATGTGGCATCTGCCTCCTCCCCGATTTTCCACCCTTTGGCCAGCGCCCCTTTCCAAAAAGATATACATATACATAAGTTTATATATCGCCCCACAGGTCGCTCATTTCGCCGGTCAAGCCGACAAACAACAACATGAGCTATAACAACGATAGCGTCAGAGACAACGACGTCGACAATTTATTGTTAATCAATAACGGGCAATGAATTTTATTTTCAGTATTTAAACGTCACTGGGCATTTGCAGTTTAAGGGAAATGTGCGTGTGGCAATGAAAAGCTGGCGAGAAAATGTCTGGCATGAGAGAGAGAAAGTAATGGGTTCGAGCCTGAAAACAAAAAGCCAAACGATGTAAACTAGAACCTATTGAATATCAAATGAAATCGTACTTTTCTCGCAATAAGAAATGTACAGTAAGCCAATACAAAATATTGTTTTTATATTATTGTGTAGTCTATTTAAGGAAATCAAATCTTTTTTTGAGTCACCTTCGTCTTGTTTTTGTAACCTTATTTTTTGGCTATTTCAAGGATGTCCTAGGATTCGTTTGGTCAATTTGGGAGCGCAGACAGCACAGCACTCTTGGATATACATAAAGAGCGTACCATGGGAGTAGAGGCTCAAGAAAACAAGTCCATTTAAAAGATATTGAACTCACAGTCTGTCGCCAAAAATATGAGTGGTCTATTGTTGGCTATTCCCGTAAATTGCGGTTTTGCAGCCAAACATCAGAAAGTCAAAGTCATTTCCATTAGGGATCCCATTCTAAGGCCTACACCATCCACTTTGTCTGCTGTCTATCCTAATATGTGTACGTTAATACACATGTCCTTAATGCGAAATGTATATGTCTAGTGAAGACCTTTTAAATGGGCCCAGACAGAATTCCAGAAATTTTTCAGGACGACAATAAAGGGTATTTATCTGTTCGATTGAACGTCTCGAATTATATGTTTTCAAACCTTTTACTGGCTTGGCATACATACATAACTTTTAAGGTACTTTCAATTAAAAGCTGTACACTGCATATATTTTTCTCCATTGATTATTATTTCTAAAGGGCGGCACAAAAATCGATTAGCTAATTAGAGACTGGCTGCGCTATTTATATCATATATTTATTTCATACTTTTTGCATGCCCGTGGAGGCGTGACACACATTTCGCTTCCATAGTATACACAAACGTAAACTGAGAAAAGTTGACACAATTATGGGGCCTACACAACAATATAAAGGGGGCTACGGGGGACCATATAGCCATCGGCACCTCGCGCTTTTAATCAACTTAAAAAGCACAAACACTACACTTTTCCCCCCATACAATACAATAATATACATTCAATTAGTTAAAAAAAAAACAAAAATGGTTGTTAGGTGCTTCATACTAATAGATCAGTGTCATACGAATATCTGGAGTTTTATTTTCATTTTGTTTAGGACTTTTCTTTCTGTGTAATGGCAGACAACGCCCACGCGAACCGCTTTTATTATTATTCTTTTCCCTCTCTTTTTTGCAATATTATTTGCGTGTTGTTTCTGCTCGCCTTTCCTTTTTTATTTTATGACTCTGCCTGCCTGCCACGCTGTCTGCCTTGTTTCGACCGCCCCCTCACATTTTGTGTTTGCTGATATCCCAAACTAAAATAATAAAAACAAATTACCCGCTGAATGGGAGCTGTGTACAACAGTTCTGAAAATGATACTTCGGGCGGGGGAGAGATTGGGTGACTAGTTTTTATTATAATGGCAATGTATGTCAGGGTCAGAAAATTGTGGCGCCATTAAACATGAGTTACATTTTTGGACACCTAATATTGCAAACTATATTAATTTTCTGTTTCTATATATTGCACCGCTCATTCAATTTATTTATTTTCTGTGAGTCAAGTTTCCCTGTCTCTATGGTCATGTGTTGTAATTGTTGTTGGTGCTCGAAGGTCAAATTAGTTAGCGCTTTGATTTCTCGTTAATTATCGTTGTAGCAATGCAGACCCAATGAATTTTTTAAGTCATTTAGCTTTTTGTAGTATCTTTGCGAGAAATGAATATTAGAATACTTAATTATTAAACATTACTCTTCAATTTTATTTCCCTGTTGAAGGATGTATAAATATTGTTAATGTTTGAGAACTGTTGTCAAAGGGTTCTATACAAAGTGATTTAACTTTTTGTAAAATTCTTTATTTTTAAAGTTTGGAGAAAAGGTATTTTTTAAAAAGAATCTATATCGTCAGACCTAGGTTCAAAGTCTAACTTCTTGTTTTTCAACTGTATTGAGGTCACCTATTATCAGCCTGTATGTTTACGTGAATTCACTGGAATATATAAAATGTAATTTTATTTCCAAGGAAAACAAGCGCATGGCTTTGATTCACTTTTATTATTTTCCACTGATAAGAATTTTGTTATGTTGACTACATTCTATAAGAGCGCAACCTGCTGGCATGCGAGGCCATCAAATCAAATGTTTGTCCTATGTCCATGAGCAAACAAAAAAGAACTGATAAGATATGAAATTATTTGACCTACTTATAAATGGCTTTTCTAAACGGAAGACAAATAATGAAAACTTGAAAAATAACCATGTGACACTAACCGCAATGAAGGAAGTGGAAACTTTTTCCTGTAATTTACGAAACAGGCTGCAAGTCAAACACCTGCCAGGTAGACTGATAAAAAGAAAACAAAAGATCGGCAGTACTTCGGTTTGGTACGTGCCAGGGGGAACTCCCCTTTTCTTTTTTGAGCTCCCCTTTGAGATCTCTTCGGAAGGTCATCAATCGCATCGCGTATATATAATTTCTTGTCCTGCGGTTTTTTCAACAAACAGCTGCATATAAAAACCACATGGCCACCGGGAAAAGGGGGAAGGATGCAGCTTTTGACTTGAAAAAACAACGCAAACATGTGCAAGAAATTTAAGGTGGCCACTTGCCAGAGGTGCCAACCAGCCGGTACTTAAATTTACATAAAGAAATATAACTATATTTGCAGTGTTCTTAATGACAATTCAACTTAAATATAAAAAACGATTGAACAAACCTTTTAAAACCACAAAACAAATGTATTTCCATTATAATTACCTTATTTTATGAACATGAGGACTGGTAAAAAGAAAAGAAAAAGATAAAAAAAAACATACAAGTTTGAAAATATTAAGGAGCGATATGGATATATACATTCAAATGTTTGCCTTAAATGGAACCCAGTCAAGAACCTTTAAGTTCCCTCGTCACATTGTTGCCAAACTTCACCCAAATACCCACATTAACGCATTTTGGAGCTGCCACACCCAGAACTTGAAATGCACAAAGAATCTCCAAGAACCTAAAATAAAAAAAAAAGGAAAAAACGACGACCCCACCCACAAAAGCTGTTTGGTTTTCCTGCCAGCAAAGGTGAACAAAAGTTCAAAAGAAGGGCACAAATTAGACAAGAGCTCCGAGAGTAATCGATTTTAAATTACCATAAAGCACTTGCCAGGGAAAAACTTTGTTCTTCAAAGCCAAAAAACAGCACCAGTCTTCACGGACTTTCCGCTTTAAATGCCTTTAAAGTGCCACTGTAAAACTGGGAGTCCGAAAGTTATAGGGGTGGAGTTAAAATTTTACAAACTTTCCTATCTTTTCGGGGCCGGGTTGAAAAAGCCAACGCAAAACCGTCCCCAAACTTCACCCCAAATGGAGGGAAAAAGATGGAAAGTACGAAATCCATTTCAAAAAAGGGAATAAAAAGGCCGAAGAAATATCTTAACCAAAGTATATGCTGTTCAGTTCAGGTAGGGAATACGATTTTTATGACTTGAAAAAATAAATAATTTTTCTTCAAATGTTAAAAAATTTATTTATTTATTATGCTTGCATAAAAAATGGTTTAATGAAACCGTGTAATGTGCGAACAATGCCAAATGCTTCGCTCCAGAGGATGCAGATGCAAGGCAGCGAATCGGAAAGAGGCACATTCAAGCAGGATTTGGTCGTTAAATAATGGCTTCAACATAATCAATAATGTTGGCAAGGCACACAAAAGAAAATTCCAGATAAGCCCCTAGCTAAATTTCTGCTTGGAACTTTCAAATTCAAGCAAGTGCTTTCATTTCATTAAGGCTGAGTATTAGCTAGTAACATTGGGTAACTCAAGAACACCTAATGGGAAGGAAAGGAAACTGCTGTTAGTCAATAATGTTCACCACCAATATTCTCGACTAGTCACAAAACATTCCAATGGAATAAATTAAGGTTAATTATAACTTTGTCATTTTTAAGATTTTATTACTACACTACTAGTGAGTAGCTTTAACTGGGGAACATACACTGCTTGAATACCACCAAAAATAAGTATAAATTAAGAAAATGAAATAACTAGTTAAACAAACAAATTCAATGGGCCCTGATAGCAATTAGGGTTGTAATAACAATGGTGAAATGCAGACACTACAAAAACTTGCTGCTTAAAAAGCAATTGTAAGTACTAAATAATTTTCGAACAGTTCCCAAAAAACATTGGTATAACTCGAATTATAAATTAGAAGAAACCCAAGTTCTTGTAAAAACGTTCTTCCTACTTTAATCAATTGCTGTAATTAATTTAAAATAATTAGGTCTCTAAATTTCCAAATTAACTTCAGAAGCGTACAATTAAATTTAATGTGATACCCGTCTTTTGAAGGGTATAAAATCAGAAGCAGTGGGAATGCGGGTGGTTTGAGTTTGGGTTGGGCAGGAGTATGAACCTAATAATGGAACGGTGCTGCCCTCGGTGGTTTTGGGGCGGTTTATTAACACAGACGACTAGTCGTCGTTTCTTTAGCTTTGGCTTTCTGGTTCTCTCCTCGACCCTCAACCTCCATCCTCCGACATCGAGAACGTCATCATCTTGTTTATTTTGCGCACAGGGTTGCTCGGCTGCTGATTCTCGGACTTGCTGACTCTCGTTCCCATTCTTTTGCTCGGTAGGTGGAAATTCGGAAGGCCTGCCACTCTTTTGGCATTAATTGCTTTATCGATTTTTTCGAGCATTTCCCCCAAGCAAACACCACAACCCAACCACCCACCTACCCTCTATTTGTTGTTGTTTTTAGCACAAGGACGTGGAAAATAAAACAAAGCTGGTGAATTCCACTCGTTTGTTGCCCTTCTCTTTTCCCACCCTTTCTGTCTGCCTTGGTTACTGTGAATGAATGCTAAGAAGCACTGGAAAAAATGGGTGGCAATGGGTGGCGACGCCAGAAAAGGCAGTGGAAAACATGGAAGGAAAATGCACTCCCTGGATGGCGCTTTTGCGAAATAAAAGCGGAAAAAATGCACCTGCCGCAGTTTTCAAAAGGTTCGCAAACAACATGGAGAAAAGCAAAATAAAAGCCGGGGAGAGAGCAAAAGTAGGCCAACCCATTTTACCGCCCACTCGGAAAAACCAAAACAGCGACAGAGTTGCCATCCCAAAGAGAAAAAAACAGAAATGCATGCAAAATGAGTTCAACGCCGGCAGAGAAATAACAGCTACAACTACAGACCGGCAGGCGGCGCCTCAACAAAAACTTCTCTGTTAATGCACAAAAAAATAAACCAGCGAAGCAAGAAACTAAAAAAAAATGCAGTAAAAGTGTGTGCAAGCAAAAGCCCCCAAAAAACGAGGTCAACTATTTCTGCAAGTCGGCAGTCGACTGCATTTGCTTCAATTGCGTGCTTAGTTAGTAGGTTATGTTTATGTAAATTTGCATAATTACAAGCACTATACCCACCCCTCACCACAAAGTTAATATAAATAATTTTTAACTTAAATAAAGCACTAGAGTTGCTTTAAAGTTAGGTATGGCAACTACACCAGTCTTATCCGAAGCAAATGAAAATAGGTCAGTTATTAAGCCCTAAAAAATATTATCTTATTTATTTTTCAAGGTAACAAAATTTAAAATGAGCCCATTTGTATGAAGAACAAATAAGATATTTATTTGGGATTGCTTTAAAGAATCAGATAGCGCTAGCCCTCAAACGTTAAAATTAAAAAAAATAGAAATAGAAGTTATTAAAGTGCCCATAAATAAAAATAAATATGGGTCAGTATTACAGAATTCAATAAGTAAGCTTAGTTCTTAATAAAGAATCACTTTACTAAATAATTCATCCTTATTTTCAACTATTTCGTACTGCTTTTAAACTTTTAATGCAACGAGGTGAAGAGTGGCAACATCGCGGCGTTGGAGGAAACAACTGGAAGTGGGTCAGTAATTAAAACTCATCGCCTCCAGTCTTCAATTGTTAAAAACTATAAAAATCGCTAAAAGAAATGTCCACTGTCGAGGGAAAAAGAGAAAAGGATGTGCATTAGACATAACTGGCACAGAAATGAAGTAGATGGAATCAAAGCGAAGCAGAAAAACCAACTAATTGAAAACTGTCTAAACGCTGGAGGGTGTTAAAGTTTAAGGAGGAATTTTAATTTATGTTTGATAAAATTGGTTTATAATATGCTATCTTTTTTTAAGGCTAGTAATGTAGTTTGGGGTAATATGATTAAAAATTAAAACTTTGAAAATCTTCTTTAAATATAAAATACTGGCACAAAATAAAGGTATAACATAAAAACTAAATGACAACTTCTTACAAATTTTCTATAATTTTTTGTTTTGTTTTGAAAATATATAAAGCTATATTTATATATATATACGTTCGACAATACAACACAGTAAAGTGTACTTTATTCAAGCGAAACTCGACTCGAACCCCAAAAGCAACCTTTTGGCCCCCAATAACATTACTAAAACATACTGAAAATACAAAAGGGAGCTCAAAGGAAATTTCAGAATGCCTTAAATAAATAAGAGAAAAGCCTGAAAAAATTGCAGAGTTGAAAGAAAAAAATGTAGAGCGGGATAACAAAGTGGAACAGAAACCAAAAACAAGAAAAAATAGAAAAGAAAATCAACAGCCCAAATCAAAAGAACAGCGGCAACATACACACCCCCGGATCGAGAACAACAAAATTAAAAGGGACAACCACACAATCGAATAAAACCCAAGAGCAGAAAGCAATGTTGCCAATTTTCACTATTCTAAGCACAGACAGAGTTGCCCTGCCACTTTCAGAAGCTCAAACGACCGATAAAAGCGGAATGAACAACGAAGCAGGAAAAGTATATAAAATAAAATAGAAATTGAAACATCCTTCCTGGGTAGCGTTTGTCAGGTCGGTGGTTGCCCAAACTACTGATGAAATTTATATGGGAAAACCCGAACAATGGTGGCCCAGGGGGGTGGGAGAGTAACGTGCGGGGGTGAGTTTTCCCAGCGCCAGAAGTGCAACAATTTTCCATGGTGTGTGTAGCAGAAGAACCTGCCACAAGGGTTGCCAGCCCAAAATGCCAGAGACTCCGGAGTTGTCCCTCAGGGGATGGTAATGGTTTAGGTGCAATGCTCTAATGCCAATGCAGAGAAAAATATTTCCAGGAATACTTTGAGTCACATTTTCTATTAGAAATCAATATTTATATATAAAATAAAAAATAAAATATCGATTTAAAAGATTAAAATTTTATTTCATAACTTATCAACCATACAATGGAAGTTATTGATTTCTGTGTGAGGATATGGAAAGAGTCAGACGAATATTTCCGGATAAGTAGCAAGAGCGCCGTAATAAAATCTGTCTAACATTATTGGGTGGTTCGGGTTGAGTAGAGTTGAATTTTGGGTTTGGGACTAAGGGACCTGATGGTCTGGAGCCCAACTTAGTGGGGCGAAAGGTGGGTGGCAGCGCTCTTAAAACATTTTCCGTTGTTGCTGCCTGGTGACAGCGCAAACTAAAGTGGGAATAAAAGAGAAGAGGGTTGGCGTTTCCGGGAGGAATGTCAGATGAAATATGGTAAAAAATGTAAATTGAAAAAAATTTGTTGTTTGAGGTTGAGACAGAAAATTTATGGTGAAACGCGCAGAGAGAGCCATAAACTAAAGTAAAAGAAAAGTTCGTTGAGAAAATAATAAAAATAAAACAGAGGAAGGCAAGCTACAAAGTAAGTTGAGAAAAGCGATTAAATTTCATGAATTATGGCTAGCACACACAACTATACAGTGGGAAGCTGTAAGCTGAGATGAGTTACGATAGATAAAACGTAACCGAGGAGTAGAAAGTTTAGTATAAGTGAAGCTGTAACTAAAACTTTAAGAGAAATTTGGCAACCATTTATAGCATTAAAGAGAATACATTTATCAACGTCGTTTTTGGTCAAAATGTATTTGCCTTTATATTTATGTTCCAAAAATACCACAGAAAAAAAACAAACAAAGAGAAATAATTTATATGCGAAACATTTGTGTTTGTTTTTGGCCCAAAGCGGGGAATGAAACGAAAAGGGAAGCATTAAAATTAAACACACAGCAGAGCAGACGTTGACAGTTTCAGTTCATTGAACCGAACTTAATTAAAAATCAAGTTGAAGGTCGCCCTCTCGTTTCAGAGTGTGTGTAAATATGGCCATAACGAACATATACCGACATGTTTATGCATTTAATTTGAATACAAAACGTTTTCGAGCCAAAAATCCGACGAAAATCAGCATTACGCGATCAACAAAAATACGTTGTACTAAAACTGGTAATTCGGCAAAGGTCAGTGAACATATTTTACAACAATACAAATAAAAACATAAAAGCAGACACAACAAGTGAAGTCCAGTGTGAGACAGGGGAAAAGTAGAAAGGGGGGACCGAGAGGGGTCTATCATTCCGGTCATGATTATTTCTGGGCAATGTCTCACGAGAAAACCTGTTTTAATTGAGCCAAGATTCGGTGGCTGGCTGCTGCCTGAAGTTTGGCAACGGCGCTCACGCAACAAACGAAAAGTAAAGCAAACAAACAAACAGTTGGCAACTCTGCACCGCCAGGGGCAGCATCCCAATCAGAATTTCAAACATTTTAATATGGAAAACGTGACGCAGCAACAATGGCAAAACAAAAGGAGGAAGAACGACGGGCAGGAACATTTGGCAAATGAAACGTCAACAGAACAGCAGCAGCAGATAAAGAAGAAGCAGCTGCTTGTGACCACAATTGCGGATAATATCAAGGTGTAATTTGACCCGATGATTGCTTTTGCAATACTTATGTGAATACAGATGACACAAAAGGTTGGTTTAATCTTGATTTTGAGCTATTTGTTTGCAATTTAGCACTGCAGTGTTAAAATAAGAGTAGAAATTCAGCTAAGGATTTAAAAATTAATTTCAAAATAATATATTTTTCTGGTACATCAAAATATAATGGATTATTTATGGTGGTCACATAATAGTGCTTTATCTTTGGATGTAATTTCCCAAGTCACTGCACTTCCTGTTTTAAATGGAAATTAAGAACCCTCTAACTTATAAAACAATTTTTACTGTTTAAAATAAGTAAGTATGGGGTAATGGTAAATGGTAATAAGCTATCAAATTTCTTCAAATATACTTCCTATGTATAGGTCTTCTAAAATCACAGATCTATAGGCTTCAAAGTAACCTAGTACTGTAACCCCTGCTGTATAGAGATGCACGATGATAGCCCACGGCATTAGATCGTTGGTTGCACGGCAAGTTCCTGATAGGTGGACGAGTTGAGTGTGTGTTCGTGACAGGTGTTTGCTCGTGCGTGTCTGCGAGTGCGTCTGTGTCGGGCTGGTGCCTGCACTGGCGTCGGTGTCCGTGGGTGCACAGCCTACGTAATAGCAGCATAACTGCATCGAGTGATAGTCACGTACGCCACACACCTCACAGTGGAACCCGAAAAAACAACCCAGCGAAACCAAAACAAACCAGACCGAGCTAAGCCAAACGCAGGTGTGCATTTTCATCCGGAGAGCGAAAACAGATAGAGAGCTTCTCAGTTTCAATGCAATTCAATGCATGCGCTGCTAGCTGCTAACAAGTGTCGCGTTGAATAAGGAAATGACAACAAGTTCTACTTGTCTACTTTTGTTGGCTTTGGCTCTCGGTTATGCAATGCATTTCGCCTTGGTATTGCTATATTGCTCCGACAACCATTATTTATAATCGCTGTACGGTCTCGGCTCTCGCAGCGGGAACTTAAAGGTCGTCGCTTGAAGCACTCGTATTCGGCAACAGCTTCTAGGTGTGCGTGTTCGCCTTAAGGCTAAATTAATTTCAGCTTTGAACTTGCCACTTCAACGGAATTTGGTTATTAACTTCGGCTAGTTGTGCTCGGGCTCTCCGCTGGCTAGGAGCGTAAGCATGAGGTAATAGCAGCAACTAGTTCTTACTCACTTTCCAAGGTTAATCGGGGTTACTTTTTCGAATTTTAGCAGCTCAAACTTTAGGAATTTAGGAGAATTAATCATTTAAAGTTATTTAAATGGCAAAGTAACAAAGAAAACTCATTAAACTGGATAAATAATAGGTTTTAGGAAGGAAACAAAATGGATAATGGTACATTTTCCATTTATTTGTCCAGCTTTTAATGGAATTTCGACTAAAACTGTGTTTTAAACCCACTGGGACGCTGATAGCTTGCCCTGGATGATGGCTCATAATGCGTTGGGTCTTAAAGACTGCATTCCCATTCTGATATGGCCTTAAAGGCTGCCAAAGACACCCACACGGAGGTACATTCGCCACCTCTTTCTGTCCGACTCATTCCGTCTCTTTTGCCGTCTGCGTTTTGTGGGTTTGTTGGCTTTGTCTATTCAGTGTGCTGGCGATGGAGTCGCTGTTGGTGCAGGGAACGTGTTTTTCAGCCGACCAAGCCGACGCGGCCTATACATAGCCCAAAAGCAGCAGCAACAACTGCCGACTGACAAAAACCTGCAATACACTTCGTGCCCTTAGGCTAAATACGTCGCCGTGTGCTTTGTTGCTCATCGCCAGTGTTCTCTGTGCCGCTGTCTCTCTTCCTCCCCTCTGTCCCCCTCCCAGCTAACATTGTTGTTGTTGTCGCTGCTTGGCCAACGACCTTTATCACGCTCGCACACACACACAACCACCCGTATTTGGTTGCGCTTCTTCTTTTCCTGCTCGCTCACTCGTTTTATAACCCAACGAGTACAGTAGAACTTCCGTAGCTTCGATTTCACTTGGCTTGAATTTACCTTCAGCAAAATGTCTTTATGGGAAACTACTTGGGGTATTCCCTGAACTGAATAATTGTTAAATATGTTAATACCTATACTGATTAAAAAGTACTGGATATACATATCTTATAACCTCAATAAGGTATTTAAAAATATGTTTAAGAGATAAGGTGAAATATTAACTTGAAACATTATTTTGAAATGATCATGTTAAGCCTGGAAAGAGACTCCGTTCAGATATATTATCACTATTATATTGAACTTTGTTGGCATAAAATACATATTGTTGCGATTCTGATTGTAATGGTACTGTTCTAGGTTCTCAAGGTTCTGATCATTACTTCTTTTTTTTGTGGGCTCTGTTCTAAATATATTTACATTTTTGGTTGCGTAGCATGGAACAGAATATGATGTTTGACAGACAAACCAAAAATTTAATAAACGTATATCAGGTAGGTTTTGTTAATGCTTACTACCATTATGAGGCTTACTGCTCGATCTGAGGAAGCCCGACTGTAGCTGCGGCTCAGAGGTTTTGGCTTCTTTCTCGACTCTGCTCTCTTCGCCTCGTTCGCCTCTGCTCAGGGTTGCTGCCTCGCCTTCTTGGTTCGTGTTGTGCGTGACTCGCCGCCCGCCCCTGTGCTTCCACGCCCCCTTTCCCCCACGCCCCCCACAACCGCCCGTCCTACTGGAGCGTCGTCTGCAATTTAATATTTCGAGTTTGAGCCTTGTTTGGGGCTCGTTTGCTGGCACAAACACACGCTTAGCAACAACCTGTCTGGCACACTCGTGCTCGGTTGCCTTTCGCATGCGTCGTTTGCTTCCATTTTTCTGGTTTATTTATATTTTTGCCTGCCTTGGCATGTTTTTCAATTAAAGTGCAGCGGCGGTGGCAAATTTTCAGCTTCCTCTAATGCCATCTCCCTTGCACGCTCTAGTCACCTGTCCACGTAAGTGTGTGTGTTGTAATAGCCCCTTACAGTTTACCGTTATGCGCCGGTGAGGTAGGAAAACATCAACAACAAATGGCAGACAACAGTTGTTTTTATTTTCCTTAATATTTTTCCGCCCATTTTCGCGTTTTACTTCTGCAGAACGGTTCGTGAGCGATTCTTATCACACCTAGCACGCACACACGAAAGGCCAAGTGGCGCCACCTACAGGGGCGAAGCGTAAAAATGCAATCTTATACGCAACATTTCTGTATCCATTAGTTTGGTTTTGTTTTTGCACACCCGTCCGTTGCTCTTTTACTCCACCTGAACTTGGTACCGCTTTCGTGAATCACGCGTCGCCTCAAAAGCAGGTCAACCGCTCCTTCCACCCCGCTCCCCTAAATATAGGAGAACGGAAAGCAACAGCTAAAAACAACGATAATAAAATTGTCAAGCAAAGAGAATTCGCCATAAACATGCCAAGTTTATTTGACACAGATTTTGTTTATGCGTTTAATATGTGCATTTGTATAAATATTCTCTGGCGGTGTTGTTGCTTCTGCTGGGCGGTGCACGCGTCACAATCTAATATGGCGTTTTCGTGATCAGTTCAACAAATTTTAAATTGGGTTTTACACAAGTTACACCATTACTGTACCCAAGGAAATTAACTCTAAAAATAACATTTTTATAATAATTTTTAATGGAATTACGAGCTGCCCCAAAAATGACTCATTAGTGATTAACAAGACGAGCATTATAAATATCCCCTTCCACTGAATTCTGAATCCGCCTTGAACAAACTTTCTTTCCCACAGCTCACTGGGCTTTATTACCCTTGACTCACCTCAGGCGTGGAAAACTATAAACCCCGTATATCAATCGCAAAACCATCGACTTGAATCGGATTAGATTCTTAGCAATCCACACAAAATTCCATGCAATTTATTTTAGGTTCATTGCTGTTGTTCTTACATAAGTATCGCGTTATTATAGTACCTTTTCGCCGTATCGATTTCAACAAATTGTGGTTGATTTTGCCGGATACAATGTAAACAGAAGCAGGCAGCAGCAAAGACAGCTGGGAACCACAAAAAGGTTACACAGTGGTTGCGATTGCATGGCAAATAAAATGTGCAAATGGAAAGTAAGTAATTAACTCGCTGGGTCCACTAATTATATACTCAAAACCTATTGAACTGAATCCCTCATCGCTTGGGAATTCACGGTATTTGTTGATGGAAACAGGGCAATTCACCCCCTGCTTCCCGCAATTATCATTAAATCGATACTACAGGTATTATTATTAAATGAACTGTCATTATTTAAGACATTGGGGGACCTGCTGTCACATTCTGACGAATATTATATGGAATAATTAGGGTTGATGATCAATATATCGATATTTTTAGGAAAAATGATATATTTACATATATCGTAATAATTTTTTGCTCAAATATCGATACTGTCATACTTTTTTTGATATTTTCAGTTTTGTATGTTGAAGTATAACTTATATAATCTGTTTCATTTAAAAACTATATAATAAGAAATTGGATTTGAAATTAAATTTTGTTACATCATATCATTTTTATTTGTTTAATTTAAATTATAATGCATTTTGAAATCTGAAGATCTTCTATAGATGTGTTTAATTACTATTACTTTTTTTTCTAAGAAACTTTTTGGGAAACTTAAAGTATCAAAAATACCGAATGTATCGATGTTTTATAGAGATATATTAACTATTATTTTGATTATTTTTTAAAACTGAAAATATTGTCGATACGATATTTTAAAAATATTCGACATCCCTAATGGAAATTGAGGTTAAAATGGAGCATCTGGAATTGTAGGGATGAATTTTATAGTCTGTTCATTTGTTATGGGTTTCTTGATTGCCAGTTGGGTACCTTGATGGTTGGGACACTTTCGAATCAATATGAGTTTAGAATTAGTAGAAGTTGTCCTCGGTAGAACTTAAGTGTTTCTCTAGCATTTACTATAAAATGTTCGTAAATAAAAATGATGAATATGACCTATAAATTACAAACTGGAACAGAAAGCAGTGACAGATCTTTGCACACACCTCGCTCAGGGATTGAATCGATTTTGTTCCCATGTGTAATTTGATTTCCCTTCAGACCTGACCTACACCCACCTCTTTATATCGCTCCCCTCCGCTATCTCCTTCCCCGTGATCACGGAGTTGCTCGGCGGATATTACGCAACACATGCAAAATGGAAACGAAGCACAGTCACAGCTAATAAATAATGCAAATGCATTGCAGTGGCGGAGTGGAACGGGTTTTCCAGGGGCTGCAGGAGGGGCTCGGACCCGCCAGGCAATTGAACTCTGCTGCAGCCACTTTCTTGAGGCAAACAGCTGTTGCTGCAGAAGAAAGAGACGGCGCAGACGAGCAGCGAAAGAGACGGGAAGAGTGCAATAACTTTTCGCTGTGTCCCGCCACATTTATTATCGCTTTATTTTTATCGCATAAATAAAAGTGCAAAGCGCAAAAAGGGCTTGTCAACGTCGAGTCGCGACGTCGAGTGGCATGGAACGAAATGAATGAGTTCAGCTGAGTTGAGTTCGGTCGAGCCGAGAGTGAGACGGGAAATAGGAGCCGAAAGAGACGGACAGCGCAGAAGTGTGTGCAAAAAGTTTAAGGACACGTTTGTCATGTTTACATTTCACTTCAAGTGCCTTGCACTTTAAGAACTTACCTTGGAATTCTACCCGGCTGGAATGGGAGGTCAGGGGCGGTTTTTACGAAGGGTTAACTTGCGTCTTCCTGTGAGTTTTATGTTTATGATGCCCGAGCACGCGACTCGCATTTTATTACACTCAGCGCGCTGCGTTTTGTTCTGAAGGGAGGCAAGAAGAACCGACCTCAACCACACCCAGCTTATAGAACTGTCTGCGCGAAGACCCCGAACCTGGTACCTCGTTTTACCGGCTTTACCGTTTAATGGTGCTAATAGCCTTTTGTCAAAAGTGGGCGTGTTCGGTAGACAGTTTCTGTTGCTGGCCTTTGTTTTATGGTGATCTAGGCAGGGGCAACACACTCATTCAGAGGGGTAAGACGGTGCGATCAGATAAGCAAACCAGACCTCAAACCAGAGACAGCTAAGAAATTATTGGTCTGGGTTAGGACTGGCGATTCTTTCGGTAGTGGGTATGACAACAAATAAATAAAATTGAGTTCCTTGGCTAGGCTCACATTTAATTTATACGAGGTATATACGAGGTGTGTTCAAAAAGTAAGGTGACTTTTCAAATTTCGCGGGCAACATATTTTCGATTATCGATTTTTTTGTTATGTTATGTTGGTACACTCTTCCCTAACATCTGTACCAAGTTTCAATTGAATCCCCTTTTTTGTATAGTTGTGAGAGGCGTAAAGGTAACAAGTTGTTTTGCGTGCTCAGCGATTTTTTGCTATCGAAAAATATGAATTAAAGGATTTGCATCAAATTTTGTGTAAAAAACAAAATTAAGTTCTCCGAAACACTTGAAATATTGACAGTGGCATACGGTGAAACTGTTCTGAGTAAAAAAAATGTTTACAAGTGGTACAAACTCTTCCAAGATGGCCAGGAAGATGCCAATGACGAGCCTCGCTCTGGACGCCCAAGCACAACTGATGAAAACGTTCAAGCAGTGAAGAAAATTGTTTTGGAAAATCGTCGAATCACTATCAGAGAAGTTGCTGAAGATTTCGGTATATCGCTTGGCTCGTGCCATGAAATTTTTTCAAACGTTTTGGGCATGAGTCCTGTGTCAGCGAAGTTTGTTTCAAAATTGCTGAATTTTGACCAAAAGAACCGTCGCATGAGCATAGCTCAAGAGCTGTTGGATGACTTCAACGACGACCCAGATTTACTCAAAAGGGTCATAACTGGTGTCGAATCATGGGTATATGGTTATGATATCGAAACCAAAGCCCAATCGTCACAATGGAAGAACCCAGGTGATCCAAGACCGAAAAAAGGACTCCAAGTTTTTCGATTACCATGGCGTGGTGCATCAGGAGTTCTTACCATATGGTCGTACGGTCAATAAACAGTATTATCTGGAAGTTATGCGCCGTTTGCGAGAAGCAATACGAAAGAAACGTCCAGAATTGTGGAAAAACAATTCATGGCTTTTGCATCAGGATAATGCCCCTGCTCACTCATCTTTGCTTGTGAGAGATTTTTTGGCCAAAAACAACACCACAATAATGCCTCAGCCACCATATTCACCAGATTTGGCCCCATGTGACTTTTTCTTGTTCCCAAAACTAAAGAGACCTATGAAAGGACGGAGATTTGCAACGATTGAACAGATAAAGACTGCATCCCTGGTAGAGCTCAAGGCTATACCGAAAAGTGCTTATGGGATGTGCTTTGAGGATTGGGAAAACCGTTGGCATAAGTGTATTGTATCTAAGGGGGATTACTTTGAAGGGGACAACATTAATAATGATAAATAAATTAATAATTTTTCTTGAAAATACAAAGTCACCTTACTTTTTGAACACACCTCGTACATGAGCTGTACAATAAAGGGATCCCTTGACTTTTGTTACTTGCAATATATAAATAAGAGCTTAAGCCCAGTTAAATTAAAAATCGCTTTCAGGAATTCCAAAATAGCTCACACAAGATAATAGGTAATCAACCATAGAAATTTGAATTATTATTTAAGATTTTAACATTTATAAACTTATTCTTTAGTTAAAAAAAAAATCAGTTTCTTGTGTGACCCATTAAAAGGTATATAAAGCCATAAGAGAACTAATAGTAAATCATATCTTTATTTTAAAATACGTCTTAGGTTGGGGAAGCCCTTACAGAGTGTAGAAAAGCAATATGAAGAGAAGGCAATAACACAAAGAGGGTGACCACTTTCTAAAGATATTAATTTACTAAAGTTTATTTTGGTGATGTTAAGTAGAGAAAATCGACCCTATATTTTAAGGCTGCAGTGCTGTTCTATAACTACATAATTAAGATGAAGTCTGACTGCGAAATAAAACCTACTTTAATATATTTGGTCCACTTTTTACGGTCATAAAGCCGGTAATCACAAATACTTTGGCTGAGTATTAAACACACTCCTAGTGCAGCGAGTCGAGTTTTAAATTGCGCATTTAAGAAAATTCGCTCTTGTTTCGCTTTAACTATTTCATTTCCCAATTGATTGCCTCACTTTAACACACAATACTTACAAATTAAATTGGCTGCTCGAAGCGCACACAAAGTGCACCTGCACACCACACATCAATACAAATATGTATCAGCGTACGAATAAGCCAAAATAAAACTAGCAAAGCATTGGAAAACTAATTGCAAAAGCCATTTTGACCGGACCTCGGACAACATTTCGCATTCGGCAGGAGGGCGAGAGAGAGTGAGAGCGGGGGAGAGGACGGGAAACGAGGGCGTTGGTCGCTTAAACGGAAAAACCAAAACTTAAATGCACCAAAAATGGTCGATAAACGCCTCGCATTTAAATGCTGCAAAATATTTGCCGGCAAAAGATTAAAGCGCACGCATACACACTCACAGCTTGTAAATGGTCGAGTGTGTGTGTGCTCGCGTCTGTGTATCGGGCTGAATAAAGCAATTTCAGTGAGTGGCCGGGAGGGTTAGTGGGTGGTTGGGCGGTGGGTGGTTCGTCGCTCGTGTGGGGTTAAATGCCATAAATAACGAAACAGGCGGCAGTCAGCACATAAAATACAAGCCAAGCACATAAAATACAAGCCAAGCACATAATATACAAGCGAGGAGAGCGGGAGGGACACTGAGAGAGGGCGAAAGGGAGAGAGAAAGCGCCGGCCGGGGATTCACAAACACACTCACAAAAAGCTTAGCTTGTATGCGCCGTTTTCGGGTGCGGGAGAGGGCCAGAAATAAGAGAAACTGCGATAGACAGCGAGATGTGTGGCAAATCTAGCTATCTTTAGGTCAAATCTGTCTTCTTCCATTGATCAAAACCTAGCTATTTCTAGCCGGTTTCTAAATAGGAAAACCATTTTAAGTAATTTACTTTAATGTTACTTGTTGATACACTATACTTTAAATGAAGTAAGTATTTTGTTGTTTTAGGAAAATTATCAATTCATTAATTTCCCAGATCAGAACTGTTTGATAAAAATGATTAATTTTCTAAATAAAGTATATTTTGGTTCTACCATTATCATTACAATGGAATTCAAATGGAAGAGTTTTAAATATACAGCTCCCTAGAACAAAATATAAGTACATAATTAAGCATTCCAAACATAAATACAATTGAAACTTTTAAAAATGCTGGAACCTAAGGTATTGCATTATAACTAGTTCGAAGGATTGGTTGGATTGCCGTTGCCTATCTAGGGTTTAATAAAGCCTTATCCCCTTGGCTCACTAGGTAATCCACAATGGGCAGCACTAGTTTTCGAGTGGTTCTGACGTCGCTGCCAGCAGCCGAAAAAGGCCAAAGGGCGGGGTGGGCGAAAATCGATAAAATCAAGGGCAGACAATGCTGATGCCGCGGCCGACGTCGCTGCCTTCGAAGGCAGCGCACGTGAGGCTGCTGCCTCTTCTTCCTCTGCCTCCTGTGGGTGGGTGGCTGTCGCTTGGGTTGGGCTGTGTTCTGCTGGTGGCGGCAGAAGCAGCGGCAGCAACCCCCGAGGCAGCATTATTGTGAAAGTTTCCGACTGCGCGAGTGTGTGTGTTCGAGCTTGTGTGCGGGCCAAGGCAGTAAAACGAAATGAGAAAGCATGAAAAATAATCATTTTGCGGAGTTACTCCCACAGCGCCACCACCTTCATCCCCTCATCACTGGCTCCCTTAGATCCCTAAGAAACTTTTTTGGGGCGGTGCCTGGCAAAATATTTCAAATTGCAGAACAGCTGAAAAAGTCCTTTGGGGTTGTGGGTGCTCCTTTGTACAGCAGGGGTCAATATTCTCGATGTCAGCACTATACGAGGGAATATTTGGATTAATCAGTAACTAACTAATATAGCTTTCATAAATAGGAGTAATGAAATGTGTGAAATAATTTAATTTAAGACATTTAATAAAGGACAGAGAACGGCAGTTTCCCATAAGCTACACTGGTTGTGCAATTGATTTTTACATGTTATAATCACTGGAAAGGGTACAAGAGTTACTTTTATAGATAATATTATAGAAATATAATATTTTGCAGGTAAAAGGCAAATGTATCTTTAAAGGCCCCAGAACGTCAAGAATAAATTGTACTTCATTGGAATACAATACTTTTCGTCTTTAAGTTACATTTTCAGAAGAATGCGTCCTTGTTTTGGCTTGTTCGAGTGCTATTTCCTTGGCCAAAACTGTACTGTGAGGAGCAGCGACTCTCCATTTCGAGATCTCCGCCTGCCTTAGTGCTGCCTTTTGGGCGCTGTCAGCGGCAGAAAGGACGAAGATGGCCAACGGGACGAAGATGGCTGGAAAGGAGCAGCTGGGGGAGCAGGGAGAAGCGACTTCTGTTTCGCCTGCTTTTATTTTCGGCTCGGGAAACTTTTTCGGGAGCGGATAAGAGGGTGTTGTGGGTGCGGCTGTCCTGGCAGGATATTGTTTTTGGTATAAGAAGGCGCGCCATCAAATTTAATGTGGGGAGTAATAGAAAATGGCGTCTGCATTTAAATTCCCCCAAAGCTTTTGGCAAGGACGTCACGGCGGATTCCGTTTATTCCTTTTCCCTTCCTTGTTTAATGCCAGTTTTCCGTCGTGTTTGTATTAAATTAATGTGAAAATGTCAAATTTATGGATGGCTCGGGTGTCTTGGGGATTGGCTTTCAGTTTGCCCTCGTTGTTATTGGTAATGTGATACACACAGGAGGAGGGAAACGGGCGTGGCAAATTTTCTTTACTTATTCTGAGTACTTCCAGTACTTCTTTCTGTTTTGTGAATTCAATTATTGTGTCTAAGCTTTAAGAGGTTATCAAACGTTTAAAAGGTCACAAGTTTAAGAACCTTTAATTGAAAAAAACGATAAAATTCCTACTTTTGTTTAATGAATTCTACAAATAACGAAATTTTCCATCAATTAAATACTTGATATATGCCTATAAATAAATACTTCGAGTGGCAACTAATCATTAATAAATTTTTTCAAATCAAATAAGACAAACAGCTTTAGTTTAAATGTAAAAGAGAAGCGACCTTACATTGGCATCAAAATGTGTGCCACGTAATTGCCCATTAGAGTTTTGTCTAGATTTTGATCGTAATTCATTGTTTTCCTTTTTCCTCCGTTATCTTCACAAATAATTCCCTAAGCACGTAAAGTTTGTCAAAAAGTTTGAAACATTCCACATTGTGCTTTAATATCTAAATTGACGGAGATTAAATAGGCCAAAACAACAATTGGTGGCTAAACTTTTACCAACCTTTCCGCAAACTTAATTAGCCTTAATGGCAACAAAGAGATGTAATCATATTTGAATTAAAGATTCCACAAGGTAAAGTAATTTAAACTAAAGAAATGGTTTGTCCTGGAGAACGGAAAACCTTTCGCAATCTATCTTCATATTGAATGAATTAAATTATCGGCATCAAAGTGAACCAGAGCAAGATGACTTATACGAAAAGCCTTTGAAGCTTCAAGCTGCTGCACGGACAAAAAGGATTTTGGCAACTTAAGTTCGATGATAATATGTAAATTTTAAGGTGTAAAGTCTACTATTTGAAAAATATTTTGGCGTCGTGTTGAAAACATTTTTTACATTTCCAGAGCTTACATACATTTTATCAGTCGCAAGTTAAGTTTACAATTTTAAAGTAAAATTTACAAATTAATATCATTTAAGTAACTTGGGCGTGAAAAACCAAAATATATTTGTCGTCTTTTCTCACAATATTTTGTCTTAAATTATGAATTTAATGCTGGAACCTCGTCAAGGCAGGGATTTCTTTTTGTGTGCGAAGTGTGGCAACAGCGCATCGCCAAGAATGCCAAAGTAAAAATGGGCGCAAAAACTAGTTACACAAACACAGGCACAAACGCACAGCTACAGCTGCAGACAAGATGCCAGCCCACCCAACCGCCACCCACTGACCTGGCACGTTTCCCCACCCCCGCCGCCAGCCCAGCCCCCCTTGCCCCGCAGCAGACAGTGCCACCCCACTCCACCCGAAAGCTGAGCTTGGGGCGTTGTTGCCGCATTATTTTTATCAAAAATGTTATCAAAATGTGCGTTGCCAGCTGCGGCTTCAGGGGAAACGGGGAAGGCGGGGATGAGCAGGGCAAAGGGATTTTCCGAACGGTGGGGGGTTGAGAAAAGTGTGCTGAGCTTTTCACTGTGTGAATGAGGTCGAACGGTGGGTGGGGAGTGGGTGGTTTGGCTGGCTTAGATGGCACAAGAAAAAGTTGAAAATGAAAATAATGACAGCGTTGACTGAGAGAAAGGTGGGGAAATAGGGGAAGGCGGGGAGCTTGCGCGGGAATGGGCCGATGGAAAAGTAGGGGGTGGTAAAAGTGTGGGCGGCATTTGAGTGGGCCTTCTGGGGGTGGTAAAGCAGGTGGAGTGTTGGATTCCTGCTTTTGTTCGTCGCTTTTTGTTTTGTTTTGTCTACGAGAAAAAGTTGCAGTTAGTTGTGTGTGTGTGTGTGTGTGTTGGCTGTGGAAATTTGCGCATGTACAGCGAACACAAAATACATAAGTTATGTGCCCGGCTATATATACACAACGCAACGTAAATGGTTATCGATTTTCCCTGTTGCCATGTAAGAGGATGTCGGCCCTAGGGAGCCGAGGGAGGATTTGGGAATACATATGAGGTACGGCGTACATGTGTGTGCCTTGTTTATGTTTATGGCATTTTAGCATAACGGCAGCGGCTAAGTAAGTCCATCTATCTATCTACGAACGGATGTCACAGCATCTCAAAGATACACAGCTGCGTTTAAGGGAATAGAGATTAGATATCGAGGTTGATTAAATTTGGATAACTTTATAGGGGACATTTTCGAAAACGGTTAACCAGAAATTTCAAATCATTACTGAAAAGCCTTGCTAAACTATGATATCTTGTTACTTAAAATGTGTTCTATTTAAACAATATTACAAAAAAATAGTTACAATTAAAACATAAACAGCATTTTTTTTTTGTTCTTTATATCAACAAGATATCTAGTTATATATTGGTTTTTACATCGTGTTCATTGTACTCTTAGCAGTGTACATGTCCAGTGCTATTGTCTTGACCATAACTGTGCGTGTGTTAGTTTTTACTGTTGCACGCCCCGATGGATACAAAAACCAAGTTAAAGGCAGGGAAGCCAGTATCCGTGTATCTGCCAGAAACTTTTACCTATCTTGACTTTTCTCGGGCCACATAGCCGTGAGTGAAAGATGTAATGCTGTTTTATGCTACAGCTCGAAAAGGGCAAAGTTTTTCTAAGGATTCCTTATCTATCCACATTTATTTCATATCCACCAAAGCACTAATTAAGGTTGTTTTCTATGGGTATTTGTATTCTGACGTCTTGTGTATTAATCCTCTTGCCAATTGTATCTCCACAACCAAACGAAAGTGCAATTTGTTAAGAAGTATCTTATTAGAGCAACTTAAAGCTATTGCTTAAAGTAACTTTAAGATGTGTCAGAGATGTATAGTTCGTTGATTCGAATTTAGGTGTCGTTAAATTCTGTTATTTAAATAAGTTAACTTTTTTTCCTATCACTAACTTTATTAAAATAGGCCTCGACAGTATGTTCTGCACCTTGTTCCTTTTCAGTCACACTGTAATCGTTATTTTTCAAACAAACACAACCCAAAAAGAGAACAGCAACAGCCTGTGCTGAAAAGAAGTCAAATGCCAAAATCCTTGATAAATCAGTCAATCACGCCATTTGATCAAAGATTACGGCTCCAAAATGGAAACCCAAGACGGACCTGATTTCTCACCCTGTTAATGTTGCAAGAAAACCCTAAGGAAAATGGCAGTATGGGTTGGGTTCCTTGTAGTACGTGCGTGTTTTCATCAAGAGAAATGGCATAACAGTAGGAAGTAACAAAAATAGAAGGCTGAAGTTCGGTTTCCTGTCAAAAAATATGCGTTCTTTGTTAAAAGTGGCTTTAAGTATACTCTAAGAATTACATTTCACTGGTAGCATTAGTAGCTAATTAAAAAAACATATACGTATAATTAACAGGAATTCGTATACCAAAGAATACTTGTAAATTATATTGACAATTATTAACATTGTTTAGAATTATTGTTTTAAAGTGTGTAACCCAGGAAGTTCCTGATTCAATTGTAAACCCAAACAGAAAAACTGATAGGATAGTATATAGGTAAATCTTTTTTGGCAGACAACAGCGATCCCGATCTCCCGCCTTACCTTCGGTTTGAACCCAGGAAGGGTCTACCGGTCCGGGACCCCTTAAACTATGTTTTTTTCGCTTCTTACAAGACTTTATTCACTCTGACAGGCGACGCCAGTTTGTCTTGGCTTCGCTTTCAAACACATGTTTTGCTGTTTTGGCTTTTCTTTGGCAGCTGCTGCCACAGTGGAAAATCAGGCAGCGGGAAAATCTAGAGCAAAACAACAGCTCCAGAAAAGAAAAAGCTGTTTGCATCCTGCAAAAGCAAAAGGTGTGGCCGAGGGAGCCAGAAAAAGGAAAAAGAAGGAAATTAAGCAAACATTTATCGATTTATGTGCCACAGAGAACTTAAAGCTTAAACTGGAACAGCACGAAAACGCGCGCGTCACGCGTGCTGGAAAAACAGCGACCAAAAACTGCCGACGACCCAAAAAGGGGGGTTCTTTGAGCATGTACGTATGTTTGTATATATAAACAAATATAATTGTGTGTCCCTGGTTGATTTGATTTTAAGCGAAGCCCATTAAACGACGAATCAGCACGAAAAACTGGAAGAAGGGAATGAAGATGCCGAAGACCGACCTCAATTCGTGGCATTGATTGGAGCTGATTCGATAAATGAATATACATGTACCAATAAACACACTTAAGGCCGCGTACTGCCGAAGAAATGTTATTACCATTCTTGCAAAGAACACTCGGAGAACCCTCCGAAACCCTCTGCCCACATAGCCTCTCAAAAAACCTGAAAAAATCCACCCACATACACTCAAAACCCACTTCAAAAGAGAGTGAAAATGCATTTGGCGCACACAGCAACTGAAAGCTGGCAACAGCGCACGCTGAGGTCTTGGAGTGGAATCAAATCTCCATTACTGGTTGGATGCGAAGAGCAGGAAAAGGTTGTCTTTTAAAAATGCTTGTATTTAGAAATTCTTTAAAAAAGATAGTCACTTTTTACCAAAATGACGATACCAAAATTCCACTTTGAATTTAATACAAAAGAGAACAAATATAATGCTTACTAAACAATCTATTTTTCTAGTCTGGCCGGGAAACGGCGTATTCTCCTTGGGTATAAACCAAATGCCGCCATTCCAAATCCGTTCCCCACTGAACTTAAACTATTTTCCATTCTGGGCTATTTGTGGGGCCGAAAGCAATTCTCTGTATCTAATGTCCCATACAAAGCTGCATAGCCAGCGTATCTCAACAATAAAAATAAAATATAAAGCTGCACAAAACAACGGAAAGGAGAGGCAAAGGAAAACCAATAAAGGCAACAAACATTGCCGGCCAACAACTCTACGTAAACTTCATTTACTGTCTGGCTGTGGAGCCCGAATCCTTCACCCCTTCCCCGCCCTTGCCCCCACTTATTGAGAGGCCTGCACGCAGTGTGTTTTTATTTTGTTGTTCCCTCTTTTTCAAGCTTCAACACAAAATTACTTTTTGTTGACTGGTGGGGTCTCTCCATCTCGCTTCGCCGTCTTTATCCCACTCTCGTTCTCTCTATACCTGCTCCGCTCCCTCTCACTATCTAGGCACAACTGTGGTCAATACAAAAGTAGCACTTGAATGTAATCAATTGATAAACACTACATACAGTGCAAGTTGTAACAATCTAAAATTACGAAAATGTTTAGGATAACTTATACTAATAATCTTTTTTTAAAGTTTCAAGACTTGCTGATAACAATAAAAATTGTATTTGATTATCAAAACACCTGCGATTCATATACCACTTTTATAGGGACATTTGTTTTTATATTATTTTTTTCAATTTGAAATCCCCTATTTTTTTGTCCGCAGGTGTAGCTCTTCGTTTATCTTGCATGCTCTTTCTGTTTGCTATTGTGTGTGATAGCTTTTATTTAGTTTTTTGTTTTTCTTTTTTAATAAATGCTTGAGTTCATTCAACTGTCAAAAAACACTACACACACACGTGGAAGAGCCAAAGATAGACAAACAAAAAGAGAGGGAATAAACACTCAAGATTCAAGCTCACGTCGTGCATACAAAAGATGTGAAAAGGCCTTTGGAGACTTCTTTTCCTGCCTAAAATGATTCAATCATTTACTTTCCTCATTGCCCATTTTCTAAATTAGTGTCTATCCTGGTTTTCGGCAGCTGCGTTCGAACTTTTGGTTCTAAATTTAAGTTTAAATTCTAAACAGTCAACAACATTTTACAGCGGGCCGTGTTCCTCACTCCCTCCCGCCGATTCTCCACACTTCGTAAACGAATTCCCTCTGCACTCGCATTCTGTAAAAGTTTTCCTTGTTCTTTCCGAATTTATTTATCTATTTTAGTTTCAGAGGCCGTGTGTGTGTTTGTTGTATTTATGGCATTGTTTCGCTTTCGAGTTTCCGCCATGAAAGTGCAGACCTCCAAAATGCAACTATTTCCGTCCCACATAGATACACAGCCAATTCGCACGAGCGTGAGTTGATGCCGTGACACAGGCGGTCGAATGGTTCATGGGGTATTTTCAATTGTAAGTATACTTAAAATCGAACGAGATAATAGTTAAAAATAAGAAACAAATTAATATTGGAAGTGAGTTGCATATTTTCTCTCTGTGAGTGTGAAAACAGCAAAAAGGAACGTTGTAATCTGCGAAAGAAGAAGATTCAACCAGGAAGAGAAGCGAAGATAAGGGAAGAGCGGGAAGACGAGAAAAGCACCCAAACAACGGTATCTCTTCTTTACATAAACACACATGTACATATGCAGGCCGCAAAAGCTATCAGGAGGAAAAGAAGAAGCGGCAGTAGGCGGAATGAAGAGCGTGCAATGGCAACAACAAAATAAAGCAACAGCAAACTCAAGGAAATAGAGTGGAAAGCAAAAACTGCCAGTTTTTCTCATTTTATTTGTCTCTGCTTTACTGGTGTGTGTATCTAATGCAGCGGTCACAGAAAACTATCTGAGTACAGTAAATGTTAGATGGAGTGAACCAATTTATTACTTTTTGTTTTTTAAGCTGCAATTTTAGCTTTAAATTCTGAGAGATCTCTTTTTAGAGATCAATTGAAATTCAAAACTATAGTTAACTGTGGATTCATTTCCAAGTTCCTTTTCGTATCTCTCAGTGTATGCAAAGAGATGCTAGACGGACTACAAAAGAAAAACGCAACTGTTGCAACAACTCTTGATTGACTGAAAACTTGCGGTCAGGACAAACGGCTAAATGGCCCAAGACGCATGTTGCCAGACCCCGCAACCCCTCAATCGTCTTAAAGCCAGTCCAACTAGTTGGCCATAATTGGTTTTTGGTTTTCGGGTCTTTGCCTGCAATCAACAGGAAAAAAGCCTCTAACTTGACCAGGGGCATTTTGTGATCCTTTAATTGGATTTTATAGACTGCAACTGACGATGTGCACAGCTTATAATAGCCAAAATCAAACACAACAGCAATCATCTGGTTGGAGTCCCAAAGGCACATTTAAATGGTAATAAACAACTGCGTTTCTAATCTAATAAAATACACGAGCCTGCGCACACTAATCAAAATATCACACGAATTTATAAACGCTGCTTTCATAGCGATCGACAGACAGCCAATGAAATATAGAACAGTGAATAATATTTTTCAGCAGCTCAAGTGACTTTAATTTATAGTTTACAACAAAAAACGTTCTTTAAATGGCTTTCTTTAATAGTATTGTCAACACAGCTGCTGAAATATTCGTATTGGACATCCCACTAAGTTGGCAACCCTTATGACACTGTTGTTCAGGCGAACGCCCACTGTCCTCCCACTGACGATTGCAATTAACTGCCCCAGATTTCAAAGTATCCGGCACATGGGAAGCCGATAAATAAACACGGTTTGCCTTTCCCAAGTTCTATTACTACACTTCCGCTCTTATCGGAGAGCGAGTACGGGAAAATAAGCCAGTGAACACACTTGATTGTCCCTCTGCGAAGTTGATTGCTATTTTCCTACGGTTTTCGAGGCAAACTAAGAGAATTCTGCCCCGTTTTTGCCTGGTTGTCATACTTTGGTTCATCCTTCTTTTCGGTTCATAAAATTACTCACATTTCGCGCACTCAGCGCTCTGCTTTGCCTCCTTCTCTTTCCTCGTGCTTTGTCAATTTCAATTGATAAGCCGTTAGCCGACGCCTCTCTCTCAGAGCTCTCTTGAAAGTTCTTGGTTTATGTTATTCCATTCGTTGTTGTTGCTGTGGATTTTGGTTGTTTGGTGGCATTCCGGTCAAGGAAGTGCAGAGGGGAAAGACGAAGACGTTTGAAACCGCAGTTCACTGATTAGCAATGTGATTAACTTTTCTTGTATTTTGCATTTACTAAATATTATTTTCGTTGTCAAGCGCTGCAAGAAATAGGAAATATGTGATTACTTTTGCACTTCTTGATGATTCGCTTTTGCCTCCTCTTATTCTTTATTTTTCATATACATTTGTATGCACACTAACACACGCGCGAAAAACTCGCGGCGGCTGCAGCTGCTTCTTCTCTCGCTTCTTCTTTAGGCAGCAGCCTCTTTTTCTTCGTCGCTTTCGCTCCGCTCTTCGCTTCGTATATTTCATACAATTTTCTTTGTTGCAATTTAGGCATTTGTTTTAGCACACATGCACACTAAACACAGGCACGAACACTGAAGCATTCGCAGCGAATTATATTTTGCTGCTCTTTCCCTTTCACGCCGCACTGATTTGCCGCCTCGCTCTGGCATACACACACAGCCCAGCTACTCACGTAATTCAGCAGACTTTTCGCATTCTCCTTTGCGGTTAGATCCGCACTATTGCCACAATCGCTTTGCCGCAAGAACAAACACTATTATTGTATAAGTAATTAAGACTTTTTCCCCGATTGCTGCGACCCCAAAATGTTTCAGTACACACAGACACCACACACACACGCGCGCGACGAGGAGGACGGCGCAACGACACGTCCGTTATGTTCCAGCGAAAGAGAGAGACAAAACACAAAAGAAAGATGACAATAAGGGAAACGGAAAATCCCTAACGGGTGGCGCGAAATCGCCTAACGCCTGGCTGATATCGAATATTCGATTAAAGGTTATCGAAAATAAATTAATATTACCATTTTCTTTCTTATGGTTTAAGCTAATTTAAAATGGAATTCATAAAATAATAATTTTATGCAGTATTTACACAAAAATGTATAGATCCATTTTCGAAAACATGTTGAAATTTCTAAAAAAGATATAACTAAAAAGTGAAGTATTTTTCATACAATTAATACATAGAATACGGAAAAATTTATATAATATTTAAGTGCTATATGTTTTCAGCAAATAAATCATCGCAATTAATTGTCTGTAAAGCAATTTTGATTTCGGCCTAATTTTTCTTCGGCAGTAGAAGAAACCGAAGTTAGAACTCATAATATCATTTAAGAGGAAAATAATTTAAAACAATTTCTTAAAGAAGTTAATTTTTTTGATTTGATTGATAAAACTACCCTTTAACAGTTCAATAAAGAACTAACCATTTATAAGCTAAAGTACAATTAAAAGTTTCTTATATATTTACTGAGATCACAAATTTCTTATAGAATTAAAAAATAAAATATAACAATACACAATTTATATAGAAATCTAAACGATACAACATCCAAATACTATATATAAATAAATAAATTGGATACTTTAAAATGGGCGAGATTTCACAGCATTCAGCTTTTGAAGGGGTAAATTTTATGCAGCCCTGATAAGTTTGAATTGGTTTGGCGCTAAGACTTTTCTCAAAAAAGCGGTAGTGACTTTTTTTAAAAGGACGATTCAGATTTTAAAAATATACGATCGATGGACAGTTTAGAAAACCGCCATATTTAAAAGAATAAGGAGTCGGTGCTCACTCTCTTCGAAAAAGAATGTACCGATTTTTTTTTAGCACAGTCTGTCTGTACTTTAAACTTCAGATACCAACGTCGAGTTTCTTTTATTTTTAGTTTTATATTAATTAATATATAGAATTTTTAAGGCTAAAATCAAGCTTTTGACTACAAAGTGTTACCAAAAATGCAAAAATTGAAAAAAGTGCGAGGTTGACATTATTTTTAAAATAATCCTGTAACGGGATGGACTACGGAGCTTGGTTGACTACGGATTATTTATTTTGTTTTTTCGATTAAAATTTTGTAAGACATAGTTTAAATATTGTACATTAATATGATAATTAAATAATTTTTCTGGCATTTACCGAAAATAGGCTATGTTTTGGCAGAATTAACCACACCCCTTAAGTGCGAAGATAAACTCCTAATTAGTATTGAAAAAATAATTATATATGAAAAAAAAAATCCTATTTCGACGAATTGGAAACTCGTGTGCCGTGTCTTAGCAAAACATAGAGAACGTTTTATAGCCTATTGTTGCATGTTTTGTGTGAAAGATGTTATTTTTCATAGTTTATTTACTAATTACTTTACAATAAGAAAATAAAGAAATTAGGTGCTAGTGGTTGAACTATTAAATATATTGAAAATAAATACAAGTACGTATAGAACTAAAAATTCTCTTTTCAATATTATTTAAGTTAACAAGATCTCCTAACAATTTTAATTTTTTTATTTTGAAAAAAGATTGAGCTCTTCCAATGACATGTTTATGAACAATTTTTGCCACAAGGATTGAGCCTTCCCTCAGGTGCTAATTGTTATCAAAAGGGTTGAGTATATTTTTGAGAAAGAAAAATGAAGCATTAACAAAAATTAATAAAGGTTTTAAATTACAAAACCTAAACTTAACAGAGGAAAACAAAGAGTTGAAAGCCGATTGTATTTCGATGCAATTAAAAAGTAATAAATTAAATGACTTAATTTTGAAATTGAAAAATTAATTGAATTTGTTAACGAAAAAATGCGTAAACTAGAGGCTGTCAATTCCATTATGGGAATGCAAAATGAAGAGCTTTTCAAAATAAGTTTGGCCATTTCTAACGGAAATGATTTTGGAAATAATGCTGGTTTAAAACAAATCAGCAATGTTGCAGGTCAAAGCGAGTTCACTATTTCCAAAATTTGAAATTGGAAAATAAGAATCATTCATTTGTAACAAAAAGTGAAGAAGCTTGGCGACTTTAAACATTTTTCAGCAATGAAGTGCAAAAATTAAACCCAAATTAAGAACATTGTGTTCATAAAAAAGGGAATTCATTGCACAGACTCTGAAAAACGACTCTTTATGTAAATTTATATGAATAGTCCTAAGGCTTACAAGAATTTAAGACTAAATTTTGGCTTCAATATGCCATCTGAGTCCTCTTTAAGGACTATTAAAGGACTTTACACCTGGCCTCTTAGGAGAACATGTCCAAGTTTTGACAGAATTTGTTCAAAATATAAGTGAGTCAGATAAAAACTATACTATTCTGTTTGATGAAATGAGCATTAAGTCAGGATTGGAGAATGTCCCAAAGCCTGACCGTGCAGTTGGATTTACAGACTTGGGAGACGGGTATTCTGACAATGACCAATACACAACTCCAGCAGACGAAACAGTACATTATTAATCTTCGAACCAAGACCGCCAAAACATATAGAAAAGTAGAAATGGTGACACTTATTCGCGATATATCATTGGTGAAAACTATCGATACTAAAAGAAAATAAATATCGATAGAGTGAATACTATCGGTCCAATTTCCCGCTTCCGCTTAACGGTCTGGCAGCACAGCGAATTATTGCGAAGTGAAAGTAGAGCAATAAATAAAAAAAGGAGAAATTAAACTTTGGTTTTTACTTCGTATTGTTTGTAATTTTTGCCTCCTGTTTTACTGACACTTACGTGGCTACACCCTTTATTGGCACTACTTTAAGTATCGATGCTTGTATGTTTCCGTCGATTCCTATCGACTATCGGCGGAATTTGTAGTTTTTGTCTCACCCTTTGCTGGCACTTACGTCGCTCTTACGACAATACGCGCTGTGACCGTTATGTTGGCTATCGATGCATCGATGCATCGATGCATCTTACGTCGATGATTTCCACCTCTAGTTGACTGGTATCGAAGAGGAAGAGACCTATCGACGGATTTCTAGCGGTCGGTTGTGTGTCTTTCTGTGTCGGTTGAAACGGGCGAAACGGAAGAGGAGGCGTCAAACAAAAAGCAAAGTGCAGCAACTGGCAGACAAGTTGAAAGGGCACTCGTTTAAGTGTAAGGAGCGACGCCAATGGTCGAAGACAAACAGCGCTGATTGTCCGGCCGACTAACAGTATTTCCGCGAGGTGCGCAGAGCGGAGGAAAATCACAGAGGAAAATCTAATACACAAAAAGTGAAGAGCCAAATTGTTGTTAGCAGAGTGTGTGCGTGTTGTGTGCAATAGTTGTTGTTCTGTGGTGAGAGAGAAAATCGGAAAAAGGGCGTCGCAGTTGAAAATTGGTGTGTGCATAAAAATCAAGCTGCAGCAGCCAAAAGGGAGAGGAGAGAGGCAGAGAGCGTGAAAGGCGGACAGCGAGAGCGAGGAAGAGAGCGGGTGGCTGCACCTCCATAACTGTTGTTGCAAAGGTGAGTGCGTGCCGAAAATTGTTTATAGTTCAGAGTTGTTTATTTAAGTGTACTCATAGCCCACAGCAAACAAGCACACGCACGCACGTACCTGGTGCCCGCGAGCGTGTGTGTGTGTGTGTGTGTGTGTGGTGGCTTGGTTGTTTGGGCCAAAAAGCTGACGGATTGCTCCAGAGTTCTTGGCCAGTGCTCGCTTTTGGTTTCCTTTGGAAATTGGCTTATAAAATAATTCATTGCGAAATATACTGTGCTAGTTCTCGAAATACTCGTTTAAACATTTTTGGCAAGCCAATTAATGTTCTTTATTATTAACACAAGTCTAAATATTCCTTTGATAAACTTTTAAACTTGGCTAATAAATTCGTTTTAAGAGAAACATTAAAATCCTTTCTTGGCCTCAATTTTCTTATTCACCATGAACTTGTGTTTAAAAATTAAAAATTAATGGACTAAATAACATAATAAAATCAAATACCTTAAATTATAATTTTCTTAGTTTTCTGAAAATAATGTCACTTTTAAAACCACATAAACCTTGGCTGGAAAAAGTTAAACTTCTACAGACTGCCCCATGTATACCTCATTGTTGTCACTACTAAGAGGGAACCAACTCACCCCGAGCAATCGTAGTATAATTAGGTTGTCGAGATCATATCGAGATGCGCTGGCCCCAGCCTCCCGCGCCCCTTGTCTCCGCTCCTGTCGAGCTGGCTTTGCCTGTCGCTGCACTTTGACGCCTGCCTGCTAGACCAGCACCTCCCGCCTCCCCCTGGCATATGCATAACACAATTAACGTTAATAACAACTTCAATTCAATTCATTATAATAGGGAATGCGTTTTGTAGCCTGGCAACAATCGCACTTCCCCTGCCCCGCGACCCTTGATCAATTCAAGCCTCCTCTTCCTGTTTCTTGATGTCATCAGGTTGTTGTTGCTCGGAGACAGGCACGGCTGAGTCTACAACAACACGTTTTTGTCGGCAATTGAATTAAATTCCACGGGAGCGATAACTGTAAGCGCACTGAAAACGAAGAATCGGCATTTATGCGAGGCTGTTTCTGCACAGAACGAAATTAAGGTGCATTGTGGGTATGTTTTCAGTTCACTGGATAAATAATGGTTTACACAAAATAAAATTAAAGATTTTCTTTCATTAACCAGGCAGCGTTATATAAATGAATAATGGGATAAATCTTCTTTGATTTTGATAAAATATACATACATAAATACAATATTCAATAATCTGTGTCTACATAAAACGAAATTAAGGTGCATTATCGTTTTGTTTTCAATTCACTAGATAAAGAATGATTTACACAAAATAAAATTAAAGATACCTTAGTTTTTTAAAGCGTTTTATAAATGAATAATGGGATAAATCTTCTTTGATTTTGATAAAATATATCTCAAAGGTCGAAAGTTTATCTTATTTCAGAATTAATGTATGTAATGTAGCCTCAAATTCACTTAAATCTGAAAATATGTTCATGAAATTGTAATTTTCTAGGCCCCCCTTATGTTCGGTGTATCTTTCTGCCCGCGCTCGTTGGCTTGTCAGCTATTTTCGGCCCAGTGTTTATATTATTTATTTAATTTCGTGTGCAGATCAGCCTTCTCTCTCCTCCGTCGACTAATCTCCCTGCCTGTGACAACTGATGATTTTATTTATGATACTGGGGCTCACACCGCTCGCATATGCACATTAAATATTTCATTGAAAATTCTTTAGCCCAAATGCTCAAACAACGCACGCTCGCTTCGTGTTTGTTTAATTCGATTTTCAAATTGGCCACGAGCACGGAAAAGCGTTTGCTCTTCAGTTTGTTGCCAACGGCGCCAAAAGCACTTGAACACATCCAAATCTGGGTACGTGGGGAATTTGAAAGCCACAAGAGTGCGAAGACCTGGCCATTAGCCTGCGATGACGTCAAGGAGCAGGTGGGTGGTGGGTGGAGTGGGTGAGTGCTGGATTATGGGAGAGAAGATTAAGGTTGTTATCTAGCCAGAGGAATGTCTTGGGGGGGGGGGGGGGTATTTTAAAGTAATCGACCAGCAGCGAGAAAGAACAGATCGCGGTAATTAATTAGCTTCAATTTGGTGGCAATGGGCCTTGAACATTCTAATTAAAAGAATTTTTAGATGTTCCATTGATGGCAATTATTATTAAGAGAATATTAGAGAGAAATATCTAATATTCTCTTAGCCATAAACAAATAATTATTAAGTAAAGATACAATTTTCAATTGGTAGTAACTATTCAATAAAAAATATCAAATGATATTTACATTTATCTTTTCTTTTATCTTTTCTTGCTACATTGCAAAAGCTGAGGTGAATTTAGGTAGTCTCGAGAAAATGTATTATTACCCGCATGATCCTCACATATTCCCATGCTGATACCGGTTGTCTGTCAATCAATGACTGATCAAATCGCTTTCAATCATTAATTACCACATTTATTTGCTTTCTCTTTTTCGACACCTCTTTGTTCTCACAGCCTCGATTAAAAACCTCCCGTAAATGACTTTCGGATATGACCGAGTCCCAGTTTCGTTTAGCGTCTCCCCAATACCATTAATCTCCGAATATCGTGCATTATGCAATACTGCCGAAGCATAAAAGAGCACGAAAGCACGCGAATTATTGCATATTTAATTAAGTTTGTTTGATGAGCGAAGGCGAGCGCAGCAATAAACAGAGTGAAAACGTTGGCTTTTATTTTGTTCTTGAACTTCTGCGAACCGATCCGATTTGTTTTCGTTCCCCAAGTATTTCTTTCTGTTTGTTCCCTGTTGTTTTGGGCGTGTGCCCAAAAGAGAAAGGCTAAAAGAGAGGCCATGTGCGAGCCCGAACCGGCTCTTCGAATGCCTTTTGTCCTGGCAACAAGCGACGCACCCAGCGAAAATATTTTTCTACCTGATTAGCCCCTTGGCTTCCAGTCGGTGGCTATAAAGTCACCCCAGACAGCCCAAAACAATCGCATTTCCGCCTCTTAAGCCGAATAATCGGGTTCTTCCCACGGATTCTTTTGGATACTTTTACTACTCAGTGCAGCCATCAAACCTTGATTAGGTTCGTCTGCAAACTTTCCCACTCTCCCGCTAATCGCACAGATTAGGTTTGTTAATCATAATTGGCTAATAAAGGAATGCTCAATTCGTTCTTCAGTATTTCTTAGCTCAAGGGCCCAAAAACAACGCTGACTTTTCAAGGAATTGTGAGCTAAATACGCAGAGACTGGCGAGGAGTGTCATAAATTGGAATTTCTCTTCTAGATTAAAGTTCAGTAACCAAGGTAAAGCTAGCATTATGGCTCTTTTCGATTTGCCGATGATGTCAGGCATGCTAATTTAGATTAAATGCCTGTATCTACACCTTTGGCCAGACGAAACTTCATTTGCTAACTTTGTTATTCATTATTTTCCAGTGAGTCTAAGAGCAAACCTAATATTTGCGTTTCCCTGGAAGTAGGTGTGGGGGCTAGTCATCCCCTTCAATAGGATTTTTTACTAAACAACAGCACTTAGAGCTTCCTCTGTTCTCCGAAATTCTGGGGAAAGTGTTCCCCTTTGTCTTTATGAATGAAAGTATCTGTATCTCGGGTCTAGTGACTCATACGCTGGATAGAAATGTGGTCCAGCAGATGACCAAATACGACAATGACCTTATATGTTAAACTAAGCTACAGCTTTTTAGCTTGCTGTTTTTGCCGTTGCCGCTCTGGTGGCCCCACACATAAGTTTCAACAACTTCCGTTGTGAAAATTTACACATAAATTGTTAAATTGTTTTGCACAAACAAAAAGAGACGAGCAACAATGGAAACGACAGTTTTCACTTTCACCTTTTGAGATTGGCCCGCTTGCGTTGCACAGAGGGGCCACGTGGAAAATGGAAAGGGCTGAGGACTTGTCAATCAATAATTTAATATTTGTTTGTCAAGACTAGCGAAAAACAACAGGGAGACAGAGCGCCACACCCCAACAATAGGTGGGAACGCCAGGGGATTTGGGCTGAAGAAGTCTTTTGATGGGCTTTTAATGACCGAGGCGCTTTGAGTACTCACATCTTGTCATCGAATTTGCACGTTTAAATATATTGAGTTTATAGGCTAAGAAGCTTAAGACGCAGTATACTTCAGCTAATATTTGTATTTCTATCTAAAATGCCGATAGGTAGTTAATCGTATAACAATGACATATTATATATTAAAATTATATTATAAAGTTTATATATTAATAAAATCGGATCTTCAACAAGAGATATTTTGTAACTTAAGTATTAGCAAAAAAAAGTTAGAAGCCACTAAGTCGGAATAAGAAACCAATAATTTTTGTACTACCAATTATGAAATTTTTACTCACATATTTTTACGATACACATCCCACTTTTTAAGTTGTAGTGTACACACTCGGCTGAGAACAATTTAAATTCATCAGCCGCATACGACTTAGCGTCAGCGGCACTCGCCAATGAATCATTCCGCGTCGGGGCCCAGAAAGTGGGTGGGGATTGAACCCGCACCGCCGCAGGCTGGCCTGCTCCTGGCACAACCCGAGTTCGCAGAAAACGTGGTTCGATCCGTTTTCTTTGTGTGTTTTCGTTCTGGGGCTTTGATTTCGGGTCTGTACCGACAAAAACAATGACCAAATTAAGCATAAATATTTTGGCTGTGTGTGTGCCACGTTAGCAGCGTGCTTTGTGTTTTCCTTTCCGGTTTTCTCGGCTTTCATGAGTTGAGTATTTCAGGCACGACACTCGCAGCGTCTCATTTGTTTATACCACTTATTTACTTTATTTATTTTGTCATATTTGCATTTTAGTCATGCGAGCTGTGCTGAATACGTTTGGTCGTCGGTCAATTCATTGAGCATTCAGTGTAAAAATGTTAAGCAGGTTGATCTTTGTCCGAATATTCGATGAGTAATATCAACAACAGCTGAACAAGCTGTTCAACCAAAAACATAAAAAGATGAAAAGTGACAAAGTCCCATAGACTGCGATGAAGCAAAAACACGTGTAAAGGTGCCTGAGGGGAGTACAAGAAATGTTTATTTTTAAAGGAAAGAGTATGAAAATGATTCTAGGAATAGCATAAAACTGACACAATTTATATTGAATCTAATTTATTCGACCGACAGGATTGTAGGAATTTTTTTTTTTTTTTTAAGATGCTGAAGAAAAGAATCAAATTTTTACCAGGAATTTCTTATTTGTATATTTAAAACTGAACTTTTTAATGCACTTTATATAAATACAAATTATGGGAGGATGTGTTTTGGATTTTAAAAACATATTTCAAAGTTCATTATTGTCAGGGGAGAGTGTCAAACTTCTTACTGAGAGTTTCTTAGTACGAAATAAAAATTAGTCACCAAGCTTGCTAAGCCTCGGCAACTGTTTCGGATTTCTCGAGCCGGGCTCCAAGGTTCACCCAGTCTTAAGTTCGGCCCAGAGTGTCTCATTTGACAAATGCCATGACACCATAAACTGTACGCCCGAACCCAACTCAAGCCCTGGATCTCATCTTTCTGCCCGCGTCCCCGTGTACCACCATAAATGTTGTTGACCCGCAGCAGAAGTCAATTAAGCGATTCGCCCAAAATTGAATGACGAAACAATTTGCTTAGGGCGTGGTCAATACATTTTGGAAATAATTATATTCATCATTTCATAATATTAATCGTGGTCGTGCAATTAGTTTATGGGCAAACCATTTTTTGTTTATTTTATTATTGTGTAATGAAGCAAAATTAGTTGATTGCGTCGTCGATTGGCTTTGAAAAGGTGGCATAAATGGGAACCGAGTGCGTTATTGGATTAAATAAATTGTTTGGCGGAAACCAATTGAAACTTGAGTTGCAGAAGTAGACTGCTCAATGTGGCTTACACATATTAGAAGAATTCGAAATATGGGTAACGGTTCCACATATACAAAAGTGTTGTGTTAATAAACGTTGTTTTCCGGTTCCAAAACACTTATTTGACCAAAACCGAAGAGGGAGCAAAAGAAAAATATTATTATTATTAGCAGCAGCAAAAGCAGTTTCAAGAACATTTTGATCATCCGATGGGGAAACCTTCACCTGAAGGCGGCGGTCAAGGCCTAGTCGTTCGATAATCTTTCATTTTCGTACACAAAACATAAGGAAATTAAAAGAGCTGAGCACCCACAGCTGCTGGGTTTCTGTTAGTGTAGGAGCAAGCCATAAAATAGTTTTTAGTGTGTCATGACTTATGGCCGAAACATCGTCTGGCCGCCCAGAAGTATCTGCCAAGTTTCAGCATCATGTTGGCCCCACATGCTGGACTCGTGCTGCGAGTATCTCGAAGAAAGTGGCACAAACCAATTGCGTTAATGGGGAGCCGCAGCGGAAGAGACGGTCCCGCAGAGAGAAAATGTAGAAGTAGCACCACAGACCTGGCACAAGGCATTAGATAACTGTCATAAAGGTAATTGCCTGGCTGACTAGGCTGTTGTTAACTGAAAAACTGTTTGCCCACCACAAAAACCGCAGGAAAGAGCCAGCCAGGAGAGGAAAGTATGGGAGGAATCGATTTGAAATACTGCTCGGTCTCTCCTTTTTTAATGGATAGTCGCCCCTCGGTTACATTTGAAACCCCGCTTTCTAGTGACACAGCAAGAAAAGTACTGCCCCCGATTACACAGCAATAAAGATTATAAACTTAACTGATAATTAGGTAGTATTAATGATTTCACGGCTGCAAAAGTTGAATGGTGGGAGCCACTCGCGATAAATGTGAAACCATACTTATATTTAAAATTCCCAATGTGCACTTCTAATGCTCGTATCATAATACCGATTAGTGTAACTTTCGTTGGGTCCTTTCTGTCAATTTATGAATCAGTTTCCGTATTTTTTACAGGAAACGTTTTGACCATAGAAGGCTTCCAGAGTGATATAAATAAATATAACATGACGTGTCTGGGCGGGGAGTCATTTTCTATCTCCGATTCCGCCTTCTGTATATAGAAATACCGATATCAGGTTTCTTCATTTCTGTCCTCTGATTAATAAGGCGGTGAATCAAATTTATATATTTTGTTTACACACTCGATGTGGCACCAATTGGATGTGGGCTTAGCCAGCACCTGAGGGCTGATTAATGTCAGGTGTGTGGGTTCCTTGTGGACATTAGATAAGACCTGAGCACGGTCAATTGATAGCCAATCTTCCCGGGAAAAGCTCTAAGCGTGAATAACTTTTGTTTGCCAAAGAAAAACGTGTGGGACAGGAGGAATCCAAGAAGAGTGGCTAGGAAAATAAGTCAATTTCTTGCAATTTTATGTCATAGCGTTATGATTTAGATAAGGAAAAACGTGTGTAGTATTTCTCAAATCTTTAATTATAAATATTTGTATTTCCTTTCAAATACATGAAAACTAATTTTCCAAGTACTTCTCTCCACCTGGCGCCATCGCTGCCGTTGAATTCTTTGCGATATACCTGAAATTTCCAACCCACTTTGTGTTTTATATCCACTTTGAAAATCAGTAGGTAGAAAGCGGTTGGTAATGATCATAAATCAAATTTTATCTTTGTGTTTTACGACTATGATTCACACAAAGATTTCTACCTGTGCTGCTGTCTGGGTATTCTTTAGATACTCGAAGATTTTGCAGTATGTTGCTAATGGGGAAAATACGGGGAAAGTATGAGAGTCTCTATCGTTATCTAAACGCCAATGGTTCGATTTGCACTCGTGTTACCCACTAATTGTTCCCGATAGTGAAGCACATTTCCCCTCTCACTTTTCGACTTACACAACACCCTTTGGCTGATTGATTGATAAATAGGGTTTGTAATTAAAATACAATTGCGATGGCTGATATCTTTCGGTGGCAGTTCGAAAATAGATCTGCGGCGTATCCATTGCAGCGATAATAAGCTTATTGGAAATAGCACAAGCGTTTCTTTTCCCTTCCCCATTTATTTTTTGTGGTTGTGGCTGTCGATTATGACGGTGCCCAGTGTGCTTATCTAAAGCAGAAATACAACAGCATATATGTGGCGCAACTCTTTTTATACCCTTGCAGAGGGTATGATGATTTCCGACCCGTATCATACAACGATATCTTGTAGCCGCCATAGGAAATATTGTAAAAAAAAAATTTAAGAAATGTATATCTTTGCTTCCTAAAATGTTTTATAACATATTGGAAATAACATTTTTTAACTAGTTCTGTCATGGGAACGATCATAAAATCCTTGGGAAAATAATATGAAACATGAAAATATCTTGTTCATTTATCTAAAAATTAACCGCAGAGTCATTCTAAAAGTGTAACTTTTTAGAGAAAAGCGTTTAAATTCGTTGCAAGGCCTCAGAGCAATTAAAGTTCGTGCTTCTATGTGGGAACAGCATGAATCACGCCCAGCACTTGACACATGCCACACGCGCTTTTCCCCTTTCGCCCCACTCACCACCCCATTTCTGTGTCTGCCAACGAACGAGAATAAAGTCGTCAGCCCCAATAAAAAACAAGCTGGCAGGCCACAACCTACCTTTGGCTTGACTCAAACAGCAATTTAAACACCTGCAATAATAAAACACAACGCAAAATGCTGAAACAACAAAGTCAGTGAAGTAACATCCATAAAAATACATTGACAGCTTGCGTCTTGTTAAATTGTCGAGGTAATGGGCCAACAGTCAAAAGTTTACTTACTCACTTGTTGTGTTTTCTTTGGCCCCCTTTCTCCGATTTTACGGGTTTTGTTAAGCAAACTTTGCAATTCTTCGCGGCAAGTTCAATGGTTGTCGCTGTATGGTATGCTTTTACGCCCTGACCTGCCCAACATTCTTGCATAACAGAGGCAAAATAAGAATAAGATTGACATTTCGGCAGAGCCCAGAGTTGCGATAAGAAGGCACACGAGGGGCACTGAAAACTGATTATCTAAGACCCCTTAAAGTTATGTCTCGAAGGAATAGGAAATAATGCATCTGTTATTCCTGTTTATTCTTCATCCCAATTCGTGTTGAAGATTTCTATCTAAATAAAGTAAATAAAGATACATATCTAAAACAAAAATAAAGATATAAATCTAAATAATTGTTAAGAAAATTAAAGAGATTCGAAACTGTGTTGTAAGTAATCACTACTCATAAGCCTAATGGTTATTTATGTATGACACTATAAAATAAACTTTTATAATAACAAATAATAACAATTAAAATAACTAATGTAAAAACCCTGAGTAACGTTACGGATTAGCTCATTAGTTGAATCGTTTCGATTCGTTCAGTCGTCTCGAAATGTAGGTAAAAGTGAGCGCAGTCTTCTGGAAATAGGCGGTGCACCGTGAGGTCACTTGAATTCGAATTGCTCCAGACAGACTATGTAGATGGCAGAAAAGTGGACCAAAGTCTATAAAAGGCAACTGCATGCTGTCTAATGATAGAATTACTCACAGTTCACAGGGTGATGGCGATGGAGGGGTGTTTGGTTGAGAATGCAAGGGGCCGAGAGTCAGCAGTGCAACTACTTGTTGTCTGTATGCACGGACTTATAACTTAATGCGGTTCTTTATATTTATAATCCAAGCGTGGTGACCTTCACGAGAGATAACCAGCTGCGCTGCCAAGTCGGAGTCCCGAGACGTGGCATGTAGAACGTTGTGTTATTTCAGTACCGAGTCATTAGCAAATGTCTCGGCATAATTGAATCTGCATACTAGTATGTAAATGCACTTGGACGTACGCGTGCGGTCAGAAAAGTAAATGAAAAGGCTTTGTTTGTTGTAAGAATTGTTTCCCTCCGTGTGTATCCATGAAATAAAAGGGGAAGACAGTTTGGTATATACATTTAAAATGCATTTCATTCAGTTTTTAGACCACTGAATTAACTGACTAGTTTATTAAAATTCAAAACCGAAAAATAAATAATTTTAAACACGCCTTACTGTATAATTTCGGTAGATACAGTACAGTCATACTTGACGAGTTTCTTTTCAATAATAAATATAGCTTATCTGTGGCTTGAAAATTTCAAATGCGCATATATGTTTTGTTCAACTCAATGGCAAATCGAAATATACTAAAAGATAGAAAAAAAGCGCAAAAATCGTATTAATGCTGGCTGAACATTTTTAACGAGATAGGGGAACACTGTGCTTATGAAAGCACAATGTATCTACTGTCGGCATGTGTCATATATCACAAAGGGCTGAAGGTTTAATCTTTTGGAATTGAGCAGGTTTCTACTATAAGATCACTTAACTTATACCTATGGGGTCAGGCTTGAGGCTAAATCGTTAAGAGTTATTCTTTTTACTGGGAATAAAAGTCTTGGGTGCATTACCGCAGTTTAGAGTTGCTGTGTTTTTATTTTGATGGCCGTCGGTTTATGCTAATGCACTTGCCCTGAGTCGTGGGTCTGGACTTTGATCAATTATCTCTGGACTTTGCAAGCCACCCACTCCACACTTCTGACTAAGTGATAAAGAATGCGGAACCGATTGGGCTCGTTTCCCATTGATGGACATCGCGGGTTCATGTGCACTCGAAGACAGCATGTGATAACCCAAATTCTGAGGGGTGGGGTTGTGCTGCCTCTTATCACTACAAATTGCGACTTGCTCTAAACAGACATCTGAGAAAACGAGACACAGAAAGTCGGAGATACGAGTTTCAAAGTCGTGAGTGCAGTGACCCTGAATGTTTTTAATTCGCGTTGCAGGGTTGCTTCATTCACTGGAAGGGTTGATAAGCTTGCTCCAGAACATGTGTGACTACAATGTTAGCTGATAGTTTTGTTTTAATGATTTGCTGTTTTCATTGATAACAATTAGGGTGGCTAAGCGTTTTAGAAGATATTTTAGAAAATATGTAATAAAAAGCTTGCAACCAAATAAATTGTATAATCTCGAAGGAAGCTTTTTTATAATTATCCAACTAATGTGGCTGATCCGAGAAAAGGGCATTCCCCGTTCGTCGCGGCCTTTCTTTGTCTGGCCAGATATATAATTTCAAGGCGCTTATTGTTGTTTTGTTATTGTCTTGCTTTCTGCTTAAACATCAGTCAGCAGACGAACAAAAACAACTGTGTAAGAAAGCGATTGGGGCGCGAGTCGCGGAATACAAAGCCCCAAAACCGAAGAAGGTTACAAAATACGTTGATTAAAATTCACAAACAACCCGAAAGAAAGGGGCACAAAGAGAAATGATTATGCTCGACTCACACAGCAAAGCGTCGTATCTGGAGGCACCGATCCCTCATCCGTCTTCCTTCCTCACCAAGTACCCATCACTGAGGCGCAGTCAAGTGCAGATGAGCATTTGGGTTGAAAGCGCAATGGACTGAGTAAAGTCCACCTTTGTATCGCTCTCGCTGTCCCCCAAATCGTTTTACTTACTCCGCTGTTTAAGAACGGTGATGCATGGCATTAGGTTGAAACATATGAAGTACCCCTTAAAAATCACTACATAATACATCCAAATATAGAGAAAAAGAGATATTTGATTACAGGAGCAACACAGAGCAAACCCTCTTTCTCCTCCTAAACCTCTATGCTACACATACGTAACTCACAGTTCCTAAAGTATCTATCTAGAGAGATTACAATCTTTTTATGGCCCTCAGTGGCTCCAAATTATTCCTAAGCAATAGTCTCCTATAAAAAATGAGCTTTGAAAATCACCGGATAAGGCTACAAAATAGCTGAGGTAACCACTCCACTCGACGGCTCGCAATTTAAATATTTAGACTGTAAAAATGCCTGAACATGTGCGAGTGTGGCGATGGGCTTAAAGGGATTTACCAGACGGAAAATTGCCCGAAAACTGCAGGGCCATGAAGAAAAGCGGAACGCGCGTGGAAAGTGCTGCTGGTGGACCCCAATTGGATCAAGTGGAGCAGCAATGGGGTAGGTCTTCGGTGCTTACCGAGCTGACGAAAACGGCGACTACCAGATCCCCTGGAAAAGGGGAAAATTTATTGGAATTTGGGATATTTTATCGCGTCCATTGGAATTTATTAGGGGGCGGAGAGATCAACTGGGATGGCCGTCAGCAAATGGGCTCCGGATCATACATTGTTTATAATCAAGTAAACAGTTCGTATCAGGGTGGCATACAATGATAATGATGGTTCCTCCGCCGCCTCCACTGGGGACCCTCCCCCAACAATCGAACATCATTGGCATGCCGCCCATGACACTTGAGTTCTACACTTTTTCAGACGGGGAACGTATACACTCACATAATCAGTCTATATAGGGTTCCCAGATATAGCGAGTCGGTAGCCAGGGGCAGTATCTCTAACAAATTGCTACCATATCTGGTTGAGAATGGATTGTATAAATATCTGGAGGCAAAGCACTTGAAGTGTGTCAGTGATGACACTATTTTTGGGAATTCGAATTTACAAGATGGTTTCCATCTGCCGAGAAACGCCAGGAATGTGTAGAGTCCACCGTTCCATGTGCTCCACTTTTATTCGCACTTGTATATACAAATATATTCCGATTATGCGCGGATTATCAGCTGGCGGCCAGTTGATTCACCTTTGGACTCTGCTACCTAGCCTAGAAATGTTCTGAAAATATTGTTGTTCACTCCCGCTTGTTGTTTCTTTGCAGTCAGCGAAATCGTGGTCACTGAATGGCAGCCTGCAATAATGGACTCCACGCCTAATGCGGCCCCTCATCCCAACCAGAATCGGGACTTCCTAACGCTGCAGGCCCTGCGACCTTCCCGCGGCTCCAGCTCGAATCTGCGCGCCAGTCGCTCGCCCTCCGCCAGCCGAAGCACCGAGCAAAGTAATTATCAATTATGATTATGACCCCTGGACTCCTCTCCCCGATCCACCACCCCTCCCAGGGCTCCTCCTTTTCCACCAGTAGGTCGCATAATTGGGATGATTGGCTCGTGTTAAGGCTCGAGCTTCCTGCATCTTATCAGCGGGGCTAATGTCAATCCCAGGGTCTGGATGCGGTTGCCGGGCTCGATTGGATGGGGAACGCTGGGCTATCAGTGGGCGTACAATTCAATTTGTGCTTCCGCTATTAACTAGTTCGCAGAGCAGTGTCAAGACTTGAAGAAGAGGGGAATCTTTAATAGATTGTGCTCTACCTTAGTCTACTATCTTTTTTATTAGGTTGTTGAGTTCCAGATTTTAGGAGCAGAGTTGTCCATTGAATATTGTTGCTATTCAAATAAGATACAATAAGTATCAGCTAAAAAGTTCAAGTAATGACACATATTTTTTAAAAGGAAAGAAGTGAGGTTGATCAAGACATGCATACTTCTTTATATTTTTTAATGGGGAAATCCACCTTTCAGTTATAGTTTAACAAAAACTTTAAGTTATTAAAAAGCTACAAGTATTCAAGTAAGATTAGCCGATGTCCCTTATCCGTTTTAGTTTAAAACTACTTAAAATAATTGCAAAACTAAAAGTATTGAGTATTCTAGACCATTTCAATCAATTTTTTAACTGGTTAAAATATAAATTTAGCGGCAGATTTCTCTCCTCAATCGGTGTACACTGCTTCCACCCCACAGAGGATGAGCGATGACTCACCTTCCGGAATCCAAAACCTCCCAGCCACCCCCTACGCCCATTATTCGCAACGCTTCACGAGTGCGGCATCAACAAGCTTACCAACAGCCATGTACAAATCGAAATCGGAAAGTGTAGCCCACTTTCGAGTGCCGCCGGACATTATACTATTCCATTGACTGTGCCTAACATCTGTTATCTGTTTGATTGCACACTTTACATTCTTTTGTTTATATCTTTTTGTATTTCCTTGTTTAGCTTTGTAACCGTTGAATGTTAGCCTGCCTAACTAGCCACACTTGCAATTCGAACCAAACCAATCAGAATCATTGACAAATGTAGGTATACCAATGTTGTAAAGAATAAATTCCTTCTAGTTACCCGCACAAGCCTTGCACTTTCACCACACACGCACTCTCACACGTCGCATAATGTTGTTACTGCTTATTTGGTTCTATTCACAGCGAAGACACGCGATTTTAAGCGCTATTAAACTGCCTGCCACTGCTTATTTTCACCGCTCTGTCCGTCTCTGTTTTCTTGTTGTCTTTCCCCTCTATGGCTCACTCACAGGCTGCTGTCCAGCTGTCAATCAAGAGAGAAATAACTCTTTCGGAACACTTGTTCATCGCACATTCAACACACAAACTACACTTTGAGTCAGCGCCGGGGTGCATTAAACAGATTTTGCAAGACCTTTCAAACGCGTAAATACTCAAACCGCTGAGATCTTGAAAGAGAGATGAAAAATATCTTCCAGCTCTTATAACTTCACCCGCGCCTCATAAGACTAAAATCTATAGAAACGAAGTAAAATGTCCTGTAAATATAATTAATCATCATCATCATAGTGTGATAAAATAAATAAGTTTTCATACGTTTTGAAACAACATAAAATCATGCGAAAGAACTGAATTTATTTATTGAGTTTACAAAATGTAAATCTATCTAAGAAAGAAAAACAAAAAACATTCGAACTGGAAGACAGCTCATTACATGATCATCTCATCTGCAACATACGCAAGTGATAAAATTCGTTCGTACTAATGAAACGCGCCTCATGATCAACAGCATTTGAAAACCAAACAAAAATACCCAGATTAGCCTTAGAGAATAACCCAAGTCATACTTTTCTATGCGCCACAATTCGCCAGTGTCCCGGGAGCGAGCCAGCGAGGCAGCGGCAGCCACTCAGACAGCAGCGGCGACAGCGGGCGCAGCGAGTGGACCATCCGCCGGGGGATCGGCGGGCGGACCTGTGTCAGCGACGACAACGGCGGCCGGAGGAGCGACTTCGGGGTCCGGAGCAGCCTCCGCGCACACGAACAGCAATTCCTCGGCCTCCTCCAGCACAGTGGCAGCTGCACAGGCGGCTGTCTACAGCGGCGGCAACACGGTGACCGGAAGCTTGGGCAGCGGCGGGGTGGTGGCTCGTGGCTTCCGCAGCCACAGTCCCACCCACCGGCGGCGCAGTCGCGAGCGCCAGCGACGCACCCATGGCTCCGATCAGGGCGGCCTGCTGGCCTACAGCGGTCTTGTCGGCGTCAATGACATGACGGACTTCTTGGGCCCCCAGCAGGGCGGCGGGGGAGGCGGTGGCGGAAGCGCCGGCACCGGCAGCGGTCTGGAGGACTCCCGTCTGTCCGGCAACGAGGACTACTACTCCTCATTCGTCTCCGACGAGTTCGACAGCAGCAAAAAGGTCCACCGCCGCTGCCACGAACGCAGCTCCAGCGTCCAGGCCATCGACCGCTTGAACACGAAAATCCAATGCACCAAGGAGTCCATCCGACAGGAGCAAACTGCCAGAGATGGTAAGTCAGAACTCGGTTAGATCTAACATAAGAGATTAATAAATGAAAGCAAGAAGTTTAAAGAAGTTAAGTCTGCTGGGGTCTCTTGTTCTTTTGGCAACACTTTTTTACAAACCAAATTTGTTAATCTAATTAAACTCTCATTTTTAGACAATGTCAATGAGTATCTGAAGCTGGCAGCCAGTGCAGACAAACAGCAGCTGCAGCGTATCAAGGTAAGTTCCATTATCAACCATTAAATATAAAAAATTCAACTTCTTATTTTTCGGCAGGCTGTCTTTGAGAAAAAGAACCAGAAGAGCGCACACAACATCTCGCAGCTGCAGAAGAAGCTGGACAACTACACAAAGCGGGCCAAGGACCTGCAGAATCACCAGTTCCAGACGAAGAGCCAGCACCGTCAGCCGCGGGAAGTCCTTCGGGATGTGGGCCAGGGCCTGCGCAATGTGGGCGGCAACATCCGCGATGGCATCACCGGCTTCTCCGGGTCCGTGATGTCCAAGCCACGGGAGTTTGCGCACCTGATCAAGAACAAGTTTGGCAGCGCCGACAACATCAATCAGATGAGCGAGGCCGAGCTGCAGGGCATGCAGTCCGCGAACGCCGACGTCTTGGGCAGCGAGCGACTGCAGCAGGTTCCCGGAGCCGGAACCTCAACGGGGTCAGGTGGCGGTGGACAGAACAACAACACAGGAGGAGCGGGCAGCGGCACGGGAAAATTCAACAGTGACAATGGCAGCGAGTGCAGCAGCGTGACCAGCGAAAGTATACCAGGGGGGTACGTTGATTGACAGTTGAGGATAGTTCAGTAATACTATTTCAAACTTGCAAAAGCCTGCATGAGTTCCTAAGTGCTATAAGACCCAACTAACCATGTTTATTTGTAAATCTAGCTCTGGCAAGAGCCAGTCGGGGGCCAGCCAATACCACATAGTGCTCAAGACGCTGCTGACAGAGCTGGCTGAGCGAAAGGCCGAGAACGAGAAGCTCAAGGAGCGCATCGAGCGTCTGGAGGTACGCACATAAACTCCCGAAAAGCGAGGGAAATCCCTGTTTTATAGCCAAGAATATTTTAACCTGCTTTCTATTTTCTGAAGACGGGCCAGAAGGAATTCAACAACCTGACCGCCACCCTCGAAAGCGAACGCTATCGTGCCGAGGGACTCGAGGAGCAAATCAATGACTTGACGGAATTACATCAGGTTCGTAGTTCACTTGGCTGACGCTTTGGCAGTTTGCCCGACATTCGTGCTTATGCTTTGCCGCCTTTGTCTGACAGAATGAAATTGAGAATCTGAAGCAAACGATTGCCGACATGGAGGAGAAAGTACAATACCAAAGCGATGAAAGACTACGTGACGTCAACGAAGTGCTCGAAAACTGTCAAACGAGGGTAAGTTCGAGGGTTTGGGGAGGCCTACAGGCCCGAACCCCGTAGCAATCCGGCCCATGCAAACCGAATCTAACCGAGCTCTTTTGCACAGATATCGAAAATGGAGCACATGTCGCAGCAACAATATGTCACCGTCGAGGGCATTGATAATTCCAATGCACGGGCTTTGGTTGTGAAACTCATCAATGTGGTATTAACGATATTGCAAGTGGTTCTGCTGCTTGTGGCCACCGCTGCAGGCATCATAATGCCCTTCCTCAAAACGAGGTAACTAGTGCTGAGTTCCGTGCCTCGACGAGGGTTTCTAATGCAGTTGTTTGCTCGTTTCCAGGGTTCGCGTTCTGACCACATTTCTGTCTATTTGCTTCGTCATCTTTGTGATACGACAGTGGCCGGATGTCCAGGATATCGGGTCGGGACTTGTGCGGCATCTCAAGCAATCACTGGTCGTCAAGTGATTTGGTTCGGGCTCTCATTTACCGAGTATTTCATACGTTTATTAGTTAGCCTAAGTTCTAAAGTGCATACTTGTATATAGCCTATCGATAACGATTATACCAATTATTTTTAACTGAAATTGTATCAATTATCAACACGAACACACTCGAGAAACTGTACAAAACATTCATACGCATACAACCTACCGTACACCTAATCATCACACCTCACTCTCGCATCAAACCTAGCAAAATTGATTTAAAACTATGTAATAACTTGAAAATGCTGACATGTCTCCGTGCATTACTCAACTATATTTGAACATACATAATTTATGTATAACCTATATAAAATATTTACATTACTATAAAACAATTGAAATTATATAAAATGAAAGTTTGTATAAATCGTCAATCACTATGGGCAAACTGTTTAAAAAGTAAGTTTAGCTGACTCGAAATAGTTTTTGATCCAGCAGGTAATCATCAATAGTGTATCCACGAAAAACCCGACTAATACCTACTATTACCACCCCCTAACTAATAATAGTGGGCAACCAATATGTAAATATATATGTGCTCACCTTTCGTGTACGTTTACTCTAACAGCTGCAGGCTTTCCCAGATTGAATTCAAAATTAATCACTTGACGATTATTATTAAAGTTAAAGAAGTTTAGATGTTTGACTTTTTGAATTCACATTTAGACGTAATAAGTAACACTGTGATAAAAAATTTAGGATTTATGTGTGCAAGACGATCGTATACGCTTTAGGATGTAAGCACAAAATCATAACAAAATTGCGCCTCACAGGAAAACTTAATCCCAAAAAACTTCGCTCCTTTAGTTCCCAAGATCTAAGCATTAATACGTCATAGACGAACGGACGAACAATCGAACATTGCTATATCGCCTTAGCATTTGATCCACCCAACTTATTTTTAATTACATAATGGGCATTGTCTTAGAACAAGTGTGGCCTTAAGACATCAATTAAATGTCAATCGCTCAGCTTTATTGTGCTTTGGAAGTGACAATTTTTGAAGAAAAGGTACGCTCCATTATCATAGCGAAGTTTAATGAAAGCTGTATAAAGGAATGGCTGGTATTGTACTCATCATCAGCCGACAGAAAGGTGGTTAATTTTTAGATCGCCTCGGTTCCTTTATCCGAACGTCTTAAAGCACCTTACAATGGCCATTGTTGACTTGTTTTCGATCCGCCTTTATAAGTCCATCAATATACAGTTTACTCAAATCACCTCGAGCATCCAAAAACACGTTAAAAATGAAGCTGTTTTCGGTTCTGGCTTGCGCGCTTCTTTATGTGTTAATCACTTGTCCCAGGAAAGCTAGAGGTTCGATTCCATTAGATAGTTAAATCAATATAGCTGCATAAACTCTTCTTTTAAATAGACGGTTTGGATTGCGAGGGCGGAAAGAATGAAGGTATTTAAGGATGGAGTTGTCAAAGATATGCCATGAGCGAAATGTGGTACTGGGACAAGAGATCAATTAAGATGAGGTATCTCGGATGTCGGGGCAACAGGAACCGCTATTGCTCCTTGAGGCACTTCCAAAGATTATGTTCAATGCGATCTTAGTCCTGTTCCAAAAAATAATATAATATTTTTATTTACGATAGAAAACGATAAACATTAATTTTATCGGATCGATCCTACTATTTATACTTTATAGGTCGCTAAAGCCTCCTCTCATTATACCCTCTGCAAGGGTGTGAATATACGGCACTTAAGTAATACGGCGCAAACTCAGGCAAGGGGCTTACTCGATGTATATATTTAATAAATTGTTATTATTAACCAAATTGCGTTAAATAATGACCTCATAATCATCTATTAAAATTGCGGTTATCGACATATAAAATAAGATTTCAAGTTCCTTTCTTACCTGAAAACGCCTAATATTGAAACGGAAAAAATAACCATTGATTAGTTTTTGTCCATTACGTTTATTCGGTTGAATGTAAATTAAATTTAGATTATACTGCCACAGCATTATTAAATATATATATATCTGCATCTATGCCCTAATTGATTTCGTTTTGTTGTGAACAGCTTTTATTGGTTGCATATTTAATTTTTTTTGGGAAAAATAATCACAAACTAGCGCTTACATTTTCTACTTTAGTGGAGTGTGGCAACGACATTGACTTGAAGTATAATTTGATCATGTTTGAAAAAATTCATTCGCCTCTGGAAACATGGGTCGAAAATCTATTGCATCATTGGATTTCAGTTTCATATGCTATATGGTAAACTTAAAATTAGTTAAATCGAGAATAATGTACAATATACAGGCCAATGCCACATAATCATTTGTTTTAATTTCATTGTGATTTTGTTGGAAAACAGTTCTAAAAAGATCAAAATAAAAGACCACTTTTTGGGTAAAACATGACTATGTTCGTGGATCAGTTTAATAGGTGTGTCTGAGTGTTGCTTGAACATATAGCTGTTTTAACTTATTGATTAACGCGAACCAGGCAAACTATTAAATCTTAACTTGGTATTTTTCGCCTTTCATCTATCGTTTACATTTTTGGTTGGGAGTTCGCAGGCGGTTTTCCTGTGCCAATTGGGTTAATTGTAAAATGTATATAAAATAAATCACAATTTGTATACGCGTATAAATGACGTGTGTGTGTTTCGTGTCTGTGTGGGTTTTTTGGGTGGGTGCCCTGGAAGTGGGACAGCGCACAGTCCAACACAAGGATCGGCTACATATTTATTAATATTAATAATAAACATTTGTTAATTATTTAAAACAAAGCAGCTGGCAGCCACAGCATAGATCGCGAACCCAAACGAGAATCCGGAACCGGGCTCTTGGTTCGGGGATCGGCGACCACCTACAACCTACAGGCTAAGGACTCGCGGCGAACTAGCTCGCCTCATATGAGAAACTGGCGATCGGATGCGCTGTGCGGCAGGGCAGCCACGCCTATGCCGCCCTGCGTTGGCGTTTGCAGGAACGCCGAGTCATCGACGGCTTGCGAGTCCGCGGCAGGCGTGCTGATTGCTATCGGTTCGTAGATCGAGCGATGCGGTGGCATTTCGTCGTCTTCCTTGAAGGAGCCGCTTAAATTCGGATTGAGGATGTTGTTCGATGCGGGCGAGGCCACGGCAATTGTCCCCGTCGCCGGCAGACCCATGGCACTGGTACCCGACTCAACGTGCTCCAGATAGGGTGGCGCCGCCACACTAATCACAGTCGGCTGGCGGCGGAAAAACGATCTGAAAAAACAAGGGGACGCATTTTAGTTATAGTTTACCGAATTTAAACACAAAAAGTTGCTTACCCGAAATTGATTCGCGACCAGACCGAGGGCCGACTTTCGGTTAACTGTTCAGCAAGGTGGGCCGGCAGGTTTGGAGCACGATCGAAGGGATTGATCCGTTCTTGGGCTCTAGAACGCATGGCGGAGTCCAGCAGGGCTGCAAGGGCAACTCGATTAGTTGTTAGCACAATTAAAGAGTTAATTTTACGAGCACACGCACCGTTCTCATCATCAGAGCTTTGGGTTTCCTCGAAGGGATTTCGACCACCGTCTCCGCGCCGGAAGGTTCCGTGTCGCGTTGTTCCAGCATTAGCCGCAGCCGCTACACTCGAGCTGCTTCCGGCGGCTGCTCCAGCAGCCGAGGAGGCGGAGCTCACCTGCCTGCTGTTGGACTGTTGTTGCTGCAGCAGAGGCGTCGTGTCGTCATCTGTGTCGGTGACATTATCCAAAGAAGGCTGTCGACTCCGACTTGCACGCGCTTCGCCCTTGGTAAAAACCTTGCGCTTACAGATGGGACAGACGCGTCGGTTTTCGGTGAGCCATGGATCGATGCAGTGCGTGTGATAAGCTGCAAGGAGTGGACGGTTTAGTATACTTAAATAATTAAAGTCATCAATATATCAACTAAGTTGCTTTGCCTTTGGTTAAGAGTCGTAAGTTTATGAGGTAGACATTTCAAAGGATTTAATCTGAACCTGTCTTTTAAATGATTAATCCGAAACAAAGGCAAACTGCGTAACTATTTTAGTTGATTAATTTAGTATCTTACGATGCGAGCAGGGCAGCACGCGCAGCTTATCGTCCTCGATGAAGTCCTCCAAGCAGATCACGCAGGTGTCATACTTGTTGTTCGCATTGTTCTTGGTGTATCGGAGCACCGGCAACTTCTTCAGCATGCTCTTTGGCAGTCGATGGCGACGCAGGCGGCGCTGCTCGCGGATGCACTTGTAGATCATGTAGATAACCTGTCCATCAAACAAAGAAATCCAGTCAGTGCCATAACAAGCGATTTACCTGTAGATCGCTCACCATGATGATGAAGCACAGGCCAATCAGTATGGAGAAGGGCAATATCAGCTGGGTGTTGATGTTGAAGGGCAGCTCATCATTGATGATTAGCACCACCTCGGGCGTCATGTAAGTGACCAGCGCTACGCCTGTTGTATGGCCCACAAAAACCGAGGGTATTCTTATGCCAGACGAATTGTCGGCGGACATTTGTTCTGCATTTCGGACAAGAATAGGAATAGGAATTGGCTTGCACTTAAATAAATGTGTGTATTCGGTTACCCAAGTCATCGCTTTCATTATTGTACACAATCACAGCAGAATAGCTCGCGTTCTGGGCCACTCGTACCTTCCGCTCAAAGGTGCAATCGCCACCGCTGAAAAGAACCGAATTTAACCTATTAAATTCCATTATTTTAAACTTATTTCACTCACCGCGACACTAGGGCCACGAATTTGGCTGTGGGTGGGTAATTAAGGTGCGGCGGCCTGTCCAGACTATCACAACCGAAGTAAGGGCGCTTGGCGGGAACCACGTACACTTTGAGACCATTCGATGGCAGATGGGGGCCGAACTGTGCCGGCATATCATTAAACTCCTCAATCAACTGTAAGAAGTACAAGGTAATTAGTGTTGTTGGTACACTTTTTTTGCAATAAACCTTATTTTTAGAAACTGAGAACTTGCCTGGCTAGTTGTTTTTCGGTAGACCAGCACATGACCCCTGGCCACGGCCGCCTCATGACAGACCAGGCACAAACCCAGAAGGGTGATTATGTGACAACTCCTCTGGGACATTTTGCCACACAGGAGACGACTTTTGGAGACGGGGGTTCGTCTATACTGTTATTGATCTAGTCCGCTAAGTCCACTGCTGCTGCGATTTGTCCTTACCATCCGCACTATAAGCATTTCTCATCTGTGTGTCACTGACAGCGATTCTGTGCGCTTGGGCCTCGGACTGAAAAACAAGAAGGCGGACGTGTTTAAACAACTGATATTTTTAGCTACTTGAAGATTGTTTCTGAAAGGCAGAAATTAGTCAAGCTTCAGGGAGATCTTTAAATATATATGGAAATAATACAATTTTATAAAAAAAACAAAAATGATATGAAAAATATTACTTTGAGAACGTAAAGCTTTCGATTAAAATAAATTTCTTTTTTACACATTACATTTGGAGATAACCATATTTGGTTTTTATGTTATAATCATTAATTGCAATCGTCCCTTTATTTTTTATTATAACATATATTATAATTTCAATAAGATAATTTTTAATACTTTTAGCACTCGGTAAATTTGTATGTCCTGCAAAGGTCTTTAAAAAAAATGTATATTTAGGCCTTTTTAATCGAGGTGTCGTGTAAGGTAAGCTGAAGTGCTATTATCCTGTCCTCTGTTGTAGGTGAGGACCCTGCGTGAAGGCAACCTGTGGGTATTCCTCCCCGCCTCCAAGTCACTGGCAAACAAACAGCTCGGCTGATAAGATAAACGGCTTGGGATTATTATTTTTATTTCACGACCAACTGGGAGTATTGTTATACTGTTGATTCTGCAAAATTGAAACGTTTCTTCGGTCATGCTGCAGTCAACAGCTGTTTTGTTTGTTGACACATCGGTGGACATTGCAGTTTCCCTCGAATGCATTCTAGCTTGCTTAGCAAAAAATCAACGCATTTCGCTGCACGTCCGTTATTGAGCTCAATTCGCCATCAATTGATTTTATCGCGATCCAATAGTGACCGAGATCTTGGGGGCAGCTGCAGCAGTCAGAACAAGTGGGTCTGCTTGCCGGCTTAAACCAGATGAGTCACGGGCAGCTCTCCATGATAAGAACCCAGTCGCATGCCCCTTTGACTAATCGGCACCAGAACGCCATCGGATCGGATTCCCAGATGGGCCAGGAACAAGTGTGGAAAGTTTTTTACGAAAAATTATAAAATCTGCTAATATGTTGGGGCCACACTCCGGGGGTTGGTGTGCAAATATGTCACAAATGTGTATTAAATTTACGATTTAACAAAGGAAACGTCACAGGCATTAGCACTTCGGTAGACAAACGGAGCAGAGGCTTAATGAGAACGTGACTTTGTTTTATTGGATGGGTAAACAATAAATGGGAGGCCGACCGTTGCTGTCCCACTGCCAAATTCGATCTGGGGAGGCGCGTGCGTTTACTAGAATTCACTGAAGGGATTGCCCAAGAACTATGAATCGAATATCATATTAATGCTGCATTCTGTTTCTTATAGAATTGACCTGAAATTTTTATTTGTACCTTTAGATCAGTAAAAAAAATTTGGCAATTCACTATAAAAATATAGGAACTATAAACATCTGAATACGTGTTTATAATTCGAATAGAAAATCGATGTTAGACCGTAAATTAAGCATTAGGCTTATACTTTTTAAGCGTTTGGTTAAGAGTATACCCCACGTGGTATTCCTATAAAAAATTCATTAGGGATCTGTTTTGGAATATGCTTTATATACCCCAATTATATTATTTCTAATGTTTACATACATATGTACATAATGAAATTTAACTTTAATTAGTTTAGTAAAAATAAGAGACATTTATTCTTTTAAGAAAGTTATTTTAAACACTTTGAAAAATTAAAAAAATAGTTTTAATTGTATTTCTCATAAAAAGGACCTAGCAAGTATTCCTTGCACTGAAAAAGTACATACAGACGAAATATCCGGGCAGACAGATTGGGTGCTTGCCAACCAGGAGCGTCTGGGAAACCTGGAATCTGTGGAATTCGCGCTAATTCGCTTTGTGCCGAGGTCCGATATCAAATTACACATTACAGCCCAGCACACGCAACGCCCACCCACCCAGTCACACACGCACACCTTGAACTCTACAAGGCACGAGTGAGGTTTCAAGGTTTTCTTTTTGTGGGAACGTGTATGCATTACCCACACACACATCAGGTGTGTGCTTCCTTGGTTGTGGACAACCGAGTTACAGGTGAAGGCCCCAAAGGATACGCGAGGAATGCGCCCGACGGGGGCAGCAGCCACAAGTTAATGTACTTCAATTTCGTATGCTCGCTTTATTATGCTTTTTCAGGCGTAGCTGCGCCCCTTCTGTGTGTGCGTGAGTTCAATTAGCACAACAACAGAGCAGCTGAGCGATTTCCTGCGCATTTCCCGACTTTTTCGCGTACGCCCACGGCTCACTCACTTGATTAGTGTTTTCCCTGCTGTTGGCTAACTTTTCGGGCCGACTTCTGGCCAGTTCCCCGATCCAATCCGATTTTTTCAGCACTCGCTCGCCCCCTCACTCGTCGCCATCGCAGTGGTATTGCGTTGTACTTTGTTTTGCTCCTTCGCGGGATCTCCTTGACTCCTCTTGGTTCTGGGTCGAACTTCAACGGGGTTGTGGCCAGCGCAGAGGCTGCTGAAAGAGCATGACAGTCGCGATAAGAATCACTCGGGGTTCACTTTCCTAATCGACGGATATTAGAATTTACATCCCATCCGCACACACACACAGCTAGAGCTGGGGCAATGTCGATGGCCGCTAACAGTATTGCAGCGATGCTTGGTTATCGGCTTATCGACGACTTCACTTCCGATAGTATTCGATTTTCTCCACACCAAAGTCACATCCCCAGCATGGAAATGTAAACAAAAGCGTCTTTTTGAAAATTCAAAAAACGCACTCAAATATATTCCTTTGAATTGATTATTTGTCGGTGAGTCTCTTAATATAAGTGTAGATAAATAAATAGCTATATTAACATTTTAATACGCAATATTGTACTTCAAATTGAATCTTTTATCCTCTATTTTAAAAAGCAAATAATTTCAAAAAACTCGCGATACGATTGGGATTGCTGTTTAGTTAGGTTTTTCCAATATTTTACGACTCAATTTCAATAGCAGTTCCAGTTCTAAACATTTTGTTTTTCAAGTTTGCAACAGAAACGTGCCTATTTAATAATTCACTTGATTATCAAATTATTTCTTTTGACTTCATTAATTTTGGGAGATTATTATCATACATACATGCTAATTTTTTACTTTCTGATGTTAACCCGATTTAAACACGAATTTCAAATGGTTGAGAATATATTAAGTGGAACAATAGTGCATTTGGATGGTAAAATATTAAAATCACACGACTGCAGGCTACTTGATCCAGAGATACATTTTCCCTTGGATGGTGTGCTTGACGGGATTTATCTTCTTCAGGATTTTCGTCATGGTCTCGACCAACCGGTCGCTCGAGACCGGCGTCTTCTTGTTCTTGAACTTGGTAAGCAACTCGGTGGCTGTAAGGGGTTTTCGCTTGAGATAGCGACGCACTGCCTCCTCTGTAATGCCGTAGTCCCTAAGGAGAGAATAAAAAAGGATCAATACGTATTCCAGTAAAGATTCCAAGGGGTTGCTTACTCGACTTTGCCGCCAGAGAAGGAAGAGGGCAGCGAGGTGCTGATCTCGTTCTTGGGCCTCTTCGCGGGGGTGCTGGTGGGACTGTTGCTGGTGTCCGAGCCGGTGAGATCGCTGGGCAGGCTGTTCATCTTGCGCTTGCTGGCATCCGTCGAGAGCGTGGGCGTAGCCGAGCGCGATTTGTTGGCGTTGCTGCTGCTGCTGGTCGAGGCCTTGCTGCTGGCAGCGCTTTCTTTTTCCTTCTCCTTCTCCTTGTCTTTGTCCTTGGAGGTGGTCTTCTTTTTGGGCGGCCCATTGCTGAGGTCGTCCTCGGAGTCCGTGCTGTCGGAGCTGAAGTCTGTGGACGAGTCTCCGCTGCCGTTTGACTTGCCCTTCTTGTCGTCCTTGGACGGTTTCTTCTTCTTTTTGTCCTTGGATCCCTCGTCCTTGCCCTTTTCCTTCTTTTTCTTCTCGCCATCGGCGTCCTCCTTGTCGGACTCATCAGACTTCTTCTCGTCCTCCTCCTCTTCGTCGGATGTAAGCAACTTCCGCAGTGCATCCTCCTCGGCCACTCCCTTCATGTCCTTGTCCACCTTTGCCTCCGGATCTGGTTCGCTGTAATAACGGATAAATAGTGGTTACAATAGGATAAATGTTAATAATCCGGAGTTCGTACTCTTCACTGGAGCTGGTGTCGTAGTCCATTTCTCTACCCTCCTCGTCACCATCGTCCGACTCTTCGAAAGCCTCGTCATCCACATCCCGCTTCTTCTTTTTCTTGTCTGCGCCCTTCTTGCCCTTGCCCTTGGACTTTCCGTCGTCGCTGTCCTCCTGCTCCTTCTTCTTCTTGTCCTCCTCGTCCTCCGAGTCGGACTCATCCTCGGAATCGATCCATTCGTCCATGTCAGTGATCTTGAGCTCCTTGGACTTTTTGGTGGCTGCCTTTATCAGCTTGGCCTCCTCTGGATCCTGCTCCTCCTCCTCGTCGCCGCGCAGACGCTTCCGCAACATAAGGGAGAAGTAGTTCATCACCTTCTTGCGGCGACCGAATTCCTGTTCGGCCTCCTCCGCCGACAGGGATTTGTATCGTTGAATGGGCTGGAAGTTGTACCACTCGGTCAGGGGATAGGCCTCGATGGCGCCGTCTGGTGCATGGGTGAATACATAAAAGGCGGCATTCTCGCCCACGCCGCCCTCGCGGATGCCCTTGAACTTCTTTCCGGTCTTGCCGCCAACCTTCAGGATCCAAGGCTGCGCCTCCGGACGGTACTTTCGCGCTATAATTCCAAATTTCTTTCGCCGCGCCTCCTCGCGCTGATCCCGGTTGTACTCCGATCCAGCGCCGAACTTGGGCTGGTCCTCCTCCATGCCCCGGAACTCCTTCATGTTGTTCTCCCGCTCCAGTTTCACATTGCGCCACTGGGCGAAATCGACGTTTAGCGTGGCGTTGAACCTCATCACATGGTGCTTTTTGGGCATCTTGGGCACCCGGATCTTGAACTCCTGCACGTTGGAGGAGGAGGAGGCGGATCCTGAGGCGACGGAGGCAGCGGCTGCGGCAGCTGCGGACGTGGAGCCCCCGCTAGCAGCGCTCGGCTGCAAAGAGAACAAGGTAGGTGCGCAAATGACGTACTGGAGCAGAGCGCCGTCGGATTCTGGACTTACCGTCGACTTCGACCCACTCGACATGCTTATATGTTCCACTATAACGCTTAATAACTATCATATGTTCCTAATTAACGGCTATTCTAATATATTTTCCGAACTATTTCAAGTCGCGGGCAGAAGTGCTGGATTTCCTAGTGATGAGCCTGCCGCCCGATAACACAACTGCTGTGAATGGTCCTGTTATTTATCGAAAGCCATGGCTGTCTCTCTTTACCCATTGTTAAATATTTATTTTATTATATTTTAGGTTTCTAACCCAACAACAGGCAAAAACAAAATAAATGTTTATTTGTGATAGATTTTAAACCACTTAACCATTTTGGAAATACAAAAAGAGTGACCGCCATAACAGTTCACTGTGACAGTTAATGCAGTTACTCTGTGCCGGTTATCGCCCACCTCTAGCTCTCGCGGAATTAGTGTAATTTGGATTGTTTAACTTTACTAGGGCAATTGGACGCTTGAAAATAAAGGAAAATGTCGCGGAACGTGACCCTCTCGGACGAGCAGAGCCGCCTCAACGCGCGCCTGGAGGCGCACATGGTATACATATGCCCTGAATGCGGGAAGGCCTTTCGCACACAGGCCGAGTGGCGTCAGCATCTGAACACGGTAAGTTGAAGATTTTCCCTAAGCTCTAGCATCGTTTAATGGCTTGTGACATTCCACAGAAACACGACTATCTGAAGAAGACCTACTCGGACTTCAACTTCATCCAGATCGACGAGCGCTTCCACGAGTGCCAGCTGTGCTTCAAGTGGGTGGAGAACGCCCACAAGACGATTGCCCTGTTGCAGTACCACTACTTCATGCACCTGGAGCACAGTGAAACCTACCGCTGCGTGCACTGCCGCATGGCGTACACAAGGCGCAGGGCTCTGAACGTCCACCTCTTGGACACGCACATGCGGGAGATCGAGAAGTACGAGAACAAACTGCGACAGATGAAACGGCAGCAGCAAACGAAGACGGCCACTGTGGCAGGATCTGGTCCAGCGAGCCCTACAAAGGGACGCGGCCGCCCCAAAGGGTCCGTGAACAGAAAGCAAAAGGATCTGCTGCAAAAGGCGCTCATGGACATCGATCTGAACACGGAGTTGGAGAAATCTCCCACTCAACCAGCGGCAGCAGCGGCAACAGTTCCTGCTGTCGCCAATAAAGTCAATACAAATGTCAGTGAGCAAAATCTGGACAGGTGTTTGAATGCCTACGAGGACATTGTGCGCAAGGAGGAGGAAAAGCTGCCCAAGTTTGAAGACGATTTGGATGCCCTTTGCCAGGAGATCTTTGAGGATGGACCAATCACCACCAAGGGCAGGCCAAAAGCAGATGAAGAGCAGCGACCAGTGGAAACGCAACTGCCTCAGGATAATCAGGAGGTGGTCATCATTGAGATCGACGCTCTTGGCAAGGAGGAAGTGGCCCAGCTGAAGAAGGAGATGAAATCAGACCCAGTCGTTCCAGCGGCTAAGCGTCGTCGCATCTCAACGACGCCCACCCGTGACTCAGACTCTGAGATGTCCAACAACGGCTTGATTAAACTCGTGTCGTACTTGTGCCCAAACTGCGGCAAGGAAATCGCGTCCATGGATGGATGGCGCGCGCACGTTTTCAAGAAGCACGACTTCGAGCACATTGTCGAGAACAGCTTCAAGATCATGGAGCAGGGGCGCAAGGCCATGTGCCTGCACTGCCGCGAGGTGCAGCCAACAACCAATAGGTCGCTTCTCCAAAAGCACTACTTTAAACATCTGCCCTACAGATCCTACCTCAAGTGCACCCTCTGCGATCGCACCAAGACCAGCACCTCAAAGATTCTCAACCATATCCGCTACAATCACCAGGAGGAGCTGCAGCGCAAGAACAAGACGCAATTGCTCATAAAACCAGAGCCCAAATGGTTCAGTCCGAATAGGTCCGGCAAAGCAAACAAGCCGGATGAAGCTGCTTCTGATGGCGAGGAGGATGGCGACGAGGAAGGCCTCGTTTGCGAGCACTGTAACAAAACATTTAAGACCAAATGGCGCCACGAACGCCATGTAGGCGCATGCAGAAAGGCTGGCGTTATCCGGCCATCATCCCCAGTCGAAGGCACCGTCGAAGCCATGCTCAGTAATCTGCGAGAGGGGCACATTCGAATGAACGCCATCTGGAAAGCGATGCAGCGTGAAAAGGTTTAATTGTAGTTTAGTTTATGTCGATTAGCTGAAAAATAAAAAAAATGAAAGATTTATTTGACTCTATTGATACATAAGAGTACCAGTATTCCTAATAACATTTCCCGAATTTTGAATTTCTTCTGATTAACTACGATTGCCCCTGATACAAATGATTTTTTTAGAGAGTAATTAATTGTTTATTATAATCTTATTGTTTAACATATTACATTGGATAAAACTGAAGCAAAGACGTATTATCAAACAGGGTAAAAATATTACAAATATACGAGTTTAGGGACACGACCTTTGACAGTGCCTCAGGGAGCAGTAGCGGTTTTGGTTGCCGCCACATCCAAGATACTTCATCTTCATGCACCTCCTGGATCTCTGGTCCCAGTACCACATTTCGTCCATTGCACTGCTTCGGCATTGGCGTCCTCCGCGTCCTTCATGCTTACCCCCGAGGCAGTTCAGTTGGCCTATTGGAGAGTAAATTTGATATAGTTCCACAGCTTTAGGATTCAATTGTAAACTTACCACTAGGACGACCGACGCAGCTATTCTGGGCACATGTGAGGGACACATAAAGGACAAAGCAGGCCAGAACCAGAAGAAATTTCATTTCGAACGGATTTTCAAGATGCTTGATGGGGTTTGACTTATCTCGGCAGATAACAGGTTTATATAGGTGGATGCCCAGCTTGTTGCGGGAATCGAATCAGAACATCTCAACAATGATCTCTATTGTACGGCCTGAGACGAACGCATAATACTATTCTGAAAACCCAACGTTTCAAAAATCTGCTGTCACAATGGAGATGTGTTTTTCTCCTAAATGTCCATTCTACAATAAAGCTGATAAACCGACCTTCAATTAATCTCTCTTGTTAATTTATGTGTCACGCCAAAAACACTTGTGCTTTACTTTATTGTCGATCAAAATAGATTGTGTTTACATTAATGAAAAGTCTTAAGCCAAGTAATAATTTATCCAACAATTAATCAAATATGTTAAATAACTCCAAATATTTATTGACAAATTGTACAATGTAAATCAAATTTTTTTCTAAAATCCGAGAAAGAAGTTTTGAACATTAAGGTATACCCACCCACTCGGGCGCCCAGAAGGAGCTCTTTTTCGAGCGACTTCGTCGGCCTGCACCGGCACTGTGACTCATGGTCCGCAGCATTATTCCGCTGCGTAGCACCTTCTGGCGACGGCTGCGAATCCTTTTGTAGACAGCTTGCTCCAAGGTTCTGAACTTTAAGCCCTTCTTCTTCGAGCGATAGTCCTCCACCTCGTGGTTGCTGGTTATAATTACGATCTTGCGACGACCGTGGTACTCCTCAGCGTGCTTCATCACCGCCAGGAAGCGAGCGAATTTCTTCTCCAGCGCGTCTTTGTCTAGGGGTTCCGGTTTGGGTTCCAACACACCTTCAACAGAGCCCGGTGTCCCAGCTTTTTGTGCACCTTCTGAGGAACCGGGTGCTCCCCCGCCTCCTGGCGCTGGAGCAGGGGTTTCGCCTGCCCCTACTGCTGCGGTTGTCCCGCCCTCAGCTCCTGGAGCGCCTGTTGTGGTTGATCCGTCGGCCTGGGCTGCTGGAGTGGCTGCTCCTCCTTCAGGTGCTGGCGCCGCTGCTGCTCCGTCTCTGGGTTGAATTTTATCGCTGCTTAGCATGACGAAGTCACTTTTCCTCACTGTTCTGGGTTTAACTTTTGCGTTTGACGAGTTCCCAGCTGGCGGCCCAATCTTTTCGTAGGTCTCGGTTTCCGAACAGAGATGCACGTACTTGGGGTTGACTCCGGTCTTGCAGAGTTTTCCCGCCAGCTGCCCGCTTTCGTACACCCTCGCTCCCACCACGGGAGCGTGTCCATAGTTGCAGGTGAAGAACGTCTGCAGCCAGCGGTTATGGGTCTGCTGAACAATGGCACAGCCCACAAACTCGGCGTTCTCCAGAACGATCTGTATGAAGTTGTACTTGGGCGGCCTAGCGGAAATGGTAATTAAACATTGGTTTATTTTCATGAAACGAGAAATCTCACCCCTTATGCGGATCCTTATACTTGATAATGTCCAGCATCGAAGTTCCTGCGTTCTCCCGCATCCACAACGCTGTTATGTCCTTGAGGATGTCCTCCAAGTCCGGGATCTTTCCCCTAATAGCCCGGTAGCCCACTGTCTGGCCTGCGTGGACTGCTGTCTTCGTATTCCGGCACTCATCGCTTTTCATGACGCAGTCGTGCACATTGTATTTGGCCAGGAAAGCCAGTTCCTGGTCCCACTTCAAGGTGCCCATGCGAGCAGCCGGGCTGAGTCCGTTAAAGCCCCCCTTGGCCACGCTATCACGAAGCTCGTTGAAGCGGTGCAGTAAAAACTTTTCCAGCCTATCGTTTATGTTTACAACTTCAGCGTCAATTGCACACTCGCTATGCAGTCCCTTAAAAATGTAATTTTAAATATTTTCAGAATGGTTGGAGAAACTCGTCAAGTGGTGCTGATCAAGAATATATATACTTTATGGGTTCGGAAACGTCTCCTTCTCTGCGTTGCACACTTCTGACTGAAATCAATATACCCTCTGAAAGGGTATTAAAACCAAAGATATAGTATTTATACCCTTACAGAGGGTATAATGATTTCAGTCAGAAGTTTGCAATTTCAAATTCAATTTTATCAAAATCGGACGACTATATCATAAAGCTGCTATACGAACGATCGGAAAATTGGTGGGAAAATAATGTAAAGAAACGATATCTTTTGCGTGTTTTTAACATATAACCTTCTAGCTTAGAAATATTATAATTATTTTATTGTTTTTCCACCAATTTTACGAATGTTCCTAGGGCAGCTATATGATATAGTCATCTGATTTTTATAAAAATAAAATACGAAATTAAGAACTATTTAAGAATGTTAATTATTTTCAAACCAATTTACTAATGAAAAATGTTATTTTTATGCGCCTACGTGGCACATCTTAAAGTTTAATAACTTACGATCGTATCGTTGCAGGCCACGTGCTTGTGGCCAGGGCTGCACAGCGAGGGATCACAGTAGTCCGGAACTGAATCCGTGCTATTTTCCGCTGCTCCCTGAGCTGTAGTGCCACTATCCTTTTCCGCTGCACTGGTCGTGGTCTCCGTCGCCCCTGTGGTGGTGTCTTGAGCTGATGCCAAATGAGTGGCCAAAATGGCAGACAGGAAGGTCAACCCAAAGGCCAACATTTTCCATCCAGAGATCATGGCGTATTGAAGACTGCCTTGCAAAATGTACGTTTTAACGCATCAATCCGTGAAATTACAATTTTGAAAGCTTGGAACATGCAGCGAAATAAAAATTATTTAAGTGGTTTATATGACATTCATATTTTGACCAATATTATTTAAACTTTTATAAGTACTTTAATTCTTCAAATTTGAATAGTAACGGATATACAAAATTTTCTTGGATTTGGAATGCGAAAAGAATCCCCCTACTTTTTATTGTTTCCGGTCTGGTTTGCTGAAAACATCGATAGCCCGCGAACAATAAAAATATCGATAGTATTCTTTTATCCTAAAATTAAATATTTGGCGAGTTATTAAACATTTTGTAATAGTTTTGCTATTGAAATAGGTACTACAGCAAAATCAACGAATTGCATTGAGCTTTTATATGAGCACCTACTTAAATTTGCACTTGTTGCTATAGGAAATCAGCTGTTTTTTGTTTTGGTTTGCATAAGGAAGGTAATAACCCAACAAAGCAATATAAATGTAAACAAAATCTAGATCATTTTAATATGAGGGGAAAGGACAAGCGCAGCATGATGTTATTAATTTAAACTTGTATTTAGCATAAGGTATTCAGTTAATAAACCGCATACCTGCATATCGAGGAGCGCAGTGTGAGAGTGAGAGTGAAAGTAAACCGGTCGCTGATAGCGTCGAGGTGAGCTCCATACCCTTCTGCCTACGTGGATGGCTCTCTTGACTGCCAGTTGACAGCCAACTGCCGTTTTGCTTGCATCTCCTCCACAGGCGGCTAATCGTGAGCCACTTATTTATCGCCTCCTATAGCTGTAGATTATGAGCAAATATCAAAGGTTAACTTCGAGCTACAAGGGGAGCGCTGCCAGCGGTCCAAGCACTGACCCATGAATACAACTCCTATGTCTTGCAGCACACCGCTTGAGAGAATCCCCGAAAGACCCGACAACGAGATGAAGTTCGGACGCAACGGAAAGCTTTTATGGAACCTGGTACGCTCTTGCTGTTATACTCCTGCATCTGCCCTTTACAGCCCGCCTTTAATCGCATTCCAGACCAAGAGCTCGCTTGGTCAGCAGTCCCAGAATGGCATTGCCAAGAAGGCGCTACCCGCCAGCAGCTACAGCACCGCCCAGAAAATCGCAGCCTTGGAGCAGCCAAACCTCCTGAAATACCACGTTCTGCCGCTAGAGGAAACGCTGAACCGCTTTATGACCACCGTGGAACCCTTGCTCACGCCCGAGGAACTGGAGCAGCAGAAGGGAATCACCGCCGAGTTCTTGAAGAATCAGGGACGCGACTTGCAGCAGCTCCTGGAGGAGACCGGCAGCAAGGAGAAGAACTGGTTGGCTCACCGCTGGCTAAAAGCTGCCTACCTGCAATATCGGGATCCGGTCACCGTCTTCGTGAGTCCAGGCATGACCTTCCCCAAACAGGACTTTAAGGACTCGCGCGCCTTTGTGGACTACACGGCCAGGGTAATCTTCGGATTGGGTGAGTTCAACGACATGGTGCATGCCAACAAAATTCCCGTTGTGAAAATGGGCAAGAACGAGCTGGATAACAGCCAGTTTGGCAAGGTGTTCGGCACCTGTCGCATACCCAGAAGGGGTACAGACGAGATCGTCTACAACCCCAGCTCAGATTACGTGGTGGTGATCTACAGGAACCACTTCTATCAGCTGAAAATATACGGCAAGGACGGAAAACTTATTGCTGCCCCATGCCTAGCTGCCCAGCTGGAAAACATAATGCAGAAGGAAACAAACGTGGGAGTTCCCTTTGGTATTCTGACCACCGACTCGAGGGACAACTGGGCGGAAGCCTATGAGTATCTGTCAGATTCGCCGGGAAACAGGGACTCCCTTAAGATCATTCAGAGTGCTCTGTTCACTGTCTCGCTGGACGAGGCTACCCCCTTAAAGGACGGTGAAGAGGCCAACGAACTGATCCTATCGCTGATCCATGGAAGCGGCAGCAAAACCAACAGTGGAAACCGATGGATGGACAAGACTATTCAGTTGGTAGTAAACCCCAACGGAAATGTTGGATTCACCTACGAGCACTCGCCGGCTGAAGGACAGCCCATCGCAATGATGATGGACTATGTGGTGCAGAAGATGTGAGTGGAACGACGTGTGTAAGGAGCTAAGCTAATGCGTTTGCTTTCAGGAAGGAAGATCCCAACTTCGGTGACAGCGGCTCGGAGGACTTCACTCCCGCACAGAAATTACTGCTTTCTTCAAGTAACAAAAGCCTGGAGAAAGCATTGACAGCCGCTCAAGAAAACGTCGACAAACTTGCCGACGCGCTTCAGATGAAGGTTCTCAAGTTCGACGGGTTTGGCAAGGACTTCATTAAAAAACAGAGACTGGGCCCAGACAGTTTTATTCAGATAGCGCTGCAGCTCGCCTTCTTCAAGTAACTGGCTAGGCCTAACGTTAGAGATTTCCAAATTAACCAATTTACTCGATTTCACAGGATGCACTCTGAACCACCCGCGCAATATGAGTCCGCACACTTGCGCATTTTCGATGGCGGCCGCACGGAAACCATACGGTCGTGCTCCAACGAATCCTTGTCCTTTTCCCGGGCCATGCAGGATTCCAATGCCACAGACCAGGAGCGGGCTAGGAAGCTTCGAGAGGCAGTTACTTCCCATCAGACGTACGCCAAGCTAGCTCTCCAGGGAAAAGGAGTCGATCGTCACCTGCTAGGGCTGAAGTTAATGGCTCTGGAGAACAGCAAGCCCGTTCCAGAGTTCTTTAAATCGCCGGGTTTCGTGAAGTCGAGTCACTTCCGCATGTCCACCTCACAGGTGGCTACTAAATACGATGCTTTCATGGGCTATGGACCGGCGACTGACGATGGATACGCTTGCTGCTATAATCCTCGTGATAGCGACATCATTTTGGCCATATCTGCTTGGCGCCATTGTCCAATTACGGATCACCTAAAATTTGCCAAGACCCTTGAGCAGTCATTTTTCGAAATGAAGAATGTCCTAGAAAAGAATCCTCCTGAGCCCAAATCCAAGTTGTAGAGTTTCAACATACATTTTTAGAGATTTATTAAGCTTTGAATGCACTTATTTTATTTAACAGTCGGGTTTCATGCCGACATCCGTTTCGGTGAACAAAAAGCCTTTTCTATTTAATTAATCAAATTTCAAAAATGGTGCCTGACGAGCTACTAGGCTTTCAAGATACCTTAAGATAAACCGTCTACCCCACTAAAAAAAGAGCACAATTAGAAGACAAATCGAAGAATACCTTCCTTTCTTGGAGCTAAGTATTAACATGCACTTGTAGTCAGTGGTCAGGTAGATTTTATTGTTTACAGTTCTTGTTCAAATAGGAAACGAATCGTGCAAAGTTCGTCTTTACAGTGTAGATGGTGGCCCGTCGCTCCTTCAGCTCGCGGCGTTGCTGTCGGAGCTTTGACTTGAACACCACTTCCAGGGACTGGACGCGATCGCACATCTCCAGCTCCGCGATGATCTGGGGCCAGTCCTCCACGGCGAATATGTCCATTAGCGCATCAAGCCCTTCGGACAGAGCCCACAGATCCTCCTCCTCAGCGCACCAAGTCAATATATACAGGGTTATAACCTTAACCAGTGGCTCTGACAGCAAGGAGCCCAGAGTGCCCAGCATTCGGTTCCAGTTAACTCGGATATTTAGATCTGTGCACTTTCTGGCTCCTTCGATAATCATATTCAGGTCATTCTCGGTCATCTGACCAAAGAGATCCTTGCGTGCCTTGAGCAAACTTAGGGAGGAACGCATCAGAGAGGTGATGGCTTCCATTACGATTAAATCTTCGGTTCCCTTAAAGGCCTGCTGGCCCAAGTTCATCCACATGTTATAAATATCGCTGTAGCCTCCCAAATCTTCTGCGGGCAGCACGTTGCATAGGTTCTGGAGACAAATCAAATAGGACACCCGCATTTTGGAAACTTTTTCCCTGATACTTTCATGCTGAGAAACAAGCTCCTCCAAGGCAGGATCTAAGGGCTGAGCTTTTTGCCAAAGTTTTTCGATTACTTTGTTCTGCTTGATAGTCTCCAGGAAATTGGCGGGCAATCCACCCGTTCCACTGTCAGTTGCCTCGTCTCCCATCTCGTAGTCGGCCACGCTCTCAGTCTCCGACTGATTGCTGTCGGAATCCCAATTGCTCTGGTCATCGCTGGAGCCTAGGTTGGTGATGATCTCAGCTACCAGACGCTGGGCGTCTAGCAAGTGCTCCAGATTTGTAAGTGCTGCATCAGCATCGCACTGGTTCGGTTTCGACTGATTTGCACTTTGGGATTCCGTCATCTCCTCCGTATCCATCGAAATATCCAGCACTGGCACCTCATCCTTCGACTTGGCATTCTGGATTTCGTTTTTGCAGCTCAGAATCTGGGCCTGTGCATCGATGGAGAGTAGTTCATCCAGACTGTTCAGGATCTCGCGTGTGTGGGCGGCCGAGCAAGCGGGAACATTGCATAGGATACCAGCAGCCAAAGCGTTAAGGTACAGCTGCGCATGATTCTCTGCGGGAACAGCAAGAAGTTCTTGTAGTATGTTACTGCTGGCCAGGACGTTCCATGAGCTGGTGTTGCTCTCGGACACCACCAGCAGCAGTTGAGCCACTGAAATGGCAGCCTCCAGGCCGAACTTCCGGTAGTCGAAGCCCAGCAGCAGGACGTGAAGGAAGTTTGCCTGGTTGAAGGCTTCTGTGGCCGTGGGCGAGCTCTCGCAAAGATTTCGCAGCAGATGAATGGCCTGCTGGAAGGTGTCCGCATGCAGTTCGTTTTCGAAGCCATTCCTTGTCAGATCATAGCTCCGGATTAGTGTCAGAAGAGCGGTCAAAATGTCGCTTTCCACGAGAAAGTCGCACACCTCCGTCCCGAACACCGATAAGTTCCGGAATGCACCAGCTGCCGCATTCCGGATGGCTCCCTCCTTGTCACAAAGCAGGGGCGCCGCAATCCGGGCCAGGTCACTGCCACATATCTCCCGGACCTTCTCCTTCCGCAGCGCCAGCACGGCGAAGGAGTGCAGTCCGTTCAGCTTGTCCTCCACATCCGGCCGCTGCAGGTGCAAGCAGATCGCCTCGATGGGCCCACAGCCCCCCGCCTCGCCCGATGCTTCCAAGTCCAGAGCGTGCTCAAGATCAGATGAGGTTTCCACGCCGGAGAGCGTCCGTGTTTTTACTTTCCGGACTTTTCCCATTGCAACAAAACAAAAGTGCACGTGTTTACTATAGAGCTGGAACAAAAGGCACACCAGCGATGTTCCCAGATTTTTGGCAACTTCGATGTTTTCTCAGTACTTATCGATACATCGTGTCTCCCCAATGCAAAGTATGAGCGGCTTCATCAATGACTACTGGGCGCGTTCACACAAATTCGGATTCGGCAATGTGTCAGTAGAGACTAACTAATTACGTTATGCCTAAAACTGTTTAGAAGAATATATTTATAAATAAAATTGTTTTGGGAAATCAATGCGTTTCAACATTGAACTAATTTTCCGAATGGCCAACTTCAGCTTCCCAAGTGTGGCAGCGCCATTCCGGTGCTGCCACCTCACCCGTTTTATTCGATAACGTGCTCATCGAGTCCACTGGGTTGTATTTACATCTCTAGCGGCAGAAAAGCAGACAAATTTTTTCACAAAAACTTATAAATGCAAAATAGGAAGTACTGTGAGATTTGTGTGCAATGGAAGCGAGTCTAGAGGAGAGCATGGACAGCGATCACGCTAGTTCACCAATCAGTAAGCCGGAGGCGAGGGAATCCCCACCAGGAGCAGGCCTCAACGGAAACGGCAATGTTAGTGGTGGTGGCAGCCAGGAGACCCCGAATAATGGCGTTGCTATAGCCATGGAAAAACCAAGCGAGGCCCAGTGGTGCGTAATCAGGAAAACCAGTGTTTGATTGTGAAACAGCTATTTTACCTTGACCCAATTTCAGGACCAAGCCCTTCAATGCATTCAGTGGGCGACCCATTGGGGAGCACACAGCCCAGCAGCAGGCACTGCAGCTGCAGCAGCAACAGCAGCCACCGCCGCTACAGCAACAACCTCCTCCTGCGGCAAACGGAGTGACGGGACCCCCAGAAATTTGGGTGGAAACCAAGGCGGATGACGGGCGGTCCTATTATTACCATGCGGTAACCAGGGAAACCACCTGGACCCGACCCGATGGACCCACTGTCAAGATAATGACCCAGGCTGAGGTGGAGGAGATGGCCAAACGACCCCCACACGCCGCCAAGGCGGAGGCCAAGGCCGCCGAGACGCCAGGCGAGGTTCCAGCGGTGTCATCGCATCTCACCTCGCAACCACCGCCTAACCTGATGAGCCAACCACCTCCAAATGCGGCAGCCCCGCTGCTTTCCCAGCCGCCTCCAAATGTGCGCCAGCAGCCGCCGCCCATGTTTCAGCCGCCTGGAATGCAACCGCCTCCCGGATTTGGACAGCCTCCGTTTTGTATGCCGCCGCCGGCTTTCGGATTTCCTGGGGGAGCAGCTCCAGGTGGAGCTCCTTGGGGAGTGGGCATTTCGCCCTGGCAGCAACAGCAACACATGCATGGTGGCCAAGACAACAAGCCAGCCAAGTCGCTGATTATCAAGCCGGGCGTTATCGATCCAGCGGTTATTGCTCGCGCAGCTGAGTGGTCAGAGCATCGTGCTCCCGATGGCAGACCGTACTACTTTCATGCCGCTCGAGGTGAGAGTGTATGGGAGAAGCCACAGGCACTGAGGGACATGGAGGCCGCCAGAATGGCTGCCCACTCAGGTGTGGCGCCCGCTGTGGCAACGGCTCCGTCCGGACTACCGCCCCACTTGCTGCCCAATCCTATGATGCATATGCCACCGGGCTCAGCGCCGCCGGGATTTGATCCACATGCCGCTTTTGCAGCGGCTGCTGCAGCAATGAAAGCGAATTCGGAGAACACCAAGGCGGCGCAGGCTGCTGCCCTCGAAAAGGAGGCTAAGAAGGCGGCCGAGGAGAAGCGGAAGAAGGAGGAGGAACAGAAAAAGGCGGCTGCCACCGCAAAGCAAACGGACAAGAGTCGACCTGTGACAAGTACACCCATCGCTGGAACACCCTGGTGTGTCGTGTGGACAGGAGATGCCCGCGTCTTCTTCTACAATCCCTCGACGAGAACTTCGGTTTGGGATCGACCCGAAGATTTAATGAATCGCGAGGACGTTGACAAGGCGGTGAACGAACGTCCCGAGCAACTGAAGACCCCGCAGGAGAAGTCCGCTGAGGCTGAACAAAAATCCAGCGATGAGGCGGCACAGGAACAGGCTCAAGCGCAAGTTCAGACGCAGCAGCTGGAACAGGTGCAACGAGTGGATCAAGAGGATGACGACGACGACGAGATTATCAAGATTCGAACTGAGTCTGAGTCCAGTGTGGAGGAGGTGCCTACCAAACGAGTACGAATGAGTAAGTTAGGGTTATATCCTAAAATTTTTATTGTTTAGTGAAGATTTATATTTTGTTAATTTTTTGTCTTATTTTTATTATGTTAAGCCAACATGATTTTAACTGATTCATATTTTATTTTCCCCACACCTTACATTAGTTTCAAAGTCAAAGCGGGCCGAGGATGCCGCTCTAGAGGCTGAGCAGCGGGCGGCTAAGGAACGGGCTTTGGTACCCTTGGAGATGCGCGTCACCCAGTTCAAGGAGATGCTCAGAGAGAAGGATGTTTCAGCTTTCAGCACCTGGGAGAAGGAGCTTCACAAGATCGTGTTCGATCCGCGGTATCTGCTGCTGACATCGAAGGAACGCAAACAGGTATTTGAAAAGTATGTCAAGGATCGGGCCGAGGAGGAGCGTAAGGAGAAGAGGAACAAGATGCGCCAGAAGAGGGAGGATTTCCGCAGCCTAATGGAGGAAGCCCGGCTACATGGCAAGTAAGTATTGGGAAGTTAACTTATGATGAACCGATTGCTTACTTATTGAACTCGTTAACATGTTCTAAGATTCTGAAAACAACGAGATACACATATCTTTCATTTTTATTATTTCACAAAAATTATTCAAGACTTAAATTTCGAAGGGTAGAAATAATAAGATATGCACAGTGTTTTACATACATTCGAAATAATTAAGTTCGTTAGTTTAAGCAAGTTATCTAAAAATGTTGCTTTTTAAAAGTTTACATATCCATTTGCTAAACGAGGATGACTTTCCAGGTCCTCGTTTTCCGAGTTCAGCCAGAAGAACGCGAAGGATGAGCGGTACCGGGCCATTGAGAAGGTCCGCGAGCGGGAGAGTCTCTTCAACGAGTACATTGTGGAGGTGCGGCGTCGCGAAAAGGAGGACAAGCTGTTGAAGAAAGAGCAGGTAGGCCTAGGGTATGCTCGAGCACCAGACCCCATCACCTTACGTATTTCAATGTTTAAACATAAATGCATATACCTTATATATATTTAACTTACCTGTATGCCAAACGTATTTACATAATGTGATTGATTTTTTGTTAACTTTTAAACCATAAACAACGTGTGAATCGAAACCGAAACAAACCAAACTGAAAATGAAACCGAATCTGAACCCTGATCGATTGATTACCCCTGAACGTGTTGGGTTCCCGGTGGTTTGCCACCCGATACCTTAGCCACTAGCTAGCAGGTTACAGCACAAATGCACCACCCAAAACACCAAAATACACAACAGCAACAGCGTCAAGAACCACCTGTACGACCACTTCAACAGCCAATTCCGCCCGCCGTCCGTCATCGCCCTCCACTGATCTACTTCACCACGCACACGCTTGCAATCTGTGTGGTGAGTTACTTGAAAAATACAAAGCAAAAACATTAAAATTTGTTTTCCTGCAATAAGAGACAAATTTGGAAACAAAAACAATTAATAAAACAGTAAAAACAAAAATATCGAAAGGTTTTCCAAACTGAAAATTACCTGATAATCGTTGGTGTGATTTCCACTTCCCGCCCTACGCCCCACGTCGCCCCTCGGATGTAAATGCGATGTGATGAAGAGGATGTTGCGATGTTGTGAATGGCATTGGGAGATCATGAGTGATGAAGTTAGGAGTTCGCGTTGGGCTCTCGGACGGATGCCAACGAGCCGGAGACTGGCAGAGAGAGATTGTTCCAGAGATCCAGAGCGACAGCAATTCGTGTGCAGGTGTCTGCGGCGCTGAGCAAACAGTATGAATAATACTTAATTTAATTAACCCACTATTTTCGTTTTGTTTACAAATAATGAACACACACAGCAGTTTGTCACCTGAAAGAGGCAAGCCCAAGGAACCGAACTCAGCCCAAAACAACCTGCGCAGACCAAAGAACCTCAGCTCCTTGCTCTGGCAGGTTCAGGCAGCGGCCCGAAGTCGCTGGAAGGCTCTCAGCCCCTATCCTTACCATGTACCATATATTTACTGTAGATGTATCGACTATTGTTCCCTTCGGCCTTGCCGAAGTCTCGCCTCCACCGCCTGCTGATCAAGAGAGAAGAGGTGGGGTTAGGTGGTCCGTTTGCTGTATTAAGCACGAACATTCTTCAACTTTTGCTTCTGCTGCACCTGCATTGTTTTTAAACGTGTTGTATATTTTAATTTACCGAGCACCTACATATTGGCATACCTAGCGCACTTTTATTTTGCCTTTGAAGTCAATTTCAACACAAAAAATAAAAAAAAGAGCATAAAGCTAGCGTCCTAATTTGAATGGTTTCTTGCCGTTTCTTCAGGCACAACCAATAAACTTAATCGTTTTACATAAAAACTTGCTTTTTAAAATAAAATAACAATACATTTTTAAGCAGGCGTAAACATTTTGTTAAAATTTGTTTTAATGTACTACATTTTGAATCTAATTATTTTTTTGAAGACTTTCAAGAGTGATGGTCTTAAATAAAAAGTTATTTGTATTGACTGGCATTATAGAGAAATCTATTTTATTCTATTATTATCACCCCTGAAGCTTTGTGATTATTCTTTAATTTGACTTAAATCTTTTTCTTTTATTTATTTGTCATTGCCAAACGTGATTCTGTGGTTCGATTGAAGTCTGTCCCTGCCAATTCTCTCTCAGCAAGCAAGACCCAAGCTAATCAAAAGTTTTGTTTCAGTTAAGTCTCTGATCGCTAATTTAAACCCTTCTATTGCAGGCACAAAACCGTGTAACTATGTTCAGTAGCTTAAGAAACCGTAGTCCTAAGTTTTAGGTTAGACCATTAAGTGATAGAATGTTAAGTGAAGGGCGCATCAATGCCAGACTTCTAATTCGATCCCTCTGTCGCATTTCTCTTCTCTTCCGCATGGCTGTCATGTCAATATTCCTTTCACATACACTCACAAACTCTAGATCCGCAAGGACTTTTTGGATATGCTGCGCGAACGTCACGACATCGAGCGCCACACCAGGTGGTACGACATCAAGAAGAAGTTTGAGTCAGACCCCCGTTACCGGATTGTGGACTCCCTTTACCGGGAGGAGTACTTCGAGGACTACCTGCACATCATGAAGGAGGAGAAGCGGAAGGAGCGGGAGCTGCGTGAACAGAGGGAACGAGAGCGACATCGCGAACGCAAATCGGATCGCAAGGACAGGGATAAGGACAAAGAAAAGGACAAGGACAAGAATCGGAAGGATCGAGGACGCAGTCGCTCGAGGAACAAGGACCGCGAGCGCAAATCGTCCAAGGAAAAGGAAAAAGCCAAGGAGGAAAAGAGCAAATCGGAGAAGAGCAAAAAACGAGACACTCCGGTAAGTCAAACATTGTTTAAAGATTATTTTTATACAAATTTTACTACTTCAGAAATAAATGTTTCTGTTATTTTTATAGGAGGAGGGTGAACATCGCGAGGAATCCGACAGGGAAGAGCGTGCCGGCAGCGTCGACAGCGAGGTGGCTCGCCAACGGGAGACCGAGGCTGAGCAGAAGCAGAAAGAGCGTGAGAAGAAGCTGCGGGCAGAACAGAGCATAAGGGAGCGGGAGAAGGAGGTGCAACGGACCCTGGCCGGGCATCTGCGGGATCGGGACAAGGAACGCGAGCATCACATGCGCGAAGAGTGCATTGGCCACTTCACGGCTCTGCTGACAGATCTGGTGCGGACGCCGGATTTCACATGGAAAGAGGTGAAGCGCCAGTTGCGGAAGGACCACCGCTGGGAACTGATCGAGACCCTCGATCGAGAAGATCGCGAGCGGTAAACAACATTGACATATTCATTAGCAAGTCGATCTTAGTATATAAACTTTTCTTTTACAGGAAGTTCAACGAGCACATTGACAATCTGATGAAGAAGAAGCGGGAGCGATTCCGCGAAATGCTGGACGAGATTGGCACTCTGCAGCTCACTAGCACCTGGAAGGAGATTAAGAAACTGATCAAAGAGGATCCGCGATATTTGAAATACAATTCGGACAAGGGAGAGCGCGAGTTCCGGGACTACATCAAGGATAAGACCATGACCGCGAAAACCGCTCTTCGCGAACTATTGCAGGAGTGCAAATTCATTACCCACAAAAGCAGCGATCTCATCAAGGAAAATCCCAACCATCTGAAGGAGATCCAGGACATTTTAAAGAACGACAAAAGGTGAATAAAAAAAAAATACACTTTAAATATACCTATATCTTATTCCCTAATTATTTAAAGGTATCTGGTGCTGGACCACATGGAGGAGGAGAGAAGCACTATTGTCCTCGGCTTCTTAGAGGAACTCAACAAACGCGGACCTCCGCCACCACCCACAGCTTCTGAGTCAACGCGCCGCAACAAGTAGTGGCATTATAACAAAACTATTCAATTTAATCATAACAAATTAATTATACTAAGTCGAAGTTGGTTAACTTCTAATACTTTAATTGAATAAAATACACACATTAATGCAATTTAAAACAGTAAAACAAATATTTCCTTTCATTCATAAATATTTATTGATCATTTATACGTTATTTTATAGTTCCGATTTGTATCTATATGTTGATCATGGTTCACTTCTTGCTTTTATTATTATATAATTCTTTGTGTTCTATTTACCCACTCGTCGGTTCGCTTCACCGCTACCGTTATTGTTTAATACACATTCTTCTGCACTGTAGCCGAGTTTACTAATATCTAAAAATAAATACAAATACAATAATCCGTAATTTTATTCGTTTTCAAAGCCAGACTTTTTTCCATCCATGTGAAAAATGGTTGTGTATTAGGAACTAATATTGAAAATAATGTGTCCTTAGTGTTGCAAACAAATCTTTTTCCTCTCGTTTGTATAAAGTTGATTCTGGTTTTGGTGTTTTAACATGTAAATACAAGCTCAACTTATTTAATAACCCTTTGATGAGGGATATGATCGGTTAGACAGCAAGATTGTCGCCGATGTGGTTTACCATACAGGCTCTGACTTTTAATATATATTTCCATTTAGTAATATGTTTAATGCATTACAGATTGAAAAACAAATCGGCTAAAAATACCATACTCCTAAATATTAAAGAAACATTTACGATCAACTGTTAAATTGGAAAAATAAAAGTGCAAATGATTAAGGATTCATTAATTTCTAGTTATCGAATTTGCATATGGTTTAATAAAACATTTTTTTATTACCCAGATTTTGTTTAGAATCGGATGTTTTACATGTTGGTACGCTTCTATCCTTTTAATGGCTCAATTTGCATTTCATTTGAGAAAAACTTTTAAATGAAAAAAATGTAATTTAAACAAATTTTTAAGAATGACCAATATGCTAAAGAAACCAAAAAAGATCATGGTATGCATACCTCTAAATATTACAAATAACTATCCCTACGATCCTTTCCGATCCATTCAGCACCCGTCCGATCAATGTACACGCACCCACTCAAGCATTTATCTATATTAGCTGGTGTTTTAGTTGACTGCTCTATGTATTCTAGAATTTCGATTCTCTATGTTACGCTACAACTGCTAGTTACTATCAGTATAATATTTACTTGTTGTTGATCTTATTGATTTCATTTTCGGTTTCGGTTAGGCACAAAGTAACTGGTTTTAATTTTATCCCTTTCTCTTCTCGTGGTTCACGATCGAATTTAATACTCTATTTTTTATTTGCTAGTTATATTTAGTGTCTACTACCAATTTATTGAACAGTTTAGTGTGTTTGTTCCGTAATTTCCTCTCTTTATAATTAGATTGTATATATTGCTACAGGTTGGTTGTTGTTCTTTTTGTCGTGCAAACCACATTGCATTGTTGTAAATTGAAAAATACAGGTGTGTCTTTTTGTCTTCTATAGTGTCTATATCTAAATGGTAAATTCTATTACAATTAAGTGTTGTTTTTCTTCTTGACATACATCTACATATACAGACGAAAAATTGCGAGAAACTGGCGGGTGGAAGTTGTGTTCGAGTAAGGGTGTGTTGGTGGATGACTCTCCCTTGAAAAGGGTGAGATTTATTCCACCCAGAGTAGGGAATATCTTAGAGAAGCAACTCACGAATAACCAACTTAAAGTCGCAGGCAAAATAAACAAAAGTTTAAAATCATATAAAAATATATTTTATTAAATAAAGCAGATTATGAACTAAGTGAAACTTTTACTAAAATCAGCGATAATACTCCAAGTCATATAGTCAGTAACAGCGTCCCAAAGTTCATACGCTCATATAATATTTTTTAAGCTTTCTTATAGAAATGTAATGTCGAAATAAATGAAATTAGGTGCTTTATACATTGTAAAAATTTGTATGTATATTTTCATTTGTTTTAAATGCAAAATGTACCAATTTTAATGTTTCAATGTTGACAACTAGTGTAAGTGTTTTTGTTCCATCTTTTTATATGATCTTTATGCTTACAATTTGAAAAGCATTCAAAATGCTCAATACAAACTTGGGCTCTATACAAATTTAAATTTATGTTTTGGTATAACAAATTTTGTTTCGATGATGTGGTGGCCAAAGCAATGTGATATCTTTTTGTTTGTTAGAATATAAAACACAGAAAACCGATTTGTGGAAATTGAACTACGCGTGTCTCTTGTTGCCGTATGCAGCTTTTCTTAGTTTTGCTGTTTGTCTCGTTAGAATAGATATAATATAATATAATATGTGTGTATATAATACGATCATATAAATAATTAATAATAGTAATCATAATCATTAATAATTCATCATCTGTTCTGTTCATATGCTAACTGTTTTGTTGCTATTGTGGTTGTTGCTGTTCTTGTTGTTTTCTGCAGTAGTAATTCATTAGTAATGGTTAAATAAGCGGTTTCTTCTTGGTTGTCAATCAGTTGCCCTTGGTTGCCTCTTTTGCGGCCATGATCAAAGGCGTCAGACTGGCCAAAGGACGGGCCAGCTTTAGGAAGGGATGCTGCAATGCGAAGAGTAAATGGGTATGATAGGAGCCTGGTTACCAGTTCAACGAAAGGACTAACCTTCAGCAGGTCCAGGGCACTGGCTCGCCGCTCCACCTCCACCTCCAGACACTGGTCGAGGAAGTCCTGAAATGCTCCGGACAACTTGTCTTTTTCTTTAATCTCTGGCTTGCCGTTAGTGGCAATGAGGTACAAGGCTTTTAGCGGATTCTCGTTCAAGTACGGCGGTTCGCCTTCGACCATTTCAATGGCCATGATGCCCAGCGACCACAGATCCACCTGCACGAATAGAGTTGTTAGAATATGTAGATATCTTTATTTAAAGATCGTCTTCGTTTTTATTTTTATTAGCTCAACGACGATATTTTTAATTTCTTAAGTAACTTAATATTTTCAATAATCTAAATTAAATAAAAGTAACGATGTGTTAAAATATATCACCTCCACATACATAAGAAAGGTACTTCCAGATATCAAGAAATGAATGCATACGTACTTATTGCTTAGTGATCGTACTAACCTTGGGTCCGTATTGCTTCCGGGTGACTACCTCGGGAGCCATCCAGTAGGGAGTGCCTACCATCGTTGTGCGTTTGGATTGCTCCGGCGATATTTGCGCACAGAAACCGAAATCAGTCAGCTTGACAGAGCCGTCGAGGCCCAGCAGGATGTTATCACTTTTGATGTCGCGATGGATGACCTGGTTGGCGTGGAGGAACTCCAGGGCTTGCAGTACCTCTCGGCAGACGGCTGCAATCTGTCCTTCATCCATGCAGGTCTCGGTGACTACGTCGGTGAGCGAGCCGCCGGGCAGGTACTCCATGACCACCCACAGCTCCTCAGACACCAAGTAGCTGTCAAGGTAGTTGACGACATTCGGGTGCTTGTTCTCCCGCATGACGAGAATCTCGTTGATGATCAGTTCCTTTTTGGGTTGCTGTGACAGGTTCATCTGTTTGATGGCCACCTCCATGCCCGTGGACGATTCGATGGCCGTATACACAGTCCCCGAGGCACCCTGACCAATCTTCTCCATCTTGGTGTACTTTCGATTTGGGTCGCCCACGGAGACGATAGTGCGCAGCTTCTCCAGGATCTCCTCATCAGACATCTTCTTCTTCTTGGCGTTCGCTGCCCGCGTGTTGGGCGTGGCAGCCGCAGCCACAGCTGCCTGGGGAACGGCGATTTGGTTGCCTGCCGCAAGCGGAGGAGCAGAAGCGGCTGCCACTGGGCCCACCGTTGGTTCCGGTGTGTACAGATCTGATGATCCAACGGAGGCGGGTGTGGGCGAGGCGGGCGTGATGATGGGCGAAAGGGGTACCACAATCGGGAGCGGAACCGTCGAGTTGCGAGCGGAAGACGTCGGCGTAGGACAGTGGATAGTTGGCAGGGCGTGGTGTGTGGCATCGTCGTCGTGGAACGAGGGAAATGATGAAAAGGAGGAAGCAGAGGAATGGTGATTAGTCGTTGTTGCTGTAGCTGCTGTTGCTGCTGCAGTGGTAGCTGGTGCTGTTGCTGTCTCGACGAGACTACCACGGGATGCAGCTGGAGCAGGAGCAGTAGGAGTGGTAGAACAACTAGGATTAGTAGCAGGCAAAATAGTTGATGTTGCATCGGTGCCTTCTGTTTCTGTGGTTGTTGTTTTTGTGGTTGTTGGGGACGTTGGAGCTGGCGTCGTCGCAGTTGTTTTATTGCGTTGTTTAATTTATTTTTTTAGCAGCAATTAGAAGCGGAACAAAACAGAACAGAGCACAGAGAGGCGATACAAATACCAAAATACACATTCATTAAATCGTCATTAGCATTATCACCACAAAAGAGTTTATAGTTAAGAAAAGGCAACATAGAGAAGCTATCAACGACACATCAAAGCCCTTGAGCCTTGGCAGCAAACTAGTCAGTTAATTAAACATTTAAACTAGCCGCGCAATCGGAAGTTTTTACTAATTTACAGAACGTTTCGCTGCCTATGAACTTTAAATTGATTGCAGTGGATATTTTAAATGATTAAAATGCCTACTCTTAAGAACATTATTTTCCGTGAATGGAAAAAACAATTGAACTGTTTCGAGTGAAAACGACACTAGCTTATATATGACTTGCTGCCAAGGCTCTTCGTTTGGTAGATGCAACTAAGCTATGATCAACTTATCCTGCAGCGGCACTCACTTGCATTGTTCTTGTTCTTGTCCAGCGTCGTCGTGACATTGTTGTGGAGCATCGGTGACGCCACTGGCGCCGTCATTCCGCCTGGCGTCCTGTGGTTTTGCAGCGGGGTTGTGGGCGTGGTCGCTGGGGCCGCTGGCATGGGTATGATGGCTGGCTGCAGATCCTCAATTGGCCGCGTGTAGATGGATTTCGTGCGTTCCGGCCTGGAAGCTACCGGCGGAGGTGGCGGCTGTTGCGGATGCTGCGGCCCTAGCATGTCGTCCTCGTTGGCGGATGAATGTTGCGATGTGGATGCGGAGGCCGTGTGGCCGACAAAGTTGTACGAGTGCGACTGACTAATGCCAATGGGATGCTGGTTGTGATTCTGGTGCAACTGTTGCTGCTGCTGCTGAAGGAGGTGCTGCTGCTGCTGTTGGTAGTGGTTGCCCAGGATTTGGCCAGCGACAGCCACGTTGTTGGCATTGGGTCCCAGGGTCATGCTGCCAAGCTGCACGCCAATCAGATTGCCCCCACTGTTGGATCCGTGCAGCTCCGAGTCCGTAGGCGTGCTGCTCGGACTGCTGCTGCTAACCCGGCTGAGCGAGGAGCCTGGCAAAGGTAAACATGTATTAGTATCGGCAGGATATAATCGGAAAATATTAGGAAGAGATCTGATTCTTTGTTCCCAATCATCCATTTAAAGGAGAGACCAACCTGAATGCGTCGTAATGGCATTTGTCATGTACTTGGAACTTGGCCTCTGTTTGGTTGTGTTGTCGAACCACTTGAGCACGTCGAGCACGGCCTGGGGATTCTTCTTCTGCTCCTGCTTGCTGATGTTCGAGTTCATCAGGAGCCTCGCCCATGCCTCCGGCATGCCCTGGAAAAGGCAACGGGTCAATTTGTTAGGAAGAGTTACCCAACGCAAATACAGCGATGGGAGTTCATCTAAAAGGCGTGGGGTACATATAAATTCTTGGATTTTGGGTACATCAATGCACGGCCAATTGTTCTGATCGGGGGGATGATGAAAAGCACTTTAACTACGAATTCTAGGCAGCGTGTGTCGGTGTAATGTTGTACGGTCAAGTGTAGGATTATTGTGAGAGTACAACGATAAGGAGGGAGCGATCGTAAATGTAAACTATGAGTAATAACGATCGAAGTTTAAACAAACACCGAGTCGACAAGATGGACAGACAAAGGAGCACAATGAGACTTTGTTGAGTAACTAATGAAGGCAAGTTCCGAAGAGTTAGTCGTGGAGTTTACTTACTTTCATTGGCAGCTTGATAAATAATAGAAATCGATATAGAGCAAGTATCGCGAGAAAAAGATATAGACAACAGAATGTATGTACAAGTACAGTGTAATATATATTTTGAGAGCGTCGAAACGAAAGCGAAAATAATAAGAATTCTTGGGTGAACGGGTAAGCCGTATAATAATTTGTTTTGTTCAAATTCAAATTCAAAAATTCTCGGTTCCAAAACGTTTATTTTCAAATAGATTGATATTTAAATTGCATTCAAAAGTGAGTAAGCATCGTTTTTATGATAGTTCAAATATATCAAATCCAACCGTGTCATACCCTCATCGCCCAAAAACTACTTAAAATGTATAGTCTGCAAACCAAAAATAAAGTCGTATGCTGGTGACTGTGTTTTTTGCATATCAATTTTTTGTTAATAGCTTATTAAATGGAGGACATAAGCAGTGAAAAACGAAGATTTCCGACTTGCTATTCTTAGACAGCAAACCGTAAACATAATGGCGAAGCAAACCGACCGAAGGTGTCCGTAAATGAGGAAAACATAGAACTCACGGTAAACTCGCCGGTGACAGCATCGAAGCCCACATGGACCGTGTGCTCAAAGTTCGTTGGATAAGAGATGTTCGGCTTGGAGTCCGTGTGCGATGGCTTCGATCCCTTGATCTTGCTCTTCAGCGTTTTCTTCTTCCGGTCCGAGTCGTCGGGTTCTTTGGGGGGAAAGAGAAAGAAACACATGTTTTAGCGGACCAGCGATGTCCACATGCCGTGTTCAACTAATCTCATCGCACTCACCCTTTGGCAGCGGACGCATGTCGGGCGGTACGTCGCCAATGCCGCCGCCCCCCAGTCCTCCGCCGCCGACGCCAAGTCCTCCTCCCGCTGATCGCTCGATGCCGCCCCGGTTGCTGGTGAGACGCACGGGCGGCGCCGGTGGTTTGTCTTCCTCGCTGGACATGGCTTTGTCTTTGAGTGCCTCTGGCTCTTCTGGTTGGCTCCTGCTTCCACCGCCTCCGCTCACCTAGCGCCCTTTATGCACAGCTGTTCTAAGGCCGGAAAACAGCTGTAGAGAGTAAGAGTAGATCATTATTTTGGGTATAGGAAGAATACTTTGCGCCCCTTCTTATACCCACTTATTTTTGCGAAAGATATATTTTATATAATTGATTTAAGCCTATCTTATCTTCATCAAGCAAAATATAAGACTTTTTAGGTAAAAATTAATAATAAAAAGAGAAAGAACTTAAAAATGGTATACATAAAAGGCGATTTCATTAAATGAAATCAAAATCGGGAACAGTACAGAGATGACTTAACGTTCGGGGTATTTCCAGGGGTTCCAACCTTCTGTTATCTATCGCGAAAAAGTGAACCGCAGCTTATCTAACTATGTGTTTCCTTCTGTATTCCGTCCCCCGCCCTATTGCAGTAGCGTCATTTCCACAAAATTTTAAATTTGTCATACAACGCCAAAAGATAGATTGTTTTCGTATATTTCGCGAACACTTTGCCGTTGTGTGTTTCACACAATTCGGCACAAAATTATACAACTTTGGCACTTTATTCTTCTTTTTTAAGCGATCTTCCTGAAGACCACGTCAAAATTCGGTGCTCTCGATTTTGTTGGCATGCGAAAAGCATTTTGTTTTGCTTTTTAAAATGGTACGAAACCACCCACTCACACCACGATCGGAGGTTGTTGCAGGAGAGGAGAGATGTGGCCACAATTATAAATTTATCAATATGGGCCGTCCGGCGAACTAAATCGGACTGTGGGGCCCCTGCTCAGTTGCTCCGTCGGCGTGGCTCTCACCCTCGGTGTCACTGCCACTAGAGCAGCCGGCAAAGGCAACAAACAACACACATCACCCCAAGAGCACGGGCGCGGAGAACACTCAGCGCGAGAGCGTGCACGCCACAGTGCTTCGAAAGCTGTTTTCAGGGTTACCCCTAGTACGCTTCTTGCAGATATATTCGAAAACTACAAATACCTAAACTCTACAATTTAAAAACTCTACATTATTACTTGAACTTATGGCTAACATTTGTGTTTGTTTTCCAACTGTTTTTTATTTTCATGAACATTAGGGTGGCCCAATCAAATTTATCTTATTCCTCCTTTTAAGGTTTGAACAAGATTTAAGTAAGCAGTTATTTTTGAAAACTGCAACTATCTAAATTAAAACAATTTAAAACAGTTAAGACCTTTCTCTGGCTAACATTTCTGTTTGTTTTCTACGAACATTAGGGTGGCCCAAACAAGTAAATCGTAATCTATTTCTTTTGAGGTTTAAACAAGTTTTAAGCGAAAAGAACAATTCTTTTTTAGTTTAAAGGGTTGCCCTAATGTTGCATGAATAATACAAAGTGTAATACATATATTTAATCAGAACAGGGCGTATGAGTAAAAGTCTGAATCTATGTATTTACTAATTTAAATTAAATCAAGTATATCTTGCAATGATTCATATAATGCAAACATTTACAAGTTATTTATAAGTACAGATTTATTAATGTGTCTTAAGAATAAAAGTCTCGTGATGGACATTGCCTGGGCGAATACATTTTGATTGATCTTGTAAGATTTCGAATCATCAGAAAATCGCCACATTTGGAACACATATTTTAGGGAAGGTATCGAGAAAGTAGGCGATAGCAGCGGCTTCGTTGAGCAGTGATGAATTGTGCACTGCAGGGCAACCACTGTGCCCCGTGCAACAAACCTCTCTCTCTCCTGATCTTCCGCCCACGCCTGCGATCGAGTCATAAAAATGCGTTGCGATAACAAGAGTGGCTTCGATTAGCACTCGAAACAAAAACAAAGCAGCTCACGCATTCGGAATTACAGCAACACGAAGAGGAAATTGAGATGTGGGGACAAGAACAACATAAACACTCTCGAGTGGGCGGCGACGCAACGGGAGAGGGAGAAAGGAGTGGGAGAGCGGCAGAGAGCAGGGCGACGTTGGCGCCTGTCTGCTCTTGCCGGCGACGTCGGCTGCGCTGCTTCTATGATTCATTTATCAACGTCAGGCGTCGAGAGTCAATGCAACTAGCGGGAGGGCGGTAAGAGGGTGGCGAGGTGTGAAAACCATGGGCAGACAGCAACATGCAGTCCCAACAGCTGGGGCTAACATAATAACTGGACAAGCCAAGAGCATCCGTGTTGCACTTTGAATCGCCACTTACAGGGTTCTTGTAGATAAGATAGGGGATTATAGCATGAATCATAAAACTATATTTTGTACAGACAATATTTAATATTGAGAAATACATATGGATTGACTTATTCTGTTCATGCTCAGAAGAAGAAGCTCATATCTGAAGGATACACATTAATATGTAATAAAGATTGGGACTCTAAACTTCATCATGTACATGGTTCCGGTTCCTTATGCCCATAATGTTCGTGGTGACTTAAAATCCACCGTCTACATCGAGAAAACAACTTTGGAAGTGCACTAAACCCAGAGATACAATGCTGGCCGCCACTGTGCATCTGCACTATCAGCCTTATTAGCTTTGAGGTGTGTTGGCTAGTTGCCGAAAGATCTACACACACACATGGGATACTAGGCGAGAAATCTTTTTGGACCAGGCAACAAACTTTTCGGGAGCGTGTGGGCGACCAGAATTGGGTTAACGGTGTGCCGCAAGACTCCGGTTTGTTGTCGGCCGAACACCAGGTAAAATCAATAAATATGTTTTCCCCCTGCAGGGCCCAGTGCAAAATTATTCCCTAATGAGCAAAGCACACGGTGTCGGCACAGGAAACTCGACAACACTTGCGGCATTTAAATTGGCGACAGGGGTTGCGAGGGGAGGTCGTTCCAAGTGGCGCGGCCTAGGTGCATGTTGCAACAACAGCAACGCAAACGTGGCGCTTGGTGCAAGAGCCGAAGGAAGCCACAAGCATATGCAGACTTCTTCGCCGCGTTTATGCGGGGCGAGAAGACCCGCCGAACAGGGGATACTTGGGATAGGGGACTCCTTGTCCTATCCCGATCCTAGGAACGCTTAAGTAAGTATCCGAATTGACCGACCAAATACATTTTAAATAGAAATTTAAACTAGAAGAATGTTTGTGCAATGTTTTCACACTCAGAGGCAGTTGAAAAAGTTTGTGAAAACTGGCTGCGCTTTGAAATTCAATCGTATGTGGATCGGAATATCTAAATGGCAAGCATTGATCTGAAATGACAAAACGATTTAGCTCGCATCTAAGATACATGTGCTACTTGTTCGCGATCTAGGTTCTGGCGTTGCGACTTGCCACGCATAAGCGCTGGCGGCGGCGACTCTGCCACTGCGACGTTGTCTATTTTGGTTGCGGACGCCAGCCGAAAGCAGCAGGCGGAAATGTTGGGCCTTTTATATTCCTCTTTCAGTTTCCTTCTGTGTCCGCTCCCCGCCCCGCGCCCCTTCCGCTTTTACCTGTGACCGTGCTAGGCAAATATGGTTTTCCGCGACGGGGGAGGTGTGCGGGGCACTGGACATGTGCCGTTAGGACGCTAACTGTTAAATGCCAAATCGACTGCAAAATTTTGTTAGTGCTTTATGTAAATGCCTTGTCTTTTGTCACGTGTGTTGGCTGCGTTGGGGGGTGGGAGTGGGAGGGACAGACTGCTTGTTGACATTTGCCTGGCTCGTTTTATTTTTGTGCTGGAAAATCGGGAGCTGCAATGTGTTAATCCCAAATAATGTGGCAGGAAAACCACTTGAACCGCATTTCCTAAAGCACACACACATTCAGACATACTTCAGTTGGAAAAATCAATGTGTGCAACCTCCTGAGCCTGTGTGCGTGCCTGTGCTATTGGAAGCCAGACCAATTGGACTAACGGTGCACTCTCTTTTTATGAATGAAACTCCCTCGCCCGCTCTCCACCTGCCCCTACCCATTTCGCCGACCGCCCCCCACCACTTGAACCCACTGCAGGTACATATGCCTTGGCTTCTTTTCTTTGCACGGCTCACCCTGTACGCCGCTTGCAGTCGAAGAAACGCTTGCGATTTGCGGCCTCGATTGGAGCCCACTTTTCCTTTTCTTTTCCCACTGGCTTCTTGGAGTTTTCCGAGCTCACAACACTTCACCGCACTCTCGCACACACACACGCTGTATTGTTTTCCCGTTTGCTCTGGTGTGTGTCATTAATGGCCGACGAATGGGAAGCACAAGCAGAAAAGGCCCACCAAACTGAGTGCGGAACGAAAACTTTCGTACGTTCTAGCTCCTTCGACAACGCGCGCGCATTTGCCCACCTTGTATAACCCACTTATTAGTTTACATTATTTACGGCTTTGTTAAGTACGAAAAATAATTACAGAAGACAAGACGGCTCGCAGCAGACACGGTAGCGATGGCAAAAATATATCAAAATATCGATAGCCACGACCAACAATACATTCACAATACATCGATAGTAATTGGGATTTTATAGTATATTTCTACAGTCAGTTCGAAATATGTGTTCCCTCTAATACTCTATTCAGACTGAGCGGTTTTCTACTTCAATATTTTCCCATAAAAGTACACGTGCCAGAAAAGGCAAATACGCGGCTTTACGTCGTTGTTTTTTCAGCGAGGTACTGAGATCTGCTAAATACCAGAAAAAATACCAGATTTAGATAATGAATTTCGATGAGCGCCGTTAGGCGCGACTGAAAGTATAAGAAATTGGATCTTTGGCTGTGTTCGTGCAGTAGCTGCGTTGGATCCAAAGCTTAAAAATGGAAGAAAAAACTTAATTTGTACTCAGTTCGGTTGAGTTTCCCTACTATGACCGACGATTTCAAAGTTCACCAGCAATCCATGTACCATGGTCTTACTGTCAAGCCGCGAAAAGTTTCAGCAAATTAAACAAGACGAATTTGCTGGTGCACAAGACATAAAAATAAATGGAATGTTCAAAGGAATCTTTTTATTTATGTTTAACACGTAGTTTAAAGCTTCTTTCTAGTGTCGCAGATGCTTTGCCATATAATCCGTGCCATCTGCATTGCAGTTCCAATTCCCAATATGCCAACATGGGCCTTGGCGGAGTTGGAGCCGGGATGAGAATGAAGTTGTACCGCTGAGGAAGGCGCCCAGCATTCTGGCATTGGCTGTTAATGGCTCCCCCAGATGACAGATGGCAGCCTTATTTCCTTTCCCCAAAGAAGATAGAGCTCCTCCAGCTCCACATTAGCTCCCAAGTAACTGGTCACTCGCTAAGTTTGGTATTTTTTTGGTAATTCCTTAGCTTATCTGAGACTCGACGAAAAGCATTTACCGCGTGTTTGCTTCCCGCTCTCTCCTTTGGTTAGCTCGCGGTTTTCGTCGATGAAGGAAAATACTTGCACTCCAATGAATTGCACTTGAATTGTTGAATTACTCTGTAAAATTGTAAATAATGCCTCTTATGAATGCATTTTACCGTTGGAAGAGTCTAAAATTAAACAGTCTAGTAAGACATGTATGGTATTGTTTTTCATTCAGCCAACTCGCTTCCTTATTTTTTTTTCTGAAAACCTATTAAAATCGTAAAGAACATAATAGTGTCTGCGTCTAAAACTTATTTTCTTTACTAAAACTTGTTAAAAAGAATCAGTAAGCGCATCAGTATGCGCTGAATTGACCGCTCCATACATACATAAACAATGCTTAATGCACAAAAAATCATTCGTACCTGTTCCAGTTTTAACTTTCGAAATATTCACAAGGATTTGAATTTCCTAGATTTGTTCCAAGACAAACTACCTGAAGAACTCCACCGATTCAAATTTGCCTCTATGGTACGAAAAAAAATTATTTCCGTGAGATGAAATTTGAACATGCTTTATTTGGTTCGCTGCATTTTGGTAAGTTACCACATCATTTGATGTTGTAATTGTTAATTGGTAATTGTAATTGGTAATTTTTCACCGACCTCGAACTGTATTCCGATTTTGGCAACACGTGAAAGAAAATGGCGCAAAATTGCTGTAAAAAAGAGATCTAATTTTAAAAATTAATTTATTGCAATTTGTATTTCTCAATTTTTGTTTTTTGTTGGAATTAATTTATGAAATGTACATACATATGTAGAATCAGAACCCGGGGGAATTGCAAGGTTTTTGATTTTTGTAAAGATATATTTAACAATGTGAAATCCTAATATATGTATACGTACGAGTATAAGCTAATAATTCTGTTGAAGAAAACAATAAAAACTACTATTCAGCTTATAAGGGTTCTTGTTAAAGGTGATACACAAATCCGGGTCTTTTAAAGCATGTGGATCACAAGCCACCGTTCATGAGGGTGAGAAACCAGTTCCTGGAACTTAGCCTCTCTTTGATATTCATACCTTTTGATAATGACCATTCAATACCCAAGCGTAAAATTCAAGCATGAACTCAAAAACGACATGATAAGAATTTAAATATTTCAACAAAAGGTCCTGCCTGAAACTTAAATACTATTTAAGCGCTAGCATATTTTATATTTTAGAGCAATGTTAATATTTTATTACTGTGAGCAAAATAATTAATGATAAGATTTCTGCTCAGGCAAAATTAATGAAAATTGATTAGTGATCAAGAATTTAAAAACAAAAACAGTTATTAGGGACTTCTAAAATAAAAATGTACATATATTACTTTGAATATGCTTAAAATACTTTTATTTTAAAGGTACACAGCCAAAATTTTCGACGAACCATTTCCAGTTCCATGAAAATTGGATACTTCTGAGTAAAAGACCCATACAAGCTTGTGTTCGATCACCTACAGGTTCCGCGGCATAGCTATGAATACAAATAAACCGATGTTTGTCCTCATATTGAATTGTGTGCAACATCATTGGACTTATCTTAAATATTTTTGCTGAAATACACTCTAAATACATGAGGGCATTATAAAAAAAATAGTGCCTATCTTGAACGATAGTCCATCTCTTAGAAAGTCGACGTCAAAGTGAAAACTTCCAAAACTTTTTCTGACAGACAACCGCTTTTAAAAAATAAATCTTAAATGGAATTAATTTTTATTTTTCTTTAAATCGATCGCTTCATAGTTCATAAGGACTTCTAATTAGTGCAGATGGGTTCATCATGCTGTATTTAAAGAAATTTATTGATTAAATTATCGTGACTAAGTATCAATTATTTTATATAAAAAAAGAACATTAAGATGACTACAGATGGCAATGCGTTAGCTATAAAATACGTCTGCGTTCCCGCATCTTCGTGTGAAGCTGGAAGAGCGAATTGAGCGTCGCACTCGGCTATTATCGACCGTTATCGATTATCTAATCTTTTTAAACAAAAACAAACATGTAAATAATATGTATGTCGAGAGCAGTAATAATAATAGTAATTAAGGTAACATAAAACCAATGCAACTGAGAGAAATCTGTTATTTCAAATAAAGAGTTCAGGGAAAGAAGTGTGATATGTACATATGCGAGTGTATATATATGTATATATATATATATATAATATGATTTATATATATATAATTTATTTAAAAAGTAGGGGTTGTACAATATACTACAAAATTGGACCATGTACAGCTGCGGTCAAAATAATAGTAGTGCCCACATAGCCTTTTTAGTTACCACAAATAAAAGTATAGAATTTCGTATACAATTTTTTTTTTTAATTTTTATTGAAACTTAACTTGTAGTAGCTTATAATAATAAATAACAACTAAGGATAATTCATAAGATTTTTATAAAAAATTAAAAATGTGAATTTTTACAAAAAATGGTTCGGTCAAAATAATAGTAGCGAAACGTTTCAAAAATTTTAACAGCCAAAAAAAACCGATTTAAGGTTTTAATTTAAGGGTGTATTTAATTGATATATATTTATGTTTTGTTTTAATATTTTGTTGCGTATCCTTTGTTTGCGATAACAGCTGCACAACACTTATGCATGTAATCAACCAGGTTTTGGCATCTCTCTATAAGAATAGAGATCTAAGTCCTATGCACAGCTTCCCAAAGTTGAAAGTTGTTGCTAGGTTTGATTTCTAAGATTGCTCTTTTGACGTCACACCACAAATCCTCAATAGGATGGAGATCGGGTGACTGCGCGGGCCACTCCATGACGTTTACTGGGTTGGCAGCGAACCACTCCTTAGCATGTTTACTCGTATGTTTTGGATCGTTATCCTGCTGGAGGCATATGGGAGCATAACGTCGTTTAAAATGTTGATGTATACATACCTGTCCATAATGGTTTTGGCCCAATATATTGGCCTAACTCCACGGTACGAAAAGCTTGCTCAAATCATAATTGACGAACCACCATGCTTTACCATTTTAACTGTATACTTTGGTGAAAAAGCACATGGGGGTGGTCGTCTAACAAACTGCCGAGAGCCTCAGCCTCCAAACAAAACGATTGTCGACTCATCCGACCACAAAATATTCCTTTAAAATTCGTTCATACGGACAGACAGACAGATGGACAGATGGACCTGAACTAGATCGACTCGGCTAGTGATACTGATCAAGAATATACGTATAGAAATTTGCAAGCAACTTTCCTAGAAATAATTAATACAATAGTCCAAAATTTCATTCCGATTATTTCTCTTGCCATTTTCCATTTTCCAAAGCTATTTTAAAATATGATGTTCACAATCTTAGTGCATTGATGTACGTACAAAACAACGGATTTTGGTTACAAAAGATTTCTGTGACACCTCCGTATATGCCCCCTAAATGTTACGTGTTCCTTTGTCCATTGTGAAGTCATGGCTTTTGACACTCTGGCATTTGGAAATAAGTGGCATTTTGAATGTGCATATTTTTTCAAATTCAACCCCGTCGTTTTCGAGTAAATCGCTTAACAGCAAGGCAACCTCGGATTTTCAGGGTCCACTCCTAAAGGTTTTGCCATCATGCACGGTATAAGGCTAGACCGGGGATCGTCTTAAGCAAGCTTCGTGAAAATTTTATAAAAATTAAATCAACTATCAATATATAAATATTTCCCATGTAAACATAAATTAATTAATACAACATTCACAGAGGTTGGGACAACTTACACGGTATTGCATTCAAGGAGCCCTATTTTGAGCTAATTTCTGAATAATTTACATAGAAGTCAAACCCACAGTTCTCGAAAATTTTTAAGTCTTTTCAACTATGGCTTATTCCACGCGGTCACACTGTCCAGCGAGAAAGCGAATTCAGCCACGAAAAGGTTTTTATCGATATATCGCCAAGTGCCAGGCTACGACCTACAACACTTTATTGTCACCAGTTCATTTGTACGCAGGAATACATCAAGAAAGGCATGCCAAATCTCTGTGGTGAAAAGAAAATTTCTTCTTTAGACAATATAAATTTATATCTGGAGTATTCCCAGGAGATGAGGAGAGACTAAGTTAAACTCACCCGCGCGCAAATACGTAACTAGTTTACCAATTTGTAACACAAGACTAACTTACAGCTGTGTTCATTAAAACAGCAGTGTGTCAGAAGCGACAATATATAACGGTTTATTTGTCTAGTCCTTTTTGTTACTTGATCGCTAGTAAATTTTTTTGCAAAATGGATTAAGGGAGATAAGAAACAAGTAAAAGTCCCGTTAGATTTGGTTAGTTCCTGGGTTGTTTTCATATTTTTGCACACGAGCACAACTTTTTGGCTGTTTACCGAAATAACAGTTTTTGGTTTTCTCCTCGAAAAGCGCAGAAAACTGTTGTAATTTGGTGAAAAGTGAGTTTAATTAGGATCATTTTTATAAACTATACGGCATTACACAATAACTATGGAAAAATATTATTTTAGTGGGCAGAGCACCTCAAAGATCATTAAGCTTATAAAGATGGGCAAAACATATAATGAAATTCAGAGTCTCTTAAAATGTTCTGCCAAAATGATTTCTAATGCAATAAAATATGAATCTAAGCCCGAAAACGAGGTGTGGTACGCAAAACGACAATTGTAGAAGACCGACGCATAGTGCATAGGGGTATAAAAGCGAACCTGAGTTTGGGAGTCGGTGATGTGAGTATTGGACAAAAATTATTGAAATTGAATTCCCGAAGTCCACGAAAGGTGCTTGGTAAAAGACATCTCAAAGCAGGAATGTTGGCCTTAAAATAATGGTATGGGCATGTTTCTCATACAACGGTGTGGGCCCCATACATAAGATCGATGGGATCATGGACCAACAAGTGTATGTAAACATACCAAGAAACGTAATGATGCCTTATGCTGAGGATGAAATGCCCTTAATTTGGACTTTTCAGCAGGACAATGATCATAAACATACCAGCAAGGCCAAGGAGTGGTTTATCCCAAACCAGCACAGTCCCCGGATTTAAATCCCATTGAAAACTTATGGGGGGACATCAAGCGATATGTGGCCAAGAAATCCCTGACGTTGTGCAGGAGGTATGGGGCCATGTCACGTAGTGAACTCCATGTCACGTAGATGTGAAGCTGTAATACCCTATAAGGGCTACACAACAAAATATTAGATCGTTATTGAATCATTATTTAGTAGGATTAATTTAATTTTATCATATTTTTCTTTTAACACTGCTATTTTAATGAACGTCATAAGCAGTCCCTTATTTTTTGTTATTATCCATATTTGCTTAAATATTGAAGTACTCAAGATGAAAAAAAGTGAAGGTATTTGAAAATAAATAAATTAAGCTTTTATAACTTAAACTTGTCTCAAAGTGGTGTTTATAATAGTAATTTTCAATTGTGAACGCACTGCTATTTTAATGAACAGGCAAAGGTTTAAAAATATATGAAACAACATATTAATATTATTAATTATAATATTAGGAATATTATTATCTTATAATAATAGGAATATCATTTTTTTATTTTAAAGAATTTCTATTTAAATTTAATAAAAATCGGATGACTCTAACATATAGCTGTTAAAGAAACGGTCAGAGAGACTAAATAAATACGTTTTCTATATTTTTTAAATTGATGTCAAAGCTTTTGATTATTGATGATGCGATCGTCACTATATTTTACCTGTTAAGATATGCATTTGACTAACATAAAGCAACCATATCACATATCACATACCACTGAACTTAAGGTCTTTTATTATTTTACGAAAAAGTTAGAAATTTAAAACTCAAAGGATCATTAAAAAAGTGTTAAATGTATTTAGCTTAAGCTTAAAGTGTTTTTAATATGTCTTTAACCACAGTGCGAAACATACAGGATAAAGCGCAATCAAAGCGTTTTAGGCAGAGTTGCCTCAGGCCGAGAAGGAGTTGTCCGAACCGCAAATAATTTGATTGCTGAAGAGTGTAACGTGCTAGAGAAACCAGGGCGGCGTTCGAGTGGCCTCCCAGGATAACGGCGTACTCCGTACTAATAGCCAGTTCTGCAAATAATGATATAATCAATAAAATAAATTGGTTTTGATCTTAGTCAACAACATTTACATACTTTATACGACTGACCTTCCCAGGATTTCAATTAATAAAAACGGTTTTAAAATTAAGGGAAATAATAGTCAATTCTGATTATACTTTTGATACCAGATATTATTTGCATTTTTTAAGTGTTTTTTTTTCAGATTAATAACAAATTAAGGCTTTCACTACAGCAAATAAAGCCTGTCATACAAGGCTAAGTAACGAAAATATGACTTTGCCTTTCCAAGCAAATATTTAAACTTTTTGTAAATTTTCACTGCCAGACTTTAATATGGTATAAGGAAATCTTCTCTTAATGAAATGTTTGAAAATTTCTTTGTCATACATTTGATATAACAACGTTTGTATTTGCGGTAACAACAAAACTCAAAGCTTCAACCTTTCTATACCCTTGCAGAGGGTATAATAATTTCAGTCAGAAGTTTGCAACGCAGTGAAGGAGACGTTTCCGACCCCATAAAGTATATATGTATATTCTTGATCAGCGCCACTTAACGAGTCCATCTAGCCATGTCCGTCTGGCCGTCTCTCCGTTCGTTTCTACGTAAACTAGTCTCTCAGTTTTAAAGCTATCGGGCTGAAACTTTCCCGAAAGTCTTCTTTCTATTGCAGGTTGTATATAAGTTGGACCCAGCCGGATCGGACAACTATATCTTATAGCTCCCTAGACCTATCGGGGAAAAAATTTAAAAAAAAATTATAATTTCGGCGCTTTTTAACATATACACTTCTAGGCTTGAAAAGAACATTTTTTAATTATGTCTGAATTTCGAATTAAATTTTATCAAAATCGGACGACTATATTATATAGCTGCCATAGAAACGATCGGAAAATTAAATGCAAAATACGTAAAAATTATATCTTTGGTGCTTTTTAACATATAACCTTCTAAGCTTTCTTTTTGGGACATTGTTTCTGAAATTACTCTTTTTAGCTGAGTTCCAAATTTTACCTTTTCTGCACAGTATTAGAGACTCTAGGAAATTCAGTTCCAGCACGTCGGCCTTAAGCAGATGGGCCTCGAAGATGAGGCGCTTGAGCTGCTCATCGCCGCAGCCCTCGATCATGGCGCTGATGTCGAGCGACCAGTGGGAGGCTCGCAGGACGAAGATCTCGCTCCACACCACCTGCAGGATTGCGTCTTGTTGGCAGCGATCCAGGAGGGCGAACTGCTCGTTGGTCTTGGCCTGCCGCAGGCATGTGATGAGGATCTGGGCGAGAATCTGGAAGTGCAGCGCCTGGGAATGCGGCGGAGGGCAAGGCACTGGCACAGACTGCGGCGGATGTCGCCTGGCGTTCCGGTAGGGAGCAACCTGCTGGTTGCGCGGACCGCGCTCCTCCTGGACTGCGGCGGCGTTCATTCCCACGGCCAGACATCGCTGAAAGCGGCAGGAGGGGCACCAGTTCCTCCTAGCCTTGTCCACCACACAATTTCCGGCAAGGGCGATGCAGGCGTAGCTACTGCCTCGCCGCACGCTGCGCTTGAAGAAGCACGAGCACCCGTCGCAGCAGGCCACGCCGTAGTGCTTCCCGGAACTCTGATCGCCACACACTGCGCAGTCACTAAAGTTCGACATGGTCGTCGCTGCCGATGAGAGTCGCGACGGACTGAATCGGGTCCTTACGGTTATTGGCGGTTTTATACGCGACCTGGTCGTCCGATACCCCCAAATGATATGCAAACCAGCTGCACCAAACAAAATAACTTTCCTAGCCTTTGAAACAGGCCTTACTAAAACAAGCGTTTGTCCATTTCCTAATGTGATTTTCTTGTTATCAGGTAAACTTCCTTCAACTGTATGATATATATACATATATATCTATAGATTATATATATTAATTTAATATTACAATTTTTAAATGAATTACGATTACATTAGCCCTTTGCATAACACAGTTTGCTCACAACTGTTTTCAAAGCCACCATTTTAATCAATGGGTTCATTGCATTGCATAAGGCCCTTTTTTATGTAATATTTTAAGTGTTTCTTTAGAAATACACAATTTATTTGCATATTAATTTATTTGAGGTATACATGTTTTCGTATGTTTTCTTAAGTGTAGAACCGCATTGTGCCAAGCGTGAATTGAGGATTTTTGTTTGTCCGAGACGTTCTTGCAGGGGCGTGGCGCGTCAAAAGTGACAATCATCTACTGCTATTCCGGAGCGTGTTAACAATTTGTAAACAATTATTGTTTTGCTCTGTGATTGGACGCGCTTGCCACTTGAAGTGTCCGCGCCAAAGTCCTTTTTTACTGACATTTCGGGTAAACAACGAAGACGTTCCTGGGTGAAGGAAAGAATAGCGTTGGATTTGTAAGTACCTGGTTCACATTCCTGCATTTCCTTGGGAAATCGGCAAACCATTTAACTAAACATAAGCTATGAGCCACAGCTTTTATTCAATTCTGAGCTAAGGTTGTAGATAGTTTATTTGATCGTTATTTCATAGATAATGCAGAGTAGAGGAAGAGTTTTAAAGAAGAGAGAACGATATAGTCGAGTGTCTCGACTGTCAGATACCTGTTACTGAGCACCACGTGCTATTTGCAGGAAAGGCAATGTTCCCTTTATAAGTAGGGCCGGAAAAGCGGGCATCCTGCTGTTACATATTTTTTGACGAATCTAGTAGACCCATTTATTCCACGAGTGACGGGTATAATAACACTACAGGGCTGATAAAGAAAATAAATTCTGTGGGATACCAAATTCTTTCGAACAGAAGAACCAATAAGGTATTATCAATTTTATTTCACGATTTCTTTATCACAAAGAAACTAGTATTTAGTGGTTTAAAATATCTTATTGTGTTAAAAAACATGTGCTAACATATATTATACATTTTATTCGAAGTTTTGAAATATTAATCAGGCGTGCTCTGGGTCCACTTTTGCGTTCTGTGTTTTCAGAAAAGCTCGTCTTTTTCGTATTTACATGCTATTGTTTTCCGAAATATTTTGTTATCGTTTTGTCATAGACAGAGAACCTTTTTTTTTTTGCTGATATTTAATATTTAACGGTCTAATTTAAAGTCGGGTCCGAATATAACTAAACTAATAATAACTAAGTAAAAAAGGGTAACTAAAGAAAACTATTGTTCTCAAAAAAAGCGTAATTTTGTATAATGAACTTTTACACATTTGATTTATTTGTGGTATTCGTTTATAACATGATGTGGATTAAAATCATTTTTTATTTTTTTAAACTAAAAAAATTTGATGTATCGATACATAGACGTTTTTTTTCTGGAAACCATAGAAACATCGAAGTAGTTAAAATAAATTTTCCAGCTCTATTGTTTTTTATGTTTGTTGCAATGCCCGAAAATCGAAAGCTGTGGGCAGGGGCACAGCTGATCATCGCTTATAAATTACCTCCAACAGGTCGGCAAGCAACAATCATACTAAAATTACAAAAAAATACTAAATTAGAAATAATACTAGAATTATATAAAATACTAACTCTAAATAGCAATTTAAAGATCTGAGGTAATAATGTTGGTAACATTGTTGAATAGAAAAGCTTTTGGAATAACTCGAAAACTTTAATCAGATGACCGCTAAGCTATGGTTTGAATAAATCCATTGAGTTCGCGAAGTTGCTTACTCTCTGCAGCTCCCTGTGCAAACAGTTTCTATTTTGATCATTCAATACTGATTGCTTTATCAATCATATATTGATTGGCATTGAAAATAAGTCTTTGCATAACAAGCATTATTTGGGTTTTCCATACCACGTATATTTTTTGGCTTTTTATATTTCTTTTAAATAAAGATATCTCAATATTAGCTTCTGTTTGCCGCCTAAAATATATGCTTTTATCAGAAATTTTATTTCTATGACCCTTACCAAACTTTTATTTGGTACATTCAATTTCAAATTCTTCTTCTTAGAATTAGATAGTCAATTTTACAACAGTTTTAAAAGTGCGGGCGTTAACGATATTTATGTTTTTTTCAGCTTCTTTAATATCTCTGATAGATCCATTAACTAAATCTTATTCAACATCTAGCTTTCGAAGTAACATTATTTTTGAATCTTTTTAACTTCTCTTACAATTAGCAGTCTTTGAACATTTCCCATTTTTTAAGTTTTTCGAGAGCATAGCTGCTTTAGCTTTCTGAAAGGTAGTCTTAGCTTGGATTAAGTCTCTAGCGGTGAGAAATATTTTTTCTAAAAGAAATTTTTCCAAGATTCTCACGTTTAACTTTGAGCATTGTTCCCTTGGAGGAAATTAATATATTGTATGTGCAGGCACTTTCTAATGTATTTGATGAGCTCGGAAAGACACGTTTCAATTATATCGCTATTTCATTTAATATCATTCAGATAAAAGCTATTTTAATGCAACTTTTCTTTGCCGGTATTGACCGTTATATCCGCCACTAAATATATGAACAACATTTTAAACATTTAGGGTCTAAATTTGTATCTCCTTTAATACTTGATAGACAGTCGCATGCTCAGCACTGTCTTTTCTTTCTATAATAGAGATGAATCTTTTTGTGTAAGCATAGCCTAGTTTTTATCCCTGTGATTATTATGTCTAAATTGTTTTCGATATTAGTTTCCGCTTCTGCACTTATGTTTTTTTAGAAGGCAACTTACTTCAACTCCTTCAAATATCCCCATAATATCCCTTTTTTAATTTGACTATGCAATTTTGGTAAAAACGCATATTATTGTAAAATAAGTAGTTATCATTGTAATCCTAATAAACCATGTGACGAAATGTTGATTTATCCCATAAATAGACTGAAATCTCTTGCAACTTAACAGAAATACATTTGGCATGATACATGCGGCTATTGCTCTCGTTAATACCTATCGTTTGAGCCAAAAAAAAATGTTGGCAGTTAATTTTCACTCTACCCTCCAATACTTCTCAATACCTATGTAAATAATCTTACTCCGATTAGGTTAAGATTCGCTTTCAATTGCTTAAAAACAATGAAACTATAGTAGTAAAAAGTTATGACTTATAGATGCACACGCTATGTGCTCTACTATAAATAATAACGCTTAAAATAAATATTCTTATACAAATATTAATTTTTATTTATTTTTCGGTGCTTATATAATTTTTTTATAGCACACAAACATGACGCCAAAACTGCAAGCCAAAGTTTATATTCAAAACAGTAATCTTAACATTGAACAAAATTGATTGAGCAAAAACCGTTAATTTTATAAGCAAGTTATAATTAAAAAAAAAAAAGATATTGCATTTAATTCAAGTTAGATTCAAGGACTGGAATGTTAGGATTACATTCCAATGTGTAATTAATATACTGAGAAAACTAATCAAGTAATTTGCAGTCCAATTAAGATTTTTTTACTGAAAATATAATTATGTACATAAATTCTAATGTAGTCCAAAAGAGCAAAATTGTTGAAAAGTATATACTGAAATTGATAACATGTATGAAAAACAAATGAAATTCATAGATATAAAAAAAATATTACATAAAAATTAATTATTTTATTATTTCTGTCATATAAGAAACGATATCTCCAATGTTATGTGTAATATGTCAGAAAACACCGAAACTATAACTTGCTTTATTATTTTCCCACCAACTTTCCGATCGTTCCTATGACTGCTATATGATATAGTCGTCCGATGTTGATATAATTTAATTCCAAATTCGAACTAATTAAAAAACGTTTCCAAGCGTTAGAGGTTATATGTTAAAAACCACCAAAGATATAATTTTTTCATATTATTTTCATATCAATTTTGCGATCGTTCGTATGGCAGCTATATGATATATTCGTCCGATTTTAGAACTAATAAAAAAATGTTATTCCCAAGAGTCTGAGTGATCTCTGCCTTTATTCGGATTATTCTCTTTTTTGCAAAACAAATCAAGCGTAAGTGAGTGAGAAAAGGTGTGAGACTACTTTTTTTGGCGTTTCTTATGACAATGTTGCAGTATATTATTTCATACCCTTTTGAATATTTTTCATAATCATCACTAGCCGGTGAAGCCATTTCCGTATTGTGACGGCTCTGTGGGTCCATGTTATTAAAAAAAGCTATTTTCTAAAATTTCTATGTAATTGTTGTATGTTATTTTACTAAAATGTACAAAACTGTTAGGCTAATGATGTTTGTCATTTCAAATAAGCGCGCCCATAGTTTAGGGATGTGGCAGCCTTGGGATGCTGTAATCGCTAAGCTTTGGGGACTTTTCCAGTACTGTTTCGCGAACAGATGTTTGGCAATCAGCTGATGGTGCGCGACGCTAAGCTGTTGTAAATATTGCTGCTAGCAAGATTCAGTTTTCTTAATGTTAGTTTTTATTCAATCTAACGACGGAGGTGTTACTAATATCGGATAGTTTAAGCCGGGTAGTTGACTAAGCGCGCGGCATCCTTTGGCTTTTCCCTCTTGATCTGGTGAGTGGTCAGGTTTTGGCAAGCGGGTGCTGCTAGCCTGCTGTGTGCCCTATTAGGACGCCTGCACAGATTCGATTAGAAGTGTGACAAAATCTATGTGCTTGGCACTTTTCAGAAGGCGGGATAGATTTAAATACGGCGAGTCACACAAAGTCAAAAATATGCCGCATTTTTCAGATAACGAAGAGTATGTGAAAAGAACAATGTGACCAAATCTGCCACTAAAAAAAAAGTTAGCCCAATCTGGTCTTACTGTACTTATTGATAGGCAATTAGTGTACAAATTTTTGAAAGTAAGACAGTTGGATGTTAACATTTTTCTATGGCAAATTGTCTAGGATTGGTAGCCTTAGAATTCTGAATTAATGAACTTTAGAAAATATCCACCTAATTTCAGATCAACAAGACCAACACTCCTATTAACGGGGTCAGGGGTCTTGACGATCGCACATTCAACATACAAAAGTTTCTATATCAAATTGTAAATAGTTAGAACTTTTGTTTGTTGATGGTGCGATCGTAATCAATTATAATATGGGAGTTTTAATGATTTTTGCTGAAATATTGTAAGATCAATAAAATCAGTAAATACAATTGCCAAGGAGCTTAATCATATTCCTAGCAAAATGAAGCTGTTTAAGGAGATATTTCTTTTTACTTTTGGCACCCCCTCCGTTTTAGTAATAATGTCTGAACATGAATTAAACTTCGGCTTGCTGAAGCTATCTTTCGTTCTTATTTTTTAACCATTTATTTTTATTTTCAAGCCTTTTTGAGTATGGATGAGCCAACCCCAAACTATTTCTGCGAGGACAGCGTAGGAAGCCGTGAGTATTGAATGTATCTTTTGTTCCTTCTATGAAACTCATTTTATTGTTGTGTTTACAGAGCATTATACTTTGTTCAAGAAAGTCAATGGTAAGTTGATTAGTTTTTTGAATAATAGGAATATATTATCCTAGGTTTTTATGCCTACAAAGAAATCCAGAACGACCTTCATTCGGCTGTGGCTGAACTCCGAGGCGTGAAGGATGCCGTAGAGATGCTCACCAAGGCAGTTGGGACACTTACGGAGTTCGTTGAGCAGTCGGCCCAGGTGGAGGGCGAGGTTCATGATAAAATGGATGAGTATTTCCCTATAAAATCGGACGAGGAGCTATCGGATATTGACGAAAAAATAAAACGGCAGAGTGGCGATAGATATGTAAGTTTTACGTTCTGTAATTTTCTGAAACGCAAAATATGTCGTTCATTTTCTAGATAAAGCACATGGTGCGGCTCTTGAGCCAGGAAAAAATGAGCCGATCGATACGAAACATAATCTCGGAGGAAGTCATTTTAAATTACAATTTGGATGGAGCCCAACATAAAAAAAGGCTTAGATCTTTTGAAAATTTTTTTCGCGCGCTGTTGCGTATGTTTTATTTAATTGTTGTAATTATTTCATTAACCAATTATCATTTTAGATGCCATCGGTCAGGTGGAGCCCTCTGAATCCGCTGAGAAAGCGTTGTCGAAGGCAATGAGATGCGTGAAAACCCTTCACGCAGGCAAAAGAAAAATAGAGGGGTCGCCCCTTAATGTGAAGGTCAAGGCTAAAACTTCGCGAAAATTCGAAATATTTGAATATTTCCCCATAAAATCGGATGATGAGCTATCGGAAATTGATGAAAGAATAAACAAAGGGAATTGCGATAAATATGTAAGTTTAACATTCTAAAATTATTATTAACAACAGACGAATGCAAATCGTGCAAAACTGCTTTCTCATTTACAGATAGAGCACATGGTACTGCTCTTAAGCCGCCAAAAGATGAGTCGATCAATTCGAAACATATTCTCTGAAGAGCTCATTCTCAAGTATAATATAGACGGATCTCAAAGTAAGAAAAAACTTAACGTTTTCGAAAACTTTCTTCCCGCGCTGTTAAGTAAGTTTTTATTCAATTATTGTAATTATTTGAATAACAAGTAATCATTTAGAAGCCGTCAGTCAGGTAGAGCCTTCTGTACCGGCTAAAAAAGCGTTGACTAAAGCAATGAGATGCGTTAAGAACCTACATTCATCGCGGAAGAAAAGAAAATTCGAAGTTGTATAAAAAATTAGACTGCCAAGTCAAACTTAATTTTAGAAAAAACTCATTGGACAGGGAGCTAACCCTGAAAGTGCGCATTACCTAGTGTAATCTGAAATGGAAACCCTGATGATAATATCCATCAGAAAATTTTCTCGAAATTTATCTGAAAATATAACAATGTAATTGAGCAAAATGTACTCGTACATTTGTCAAATTAAAAAATTAAATTAAAAGCATTAATCTCCTGCTCTATTTTGTATCCGCTTCAGAAAGCGTATCGGTTAATTGTATAGGATAATATTGGGTGAATTTTACCTTGTTTATTTCAAGAAAGTCGTAGAAGTCCTAATATCGTAAAAAAGATGAGGACAGTATGCGAAAGCTGCTTTAAATATCTTATATACCGGAATCGCTGAATGGAGCTTTGACTAAACGCATCCCTCATTGATTTTTATCGAGTGAGACGTTAGAGCATGAAAGGTAAGAAAAGAATATATCAACAAATAAAATGAAACATTTTCAGTCGATAGAATATTGATCAGTTTAATCGCGCCTGTATCTCTAGATCAAAATAAATAACAAAATATCGCTGTCACTAAGTACTGAAAATCTGCTTGGATTCAATTTGGATAAAAATGCTGTATAAAATCCAGAATTAATTCTAAATCCATTAAAGCCCGCCTAAAGCCTATTTGTTTGAGCGTATAGCAGAATGGAATCATGAAAACGCTTTGAAATGTAGATTCTAGTTGATTTGCGTCAAAAGAAGCCATAGCGATTATTTATAGTCAGACTTAATTTCTATTATTTTTCAAATCTGAAAAGATGAGAGTAAATAAAACTCCGTATTTTAAAATCAACTACTTTTATTTTGGCACTCCAGTTTAGAAGTGGATGGTCGGGCCAGCAGGACCACATTCTCCAGAGTCACATCCCTCGGAACGTAGAACTTAAGTTCCGCTTGGTAACCGCGCGATCGCAGGTGATCCAGTCGTCCGTAATCCAACACCCGCTTGCACTGTTGACCTATTTTTTCGCGCTCTTCGCGACTTAGTCGCTGGGTGTTTGTCTCCGCGGGCTGATCTTCTGCCATTTCCATGGCCTTCCGCCGTTCGCGGCTTAAGCCCGTGCCACAAACCGCCCAACTGACCATTTTAGTCAGGATAGCGAACTCCCGTGGTCCAATACCAGATTCCTGGAGAAAGGCGCGGCCCACATATGACTGCCAGGAGCAACGATGATGGCAACACAGTGCGATGAGCACGTAGTCCGTGCTGGCACCTCCATCACCCAGCATACATCTCAGTGTTAAGTCCGTGGCTGCTCCACAGAGATGCTTCGAAAGAGCCACCGTTCGTTGGGCTTTCTTCAGCTCGGGCAAAGCGGAGAGCTTTAGATCGGCGATATCCGCACGGATGCGTTGCACCAGCTCCTTGTTGGCCACCTTGTTGTCCTTTTTGTGGCGAAGGGACATCCGATCGATGAGAATCACCTGGGACTGAGTCAATTGCTGTTCCTCCAAAACGGTGGCCAGGTAGTAGGCCAATTGTCCCTTGCCAGCGCCGAATTCCACGTAGCTTGTGTGATCCGTCAGCTGATGGTCCTCCTCCAGGATACCCAGCAAGCTGGAGGCTTGCATGAGCTGACGTAGCGTTTCCTGGCCGTAGTCCTTGCGATTCAGTTCCTCCTTTAGAGAACTATGCTCCAACTGCTTTTCCTGTATGCTAGAACCAATGTGCTTGTCATAGAGATATTTTACTTTGTCTATCAAACCGTAAAACTCTTCATCGGACAGATTGTGAAGTTTAATTTGGTTAAGTTTTTCTGGGTCCCCGAGATCTCCCAAATCTTCTCCAGAATTTAGTCCTTTTACAATGTAGGGAAGTGAACTTTCCTGGTCCCTTGCATTACAAATGGTCAAGTGCTTGGCTAGCTTTCTTTTAAAGACGGTGTGTTTGGGATCCAGGGGACAGGGAATTCGTTCCTGGAAGGAATCTTCGCAAGATTTGTCATCCGAAATTGAGGGGCTTATCGTGGGTGGGGCATGGGCGCCACAAAAGGGACTACCCTTGTTGGCCGTCATCTTGCAGCGCCGCTTCTTGCGTGGCACCCAGTAGGAGCAGATGGTGGCCGCGGGTTCCTCCGCCTTATCAGAGGCCATCTTTGGCTTCTTGGGTTCCATTCGGTAATCCTTCACAAAAACACTTTCTTCCAGTCAAAAATAAACTCGTGCGAGTCAGTGTGACCTTCATTGCAGAGGTGAGAAAATACTAAAAATGTAAATGTAAAATATAAATGTATAATGGTTAGCTTTCTTAAGTATGTCTATGCCATCTACGAATTTTTTAATTATATTTACTCACCTCGATCCCTTGGAAATCCCTACGCGTTTAATTTATAAAGTAACTTGTTTTAAAGGCCCACACCGACTAGTGGAAATCGCTCATTGTTACCAGTTGTATACCAAGATATACCACGCAAACGAAAAGCCGATAGTGCCATCGCTAGCGTGTCATCTCTAAAAATCAAGCAAAGGAGGAAGCCGCGCTGGGAAAGTTTTTGCCGACAATAAACGAAAAAAAGGAACTGAAGAGGGACGCTATAAGACTTTCAACTGCATTTAACAAGCCATAAGTAATATCGCCATGTAAGTATCCCAAGAAACTAGTGACCGACCAATAGGAAACGGGAACACCGGCACCTACACATGTGCGCCGGCATTTTGTATTGGTGGTTCCACGCGCGAGTTGTAAATGTTTACTAATTTTACTCCCTGCAGGGCTCTTGTGAAACCAAAATCGGAACTCACTCCGGAGGAGCTGGCCCGCCAGGAAGAGGAGGAGTTCAACACCGGGCCGCTGTCCGTGCTCACGCAATCCGTGAAGAATAACACCCAGGTGCTTATCAACTGCCGCAACAACAAGAAGCTCCTTGGCAGGGTGAAGGCCTTCGACCGCCACTGCAACATGGTCCTGGAAAACGTCAAGGAAATGTGGACGGAGCTGCCGCGCACGGGAAAGGGCAAGAAGAAGGTGAAGCCCGTGAACAAGGACCGCTTCATATCGAAGATGTTCCTGCGCGGAGACTCCGTGATCCTGGTACTCAGAAATCCCCTGGCCACGGCGGCCGGGAAGTAGTCTACCGTAGCCATAACGTATAGTAACCGATAACCACCAACTACAATCAATAAATCTGAAAACCGATTCACTTCATCAAGAAACTCATGCCCCGTTGTTGTAATTGTAAGTTTCAGCTTGTATTGCCACAGAAAGGTTTCTATTAAGCAGATTCACTTTTCATATGAGTTTATCAGATCAACCAATATTCGAGTGAAGAAAACATTCAAAAACTAATACATTGTTTAAATATGTTTAACAAGATGATAGGAAAGTATAGAATTCATTTTTAGGAAGCTGTATACTGTATTGATCAATTCATTATTTATTCCTATTAAATAAACTATACAAATCATTTCAAATCGGTGATGACGGTAGTAAAATGTACAGAATCCAACTTTAAGAGCTCTTGCTTTTGAGAACGAATAGTTTTGTGTTATAAAAATCAACTGCACTTTACATCAAATCCCAATCGTTAACTCGCAAATTGAATTAGAACTTATCTCCTTAACATTTCTTTATTTGTAAAGTTTAAATGTATTTAATGCCTGCCTATTGGTTTAAGTGCCAGGGTGAACAGCATCAATTTTCCGAAAGTTGCTTGTGCAGTTTAGGCACATAGTCATCGTACTGGGCTTGGTAGAAAGTTCCAGCAATGGGATTGCCCAGCTGATGCTTTTTGGCAAACTTGGCCGCGCTGAATTTCGGTCGATCCTTTCGGGATTTGTTGGTCACGCGATCCTCGTCGAACTCCAGTTTGCCGGGTTGCTTGTACAGCAGGAAGACGTAGCGATGCAGACCCGTTCCCTGGGGAGGGCCAGAGCCAATGTATTCGGCGATCGCATCCCCGCTGGTCAAGTCATTGCCGGCGATATTGACCAGAACCCAGTGTTTGAACTCGCGGAACTTGGGCTCCGCTCGGCTAGGTGCATCGGGATCGGTCATGATGAGCGTGTAGAAGTCGTCGGGCTGCGCGTCCCACTCCACGGTCGGCTGATCCTTTACCTGCGTAGGCGTAAGCTCCACTCCATCCTTGGCCACCAGGTCGTTGCTGTACGTGACCTTTGATTGGAAGGTTGTTTGTAAGTCAATTGTTTAAATTAAACTTTTAATTGGTTTCAATGTTGTGTTTTTCGCATGGCAGATTTCTATGAAAATGTGTTGTTTGATCTTAAAATCCGTTAACTTAAAAAAAACATTTAGAGCTGGACACTCTTGGCCTAAATAGTTTTACTGCATCTGACCTTTGATCAGAAAGTTGTGACGAGCTATGTTTTTAGTTTTCCTTCAACCTCTTTGTCTTTGCAAGATATATATGTACATTGAACATATATAAACATCAATGCCAAAGAATATTATATATTTTTTACTTTTACCTCATATTTTAGTGATTGTATTTTCTTTGTATGTTGTTAGTTTCCCCACCTTTAATAAATGGTTTGGCGGCTCGGGAATGACATCGGGGACCACCTCATGGGATCGGAAAACCTCCTCCACGGAGTTAGCTTGAACAGCCAGCAAGCAGCTCATTAACGGCAATAGAACCAAAAACATCTTTGTAGAATAACTATTTCGTAGATGATAAAGACAAAACGAAAACTGTGGAGTAACAGAAATCTCCTCTGCGCCCAAACAAGGTCTGTCAGCAACTGAAACGAGTTTGCCGTGATGCCATACTTTAAAAGCGAAGCTGAAAGCTTTTTGTTTTACAAACAACTGGAAAAAAGTATTCCCAGAACTGCAATTAGCGATATCTTTATTTAAAGTTACGCTTCAGAGGTAATGAATGCAATCAGCTGCAAATTCTAAACATTTTTATATGATAAATGTTTTAAAATAATTACAAATACCGATTTGCGTGTGGAAGTCGGAAAAAAGAAAAAGTTAGAAAAATATAATGTGATCTTTTGTAATACGTTTTTTTTATTTCACAGTTGGATTTTCGTGGATTTGGAATCAAACAACAAAAACCTTTAAATAAGTAAAATACATTTTTGTCGACAGCAGAAACTCGAGCTACTTTTTACCGGACAATTGTTTGTAAAGCTTGGGCACGTATTCGTCCCATTGTGCCTGAAAAAAGTTGCCAGCGATTGGATCTCCCAGCTTATACTTGCTCATAAACTTGGTGGTGCTGAAATTGGCTCGCTTGTCGCCGCTCGTCTTCGGGATTTTAGGCTCGTTGCACGTGAGCTTTTGAGCCTGCTTGTAGACCAAGAAGACGTAGCGATGGAGACCTGTGCCTTGGGGAGGACCAGAGCCCACATAGGCGGTCAAAACCGTGCCGTTCTCAACTTGATTGCCTGGAATATTGACCACCAGCCAGTGGTGCCATTCGCGGAATTTGGGATCCTTGCGACTGGGAGCATCAGGATCGGTTAGGATTAGCGTGTAGAGGGCGTACGGATCCGCTTCCCACTCAACCCTAGGTTGGTCTTGCACCTGTGTGGGCGTCAATTCACCGCCCATGTCCACCACCTGACCGCCGCCATAAGTAACCTGGGAGCATACTAAATGTAAAGCGTGTGATTAAAAGTGCGGATTTGCTTACCTTCAGCAAACTAGTGGGGCACGTTTTCAAGATATCCGGCACGATCTTGTGTTTTGCAAAGCAAACAGCGGCCTCGGACATTTTTGGTAAGTAATGATGTAGTTTAAATTTGAGAAGTTCCAAAATTCGTATATGTGTAAACAATCCACAGTGCCGACATTATTCTCGAATAAACCTTGGTGATAGTATTTTAAAAATTTCTTAAATCTTAAAGAAAATAATATATGGGCATATCAACCAGTACAGAAACAATAAAATGTTCTAAATTATTTTTAGCTACTTTTAAAGGCATTTTTACGTTTAATTATTTCGCAAGGAAAACATATGATTTGTTTACCCTTTTTCTACCAAATCTCTTTATTGCAATCTAATAAGAAGATAGAAATGCAATTAATTGTTAATAAAGCAACATGGATAATTAATTCAATAAAAAAAACACAAATAGAAATATTTGCTTGGAAACAAACTCGAGTGAAAGCTACTCAATCCTTTTTAAAAGAAAAGTTTTTGCTTTAGAAAATTCCGTACAAACTTGCAGATTTTTTTTGTACTAGATTAAGCCCAAGTTGACTTCCATTTTGCTAACGTTCACGACCGCAAGATTTTTGTCAATATTATGAAAATTATATCTAAATAAACCCTTAGCAAAGACCGAATAGCAAAAAAAAAATTCATAAAACTTTTATTTTCTATTTTTATTTTCAGCAGATAGCCAATAATTCGGGTAACAAATTTCTGCGCATAATGTAAGTTTTTTAAGTTTTGTCATTCAATCCATTTTTCCACCAATTTAAGGTTCCACAGTATCTGTAGCTAGGAATACAAGAATCTCACCCCTAAAATTCTCGAAAAAGTTATTCTGTAACTCTTAGGAATTACGAAAGAATAACGTTGCGGCTTGAAATGGTTCTCTTGTTGGACACTCTAAAATCCAAACTCAGGAACAAAATATCCTTAGCGGCCGGTGGTTTCTTAAGAATTCTCCTGCACATCGACGTATCTCCTTCAGTGACTTAAATAATATAACCGCCTGTTCGTTACGCGAGCATGCCATGTTTAATCTGACGCCATTAAACCTAAAACTGTGGGTCAAAAAAAGTGTAGTGTTCTCGTCTAGGCCATGTATAAAATCAATAAAAAATTAGAGAATTAGAGTAGAGAATTTAAATTTCAGATTTCGATTCCTTAGCTTGGTAGAAGTTTGTTACGCGAAATGGCCTAGACCACAATGGCAAAGTGTACTATGTGCACTGAACAGTGAATGTCAATTAACGTTTTTTTATCTGTTACTACTACAGTGAAAAGGTATTCTACATTCGTCGGAAAGTATGTAACAGGTACAAAGAAGCGTTCATATAAATTCATGATCGGAATCACTATCCGAGTCGATCTAGCCAAATCCGTCATCCGTATGAACTGTGAGATCTCGGAATCTATAAGAGAGAGAATTTTGGTATTCGGATTGTACACTCATGGTCTTCCTGCGCAGCTCGTGTATTTACTCTTATATTACTTTGTATAAAATTGGCGCCATAAAATATCACATTGCTGCTTATATATATCCATTCCACTTTTGCACCCTTGTAATGGGTATCTGATAGTCGAGGCACTCGCCAATAGAGTACTGTCTTGGTGTTCTTATTATCAATACCCATTGCCCAATTATGCAAATCGGACCAATAGATAAGATATATATAAGATTTTAGTAAATATGTACAGGAAATCTGCTGCTTACAAAATTGTACCACCTAGGTTCACGATATGAGGTGTGTTAGTGGAAGCTCGAAAATACCCGATGGAAATGAACGATACATGGGTATTTATAATGAGCAGAGAGACGGGTATCTAATAACGTTGTCATTTGTTTTGTCATATTAGAACCGAAGGTTTCGAAGATTGTTGCACAGAAATTGAAGGTAAATGGTAATTAACGGAGTACATTTTAATTTAGTTACATTTTATTAGTAACTAAACCATTACTTAAGTTTGCGCCGCCTTGCGTGCGCCGAGTGCGATGACCTTTGTAAGGGCAGGAACATCGGCGGTCCAGGTGGCTGTGAAGAAGTTTCCAGCCACTGGATGCCTAAATTTATATTTCTTTGCGAAGCGTTTCGTTTCGAATCCACTACGTCCCTTGATCGAGTGCTTGGGCAGCTTCGGGAAGTCAAACTTGGTGTAATCCCTCTGTTTGTAGAGCAGGAAGACAAACCGATGGGTTCCGGTTCCCCTCAGCGGAGTGGCGCCCATGTATCCCACGCGCACATCGCCAAGTGCCAGTCTGTTGCCGGGTATGTTCAGCACCATCCAGTGCAGGAACTCCCGGTGTGTGGGCGTTATGACGTTGGGTACGTCCGGATCAACCATCAGCAGTGTGTAGTAGTTTTCCGGTTCTGCGGGCCATGTTAAGGATGGTTCATCGCGTACTTGCATGGGCTCTAGCAACTCTCCACAATGTGCTGCTACTTCGCCGTGGTATGTGACCTTTTGTGGAAACACGCGAAACAATTAAAAAAAAGAAGCTACAAACAACCCCCTTGAATGAAAATTTTCAAGTTAAAACTCTCTATTATGGGCGTAAAAATATTTATTTGTTGAATAACTCTAAACGGAAGAATTTGGTTTAACAAAACTCTTTTTAAGAAAATCAAGCTTTCTACACTACAAGCTTTGATACACTTTTTTACTCACATTTAGGAACTCCTGAGGCCCGATCTGGATTACATCTGGTATCACATCAAGGGTCCTCATGAACTTACTGACTTCCGTGTCCGACTGATGGTCTCTCCTGCTATATTTCAGGCTCAGGCTAGGGCCAAGTCTTAGGGCAAGTAGAATCCATAGGCTGGTCAACATCGTGTATAAAGGTTTTACTGACTGCAAGTGCGGGACTTGCTGGTCTTAAATACCTAGTTCATCCAACAGCTGGTTTCTACCTGGCCAATTGGCCAGCAAAAACAGCTGACCATTAGGTATAGGCAATCTGTCCTTCGCTGCTCCCCTAAAACTTCATAAAATAAATATTCGTGCCGACGGCCAATTAGTGGTCCGCCGCCACCACCCACAGCACTTGCGTGCTGGCGGGTTCTAAAACATGCAATACAATATCAGTTAGTACCTCGTTTAGTTGACAGACTATTAAGCTAAGTGCCGCTGACTCTTTAACATGCTAATCTGGAGTATAAAAACTTCTTAAGGTATAACTGACCATCAACTCATAAAATAAATTTGAGTCAAAATCTGCCAAAATGGTTGTTTATTGAAAACTATCATAAACTTATCTTTTAGCCTTCCAAAGATATAAAATATTGACTAAGTGCAACATTTACTGGGAACCCTATTAAGCCGGTGAAACTCAAAATTTCGCAACCGTTCAAATTTCGATTTTGATTTGTCGTTGTGAACTGGAAAAGCAAAAAAATCGATGAAAATCGGACCTTCGGAACAGTCGTGGCACGCTTGGCAGATTTTGAGTCATTTGTTTTTTTTTATAGTCATAAAAATTAAAGAAAAATATTAATAAATAAAAAAAATAATATATCCATTTAATAGCAGTAAAATAAAAAAAATGTTTAATTGCACCAAGCAAGATGGTTAAATAAATAAATCAAGTTATAAAATTCATTTCTTTAAGTGATGGTTGAAGAATCATCATTTGCAATACACGATTCGTTAAAAGAGCGTACTCTACTATAAATTGCGTTTTTATTTGAGTTACCCACAACCCTCTCCCAGTAATCACGAGCTATGTAATCAAAAAGTCTGTCGAAAGTTTTAAATTTTTGCATTTTTAATAAATTAAATAAATATTAATTCAATTCAGTTTGATTTTTGGTCGATTTGTGACAAAGTGACGTAGGCAAAAAGACAAATAGTCGATGAAAGAGAAGAGGTATGAAGAGGAGAAAATCAGGCTAAGTGGGGGAGTGGTTACAGCTGAAGAATGGCTAAAACTCTCGAGTGCTTAACCCTTAACAACTACAATTATGGCCTGGGCAGGTTCCGGTTCCATTTGGTCTGTGCGACTCGCAGTGATTCCTCCTAGGAAGGACCACAGATATTCTTGGTATGTACAATGACTTTGCGAATGACTTTCCCTTTTTAAGAGGACGAGCTGTAGCTGGACGAAGAGCCCGAGGATCCAGACGAGGATCCCGAGGAGTAGGACGACGAGCTGCTGGGGTGGTACGAGCTGTAGGCCAGGTTCTGCGAGTCCCAACGGGCATAGGGACCTCCGCTCATGGGCTCCCAGCTGCTGGGATCGTAGGAAGAGGCCGTGGTGCTGGGCACTCCGTATTCGCTGGCCGGCACTGGAGCGGGCATGGGCACCATGTTCATCTTCATGCCTCCCAACTTCTGGATAAGGTTGTAGATCAGGAAACCAAGGACCAGCTTGATGGCGATCTTGGACAGAATCAGAGCCTTGGTGGCCTTCAGACCGATCAGGGCCAGCAGGATGGGCATGATCACCTTAAGCTTGATCTTCATCAGCAGCAGCAGGGGCAGAAAGAGCTTGTCCTTGTTCTTCTTCTCAGCGCGACCTGAAGGAATTTTGGAAGAATTAGCAAGTGTTTAGGGTGGCATTCCTTGACTACTGACCCTCCTCCCTGGGCAACTCCAGGTCGAAACCGCGATCCGAGCGGTAGGTCACCACGGAGCCAGCGAAGAATGTCTGCGGCAGCTGCAGCCTCATCTCGTTGGTGTTCAGAATACGACCCAGGCGATCCACAATAACCTTATCGATGACATCGTCGCTCAGGGCACGTCCGCTGACCTCCTCCTCCACGTTGGCCACCGTGTCCAGGTAGCTGAGCACCTTCTCCTTCAGGCAATGCATGGCATTGGCATGGAAGCACTTATCCACAATGGTCGAGATCAGCTCGTCGGAGCTGTGGATACGCGGGGTCACCGCGTTCTCGATGGCGGCTCCGGACACAGACGTCGAGGCCACCAGCAGCAGGGCACACCCGAACGCGAGCAAGGACGAGAAACGGAAAGCCATTGTGCCTCCAATCGATTAGTACAATTATAAATTTGTTTATTTAACACTACCAGAGCGCGTAGTGTTCACTGTGGAGTCGATGCGGCGACAATGTTGGATGATTTGCCGATCGTTTCGGGTTTTATACTGCCGCTCCCCGAGAGCGTCAAAGGGGCCCGTGTTGGTTTTTTGGAGTGCACAATTCGGTTTTTGGACAGCCCAACGCAGCCAGTGACGAGCGACGAAAGTCGAGCCCCGCGCCAAGTCCACGGAAAGCAAGTGGCCAAAGTTTTTCACAAAAAAAACGAAAAGAAAACAAGAACGCAATGGGGGAGTGTCTCGAATATTAAATACCTGATTTCTCGATTCCAATTCTTGCTTTCAGAACTTACAACATTTTGGGATACTGCATCCGCTGTATGAGAATGTTGTCGCGAACACTGCGACTATTTTATGTTGCATAAAGAGAGATGTAGCGATCCTTACTATCTGAATGCACATCGATTTAAAAAAAAAAATGGAGTGTTTAGCTACAAACAAAAGCTTATTAAGTGCAACAAATAATAATAACAATTAAAACTTAAGAAGGACACCTATAGTATTGATAGATATAATCCAAAATTCAGTACACTCTTGGCCTCTTCTAGTACCCAACCTTAAAACAGTAGCCCCTCCTCTGTTAACTGGGTTGCCCCTCGAGCTTTCTCGCTTTCCATATCGGCCTCAGACACATGGCCCACCTAACCCTCCCACCAGCCAAAGTTGCACTATTGACGCCTCGATGGAAATAACTCTTGTTTGCCATTAGTATGCAGACCCATTACTCTTACGCGACCGTCCGCAAGAAAGCCAAATCGAAGACACGTACATACTTCGGCGTATTGTGTCAAATTTCGATACAAGAAATCAGTACGGAACTCAACTACGATTTGGTATTGACTCCTCACTAGATTTGATGCGTTTACGTATTTTTTGTACGCGGAACTGTTTCTTCGATTTCGCAGGGGATTCAATTATTATTTTGTTTGCTTTTCCTCGGATTACGAAATTGATTTTCGATTTTATTTGTGCCACATATATTTAGGTGACACACTTTTGAGTGATTTACATAAATGAGAGTTCCTGTCCATGTTGCTGCCATTATTTCCTCAACATAATCAACCCAAAATTAACTTTTATATTAAATGTTAAGATTTGAGGTAAAATTAATATTTCTTTAAATGAGTAGTTATTTAACCCTTAAAATTAATAATAGTCCAAAATATTGCGAGATTAAACTATTAATAAACTAACAAAAATTAAAATAGTAAAATAATAATTCCTAAATTGACTGCAAGACTTGACTTAAGTCAAGAGACCTCTTCGGGGAACATGTTTCAAGTCGATTGAGGAGATATACCGGAAAGGGACTACTTGGCATGTTTTGAGGATTGGAAAACAGGCAACGATATTGATTTAGAGACAAATTTCAAAAAATTAACGGAAGTGCGTACTTTTTTAAAAACACCAGCATATTATACAATCAAACATCTCTATTTTGCCTGCCAAAATCGAGGAAATCCTCATAGATTACCTAATGGTCTGTTTAAATAATTCAAAAGGTGTCTCTTTGTGTTCATACCAGCGTCATGTTATTTTAATGTGTAACACTCGTATCCTACGCTATAGAAATTGGTGGACAGCTTAATGTTTATTTCACTAGCGCCACGCTTTTGCTTGGATCGTGCCAAAAAGGTTCAAATGTGGTGCGATAAATTTCCATATGCTCGTGTCTTGGCTTCAACTCGACGCTGCTGATGGAGGTGTGCTGACCAAAACAGCGTCAGGCGATTATGAAAGCGCCTCCACCTGTCCAGGTGTGCGCCCCCACCTCCGGAATCCCTGTTCAAACTCCTCCGACACCGGTCCACTCGCCTGATAAATTGGCTTAAATTCTGTGAAATTCTGCCAGCGGCGAGAGGCCAGTGCCCGAATTTTCCTGTGATATGCCAATTTTCACACTTTGTTGGCTTCCAGAACACACATGCATTGAAAATTGATGCTTGACCCTCGGAAAGCATTCATTTAGGGTCTAGCGAAATGTACGCATATTATCTCATCCATCATTGTTTTTGGAAATATAATAATTGGCAGCGTGAACGTTGGTGCAAGAATTGGTTTCCATTGGGATAAAATAAGATGTTTCAAAAAACTAAATATTCTTAGTCTTAGATAGAATAATAAAGTATTTTTCTGGCAGTCTCTTAGAAAAGGATGTCTACATTTTTTTTTAAATCATCCTTGTTTTTATAAACAATCAATAAACACCAATATTACAAATAGTTAAGTGTTATGCTTATGATCTATCATTTTTATATAGAAAACCTCTTTAAAAAAAGAAGGATATTTTGTCTCCTGGCTATCTCTTAAGCATTTAAAATAGGAAAAAACATCTCGTCAGAAGCTTTTTAATGTAGCAGTACAATTTCGTCGAAATCAAAAAGGTCGTCCTTAGGTCTTTTTTATCAAATTCCAGCGAAGACCTTCTTGGTGCATTTGAGCGTTATCAAAGCTGAGGCTTGCTTTCATGACAGGGATTTATTTGTGAGTTTTCTCTTTCTGTTTGGGCCACCCATCGATTTGTGTCTGCTGCGAGACATATGCCTCAATGGGCGGCATTCAGGGCAGAAAGTGTCCCTGATCTATTGGCCCTTGGCCCTCATTCATCGGGCAAAGAATGTGGAAAGACTTTCACTCTCCGAGGCCCGGCGACTTTCGCACAAGTGAAAAGAGGAAATTTAAATTTTTAAATTATATGCAGTTAATCAATTTAATCGACTCTTCCAGCCGGGCCTCAAAGGCGACTCGAGTGGAATATTTAATTAGATTTTCTGCAGAGGGTCTGCGCTTGCTGTGGATTAAATTTGTCTAATTAGGACACAATTGCTGTGCCGGCGATGGCTTATACATATTGTATGCCAAGTGAAATTGGCCGAGACTCTGAGAACACCGCCGAGGGGTGGAAATCCTAATTAGGCCTGCTGGCCAGGCATTCAACCGGTGCGGTCTCATCCGCAGGCTGTTTCGGGCCAAAAGCCGTGTGTTAAATCTTTAATCTGGATTTACATGTTGACCTCCGCCCGTGTCTTTATGGAGTGAAATCGATTTTAGCATGTTTCAGGCATTATTTTGCTACTTTATTTTGGTGCTTTGTGTCTCTGTTTACTTAATCTCTTGTTTTCAATAAATAGTTAATAAATATTATAAGTAAAGTCTAATGATTGAGCAGCGCAGGGAATATGAAAAACTGGCCCAAAGTCACAGATTATTCCTAACAATTAACAAATGACTCTGTACTTTTGGGGCCACTTGTTGGCTCCGTCTGCTCTGTTCCACTGGGTTCTCAGGGATTCATCATGGTGGTTTAGGCGTAGGCCTGGTAGGCCAAGGGTTGGGCCAGCATCTGGGGCTGCTCGACCACGGGGACAGGAACAGAGCCGAAGGTGCGACCGTCCCACGGACCATGGGCGGAGATGTGGGCGGTGTGGTGGTGATCATGGGCGATCTAAAGGACACAGAGATAGAGTAAAGAAATCAGCTCTTATGCCAACGCTTATCGTGAGTAATAATAATTCTAAATGCTAGTGTTGGTTGGGTAGTCAGTTTTGTGGTTTGGTTGGGGGCGGGAGAGTGTGGGCGAGGATTCTGGCTCGACTTACCCTGCTGCTGCCGCCCTCTCGACTTCCTATACATACATGCTTTACAAATGACACCTAATTGCAATAGAGCTCGCTTCGAACTTCAAACTTCGAACTCCACGCCCACATCATCCCAACACACAAAACGCTGACTAATTACCACATCCAGCGAATGCCTGGAAGACAATTGGAGATGCGTTTTAATACGGAGGCCGGCTTACCTTTTTGCACAATTGGAAAATGGCCAAACCAACCGAGACAATGAAGGAGAAGAAGCCCAGGGCCAGGGCGTTGAAGGCCTTGATCTTCAGGATGCCAATGGCCATGGGGATCACGGTGATGGCCTTCAGCAGGATGAGCACCAGGATGGGCATGGCCAGCTTGCGGAGACGGTGCTTCTTTCCTGGATTATTTAGATAACGTTTCGGGTTAGTAGGTGCTAACTAGTACGAGTGGCAAAAGGCATGCGGAAAGTGAACCCACCCTTCTTGAAGATGTTGCCCTTCTTACCCCTGGCTTCGACATCGGTGCCCTCATCGCCTTCGTCGCCGTTCAGCTGGAGGTTCAGGCTCAGCTGGTTGTTAACGAGGTTGCGGGCCGAGACGGTGACCTTGGCATCGGCCAAGGGCAAGTCCATGCTGACATCGTGTCCCAGGATGTAGTTCTCAACGGCGTCCATGAATCCATCGGCACTGCTGGCACGGGCTTCGCTGACGGGCGTGGTCTTCTGGCCGTTGGAGCGAACCTCCAGGTTGGAGACCTATATGGATCATGTGATATAGTTTTTAATTTTTAAAAGCTTTATATAGGATCACTCTAATTGACGTGATAAATGAATTCAAGTTTTCTGGACTTGGAAATACTTAAAGTATCTGAGTTCGAAAATTAAGTTTAGCTAAGATTCCGAAAAGAATATAATCTTGAGATATTAAATACTTCTATTCTATTTTTGCAAACTTTTCTCTTTATAGTTCTAAAGCTCACCTGGAAGCTGTCTTTGCTCATCACGTTGTCCACGAACCGCATGGCCCGCTCTTTGATGCAGGCCATCGAGTCTTGGCCACTGGCGCACTTGCTCTGCTCCTCGGCGATGAGCCGCTGCAGCTGGTCGGTGGAGCCACCTGCCGCCTGTCCCGCCGCCACGAGGGCCGCCACACCAACGATCACAAGGAGCAGTTTGGCCATTTTGCTGTTCAGGTTGTTTCTGTGGGTTCGTCGCTCGCCGCTGGTCAACACACAACTCGCCTCTGTGCTGGCACAATTGCGTTTAATAATCGTTTTTCTATTGTCCACGATTTTTATACTCACTGGATCTTTAACTCGTCCGCTGCCGAATGGCCGGCGAAAGAAACGGAGAACGGCCGGAGAAGACTTGAATGAAGCCAACGGCGACAGAGCCGCTCCAAGTTGGCTATTTTCGCCTGTGTGCGTGCCGCGGCGCACCACGTGTCGTATGCTTAATGTGGCTTTATTTCGAGCGCGTGCCAGTCGCATCCGAGAGTTTTCTCTGTGGGTGGATGGCTGCACTCGAAAATATCAAGTGTAATTTTTTTTAAGTATCTTTACTTGGTGTGTATCATTCTCAAAATATTGTATGATAAAGTTAATTTTTGTGATATATTCTTCCACAATTTTTATGCAAAGAAGAACCCTGGTTATTATTCTTGAAATGAAAATTATTCTTTGTTCTTGAAAACCGTTTAAAAACCAATGTTGTAATTTAGAGCTAGGTTCTTAAAATCAAAATGAAACAATGAGATCAGAAAAACTTAAAATGAGTTCATTTCGGTTTCAAGTTGATTTTTGTCCTAAGTCATTAAGTTTTACATTTGAATGTAAATATTATATTTGTCTTCGGAAACCACAAATGAACTGAAGGCTATCGAATTTATAACATAAGGAAAGAAAGATAGTTATTATGTGTTTCGCTAAACGTTGTCTTCGAGTCATTGGCAATTTTACAATTAATATATAGTAATTGCTACAAAAATTTAAATTTTGCATTCATAAATACATGAATATAATGAAAAAATGTTTAAAAACAATAGGATTTATCGACAGAAATAAGTTTAACATTAATTTGACTGAAAACGGTTTCTAACATTTCTTTTAGTGTAGGAATTCCATTCAACAGTCTGCTCTTAGATTATGAGGTGCCACTGACGAAACAGAGGAGGGAGTGGGGTGTACCATTTACTGATTGAATTTGGTCACAGTAAAGTTGCCCCTCACATTTGGTAATTAGCTAGCATCTTTGATGCAATGCCATTTGCCCGAGCAAAAGGAATAGCAGACCTTGTTTATTTTGCCGCCCCAAAGTGAACTTAACGCGCCCTAATGAGTAAGAACAACTAATTTGAGAAACTCCGCTGCAAGCAGAATGTTTCACTTTGTTTGTGAAAAGTTCTGGGCAAAAAGAGAATAGGGCAAATAAAGTTGCGGACAAAGTATGAACTGAAAGTTTGTAATAACAACTGCTCGTTCCTCCCCATTTTCTCTGTTTACTTTCAGGCGTTAAACAGGTGTTTCCCCTGGCCCTTCGCAAACTGAAAATCGATTAGCAGGTCTTTGTAAAGTTTTAATTGGCCATCATGGCAAAAATACCTTTCTGAATTAATAATCATCATAACCACATAGCAGGAGGCTTTCCCAGGGACCTTGTGTGGTTATAAACCGTTTATCGGCCACAAGAAACTAGCAATTAAAGTATTGCAAAACATAATTTTATACGGCCGCCTCACGCCGAGTTGCGCAACTAATTACGGCTCTCAAGCCATAATAATAATTATTAATTGGGGAGGAAGGAAATATGGAAGCAGGTCAATGGTCTTCTGCTGGTCGGTGGCCAAAAAGTGACCACCTATAAGTCAGCGAAATAGAAAGTGTTTTTCCTTAACGAAAGCGAAAGTGACATGTCCACCTCCGCTCCTCCGTTCGATTCAAGTCATCCAAGTCATGCACTGAATTTCGAAATACGCTTGAAATATGAATCTCGTGCATTGATTACGCGTTGTTCGCCATGAAAATTGATTTGATAGTAGCTCCGGTGCTGCTCTGCCATTTTTCGGGTTTCGATTGTGTCGTTCGGTCAAAAGTTTCACCATTTCATTGGCGGACAATTTGCCATTCCGGTCGCATTTCTTTTTCGAGCCAATGAAATTGGAAAAGTTTTTCATATTCCAAATTGTTGCGTAGAAACGATGGACGAGCGATGGCGGCCAAGTGCATGCCGTTAAATATAAATGAAGTGTCGTCGCTTAATGGCGATATTGTTTTTCAATTTCACGTTTTTTTGCCTTCGAGTTTTCTGTATTCTTTTTTGTTGGCGCCACTGCCATTTTGCATTGTTTCACGCCGTCGTCGCCGACATTTTGGCTAGGAGATGTGTGGTTGCGGCAGCTTTCCAACCCACCTGCGCCAGGTGAAGCTCGGTTTTATTGGGTGGCCATTGGCAATTGATATGACCGCACCGCTGGCCATCGATTTTCTACCTGGAATGGACGGAACACCAGCAAGTAAGGAAAGAATGCGATAAATAAAATGTTCCATTTGGCTTTTGGGTTGATTTCGTACCCCGTGGCGAAGAGCAATGAAGTCTCCCGAAAGTATGCTAAAAATATTAAATATTTATATGCTTTTAATGGGATGTGGATTAATTAATTGGAAAATACCTCTTTTATTCTCTCACGAATTGCTAAAAATAACAAAAGGACAATAAAATGTATATTTCCCATGGATATTTGGATAAATAATCAATTTAGAAAGCAGGTGCTGCTCTCACCACTTAATGATTGTGAAGGGGATTTATTTATATTAAATGAATATATTTGTATTTGTAAAATCCATTTTGCATTAAGCTGTTGCCTTGTTTAATTAAGCACAAAACAAATACTGTTCCTGGCGAAGGGTATTTTTAGAATACAGAATACCTCTCTACCTCACATAGAAAATGTGTGCATTCCATTAAAGGGCTTCGCGGTGGTTTCCTTCCATTCGCTGTTTCCACCTCGTGGAAAGTTTGCTGAGTTTAACATGGAAGCTCATTGGCATTTTTATCGGACACTTTGGCAAAAAGTTGCACTCATTACTCTGCGGTATTCAATCTACGGACCTCTCTAAGAGGAAACTCCGCGCATTAGAAAAGTTTTGGGGTTAATTACCCATTTCCCCTGGGCTGGCCACTCCCAAAAAGCCTTCAATTAGACACATCGTTTGCATGCTTTTATTGCAGAAATATTTACACAAAAGGATACCAGAGCTTAGTTCCCACTTAGTACCTTTAAATACGCCTTGGGGGTTTTGGTACTTTTTATGGTTTTTTGCTTTGTACACTTCTCAATAAATAAATAAATAAACAATACGCCGAGAGCCGCGCGTTTCAACTACTTAACTTAGAGCGAAATAAATAAGGTTGCAGTTTGGCCGAATTTCGTAAGGGGTTTTGGTTTTGGTTTTGGTCTCAGGCTCACTTCTGACCCGCGTAGGCCAAGTCCTGGGCATCCTGCGGCTCCTGCGAGGATCGGGCCCAGGCATGGGGATCCCAGGCGGGCGAGGGGTGCTCCAGATGCTCGATGTGCTCCACGGGCAGGTCCACGTGGTGATCGATGTGGTGCTCCAGGTGGTGGTCGATGTGATGCGGAACAATGTGCTCGATGTGATGGGGCACCACGTGCTCGATGTGGTGGGGTACAACGTGCTCAATGTGGTGGGGCACCACATGGTCCACATGGTGGGGATAGTGCACCACCTCGTAGTTGACGATCTTGGGCTTGGCGATCTTGAAAATAACCAAAGCGCCGGACAGCACCAACGACAGCAGACCCAGAGTCATGGCCTTCCAGGTCTTCAGGGCGATGAGTCCCAGAGCCAGGGGAACCAGCACGGTGGTCTTCAGTTTCAGACCCAGCAGGAAGGGTAGGATTGCCTTGCGGATCATGCCACGTCCTGAAAGAGTGTCAAAAATAGGGTTTAGTTTGAGATTAACTATAAAACTATAAAATGTATGTTAAAATAAACATTTTAAAGGAACAGAGGCCAGGATGAAACCGTGCTCAACAATGGTAAAAAAATCTGAAATTCGAACTATGGTGAAACTGTGTAACCAAAACAAAAGATATTTCCTAAGTGGATTATCAATACGTTTTCAGAAACTTTTATAGAATGCATTTCTCTACTATTAATTTCTCTATTATTCCATACGCACCTTCGTTGGCAGCAGCCAGGGGGATGACTCCGCCCTGGGTGAGGGGGTTCGACATGAGGAAATCGGGCACCAGGGAGCGGGCCTCCGAGCTGCGGAAGTACTCCGGGGCCTGGATCCTCAGCGAGTGGCTGGCCAGATAGCTGTCGATGTCGTCGAAGAGACGCTCCTCAGGGTTCAGGGATCGGGACTCGACCTTCTCCGACGTGCGGAGGATGGACAGGCGCTCGGTGATTCGCACCTCCGGCTGCTGGAGAGCCGAGTTGAACCACTGCAGGGCCTTGGGTCGGACGCACGAGACACTCAGGTCCTTGAGGCAGCCGTGGTACATGTCCAGGGCCAGTTGGGTGGCGGTCTGCGGCGCCCGGTGATCCTCGGTGGGCGCCGAGTGGGCGGCGGACAGCGCCGCAAGGGCGACTATCAGACAGGCGGCGGTGCTCTTCATCCTTTCGCTGGTGGTTGTGGTGGTGGTTGTGGTTAGTCCCCAACTCGCTCTCTGGTTCGGTGGTGCGCACGCGTTGGCCACTCAGCGGGTTATGCAAATGTCGCACGGGCACCGCTTGGTTTTTATACGGCGGCACTTTGCTAATTGAATTGCGTATGCCAGGTACGCACTTGGATCTTTCTGCCCACCGCTTTGGGCTCCAGCTTTAGCGATCATTTCGCTTTGTTGTCAAAGTCATGGAAAGCGCAAGTTGACCGCCTGAGTTTCACCTTTGTGCAGGCATGGCCCTAACTGCTTCTGGCTTCTGATTCTGTTCCTAAATGGTGGTCTATTGGGTCAGGCAAGCGTTTTATGGGCACGCTGTTCTCTTTGTCGGAGGAGTTTCCGTGACCATTCCCCGCATAATACCCCTATAATGTGCCGCACTTAATTGAAAGTTATTTGATGGCTTCTTCTGCATCGGCGGCCGGGGACTTCGCTCGTAAAATCAAGTGCCCAGCAATTCGAGGTGCGTGCCTGGAAACCCAATTAGAATACGACTCTCCCAGCGCTCGTTTCTTCGCCAGTCGCCCGGATTGCCGATACCCCCGGTGGGCAGTCAACTGCACCTGCTGACCACTGAAGCAGAAAAAATACATTTCCTCCTCTTTTGGGAAGCAAGTCGCTTTGATTTCCTCTTTTCGTGCTTTATTTCAATTCTAATTTGCTATTCTATTCAATATTCATGGAATCACATTTACCATCAAAGACACTTTTGCAGGAATTATATTTGCTCAATTGTTCATTGCCGCAACTAAGATCTGAGTCTACTGTCAAAATTAATTAAAAGTGTTCCACTGATTTGTATATGCTTGAATAAATGAAGGATTTACAGAATTGAGTCTTTCGCCAAAATTAATTAGCTTACACTTGCTTTAAGTTAAAGGGAACTGAGAATCTGAGCCAGATTGACTTGTAACTGTTAAACTAGACTCATTGGTATAAAATTCTAAAAGACATTTATAGAGTGCAGATAGTTCGGTAAACTTTTCATGGCTTGTCCAAGAAGATTATGTGCTGACCAAAAATCCTGATATGCAAAATACATATTTAATTATAAATAGTAATAAACGTTTATAGTAAATGCTAAAATAAAAACGTGATACAGAAGTAAGAAGGGATCCAAAGCTTATTGCCAAAACTACGTAAATCTTCGTAACACTCTTCTTCAGGCATATTTTTAGTAATATACCTTTACTCAACCCAACCCCATTTTTTAAACATATTTATTAACCTATTTTAGTATTTTATTTTAAACAAGAAAGGAAGTTTAATTCGGCAAGCCGAAGTGTGTATACCCTTGCAGTTTTAAGAAATATTCAATTTCAGTAGCACCATGTGAAATTTTTAATGATTGTTGCTGACTTCAGTGACATTAAAAAAAATGATTTCATTCTTTTCTTAGACCATTTTTTTGACATCTATATGTTAGAGTAGTCCGAATTTTATTAAATTAAATTTTAAATTCTTAAAAAAATAAAAAATAATATTTAAAATATTATAAGATAATATGTCAAAAAGCCCCAAAACTATAATTTGTTTGATATTATTTCCCCACAAATTTTCCGATCGTTCCTATGACAGGTATACGAGGTGTGTTCAAAAAGCAAGGTGACTTTGTATTTTCAAGAAAAACTATTAATTTATTTATCAATATTAATGTTGTCCCCTTTAAAGTAATCCCCCTCAGATACAATACACTTATGCCAACGGTTTTTCCAATCCTCAAAGCACTTCCCATAAACACTTTTCGGTATAGTCTTGAGCTCAGTCTTTATCTCTTCAATCGTTGCAAATCTCCGTCCTTTCATTGGTCTCTTTAGTTTTGGGAACAAGAAAAAGTCACATAGAGCCAAATCCGATGAATATGGTGGCTGAGGCATTATTGTGGTGTTGTTTTTGGCCAAAAAATCTCTCACAAGCAAAGATGAGTGAGCAGGGGCATTATCGTGATGCAAAAGCCATGAATTGTTTTTCCACAATTCGTTCGGACGTTTCTTTCGTATTGCTTCTCGCAAACGGCGCATAACTTCCAGATAATACTGTTTATTGACCGCACGACCATATGGTAAGAACTCTTGATGCACCACGCCATGGTAACCGAAGAATACAGTGATCAAAACTTTGACATTTGATCAAACTTAACGTGCTTTTTTCGGTCTTGGCTCACCTGGGCTCTTCCATTGTGACGATTGGGCTTTGGTTTCGATATCATAACCATATACCCATGATTCGTCACCAGTTATGACCGTTTTGAGTAAATCTGTGTCGTCGTTGAACACATCCAACAGCTCTTGAGCGATGCTCATGCGACGGTTCTTTTGGTCAAAATTCAGCAATTTTGAAACAAACTTCGCTGACACAGGATTCATGCCCAAAACGTTTGAAAAAATTTCATGGCACGAGCCAAGCGATATACCGAAATCTTCACCCACTTCTCTGACAGTGATTCGACTATTTTCCAAAACAATTTTCTTCACTGCTTGAACGCTTTCATCAGTTGCTGACGTGCTTGGGCGTCCAGAGCGAGGCTCGTCATTGGCATCTTTCTAATCTTTCGAAAATATGTTGCCCGCGAAATTTGAAAAGTCACCTTACTTTTTGAACACACCTCGTATGATTTAGTCATCCGATTTTAATAAAATTTAATTTGAAATTCAGAACTACAAGGTCAGTTACAAAGTAAACAGGACCTTTAAAAAAAGACAGTACAAATATTTTTTTCGCCAAAATCAATTTATTTTATTCAAAATATTCTCATTCTGCTTTAATACTTCGTTTTGGTCCAAAAGCATGTTCAACGAGTGTTTTAGCTCGTTGCCCAATATGGCCGCCAGTATGCCGGTGCAATATCGATAAACGATAGCAGATTCTAACGCACCAGTTGAATTATAGATGGCGTCACTAGAGGGCGCTATATGAAAAAAGTCCTGTCTACTTTGGAACTTACCTTGTAATAAAAAAAAATTGTATTTCCAAGCGTAGGAGGTTATCTGTTAAAAAACACCTAAGATCTCATTTTTTCATATTATTTTACCACTAATTTTCCGATCGTTCCTACGGCAGCTATATGATATAGTCGTCCGATATTGATAAAATTTAATTCGAAATTCAAAATCAATTAAAAAATGTTATTTCCAGGTGTAGGAGGTTATATGTTAAAAACACAAAAGATATAATTTTTATACCCCTGCGGAGAGACAGGCCGACAAACGGACACGGCTAGATCGACTCGTCTAGTGACGCTGATCAAAAATATATACACTTTATATATATATATATGCATTGCAAAATTCTGCCTGAAATCATTATACCCTCTGCAAGGGAATACAAATTGAGGTTCCAGATCCGCCACTGCTAATAGGCAAGCTCGAAAAATAAATGGCCTTGAAGTTGTGATCCATTCGCTAAAGAAATATTTTCCATACTCTGTGTATGTAAAATGTACAATTTGTAGTAATCTTAATTAGAACACAGTTTACGTACACTTTGCAATTAAAATACTTCAATGAGCAAACTCAATGAGCAAACTGAAGCGAGAATTTGTTCTTGCTGATTGGGAGAAACAATATGCGAAGCAAATCCTCCAATTCCTGAAGATAGTAGAATGTATAAAAATAGCCTTCCAACAAGCGTCCGTCTCAATGCGTTTTTGTTTTAGCATTTAAGAAGGTCAATGATATCTGGAAAATTATAAAATCGATACTCATATCAATGGAATTAATTAACAGTGTTTGGAGTGCGCAACTTGATTTCTTTTAAAATTGTTCGAGTGGCGGAAATATTTTGGTGGGCCAAAATTAGCCGAGCCCACGGAAATTATAAGGGCGGAGCAGGGGACTTCGTGTCGAAGTACTCGGGCTGCCCTGGCATTTAATGAGCTGCCAATTTGGCAATCGGTGTTTTGATGTCAGTGCAGTTGGCTGGGCCCACGAATCTTAATGTCTTACTTACGCTTCCGCTCTTTGTTGTATTTTTATTTTTTTCTGTTTTCATTTTCTTTTGTTTTTTGCTTGGGCAATAAGGAATTTTTATGCTGGAAGAAAAGTGAAAGCTTTGCCATTTGCGTGTTAATTGCGCCTGGAATTTACATAAATATTAATTTTTGATGAGGTCGTGCTCGTCATAGAGACATCAAAGTCGCCCCAACGCCAATACACTGCCTATTAAATTTATTTATGCAATTAGGTTCCCTTCCATTTCGACTGTTTGCCAGCGACAATTAGACGATATTCCTGCTGGGCCAAAAAGCCTTGATTTATGCAAAGAAAACATGTTATTATTGAACCTGCTGGTCTGAGTGAGTGATTTCCCAGCATGTGGGTTCCCAATATAAACTGCTAAGATATGCATGCAGATTGCCTTGTGTTAACAGCATTGATTCAATAGCCAGGTATTACAAATCAAAGACGTGTACATATGTTCGGCGAATTAGACTGAGCCCCCAGGTCAATTTGACTTGTAAATGCTTTATTCAATACATACCTGACTGATTTGTGTTTAACTTCGATATGTTTAAATTTATTTATAAATTTTGAAGGTATTGATACGTTGCAACACTTTTCGATTTTCTGGGTAACACTTATAGTCTACGTATTTAATTATCGTGAGCTTAAGGATGGGCGTGGGATAAAAAAGATAGACTTTGTTCTGATTAACAATAACCATCTACCCATCAAAAATTGATTAGGTTAGACCATTCATTAAAAAGGAATAGATAAGGACGATATGCCAAGACAAACAAAGAGCTTGTCCAAGACAAGAAGCTGGACTTCATTGTACAGCACAGATAGTCTGCTTTAATTTTTATTTAACCCAAAGAGCTCCGTTCTTCCAAAAACGTATTTTTAAACTAAAATAAACAAATATTTTAGGGCTTAGCCTTCAAAGAAATCCTGAAATTATTTGAAGAATATTGCTTAAAATGGATGTGTGAAGCTCTCTTAAATTGTTCTTCTCCTTCAATCTGTGGGCCCAAAGTTCAATAGATACACATTTAACACAATTTCACTTTATTTACCATTTCATGTGCTGGCGACAAATCTTCTCTAATAACAATTTTTGCATATTGACTAATTGAATTTTCAGCCGCACCCGTCTGACCGGCAATTAATAAATATTCTGATTTCATTATATCGTATTTTTAGTAAATTACCAGTGAATTATTTGTGAGCCATTCACGTGTGTGTGTGGGAAATTTAAAAAGTGTTCTGACCGCAGCCGATTTTAGTGAAACAGTGAACAAAATCAGAATGAATATTAATGCAGCGGTTGAGTGACCGATGAGCTTCATTTGACATTAAATAGGCGAACCATTAGACTACAATAAATAAATAAATAAATACGAGTTTAACAAATAAATTATGCTTAGCCTAGCTCTTTTATCCTATTTACAGTTCGGTTTTTAACAAGTAAAAGTTGACTCAAAGTTGCTCGTTTTCGCCCAACGTCTCACGCTCTCCAAGATTTGGGACCTCCGGCTCACTTGGCCGGCATGGTGCACTGTGGATACAGGCTCTGGCAGTCCTTTTGATCCTGGCCATCCCGGGCAGCCTGAATTAGTCGGTAAAAACGACGCACTGCCTCATTCGCATGCGTTACGGGCTCCAGTTCGCTGGTATCGCTGCAACAGACACAAATGAGAAACTTTAGCAAAACAACTTTTGGCGTATTTAATTAAATGGTATTTTTTGTGTGAGCTATCTCAGCAGATGCTTCCCATCGTGGTTTTTATACACTCGAAAACAAGGTTTTTGTAATTGATCTATGTCGTTTAAAATAAGTCATGCCAGATATTAAAAATATGATCTACAAAATATGTATATAATATATATATATAAATGTATTTTTAGATATTCAATGTTTTAAAATGTTCAATAAAATCTCTCAAAAGGTATTTTTATATTTGTGAAATAATAATTTATTATTCATAATATTCCTGATACTCACGTCAACCAAAAACAAAAGTACAAAATAAAGCTCTTGACATTTTTCGACTGCCATTTTTATACAGAAATCTTCAATGTGTACGGTCTTTAATTAATGTGATTAAAAGGATTTAACAATATTAAATATTGCAGATTTTTGAAAAGATTTCCCGGAAGTCAAGTCAATGTTTCTTTAGAGTGTTTTCACTTAGTTAGTCCTAGCTGCAGGCCAAAGCCTATGAATGCCTTTGGTTGGGTGCCAGGAAGTCGGCTAATTAACTTTGCCACTTCGGGCCGTCGCAGTAAAGTTTTCATGAGCGCAGGTCGAATCGCTTGTGCGTTCTTTCGGGCTTACCAACACGCGCCTTTTGTGTGCCAGACATCCATGTTTCACCCAAAGACGCCTACGTCCCATTCCCCATTCGGGTGCTCAGCTATTCGAGCTTAAATTGGAGCCGTCTGGGGCAATTGATTCCGTGGGCGGGGTGTTGCTAATGGATTTCATGTGACTAGTCAGTCGTGCTCGGAGGTGGTGGCCGGAAAATCGCACCCTCATAAGCCAAGGCCAACCTGATTTCCTATGCTCTTTGGCCGCCAAGGAGGATGGGAGGACGTGACCCGATGCAAGGATATGTTATCTGACTTTTAATGTACAACAGTTTTTTCATCTTCCGCCTTTTCTCACGAAAAGAAGTTGCTAAATACAATAAATCAACAACTAACTACAGTCAAACTTCTGTAACTTATTCTGGTCCAAACCCAGTCCCTTGCCAAGGGATTACATAGAGCTACTCAATGAGTTACAAATTATTTATCAATATAAGTTAAACCCACTTCCTCTGATAGATTTATTTTCCAACGATAATGAGATTTTATAATACTGATTCCGACTTGATAAGATGTATTTTTTGACGGATTATATTTCCACCGAACCTCCGCTTTGCTTGCAATTATCTCCGAAAACAGAGCAGATTTTAATTAATTTAATTGCTGACGTCAAACATTTCAATAATATTTCAAGAAACAGGGCAAATTAAAGGTAAACAAACAACGCCCTGGGCTGACAGTTCCAAATGGTATTTAAAAGCGATTCTCTCCCGAAACACTTTAGCAGTATTTCAATTAACTGTGATTGTTTCCCTTATGTAACATAACCTTTCATCAGGTTAATTTATTTTAATTATTTTCAATGGCCGAAAACCTGAGCTCCGAGCCATCGTCAATGGCGTCTCGATAAGGCAATTAAGCACACTTTGGGCCACTCAATTAATGACTTGCCATGGGCACGCTGGCTCATAAATCACAAGACATAGGGACTAGGTCTAGCCGACTTCTCCTGGGGGACGAGCCTGTCACTCACAATTTTGTCAAGCCAGTTATCTCGGGTCTGGCAATTTTGCACTCATTGTTGCCAGCGTGAAAAAAGCCCATAGGCACGGCCCGAAGATAATGAGCCATGAGAAATATGATGAATGCGAAATGCGAGTTTATCTGGTCTGTGACATGCTCGAGTGCCCCTGGAGTGACCGATGTGGGTGGAACCACCTCCGATGGCACGCGGCTTGTGGCAGGCAGTTCCGCTTGGCCGGTCAAGTGCAGTGTGCAGCGTGCAGTTCAATTAGAAGATGCGACGCGACAGCCACGAACTTGCGACGATAATTGAAAGGCAATGATGGGGGACCGCGCTGGAGGCGGGCCATTAAAGCCTTTGTCGCAGCGAAAACGCATCGAGCTGGGCTGGCTGCAAACTGAATTTAAGTTTTGACTGCCTGACATCACAATTTGCAATGCCTGGGGAGCAATTAGAGCACAGAATGACACATTTTATGGCAAATGACAAGACTTAGTTCAAGGCACACAGCCATAAGGCCAGCCTGCCTCTTGCAATTATGGCCAAAATAGTAAGTCGTGAGATTTTGAAAACTAAAGAGAAACATATGAATAACTTACACTATAATGAAAATGCATAAAGTAAACTGTTAAGGAAAAGCTTTCTTTTTGACAAAAATTAATACTCTTTTGGGCGCTGTGCAATTCCAATTGACTTATATGGTAAATGGTAATTGTAAATGCTTAATTTTTAAATGCTTTTTTATAGCCAATTTTAGAATTCAAAGACTTTCACTTCTGATTTTTATGGCAGATACCGTTCTAAGCAATAAATTTCAGTTTTGCCATGGCAACATCTTAGCCTTTTCCTACAAGAAACATTCGCATATTAGCAGTAATGCATTTAAAGATATGGATTCCATTTAATACACATCTCACACCTTTAGTAAGCTAAAGGGAATTACACAAGAAGGTTGAACAAGGTATGAAAATATATTTGAAAATGTTACCAAATAACTACCTTACACATTGGTGCTTTCACACTTACCGACTCAGCTCCGCGGAGATGAAGTTGCTGTGCGGACTGTAGGTGGCCGGGTCCTTGTACATGCTGCACACGATGCGCTCCTTGCAGAGGTCGTTCTTCACGCCCAGCTGCTCGACGATTTTGTCGATTTTCAGCAGGATGGGACTGTAGAAGGGGTCGTAGTTGAGCGGATACAGCGGCTGAAACGCACAAAAAGCGCACAAGTTATTCACGAAAGCAGCTTGGTGCGGCGGATGTCAGCAATCGCAAACCTGTCCGTCCTGTACAAATGGCTGGTGCTCCAGTATCTTCTGCTGCTGCTGGATGAGGCGCTGCTCGGCCTGAATGCGGATGGCCTCCTTCAGCTGGGCGGCTAGTTCGGGCTGGAGGTGGAAAAAGAGGATATACAGGGAATTTTGTCAGTCATGCTTTCGGCAAATCTATCTTTTTCACTATGTTCAAACTTGGTATTTCATTATATAAGGAGCAACAAATGGGTCGATAAAACTAGAGCACCCAATATAAGAGATTTTTACTGCCATATTTAGAGGTTCTTCATATCTCTTCTAAAAAGATATTCCGCAAGTATCTTGTTCTATTTAAGAGGTCTTCCCACTTTATTAATTTATTAAAATTAATTTGCACAATAAATTTTATGGAAATGCAAAACGCTAAGTTAAACTACAATTGTCATATACTTGTGGTATACCTTTGCAGGTAGTATTATAAGCTCAATCAGAATTTTGCGGAATTGAGGGGGTTTTTCGACTTTAAAACATTAAGTTTTTTTAATCAGCATCCCGAGAAGGTTTTATCTATCCACTTTCGTCTTTTCGCCTGTCTTTCCGTCCGTTTCAATCGAAACTAGTATCTTAGAGTTTAGGTAACTGCATGCAAAGTCCTCCTCTTATTGCAGTTTGGTTGGAACAATATCATAAAGTTCTCACAGGAATTTGGACAAAAACATAATATTACCAAAGAAAAATATTGTAAGGGATTCTAAATTTTGCATGGCTTTTTATATATGGTTTTAATCATTGAGCTATCATATCAATCCGCTGCAAATGTACAACGAATACGGGTTCTGAATGACATGGTTTAACCACAAGTCCTATATAATTCGGCTTGATATTAGGTGCTGCTTTGAGATAGGCAAATGAAAATATTATTCCCTAATACTAGGGCTGATTCAAATACTCCTTCCTTTTTGTGACCATATAAGACAATAGTACTTTAAGCATATGTTATGATTTTAGCGACGTCTCTTACAAGCCTGCAACTTTTCTTATTTATTCTGTGGAAATTAATTTTAAACTCGGAAATGCAAATGGCACATAAATTAGGTATGTGTCCAAGTCAATGCCGTCGTACACACATTTTGTTGGATGTAACAGCAAATACCACTTTGTGTGAAAAGGGTTGAGTTTGCGAGCGCTGCTGACCTTCTGCCGGGGACAGCTCATCCGAGTCCAACTAAGCTCGCTGGCACACTTTCTCGACGGGCAGGAGTTCCCATCATATGCGGCCATGGCTTGGCGAGGTGTGCTCATTTAATTAAGGTGAGCAGCGGGGTGTTTTGCAAGCCTGCGGATTTTGCTGTCGGCCGGGCAGTGCAATGGCAAAGTGCATTTTAATTATGGCTTAGTTGAAAAGCCAAGAGCCCAAAGGCCCGGCCCACATGCGGCCGCCGGCTCTGCGCACTCGAAAGTGAAAACCGTCATCAAGTGTAAGTCAGTCAGTCAGTCAGTCAGTCAGTCAGTCGGTCGTTTGTTTGGTCTGCACAAACTGTTTGCCAAGCCATTCACCTTGCAGGGCTGCAGTCTGAGACCTCGAAATGTGTCGTTGGGCAAAAAGAGAAAAGAATTCGCCTGCCGTGCGGACAAGACAATTTGCATCATAGGAAAACAATTTGCACTTTTGTGGAAAGTGTCAATAGAGCCAGCCGTCTGCCAGACGATTGTTTGCCTGTGAAACGCAGCAGCCTGATTGATTGTGGTGCTGCCAGGCTGGGCAAATGTGCAATCTGCAAATAGGAGCCACTAATGACGGGAGTAGCCAGGAGGAGGTGCAGAGCACCACTCGGAATCGTGCTGGCTGGGGAGGTCTCAGTGCCCAGACGACCATGAATATTAAATTCTTTCTTAAATGCTCACCGAGGGAAGCTTGAAAAGTACTTAGTTTTAAAAAATTTATAAAGTAAGCCTCCTTGTTTTTATGTGTTTACTATAATTGGTTATTGTTTTCAGGTCAGGGTGCATTTTAATGTCTTCATAGAAGTCCAAAAAAGTCTTGTATTATATCATTACATTTCGATTTTGTTTGCCTAGATGGTTCCTTTAAAGGATATTGAGATTTGGAATACTTTAGAAATAAAAATAGAAAATAGAATATAATAGAATGCTAAAGAATATATTTAAAATTACTTTTTCTTAACGAAACATCAAACAAATAAATACTAAAAAAGCGGTATTGATATAAAAATGATTTTAAGAACCTATTTCCTAACTGTTCTACTATATTGTATATGCAACAAATGACCGAAAGTATAACTCTCAACTTAATATAGCCATTTTGCTTGATTTTGACAAATTTTTCAAGTGTTCTTTCCCTTTAAGCCCTTCCTGTGTATGCTCTACGCGAAAAAATGGCGCCACTCTTGCTACCCAACCACACGTGGGCTATCTGATTTCACAGACTCCTTTTTTATGTACATTGCTGCGATTACAATAATGCACATTTGCGTATTCCGTTTGCCTGGTGGAAATTTATACCAACATACGTAATGGGCTGTAATGTGATACGCACCGAAAGTTGGGGCTCCTGCACCGCCTGGTTGTGCTGCTGATTATTGCGCGCGGGATCATACTGCGCGGCAATTTGCGCTGCTGCCGTGAGTCCGGGCCCACTTGGCGGCGGATGGGGACCCGGTCCCAGTCCGGGGCCCTGTCCCGGAACGAACACCGGATGGTGCTGCGTGTGTGCCGGCCTGGAGCTGGAAACAGGGGGAAAATTAGGTGCCGATAGCAGGTGGGAGTGGGCGAGGTGTGGGAGGGTCAACTTGGGCTGGCACAATAGTTCCACTGTGGCGGCGAATCAAATTTCCTCTCCGCTGCTCTTTTTAATTGGAAACAATTGCCACCCAACAGTGAGTGTTGTTTGGCTTTCATTAAGGAATTTTAATTACATTTGGGTAAGCAGGAGGGACATAAGAAGGGATGCGGATCAAACAGATAGCGGTTCCATTCGATGAAGAAATACTCTCGCTTGAATGGGTCGTTGATTATAAGTAAGGGTATAATAAACGTATGTTAGAGTCCTGCACAGACAAAAAGTTGGCATACTGACAGCTAAGCTTAGATGAAAAATCTCTGATTTGGATATAGTATACCTTCGGGCTCTAACGAAGTTTTAAAAGAAATACAACAAAATTAAAGAAAACTTTTTACAAATTAATAGTTCTATAATAATGCTCTATCATCAAGTAATCTGCGAGCTTAACTTTGTCAGAGTTCTGCGCAGAAACAAAGTTGACAATTGACATTAAAGCTTAGAAGAGGAAAGTACCATGAATTGGCTAAGAAATGATCTTCTAAATTGTTTCTTCTATCACCGCTCAAGAGATAATATAGAGATTAAATATGATTTTTGTGAGATATAGTATTGAAGAATTATACCTTCTGGTTTTAATCTACCACCAAGTAATAAGTGTGATTCCCTTTTTGCAGTGCAAGCAATGAATGCGTAGGATATAAGCACTTTAAAATAAAGTCACCGGGAAACGAAGGAGTGCCTTCGGGGCTAGTAAGAGTTAGTAGCTTATACAACGACCTAATTTATGGGTGTGCGGTTGTGTTCTCGGCGGCAGTGCAAGTGAGTTTTCATGTGCGTAGGTGTACTTGTTTGCGGGTTTCGGGCGCCCTTGAGTGGCATGTACCTTTGTTTGTCCTGACTTTGAAATGGGTTTAAACTGTGACTAGAGGCTTGAGTTTTCTGAGCACTTAATTGCTGTTGCAGCTGAAGCTTGAGCTGTTGCTGCTGCTGAAGCTGAAGCTGTTGCTGTTGCGACTGCTGCTTTGGCTGGGTGGGCGGCCTCGCCTGCTGGGTGGCAGGCCAACGTTGGTGTTGCTGCTGGTGTGTCGCATGTTGCTGGTGTGCCTGTGCCTGAATCTGGTGTTGCTGGTGTGCCTGTGTGGTGCCCAGGCCCCAAGCATGCAGGACCCCGGCGTCATTCGCCGGGTGGGGCTTAAAGTAATGCGCATTCTCCTCTATCTGTGCAACGCGATTTATATCGCCTATGTATCTATTGTATGGTGATGCAGGTCGGTTGTTGTGTGAGAGTGTGGCGTTTGAGTGTGGTTTAGAGACAAGACAGAGACACAGACAGTTACAGATGCGGATACGGAAAGCGTGGGAGGTGTCTAGAAAAGCGGAACTTACTCGGAGCCCAAGCCCGGTCCACTGTTCTCCCAGGCCCCCTCGAAGTGCTCGAACCCGGGGCCGTAGCTCTCGTGCACCGGCGCTCCGTGGAGATAGGCGGACGGGTGACCCTTGGGCGGGTGGGTGTAGATGATTTCGGGAACCGGACCCGAGTGGTGCTCTCCGCTGTGCCAAGGGGGAACCACCTGGGGAGTAGAGATAAAGATTTAGGTTGTGTAATAGAAAAGTACTTTTTCTAAAATTGAAGTATGGATAATTGCATTAATCTGTTTTTCTAACACATGCAGTATTTTACTTAGAGGTACTTGACTTCTTAAAAAAGAAACATAAATATTGATAATTAAACTACAAAATGCAATAGCAAATCAAAGCGATATTGTCCACCGTTCAGGGAGCATAACCGGGTGCAATTGAGCTTTTCGAAATAAAGTGATGCATATTGCACCGAACTTTATTAAGTGCGTTGCCATGGCAGTCAGTGAGCGCAAATTAGAAAAATGGTAATGAAGCGTCGGGTGCACGGCTTCTGCTTGACATTTATTAACTTGGCAGCAAAACTTTGTTCGCTGCTCTGGAGGGCTTCCTTTGGAGTGCCCTCAACGCACCATCTAGTCGGCTATTTATAGCCAATGTTTGAACATACCAAATAATACGCATTATAGCTCAACTTGGCTGGTGGCTCAGTTCAATGACTGCCAGAAAGCCGTAAATAACGAACAAAATGCGGAGATACGGGGCTGTGTCATCGCCTGGCAGTTGGGCTCGGAGTTCAAGCCCTGCCTATTATTTGTGCTTTTTATTGTGCGCCAAATTCGAATCATATTTCATGCTGTGCGGCCCGAAACTTTTCCTAGCAAAGAGGTGACAAACGCTCACGAACAGACGAATTGTTAAGTGGGCGTGCTTCTTGGTCCTTCTGGAGGGAAAGTCTTTCACTCTGTCATTTAATTTAATTTACACCGAGTGCGAAAGCAGCCAGGGATGGCGAGGACGCTTTAACTGACTACAAGTGGTCTAGAAAATATGCACATATCATTGGCCACCCGGGTGTAACTTCGCACATGGAATTCACACAAACTACTCCCCAATCGATATTCCATTTTTTATGCCGCCAATGCTTTCCTGCACTTGGAAAATTCATATATTCCGCGGAAGAAAGAAGAAAAAGTCAAGCTGCAAGTATTCCCCTCGGATTCCTGCTTTCTCCAGTTGTCAGCGTTGGCCTAAACCCCAATAAACGACACTTTTAAAGGATTGTAATTGCTAAGTGGTCGTTTTATTAAATCAATTCTGGGGAAGTCCCACTTGAGCAAGATTGTCGTATGCAAACATGGAAGCCCGGATTATCCCAGTGGCTCAGGCCCTGGTCGCAGTTCGATGGCATTCCCTGGGAGCATAAACATCTCATAAATACGAGTATCTACGCGTGTGCACTCTTTCGTGGGAAAATGGGGCGGCAACAGCCAAGGCCTGGCTAATCCCCGTCAACGGCCCCAATAGAAAGACGGGATTTCATTTGACGATATGTCAAGCTGGGTGCTGTCTGTGTCAGCGTGAGCTCATTTCGAGGGCACGTGCTATGCCGACTTGAAGTCGGGAATCTTCAATGGAAATACTTTTCAACTGCCGGCGGAGAACGCCTCTAGACTTTTCTAATTGAATTTCCGGGAGCGCGGCTTGCACACGAACAAAAGAGACTTCCGACCGGCAGACTTATAGACGAGCTGAATCACAGCCAGATTGTTAATGAAATTTCTCCAAAAATACGCCCGAAACATGATAAGTATAATCAGCCTAACCCAAACCAGTTAGTGGCGTTTGCTGGCATCGAAGAAATTTCTTTCAACCGAATGTCAAATACCAGTGTCATCTGTGCTCTGCTCGCTTTTAAAACTTGTAAACATTTGATTATAAAGTTGAATAAAAGATATATGCAACAAATACCTAAAATGTTACTCAAAGTATCTTAATTTCATTATATGAATATCTTGTTTAGATTGGCTAGTTTCTGTATAGTGTTTTATATGTATCTAGTAGTTGTAATAAACTGTTAAAATCAGATATCAACTGGTACTTTAATTTGGTTTTTGGTTGGGTTGTAACCATGTCACGGATGCAATGCCAGTGACCCAACTTAAGAGAATCTTTATGAATGCTTGAAAGCCGAACTTCACTTAATATTATGCGTTTTGTATTACCCAGGCAGGTGCACCTTCTTTAATACCAGCAATTCTATTTGATTGTATCGATTAACTTTCTAGAAATCTCTGCGAATAAGATGCAATTTGTGCATTGTCGTCTCCCAACTGCGCTCACCGTGTGGTGATGATCGATGAGGTGATGGTGGTGGTGGTACTTGGCTGGTGCGTGATAGGATTGCTGGTAGTGCGAGCAGAGCTTGAAGAGATGCGACAGCGCCGGGAACAGGAAGAGCAGGAACTTGAGCAGTAGTTTCTTGGCCGCCCCGACTCCGATGACGATTGGCAGCAGCCAGAACAACTTGATCTTGATGATTTTGATGATCAGCAGCAGTGCGAGGAACGACAGCACCAGTTTGCTGCGTAGAAATTTTTCTGGACAAACGAAAGTAGCAATCGAATCAGACTTTTGGATGCAGTTGCTGCCGTGGATTGGCCAGAGAGTGAAAGCGGTTGCTACATCTGCAACTGCGCGATGGGGAAACAAATTGCGAGTATTACTTACGTATCTTCTTCTGGATTATCGCCCCGGCCAGTCGGGCCTTGACTACCTGTTTGGGAATCAGCTCCAGCTTGGCGATGATTCCGTTGCCTTCGATGGCTCGCGGCGAGATACGAAAAGTGGCCCCATTGAACATAACCTCGGGCAGATCCACCTCCAGATCGTGGGTCATGGCGAACTTGATGCTCTTGCCATACAGAGCGCTGGTCACTTCCTCGATGGGGGTTTCCGCACTAGCTGCTTGGGAAATGCAGAATCGGAGAGTTAGGCAGAGAAACACTCATGAGTGACGCTTTTGGGTTAATGAAAGTTGTGTGGAAAGCGAGTTTCAGCACTCTGCATAGGATGTTGGATGTTCTTGCGCAACTGCGAGTAAATATACACATCCTTAAGTTGGCTCTGTGTTTAAGGCAAATTATCTATATATAAGCGAGAGGGGGAGCTGTGCGCTTCCGCTTGGCAAACACTTTTCCGTTGGCTTAAATGAGTAAAATATGTTCACAGTCCTTAAAGGCAAAAAAAAAAAAAAATTCAAAGGGGTTTAAATTGTTACTAAGCACTGCAATAACATAATTTTGTGTTCTAGAAACTTGCCTTTATTGTAAAATAAAAGTGTAATATAACTTTAACCAGACTTTCTACGTTTTAAGTTCCAAGAAAATTTTAATTTTTGACAGTACAGTATTATTATACCCTTGCAGGGGGTATATTGATTTCAGTCAGAAGTTTGCAACTCAGTAAAGGAGACGTTTCCGCTTATTAAGTATATATATTCTTGATCAGCATCACTAGACGAGTCCGTCTGTCCGTCGGTTTCTACTAGTCTCTCAGTTTTAAAGCTATGGGGCTGAAACTTTCCCAAAAGTCTTTTTTCTATTGCAGGTAGAATATAAGTCGGATCGGACAACTATATCTTATAGTTCCCATAGGAATTATCGGAAAAAAAATTTAAAAAAATTATATCTTTAGTGTTTTTTAACATATAACCTCCTCTGCTTGGAAATAACATTTTTTGGTTTTGAATTTCGAATTCAATTTTTTCAAAAAAATGGGTGGGAAAATAATATGAAACAAATTATAGCTTCGGTGTTTTTTGACATATTATCTTATTATATTGGGAATATCATTTTTTATATTTTTGAGAATTAACATATAGAGAAATAATGAAATTTATTTTGTATTTATAACATCACTGAAAATTTTCACATGGTGTTGCTAACGTTTTTTATTTCTTTTAACTGCAAGGATATATACACTTTGGCTTGCCAAAGTTAACTTCCTTTATAGTTTTTTAAACAATTTACTTATTGCTGTTTTTGTTTTACTTGTATTTCAAACTTCACCTTAAATATAATTTAATAACCTTTCAATTTGTAAATTTCCATTCCCATTAACATTTATACTTCTTTGAGCTTTTAAATATACACCTAGCTAATTTTGCAAATTCCTAATGATCTCCAGCAGCTTACATAATTCTTGACCGACTCGATGGCTGTTAATGGGCGATTGTTACAGTGTTGGCCATGCTGTGAGCCGAAGAAAACATCTGATGCCTGGTAAAGAGCCGCATAATTGAGCGCAGTCAAAGCGCCGTGACTCACATAAACAGAGATCGTTGCCGCAGCAGATATTTTACTGCTCTCTGGCGCAGCTAAAATACGTTAAAAATCAAATCAAATCGCGGCAAGTGAAAGTTACTGGAAGTGGCAGCGGCATTTTTTGTGGACGTGCTCAGGTATTGGTAAACAACACGAAGAAAAGAATCGACGTGAAAACTGGTCGCACACACCGAGTCGAGCATACAAGGGCTCTTACATAAGACGATGTTTGCTAAACTTAATTGGGGAAAAAAACCCATTTTAATGTCAAGAATTGGCTGCTAGTTCACTGAGTTTATTTACTTTTTTGTGATACCGAGCTAGTTTCACTCAAAAAATAAATAATTTCATCTTGCAATTTGCACTTAAAGCTTAGTAGTCCTAATCGGAGATCAGAAAATGCCCACTTTAACTTTGATTCATATTTTTTAATAACAAATTACGTTACCGGCTAAATTATTTAAACCTATCTATGATTTTTTCCTATCTCTTTTCTCCAGCAACATTTTGTGGAATATAAGACCTCTTAAAAGCTCTGAGATGCGCTATAGAAAATTCAACTCACCGGCACGTGCCTCCGAGTGCTCCTCCTTCTCCTTTTCCACTTTGTAGTCCACTTCGTTCTTGAAGAACTTGAGTCGTTGCGTCACATTGACATCCTGGGCATCCAAGGCGCCATCCAGGTAGCTATAGACGTTCTTCTGGAAACAGGAGACGTCTGGCTTCAGATAGCAATCGCGGACAAGGCCGTCCCAGAGCTCGTTTCCACTAGTGAAGCGCCTGGCCAGGCGGAGGAGCAGCGAGTCGCCAGGGGCCGCTTTATCCGTCTGCTTCCTGCCCGGAATATCGGTGGCATTCACCACGGGCTGCCACTCTCCTTCCGGCGGCAGTTCCGTCGTCGTCCACTCCGCTGGGGATTCCGTCGGGGACTCGTTGACCGCCTCCTGCTCCTCGACGGCCTCCGTTTCCAATTCCAGGCGGCTCAGCGGCGTGGTGGAGAGATGGCGACCAAGACGACCATTCCGAGCCGTTCCATCCGCTTCGGCGGCCGAGTTGATTAGGCAGATCAAGAGGAGGAAAATCAAGTGGCCACTCTTTAACCTGGCCATGCTCACTGGGTGGCAGTTGCGACTGCAGGTGCGATTTCTACTGGAGGATGTCCACTGTCGGTGGCTCTCACCCGAGCCCCAATTATGGTGCAAACGACTGTGTGTGCTGGGCATTTTCCGTTTCGTTTTCGGTTTCACCCGGCCAGTTAGCACTGCTGACAGCCGATTCACACCTTGAACCTGCAATTGCAATCGCAATTGCAATTGCACCCTGGCCCTGCAATTTAACTGTAACCCAACTGTTTATTTAGCTGATTTCGCTGGAAGTTCGTGTTGGGGAACGGGAACTCTGGCTTTTTGCGGACGCAATGGCCGGCTTTGTTGGCGAAATCGTTAGCCAATTGACAAATCAATTTATGAGGCACTCGGCTTAGCACGCAAACACCATTCCATTGATTGTCGGTCGATTTTCGTAGCAGCTCGGTTCTTTTTATTGGTCTTAATGTACTTTCTTCGTGGTGTTTGTTTTGGACTCGTTTGTTTGGAATTTCGCTGCCGCATTTAGCGCGTTTTCTATTTGCTCTGTTCGGCTATCCGGCTACCTGCAATTACTTCATCGCGTCACACCTACGGCCTAACGGTTTCGTATCTGGACGCGAGTATCTTGTAACTTGTATCTTGGGGATATGCAAATCACCTGTTGGCGCGATCCGCGTGCGCATGCGTGCGCGTCTGGTTAACAACTGAGCGTGTTGTGGCCCAAACAGTTGGCCAAGATCATGGCCAGGCTTGAAGCAGACCGCTTGCTCTCTCTGGGGCTTTACTCTCCGCGGTTTCGTTCAGTTGTCGTTGACTTTTTGCACTGCAATATCGGCTGTATCTGGTGTATGGTAACTGGTAACTCTTGCATTCGCACGTAGCTCTTTCAAGATTCTTTCGCCGCGCAAACCTTAACTGTAATTTTTGCCGCGGCTGAAAGTTGTTTGGTCTACGCTCACTGCTCTATGTTTGTTTATACATTTTCCAGATAGCTTCAGTTTGTTTCGAGTGCAGTTTGTCTGCTGACTTGACGTCAATTTTCCTCGTAGTTGTTGCCCAGCTCTTCCTTAGTCGGCGCTTTTCACGGCCATTTGGTGTCCAGTCAACGGGTTTTCCTGCAACGACAAATACGTACATATTATGTTTTGATGATGCCAATATGGTTACTCTGTGTTTGGTTTTCCGGCAACTTTAAATCGAGATAAAAGAGAAAATGGGTCACGAGTCCAGCGACTGACTTGTAATTCGATTCAAAGATAAAAGCTTTTTTATCGTAAGGTCGCAATAATCACATTCGTTGGATTTCTTGAATGCTAAATAGATAATGTAAAATAAACCTGTTTTTAACACGAATTTCTTTGTGCGCTTAATGTGATTTGTGAAAAGGATTGGTTCAGTGTTTGATGAGCTTTCAACTATTTGCGGGAATTTATAAGGGGTTTTATTAAATGTAAGTATTTAAAAAAAAAAATATCTCATTTTTATATTTCTTAACGAAAATAGGAGACCAAATGACTCCTAAAACGACGCTTACCTTTTATTTACAGCGATTGGATTGGATTGGGAACAGACGTTCTTGGGGACAAAAGAAAGCAATCAAGTTGTCAAATAAAATCGCCATTACTTGAACCACTTCCGATGAGCAACAAAAGATGGTGGTGGCATACATATGACATATGACATTCATCTATTGTTCGTGGACCATTGAAAGTGCTTCAGGTAATATTCCATCTTTGACCAAGATATCAATCTCGGTGCTTGCACATTGACCTTATTATTGCTACTTTATTCTGGCTCTGAACATAATTGGCACCAGTCTGAGACCTTTGCGGCATTCTAGTTAGCTCGGCGTTGTCGCTGATTCGGGCATAGACATAAGAGGCAGTCCACAAACTGTTTCAGCCGTTTATAATCATGTTTCCAATGCAATCAATTAGACCGCATTACGCGCACAGCTGCATACTAGAGTACTACTTACGATTATTATTTTTAACGAGCTGCGACTTAGTTGCTCTCTGCAGACGCTACATATGCGTAATGTGCATAAACGACATATGTTTCATGTAACGCGGCGCGTTGTTATGGCTTTTCATATTAAGGCATTCTATTAAAGTGCCATGGCGGCTTATGTCATGCCGAAAGAAATAGCCATAAAGCTGCGAGTACACAATTGCTATAAAAATAATGGCCTGCTAAATCAAGTTTAGGGAGTTGGCGGCAGCAGAACTCGCTCCCGCCCAAAAACCATATGATGTAAGTTCTTCGCGGGTTCAAGTCGAGTCGAAGACCCAGCTGCAACCGTTAGGTGGCTTGAAGGTTAGTGGCTTAGAAGCATGGAACTTCGGCTTTAAAGAGAGGCCGAACTTTGAGCTAATGTTGATTAAAATAACTTTTAAAAGCGAGGAAATTACATTCAAAACTGAGAACAAAGTAAATATATCTGACTTAATTTGTTAAATAGTTAATTAAAATGTATTGTTTATTTAATATTACCTAAAATTTATTTTTGTTTACTTATGAGCACTTAAAGATTGTTGTCGCACTTATGCAAGACTTGAGATACATTTGTTTTCGGCCGCTGTTCTGTTGTTGGCTTTCACTCGAATGCTTTCTGCTCTTTTGAATAATGATTCAATTACATCTATCTTAATGGCTCTTGAAAATGGCCAGCTCTGGGCTGGCAGGTAGATTACGTTTTCGGAAGGTAACGAGCTTTCCCTGCACGTTGTTTTTGCCGCTGTCAGTCGCAGCATTGCCGTGAGATTTTATTGCATTTTTATGTGACAATTTCTCGGGCAGACGTACGCATCCGAACATCGCAAATGCTTGAATCTGGCTCGACGAGCGGTTATGTAAAGCTTTAAGTATTTGCATTTCATTAAATTGTATCAGTGTTCGGGGCGGACTTTCGGTTTCAGTCGAACGCCAAGTGAATGCGTCTAATAGATTACTAATTTCACTTCATGCGTGCTTGTATCTTAGTTCGCCAACTGTGGTGTGATTTGTGTTAGCGTGCAAATATTTTAAAGAGTTTTCAACTCTTTCTACATTTCTTCGGTTGCGTTTCAGTGAAATCTAAAGCTGGGCCGAACGAAAAGCAGACTCACTTTCATCGCGGTTAACCAACTTGACTCACTAATGGCTTATTAAGTCCAAATAGATCGGATTCAACGTACTTTTTATGATCCATCTGCCGGGGAGCTCAGCAAATTGACTGTGATTATTGGCTGAGAGACAATAAAAACGAAATAAAATAACTCGAGCTCGGAATAAAAAACATTCTGCCACCGCATTGCTTCGCATACATTGCTGCGGTTTATCGCCTGCAAATTTGCCGAAAGGTTTCATTTTCAATTAAATGTGATTATTTGGAGTGAACCACAATTTGAGCTGCGCGAAACGATTTGTTTACTTTCTTCTGGCGTGCTCTTAATTTGTGTATCACTGTAACCACCCTATTATTTTTGGCTTAGTTTTCGTGCCGAGAATCTACAACCGGTGAGCACGCAATCCAAGGCACTAATTGGGATTCTAATGTGTATTAGAGCGCGTTGAGATTCCCATCTGGCATGCGCTAATAACTCAGGTGGGCGGGGAAGGTCTTTAAGAACTTTACGAAGGCAGCTGGCAAAGCCGTGGAACCGCAGGAAATTTCACTTTTACCCACTGGGTTAAATGCACTGGACATGCATCGCATTTCCCCGGCAAACAGGTTTCCATTTTTCGGTTGATAAGTGCAGCCGGGTTGCCAGCTGTTGGCTCTTGTGTTGTTGGTCACTCAGGCGACTTGAACTGGGTCAAATATTTGCATTCCGGTTCGATTTGACTGGGAATATTTGTCTTCCTGCTTTTACCTACTCACTTGAAATGGTGATCCACCAGCATTTAACACGCACGGTCACTTGCCATCACCATTGTCTCACAATTCTTGGGCGCGAATCGTTGTTGCTTGCCGTGGCGTGACGCCTAATTAGCGAGATATGTTGTTATTTGTCCGCTGGTCACTTTCGCTCTCGGTTCACAAGAAGAAATTAGTTATATTTGATTTTCAGAATCCGTCGCCTCTTTCACTTTTTAAGGTTTTACGTTGCCAATAAATAGCAACCAGAGAGGCGCGATAAACGTGGAAGACCGGCGACCGTGGAAGACCAACTGAAACGGAGGTGCTGCCTCACAAAAGATGCGGCCAACTTTGGGTGTTGGTAGGTGAGTTTAATCGTACAGGTACTGATACGTTAGCAGTATTTACAGATACAGACAGACACACTAAAATAGTGAGAGAGATGGAGAGAAAGCAAGCTCTTCTGACCGCCGGAAAGTATGCTTCAGTTTTGCTGTTTTCTTGCAAAGGCATTTGCAAGAGATTTACAGTAGTCTCGGCCAAAGTCAGTAAAAAAAATTTTCCATTTATTAACATTTTATTAAAAACTATAATATTTATTGTATTTTCTGTAAAGTTTTTTTTTGTAATTGTAATTTGTACAACATAAAATTATAAATAATTATAAATAATTTAAAGGAAGACTTCTTCATGTTTCTTTCTTACAATCTAGCACTTTATTATTAATTTGAGCAGGAATTAATCAGTAAGGTGTAGAATATGTCTACAACATATATTTTTTTTATTATATTTCCTTTATGTGTTTTTTATTTTGTTTCAACATGACTTGTCCTTCACGTACTTATATTATCAAAAAAAGTTTTACCTTTAGTTATGCTACGGAAACTTGACTTCCTTTGCCCCTCTTATTTATTCAATTAACTTGCTGCTTCAATTGCCTCATTGTCGGCAGTGGTTTCGATGGTTACTTCTTCATTTCCACTTGGGGGACTGCTGTTCAATAGTAATCTTGTTGGCTCAGTTTTACTTGTTACTGGAGCTTTAGTTGCTGAAGTAGTTGTACTTGTCGTTGTCTTTCGCCATTTTCCCCTCCACTTTTTTGGGCCATCTTGGTTAGGTGGCTTCATTTGACTCTTCATTATCTTCTGCCATTCAGCTCCATTGTATTGTTCGAGAGAGCTTCGAAGTAGATTTACAGACATCAACTCATTGAAGTCCAGTGCTATTTGATCCTCCACGTTGTCTCTGGACGGTTTGCTCATCAGATGCATCTGTTGATTTAGCATGAAGGGAATGGGATATGGGATATAGACTGGGAGGGGATAGAACACTGGTTGAGTAGCCACTGTATTTATTGGTCCACGGGCAATCGGGGAACTCTCCCACATTCCTGGCATCAGCAATAAGTCCTGCATTGGATGCTTTTTCTTTTGTCCATGGCTACGAGCTGGTTTCTGCTTCTGAAGAGGTTCTGTTTTTTTCGTTGGCTTTTCTGTTGAAGCTGTTGTGTCCGTTACAAGTGGAATGGTTGCAGAATCTTGTATAAGTGTGGCCTCCTTTTCCTTTTCCGATTCAATTGACTCCCCACGTTTTGGCTTAGCTATGGGGTTTAAAAGCACAATCAGTGGAGTTTTTAGATCATCTCCGCTGGCTTTCAGCACCGCTAACGGTTGTTCACTTTGCAACTGGGCTAAAGTTCGAGTTGTTAAGAGCAGGACTACCACTGTAAATAGTTTATAGTAAATAATACACAAACTTCAATGAATCTATTTTCAGCTACGCACCACTGTAAATGAACTTCATGGCGATATAAAATAAACTAAACTGTTTCATCATTTCCGCATTTTATATGTTGTGCTCAAATGCGAAAGTAGTGACCTACTTCATTTATAACGTTGCTAATTGGCGAAACAGTTTTTTAGAACCTAAGATCACTGCTTTTTACAAAAGCTTGGAATAAATTAAGTTTCCAAAAACTCGTTTGTTACGTGCTTTGAATAAATAAATTCAAGTTTAATAGAACATTATAAATTTAATGATTAATAAAACCTCCACTTGGTATTAAATAAAGAATGTCAGTCATCTTAGCCTTGACCATTACACAAAAATAACCCAGTGTTTACTAAACTCTCCATCAGGCTTATACGGTTACGCCTTGGACTCACTAGCCTAACCCATGCAATTAGATTCGTTCAACTTCCATCGGACCAATGCAAATTTTGCAATGGCACAGACGCATTGAACATATCTTGAGTGAATGCCCATCCTTCCACAATATATTCAACAATCCCGTTCCTAACTAATCCAAACCTTGAAAACACAATTATCCTTTTATCCTCCAACGTCATGAAAGAATTATAAGGCTGTACAAAGAAAATTACTTTCTAATTTTAAGTTTAAAATTAAGAATCCTGTTTCCAAATTAAACCTTATATATGTGGGATTGGTTTTTCCCATTTAAATGAAAAGTCCCCAAAGTAATCATATATGTTACTCGTAGAGTAAAACGACCGCATATTCTTGATCAAGATCACAAGCCGAGTCGATCTAACCATGTCCATCTGTCCGTCCGTCTGTCCGTATGAGCGTTGAGATCTCAGAAACAATAAAGGCTAGGACAGTCAGACTTGGCATCTGTATGCTGCCCACATAGCATATACTGAAATAGCCAGTAGTTGGCTCTTACAATATCGCTTTCTCCATTAAGCTGAGTAACGGGTATCTCCAAGACGAGACACTCGACTAAAGCGAAGTTCGAATGGAATTGTGTGTGTACTTCTGCAATTGGTTGTTTGCTGAACCTGGTTAACGACAGTTTGGAGAGTATAGATGCAATTTTGGCGTTTAGGCGTTCGACTTGACCGTTTGCTCTCCCACTCCAGTAGTGACTGGAGTTCAGTGCCCTCGTTTTCAAAGTACTTCTTGAACTCGTCTGAAGTGAACGCTATGCCACAATCGGATATTATTTTAGCAAAATTTCCAAATATTGAGCTCTGAGCCTCTAACCTAGTGATGACGTCCTTACAGGATGTTGATTTCGTAGGATATAGGAATAAAAATTTGGTGAATCCGTCAATGACAGCAAGAATGTGCTTATATGCCGTGTGGGTTGATTTGAGAGGCCCCAAAGAATCGATTTGTAATTTTTGAAGTGGTTCCCATCCTTTTTTAGCAAGGATATCTATTATGGCTTTTAATTCCTCATCATTTAATTCCTCATCACACTTCACTTTGCTGTGCAAAAGGGCATCAGCTGATTTTTGTTCGAATTCAAAGTCAAACTTCTGAAGCTCGTGGATCCAACGTTGTCTCACGTCGTAGTGTGACTTCTCTTTTCTCAGTCGTCTTCATGAACGCATTGCCAGCTTGAAATGCATATCCAAAAGTTATATTCAGTATTTTCGAAAAGCTTCTACCACTGCCAGGATCTCCAACTCGTACTCATGTAATACACTGGATGAACTTGGATAACCTTACGAGATTTTTGGAGTTAATCTGCCCCAAAACCATCAATGAAGTGTTGTTTCGTGCTGTAGTAGTGTATAATATTTCTGGATACAAGGTGGAAGGGGGGCTATTAATTATGCTAATTAGGATAGGAAGGGTGAAGTCAAATTGAGGTTGCATAACGAAATTAATGTTAAAATTATTTTCTTTGTCAAATACACCTCCAATTTCCTTTAAAATGAACTTGTTGTTATCAAAAAAATTCTTGTATATCAATTGCAACTATATCTTCCTCCATTTTATGCGGTTGTTATACCCTTGCGGAGGGTAAAATGATTTCAGTCCGTCCGTTCCTACGCAAAAAAGTAGGAACTGAAAGACTAGTTAGCGTAGAAACGGACGGACAGACGGACGGACAGACCGACATGGCTAGATCGACTCGTCTAGAGACGCTGATCAAGAATATATATACTTTATGGGATCGGAAACGTCTCCTTCACTGCGTTGCAAACTTCTGACTGAAATCATTATACCCTCTGCAAGGGTATAAAAATTATATCGTCGGTATTTTTTGACATATAACCTCCTACGCTTGGAAATAACATTTTTTAATTAGTTTTAAATTTCGAAATAAATTCGATAAAAATCGGAGGACTATATGATATAGCTGCCATAGAAACGGTCGGAAAATTATTTGGAAATTATGAGAAAATTATATCTTTGGTGTTTTATAACATATAACCTTGTCAGCTTAGAAATAACAGTTTTTAATTAGTTCTGAATTTTGATTTAAATTTTATTATGTTCTGTCTTTTATAAAAAATGTAATAATTCTGCCTAATCGCAAGGGTTTGCTAATTAGCTAAATTGCTTATATGAGGTGGAAAACTGCTTTCCGTCACCATGACATGACATGAAATATCCTTCATTTTTTATACCCGTTACCCGTAGACTAAAAGGGTATATTAGATTCGTCGGTAGTAGAAAGCGTTTCCGACCCCATAAAGAATATATATTCTTGATCAGGAACACTAGCCGAGTCGATCTCGCCATGTCCGTCTGTCTGTCTGGCAGTCTGTCTGTCCGTATGAACACTGAGCGGAAACTATAAGAACTAGAACCGTCAGACCTGGCAGGTAGATTCCTGGCCTTCCTGCTCAGCACAAATTTTTTCAGCGTGGTGTCTCTCTCGCAGTCCTCAAAAATTTGTAGCACCTACAGTTTTTATGATAGAAAAAAAAAATTTTAAATAAAATGTATTTGTCTCATCACTACCTATCGATTGACCCAGAAAAAGTGCCGCGCCCATTTTAAAGCCCACCAACCGCCCAAAACTGTGGTGGCCATAATTGTCATGACAATTTTTTTTCATATATGTAATAATATGTTATAACATGTACTGAAAAAGCGAGTATGTGGCGCTTTGTTTCTTATATATCTTCACTTCCCTTTTGCTTCCTGAAGCTGAGTAACAGATATCTGATAGTCAAGGCATTCGACTATAGCGTTCTCCCTTGTTTTGAGATGTAAACACATAATCGGCATCACCTCATAAGAGGAATTCTGCATCCATCTTTTCGATTTGTTCCTTGCGTTATGGAGGTTTGGGTAGAAAAAACCTAAAGATGGAGTAAACAGATATATATTTTTGTGAAGTTTTATATTGTGTCTTTTGTGGCCATGGTAATGGAAATGCAGCTTAGTCTGTTAGCGGAATTGCAGTGGATGTTCTTCCTGTTGATCCTGCAACGGCAGTTAAGGTAGACGGATCACGAGTTGTCGATGTTGATGTAAACGGAATAGCATTAGAGGTTTTTGTAGCTTCTGTTGTCGTAGTTCTTGTAGGCGGAATTGCTGTAGAGGTTTTTGTATCCCCTCTTGTTGTGCTTATTGTAGGTGGAATTGCAGTGGAGGTTGTGGCTTCTGTGGTAGTGGTTGCTGTTGTGGCCTCTGTTGTCGTGGTTGTAGAAGGCGGAATTGCAGTTGAGGTTGTGGCTTCTTTTGAGGTGGACGTTGTTGTGACTTCTGTTGTCGTGGTTGTAGAAGGCGGAATTGCAGTTGAGGTTGTCGCTTCTGTTGAAGTGGTTGTTGTCGTGGTTGTAGAAGGCGGAATTGCAGTGGAGGTTGTGTCTTCTGTTGTAGTGGTTGTTGTTGTGGCCTCTGTTGTCGTGGTTGTAGAGGGCGGAATTGCAGTTGAGGTTGTTGCTTCTGTTGAAGTGGACTTTGTTGTGACTTCTGTTGTCGTGGTTGTAGAAGGCGGAATCGCAGTTGAGGTTGTCGCTTCTGTTGAAGTGGTTGTTGTTGTGGCTTCTGTTGTCGTGGTTGTAGAAGGCGGGATTGCAGTAGAGGTTGAGACTTCTGTTGTAGTGGTTGTAGAAGGTGGAAGTGCAGTGGAGGTTGTGGCTTCTGTTGTCGTGGTTGTAGAAGGCGGAATTGCAGTAGAGGTTGTGGCTTCTGTTGTAGTGGTTGTTGTTGTGGCTTCTGTTGTCGTGGTTGTAGTTGTTGTAGCCTCTGTTGTCGTGGTTGTAGAAGGCGGAATTGCAGTTGAGGTTGTGGCTTCTGTGGTAGTGGTTGCTGATGTGTCTTCTGTTGTTGTGGTTGTTGAAGGGGGTATTGCAGTGGAGGTTGTGGCTTCTGTTGTAGTTGTTGTGGCTTCTGTTGTCGTGGTTGTAGAAGGTGGAACTGCAGTGGAGGTTGTGGCTTCTGTTGTAGTGATTGTAGAAGGTGGAACTGCAGTGGAGGTTGTAACTTCTGTTGTCGTGGTTGTAGAAGGCGGAATTGCAGTGGAAGTTGTGGCTTCTGTTGTCGTGGTTGTAAAAGGGGTTATTGTAGTGGAGGTTGTGGCTTCTGTTGTCGAGGTTGTGGCTTCTGTTGTCGTGGTTGTAGAAGGCGGAATTGCAGTAGAGGTTGTGGCTTCTGTTGTCGTGGTTGTAGAAGGGGGAATTGCAGTAGAGGTTGTGGCTTCTGTTGTCGTGGTTGAAGAAGGCGGAATTGCAGTGGAGGTTGTTGGAGTTCCTGTTGGTGTTGGAATGGCAGTTGATGTTGATGGGTCAGTGGATGTTGTTGGAGTTTCTGTCGAAGCTGGATCGGCAGTTGCGGTAGATGGGTCACGGGCTGTTGTTGGAGGCCTCGTGGATGTCTTCTTTCGTCGCCATTTTCCCCAAAACTTTTTCAGTGCAAAATTGGTGGGGGGCTCATCATCATGATATAAAGAGTCCATTAGCAAGTTCTTCGTTCCTATTTCATAAATTTTTTCTGCTATTTTATTTTCCAAGTCTCCCGTCGTCGGCCTTGTCCTATTATAAATTTGTTGATTGCCATAGCTCAGTTTTATGGGAATTGGTACTTCCAAATTGAATATTTCTTTATTTGACTGTTGTTTACCGGCACCAGACCGGCAAAAACAAGTGCTTAACAGGATGGCAAGCGCTACAAAAACAAAATCTGTTAGTTTCCATTATCGTTGATATGTATCTATACGTACCATAAGCAATAAACGCCATGGCGTTGCAAAACGAACTGTAGTTCTTTTGATACATTTCGCATTTTATATGGACCAGCACGTTCGAATTGGAAAGTGTGTCATTGGTAAAACTCAATGTCTAATAAATCTGCTAATTAATACGAAGCCAATCTTTTGTTTAATAAAAAAAATAATCGTAGCGTCTTTAAGTATGTAGGTGAAGATTGATTTTCAGTTTTTTACTGCTTGCTAATTTAGAAAAGAAGAATATCGAGGAGCAGGCTTATCTCCATTGGCTTAAAAATAATGTCATCATAAAATAAAATTTGTAAGCTGTTGAGAATATCTATGGTATGTTACGTACTAGTATGTAACCCTTAGGCCAAAAAAAAGACATTTTGGCAATTCCAATATAGTTGTTGTGAATATTAGTTTATTAGAATAAATAAATAAATTATGAGATGGGGCTATGTTTCTGCTTCTCCTTAGTATTATTGGACTTGGTTGGCTGACTGATCCACTTTTAGGGACCTTGCATATCCTCCATATCCGAAACCACTGGCGGTACCTCCAGCACCGCCAGCGGCAAAGTGCGGACTATGTCCATGACCTCCATCCTCATGGGTCACTGAGTGCGAGTGGCTGGAGGTGTAAATTGGCTTAGCCACTATTTCGTATGTGGTGGACTTTCCGCCGCCACCGGCCAAGCTCTTCAGTCCCAAAACTCCAGACAGTGTCAAGGCCATCAGAGCTGTCATAAGTGCCTTTCCGGCCATTAGAGCGATGGCGCCGAAGCCCATGGCCATAAGCATTCCCTTCATCATGACTCCTGCAGCCACCAGGGCTTCCAAGCCTCCTTTTTTCCCGAACTTGTGTTTGCGACCCTCTACCAGGGACTTTTCATCCATCAAGCGGAACCTCAGAAAGCGCGTTTTTAAAATATTCTCCAGTTTAGCTATTATGTAGCCATTCAAGCGAGTACTGGGATCACTCGGATAGCTGCGAGCTACTTCTGCAAAAATAGAAGTATTTAGTTATGTACAAAATTTTATCGAAGTTTTAAAATTAAAGTTTTAAAATTAAAGTATTGGTGGTTCATCTAAAGTTTTTGTACCCGTTACTCGTGAAGTAAAAGGGTTTTCTAGATTCGTCGAAACTGATGGTATCTGATAGTCGACTCGATGGTCGTAATCGACTTAACGTTTTTCTTAAAAAGGTGTTTTCTTATTCCTTTGCAGAACCTACCTGCCATGAGCTCCGAGGTTTTAAGTTCCGTGGCATTCTCATCTTTGACCACACTGACGCCTGGCAAAACGTTAAGTTCCTCCTGCTCGGCGAGCTTTTCTATGATCTTGACAAACTCGATCTTGATGCATATCCAACTGAATGAAGAGGTTTCGCAGCCGTTGAGAAGGCCCTCAGCTCTTTGGGGTTTCCGGAGAGTTTCCGTTGCAACTGCAGGCGCTTCCGTGGATTGGACACTTGCTGCCGTGGCGTATTTGCACATGAAGGCAAACAAGGCCAAATAAAACAGATATTCCAGGGTCTTGGTCAGCAACATCTTCGCTATCTAGTGCGCTTGGGATTGTTCGAGAGACTGCATCATCCCAATTTTATGGCTTTAGCTTTTATACCCGCTTCCACTGCTTCCACTTCCACTTCCATTCCCATTTCCCTTTCACCAAAACCGTACTCCGCACCAGGGCCCTTGTGCTTTTCTAATTACCCAAACGATTTGTGGTCGAAATTCTTCCCAGCGTCAGTCAGCTGCGTCCAACTGGGCGGCACTTTCGCTTTCCTCTGCGGCAGCGCCCAGGTCAGTCTAGCGAAACGGCCGGCTAATTCTGTCACCAAAAAGTTCCAGCCAATGAATTCCCCAAGAGGCCGAGAAGAAAGCTCTCCCAGACTCGGGAATCCAGGTAATTACAAGTGCCAGATAAAAGTCGCGTGCCTCGGCCCTCCATAAATTAAGAGCCATCATTTTGCCTGCCTAACTGGGACTAACTAACAATTCATTGTTAATTATTACTACATTTTCATTTGTGTCTGCCCTAGCCCCGTTTCGCTACTTTCTTCACTCGTACTGCCCATGAGGTAATATATCTTTCCACGCCGAGTCTTGACTGTTTAATATTCAGATTACATGCAGTGCTAATGACCAATTTGTTGGTCGCCTTTTGATTTTCGCCTATTGCCAGATGGTCTATGACTTAGTTGGAAAACAAGCGACGATGTTCGTGCTGTGGAACAATAAAACCATTTTAATAATTTTCTTTGGCAATAATTGAGTAAATAATAATGATAATGGTAGCTAAGCTTAAAAAATGAATTTAAAAGATGGTGTAAACTAATAATTTAAATTATGTTGGAAATAATTGAATATTTTGTTCCGTGGTTTTTTGACTTGTTAACAAAACAAAACGTCGGAAAAAACTGAACTGAAAATACTGATCTATTACTCGTCTGTGTTGGCTAAAAAAACGACTTGTACTTTATGCTAGTATTACAATTTTTATTTAAAATTAAGAAAGGTATATTTTAACATCAATCAATAATAAATACATAAATTAGGTTGGCGGCAAGCTTTAGAGTATTGATTCTTAGTTTCAAGCGGGAGTTTTAGTAGTTGTGGTTGTGGTTGTGGTTGTAGTTGTAGTCTTCTTGTTTCTGAACTTTTCCCCGAATCTTTCAAAGAATCCCGTTCCATTATTATTGAATGGGGGGAATCGCAGCTGTCCAAGGTTTCCCTCTTCCTCGACCACCGGGGCAGCCTCAACGAACTCGTCGGTGTTCACAGCCTCATCCTTGACTGCCAGGGATGCCTTTTCATCTTCGACAGGAAGTGCCCAGGCCAAGGATACCAAAAGTCCAACAATGAGGACGAATTTAACCTGACAACCGAAGAGTTTGTTGCTCAAGCTGTTCATCTTGGATCTGTTGAATTTCGGCCACCTCGATTGGCAGTTTTATACCAATGCCAAGTGGGACATTTGACTGAAAATCAATTAGGAAGTTGGCGCAAAGAAAGCTCGTGGGCCTAAACCCAGTCAATTAAGTTTGCTAATATAATTAAGAAATATTTGTCCACTATATTTGTTTTTGCACAAAGTCTAATGAAAGTGCTCAAAAAGAAACTAAAATAAAGACCATATTTCATTTTCAGTTTATTACGCTTTTTTCAAGTTTTTATGTTGTGTCAACATAAATCAATTTGTTAGCCGACCATTAATCATTGTCCTTTGTCCAACATTTTTGGCCACCCCATGCTGATAAAGTTAGAACATATGGTCGACGTACATACCCCAAGATAGAACAGCGCCTGAAATGCTGTTGATATTTGTAGGCCAGATATACTTCCTTTAAGCAAAAATGTTTGGAGAGGGTTTGGTTTTGCATTTGATGAATCTTTTTTATTCAATTGCTTTAAGTTATCTGAATAAATACTTATTAAGTAGGCTCTTGAGCAGGCATAATCTTCGTTGTTTTCGATGAACCTGAGTGACATTTACAACCGCCAAGAGACATGGATTGTGAAATGTGCAATAAATATGGCGCAATCATGATTGACTTCAGTATCCTTAAGCATTGTCCTTGAGCTAGCGAAGAGTCGAGGGACCGTTTCAATTGTTCTCTTTTTTTGTGATTTTCTTTTTTGGTATGTCGCAGCTAACTAACTAAGCGTAACTTAATAATTATTGACTACGAATTAGGCCATTCTTCAGGAGAGTCTTAGGGGGATAGGTGGAGGAAATGAGGGTGCAGTGGGAGGAAGTTGAAGAAGGTGAAGCTTTGGTAGGGTAAGATATAGCAGGAGAAAGATTTGGGCTAGTATAGCGTGGGATGGATGGATCGGTCGGGGGCGTCTGGCTTAGAAGGGCTGGGCCAGGCCGTAGTGGTTGTAGGCCAGGTCGGCGGCTCCAGCCTGACCATTGCGGCTCCAGTCTGAGTGCACGATGTCGGCGTTCAGGGGGCTGCCGGTGATGTAGGCGGTGGTGATGTGTTCCTTCTTCTTGGCCAGCAGGTCCTTGAAGAAGGTGGCACCTGCGGGAAAAACCAGTTCAAAAGTGCCCCTCTACGGACCTCTGCGGACAAACTCACCAGCCAGAATGAGGGCCAGGAAGGAGATGGCCAGAGCCTTCAGCGAGATGAACTTGATGATGGTGAACAGAATCTTGACAACGACGGCCTTCTTCAGCTTCAGGGCCAAAAGAAGGGGCAGCAGCATCTTCTTCATGCGCTTGCTGCGGGACTCTGTTTTTTATTTGGAAAGAACGCAGAGAGAAAGTGGGAAATTTAGCAGCGCTCCTAAAAGTATTCAACGCTTGGCAGTCAAGTGGAAGCTTTCCCTTCTCTTTTGGGCAGAGCAACTGAGTATGCCAGTAGTTTTGCTTTTGGCAGTTGGCTTTGTGCACACTTGAAAGGACCTTCGTACTTTTAGCCTTTTGAAAGTACACTGGATGCTTTTAAGTTGAAATATGGAATTACTTTGAGTGTCAGTAGGGTTTTCTGAAGTTAATCACTCATACGTGATGTGGGCTTCTATGTTAATGTTACTTATAACTTTGAATCTCAATAATTATTAATCAATTAATTTGGGGCTATAATATTAAAAATGATTTTATAGTTTTAAAAATTACTATTTTTTAAGAACAAAATAAAATCATGAAACAAAAAACTTACGTTTAAGAAGTGATTACAAATTTAATTTGCAAGCCACGATTTAAGAGGAAGAACTTTTGGAAGTATTTTGGAAAACACTCAAGTACGGATCCCAAACGTAAAAACGTACTTCTGGATCCCTTGAAGAAGCCACGATTACTCACCCTCCATGGCGCGACCGGTGTACTCGTTCTCGGAGTTCTCCTCCTGCTCATCGCCGGAGAAGGAGAGGTTCAGTTCGTGGGTCTCCAGGTAGCGCTCGGCACGGTCCTCGAAGGACTCGACGGCCTTGGCGGCCCCGAAGCTGCGGCCCGACTCCGAGCGGTCGATCCTCAGGCCGCCGAAGAGCGCGACGGACTCCTCGCCGTCCAGGCGGTTCAGCATGTTGACCAGGTCCCGCTCGCTGTTGTCCTGCGAGGGCAGGGCCATGGAGCCGCACACAAGGCTGGCCAGCAGCACTACACATACGAATTTCGCGCACATTTTGATTAGCACTTGGGGTGTCTCGACTTTGAGTGGGTTATAATCCTTGGGACGGCTGCCTGGAGCTGGTGAGTGCTGCCTGTGCTTTGTGAACGGGAATCGCTTTGTGATTAATTGAATGCACTGCCCCGCGTTTTATACCATTTCGATTCGACGTCGATTGACCAATTTTGTGGCTAGAAATCGCGCGCCAGGCCAAAACGCACCGCACCGCGCTGCAATAACAATAACAATACCGAAAACCAATACCGAAATCCAAAAACAATTTATGCAAAGCATATGCGTATGCTACCTGCCGGCAATTTCTTGACCATATTTCCACGCACGTCGCGATGTCAACGAAAGGGAAGTGGCCAGTGCTCGGTGGTCGCTGGTCGGTAGTCGGCCGGTTGAATATGATTTTTGTATATACATATATTTTATATAAGCAAGTGGCCCGATTTCGGGTGCTCCGCCGTTATCCGAGTACTAATTGGCATTCAATGGAGTCGCCGGGGCGACGTGTTCGGATTGCCTGTGCCAGATTCTTGGGCGATTGTTCCTCCCACCGGGCCACAAGGGCCCCCCGATTATAGTGGTGGATCTGCGAGACGAGACCCACCCGTATTTGGTATGCCCCGCCGGTGGTGACTTAATGCACCATTTGGCCCAGATAGTTGCTCTGGCCCGGCGCTTTCGGCGCTTTCGATTTCATTCTCCTTTTGTCGAGTGGCGTTTGCGGCTCGTTTTCTATTTCAATTGCTTCTAAATCTGCCTCCAAAAGAAAGCTGAATTGTAGCACATCGCCGCATATATCTCTTTTCAATCGCAAAGTGACACTTTTATGAGCATAAGTAGAAAGTTTCTGGTAAACAATTAACATGCCAAGCGGCCGTCACATGGCCACTAGAAACTCCAATTATGAGCAGGGCCACAAACTTGCCAAAACTAAATCCCCAGCTTATCAGTTCGTTTTTCTGTACTGCTACTGCTACTTCATTTGTATTTTTTCGCTTTATTTTGCCGAGCAGCAACAGAACCTGCCACAAGTTTTAATTGCCAGCCGCAAACTTGTTGCCGCCCAGTGAGCAAAGTTCCAGATATTTGTTTTGGGGTCTTTCAGCACTTCAATTAAGCCCTGGGAAAGTCTCTCTGCCCACAGGTAAACACGTGCGTGGATTTACGGATTGAATTTTTGTCGGGTGCAATACTCTTGGTTTTATTCAAACATTCGACTTGACTATGCTGTTGCTGTGCGCAATAAATTAGTTAATTACATTTCGAATAAATTACTACATGCTAAAGGTTTCAAAACGAAGGCACATCTTTTGCAGCGTTGGGAGCTCTCTACTGCTGCTGCTGGCCGGCGTAGGCCAGTTGCTGGGCGTCGGACTCATCGCTGATGCTGCGGGCATAGGGGTAGGAGGAGGAGGCTCCCGAGCTCCAGCCGGCGCTGGCGGGTGCGGACCAGGCGTTCGAGCTGTAGCCTCCGCCGATGGCGTTGCCTCCGAACTTGTTGCCGAATCCGCCCAGCAGGCGGGAGCCGCCGACCAGGATGGCCAGGAAGAAGGCCAGCTTGGCCACGATCACGGCCTTGAAGGTCAGCAGGGCCAGGAAGCCGAGCACCAGGGGAATGACGGCGAACAACTTGGCTCCGATGGCCAGGGCAAGGGGTCCCAGCATCTTCTTGATCTTGCCACGGCCTGGAGATCGGTGTTATGTAATTATTACAGACTATGAACAAATTCCAAATAAAACCCACCTTCATCGAGGGCACGGGCCACCTGCTGGGTGGTCTCGGCGGGTAGCTTGAACTCCAGGTTGTGGCTGCTCAGGAACTCGGCGGCACTGGAGATAGCCAGATCCACCAGACGACCAGTACGCTCATCGGCGTTCTGGGGCAGCTCGGCGTAAACATCCTGCTCACTCAGCGACTTTCCGGTGCGGGAAACGGGACTGGCAGGGTCTCTGAAATATTATCAAAAGATAATTTATAAATAAGCATATCAGATCTGCAGAAAGTGGTATTAATTCGAAGGCTGTGTCCTATTATAGCACTAGCTAATTTAAATTTCTCAAACTAAAAATTGTTGCGTTGAGCTAGGCACCATTTTAACATTAATTAACAACTCTTGTTCAAGATCTTTAAATCTATATATAGTTTTAGCGTATTCGCCGTTACTATTCCTTAACTATTCCCCTAAATGTTTGGCTTAAAACCCACACATATTAAATAACTGGCGGCACTAATTTTAAATTATCTCTTCGATCTTGAACCATTTTTTCTAGATTACTTTACGTAACCTTCCTAGCTTTCCCTTCGATCTTGATACCATCATTTCTGTTGAACTAGCTTTCTCAAAAGACTTTCGGTAAGCCTTGTTATGCAACCACTTAAACTAGCACGGGTTGAAGATTTTTTCAGGCACGTTCTGTTTTCAGTTTTCAGTTTCGTTTCGGTTTTAGTTGTGGTTTTGGTTTCTGCTTCGAGAACCAGACACTTTCACTGTGAACAAACACACACCTCTGGAAGGTGACTCCGCTGGTCAGCTCGATGTTGTTGCTCCTGGCGGCGCGGTTCAGGGCGGTGATGCCCTTGACGGCCAGGCAGGTGGCCATGTCGTCGCTCTCCAGACAGGCGCCCAGATACCTGGCGGCCCTGCCCAGGGTGTTATCGCCCTCGACGCGGTTGTCTTGGACACTGGGAGCGGCGAAGGCGCAGCTGGCCGCCAAGAGGGTCACACAGGCGATGGCAAACACTTTCATGTTGATCGGTTGTTCGCGGTTAATCCTTGCTGGTATAGCTAGTTCTGAAGATCGGGCTGCTGCTTCTCTTCGGGAGCGCTGAGATGAGTTTGATGTATGCGTCTCCGGACATCTAGCCTTATATATTGGGCTGTGGCCAACAGCTCGGTCGGCGTCGCAGTCGGTGCGCATTACAAAACAATTTAAAAGTAAATTAAATGAACCCCAGAGAGACGGCGGAAGCTACGCCAAAGACGCGAAAAGAGCGCACTCGGAATTGGAGACCGGGCCCAAAAAGAGTCACAGACGCAGCCGCAGCCGCATAAATCTGGAGAACGGCGGGGAAATAAAGTCAACTTGTTTGTTAAGTGAACATGTTCATTTCGGGCTGCCTTTTTTCGGCAGCGCCGCTCCGGCGACGTCGTCATCCGTCAACGTTAACGTCGCGGAGAGAGAAACTCGTACTTGGTCTTGGACTTGGCCATTGGGCGAAAGGGGGCACCCTCGAGTAAACAGTCGGCATCATTGGCTAAGGTCTGCACGGCGAAAAATCAACTGGGTTACATAACTTACCTGCGCCTATGGGACTTGAGAACCAACCAAAGCCAAAGAGTGGGCTCTAATGAGTAGAGCAATAATTCAGAGATACCCAAGGTTTGTTCTAAGTTCCTAGTCTTTTTAGTTAAAAGAGTGTGTGTAAAAAAAAATATAAAAAATTATTTTTTTTTTTTTTATAAATTTACAACATTTTCTGATATCTTTGTTTAAAACGTTATCCCAAAACAGCTCTCCACTTTTTGAGAAATTTTAAACATATTCTGCTAAACCAAAAACGCACCTTGTTATCAAAGTCAAACCAATAAAATATGACCAATATTTTAAAGCATGCAGAAATGAAATGAGTTTAGAAATTTTAAGTTGTAATCTAATAAAGAAAAAACTTAATACAAGTTTAATATGATTAACTGTGAGTTGATCTGTTTAGTGAATCAAAAATATTCTTCCAAGTTCTAACTATATAATCCTTTAGAATCAACCTAAGCCCTACTGGCAAAGTCGGGGGTTGACTTCTATCTGAGAGAGAAGTAAAATTAATTTTATAATAATGGCATGACTCTCCATTTTTTCTCGGTGTAGGTGGCCTAGCCTGGGCATGGTCTCTGAGCCCGATACAACGCCCTCAATGAGGCTGGGGCCCTGGTGTTTACCAGAGGTCTGGGCCTGCGTTTGCAATCGCCTTCGCGCTTACGCGCAGCTTTCATCCGACTCTCGCAATACCCAAGTCACATATTTGCTAATTTATTGACGCTTCTTAACCGATCCGGTTGCCGTATATCTCACGCAGCCCATTTATGAGCGCAAAAATGTGTTTTTTCTTTCTCCAGCATAAATGGGTCACTTTTATTTGCTGGGGTTTGTTGCTGCTATTAGGATATGGTGAAATAGTGTTTAGCACGTCGATGATTGAACTGGACTGTGTGGCGAATGTGTCTATGTGGTAATAATTGAAAGTTAAGTGGGCAAAGTAGGTGGTGGTGAGTGAGAAGCTCTTGCCGGCGTTTATATAACAAGCTGAAAGGAATTGCTGAGCGCAGCTTTGAGGAGCTCACAAAAATATGACAGGTATTTTGTATTGCCTCAGGCTGTGTGTAGAACAGCAAGTCTTTTTTATTGATTTGTCATGGAATAGTTTACATTAAAGCAGGTTGGGAATGCAAATTTCAAAATGTTCAAAATATAAATTTATTGCTTTAAGTAAAAGGACCCTATTTATCACATTTATTTATAATGCAATTAAATCAATGCAGTTATTAAAATCCCAGCCTATATTATATTTCGAGAAACGGCAACAAATATAGCGTGTAAATAATTGTTAAATCTTTTCAAAAAAATACATGGTATGATAATATTGATAGGTTGATTGATTAACCTATTAATATAGTAGGTACCAGCTTGCAAAGAAATTTGCTTAAATTCTGCACGGTATTCAAAAAATTCGCATTAGTTTTCTGTACAAAAAGTGTGAGAATTTGCTGTCAGAGCCCACACACTTGAAATTCTGCAAGCATTTCACTAATTTGTCCTATCGTTAGACTGGATCTGCACTCAATTCCCAAAGAAATTCGTTTCTCTCGCGACCTGAGACACTTTTACAAGTCTGTCAAGCGGCAGTGTGAACTTGTGATTCAACCATTCAGGCAATTCGACATCCAGCCATCGATGATTTCCCAGTCACGTTCTGTTGCCACGGCCTGCATTGTGAGGGTTTATGTTGCTAGCGGAGTTTCTCTGCCTGACATTGCATCGTAAAATCCGGCGTTTCTGACAAAAGATCTCTATAAAATCGAAACAGCTTCAATTTTGGCAGCAACAAAATTTGTATTTTTATTGTCCGCAGCAGCTTATTAAAGGCAGTCCATTCAGCGCAGGGTAAAAACAGCCTCACTCACTTTCATTTATATTACAACGAAATGCGACACTAAATGTTGCCTGCCCTCAATGTTGTTGTTCGTGAGCGTGTTTTTGTTGCTAGTGTGGTCTTGTTGTTTCGCTGTCTTGCTTATTGTTATTGTTATTGCCGGCTGATTGTTGCTGGGCAAGCCAGCCGCGGGCGTCGGCTTGTCACACGCTGCGTATGAGTGACGCGCCTTTATTTTCGGCTATTGTTTTAGCCGCGTAAAACGGCCAAAAGCAGCCCGAAAAAAAGAAAGTGTGCTAGGCATGCCGTATTGGGCATACTTCGCCCAATGATTCACTTGCTGCGCCAATTTGCATAGTTCCCCGGCGTCCAGATTGCATTGCGGCATTTCATTCATGATCATCAAGATGATAAACCGCATGCCATTGGCTTGGCTGATTCGCGATCCAGTTTTTCGGCTTCGTCCATTCATACGATTCGCGTCATCGATTTCGTGAGTGAAAGTTATGTAATGTCTGCGTGAGTTTTGCAATCTGCAGTGCGAACTGCTAAACCGGATGGCTCGACGGATAAATGTCCGGGGACCTCCAACGCACAGTCAACAACGAGTCGGGTTTTATTACCCGCCCAACTGTCAAATCAAACAAAATTTCTAAATGCCAATCAATAAACAATTTCTCTTTTCTTCGTTGCGGTTTTTCTGTTTCTGCCTCCGAGAACTGTCAGTGTTGTACTTGAAAAAATAAGTGAAGTAAGTGAACGCACAGGAACCACAGTAAAACGTAAACCTAACTGAAAATAAAACAGGCTAGTTCAAAAATCATTCCAAGTGTAAATAAAGATATCAATTTTTAATATATAGATAAATTGCAGTGTACAAAGTAATCCTGTTTGCTGTGTACTGGGAGTTCATGTAAAAATTAAAATTGTATTATCTTGATTGATTGATATTTACTCTTTGAAAATTATAAATAGTTAGATCTTTCGAAATATTTTTATTTTTAATTTCGGGCTGTTTCTTCTCTCAGTGCAGTTTCTTTTCTGTGATAACCTTTCTCAAGATTTGTTTCCCCAAACCAGCCTGCCTTTTAATGCGTTCCTGACAGCAACCTGGTGGGCTTTGTTATTTACACAAACTCAATTAGCTCCGTTTCATTTGTGCGCTTTTCGAGTTGCGATTTGTTGCTGGCCGTCGCTCAATTAGCCGGCAACAAGTTGCCATAAATCGATGGCTCACTTTCCTCCTACTCTGGTCATGTGGGTGTGGCAGCTTGGCAGGTTGGCCGGATGGTCGAGCTCTCTGTCGGTCCCATGTGCGTTTGCTTTTCAAATTAGCCTGCTCGATTCGCAGTCGAAATTCGAGGCTCCGCCGGCTCGTTTTTATATTTTTGGGCAGCGTACGTTCTACTGACCCATTTGCGTGTGTTTTCATCGAGTATCAGCCATCGGAATGCCAGCGGCATTATTGGAATTCCAGCGCAGTGGAAGACATAAATCTACGGAGCGGGGGAAAATTTCACAGGCTTTGTACTGGGTAGGAGAAAGATATTTATTTCGTTCGAGTCAAATACCAAAAGGGCCAAATAGTTAGAATTGGCAGTCGTAAGACTTTTTAAATTCAATGCCTGGAACATGGGTGTTGGACCAGAGTCTGGCAGAAATCACGAAACATTCTTTGAATGAATTCAAGGAATTTAAACTTGAAATATATCAAAATGGGCCAAACTTTTATTGCGTTTAGAATGAAAATAAATCAAAATAGGAACCACTTTTTATTCCGTTGTACCAGGTTTTGAATGAAAGCAGATTTGACTAGCTCAAGTGGTTTTAAGCTTACTGTTTACTCAGTTAACAAATCTTTTAAAATAAATTAATAAAAAATGTTTTTAATAAAAATTTTTTTTTATTTAGCATATAAATGTTATAAATAGCTTTATAAACGAAAGGTTTTTGTAATCTTTTGACCGTGTAAAGCCAACCGAGTTCCGTCATCTGCCGCACATATATATTTCATCCCCATCTGCAAACAGCAAATGGCCGAACCACAGCCAAATTGTATCTTTTTAAGCTCTTTGGGTTAAACGCAGAAATGCCAACAGGTGAAATTGATTTTCTTTTCATTTGTGCAAATATGAAATGTCAATATTGTGCGTAGTCGTTGCTGTCATTGTCGCTCGGCTGAGAAAGTGCAGCGTTGACTCATGCGCGCGCCATGCATTGAGCGGATATATGAAAATTTGTATGTATCTTTGGCTCAAAGGTGTTTTTGGGTCGTTGCTAGTTATGGTACTTGCATTTAAAAAATTCATAGCCATTACCTTGCGGGCACACTCCGGTTCAAAGCCAAGACAAATTCAATTCACTTTGCCACGAGAGCTAGGGCACTTGCCATTTTGGCCTGGGACGTTAATATAAATTATGTATACCCTTTCAAAGGTTGACATAATAATTATACAAATGTTTGCGGATCTAAAAAACTTCAAAAACTATGAATTATGCCACATCGATTACGTAGCCTAATAAGCTTTACTTTTTCAGATGTGTTTAAAATATTACTTAATAAAAAGAATAGGTACATATGCATAAACATAAGCATTCACATTTTGTGATAAAGCTTCTTTAACAGTAATTTAATTAACATTTTTGACATTATTTTAACATGTTTTACAAAATTTAATTTAATTCTTTTATTTAAAAATGTTGTTTCTATACCGCTTTAAGATACTTCCTGAATTAACCGCTTGTAAGGGTAATTAAGGTTTCGGATTCCAGGGTAAGCCTTTGCTTCCTGTTTTTGTTCATTTTGGCCAGGTGGGAAAATATGATTAAGTGCGCCTGTGGGATCTCTTTCAGCCCCGGCAGAGGCTAAGTATCATCGCTTTGTTTAACCCAACTGGCTGGGCCCGAAAGAAAGTGAAATTGATGACACAAATGCGCAGACAACAAATACGAAGCGGTGTCTATGCTAAATGGCCTGGTTAAGTAATCCCGTGAGAGCCGCAAACATTGCGCAGTCAGCGGAGCTGAGAATGTTGTTAATAGCAAAAGCCAGAGATGTGATGACAAAGGCCGCCTTCGCAGGCTCCCCTCGCCTCTCCCTTTCTCCGCTTAATTGCCCGGCTCTGGGCCTCAACTTCACTTTCAACGTCTCACTTAGAAAGAAAGATACGCCCTTTTGTTGATCGATCTGTTAGATACGCGACAGGCATGCGCATACCTGGGTCTTGTACCCCGTATCTCGCGGCCGCAGATGTATCTGTAGCTGCTGCCCAGCCCCTGCCACACTTGCAATTGTCTCTTTGCTTTTGGCGCCCTACAACTTTCACTTGGGCCGAGGAAATGGAGGCGCGATTTGCGTAGGCCGCTAGCATAAATTCAACCAACCGTGTCGCACTTGCACGTATATTGGTGCCCTCATTAGCATGGAAAATTCGACCAATTTCGATTTAACTCAAAACATATTATTTTAATTTATATAATATATTTATTGTAGAGTGTATTTTTGTGTTGTAAAAGTGTAATCAAAGAAATAATTTGTACATACATACTTAAATACATTTCGATATTTATAAAACAGCTTTAAATTTTTAATTTTTAAGCATTGAATAGAAGTTTAAAACAAGGGGATAATTATTTTAAAACTGATTTTTAAATAAAATATTTTAGTAAAAAAAATCAATATTTCCGTATATTTTGAAACACTATTTTTGTGATACCCTTATTTTAATCATTTTTCTTCGCTTGAAAATGTGTGGAAATTCATTTTCATTTTAAATATTATTTTTTTAAGTTTTTCTATATATTGATTCGAATTATGGGAGTACTTCATGTCTTTCTGTTATAACCTACCTACAACTTTTTTGTGGCTCCAATTGGGATCTTTAATTCCATTCATTTTGGCCACCCAGAACGAGGTTCGTGGGTCATTGTTGTATCGGGTGCAGCCTGCTGATTGATTTGTGTCAACTTGTTTGTTGACTTCGGCTTTCGGTCGCGCTCTTTACATAAGTCATTCCGCCGTTTGTCGGCGCTTATTGCAACAGGCACTTGCGGAAGTGCCGCTTCCAATGCGACGACTTTGATGGCTTGGCTCTGGTCACCGGTCGATGGCTTGGGGTTTTTGATGGGGATTTGAGGGCTGGCCGACGGTGCGCATGCGCAATAAACCGTTTTATGCATAACGGAACCGCAGTGCTGTTAATTTTTGCGCCGCGTGCGCACGCCTAAAATCGTCAACGGGGCGGCTACGTAACGTCGTCAAAGTCGGGCGAGTCATGTGCTAATTAATCGTTGATGAAGCTGGGAGTTACGTGGCCTTGCTTGTCTATTGGCTAACACTAAGCCGGAAAATGGATGTTTGCAGTAATATGTTATGATTTCATGTTAACACTATATTGATATTTACATTTATTCTTTTGAACTGCCTTTTTGGATTTCAATACACCAAACGTTTTTACAATTTTTAATTTATAAATGGTGTTCCCAATCATATAACCATTTAAAACCCTTTTTTGGATTTAAAAGAAGATTTTTTGTTCCTGAACACTCTTACTTTCGTTGCTTTATAAAAACGGTTTGTACAGGTTGTCAAAGTTATGCTCCTTGGACAGTCCCAAGGGTATAAAGGGTTGTCGAATGGGCATCCAACTGCTTCCACTGGAGGAGAGATCTGTGCCGTGCAATCCCTTGACGACAGGTGCATGAGAATGAACAATTTCCAGACGATCGTGTGCATGTCCGCCGGACAAAATCCATTTTAGAGCCAACAGCCCGGAGGTGGCCAATGCGATTTTGCCCATGACAAACGAAGAGGTGGAGAGAGCCGTCAGCCATTTCAAAACCAGGGGCAGCAGTACTATTTTGGCAACAGCTGCGGCAGCCAGAAGAGGATATACCATCTTCAGTAGCTTTTTTTCCTTTTTGTGCTTCCCGCGACCTGAAAAATACAATTTTGGAACAACGATTAAGAAAACTATAATTTTATTTAATTAAAATCATTATTAGTACTTAGAAAATGTTTAAGAAAGTTTTGTCTTTGCGGCTTATCTTGTTATTAATTTGTAATTAGGTATCAATTTTTTATTTTTAAGATAATGTAATAATTATTTCTTAGTAAATTTGAATACGTCGTAGATACCTAAATGATTAATCGATTTGAAACGTTTTGTAATCGTATGTACTACTCATTTTATGACGTCTTATCCATTTGCCTTAAACTTTGCATATTTAAAAGATAACAAATTTATTAGTTTTACAATTTACCAAATTTTATCAGTTATGCTCCACTTGCGCATACGTATAAAATCGATTTAAACCCACCTTCGTTCGACCAGCTCTGTAGCATGTTGTTCACCTCCTCCGGGCTGAGATCGTCGTTGATCAGGCTGTGAAACTGGGTTTCGGCCATGGTGAGCGTCTGCCGATCCACGCGCTGTTGCTCCTCGATGGCGGCTTCCTGCTCGGCGTCCTGTTCCACGGCGGCCACGATTGCTCCACCCAACTGCACCGCCGGCGGTAGGCTGTAAGCCCCGCCGAAGGACACCTTCCAGAGCAGGTGGAAAACCGCAATTGGGATCGAAATCTTGAGCATGTTTGCACCGTTGCACCGTTCTCAGACGACTGAGCAAAAGTGGGCGCCCACTGCAGACTAATGGGGCACCCTCTCGATGCACTCCACTGCATTTCGATTCAAGTGGGTATCTACATATTCTTGGCCAATTGGTGGCCACTCTGTACCGCTACCGCTTCTGCTTGCAAAAAAGAAAGTTCTGAAATCGAGAACTTCACTGAAACTTTCGAATGGTATTTTGCCTTGCTTGTGTTTTAAGATCGAAAAGTGTTTCTTAATTTCTTAATTAATCGTTGTAACTATTATTAAAATAGGCAAAATCAACAACTAGGCAAATCAACTAGCAAAGGTTAGGTTTTATTAACCTTCAAGAAATTACTGTGATCCGATATTTCCTAAATTGATATTTAATCTCATCGGAAATGTATTGAATCTCCTAAATATCTCCTAATAAATATGTTCCACGTTGAGTATAACATCATAAATAAGGTTATCATTTTCCTGCAAGCAAACCGTCTTATTTATTATTCATACATTTGAAGAAGGAAACAGTCACAGCTAAATAATTCACTCGTGATTTATGGTTCTGCTTTTTCCCAAGTGTTCTACCTTGTTTTCGCTGATTTTGTTTTGCTCCGCCGATTCAGTTTTACTTGAGCGTGAACGGACACATTAAATTTTCCCTGCTTTAATGAACGGCTCACCGCAGACGTTTCACTGTAACTGTGGCTCCCATTGTGGTTGCTACTGGGCTGTGGGCACCACACTTATCGGGTCGGGGGTCAATTGCTCCGACCATCAACAAGTAAAAACTCTTCATTATCGTTGGAAGGCATTTACTCGGTCCGTTTCGGTTCACTTGCCCTTTTTCTTCGGCAGCAAAGTATTTCCATTTCTTCGCTGCCAGTGCAAGCAAAAGCTCTCAGGGAAATGTTCGCCATCACTTTTACCAAAAACAAATTGCAAATGCATTAATTTTCGTTCAAGTGCTGGGAGAAAATGAGCTTTAAATAAATAAGCTTGAGAGGAAGTGTGAAATATTATACGACTGAACATATAAAACTTTCCTTAGTTTTATCAAACCTAATTAAATAAAATATAAGGTATATAATTAAGGTAATAAACGCCCAATTTATTTTTGCAAAGTCTGAATATCAGAAATAATTGCGCGTAATTAGCCTAGAGTTACTTGTGATTAACCTGATTATCAAAATTTTCCGGAAGCCCCATAGTTAGGCTGCGTTTTATTAATTGGACATAAATTTTCAGTTTAAAGTAGACCGCTGCCACAAAATTCAATCAAATTTGTGTGTCCAGAGCAGACCCAATGAAAAGGATATTAAAAATTCATTAATAATATTGCCATTAACATGAATGGCCCTGAAAATATTTTGGATTCCATTTAAAGGCTTTTCGTGAACACTTGTTTGTGTAAATTTCCATCATGCCCCCTGGCTGATGGCCATAGGCCGCAGGCATAGGATTAATTAAATTTCAGCAATATTAAGGTGCCGAGCGAAGTCAGCTTCTACAGTTACAAGTTGGCTAGATGGGAGTTCATGTGTACTGGGGGAATTAAATAACGTCCAAACTGAATTAGGTGTGGCCCAGACGAGACAAATGGACTTATCTCCGGGCGTGGGCACACATGTAACTCCGGCCTTATGTGCATGCTATATATTCACGGGGCGGCCAAACACATTCAAATGCACACGCGTGCCTCGGAACTAATCGCAGTCAGCAGTCAACATTCGTTAGCGCTCTTGCTGTCGTCACTTTTCATGCCCAAAACCCCGACTTTGCCGACTGCACAGTGTCTGCGGAATTTATCGTCGCTTGGGTGTCAGCGGTACTTTTATTTGGCATCCGGTTGCTGCTGAAACTATACCCTGCCCCTCAAAGGTATTTTCGGGGAACTCGACTATGTTTATGCTCATTGGAAAATTCCTTTCTAAAACTGCCTACATTCAGGAGAACGCGCTATTAATGTGTAATTTTTCTTAGCTTTTTTACTGATGTATTTATTTACTATAAATATTTATTTTTTCCTTAAATTAGTCTATCTTAAGTAACCGGAAGCAACAATTATGTGTGGTAAAGTCTCTTAATCAAGTTAAATTTGTAATATTTTATAATACAACCTTAAAATCCTTAATCTGCATTTGCAACATTGTTCCTTAGAACTTAAAGATAAATTAAAGTGTTTAGTAATGTTTAAAATACCTGGAACCATTTAAAACCAACCATCAGAATAGAACCTAAAAATTAAAGAAATATTTAAAAACCATAGTACAGAAAAAAAAGTGATTACCAATGAGGTAATGAGTAAATTAATTTCATAAATAAAGACAAATTTAGAAATAAATTATTAAAAAATAAATATAATACCTTTTCGATTCCAGATATTTTGAAAGAGTTATAAAGGACATTCGCCAAAGAAGAACTATAAAATGCGTAATACAATTGAATTATACATGGATCATTTCAACCAGAGTATTCGATATTCGCCTGCACTAATGAACACGTCTAAATTCGTTTATCGTATTTGGGGACTATGCTGTTATGTATAAACTTCATTTCACTTGAGGGTGCGTCGCCGCTATCGTTCAAAATCGGCGTCGTTTATAGCCTCTGAGCAGACAAATCAATGCTGTTTGGCTGAGCAGTTGGCCAACTTAGGCGAATCGCTAATCTGAATGTGCCTAAAAGCGAAACTCATCAGAGCTTCTTCAAGACGAGCGCCTTGCTGGCATGGCCGCCCGCGGAGGTCTTCAGGCTCATTACGGCCGTAAAGAGAGCGAAGAAGAAGCCGGCCAGACCCGTGGTGCCCACGAGCAGCGTGAGCCCGCCGATGAGGACCGGGATGAGGGTGAGGAACTTCAGCTTGTAGGCAATCAGCAGCGGGAACAGCAGCTTCTGGATCTTCTTCTTCAGCTTCTTGAGCTTGCGGCCCTCCGATTCCGATTCCAGCTCCAGGGCCAGACGTCGGGCGCGACCTTGAACCAGGAGGTCCTTTGATGTTGCACCTGGTGGTGCTGTGGTGGCTGTCGCGCCGCTTGCGGTGGCATCCAATTTATTTGAGCCAGTCTCATCTGCGAGTGGAGCAGCGGAAGCAGTAGTTAGCCGCGTAATTAAATGGTCAGTCACAGACGCCCCCAGGTCGTGGTCGCTCGTCAATTGCATGAACACATAGGTAGGGGTATAATCAAGGATATACTATATTGAATTTTAAAAGCCGGCACAGAACAGTTTGTAGTCAAAGGTAAACTAATAAGAAAAAATATATATATTCGGAATATATTTAAATAGCTTTTAAAAGAGGCACTTCTAAAAAGAATAATATTTTGATAGTTTCTCACGATAGTTAAGTACTTCCAAACTTTCTTTGCAATTTAAAAGCGTTTCAAATTCCTCAAAAAATGTTTTAGCTAAAATTATTTTTGTTTATCCTCTACCAATCAGTTTTTGCAATCAAAATCCCCTATATATATATATATATATATATATATATAATAATATGTCTAGACAGTGTTTAGGCAACTAGCCTTTTAGAAAATTCTCCTAAAATTACCCACCTGCCTCGTCGCTAATCACGCTCCTCAGGGCGTCGCAGAAGTTGCGCACTTTCACCAGAGCTCGTTCAAAGGGCTCCAAGTAGGATTCGATTCCCCGGAGCGATGCCTGTTCTGCTGCTCCTCCTGCCGCCAGAGCAAGGATTTCGTTTTGGGCATCATCATAATCGTCAGCATCACCGTCACCATTAGCCGAGTGGGTTGAAGTCACAGCCACCTCCTGAACTTCCGGCCCGGCTTCCTCCGCTTTTGGCAGCTGGCGCAGGAGTTGGCCCCGTCGCATTTGCTGGCTGATGGCCAAAACGTAGCTGGCTGGATCGCTGGCTGGAGGAATCGGTTTGTAATTTCCGCCTGGCGACGGCGAGCTCTCGTTGTAGCGGTGGTTGTAGGCGTAGAAATTGACAGGAAGTCGTTCCGGCTCCTTTCGCCTTTCCCGGATCTCCTTCCGGACCTCCGCTCGCTCCGGCTGCATTGAGCTGGGCGCCGTCGCCTGGAGAATGAGCCAATTGTTGTGCTGCGTGAAAGGCTGCCATGCATTCATCTCCAGCTTTAGTTGCGGGCCTTGGCTGCCGGCGGAAGTGGCGCCGTTAAACCGACTGGCGGTGCTCCTTGCCACCTTCATTGTTATGAGCACGTAAATGCCGAGCACCAACACCTGTCGCTGCCACATTTTGTATTTGATTTTCCCTGTTTTTCCTTTGGCAGGGGTTTTCCCACTTAACACACGCACTCCGCACGCCGTCAAGAATCGAACTGTGAGGAGCTGAGTGGCTCGAGATCTTTGTAGACCAAATTCTACGGGCCATTCGACAATTTATGGCGGTCTCCGGTTGAGCGATTTTACGGCCTTTCGCCGAAAAGCGCTGCGGCTTCTTGCTTGCGGTCAAGCGCCCAGTTGATCCCCCAGATAGCTTTTCACATCCAAGACTTTTACCTGGTCCAAACGAAGAGAAACAGGGGGGCATTAAAAAAATTTGCATAAATTTAAAGCGAGTCATTACAATCTAATCTGGAGGGTGTAAAATAAGATGAGCTAGCACGTGGAAAAAAGTATCGCAAATTTTATTTAAATCTTTTACAGTTTGTTGGCATCTTGGATTGTTATCGAATGTACATGTGCATGAAAATCATTTTTTCTGGTAAAACAAAACAATCTAGACATGAGGCAACATATGGGCAGTTAAAGCTTTAAGAGGAGTTGCAGTATTGATTCAAATATCTTTTGATAGGCACTTTGAAAATATTTTTCGCAGTGTACACACGCAGAAGGGTAATCCGTCAGGCGTAACCAGATTGGGTGGAGGGAACGACCACTGGCCACTTCCCAGTTCCCACTTATGTAAATTTTCACAGATGTCGAGTGGGGGTCTCATTGGCAGATCGAAGATCAACGCTCCAGGGAGCACAACACGTGCTGCTGAGCCCATTGAGGCATGGCCACTTTAATTAGAAAACAGTGCCTTGCAGCCTCGTTTCGGGAGTTTTCACTTTTCACCGCCTCACTACCTTATTGCCCTGTTGCATGTTCAAAACCACAAGTCCAACTGATGGCCTTGCACTCGTTGCCACTATTCTATATAGGTTTCGGGCCCTGGGAAAGTGTGCCCAATGGGTAGATTCGCGTAATTGCATCTCCGTGCGTGCTAATTGGCTCTCCGAACTTGCCACCTGTTGCCTGCGGCGGATAAAGTTTGTCTCTGCCCCAGCATCTCAGGTGCTGGCCATGCGTTAAATCGTGCCAAATGGACGATGGGCCACAAGATGGGCCGACACTCCGTGCTTTTGCTGCACTTTCCGCTGCGATGCACTCACCTGATTGCTTTCCATTCCCCTGTCACATACTGTTGGGCGCCATCTTTTTCCTTTTGCACAAGCTGGTAAAAAACGGTGCCGGCTTTTCAGCACATTTCCCAGCTTCAACCTTTCAGTGAAGCTCACTTTTGGGCTTGTGGTTAAAAAGAAAGCCACGGAAAAATGGCTAGCTTTGTTGGAGTAGTCTACTGAGTGCTCTGGAAACTTTTTTGTTGTGATTGAGCTTGGTGCGGTTTTATCCAAGTTGAGATAAGGTGCAAGTTTTAAAAATTAGAGAAAATGTGTGTGCATAGAGCACTTATCTGGGAAATATTTAAAATAAACTCATTATTCAATTGGCAGTGTGAGTGAAAATCAAAATGGAGTAAATAAGTACTGTATCTAAAATTAACTAAATACAAAATAGTCCCCACATATTATGAGGGGTTTTTGTGCAGAGACCACTTCTGAGTGTTAAATATCATAACCCACATTTTGAATAGCTTGCATTAATAAACTTCTGAACCCATACATCTCATTCATTTCTAGCAACTGGATTAAGATTTTGGCATACTTTTTATTGCAGTCCCCACCAGAATGCACTGCTCATACTGGATTTGAGTGCCGGTCCTGCTTTGTTTTCCATTATCCGTATTCAGAATGATGTATGAGCAAGGCTGATGGCACTGGATAAGTGGAGTAGCCTGGGCGATAATGGAGGCTTTGGGGCAGTGTGATGGCGGCAGGCTCAAATTGTGGTTCAGGCCGAATGGCAATTGAAATGGCTTTCGGAGCAGCCATTAACGGCTAGCTATGATTGATAGTGGGCACTGGAACTTATTCGAGGAGCTTAGCCCCGTAATGGAGAGTGACTCCAGCTTATTTTTGTTCCATGTCCACACTAGTCCGAAACTCGTATTTCATCTGGCATTGTTTTGCTGTCTCATGTATGAGTATGCTGGCCACAGATGATCAAACATGAATCAAGCCAGCTTGAGACATTTAAAGCATTTATTTTTTATTACCTCAAATTTGCATGTGGCTGGTTTTTCGACTAGTGACTACGATGAGCTAACAACTGGGACAAGCAGACTTGCATTTTTCGCACTGCTCGTGTCGCGACTATAAGAATGGTGCACTGAAATAATATTCTTTGCTTTGAATTTCCAAAAAAGATTTTAAAATAAATATAAACAAAACACAGATAACAGATAATAAAAATATGGTTCTTTCCACTTAACTTTTACTTAAAAATCGTTTAGCATAATTGTATTTTATAATATAAATACTTATAATAAATATTTTCTAAGATACAATTTTATTCAAAACCTTAATAAAACTACGAACAAGTTTGTTCTAAGAGATTTTTATCAGTTTATTTGCTCGAAATTAGAAACCAAAATGAGTTTGTATTTTCGCCGATTTAACTCAGTATCACAGCTTGCACTCTATTGGGTTCCCTTGTTCGCAACCCGGTTAATTTAGCCGTAAAACTAGTTCGGCGCCGAACTCTTCCTATTTTAATGGAAATCATAAATTTATTTTCGGGAATCGTCCCAGCCACACCGGCTTTTATCAGAGCGCTGCACAAGATTCGACTTAATGGCAAAGTCACTGTGAAGAGTAGGAAGACCTTGTTTTTGCAGAGCAGTGACGCGTGTGCGACAATAGCCGCTCACTAAGCCACCTTTGCTGGGGCTCGGTCTGGCAGCTATTAAATCGGAAGCGATTTTGGCTGTTGGCATTAGTTCTACTTGTGCTTCTCAAGCGTTCGCAGTCCGCAATGAAAGTGAGTTGTCCGAGGGAAGAAAAAGGATTGCTTTCGAACTGATATCCTCTTTCTCTCCCAGGTATTCGTATGTCTTCTGGCGCTGGCCGCCACTCTGGCAACCGCCAATGCAGGACTTCTGGGGATCCTGAAGGGAGGCGGTGGTGGCGGTGGCTATGGCGGCGGATACGGTGGTGGCTACGGAGGAGGATACGGCGGTGGTGGCGGCGGTGGAGTCCAGGTCGTTAAAGTGATCAACACCTATGAGGGAGGACATGGTGGCGGCTATGGAGGCGGCTACGGTGGTGGCTACGGAGGAGGAGGCTGGAGCTCTGGAGGTAGCTACGGAGGTGGTTACGGTGGTGGCTACGGAGGTGGCTACGGAGGTGGCTACGGAAGTGGCTACGGAGGTGGTTACGGAGGTGGTCATGGTGGCGGCAGCCGCGTGGATGTCTACAAAGTGATCACGACCACTCATGGCGGCAGCTACGGAGGTGGCTACGGAGGAGGTGGCTGGAGCTCTGGAGGTGGCTACGGAAGTAGCTACGGAGGCGGTTACGGTGGTCAATCCGGCTGGTGGAAAACGAAGTAAGCAGGAGACGCTGCCTCAAGAAGCCGCAATTATCGCCACCCCCCCAGAACTCTCCATTTAGCTGTAGTCCGGATATAAACTCGTTTATGTACCTGAGAAATCTTCCATTGCCAAGCAAGCTGAGTCTTTTTAAGGCCAGATATTCCCAAATTAGCGAAACTAGTTTGAGATAATCGGCAGACTGCTTGGCGAACACACAAATAAAAGTAAAAGTCAATCTTATTTAAATTTAATCAAGAGCGTTTCTTTTCACTTTGTAACTTAACTAATTTATTTAAGCATTTTTGGCATTTTCGCCTTTGACTACAATACTCACAGTATTAATTTAATCTGAAAGCTACTCAAGGCTTAAATATAAGCCATTATATTGCACACGCCGAGACATAATCTGAGATTTAAATAATACCGCTTTGCTTTTTAAGGCCATAAATTGAGTGCACGGTTCCGGGCTTTGCGGTTCATATTTCGCTAATTATATAAAAAATCTAAATGACCATTCGTAACTTGATCATTTTTGTAGATAGTGTAAATCATTTTAAAAATTATCTAAGTTTTTACTGCTTACAAGACTTGAATTTTAGAAAAAGTAGAATAAATTAAATGGTTTAGTAATAAAATGAATAATTATGTAAAATTATTTACAATGTTGGTAAGAAACTTGAAAAGTTTCAGTTCCCAAATTAAGAAGCACCTTCATTTATCAAAATAGTTTTGTTTGTAAAATTGTAATTAATTATATTTGTAAGAGTCTTTGTTCTTTATTTCATTAGAGTCGATCGCCTACATCTTATTAAAGTCTGGTTTGGCCATTCTCTTCTTATACAAAGATTTAATTTAAATACAAATCAACAGCTTCGTTATAAGAGCAACGAATATTTCACTTCGTTCTTGTTGTAGGAACTTAATTATCATCATCATAGTTTATGTATTTATTATGCTTATAACATTGTTACGTAATAAGCTGAATGGATTGTAAATATCCGTAGTCCCGCAGCAATTTAATTGAAGGACACTTTAATGAGCTTGCGGCAGGGGGCTCATAAACGAAGAAAGCCAATGACAAGCGTAGTCCGTGATTAAAGTTGATTCGGCTAACAGCTTTAACTTATTTAACTCTCGCCCACAGATATTCATATGCAAGCATACATTACCCGACTCGGAGGCCAACTAATTGGATGATGATTCACTTTGCGTAATTCATTATTGTTCCCTCCTGGAATCTCGGGAGCGCTCTGTTATGCTATGATTAAAGTCGAGGGGGCGTACTCGTACTTGCTCAGCCAACTAACTTTCCTCCTTGTGTTCATGGCCTGGAAAATGTTTACCCAGCTAAACTGTGGACCAACCTGCTTCATGGCTTGAATCTCTAGTGCGCTCGTGTGTTTGGGCCGAGGCAATAAGCGTGGGCCAAAAGGTTGCTGAATTTGGGACAAACACACTGGGATACTACAGCTAGAATTAATGGAAGCCGGAGATGGGGCCAAGTTTTATTGGCATCTGGCTAGGGCAACCGGAAGGAGTGCCCGGCAAATGGTGACAGGAAGCGCAAATATAAGGCAAAGACCTTTAACTCGACCTTCTCGCCCTCGAGCCAAAAGCTGACCTTCGATTGGTATCAGTGATTTTATTTGTATACATTTTTTTTGCTTTTCTGTTTTTTGAAAACTTTGCTGCTTACATGCGATCTACACTTACAGCTAGTAAATAAATAAATAAGTTAAATAAATTATTACACTTAGTGGCTACGAACAGTTAGACAGGCTAGAGTTAATGTGAGTGGAGTGAGGTGGAAACGGAGCTGCAGAAGCGGAAGTACGAGAGGTAATGGAAAACAGCAAGTGCAGTTAGCTTGTGAGCCATAAGAATTAAAGCACAGCGAGATGCAGATACAGAGTTTGCGAAAGAAAAGATACAGATGCAGATGCAGAGGCCGAGTTCAGTAACAGTAAACCCGGATGGAGGAACAGAGCAGAGCAGTGCAGGGCGATACGATAAAACAAAACATAATCGATTAAAGCAAATACTAATCATTATAAAAAATCCCCTTGCCCAGTGGGAACGCACGTTCTGGATACATTCATCCGATGTACCCATGGGTGCCACCGGGCGTCGAGTGAACCGTTGGAAGTGCATCAAGTCTTCTTGTCTGCCCCGCAGTGCAAGTGCAAAAAGAGAGTTTATGTATATCTAATTACAATCCGTCCGCCGTCCGTGATTTATCCACAAGATAAATGCAGCTATCTAACACTTGGTGTCACTCCCCATCCGACCTTCCTCCGTACCATCCTACGACTTGGTCACCTGCGGCGCCGCTGCCTTCGGATGCAGATGCTGCAGCTGAGGATGGCTCTGTGCGTGTGCCGCCTGCTCCTGTTTGAGGTTGTGGGCCCGGTAGGCCAGCTCCTGGGCCTCGGTCAGGGACCGGCGGTCCCAGCCACCGCCTCCTCCTCCGCCGCCACCGGAGGACCATCCACCGCCTCCTCCGCCACCGCCGCCGGATGACCAGCCGGAACTGCCGCCCGAGGACTTGCCGGACATTAGCTTCTTCAGACCGATTATGCCCGCCAGGAGCAGGGCGATCTTCGAGATGATCAGCGCCTTGCCCGCCAGTATGTATAGCGCTCCCATGGCAATCGGAACCATGCTCATCATCTTCATGGCCATGCCCATCATCATCATGCCCATCATCTTCTTCATTTTGCCACGGCCTGCAAGAAAAATATTGGGTTAATTTGGGGCTTCATTGCATGGTAACTAGAGACTAATGGAAATTTTTTAGGTGATGTGAAATGAGCCCCAGTAATAAACGAGAATATAACGGCCCTAGCTTGCTACTACTTATGTCCAAACTAAATCTTACAAAACAGGGAAAATCTATTTAATTTTTGGATAAAAAAAGTCAAAAGAAGTGTATTCGGTCTTTCAACTTTTGTTAAATTATATATTAAAATGATTTATTATAAAGAAAACATAAAATTTGTTTCTTAAATTATTTCACAACTTTGGCGACGAAGCCACAGAATGACAATTTAAAATATATTTTACCGGTCTTTAATTTAAATAAATTAACACATACATTTCGCAAAATAAACGATACTATAAAAAACTAAAGAACTCGACGTTTTTAAAATCAAAACAGAAAACTAATGTAAATAGAGCCCAAGAAATGTTAGCATAGAGAGTCTGCTAAAAAGAAATTGTTTACTTGTTTGGATTGTAAACCCGCTAACAATGGCCCTTAGAGAATGAATGCGAAAACAATACTCTGAATAATTAAATCGCAAAAGATCTTTCAAGAGACAAGGAGATTTCTATCCCTGTAAATATTAAAAGACGGTGAAAGTGCCAGCTCAATTAAGCGAAGGCTGTGTGAGAATGTTTTCCCAGGCAGCGCCGTGTGTGGCTTTCGTTTTGCTGCCTTCATTAGGGACCCTGTAGGCGATTTCACTTGCCTGGCTGGTGAAAACTGCATTTCGACATGGGCACGTCCATGGATGTGGACTCCGTGTCCATGGAAATGGAGATGTAGAAAATATAAATGGACACTTATGCTGCCCAAAAGACCGATGATCGCATAGTCATAACCAGCTCTAAACATCGATCGCCGCAATCTCTGGCAACGAGTATTAGCCAAAAATGGCTGTGCCATTGGGAAAGTGTTGGCCAACTTGCACTCCAGCTCCTCGGATCGATTAAAAATCTTGATCAATGATTTGAAAGTAAAAGAAAAATTCATGTGGCGTGAAAGTAAGTTCACTTTTCATTGCATTGCATTGCGATCTTGATGTGGCTGTTGCAGTAAGTGCTTGTGTCAAATTTGTAATTGTAATTTTGCATTCAAAATGGAAATGCCAATGCCAGTGGCCTAGTCGAGGAGCTGTTTTTCGTGGCCTCGGCGGAGAAACGTGGTCGCCACTTTCATTGCATTTGACATGGTCATGACATCCAGACATGGCTTAGTTTTTGCTTTTAACCCGAAGTACTCTGCCCTTTCGGGGGGTTGGATACTTGCGCTTCAAGTTGGATGGCCTGCGGTGACGTTGTTTATTTTGGTTAACATAAAAATGTGAGGAAAAGAATTGTCTCTCCTCTACAAAGATTAATAACTTTGCTGAGATGAGATGTTCTCAATTTGTATGAGAATATTATTTAGTTATATTTTATCTCTAATTTAACACGCTTTTAATTAAATTAATAAACAAGTTTGTCTCTAGTTATATTAAAATATATCAGAGTAAGTAACCATGGTTTTAGTATCAGCATGAACAATAATTAAAAGTTTGTGGCCAATCGTTAAAAAAACTTTCTTTTCAAATTATATTATGTTCTTTTTCCCCTACTAATTCTACTACTTTGTGGCTTGTCAATAAAAACTAGAGTGGTTGAACTTCGTGGTGACAAAGTTACTTCGCATGTCATGTTTTTCGGCTGTTTTTGGACAACACGAAATTCTGGCATGACTTTTTTATTCGACGATGTCTCTACCGTCTGGCTGATGTCGTTGTTAAGGTTTCTGGGTCACTCCTGAGTTGCTCAACGAGTTTTCCCGTGTGTGCGTTATAAAAGAGGCGAAAAAATAGAAACAATTGCGCATTTTCCCAGAGCCACAGCGATGGGCCCCTCCACATTTCTCCCGCCCCGGCCAGCCCACTCACCCTGTTTACATACAATGCGGAATGATAAGCCAGGAAGTGGGCCAGCCAGCGGTTGATGACGATGCAGTTGCGAATGTCATTGCCAGCTGAGATACTCCTCGGATTATAACCATGGCTCTCTTGGCTCTAATAACCGCCTGCAAATTACCGGTGATAAAGCCAGAGTCGCCGCCGGAGCCAAATTATGTCACTGTTACGCGCAATGGATACTGGGGTATTAGCGGTAACCGCAATTAGACCGCCCACAGAAAGTGATGATTGAGACCGAGCGCTGTGCGGTGAATCGATTTGCTTGCCAAAGAATCTTTCCTTAATTGTTGGGGGTTTCGGGAAAGAGACCAGCTATCTAATATAATAACTAACCTTTAAAAGGTAGAAGCGATCTGTTGACGTTACTAATTGGGAAAAATAAGAAAGTTCAAGACCAAAATCACTGTGCTTGTACAAACTACACTTATTAAAGTTGCTTTTCCTAACTGGAAAATCGCTGCTTTCAATGTATATTACATGTTTATAAATATAAGAAAAAAAGCTCAAATATTAGAACATAGAAAAATAATCAAGTCCTAATTATTTCATTCGTAAGCTGCTTTAAACCTTCAATTTATAAAATAATAATTTTGACATGCTTAGAAAAATGTTTTACATATTTGTTAAGGGGTTGTCATTTATATTTAATGGCAAATATATATTTTTAGGACTGTGCATAAATATGATAAATTGTCTGAGTAGAGGAAAAGCCCCCGGCCCATAAGCCCATAAGCCCATAAGCCCCAGAAGATGTCTTACCTTCCTCTAGGCCGCGTCCAATCTCGTCCGATGTGAGCTTGGGGAAGCTGACCTGCAGCGAGTGTCCGTTGAAGAAGTAGCTGAGCCGCTCGATGAGCATGTTGGTGAGCTTTGCGTCGCGATCGCTGCCGGATCGGGGCAGCGAGGACTCCAGCTCATTCTCGCTGGTGGCTGGAGGGCGCGGAGCCGTTTCCAGGCGCACCAGCTTGATGCCCTCGGCCACGTTGATGGCGTCGATGGGGGCCAGGCGGTCGATGAAGGAGATGGCCTTCTTCTTCAGGCATGGCACGAACCCGGCCTCGGCGCGGGTGCACTCGTCGTAGACCCGCAGGAGGGTCCGTGCCCCTACGTTTTGCGATGGACTGGGGCTGGGAGGACTGCCCAGCTGCTCGGTGGCCGCCCCACAACTGCTGGCGAGGAATAACACGGACAGCAGGCCGATGAGGGCCTGCCAGGGCCACTGCTTGAATGTCATTCTGGGGCACTGATCACACTTTTCACGACAACACTCGCGGTACACCGCGCGACAGGTGCTACACAGGTGGTGGTGGGGCTAGTCCTTTGGCCAAATAAAACCCAATCTGGAGGCACCAGGAGCAGCTTTTGTACTGGCTGCTGGCTCGAATCAAACTGATGCCCAGCCTTGGCGCGCTTTGTTCTTTTATAGACCTTTCTTTCAGCGCTCGCTCGACGGCCTCTTGATCGCAATTTGATTTTCCTCGGCTTCGTCGGCCTCTTCGGGCCTCAGCTCGTGTTGGCTCTTTTCCTCGCTCGGATTTCCACGGCATTGGGAACGAATGTGCGCCAGTGCTGGTGCTGCAATTTCCCAACGGCAGAAATAAATGAAAACTGACAAATTGAAATATCTCCTTAGTGCTTTTTTATGAGCCTATTAAGATAATCATTATTTTTACAGTTGATAAGCAATTTATTTTTATTTTTTAATTTAAGTTGGTAAAATATTTATTTTTCTCATTGTTTTGTTTAGCACCTCCATTATATGGCTTTTAAAAATAGTCATTTTTCTTTCGAATGGTATGAAACATTTGATTCAGTAATAAAACATATATTTAAAGCACAGAAAGAACTTAAGCGTTTTGGCTTTATCACAAAGTCCTTGACACATTTTCCAGATTCAGTTTTTTGCTCTACCCAAGAATAAAGAAATAGTTAAGAGAGAACGATATGGTGTAGGGCCTCTACTATTATATAACCGCTTCTCAGTTAAACAACTTAACATATCAAGCAATGGTACGATGAAAATACATACAATTTGCACTAAAAACTGGAACTATGGTCTTAAAGGCTCTAATAGAATCTACATGTCAAAATTCAACTTACTAGGTTGATAAGTATGGGCGCCACCTAACCTTTTTATGAGAGGATTAAACTTTAAATTGTTTTCTGTCTTTTTTATAAATGACAATATTGTAATATTTGGATACTTCAAACTCGTTTGCAAAGTAAACATTTGGATACTTCAAACTCGTTTGCAAAGTAAAAATTTGGTCATTTGTATTTATTGAGATTTAAAGATCCCACTAGATCAGATTAGTGTAATAAAAAAGGTCAGACTTAAAACATATATAAATGGTATTTGCAAATGGTATTAATTTCTTGAAAGACCTTTAAGTTAACCTCAGACGTGCCCCAGTCATTGTTGCGTGCATCCCATCGCTCTGGCGAGAAACAAGCCAAGCTAGCATCGCTAGCTTCTTCACGATCATTGGCAGCAGTACTCCTCAATGAACCAAAGCGCCCAGCAGCGAGGCGAAGGCGAAGGCGAGGCCAAGACATTTCCAACGGGTTCCGACTAGTTTTTCCAGCCATAGCTTTCGTTGCTTATGGCCAAACATATTAGTTGCATTAGTGGTTTTTGGTAGGAGTTCGCTTTTTGGCATCTGACCATTTCTGCAACTGGCTGCCGTTGCCGTTGTCACTTTAATTTCAATTTGGCTTTTAGCAATTTTCGCCATTGGAGTACGAGTTTTGGCCGTAAAGAAAGTCATTGCCAGCCACTAAACAGTGGCCAATGGCCATACTTTTATGTTATGCAAATGCCGGCGGGGGTGTGAATGGGATATCCCTGGCTCCTCAGGTGGGCAGCACCAGCATCCCGCGATGATTGGCGGCAAATGGGTTCAGGGCATTGACTGGCCCTGCAAAATGGAAAATTGCAGACACCTCAGCACCGTATATCTCTGTATTTATGCATATGCATCTGATAGAACGTGCTTCCACACATGCAATTGGCATAGGGAAAGGAAAGCCGAGGCGCATAATTGCGGCTTTTTTGCGGCTTGACTGCTGCTATAAAAACAAAACGGTTCAAAAAAAACAAGGAGAAAATGCATTTTCTGGATTCTTGTTTTTTGGGCGCTTTCGCTTGGCGATCGGTTTATGTGGCAGGCGGACATTAAAAGGCTTATGAGCCGGACCCAGAGGGTCGTATTCCGATTTTCGACTAATAAACTGCCAAATTAATGCCCCGCCGGCCACAAAGATTTCCGACTAATAGCCCAGGCGGCTACCTACTGCCTACTTGGCCCAGAGGGCCAGCATCACACTTTAAGTGTCGACGGTATGGTAAGTATCTTTTACCTAGCTGCCCGCCTTTTTTCTGGGCCACTCACTTCGTTTTTGATTTCGTCGGCGCCGCCTCTTTTTCACGCCACTTTCACTGCCCACCGTCCGTGGAAAAGGTACTTGGGGGTTTTCCAGGGGCAGTTCATCGATCTGCATAAAGCACTTTTGGGTGCGCATAAGTATTTATTTGCACACAGCTTTGTTTCCGTTTAGGTTTCGCTTGAAGAACAATGAGAACCAAAGCGTTTTGGGTTCACTGGCCGCCGCTGAGCCTTATAGCTGTCGCGAGCCAAGTGGAAATTTATGGGATTTCCCCGAGAGGCAGTCAACCTGAAAGGTCCTTCGAGTCCTAAAAAGAGCTTATTTTACGTTTTTTTTTAATAAGCGTCATTAAAGTTGTTGCTATTAAAAGTAAGCCAAGTTATATTACGGGCTACGAGCGATGTCAAAGCGTTTGGTTTATTCTTTTGTTAGATAATGTTGTTTATTTTAAGTATTTACAATTTATTTTGGTAAAATATGTCTTAATTTTAAACATTTTATTGTCTCTTGGTTAAAAAATTACGTTTTTTTTAATTCACAGTTTCCCATTGAAATTGAGGGGTAAAGAGAGAGATGTGAAGGCATTATGTTTTCTTTAAATTTGTAAGTTCCTATGTATTTTCAAAGGGTTTTATTATTTTCGTTTAATGTCAAGAAATGTAACCATCGCACGACCAAATGCTTTTACCCCAAACAGCGTGAATAAATCGAAAACTGTTCGACACGTTTACATGACGGGCACGTGATCCCCTCTGTCATTTGACACTTTCGCATCAAATTCTTTTGCTCGCCTTTCCAAATGCCACTCGCTGAGCAATGCTACTAATGTGCATCATTGTTTGTATTCCATGCTAAGTCGACCTGTCAAAACGTCCACCAAGCTTGGGGGCATTATTCGTACCCGATGTTTCCCAACATATGATTTTCCGTCTTATTATGCGGGTGCTGCAGCTGCAGCCGAAAGCATCCGCATCCGTGGCCCACGAGCAACTGCAACTTGAGCAAGTACAATGTGCCGCGGCAGACACGTATCCATATCAAACGCCCATATCTCCAGCGCTGCGCATGCGCATGTGAAACAATTCCAATTGTCTTCCTTCCTCTGCGTGCCAATAGCTTTCCGCGGGCAAGGCCAGCCGAAGCGCACTGGGAAAAATTACGGAACCTTTGGTACTCAAATATATTTGTATGATGTTTAATTTTATTCAGGGCGTTAAGAGAAAAAGAATAGTTTTAAAATTTTAAACTATTTATTTGGTAATTAAATTATAAAAAAATAATAACGTTCATTATAAAGTGTATTGTATGTTTTTTAATTTATATATATTATTATTTTCAGATAAATTTGTACAATTATTAGTTAAGGATTATTTGGACTCTTAATGTGCCTAAAAAATAACTTTGGATGTGTGCTAAAATTGTGGTCACCTCTGTATACAATTTAGTATTTTTAAAATAACTGGATAACTATGTTTGGCTATTTTTTATGAAAGTTTTATTTCACAGAAAAATAAATTTAAATTCTCAAAAGAACTCTACGGAATATTTGGAGAAGTATTTACTGCAGAGTACTTGCTTGTGGCCTTGGAAAAGTTCTAAACTACAACAAAAAAGAGCTTTTCTTAAAAATATGATATCTTTTTATATAGATTTATCCACTTGCATTGCATTTTTCTCAGTGCAGCTGGAGTAATTGCGGCAAGAGCATCGGCGACAGCAACCACATTGTCTGCTTCCTTTGGCCTGCGGCGACTTTTGGCTTGCCATCGTCGTCGCCACGCCCTGCACTTTCCTCCGTTGGCCAAAAGATTTTTCACAGTTTTTCTGTGCCACTTTGCGGTCGAGTCGAGTCTAAGCAAAATAAAAGCAAAAAGACAGCCGCAACAGCGAAATTAAAAGAAGAATTGCATTTTAATAAACAACGACCACAGCACTTGCAGCGGGCTCAGCTGCATTCGGTTCGTGGAAGTGGTTGTGCCTACAAAGTGTGTGAAATTTCCCGGAGAAAGTATATACAAACCAACAACCTACCGCAACGATAAAAGCAGCTAAAGAGCGTTCTAAATTCTTGGAGTGCGAAAACCTCTGGCAGGTTAAAGTTAGGAGGCCACTTTGCTTTCGGTTTTATTTGTTTTTTTCGCTTAGAACCCGATTTGCACTTGGCCGCGGCGGACTTTCTATTTCATGCCGTGGGGGTTGTTTGCCTTCCCAGCTTTTGTGCAATAAAAATTGCAATTTTCACAACAAAAGAAAGCGAAAAGAAAATGTTTATTGCGCTTATGTGTGCATGGCTTTTTTCAGATGTGCTTGTTAGCGGCCATGTTTTTGTTGATTTTTGCTTTTTATCGCATGTTTTGACGCCGCATTGACGTTAATCAAAGCTAACCGCCAAACGCTCGCACAAATCTCACGCTAATTAACTTTTATATGGGATCAGCGCCGACGGGTGCGATAAGCCGTCAGCAGCATCAGCTGTCCACTTGGCCGCCGTTTGGACATCCGCTCCGGCACGACGGTCACGAGCCAATATTTTGCCCCGCTGATTTTCATTTAATTTGCGAACATTTTACTTAAGCGTGCCCGCTCGGGGAGTTTACGAGAAAAAATCGCCGGCACTTTTTGCAGCCATCCCTCCATCCGCCGAGTGTCGCGTGGCAAAAAGTTAATGTGAGAAGAGCTCATGTACCCCACTTTCAGGAGTATCGGCTTTAAAGTCGTGCGTTGGGAAAGGAGCTCTGGGAACAAGAGGATGCTGACAACCATAATTAATTCGATAACTATAATAACAATTTAAAATTTCTAAGCATCTGCACATGCATAAAAAATTATAAAAATGTGGAATGGAAGAATATTTCTGAAATACTTGATTACTTAATAAAACAGATACTATTTCCCGTGATAAGATACTTTTTAATATGGAAATTCTAAAAAATAATACATAACGTACTAAACATTATATTTATCTTTCAACTGAAAAACCTGTTAATGCAACTTTTTTACATACCTACAGTCGTTCTTGCGGCTTTATCATTCGCCAGTCTCATTTGCCATGCAACTCGAAACACGGATACACTCGTGAACACAGCTTTAGATGCGGAGTTACTGGAGTGTGTGGCGCTCAGTGGATCGTGGATAAGCATTTCTCATTACTTCTACCGTTAGAATTTATTACGCGTTGCTTTTCGCTTTCTTTGGCGCCTCTCACCCCACTCGATCGCCGGTCCGCGGGTTCACCGTACAGTGGGACCTCGGCGGCCAGCCGCCGTCCGCAGCCGCTGACCGCTGACCGCTGACCAGTGGATCTCGCCGCCATGCAGATGTGAGCGATGGCAATTAAATTCTCAGGTGTCGCCAATTACGATGCGAAAGTGCGTAATGGTCGAGCTCTCGACCCCAATGAGCCGTCTTTAATTGAAGCCATCAAACCGCACACCGACAACTAAAGAGTCAAGTTCGAATGGCGCCCTAAGCCAGTGAACCGCGAAAGTTTCGCCTAACCGAAAAAGGTAAGATGAAATAAAAGCGCAGACACAGCCTTCCCAGGCTGGAAATTGCAGATACTGGCGGCAGGCATACATATATCTCGATCTCACCCGACATGTTTACATGCACCGCCAAACTGTGCGGTGAACTCCGGTGTAAAGGTTGCTGGAAAACCCCAGCCAAAGACGGAGCCTGAGCCATCCGTTCCTTGGCCGGCATTTTCACCGTCCCAGCTTCCGAGGCTTTCACTTTTTCGGCCGTTGTCACGTTCGCCTGCCGCTCAATTTATCATCATCCATGGGCCATGGCCATCATGGCCAGGCCATTGAACCGAAGCTGGAAAAATGTTTTTGAGGCAAAAAGGTACGGAATCCGAAGCCCCAAATACCGAGGCAAGGGTTTAAGCTTGGTCATTTGTTAGGCGACCGCAGCGGAGAGGCAAGCAGAAAGTATAAAAACCAAACGCACTCGGCCATCCCTTTTCGACCCACCCAAACCAATATTCAAATTGTGATTTATTTGCGCAAATTCCTCAAGTGAGATTTGCACCGAGGATTAAGTATCCGCCCCGGGCGCCGTTTGTCTGAGACCAGAAATTATAATAATGCGCACAATGAAATGGAATTTTGTTTTGGCCAACCGACTGACTGACGTGGCTCAAAGGCGCAGCCTGTGGCCCGGTTTCCGTCGACGGCAATGAAAATGACACCGCCGGGGCATTAAATTCACCTAAAATGTGGCCGAACTAAACGAAATGCGCAAGTGCTTAATGTGATGCGGCTGCTTTTGGGGATGTCTGGAAATCACTTGGCTCGCACAAGCACAGGCGCAGGCAAGCACTTTCTTCGCCGACCACGTCAGAGTGGTTATTGTGGCCTGTTACCTGTTGCCAGGTTGATTGATGAGCAGATGCCGACTTCTCCAGCGGCACATCGACGTTTGCCCGGTGCCCGGCCATCTTGATTGGCATTTAACATTGCTGTGAACTTTGCTTTGCCATTCGTATGGGACTCCTTGGTCGGCCTCGAATTTCACGGCAAGTATGCACTGCCGAATTCCCGAAACGCTGCACAGTGTTCTCGAGGTGCCGCCATAATTGAGTGTCATGCGGCATATCGAATTACGCGGATATGTACCGACAGATTCAGGGCCGCATGTAAATATACAGGGATGAACCAGGATGTAATTGATAGGAGAGTGGGAGATATAAATAGCTAGCTTTGGGGACAACACTGGACAAATTACAAGCAAATTCGTTTAACATTAAAATTTTTATGCGGCCTTGGGCGGAAGATTAAATTACAAGGCGGATGTGTTTAAGATCTGACAGATTCAGGTACAAAATGGGACCAGGATGTAACTGATAGGCGTGAACTATTTATAAACTAGCAACATTCGAACCGCACTGGAAAAAAATCGCTTGAACTAAAACAATTTTACGATATTGTTTACCAATCTCGAATTATATTATATGAATTATTATATAAAAGATGGGTGGAAATGATGTAACAATTATGTTTTCTAACTATGAGTTTTAGGATTCCATTTCAAGAGAAGACAAATATTAAATTTATGAGAAAAAGTTATGCTTAGTCAGAGATCGCCTTAAAATGTTCCTTTTTAGTGTGCCTCGAACAGCGTACGTTTTTTACGGTGCCCAAAATACGCTATATCAACGACAGCCAACGCCTCGGGATTTTGGGGATAATTTCACAGGCTAACAAATGCATAGCGGCGTTTTGCGAAACCAAAATAAGTACGGCACGCCGATGGCCGCGGGGCGAATGAAATTGAAATTCGCCACAGAACATATTTCGCCGCCTGCTAAAGAGATTTGGCCGCGAAATATTAGACATAAAATTGAATTGACTCCAAGTTCTCTCTCGCCGTGGGCAAGTGAAAATGGTTTGTGTAGGGCCAAAACAAACAAACAAACAGACGTATAATTTGAGGAAGAGCTCCCGACAAGCGTATAATAAATTCATCAAGACAGCAGGCAGGCAGTCGGTCCGATCGGATCCGATAGTCACGGCCCGGCTTTCCACGCTGCGGTGCAGTTCATCAGTTGTCGAGGGGTCAGAGTGAAACGTAATTGGCCCGCGGCACTTAATTTGATTGAGGAGAGGAGGTGGTAGTTGGAGTGGGAGAGTCTGCTGCCCTGCAGCCGGCGCAACCTGTGCCCACGTCTCCAACTCGGTTGGTTTTCTTGGCGGGGGCGACTCCGATGTCAACACAGAGTGAAAGTGAAAAACTCGCCGGCGCAGGAAAATGCAAGGCAGGCAGCAGAGCTTTTCTTTTATGCAATTGTTCGGTGGCGAAAAGGTTCCCAGCCAAATGGCCACAGAATTGTGTATTCTGCCTTATTGAGCTTGAGTCGAACGCGGAGACAAAGTCCAAATAAATCGCCCGGCCCGGGGAAAAAGTTTCGTGACGATCTTGTCCAAGTTCGTCTCTGCACGGAGAGAAAAGTTCCTATCTAGCCTAGTTAAAAGTGTAGTTGTATCGAATTGCTTAAATTGCATTTGCCGTTGCATTCCAAAAAGTTCTAAGATTTCACTGACACAAAAAATACTTGGTGTTTCAGCCCTAGAAATATTGGGATAATGCTGAGTTGTTGTCTTAAAAAACTAAGGTACATGTACAGTACATATCAGTAAAAATGTTCCTATCATAGCTTTGACAAATATAAACATGAAAACAGAAAATAGAAAAATAATTCAAGACATCAAGGTTTATGATAATAATAATAAAAACGTTTCATCATCACCATTAAGTATGCATTTAAGTGCATGCACTATGTAAAAGTATCTAAGCCTCTAGCAGCGAAAAATATATCAGAGGAATTTGTTTTCTAGTGCTTAACAAACCAAAATCTTTACCGACTATTGTCTTAAAGTATTGCTCATCGTTAGCAAGAACTTGCTCTTGATTGTAAAACCATTTTTCTCCGTGTAAGCGCCGCAATTGGCTTCGATCACTAAGCGTTCGGTTGTTTGCTCGCTGTTAACACAAAATGCCAATTACTGCAAATTGTGGGCTGCTGCAGTTGGCAGGCGATTTTGGCCTTTTAGCAGGGGATAGTCCGTCGAAAGTCGGATTGCGTGTGAGCCGAACGTGAATTATCATAAATTATCGCCGCTGGATTATGCAGCGGCAAGTGTTTTTGCATTTTTGAATTTCCATTCGCAGAATGCAGTGTTTGTCCTCCGGCTGGCTATGTAGAACGAACCGAAACTTATGCAGAGATATGCACTTTCCCGCTAGAAAAGAAAAACACTTTTCGTGTCCGACTATCCGGCGTGCTTCGCAGCGATAAAATTGCAAATCCCATCATTAGACGTTCGTCAGCGAGGCTTTTTTAATTAATATTTCATAAATGAGAAGCGCCGAGCATAAATTAAGCATGAGCAACCGTGGAGGTGTTGCCGCGTTTGTTGTTTCAGTTGCTACACTTGGCGAAATGTACGTGCCAAACTTTCTCCTTTCTCCGGCAGCCCGAAAGTATGCATTAATTTGATTGTGTTGCCGGGCTGAAAAGCTACTTTATAGTCAACGGATGAACTTTAAGCTGGCAGTCTGCTCTTGGTTCTACAGTCAGCCTAGGCAGTGAATCTCTTCTGACATGTAATTGCAAAAATTGACTACGTGTCAAGCAAATAGGATTAAACACATAACGCACAAGTCGCCAAATGTACAAAGTCCGTTTTTCTGGGCTTGATATAAAATCCAATTAGGACTTATTTGCATTTGGATCATGTGTATTTAGAAAACAATTGTATAAAATACTTCTTGCCTCACGTTTGCTAAATTGCAATCATGATTGTGGTTGGCAGAATCCAATGGGCTTATCGATTTTTTCATGTTAAGATAACTGTCAAGTTCATAGTATAAGCGCTTGTCCAAAAATGAACTTTTTGTTTAAGGTTTGTAAGATATACAACTAAATTACTACATATAAATGTAAACTGTTAATACAAGCTGATGAATATTTATTAAAGCTAATTCGACTCGGTGAAATTATACCGTCTAATATCCTTTACGGCACGCTAATTTCATGCTTTCTTTCTGCAATTCGCAAGTACGGTGAGACTAATACAACTCGTACCAGGATAATTCGTGGACGCCACTTTCATAAAGTTTTCTGCGGCCGGCGACACATCTGGCTGGGATTCTATAATTTTCCAGCCAATCAGCATTCATTTCGGTTTCGATGCGCTTGCCTAATAAATATGTATGCCCAAATCTTTGCGTGTGCAATCGAAAGCCCAAGCTTGGAGAAGATCTCGGCTCTCGCCTCGGTTTCACAGCTTGCCGATGAAAGTGGGCGTCGAAGGTGGTGGTAAATATCATTAAGCCGGGCCACTGATATAAAGACTGGAATAATTGCCCAGATCTGCTAATTACGACAATGAGCAATGAAATTGGCCCCTACAGCCAGCCTGCCGATTGCACTAAATCTGCAGCGAAGCTTTGCTTAGTGCCTGCTTTAGAGCCAGTTTCCAGCTGCCAACTGCACTCATCATGCATACTACGCTCTGAATAGCCACCACCCAGTGTTGCACTGAGGAAACCCCACGGGAAGTACGGAATTAGGGTGATCATCACCGAACGTGTTTCAGATTTACTTATAGATGTAGTGAAAAATGTGGTACCTATGTGGTCTTTAAACTGCCTTTCGTCTCTACTTAATTTTACTCAATACATTAAAATGTACATTAAAGATTATTTGATTTAAATTTATTCTTATTTTAAATTCCGCAGAATGGATTGATAAGCTTACATATTTGGATATTAAAAAATATAAAAAAGTATGCAATTTAATAATTTTATAACAGATATAGTACTATATAGTTTTCACACCTTTTTCCCAGTGCACTTGTGCCTGCAAGAGAAGCAAAACTAGCTGCAACGGCTGCCTGGCTAATTGTGGCAAGGTGAAGTGTATAAATTCGGCGGAGAAACTGGCACACAAGATCAGTTGGCCAAGAGATTTCCCAGCAGCTGCAGCTGGACGGCATTGAGAGAACACCGAGAGTGAGATCACAAGGATTGGGGATACACAGAATGGATTCGCGCCTGGGTCTGCTCATCGCCCTGCTGCTGGCGGCCTTTCAGGCCTGGGCCTTGGAAGCCTCGGTGCACTCGCAATCGAACTCCACGGAGAGCGGCATTCTGCGAACAGTGCGTCATGTCTACGGGCAGTGTGCGGATAGCGAGGACATCTTCTGGTGCTGCAAGATCCAGGGAGTCCGCCTCCTTGGCCGCGCCCTCAAGGTCCAACAGCTGGGCATAGTGGATGGCGTGAGCTTGGTGCGGCGGGAGTCCTTCGGCCAGGACACGCGGAGTGGTCGCTCCAGCCTGGCCGAAAGTCAGCTTAGCAATCGCGACCTGGAGCACCTGTCTGGAAAGAGTCTGGACGCCCTGCTGCTGGAGCGCTTCCTCAACTTTGTCCACAGCCACCAGCTGCAGGTGAACCTGCCGCGTTTGCTGAGGTTCGGCGAGCGAAATGGCCAGGACTGGCTGCAGCACCTGCTCGGCTACTTTCTGCCAGCCAGCGAAAGTGAGGGGCGCAAGAAGAAAGATGACAAGAAGTATCTGGGACCCTTCATCGCCGCCGTTCTGCTAAAGACAGCCATTCTGAAAATGGCCTACCACTCGATCGCCATTGTGGCGGGAAAGGCGCTGATTGTGGGCAAGATAGCCCTGATCATAAGTGCGATAATTGGCCTGAAGAAACTAGTTGGCCACGACGGCGGCGAGAAGACCACCTACGAGATCGTCAAGCATCCGCAGGTGCAGCAGAGCCACACCTACTCCTCCAGCCACCAGGGCGAGTACGACACGGGCGGACACGACGGAGGATCCTACCACCGCAGCATCGACGACGAGATGATGATGCAGGACAAGGCCTACCAAGCCTGGATGCCCCACGTTGGCGCCTCTGCCACGCCCGCCTCCAAGGGGTCCCGATAAGACAATCGGAAGGTGCTCCCGGGGTCGGTAGCTCCACAACCAAAGATCCCAAGAACCCCGCTTAGTCCAATCTATTTGAATTTGTATTTACACTCGACAGCCCTCCAGTCTAAGTTTAGTTATCGTAGTTATTATGTTACCAAAAAGCGAGCATTAAAAAGAATAGAATTTCAGATGCGATTGGTTTCTGTTGTCGGTTTTGGGGTCTGCAACATTTCTAGCATTTTTTCTATAACCTTGTATCGTTCAAACGCATTGTACATGAGGGAAGTTTAAATTAGGAGTATATTTACCTTTTGCTTGTGTCAATACTTTGACCTACCCTGTATATTGAGTATGACAAGGCCTGTTTACTTAGTTACTCATAAATTGAAAAGTAACAAAGCGATTAATGCTAACTCTTAATGCTAAGATAGGTATTATTTCACACTGAAAAAAAAATATGTAAAAATGTGGGAGCAAGAGGGGCTATGGACATTTCCTGGTTTTTGCTTAAGACCGAATTTCAGACGGATGAACGGACGAATGAACATTGCTAGATCGATTAGGCTAGGATACTAATTAAGAATCACACAAATAACTCTTAACATGATAAGTCGTGGCGATCACGCACCATTTACATACAAAAGTTGTGGAAGTCGAAAGTATTTATTTTGTCGAATTTATAAGCATTATTCGTCACCCAGGACGATATGACAACTGTTGCATGTTGATGGTACGTAATCGCCACGACCCCTTACCTCGGTAAAGGTAAGGGGTAAGATAGGTAAAGGTAAGATAGAGTCAAAAAAGCTTCCTTTTACATGGAAGGGATGTATTAAAACAAATAAAATAACCCTCTATCCGAGCTGCAGGTACATTTAATTTAAGAAACCGCAAAAACAGCCTAACAGCTTTCATATAACTAATTTAAGTCGCTAGAGCTCTTGCTAATTGAGAAAGAACATTCTTAGTTGTAAAATCATAAATAATTTTTACTTTCACAGCATTATTTAGTGCGGACGATTTTATGGACACACTAGGACTTTATCTTAGTATCTAAAGGAAACCTCGGGTGGGCTTGGTGGCCTCCGGGCGTGGCTGTTGTGGGTCAGTCACCGCCTGATGCAGGCGGCGTTTCAGTGGCTCCATCTGGTAGGCCTGGTAGAACTCCATCTGGTTGCCCAGAGGGGGTTCTTCGACCTGCTCCAGCTGCGAGGATGCGTAGTCGTGGTTCGGCATGCTGCGGTGCCAGCCGCTCTCGTGACTGGAGTGAACCACCACGTGCTCCGTTCCTCCGCCGCCTCCACTACCACTGTGCCCAGTCGTACCCTTTTTTAGACTGCCCTGCGGAGAGAAGCGTAGCGCCAACAATTTGGACGGAACTGTTCTAGCGACAGGTTCTACTCACCAGCAAGGAGATGACCAAGGCGATCTTGGCCATGATGAAGGCCGAGCCGGCGATGAGGATGACCTTGCCTAGGAACATTTGGGCCAGAGTGGCCATCATGATCATGCCGCCCATCATGGCCATGTGCTTGTCTTTGTCCTTCTTTTTGCGACCTGTTTTTTTGGAGCAGTTTTTATTTTTCTTTTTATACTTGTCTTTCTTTTTCTTCTTCTTCTTCTTCTTTTTCTTTGACTTTTTCTTTTTTTTAGACTTTTTCTTAGGTTTTTTCTTTTTAGACTTTTTCTTTTTCTTTTTCTTCAGCTTATCCTTATCCTTATCTTTATCTTTATCAAAGGTGGTTTCATGCACTTCGAAACTACTAAATCCTCCTATTAACTTATCGACTTTATCATCTACGCTCGAATAAGTACCTTGATCCAAGCCCAGTTCGCTGCCAAAGTCATCGATGGCATTGGAAATGGTCAACTGCCGTGGAAGCTGAAGACGGAGAGTTCTTCCCCGGACCAAATCCAGTAACTTGTCCGGTATGCCCCTATCCATGCGCCTCCTCTCCTGATCGGTAAGTCCGCCCTGTGGTTCAATGCTTAAGTACTCGCTGATCTGCCAGGTGCGGTTGTCCCTGGTGGCCTCATCCAGCAGTCGCTCGCCTTCGGAGCCCAGACACTCCCAAATCTCCAGGCCGCCCAGGCATTGGGCTATGATCCTGCCCAGACTTCGGGGACTCCACTGGGAAGGGGGCGAATCGCTAGCTGTCTCGTTTCCTTTATGACTCAACGTCAGGACCGAATTGCCCAGCATTACGCACTGTAGCAAGAGCACACGCCACATATTCCTCTGCTGCGTATAATGAAACCTCTTTAAGCGCTTCTTGAACCACAAATAACCCACAAAGTGAGTCTGCCCTGATATTTATAATGCCTTGATCTTTTTGGGGTAGCAATTAACGCGCTTGTCAAAGCACAACACTGCTCTCTTGATAGGAATCAAATAGAAATGTTTTGAGAAGTTTGCCCGCTGAACCCTGACCCAACGAAATCTGAAACCGAATTACTCGGTTAAGTTAACTTTCGTTTTTGGAAAGCACTCACTATGTTTTTGGCTAATTACAACTTTTGTGCACACTGAGAAAATTATCAAAAAAGTATTATTGCGAAAAAATGTAGATTCAACTCATTTGATAAAGAGATAGAAGTATCACTTGACAGCTGTTATGGGACCTAATATACTTTAAATTTAGGATACTTTCTGAAACGAAATGGTAGCCATAAGAAAATAATGAGAATCGTAAAATAAAAAGAAAATAAATTGGCAATAGTGTTTGTTTATAAATATTAAGTTTATTGTACTTGAAAATGTATGTTTCTCTTTTTGACTTTTGCTTTGTATATAAAAATATTAGAATATCTGGTTCTAGTCTTAAATACCCATTACAACGAACTTTTAGTTTTCAAAAGTTCGGTTTTTCGTTAGGTGTAAACTTTGCCCTACAGCGATCTCACGTCCACCGCCTGCCAGCCCTGCATTCCATGGGGATCCTGAAAGTTTCTCATCAGGAGTTCGCCCTCCTGCTCCACACTGGCTGCCAATAGTTTGTTGCTTGGCCTGCGCTGGTTCTCAAAGTCGTAGAAACGGTCTTGGTTCGTTGGCTTTGGGTTGGTTGGAGGTGCTGCGACAGGCGTTTCTGCCCCTCGAGGCTGCTCGAATCTCACCTTCCGCTCCGTGCGGCGATATGGAGACGACTCGTGAACGTCGTACTGGTGGTGGAGCTCATCTTGTCCCTGGCCAAATACAGTAGTTTTTCCGGGAAAATGGCCAAGTGGTCGGTGTCCTTGAAAGCCGCCGAAACCAAAGTTCGAGCTGCCAAAGCTACCGAAGTTAGCGCCTCCAAAACCACCGCTCAATCCTCCAAAGCCACCCAAGCCGCCCAAGGAGCCCATGATTCCACCTAGTCCCAAAAAGCTGCTCACGTAAACCGCCAACTTGACCAGGAACAGCGACTTTTTGAGCAGCAGACATATGCCCGCAAATAGTAGGGGAACCAGAGCCACCAGATTGAACTTTAGGCCTAACAGAAAAGGCAGCAAATACTGCTTTGCCAACACGCGACCTTAAAGAAAATACAAACGTATTATAAAATTATTAAAATTAAGTTTGTTTAATTCGGAATGTTAATCATTATTTTTAGTCCCCATTGAAAAAGTATCAAATTTTCATTCGATTCAATTCATAACTTTAAGTGTTTGCCCTTTAAATCATTTAAGAATATGATATTTCATTCATTAAGTTGTTAAATATCCGATATGTTAACAGTTTTTTTAATGTAAAAATTCATCCTGACGGTGAAATCACAAAGTTCGAAATCAAATTTTGCGTACAAGTACTTATTTTTTCAAATTTGGTTTATGTTTTTCCGATTTTAGGGTTTTGAAAGAACTCACAGAATATATACTTTCACTTAAGACCTACCGGTTGAGGGATCCTCGTATCCAAATTGTCGTTCACCCTGCCCCGCTCCATCAAGGACGAACTCCGCCACACTGTTCGCATCCGCAGTGGGTCCAATTTTGAACATGAGACCCGGATATAACCCATCCATGTGCCACTCGAGACTTCGTTGGCCCATGACGGCGCCCGCGTTCTCCAGAATGCCGCGAAAATCGACAGGATCTGTGTCGAGCACATTTGCCAGAGATCTAACTGCAGGTGTTTCACTTTTCACAGTCACAAAGTCTTCCACGAATCTGATGTTGTCGCTCTCATCCAGTCTCTGGATGAAGTTCAGCGCAGACCGTCCCAGACATTCACTAAGCTTCGGCTTTTGAGATCCGCGAACACACTGCCTAAACTCCGAGCTCATGGCGGAAAAGTCACTGCCAACAACTTGGTGAAAACTGACCAGGATCAACGCAATGTCCAGTGGCGACATGTTGGTCAGGTGTTCGGATCTTAACTGAGCCCGCTGGCCAACTGACCCCTGGGTCTTATATCCGCAACAGCTTGTTATACAATATTCAACTGCTCTTTTGGCCAAATCTACTCCCATTCAGTAAACGCGCTGCTTTTTGCACATGGCCCAATAACGGAAATTGTTTTACATCAACGCCAAGTGGCGGCTCTTCGTCTTCGTCTGCTTCTTATTTAAGCCGGCACGGTCATGGTCAGTGCACACGACCCAAAGCTAGAGCTGCGTCGACTGGTGTCCAATTTTTCGCACATCTCGGCTTTTATGCAAGGGGTTATTGTTATCCCACAGAAATTATGAAATACTCGGAGGCGCCACCGTTCGGACCCCTGGAAAATCTACAATTACCACGGCTAATGCCAGTCCATTAAATAAACGGAGGCGCTTAGAGAATTACCAGAAATGTTCCATCGTTTACACAGAAAAACTTGAAAATTGCCGCGAGACAATTAGGAAAACAAACAAGCGGAAAAGGGGGAACCAAGGGTACCTTTTGATCTTTATTATTCGACAAGATTAAGTCAATTTAAAGTACGAAAAACCAAAACATAATTACTTGCATTCAAAACAAGACTAGGTTGACCCAAATTATATTTGAAATATTAATAGGTTTTGTTTTATTTTGTTTTAATTTTTAAAAATTAGACAAGACTATTGCCTTAACTTTCTTCAAATTCACTTATATATTACAATAAATCATCATAATAAAACAGACCGCAGGGGAATTCTTGCCATTTAAAATTCTTATTTTAAAACGGATTTTGATTATAGAAGCCGTGAAAAATAAAAAAAAAAACATGGATAACTGTTTAATTTTTGAATGCCTTCTTGTAGCAAGAAAATCTTTAAGCAAAAATATAAAGCTCTGAGCTTTTACTCCAAAGAAACCAAGAAGTTTAAATGGTTAGGGAAATAGTTTGCGTGTGTATTTTAATTTAGCCATAGCAGATTGTCGTCCTTAATTTTAACGGATTGAGTTCAAAAAGTTTTAGTTATAGAAAAGAAAAAACGAACTTATTAAATTGAATACAATTATTAAAGTAATAAAACATCTTTAAACAGAGTAAAAAACATAACCAATTAAGTTAGTCATTCTCCAGGCTTAAGAGTGCAGAAAGTTAGTTAAATAATCCGCATGCGTTAGAGGGGGAAAACTTGGCATACTCTTAGGCCGAGTCGCTAAAAGTTAAACCTCTGTTTTGGTGATGCCAGCACGTCAGTAGATTTCGCAGCAATAGCAACAGCATCAAGGTGGGGAAATTTGAATAACTCCCTCGGAAACTGTTTGAATTATAAGCACCAAAAGACCCATGGCGACTCCTAGAGCTCTCCGATTCCACTGACAAACTGAGCAGACAAGCTACCAAAGAAAGTTTCAGGTAAATCAGACTGCTCCTAAATCATCCCTTCCACCCAGACAAGTTTCGAGGAATTTTCGATCTTGGCTTTGCGGTTTAACCTCTGCGGTTGTCGCCGAAAACTTTTGTAATTTTGTAAAAGTTTTGTTTCGTTTTGTTGGGAGGAGGCGCGCGATGGCCGACAGTTAATAAATTTCCAACTGCAAGGCGCAGCGACAAAAAGAAATTGTATTAATAAACACTTTCACCGCCAATACTTGAAATTCACGGCCAGTTGCCCGCAGTTGTTTACAAATAGTTAGCGGCGATGAGAAGACATACGAGGCGGCCGCGGACGCGGCCGTCCAGACCTTTTGGCCATTTTGAGCTTTGTGTTGGGTCGGCTTTGGCCATTTATATGCCGAATGGCCTGGCCATAAATTGCAGCGGTGGGGCGTGCTCCCGTCTGGAACTGGAATCCACGCTCCCATCCACACACCCAATTTGTTTGGGGCGTACGTGTTGCACTGCGAATGCAAAAGACAAAAAGCAGGTCGCAACTTTCATTAGATTTTCCCGAGATGCGGACAAGTGGAGATGCGAGCCAGTTTCTGGAGCGACATTGGATATATGTGAGTGTCTGTACGACTGATCGGGGCTGAGGAGGCTCTCCGAGGCTTCACGCCTGGCTGGCCCAAGTGAAATCCGGCGAGCTTGCTCCGTGATTTTGTGTGTCGCCCATGCAACTGATATCGCTGGCCCAGTTCGCCTTAGCCGGCGAAAGAGTGAAAGCATTTCGCTGCGTATGAGAGATATCCCATTGAAAGACCAAGACACCAAGTTCGAGATAAATGCGGCATTTCTTTTATTGATTTGTGTGTTGTGGGGGCGTGGCCAGGGGACCTTCCTGCGCCTAGCGGCAGTTCAGAGTTAGGCGGTTCAGTTTAGCAGTTTAGTTCAGAGTCGAGTTGAGTTAAGCGTAGAGTTTTAAACAGTAAAGCTCTGAGTATTAATACGAGAGTTGCAGCTACTTTAAGATTAGACATTAGATTATAAACGGCGCCAGGTGTCCCCCTTGGCGGCAGCCCCTGGCTGCTTACTTCCTAGACCTATTTGCTGTGGGCTCTGGGTATCTCTTGGTTTTCCCTTCTGTTTCTCTTGATGGCGCCTTATGGTGTAAGCCTGGCATGAACTATGCTATACAAATAAATTAAATAAATAGAATAAATTAGACGGCCCTCCGAGTATTGCACTGATCAGTTGCCTCAGCATTCAGAATATTTGGCATCCTTAGCTCATTGCTTATACGCCGCGTAGGCCAGCTGCTGGGCCTGGGAGTCGTCGGCCGGCAGCGAGCGGCCGTAGCTGTGCTCGTGCTCGTAGTGCGGGTGCGCCACCACCTCGTAGTTCTCCTTTTTGGACTCCAGCAGCTTCTTCAGTCCGATGATGCCGGACAGCAGCAGAGCGATCTTGCCGATGACCAGGGCCTTGAAGGAGATCAGGGCCAGGAAGCCGATGGCCAGGGGCAGCAGGGCGGCCATCTTCAGCTTGAAGAGCATCAGCAGGGGCATCAGGTACTTCTTCTTCTCCTTCTTCTTGCCGCGAGCTGCAAAAGGGATTTTTGGATTCGGGCTTTGAGACTTGCATTACTTTCGCTGCAGCGGAGCTGGCCGCTCATTAGCAACTGGAGCACAGATAATTAGCCAGCGAACAGGATCGACCGCTTTCTATGTGGCTGCGTTTAGAAATTGGAAATCGGAAATTGCAGCCGCTGCGCACAAAAAGAAAGTAAGCCTCGCTAACTGGCTAACTAAAGTGCAATTAATAGCCGACTATCTGGATAACCAGCTGCCAATGCACCGCTATGTGCATGCCTCCATGGGTACATGGGTACATGGCCACATGACTGCATGGCCACATGGCTGCATGGCCATGTGGCTGCCTCCCAGGATGACCTCGATATGGCGGCGACTTAACAGTGAAAACAGGATTTGCGGCGTAGCCATCTGCCCGAACTGGTCGCCTGCATTACTAACCCAAATTGGCAAAGAGCCGGCCCGACTAGAACGGTAATTTATGTGGGATCTGATGGGCACCGGCTACCTAGACTGGCAGATAGAGAGACAGATGGATAGGCAGATACTTACATTCCTCGAGGGCGCGCTGCATGTCCTGGATGGAGTCCTTGGGCACCTTGAACTGCAGGGTGTGGGTGCCGAAGAAGCGCGCCACTCGCTCCACCAGCAGGGAGTCGACCTCGGCCTCGCGGGCCTCCACCTCCTCGGGCAGCTGCATCTCGTTGAGGGACCGGCCCACCGGGATCTCGTCGGTCTTGACCAGGGCAATGCCCTCGGTCAGCCGCACATCGCCGTTCTCGGTGTCGAAGTAGTGCAGGGCGCGCTCCTTTGGGGTTGATTGGGGATTAGGATCGGGTGTTTCGATTGGGGGACTGGGCCCTCTGGTTCGTTACCTTCATGCACAGGACCATCGAGCGCTCGCCGCAGTCCTTGACCATCTTGAGGGCGCTGGTCAGCAGGCTGTCCGCTTCCGAGGCGGCCGCCGCCGTGGAGGCGATCAGCGCAAACAGGCACACAAACTTGAACATGGCTCCGGATCGGGTATTTCCTCGTGTAATTATTTTGCACAAACACTTGACACTGGCTCGCAGTCTCGATATCCTGCCACTTCCTGGCGACTCTGTGTGTCTTCACTTGATTGAGTGCACTGCGCTCGATTGGCGTGTTCGATCTGTCGGTCAGAAGGCAACCGGTAAACTGTGGCTAGAAGACGCACGCGGATCGAGTTTTATTCCCGGCCAGCAGAGCGGCGGCAGCGTTGGCCAGCAGCGACGACAGCGTTGTCGTTGTCGCTTTAGCGCGCTGCAAGTGGTCCGAACCCACCTGAGGCCCCCCGGAGCCCGCTCAGGGGCGCACACAGTAGCCGAGCTTAGAATTTAAATAAACAACCCGACGACGCCGACGAACCTGGCCGGGTTGCAGCCGAAGTCCGAGGCGAAGTGGCCGTCCAAGCCATCCCAGGCGCAGCAGAGACACCTGGACAGGTGCGCCGCAGTCGCCGCTCACGCCGGCAGAGCCCGTCGGATTGGCAGTTGTTGTTTGTCAACACACTTCCACGGCAGTTAGCTGTTTGCCTGCCACTGGGAGCAGGCCAATAGATGGATCAGCCAGCTCTTAAATATTGAATTTGCATCGATTAGGTCCTTTTGCACGGAGGCAGGCCCTTGGGCCAGAAAGCGTTAGTATATCTTCCCCCCAATAAATCCTATGCTTAAACCTACTAATACACTATAATTAAAATACGGTAGTCACTTACTGGGATAAGCCCCAAAGCTATAAATAGAGGAACACGTGACCTTATGGCGTTAGAGCATATGAAGTGTTTACTTGATAAAGTGATTTAAGTACACAAATGCATAGAGCTTTGAATGTCTTTTGTAATTTTAAATAAAAGAAATAACAAGCAAGTTCACTAAAAGCAGAAGAACTAATCTTAGGACAGATTTTCTATAACATATAACATTATTCTTGTCTTTAAGAAATCCTCTAAAGCGGTGATCATAGCACTCAGGAAATAAACAATATTTTATTATTTTTTTTAATTAGCCATTTGCATAAATGTTAAATTATATTTAACTTTAAATGATTTCCCTTAGACTATGTTATTATGTTAGCCTTTGTGTCTTCACTACACCTTCGATGGATAGTGTTTAAATGGAATCCTTCTCTCTTACTTATCTTAACTTTAAAATTAAACTATATGCAATTTGTGCAACTCAGAGTGGCACTACAACAGCTTAGCCCAAACTGAATTCTAAACTTTGAGCTCAACTTACATCATGGCCATGCATTATGTACCCAGCAAGGCCGAGCCAAGTTAATGAGCTGTAAAGTGGTTAAGGTATTCAAGGCACCTTTGAGGCGCCACCTGATGATGGCACACTTTCCGCGCTGGGTAAATCTCTGGGTAGATGTGCAGCAGAAAGTGTTGCAGCGGTTTCATTTCAAACTGCAGTTACCCACACACCACACACAGGCACACACCGTCTTGGAGGGGGTGGGCGGTTAATCAAGAGCGCCATTTAAGATGGCCACCGATGTCGATGGTCGAAAGCAACCGCCACTCGAATTGGAGTAAAATAGAAAATTAACTAGTTTGCTGGCACTGCGGCGGTATGGTGGAAGAAATTTCACTTTAATTTTGCTTTTTATTTATGTGTTTGTTTGTGCCTCCAGCCGGCATCTCGCATAAGTATCTGCAGTTTTGTATGCCAATCCGATCGCCGGTTGGACGGACAGTTGCACAGAGACTCCGCACGAGAGTTTCATTGGCATTATGTCGCTTTAATTTGCAGCACTCGAAATTGCCACACGTCGTATCTGCTTCTCGGCTCATCGCTCCATCGTCCATCGCTTGCCGGTAATTTACGCATTAGACAAGTGCCCCGAAAGAAAGCTAAGCCGCAGATTTGCATGCTTCCCAGTAAAATAAAACACAAGACTCGCATCTAGATGCAAAGCCACTCGACATTTCGCAGACGAACATCCAAAGAGACCACATGAGCTTAAAATCCGTTGATGGAATATGTAAATGCCCTGCACGTGGACATAGATGGATGTGGATGTGGATGTGACAGCCCTTGTCACGATATGTCATGAAGTGTGTCTTCTAATGCTCTTTTAAGAAAAGTCATATCGACTAAATAGTCCAAATAAAGTATTTAAATTTGATATTTTTAAACAAGAATCTAAGTGCATATACAAATACAAACGCAGGAGTAAAAAAAAATATATATATAACTTAAAAAAATGTAAATTATTAAAGTTAAGTAATTTCAATTGCCATTCTTAAAGAAGAATCTGAGTACATATGGAAAATTGAACTCAGGAATAAATAAGTAATAATATTTAAGAAAGTATTTATAGATTATTAACATAAAAATAAATTGTAAACTAAATAATTCCATCGACTTTGATGCCTTGATCAATGACATGTATTGACTATCAGCTTTTTTTATTTGCAAAAAGGGTTAATTAAAATAAATTAGGTACCTCTAAAAATTTGATATAAACACATTATAAACATTCAATTTAATTATGTTATTAACAAGAGTTTTGTCATTTAAACAGCTCCCGAAAAAAAAAACCAAACAAGACACGTCTTGAAGAGTATTACTTAGTCAACAATGACAGTCTCCACTCAAAATATTTGTTAACTTTGTGCGTGCGCAATGAAAGTGAAAATGTAATTTCATCGCTTACATTTTATACAATTTAAGCTACGGCACTTCAAACATTGTGTGATGCAATATTGAAATAATCTGGAAATTGTAGTAGAGGTTTTAAAGGAAAAGGTTTTACCCTTTGTTAATGCAACAATTTTTAGGCGCTGCTAAGGGGGATAAATAATTGGATTTGAGCATGTTGGCAAGGCCAGTTTTTACGACTTCGACTGAGTGTGCTCAATTAATTCGCATGCCATCTCCTGATGCCCCCCATTCGCCCACCAACGGCCATTTCGCCGGCTGACCCAAATCGTCATGCGAAATTTTCGCTCTAGAGATAAAGCCAACCTTAAAGCATCGCCCATTCGAGGCAAACAATCCCCAATTTTGGCCCCTCCCGTCGGCCCAGCCCGCTCGGCCCCACCCCAACCCTTTCAGTGGCACCTTCAAAATTGACAACTCTTCAAAGTTTCACTTTCATTCCGCTTGGCTGGCATGAAATTCCGGGTAAAGGCAGCTCAGCTCAGCTCCGGCTTAGCTTACAGCTCCGGCGCTGTTTACACGGTGCGCTTGGGTAATTTTCAATTAATGAAAGTCCCGGGCCGATGACGTCAGTAGTGCGCAGCAAAGGGCACCCACAACTAAATGGCCAAAAACCAAGTGGCCGCGGGCCTGGGAATGTCGTGGGCCAGGTTCAACGTTCTACTCTGGGCAGCTCATTAATATTTTGTGTAGTGACCCAAAAGTGAAATTGCCGCATACCAAAGAAGGCAGCCAACAATGAGCAGGGAGGAAAAACAGCAGAGCAGAGAAGCTAGGAAAGTTGCATATTTTATCCATTCAGAAAATGCAAGCCGCCAATTCGTCATTGGGTTATAAGGAATTCAAAAGGGGACTACATTGAGGGATCCGGAGATGAAAATTTTACGCACGGACAATTTTACATTTTCCTTCTCTGAAATTGACCAAGAAATACTTTTAAGTGAACTGTTTGATAAACATAGTTATTCCATTTGTAAACGAACTTGCTATAAAAACATTTAAACTTTTCTATACAGTGTCAGATCCAGAACACAATATAAAACTTAATTTTATGAACACTTAAATTTGAAATCAAAGAACTCACCATTATTTCAACCACGGTTGTAGGTACCTAAAATATGTATGCGTCTGCAATTGAGTTTGGTAGAAAGCGAAGCAGCTTCGTCTGCCATTTTTGGCACGCACGTAAGCCCATTTCAATGAAACCTTAGTTGTTATCATAAATACATGTGCAGGGAGCGGCAGCGACACTAAAAACAAGTCATATGGATGTGATTTTCGGGTAGCAGAATTTACTATATTTAATTAACGCTTACTTAAACCTAACACACACATTTAGTTCGTTAAATTAATGATCGATTAGGCGAATTAAACTAGACATTAGTCAGACAGTTCGTGCGGCGCTCGATTCTTTGGTTCACTCTTCTTCTTCTCGAGGATCGCCTATCCCGAGCTTCTCCATCTCCATCTTCATCTCCATCTCCGGTTCCCAAATGCAAATGCGAGCTCACAGGCTCTTGGCGCTGCCCGCCGAATCCTTGGCCGCCGGCTTCCAGCCGCTGTAGGCGGTGTCCAGTTCCCGGCCCCAGCCGGAGTGGCCGCCGGAGGAGACGACCACCTCGTGGGAAGACTCCTTGCCGCCGCCGCCTCCGCTCAGCAGCTTCTTGATGCCGATGATCGAGGCCAGGACCAGGGCCAGTTTGGACACGATCAGCGCCTTGCCAGCCAGCATGGCCAGTGCTCCGTAGGCCAGGGGCACAATGGTCCCGCCCAGCAGCAGGGGGATCATGATCATGGCGCCGCTGCCCTTCTTCTCCTTCTTCTTGCGACCCTCCGCCGAATTTGCCTCTGAGTCAAATTTAACCTGGGACAGAAGTGGTGATAAAAACCAATTAATTAATAAATATTTAGAATATGCTTTCAAAAGGGAGTCCTTTTATGAATTTGTAATATTAGCTATGTGCTTTTATGAAGATACGTTAACGATAAAGTATATTAACGTTTTTAGGTATACTGTTGATAGTTTTTCCTACATTTTAATGAAGTCTATTTATTATTATTCACTTATTATCTTCGCTTATGGTAATGCGAAATTGTATTTTTCATCTTGGCCAAGTTGTTTTAATTGCAATCAAATATTTTTTTAAAATTTCATTTATATAATATTTACTTTTCTTAAAACAATTTTTCGCTCACCTGCAGAGTATGATCCTGTAGAAAGTTGCCCACCCGCTTGAGGATCATGTTGTTGAGGACCTGCTCCTTGGCGTCCGCGCTCCTTGGCAGGACGGCTTCAATGTCCTGTTCGTTGATAGGAGCCCTTTTCGGCTCCTCACCGTCGCCGCCAGAGCTCACGAACTGGATGCCCTCCATGAGCGACAGGGTTTTGGCCGATCGGAAGGCCTTTTCCAAGCCGGTGAGCAGCTTGACCTTGAGGCAAACGGACATGTTGTCGCCCGTGCACTGCTGGTATATGCGGTACACCATCGACATGTCCTTCCAGAAGCCCGTAGAAGCCGTTCCGGGGCTGTTGGTCGGCACCTGAGGCTTGGGGCCCGAGTTGATGCTGTTCAGGGTCTGATGCTGGTAGCTGGCACTGCGGGCACTCGAGAGCCAGCAGAAGACGATCATCAGGGCCGCCACATGCCACACGTACTTGATCATGACTGTGCTGGAAGCTGCTATTGAGAGCTGGACGAGAATGGGATCCTGGGCCGGTCCTTGAGGTGAGGCATAAACTGGGGAGAAGACGCCGGGCGCTGCTCTTTGGGTGCTCAACTGAGTGCTGCCCTGTGGATCTTATGCATTTTATACCTGTGGCGGATAAATCGCATGTCGGACGGCTGCCTGAAACTGAAAAACACAAAAACACAAAACACACGCTTTGTCTTAGTCTAAATATCACGGCAATTAGCCAGATGTTGTTGGCCAGTGGGGCTGCGCTTTCGTGATTTCGCTGCGAAAGCCGGCGAATGCAGTTTCGTTTGCAATTATATTCCCCATTTTTGGCTCGTTCTAAGCTATTGAGCTCGTGCGTGACTGGCGCTGACATTGCAATTCACTCACCATTCCTCACTGTCTTTGCATCCGACGTACTAGACCGTAAACATGGGCATTTTCGGTTTTTGAAAGCCTTTTGGGGCAAGTTCACTGTCGTCACCCAATTCGGCCAAAACTTTTCTTTTTTCTCGTGCACTCTGACAGCAGGACTTTTTGTTGCCTACTTTCTGGTGCTGCTGAGAAAAAGTGCAGTTCCCGAAACGAAAGAGTTAAGACACGAACTCGATCGCACTCAACGAAAGTAGAGAAAAGCTCTCGGCTTAATCATATCTGCTTTGGTGAAATGGCCAATAGGTGGTGCTTATCATAATTGAAAAGTGAATAATTTAGCAAAGAGGTGTCAAAACCACGCAGTCATGAAGCTAATAACTGGTAGCACTCAAATATTTATCAAGTGGGAAATGTTGTAAAAAGGTGCTAAAAAGGAAGGAAAATGTAACAAATAGTTAAAGATTCATCTTTAAGGTTTAATTACATTTAAAAAAGAGCATCAGAATACAATTTGTTTAAAATAAAAACTCTGGATGAAAACGAATAAAAATTCCTAAAATAGGTGATTTTTGTTGTACGTACGTATTTAAAAAAATATGCTATCAAAGAAAATCAATACTTTAAATTTTGTCAAACACGCAAAAATGTATGCGTTCTTATCTTAAATGGAACTTTAAATGCAAATAATAATCAATGTTTGATAGTGATTATAAATAAGAATTATAAATAGATTAACTTTTTATGTAGAATTAATGTTTTAAAGAAACTATATAAACAATTTTAAATGGGTTAAGTACGTTCTTCTGCTTGTTTGCTTAAATTCTTAATTATAAAAACAAACCCTAAGTCAGAGACTTATGATGGAGTAACCATAAAATTTGTTAAAAATTTTAATTTTCTTAGGTTAAAAACATTCAATCACTTTATTGTGAAGTACCTATTCTTGGAGTCCATTAATTTATTCTATTCCTGGTAATATGTTAAACTAGAAGCCCTACATTTTGATTTCAGATTTGGACAGCTCAAGTATACAAGGCGCCTTAACCGCGTACGACTTGACTAGACACAGCCTAGCGATAAAAGCAATTAGGCGCTCTTCGCCTGCAATGCAAATTGACCCGCTAATCAAAGTCCTCACGCAATGTGCGGCATAACCGCTGAGGCGATGCAACGGCCGTTCGATAATTACGAGCGATTGTTGCTAACTGCATAGCGTAATTTGAATTGACCACAAGCGACGACGGACGGCAGAAGCGGCGTCAAATCAGGCGTGCCGGGAAAACGCTCGAGTGACCAAAACTGTTTCACGGCTTTGCGGGGCTCGTGGCCAATTAACTTTCAATTAATCAAAAGCAATGAAACCCAGTTGATTTAATGCACGGTGAACAAAGCTGCTCCAGCAATTGGTGTAATCATAAATTCAGATGCGTGCTATGTCTGTCGAGTGTCGAGTGTGGGAAAAACGTGCTGTAGCGGAAAATGATGGCAGCGGCAGCAGTGCCGAGCGCCTAATAATATTATTAGTCAGGCAGGCAACCTGGCTCTTCATTTCGTTTATTTCCATTTTTGCTGATTTTTGTTTTCTGGTCCCGACTGCCTTTCAGCTAGGTTGCTGGAAAGCGCAGTGCTGCAAGGCCGACAATCAACTTTGGCTTCGGGACCGCCCCTGGTCGTTGTCTACGTTCTGGTGACCTGCTTTCCGAGTCGGAGTCGCGTCGAAGTTGGAGCCCAAACTCGTTTTCATTTCGTTGAGCATTCTGCACACATTCTGCGCTGCGACGACGCCCTTGCAGGCATCCCATCCACTTGGCTTTAACCCCCCACTGCCCCCGTCCGGTTGACAGTGAAATTGCTTTCAAATTGGGCACTCTGCACGATTCTCCTTCGCAGCCTTCCCCTCAGCCTTGTCGCCCGCCATTAACTCTTCTTATGAATTATTGCAAATTTTGTGGTTTTTTATCTGGTTTTTCAGAATGTGAAATTGCAGCTGCTGCTGCGGCGGAGTGCTGATGCTGCACCAGTTTGACTGCCACTTGCCACCGAGGCGGCGTTTCTCTAGCGGCACAACCGTTGCTCGCTCCAAATCGCCGAGTCGGGCTTTCGTTTTGGTTAGCCGATTTGCATATACTACCATGTTTAGCAGCAGTAAACGAAATTTATCAGAATCGAAAATAGGCTGGATGGGAGCCGAAGAACGTTACCAATTCCGAAAACCGAGTGTGGATATTGTGGGACACGTTTTAAGGAACTAGCCCCACAATGATTTTAAAAGAAATCGAAAATAATTTATATTTGCGAGGGTGAAGGAGTGCAATTAAGATTGCGAGCATGCCTCAGGAAAAACGGCTATTTATAATTTTATAAACGCACCCAACTTATTTCCCAAGCATTCGTTCTCTGACAAATGCATACTTGACAATTAAAAGTCTCCTCTACTTACCATTACAAGTTTACCTGGCAAATGACACTCCCTCTCTGAAAATTAAAACGAAACACCCCAAGGCATTAAGCCTAATCCCGTGTAAATCCTCTAAATGGCTGTTCCTTGCGTCCGGCTGACATTTGGTGGCACCATGCGGCCTCTTTGGGATAATTTCCAGCCGAGCGCAGCCCAAAATTTCCGCAATTTCCATTTGATTAAGTGAGCGGAGTTCGCCGCAGAACAAAAAAATAAGACTGACAGTGGTCAGTCAATGTTTGCTCAAGCTTGGCAGCTGCTCAAATGAGTTGTTAACATTAATGCGCATTAACCTGTCTTTTGTTTTCGCCGGGCGTTCGCTGGGCAGCGGCAACTCGGTCACATTTAGAGCGGCTTGGAAAACGCTTTTTGGTCTTGGCCATGTGCCACGATTTCTGAGGCTTTCCACTGGGCTGCTGTTTCGGTTTCCTAACTGTTTACTTTCACTGTCGGTGGCTCGGGTGGCTCGGGTTGCTCTTGCTCTGGCTGTTTCTGTTTCTGTTGCCGTCAGAAGCCAGCGGGGTTTATTGAATATTCGTTTACCTGTCTTGGCCAGACCCCGGTCATAATTATTTACACCTATTAACGGGCATCTTTGAAATTCGCTGGGGCAACTGGGTCGCAAATCAATTTCACTTGAAATGAAAGCATTCGACCCAAGATGGACTTGTCACCGGCCAGTTTTCGCCTTCGATTCGGAATTATGCATAGAGCTTTCGGTTTTGTCGTTTCGCTTTCACCTCGTGGTATGCCATAAATTATAGAGACTTGTCTTGATTTTTCATTGATTTTTATTTATTAATCTTCCTTGCTTGTGTTTTTCAACTTTTTTTTGTGTATTGTTTTTCATCATTTTTTGTTTAATGACATGCATGTGTGACAGAGGGGGTATTGTAATCTATGGAATTTACATTCTTTTGTGAGTGAGTTTTGTGATCTGTGTGAGTTGCCCACATCTGCAGCTTCACGCTTCTTCTTCGTCTTCATCGTCATCTTACTTCTGTTGCCGGAGTTATAAAGTTGTGAAAGCGCCGTACGACTTTGCTTAAAATATTTAAATTAAAGTAGACGACGTGCTGGCGACTCGAAACTTGCGGCCGCTGGCTAGAGGGCCCCCCAAATAACATAAACAAGGTATTTTTAAGTTGATAATTAAAAATCTGTTTAGGTCCACAGGGCAGGCGAGCCCGACACCAATCGGGCCGACAAGCGCTTCGAGTCGCTCGGATGCATAAAGTACGCTTAAGGAGTTAAGATATTGAAAAAAATATTTTAACATTACGGGGAATTACTGGGTGTGTGAGTAGTAGTGGGGCTTTGTTTTTTGGGAAAGTAGAGCGCTAGAAACTGACAGATGCAAAGGCAGCAGAGGACGGCGGAAAGAGATGGCAGATAGGAGAAATGAGAAAGTTGAAGAGTCGAAGTGGAAGTCGAGTGTCGAGTGAGGAAATAGTGGCTCTGAGGTAGAGCCGGAAAATGAGTTCAGTTTGGTGTGGCGATGTGCGTTAGGAGACCTATGGCAAGTGATGGCATGCGAATGACCAAAACTATGACTCAGTTGAAGGCGAGAAAATGAAGGATAGTCGTGGACAGAGTAGGATAGTGTTTCAGAAGACATAGCATAGATCGAGGTAGAGTAGAGATAGTGATAGAGGTAAAGTTAGAGCTAGAGGAGTTAAAGCTAATAGTAGGCATGCTTGTTGCTGGTGTTGTTGTATTGTAAGACTAGAATTGCATGTGAAGAACATAGTTGAATAGGCAGAATATAGAGTACAGGTGTAGATTGTAGAGTTAGGATTTGTACGTTGCTTCGATTGCATGGCAATCGGCAGAGTTTTGGTATAGGCAGTATACAGTTTAAGATGGAAGCACAGAGATAGAGAGATAGATAGATGGAGATGTAGATGTAGTGTAGCTATAGTTATAGATATAGGCTGACAGATGAGAGTGCACTACGAATAGATGCAGTCGGGGTGATCGAGGTGCTGATGGTTCGGGGAGTGCTGTGCGAGCTTAGACTTAAGGCTGAGTATTTGCAACTTGTGGGGTAACTCTCGCTGGACGCTCTTTTTACAAACTTAACTTTAGCTTCATCAGTTTTAACAACTAACATATATGGTTCTGATTCTGTTCTGCTCTGGTTTCTGTCCGGTTTAACATTATCTTGCGTGTGTGTGATTCATTCTTTTTGCGTTTTCATTGCTTGGAGAAATAAATAAAATAAATTAAATTAATAAATTAATTAAAACGAACGATAAATAATGTGTGTTTCTCATCGAGAGTCTCGTGTGTGTTCGCGATTCTGATTTTTCTTCTTGAGTGATTTTGATTTGTGGAGTGCTTGTGCTGGTGATCCTGTGACTTAGGCCTGGACGGGCTTCTGGGCACCATAGGCCAGGTCCTGGGCGTCGATCGAGCGTCCCCAGCCGCCGTGACCGCTGCTGCCGTAGGAGGCAGAGGAGGCTCCGGCATCGGCGCTGTAGCCACTGCCGTACGAGTCGTGGCTCGTCGAGTGGCTGCTGCTGTGGTGTGGGTGGGCCACCACCTCGTAGGTCACGTGCTTCTCCTGCGACAGCAGCTTCTTCAGGCCAATCACGGCGGAGAGCACCAGGGCGATCTTACCGATGAGCAGGGCCTTGCCGGCGATCAGGGCGATTGCGCCCAAGAGCAGGGGCAGCAGGGCGGCGGCCTTCAGGGCGACCAGGGCGAGGATGGGGCCCAGGATCTTGGCGGCCTTCTTCTTCTTTCCACGGCTCTCCTCGGGGTCGTTGGGGTCGTTGGAGCCGAACAGGGACTCTGAGGCGTCCTCGAGGGCGCGGCCCGTGGAGCTAACGGCCTGCACGATGTCGGCGCCCTTCAGCTCCACCTTGATGGTGTGCGAGTTGAGGAAGCTGCTGATGCGGTTCAGGGCCAGGGACTCGAAAGACTCGTCGCCGGAGATGGAGCGGGCGGCCTCTTGCTGAGGGGCGTCGGGCGAGCGCACCACGGTCACGCCCTCGGTCAGGGCGAACTGGTCGCGGGCGCCGAGGACCTTGTCCACGAAGTTGAACAGCTTGTACTTGACGCACGAGACGGAGTCCTTGCGCAGACAGTCGCTGTAGATGCTATCCATAATGTCGTTCTCGCCGCCAATGGCGTTGCGGGCGTGGCCGCGGGTCTCCTCGGCGGGAAGGGCGGCGCTCAGGGCGACCAGACACAAGACACCGAAAGTAACTTTATGGCTTGCCATTTTGCGTTTTGGATTGGTTTTTTTCAGTTGTTCTTGCACGATTTTTGAATTGGGTTCTTAGGATAGTCCTTTGTGGGTCCACACTACACTTTCACGTAGTTCGGCGGCGAACGCACTTTCTCTTGAATGGAAAACTGTATTTCTGTGTTTTTCGGTCTTGGCTGACTGCTGCTGCCGTGTAGCTGCTCAGACGGTTAAGGATTGAATGATACAATTTTCCACCGCACACGACAATTTATATACGGCGGCAGTGGCAGCGGCTTCGGCATCGGCATGCTCATCTGCTGCGAAAGCATTTCTCCGCCCCACCCGCCCCTGGTCCCCCAGCGGCAGTTCCCCCAAACTAGTCGTGCAAGTTTCTCGCTTAAGTCTTTCGTTTGGCCAGCCAACGGTAATGCGCAGTCGACGCCGGCGCCGGCGTCGGCACCGCTGCAGCGGCCCCAGCAGCGGCAGCTGGAGAGGCATTGTTACTGTAATTTGTAAGCTGTCGCTGCCGCTGCGCTGCTTTCGCCTGAAGTTCATGTAACATTGTCAACAGTCGCAGCCTCCTGCCGGTGGGAAACCAGCGAAGTACGCCATCACTGCCACAGCCACGGCCAGCTACTTTTACCCGCCGGGAGAGCGGACCAAAAGTGCCGAAAATCGCAGTCGTAATCTTAATTGTCCGGGCTTTAATTGAAAATGGGTTTTTGTAAAAGTAAGTAAAAGCATTTCCCTTTCGAGCTCAGTCGAGCGCCTGGAGGCGAGCCGCTCAAGTGAACAGAACGGTAAATTTGCATATCCAAGACTGTCACTCCAGAAGCGAAATATAGAATTTCGTATTTAAGATAGTTTTTGCAAAATATACCAAGAGGTCAGATTTATACAACAGCTTGCAAATGACGGTATTCAAAATACCATAGATTTTCAAAAAAAAATTTAATATAAATATTGTCCTTTTATATTGACCCTAGAAATGTTGAGTTTTATCTTTTAGCGGTTATTCTTACCAACCAAAAAAGTCCTGTTCAACTTACTTCCTTTTTTTTTAACAAATATTTTTCCAATTCGATATCAATTTTATTTTTAAGTAATTTTTATTTATTGTTGACATACATAATATTATACGACTTTTTTCAGTTTTAGGTGATATTTTTGTACAAGGTAATGATTAAGAAAAACTTAACTCTATATACTAAATCGCTTGTGATATAAAGATCTCGTTTAAATTATTTCCATATATTTCAATCAGATTATTGTGAGACCGTTAAAATTCATTATTTTGTCTTCTGGCTCCGAGTTTGTCTTTTGGAATGGAGATAATTCGGATATGGACAAAACATGACTCTTGTGATCGCTGAATAACATCACGTTAAAATAAAGATGACAGTGACAAATTGATATCGGTTAGTTTTTCTCTGTGTGCGGTCATTAGATATTCCAAATAAAAACCGATCACGTTCTGGGGGCAAGGAATCTATGCCACCACCAAGTCTGCGACCAGAAAGCAGTGACAGTGCCAATTATAATAATCATAACCCCATTCAGAAAAGGGAAAGTCGCAAATACATCTGCGAGAAATGTGAGGTATGCGGTGGTCTGCCCTTCTTCACGATGGATGTGCAAATTTTATGCGTTGTCAAATAAGATGCGGCCAAAACAAACAGTTGCCATGGCCAACTGAGAAACCACTACACTGGCGTCCAGCAGGCTGAGTTATCGACTTGCAAACACCAGTAGCGACCCACAGCTGTCCCCAACTAACTAAGTAACTGGCCAAAGTGACTAACTAACTGGCTGGGACAGGTAAAAGTACGCAAATAGACAGTGACCAGGAGCCCAGGCAAATGAAAGTCATCATCTCATCCCCGGGCGAGAGAGTTTTAAAATGCAAAGTGCGAGTGGATCCACAGATCCATGGATCGCATCGAATCTCGGCAAATGACCGCGAGCAGGATGCGAGTGCTGCGCACCGGACCCCACGAAAGTGTTGAAAATAGTTAATTAAAGTGTTATGAATGTGTGAAAATGCAATGAAAATGCGCTTATGAATCGGGCCCCAGAAGCGGAGGCCGAGCGGTGTGAAAACGCTTTTCCAGATCAGCCAAAGCTCAGCTCAGACAGTCTTTTCCCAGTGAAAGCGAATTTCGTATGCATCTGTTGGCAGGGAACCGCCACGCATTGCGTGAATCTTTGACTGCAGTTCACAGAAAGAAAATATTACTAAGAGTTACTTTACTGAATACATTTTTAACAAGCCTTAAGCAATCTACAGAACATTTTTTTAAAGCCTCCCTAAAACAAGGAAGAAGGATCACAGTCGTGCAGACTGTGTGTATGTATGCAACAGAAACGTTGTTCTTAAACCCACCCATAAGCAAGTTTGGTCAATGAAATAATTTCTCTAACTTATTGTCAGTTTCCCTTTGTTAAATAGTAAACTTAAGAATATCAAATTTCACAAATGAAAATTAAAACGTAATTTAAATTCGCAGAAGTCTATGCTCTAATAATAATCTATCTGTACATTGGTATATTTAATTTTTTAAAACTTATACATTTATAGTTTTTTATTCAAAATTTTTCTCTGTGTACTGATATAGTTTTAGCAAACTTAATTATACAAAAAAGGATATCAAAATGAGTGTTTTAAATCGTTAGCTTATTTTCTACCAGTGCACTTAGGGATGCAAATGTGCTCAGGCGCCGAATGTTGAATTATTTGACATTTAATTAAATTTTTATATTCGCTGCTTTGGGAGTTGCTGCATGCTGAAAACATGAGAAACGACACTTTCACTGCATTTCACCCCGCAGACCTCGAATCGGAGTCCCGCCCATATGAATGGCCACCGCCAGAGCCAGCCTCCCAGGCTAAAACCAAGAGTGCATCGCATCGGGATTGGATAAGGCCTGTGAACCGCTTTTTGTTCTATTGTTGTGGCGGGCCAAATCAACAGGTTGCTTTTTGCTTTTGTCTGGAAAAAATGAAGAGTAAAACCATAACAGCCCAACGGGTTTCAGCTGCAGGCCATAAACGCCGAAATCTGTGGCTGTGAAAAGAGTTGCAGAGCGTGAATATATATGAAACTCTACAGATATATAAGTATGTGTACTTATATTTTATTTATATCGCAGTTGCATTGTGGCTGACACTGCAGCAGTACACAAAAAAAGAAAGTTCAGGTTAGATTTTCCTTTTCCATTACTGACAACAACATTCACTGCCGCGGCGCGTGCAGCGCTGCAGCTGGAAAATTCAAGACTACGGCCAACAAACTTACAAACCAACTCAAAAACTGCATGAATGAGCGACTCAACGAATGGATGACGAAGTGAGTGCCGGACCTAGCACTCCCAATTGCCATTCCCATTGCCATGGCCATTACCATTACCATTACCGTCGAGTGGGTGTTGACATACACCGAGACAAAAAATGACAACAAACTCCCACCATGCCGATGATAATACTGATGGCACTGCAGTCAATCACGGAGTGAAACCGCAAAACAAACTGCAACTGCCACTTAATATCTTTATTTTAACTTGCAGAGCGGCAACAAAGAGTCAAGTGGGCGTCATTTCTTGGCCCAGTTAAAAAAAAGCTTAGGGCCAACAGATGAGAATAGTTTTTCAAACCCTAGGCAGTAAGCTCTATTTGCCCTTGCAAAAGAAAAATGTTATATTTTAATAGATTTTATCAGTGGGCTAATCTACCCTGACAGGGGTATCACAAAAAAACAAATTTGGATTCCATGAAAGCGCTGTTTCTATTTTTAAAAATTAAGTTAAATATCAGTTTACTATCATTTAAAGTCACAATACTGCGAAACTAAGAACCATCGCTTTGCTCAGGCATTACCTCTTTTTGTTACAGAATGCCATTAAATTTCTACAAGTAAAATTTCTAATTTTTTATCTGCTTTAATGTGTACGCTTTAATGACTCATCAGGTTATTCGGCATGTTTAAGCTTGTACTTAGCAAAGCAATTGACAACTTTTAGTTTTTACGCAAACGCAGTTAACAAACTCTATAAACTATAATAAACGGATTTCCAGCCACGGGTAGCATTCAAGCACAGTGGTAATTGACTTTCTTTTAGCTGTTTATTGCCGTGTAAATGTGAGAATTTTCCCGGGACGGTGTTTACAACGTAGTCGTAATGCCCAAACTTGCATCGCGAGATGCAAGCCAGTCTTACTCACTTATGACTGCCATAATGGACCAGTGTCAGCTGGAATCGAGGGAGTTGACTGGGCTGCCCTGTCATGGGAACAGCGGACTCGGGCCTAACCCCCGGGGCGCAGGGAAAGGTCAGATCCGACGGACAGACACAAATTAGCGGTCTGTGCTGTAATCATTTAGCTGAAAAACCTACCACGCCCATTAGCATAACCGCCGAGCCGGCCCACCTGGCAACCGCCGCTGGAGATACAAATTATAAATGCACGAATCGGACTCGGAATCCGCCGCATCGCTTTCACTTTCCGTGGAGCGCTAATATGCATCTAGCAGCCCAAAATCGAGAAACACAACCAAAAATAAAACATTTATGGATATGGCTCACACTCGAAATTATCTAATTCAGCCGGCATAATCAAAACGGTAAGGCTAATTCCATGGCGCGATGACGCTGCCATGGCATCCATTGCGAAATCGGAGCACGGATGTCTCGGAGACATTTATAGATACAAGCTTCGGGTATATTGACTAGATTGGTAGACTGATATTTACATCGAATTATTAAAGGAGGAACATGTGTTCTCTTTCTTGTTGACGTGTTTAATATTTATTTTCAACATAAATGTAAGAAAGCTTAGAAAAGTTTTTTGGGTATAATTGTACATATTTATTTTGAATGATAACCCACAATTTAGATATAATTTTACTTAATCTCATTCCGCTTTGAATACTTGAAAAAACGATCTTTAAAATGCGAAAGTGTATCAGTAATGCGATGCTAACATGTCTTGTTCATCGCATCATTTGCTAATTAATTTATTAGCGTTTGTTTTTCTTTCATTTTTATGGAATTTCTTCGTCGTTAAATGCCGCTTATATTGAATAATTGATGCCAAAGTGTGAGCAAATGATGTCACAAAGCTGTGCAAGGAAAGCAGGAGTCGCCGGCGGCGGTAAAAATTATATAACGTGTGAAAAACTTTTATGGCCCTCGAGTGCATTTGTGCGCTGAAATTGGTTCGAAAAAGCACACAAGCCGGCGCTTTCTTTTGAAAGAGAAAGGGTTTCGTCTCCTGGCCTGAGAAACTTGACGAAATTGCATTTTTACTGCCCGATCTGTGGCGGCGCACGTGTGTCCGTCCCCGAGCCCTTTCGCTTTTTCCTCGAGGATACATTTTGTGTTTTAAACTTGTTTCTCTCGGTGCCCCAAACTTTCAGCTTCCGCAACTTTCACGCAATTGCTGCCGCCGCAGAAAAAGCGGGAACGCCCTTGTTGCTGGAGGTCTGATTTTGGCTGCTGGATGTTGGATGCTGTGCCCCACTTTGCGGCATAAATAATGCAACGATTCGAGGACCCAGGGGCAACCTTTGCTATCGAAGCGACCGACCGATCGTATGATGCGATCATTGCATTCTTTAAAGTGAAACTTCAGTGACCGGCGCGTATGATCATTGCCCTGATGATCATTCTAGTACCGCTTTTGTTTCTTCTGCCACTCTTCTTTATTTTTTTTTATGGCTGCTCAAAACGACGCTGTTAATTAAATTAAGGCAAATAAAAAGGCGCATAACCAACTGGTTCGCAATGAATGCGGAGGAAATGCTGGCAAGTGAATAAAGAAGACAATGTGTGTATGCTGGCATTGGGAAACTTTCTTCTTTTGCTTTCAATGGTATTTCGGTCAGAAACTACTGCCAAGAGGAACGATGATGACGATAATGACACACTGATGCTGAAGCTGAAGCTAAAGCCAAATCAAAAGGCCTTCGGGTCGACTTCGAACCGATTGATAAAACTGTATTTCCGGCTGACCTGCTACCACAATGGCAAAAAAAGTGGCGCCCAACGGAGTGGAGCAAAGTGGCGCCCAACTCACTGAACCACACTGAAGAGCCAGTGGCTGGGCAAGTGCGATATGGCCAATTAAAATCGATAATTAAGGGCTATTGCTCTTGATAGCCCACGCAGAAACGTAAATTCGCCAGATGAAAGTACTGGGCAACTGTTTTCGAGCTCTCGTCTCCCGGCTCTAAGTCAAGTGTCAATGTCCAGTCCACTTGGTGGCTTTTCGTCACGACTGTGGCGCAGCTTATGCGATGACGATATTAATAATGAAATGTGCATGCTTTTTGGCAGGAGCAACAACAACATCAACATCAGCAACCTGAACAACAGCCGCTCGAAAACAACTTGAGTGAAAGTTTTTTGCTACGGCCACAAACTCACTCTCCGTTCGAGTATTTATGTCCATGGCCACAAGTGCGAATGCGAATTGAACCTGCACCCCTCCGAAATACTCGAAAAATCCCATTAGAGCTGGGCAGCTGCGGGTCCAATGTCCAAAATTACAAATTGTCCGCGTTTGTTTGCCATTTTGCCAGCGCCATTGCCATTGTTATTGCTTATCGTTACGGCCATTGTCTCGTTGTCCCCGTGTAATTAGCGCGCCGAAAGAAATGCGCTCGCAAGATCCCCAGATCCAAGGGGTTGACACGGGCCACTTAACGGATTACGATTCGTGCCCCCATCCGACACTGGAAAATTTCACACCTGACCTAAGCCAATACTTTCTGCCGGACCATTAATCATAATGTGTCCAGTGCGGCGGATGTGGTAAAAGCCGTCCCACTCCCCCCTCCCCAGCACCTGCTGCATCCAATCGACGCTCTATCAATGTCACACACTCGCTGTACTGCGGTCATTGTCCATTAAGAAGAGTGTGCCTGAAATTCAAATGACATCGGTTGACATTCGGACGCGGAAACTGGATGAACGCGGGACTATGCGGCGTATGCGTAATGTGCCATGTTTTCTAAACAGTGTTTGGCGGCCAAAATGAAGTGGGTAATTGCAGTTACCGAAAGGTGCCAAACGTAAACGTAATTTGAAATTTAAAATGCGTGCTCATCGATTGGATCCACTCTTTGGCTTCAATCAACGCTTAAACCAATTTAGTTTCAACAGTAATCAATACTTATTTTAAATTTTTCATTATTAATAATACATTTTGTTTGCAGAAACGTTCAATATTTCGTTGCACCCAGCAGATGGTGTTGATTGAAATTATGTGAGACGTGGGGCAATGGGAGGATATATGTGTATCGGCATTTATTTTTTAATATAGTACAACTGTTCTACAATCCCGTAAGCCGACAATTAAAGATGGTTCATTAAATGCGACAATCATGAAAAATGAGTTTAATTTTTTCCAGTCAAAGGTAGTTTGCTTCGTGAAAAAAAAAGACGTACATACAAAATAATTGCAAGCTTCATTAAAACTTTAAAGAGACTGCGATGAATTTTACATATCTGAGCAACTTAAAGCCCAAGGGGACCCTTTCCTAGAGACTTTTTCTGACTTATAAGATACAAAATTGGCCTAAAGGCTTGTGAGCCATTTCCTTTTCGCAACTTCTCCTACCGGCTGGCATTCGAGGCCGGGCCAAAGAGCAATAACTTTGCCGGCCAAAAGCTTCCACATTTATGTATGAGTAACTGTAAACTCTTGAGAAAGTGAAACTTTTTCTTGTGACTTTTTTAATCTTTCCGATTTATAATGCGCCTCACCCAAGGCGCTCGCAGCTGCCCAATCGAATTCGATGCTCGTCATCGATACGTCGATGTAACTGGCTGAGTCCCCGCTTTGTCTGCCGGCGGCTTGGCCTTATCGCCAGGCATAAATCGAGCCAAAAACGGATATGGGCAGCACTAAAAAACAACAGAAAAGAGCGAAAAACCACCAATGTCGAGCAGAGCCGAGCCCAAAGTCACCGGCACTTTCTTCGGCTTGTTTAAATGCAGAGAAAGAAAAAATCGGGATCTAAAATATTTTTTTCGAACATTTCGATCATTAAACAGTTTCTAATAAATACATTTTTGTAAATCAATTTGTATTTAATACTTTTTTAAATTATAAGGTGTTGCATAGACATTTGTGTGGTGGCAGCCTTAAAAAGGTTAGAAACCGAAAATCAAATGAGTCGATCGGAGTGCATCAACAGCAGCTGGCAACCGGTATCGAAATAAAAATCCAAATAAAATAGTTCGGCTTGGACTTTGAGCGCGTGGCAGCCACAGGCAACAGTCTGTCACAGCCACAGACAAATCCGGAGCCGAGTAAAACCAAAAAACCAAAAACCCAACAGCACTCGGACTTTAATTAATTGTCAGAGGGTTGGACTAGATGTTTTGCTGAATGAATGGACGGTATGGGTCGGGATGGCTTCGACGAATAGGTCCCACCTCCGTATCGATGGCAGCTCATCTGGGCTGGCCGAGAAATTAATTTGGGTCTCGAGTGGCGAAGTGGAGAAAGGTCTGACCTACATCAGGTGATTTCCAACCCTACAATAACTTCTAATTGAGATATTTAGTGTTGCTCCAAATCACGGGCTCACACACAACGTTGCGGCACGATCGGGGTTGGCCAATCAGCTTCAAAAAGTGGGCATAAAATTGACTTTTATGCCCGCTTTTCTAGCTGAAAGTCTAATCATTATGGGACAGAAGACAGCAGAGACAATAACAACAGAGCAGACAATCCGAAGAAAGATGATGAAGATCATGACGACCGAAAGCCATAAGAAAAATAATCGTAAAAGTGAGAGTTTCCACTTCTTAATCAGTTTTAGCTGCGGCTTGCCATTTGGCTTTTCGGCTTTGCATGTTTGTTGGCCAAAAATCGCCGAATCACGGAATGCAAATACCCGGCCACGCCTGCATTGTGTAATAGCCGAAAGATCGTGGAACAAAAAACGAAAGTGCAGGGCAGAAATTAAAAAAGAAATGGGGCGCGTGGCTGGGCAGCAATAATTGCTCAGGTTTCACTTTCAAGGCACTTCAATTCCGTTTCATTACGAAAATTTGTCATTATCGTAATTATGATCGAGCGGGAAGCATTTCACTTTCGTTGTCAGCGTTTGTTCTTTTGTTGGCCCAAACGAGCGGCTCTCCAATAAACGGGTTTGGTTCCCTCGTTCGCTGATACGTTGACAATAAAGCGGCAGACCGACAACTTTCACACATCAGCCGCAGCATTGTGCGAAAAGTTGTAAATGCCACTTGAAAATGACACTTTTACTGCCTTTTGGCCCAGGCCCAGATTCGCAGTCCAATCTTCGGCGATTGTATTATTCAATGTCAGTCGCGTTGGCTTGGCCGCACTGAGTTATGAGCGCGTCCGAGCAACCCATTGCAACTGGCCAGTTGCAACACTTTCACACACTGCACCTGGCCCACCTGCCCGAATGCCGCCCCGAATCTCGGCTGCAGTGAAATGGGAACCAAATCCGTAAAGTGTACATTGACCCACACCGACGTCCACCAACCGGCGAACCCCAAACATCCAGACCGCCAAACTGCCGACCGCAAACCGGAAAAGCTCTCGCACCGGGCAGTTGGATTAGACCACATGGACCCCAACTGATGAGTGCCGAGCTGGTTTTCAGACCGTAAAAGGCTCTGTCAAAGGCACCTGTTAGTGAATTATAGAAAAAGTCCAAAACAAGCCCAGTTGCCTGCAGCTTTTCATCGCTTCCACTATTTCTGATATTACCCGGCAAATATTTTGGTTATTACTCTTTTTCCCTCGCCAAAAAAGGATGCAAAACATTTTTAATTAAGAAAAACATATTGTGTGGCTAACCTCACCCAGCAAAATAAAATACGAAATCTGTTTTTTTTTTTTATAATTTTTGTGGTTTTCTCTTCGTATAGTTAGGGCATTTAAAACGTAGAAAATAGATCGTTATACTCGGTATTCACATTATTAGTGATTCTTTTTTCAAATCAATGGCGGGTTCAAGGCTTGGAAAAGAAAGTCTTTTTCTGAACTTTTTTTACAAAGCTTTTAGTACAATTTTGAAAGGCTTTCGATCGCAGCTGTCTTGCCAAAGTCTTCGGAGAAAGCTAACGATCTAAGCCAAGATAATTATAAAACTTAAAATGAGCTTAAAAGAAAGCCACGAATTTTTTAAAGAATACTTTGTAGTGTTTTTCCTAATAACACTTTTATTTTTTGCTGAAAAATATGTTAAGAAAATAAAAAGCAGAGGAGGATCGTCTGTTCGCCTACACTTAAATTTGCACTTTAGTAGAAAAAGTATCTTGATAAATTTAAGCATTTGTTGTACAATTTTCATGGTCAAAGCTTTTTAAAAAACAGGCCAGAGAATTAGTTCTGATTCAATTAAAATTCCTTTTTTAAAAGGAATAGTTTGAGCCTGGTATCTTAAAGTCAGGATACCCGCCATTACAGTTACCAACTGTTTATTTTTCACTTTTTTACATGCCTTACAATTTTTGACTCAATCTGTATAATGAAATTCGAGCGTGTTCATATAGCTTTCCAATTTGCAGAAACTACTTTGTATTTCACAAAAAAGTGTAGATTAAAGGCACTCACAATATTTTTTATTTAATCCTAAAAATGTAGTTTTAATAAAATCACGGGAAAATCAACTGTCATGTTTATAGCAATATTTTTTGTTTTCGTTCGTTTGGCCTTCTCAGTGGGTAGAGGGTCATAAAAAGATCCATTTGTTATTAAATGATTGCTAAAAACTGTAGTAATGTTACCATACATTGACATACTACCTTACTTACACTAATATTATAAACGAATGTTAGACTAAACATTTGATTCTTTATGTTTTCGTTTGATTTATTCAAATGTAGTTAAAAATGGCTTACAGTAGACCCATTTCGGAGCTTGTTTCTTTAGGGGGAAACAACCAGGGTCGCTCCCAAACTTTTTGTGCTTCAATACAAAATGAGTAAACACGCATTTCTGAGAATTCAGTTGATTGATATGACAATGCCTGAAGGGTTGCTGTTTTTTTTTTTTCCATACGCCTCCCAAAGAAACTCCAGACACTTTCCCTTTTTCCCAGCAGCAGCACATTTCTGGCACGATTGTGTTCGGGAATGACTATGTTTTCGGTGTCTCGGGAATGTCTGTTTTCACTGTCGCTTCTGAAGAAGGGGAATGACTTTGCGTGTTCCTACAAGAGCGTCTGGACAATGGCTATTGATTTAAAGCGTGACACCTTCAATGGAGAACTACTTGGAAATTTCACTTAGCAAACAACCCAACAAGAAGAGTGAATAGAGCTCGAAGCGAGAACACGAATGTGGCTCAAAATAGAGGCTTAAACGGCGGCAGCGGCAGAACCATGGATGCCAAACAAATCGAACCACAAAACGCCGAGCAGCCGAGTGCCCGACCAACCGGCACCAATGAGCGTAGAAAAGTGCTCATAAGCGACACATTAATTGCTGACGTATTCGAGCCCAAAGAAAGCCACGAGTCAGTCAATGGGTACAGCATCCAACATCCAACTGCCGGCTTCCAAATCGACTGGCTGGGCCCGGCGAACTGGGTCATATTCATAAGTAAAGCACCCATCAGCGCCGTAAAGTGCCGTTTTGCCAAACGGCAACCGACAGCCGGCAACCGACAACCAACTACCAACAACTGCAACTGATGTTCAGTTACTTAGGCTCAATTGAGCCGGGCCCACTTCGACGCCGTTTGCAACTTTCTTTGGGCCAAAAGGTGCTAAGCGTCGCCCAACAATGGGCCTCTGGCAGGTGGAGAAATATTAAAATACAATACAGGGGCCCCGCCTTGAATGAGCCGAGTTGCGCGTAGCTAAATGTTTGTTTTATTTTTTAGCAAATTGCCTTTGTTCGTATTCTGGCGGTCCAGACGGAAGAAAGTGCAGTGAAAATGGGGGTTACCCAGAAGCGGGGAAGTGAAGTAATTGGGTGAAATTTTAGAAAACACTTAAAGAGTTCGATTTTCGGGGGCTGATAGCAGAAAGAATGGGGAGATGAGCAGAAGTGAAATGAAAGTTGCGCCACTCAGATGCAAATTGCTTGGCCAGACAACGCGGCGTATGAGTGATGCGGTCGAGGACTGTTGACCCGAGTTGCGTATGCAAATCGAAAGGGAAATTGCGCACGGATGAGAAAAGAGAGTCGTGTTTGTTAAGTATTTTTCATGTTTGAATTATTATTTGATTCTTTGATTTAGCAGCATTTGGTTGGGCTTTCCCGGGCGGTAAAGTGGGAAGGCCCAGATAGACAGACAGATGTAGATAGACAGATAGATAGATAGAGAGATAGAGGTACAGGTACAGATAGAGGTTCGCGTAGCACAGAGATAGATGAAAATAGTAGATGAGAGATAGTTACAGTTAGATGGGCGAGCCGACTGGCTTTGACTGATGGAGCGACTAGAAGCAATCGTTTGCAGTCCATAAATCAAAGGTGCAGCCATGAAATTAAGATACAGCGTAGAGAGCAGAGTGAGGAGTGTGGAAAGTAGTGGAGATTCCTTGGTGGAGGTTATTGGCGGTTGTGTTGATGAAAGGTGGTGTGTTTGGGTGTGTCTCGTTATTCAGTGATTGTTTTTGTTTTGTCTAATGGAAGGCACTTTGTTCGTCTCGTACTCGTTCTCGTTCCAGTAATAAATTAAAATAAATAATTTATAAATAAATATAAATATAGGTCATCATTTTTAGCGATTGTTTCTCTCTCTCTCCTTGGCCTTCGTCCTTCGATTAGGTTAGCTGATGGCCAAATGTTTACCGGCGGGCCTGCTTGTATCCCTGGTAGGCAATGGTCTGGGCCACAGGCGAGCTGTAGGCGCCATGGGTGTCCCAGCCGGAGCTGCCGCCCGAGGACCATCCGGCGCTAGAGGCACCGCCGCCCGAGGACCATCCTCCGGTGCTGGCAGCCGACGATCCGCCGGAGTTCTTGCCGCCGAACAGACCGCCCAGACCGCCGAGCAGACCGCCGCCGCCTCCAGAGCCACCGATGCGTCCCAGTCCGCTGGAGGCACCAGCAGCCAGAGCCAGGAAGAAAGCGATTACGGACACAACCAGAGCCTTCTTGGCCAGGAACAGCAGACCGAAGATGGAGCCAACGCCCAGGACGGCGATCTTGGCACCGACTCCCAGCAGGATGGGCAGGAACTTCTTCAGCAGCTTCTTCTTGCGGGTACGGGACTCAACCACCAGCTCGCGGAGATCGGCCTTGATGTCATCGGGAATGGCGCGGGCCACGCTGCGAGCGGCGTTGGCGAAGTTGAAGTTCAGGGAGCGCTCGGCGAAGAAGCTCTTGGCGTTGTCCATGAAGTAGTTGCCCATCTCGGCGGTGCGGGCCTCCACGCTGGGAGCTGCCTCAACAGCCAGGGAGTTGTCTAGGGACTTGCCCTGACGTCCTTCGTTGGCCTTCACCAGGGACACGCCGCCGAAGAGCTCGATCTGGGGGTTATCGAAGACGGACTTGGCCTTGCGGAAGAGCTGTGGAGTAGGCAGAGGGGTTGCGAATTAGAAGGGTTACAGAACTGGTCAGTCTGAAATATTGTGTATGGTTGGGTGCCTGCTTTATAAGGCTAATAAAGGATCCTAATCACAAGTTAAGTAGAAGTTATATAAGCCTTTTAATAACAAAAAAGGGTGAAGTGATCACTAGGATGAAGATAAAATCAATAGACTTGTATTCTTTGAGGTCAAGAAAACCAAGAAGTAAATTTAGTAAACACTTTTAAGCTCTTCATAATTGAGTGGTAAAGCTGTATTTCACATCTTCCTGTCAGACATATCTGGTAAACTGGAATTCTTTTATTTCTCACTCAGATGAGTAAAATAGCTCAACAGGAAGTCATGAAGACAAACTTTGGCACTTTCACTTTAGCAGTATCCTTCGATTCACAAGTTCTGTGCACTTGATCTGAGATCAATGGATTGATTGGTTTCACTTTCACTGGATAGCCACTTTTGCAAATGTTCTTGATGGGACTCGGGTTATGTAAGCGTAGGGGTTTGTAATCCTTGGGAGCTGTTAATCCGTACCGTGAGCTGCAGGCACGAGATGGAGTCGGTCTCGAGGCACTTGGCAAAGGCGCCGGGCTGCTCGTCGGCGGCCTTGACGGGATCGGCGGAGATGCCTGCTGCAAGGAGCAGGATGCAGGCGGTGGCTACGAAGAACTTCATGCTGGCGGCTGGGTTGGAGGACTGGTGATTTCTGCGACTGAATTCCTTGGGCACCACCGAAATCACTGGTGTGTTCATTCGAATGGAACAAGCTGCGGTTTGATAACTTTTCGCCGCTGTCAGGCTGTTTTTAAAGAGTTTCCAACGTAGCGGTCGCCTCGGCAGCGGCATAACGTAAAATTATGTAAAAAGCGCCAGTGCCCACACACACAGCTAGGGTCTCCGTCTCCGAAGAGCCCTCTTCCACACGTGTCTGCGCGCTCTTTCTGGCGCTCTGCGCAGGCAGCAGCCCTCTCTTTCTGGCCGGGCGGCTCTCCCTCTCTCCCACTCTTTCTCGGCAGCTTCCAAGCTTAGAAGACGCATTAGGCAAGCGCAGGCAGAGACTTTTTTCTGCTTCCGCGTCAAAGAAAGTCGCTGCGCGTGCGCATGCGCAAGCGAAGACGCGTCTTCTGTCTTCGGCCGACGTCGGCGCAGGCGCAGGGCTGTTGGATGTGAGAGCGCGAGAAAGTTTCCAGCAGATCCAACGCCAGATCGGAGAGCAGATCCAACGCCAAGGTTGTCTGTCTTCTCTCCCCCACACACACACACGGAGAGTCGGGTGGAGGGACCCCAAAAGACGCTTCTTCCCGCAGAGTCTTCTGCCCATCTCCCCGCATAAGCACACGCAGACAAAGAGACATAGTTGCTTCTGGAGCCTCACGGATTACAACACATGAGGTGATAAACAGGTGCTGCGCAGCTTAACCCTCCGCACACCCGCCCCTTAACCACTGGGTGCCCCTCCCCTCGCTGCGTAGACCCCCCTCGTATGTGTGTCATTCTGGCTTTTGTTAATTTTTTGAACGCTTTTGTTTTTCGGGCACTTTGCCGCAAGAAATGAAAGTTGTGTGTATGATATACTACTACTGTTATTTCTGGCCCCTGGTCTGTATGTCATCTCCGTTTTAAAGCGCCCTCTTCGTCCGGCATCACCGAAATAGTTTTGTTTACCGCATGTGAGCGCCTTGAAATTACTTTTCATTTTCGTGATTTTATTTTGGGTCTCTTTTTATTACGCAAGATAAAGTGTGATTTGCTAGCCAGTTATGTAACTAGGACAGGGACCGGAGAAAGGATAGCACTGGGGTAGGATCTACGGCCTGATAGGCACGTCCTGTTCGGGCCTCTCTTTCGGGCAGTCCGAGTACACAGGTGAAAACACCTCTGCGGGCATAATCATAGAAAACAACCTGACTCGGCAATTGTGACACATTAGTCAACAATTTGAGCTTAGCAAAAGTGCAAATAACAGCGCGCTTCAATTGCTCAAGTGAAATGAAAGAGAAATTACACGAAAAGCAAACAAAAACGGATGCGCGCAAGATCCGAGATACTCGCAGGTGATGAACTGGTGCACTGAGAGAAATATCAACTTGAGACAATTTAACATTTAAAAAGGGTAGTACAAATAAGGGTTCGAGTGCTAAGTTTATTATTTAAATGTACATTTGATTAGATTGGTATTCAGTAATTTTGTATATGTTTGATTACTTTTTTTGTATTTTTTAAATAGTACTTCTTGAATAAGGTGTTTAAATATATTATAAATTAGTATTGAAATTATAATTTATTAAATGAATTTAAGCTAATACCAATCGTTTAAATACTGCTATATGCATCACTAAACAAACCTTAAGTGAGCAAACGAGCATAATATATATCTAATCACACAAGACATGCAGAATTATTATAATTTATTTTTAAAGCAGTTACGACTTAATTAAGATTTAAATTGTCATTTTAAAATAATAGCAACGTGATGATTTAAATAATCAAAATTACATTTGTACCTTTTGTGATGGATCAATTAACAGGAAAATATTGGTGAAAATAACACAAAAACTCAGGGCCTTTCTTTCGGTGTGCTCCGTTGGGTGGCTGGTTTCTTGGAAAGATCCGAGCTCCCGTTTCAAGGTGAATGTCTGTGACTGACGACATCCGACTCTATCATACGGATCTGCCGCGGTGCAGCTTACGAAACCCCTGAATCTTCCGCATAATGGGTGTCAAATTGTCGATGGGCGATGGGGCGTATGTGTAATTTGCTACCACAATTAAATCGGCTTTCAGTTGGCCGAGTGACGTCAATGGATATAGGCGAGCCGTGGTAAAAGTGTAAGGCATTTCGTAACGCAACATCGACGGCAAAATGGGTGCAGCCTCCCAGAGGAGAAAATCAAAACAAGCGACGCGATCTTTAAGCTGGAATTCCGCTTTGGGTTTTCTTCGGCCGCCATAAATCGGCACACATTCGGATGCAAATGGGTTCAGAGCTACAAAAACATGCAAATCCGAATGCCGCTGCACATCCGTCTTAACGGCCAAACTTATGTCGGTTCACGCGCCGAGTGTGAACGCCTCCATTTACCGGCTGGCATGTGCCAACGGCCAACGGCCAACATCCAACTTCCAAACCGCCAACTGCCAAACGGCCAAGAGCCAATGGCCAAGAGCACGGCCAACAGGCTTGGCCATTCATGCGAAAAGCAGCCGTCCAAGTGTCCAATGTGTGTGCTTTTTATGAATGAATTTCGCTCGTAGTTGGACCTGGCAAGTAGTTGCTGTTGCTGTTGCTCATGTTGCTGCTGCTGCCGATGTTGCTGTTGTGTTTGGGGTGTTGCTGTTATTGTTTATGGCTGTCACAGAGCAGGGTAAACAAATCGCAAGTGTCTCGAAACGCTCCGAAAGAAGAAAAACAATGCACAACCTGTGCTGCTGGCATATTACATCAGCAACTGACCCAATGGACGTAAACACTTTTGGCCATTAAAACTGTTTTCATTTTTCTCCCCTCTTTTCATTTTCCCAAAAATAAAGGTTAGCTTAGTAACCAAAGTTGAGAGACAGAAGTAGCAATCCTGTTGCCCCGCATAACAGTCAATTCGGATATCCTTTGTGTCCTTAAAAACGAGGCAAATTTACCTTGTTTAGCATACAAAAGGAGTGGACCTAAAAGTGAGCTTTTGTTTGCCATATCATCCTACAAATATTTTTGGTAAGCTGTACAGTTGTGGATATCCGGAAGAGAAAGGTCGGCTTAACAACTATACGTAACTAGGATGTGAAGCCAAATGCCTTTTTCTTCTGGCCCTCTCCGCTTCTTTTTGTATGGCTCAGAATATGATTTGTTTTGTCGAATGAACATTTTAAATTCCTGTGACCTTCCAGCTTAAACGGGATTAAAATTGGTTTTGTTCTTTAGCAGGAATTGTGTTGAGCATCGGGTACTAAAATGTTTTACCTTAAACGGGTCGTGTTCACTGAATTATAAAAAAATTGTAACAATTTAATTTATTTTATTTAAATTTTTATTTAAATTTTCAGGAAACAGGTGCATTTTTTAATGAATTTACATTTTATTCTTTTACAATTCTTAAATACATTTTGAAGGGTAATTTAAAAATGTATATATTGTCCTCTTAAGCTTAAATTTGTTATTTAATAACTTTATATCCTTTGCGATTGCTTTCTGTAACCAAGACTATTCCCTCCGCAACGCACTTGCATTTTCACCCGGTAAAATTATGTATTTGCCCACAAAAACCTTAATGTCTTAAGAAAGTTGGTCACAAGCCTCCGAAAAGATGGTCAAATACCATCGCGTAGAAAATCTCAATAATTACACTACTTATTAGGCCAATGGCTGAGTGGGCTTCAATCAGCAGATCGAAGATCTCGGCGCTCGTCGACCGGCAGCGATGATTATTTTGGGCCCGCCGGAGATATCATCGTATTCTCACTTTCATTTTGCTTGACATCAATTTGGGCCTGAGACTCATTAGTGGAACGAGCGACGCCGGTGATGACCGTTGTGTCCCACACAGAGGCCATTTTACTGTATAATCTATCGGCGGAGAGGCCCTTTTCTAGCCGTTTGAATTTAATTAAAGCCAAATGGCTTAGCCGTGAAAGTTTTTTCCTTTTATTTCTGGCCAATTTGCATAAGCGCCGAAAGCATCGAGGGCGTGCATTTCGGGGTTCTGGCGATCGGCGGCCTGATATCTTACATCTTAACGGCCACGGGCTCTTAATGTACCGTGCCGAACCGACTGAAACAGAAGACAGAGAAGTTTCGACCAATTGGTAGCACAATTTCACATTGTTTGCTGACATCTTTTTTCGCCCGGATCGTATTTTGCCAATCAATAGCCACTTTGTGGGTGTGTTTGCACTGGCGAGCTAAAAAATTTCATGTTGACTTTACATTTAATTTCGTTGGACTTTTTCGCTTTTATTTTCCATCTTTTTGCCGCGGTCATGCAAAAAGAATTTCGTGTACGCCATGTAGGTATGTGTAGGTACGGGTTTTATTGAACGGCAACAAAAACCAGAATGGACAACAACAGAAGCATCCGCGGAGGCATCGCAGGGCCACATCGGGGGCAAAAATTTAATGAATAAATAACAAAAATGTTTCGGTGAAAGTCGTGGTCAGAAGTGAGCCATTTACACACAGCCCAGCACAGCAGCCATGGCAACAGATAAATACGAGTGTATAGGATGGCAAATATTTGCATTCAAATGCCCGAGTGGTGCCAAGGAATCACGAAAAGTGAAGAGCGGTGATGCAACTTATATCGCACAGGCCGGAAAGCTTAAAGCGGATTAAAGGAGCCTGCTATTTCCTAAAACCCAGTCAGCAAGCATTAACTACTCCCTTCCGATTAGCAGCACCGCTGCATATTTTAATAAGTAAAAGTAAAGTTGGTCACAGATCCAACACACACCCCAAAATAAAGCCGACTGGAGATTTCACAAAACCATAAAAACGTCAAGTTAACAGAACACATTTTCCCTTTTACGGCCATTGGAATTAATAGGAAATTTGCATAATAATACCGGAAAGGGGATTATGTATACAGACTGCGGCGAGAAGCACAGCAGTAACCGATACGGGCAGCATTTCAAATAAAGAATTTGCGGTATTTGGGTTAAATATTAATTTACATGTGAAGCGGACGATGCCGCGCAGCATCATTGAAAAGTGAAATTTTCGAGGCAGCGGCTGAAATGTAGGCTGCGTGACACTTTCAGTCAGTCATCCCATCTTGGCCATCGGGCTCGGCTCGGCCTGGTCATTTTCCCAGTTCCAAGCTCATCGAACGACGATTAATCAGCTAATTTCTTTATGAACTTTCATTTATGCACTGGACTTGTGGACCTGCGACTCGGTGGACTGTGTGTACTGTGTGGACTGGAGCTCCAGCATTCACACACGTCTCGGCAGCCATCTCATCACCATCATCATCGTCGTGGTCGGCGTGCTCATAAACCCATAAAGCCGCTGCTTTTGTTGTCAACTGGTAAACGGGTAAAATCAAAGCGCGCCGTTTAGAAAATCAATTCCGGAGCAACTGCTCGCTTATATAAAGCAGCAGATCATATACGAATTGTAAAACAACAAATTTACCTTTATGAACTTATTTTATAATTTAATTACGGCCGACAGACGCGCTCGTAAAACGCCGTTGAAAAGGGAAAGTTAGCAGAGGAGCGATCCGACAAAAAGAGCAGCCCCAGTAGACGGAGCAATTAGGCGGCGGTCCAAGGTTCGCTCAGCCGGGGAAAGGGGCAAAGAAAGGTAGAGCAAGTTGCTCTTGGCCAAGTAATGGAGGCCGTATCCCTGCGGCCGCTTAACGGGTTTTGGCCGTTCAAGTGCCGCTGCTTTAATGGTGTTGTGTAACAGAACGCACATCTTGTTTCTCGTCTTTTTGGGGTCTGTCATGGCTGTAATTTGTTGCCACTCGGGCCCACGGCTCTTTAGGTGGTCGGAAAGAACCGTTGTGCTGCCAAAATCCAGTGAAAGTTGGCCACGCATTATGCAAATCTCATCTGTGCGCCGGCCAGCTCCAGTGTGCCAGTGGTCGTGTACCAGATTCCACGGAAAACAAGAGTTCGGTTTGGGGCTATCTGAAGCGCAGATCAGCAGAGAACCGATGAAGAGTATCCGAGCTGCTGTATCCGGTATCTGGCAGCTTCATCGATAGCACTGCACGAAAGCGGACTGACAAATGACGACACCGTAAACAAGAAGGAGGAAATCCGATATTAATCATCGGGCGAATGCGAACTGGGATGCTCTTTGTCTGTGCTCGAAACATTCATTATTAATTATTTTTCGTTCAATGTTTCCTTAAGACAGGACTTGATTCTACTTCCAATTCCTTCCAAATCAACTCAGATTACAATTGGTTTAAACAAGTAAATGGTGTTTGAACACTTGCTCAAATAATGCAGATTAAACTCTGAATAAATGTTGTATACATTTACAGATGCTGCTTCACTCAAACATGAATAAGACTTAGCTTTGTTTATGTTTTCAAAAGACCCTTAGATCGAGAAACTCAAACTAAGCTCAATTATCTTGAATGACACGCACTCTACCCCGTATAAAAATATTTCCGATCCCAAAATAGAAACCCGAATGAAACTACAAATATTTTTTGAACACCACCTTTTTGCCAAAAAGAGGTGACTTGGGGCTGTAGGGTATAGCCACAAATACAACCGTTATGGCCATGTGTAGGTTGCCTTCTGCCGCTGCGGATGCTGATGGCTACACAATGCGAGCTCGTCTCAAATAAACTTTCACCGATTTCATAAACCAAAGAGCAGCATCCAAGGCAGCAGCATCAGCAGCAACACCAACAGCAACACGACTCTTCGGAGCGGCAGCACCGTCTCGAGTGGCACTGCACTCGCTTCGATTGCAGTCGGGATAAAAACAACTGGGGTCTGTTGCATGATGGATAAATTATTAAATTACTTAAGAGCTACACAAGAACTAACAAAATGAAGTCGACAACCGCGGTCCTTCAGTTCCAGCCCCTGTAGGCCAGGGGTTGTTGACCCGTCGAGCGGCGCCTCCGCTTGTGGTGGTGTCCATGTCCCTCGCCGGTCACATAGGAAATGCTGTGACTGGTCTCCCCACCGTGCTGGGCGGCAGTCTTCAGGCCCAGCATCCCGGCCATCATCAGGGCCACCAGGGAGACGCCCAGCGCCTTCATGGCCAGGGCCGCTATTCCGCCCAAGCCCATCACGGCCATCATTTTGCCGAACATTAGCGCCATTGCCAGCAGCATGCCCTGGCCTTTGTCCTTTTTGCGGGCCTCTGAAACAATCAAAAAACATTTATGACCATGTGACTTCTGTCAATGCAGCTGTATTTGCGGGTTTATTTTCCTTTTGGCAAAGAACCCTTGATTTTATGCCAATTTGTCATTACAAAGGCAAATGGAGTTTTGATACAGCAGCATTGCGGCAGATATCACAATTTCAAATACTAAATGGACCTTTTATCAATTGGCTGTTGCTTTGGGAGAGGCTTTTTAAATCAAAAATCACACAATATCTGCAAAATTGTTTTTAGAGGCAATCAAAAACACATTTGCGAAGTAACTTCCCAAAAACTGCATGCCATTGCAATTAGATATGTAATTAAGGAATTTTTCGTCTGCATATTGACTAACACAAGTTAAAATTTGTTCTAAATTTTTAGGAGTAAAATAATATTTTTGTATAATAAAGACATAATCAAAATAAACTAAATATAATTGAAAAACGTAAGTAAAGTTTAATCGATTAAGTGCTAAAGTGCTTGACAAAAAAACTCATATGATAATTTTGTTCAACCCAGACAGATTTGTCTGTCTAAAAAAGCTTTTTATAATATGATTATTAGATTTAAGTTTTGTTTTTCTTTTTAATTCATCAAGAATTGCACTTCAAAACACCATTCCACACAAAATCCTACTTCAACATGCACCGCATTTGTTTGAGTGGCACCTGAACTCACCTGAAACTTGCGCCTCATCCTCTAGTAGATCGGCCAGCTTCACATTAATCTCGTGGGTGCGCAGGTAGAAGGACAGACTATCCAGCAGGCTCTGGTCCTGATCCTGTTCCTCCTCAAAGAGCGAGTTGTTCTGAAGGGGAACTATTTCGAGGCCCCTGACTACCACTAGGGGCTTTTCACTGCGATTTAAATTACGCAGGACATTCCGCAGGGCCCGTTCCCCACGACAATACAGGGTGGCACTCGCATCCTGGGCGCAGTTTTCCGAGCGGACAGCCGAGAAGAGCAGCAGACAGAGCAGCGGGAAAATGCGGAACATGTTGCCAAAACGCTTCAAGTTCAACTAAAAGCCTTGACAATTGCCTGGTCATATTTTATAGCTCCCATTTCCACGGGGAACTTTCCCAGGGGGGAAACGGGGGCAGTCAAGCATCCCCGGCCGAATTGTCACAATTGTAAATTAAAACAATGGTGCTTCTGGAAAGAGAGAAATATGCTTTCAGTTCGCTTTTCTCTACTTTTTGCCTCGGCCGTGCAATTTTCTTCTTCACTGGCCGCTGCAATTTTTCCAATTTTCAACGGTCAGTTGGTCGGACAGCCGTGGGATGCGCTTGGCTGCCGCCCGTTCCACCAACAATTTGGCCTCTGGTTCACTCAACTCGGCGCTCTCGGCCAAATTATACAGATTAGAAGTGGTTAAAGTGCTGCGGGTTTGTTCCTGGCCCACACCTCGATCCTACTCCACTTCACACGATTCTCCGGCGGCCAAACAACTCCATTAACCGGCTGGCAAGCGTGTCAGCCGAAAAAGCGAAAGTTACCCCGCCCGAAAGATGAGCGATGAAGACGTTTAGTGGTAATTTGCGTCGACCAGCTCATGCAACGGCCATAAAAATGGGTCGCCAGACCGTTGAAAAGGGGTGAGGTTGTGTTGCTTGGGGTCGTAATACAATAAGCAATCGAAAGTAAATCGGGCTAGAATTTTGCTGAATTTATTAAAGACAAACTGAAATTAAAAATTAGGAAATAACTAATATTAATACTTTTTTATTCAAAACACATTTTATACATTATTATTGTTATGATTTATAATAAAATATATTTTCTGTCCAAAAATATAAATTTGGTTTCTATTCTTAACCACATCATCATCATAGTTATGATTTCTTTATGATGGCATAATGTGGTCCCAATGATATTTATTGTATCAACATGGAACCATATCTTTCGACCGTTCTTACATATACTTTCTTCGCAGGAGTCCCAATTTTGTGAGTAAATCTAAAAATTGGAGAGTGTGGTGCCGTAATTCAATTAGACAGAGACACGGGAAACCGTCTTCTGGGGATTTCGTAAGCCCTTGCCCAGCTTTTGGGGTATTTTGTAATACCGGCAAACTTATTAATCAAGTTAACGTGACCGGGGTCCATCGGGCAGGCGAAAGAAATCAACTTGGCAGCATCACAATCACGCTTCGATCGTCATCATCGCCATTTCTCCACTGCCATGAGGCTGCCGGTGATGATTATTCGAGCGATGATGATGACGACCATGATGATCGACTGCGCTCCCAAAGCAATAACTTTCACTCTCAATGTATTAATTTTTATATTTATCATATTGTTGTCCAACACAAACGCACGCACGTCTCACACTTACACGTTTTCTGGAAATTTTGAAACCCCAATCGATGGAAAAAATTAAACACATCACCGCAGCAGTGGAAGCGAGTCAACCAAAAATTGATCTGAACTCGTTGCGTTTGCCTTGTGTCGGTGTCGGCAATAAAAAGAAAGTATCTCCCCCTGGCAGCAGATCATCAGCTCCATCTCGAATCTCCGATTTTTACCAAGGAAAGCAGCATGGTTCGATTCGATTCGTTTGAGTGCGGCCTTTGTAGCCGTTGTTTGCCCCGACTCGATCTGAATCAGTATCTCTTTCCCGATCCGGGGCTCTGTCTCTTGGCAACTTGTTATAATTGATTGTTGTGCAGCATCATCATCATCGGCAACGTCATTAAAAGAATCTCATTTGCCGCACATTCAATTGAGACCGCAATTCAATGTGCAATGTGCATTGTGGTATACGGAATCGAGTTGATTGAATGAGACAGCAGTTGTGGCCCAAATCGCCGGGGGAGTAAGCAGGTGTGGGGCTGTGTGACCAATGGCAAGTTAACAGATAGTTCGGATTGATTTGGTGCAGTGGTATTAGGAGATCAAAGGCTTTTTGGGCCCCCATTGATATAACAAAAGGAAATTAAATCATCAACTGGAGGGCTGTACACACTGGAAATCCCCGCCATCCCATTCTGCATTCACAGTTAGCGGACGCACTGAAATGGATCAAAAACGAACGCATCCAGCAGATTAAACATATCAAAGCAATTCGCTTTGTATTTAGATTGAATTGATACAGAACTTTATTAAAATTATCATCAAATATTAATTAATCACCATTCCAAAGGGTCTACAAAAACTGTACGCCAATTATTCAGCTATCACGCTCTTTTTTTAAATTTCCATTAATGTACTATGTTACCGTATTGAATTGGAATTACAATTTTTCAGACCTATTTGTGGCCACCTAGTTGCACATATCGAGGCCCCACTTTTGTGGCCTTGCTCCCGAAACTCTGCCACAATAAAGCAATCTTCCGCCAGCCCCAAAGTATACAACACGTCTGCAGACCACAAATCATTTGCTTAGTGCATCGCAAACACCACGAGTTGCGAGTCAACATCCTGCGGCGACTGAGCTGCAAAATGTGGGTGGGGCTGCAAATCAGTGGCAACTAATTAAGGCGCCCAGTAGCCAGGCAACTAAAACAGCAATTGGAACCGAGAAAAGCCGAACCGCAAGTTTGTTGCTTTTGACACGCACAGGTGAAATCAAACAGAAGTATGTTTTAATTATAAAACAATTAGATTAAAATAAATTAAACGTATCGCTGGGCTCAGGCAATCGATCAGAAAAGGCAGAAAAGCAGCCGAAGCAAATAAACAAGGTGCCGTGAGCGAAATTCGTGCCGGTGAAAATAAGGCAGCGGCACAAGCAAAGCCGCAGAAATCAACATCAACATGGCCAGATGTATGGCCACGTAATTGGCTTCAAAATAAACAATATTACTATTATTGTTATTGGCCAGCAAAATACGCACTCTGTGGAATGGCTCTAATTGCGCCTATTTCCAGGCGACTTGCATTCCTCGCATGACTCGTGACAACTCGCTGTGATTGACTGCCAAAGAGTCAATTTGGCTGTCAGCCCAGGCGAATCCGGCGGATGATGGTCGTGGAGCGATGAGAGCTCCAATCCGCAGTCAAGTCGTCTGCCAGACCCAGTTGGCTGGCTTTTTGGGATGGCTTGGATTTTGTGGCGTCGAGGTGAACGATTCCCAGAGGCTGTTCTCTCCCAGGAATTAGGCAACAATTCAGCAGCTCTAAGCAGCTTTAAACGGCAATTAGTCCTTTGAAGATTGCAACTCGAAGGGAAACACTCGGGTAGCGAAAAAATTAGCAAAATAGAAAAGGCAAATAACACCTAACTAAGCTTCTCATGTATGCTAGCAATAACTGGAGTTTAACTCAAGGGCTCGTAAAACTTTTGTTTTCAATTAAAAACCCCTCAGTGGCAATTCTGCTACATTATCAAACGGGCAACGCAATTGCTTTAGCAAGCTTCAACTAAAGTTGAACTAGTAATTCTCAACAAGTGCATTTCTTGCAAAGGGAAAACAAGATACAAGTGCCTTACACAGAAATGGATTTTAATATTATTTAATTTGAAAAGCAAGGACCATATGTTAATTTTTAATAAAGATGGCCCCTAATAAAAATGGATCTTCTTTTTATCAGTAGATCTAAAAAAAATCGATTACATTCCCTAGCTTTTAAAGCATTGTACAAATTCCAGCTAACTACCATTTTGGTCAGTGCCCTTTTGTTACGTTTTTCAACGAACATTGCCATTTCTTTTGGCAACAAAAAACTTTGCGGGTGCAAGGAAGTGACCAAACAATCGCTGCTGCTCAGCCACAAGGTTTTGGCTGCCAAACTTTCAATCTGCACTGGGCCAAGTTCCTGATTAGATTTAAGAGTTGAAAGCAATGCCTCGCCCGCAGTTCAGTGTATTCTTTTTGGGATTCGGTCTTGTTAAAACTCGATTAAAGTGTGTGGCCAGATGAAAGTGAAAAGGCTTGGGCCGGCAACACGGCTAAATTGTCGCTGGCCACTTTTAGTTTCTGTTAAGTGCATTGGAAGCATTGAAATCAGAGCCAATTAAGGCGAAGAAGCCGCTGGCCTTTGGACCGGACTCCACCCAGCGGATCCGGTTGCAGTCAAGGATCATTAAACTTTTGTGGCACACGTAAACTGGAGCAGCTAGGTGGCCTTAGTGGGCTGCGTAGATGGGCGGGTTGGGTGTTTCGGATGGGTTGGATGGGGTCGGATTACCACTCTCGGACTGCGTCACCGCTTTCCTTTCAATGTCCATCTGGGCTGTTGGCCTTGGCTGTTGGCCATCCATTGTTGCGGCTTTGGGCTTGGGCCATGTTGCTGCGGTGGTTCGATGCTCGGTGGTAGGTGGTCGGTGGTCTGCTTTCTTGTCGAACCGCCTCGCATTACTTGCGCTTTTGAGGCAGCGTCGGAGCACGGTGTCAAGTTGCGAATGGCGCGGACATCCAGATTACAGTCATTACACTCTCAGTGGATCTTCGGCCAGATAGGCCAGATAGATCGCGGATCGCCGATCAAAACGGTGCCACTGCCAAAGAACGGTCGAGGTCTGATTGCCACTGCCTCGAAATTGGCCACAATTACCCGCCTGCCCACCTGCGTGCTCACCTGGCTGGCTGGCTGGAAAAGTGAATATTTATTAGTCCCGCTCATCATGCACCGACGAAAAGTGTTTTATTGGCTGCACTTCCCCCGCCGGTCCCCCGCATTTCGCCTGCTCAGCAGAATGTAACTGAGCCGGCGATTTATGAAAAACGAGAGCTAATAGTCGTTTCACTTTTCTTTTATTATTTATTTATTTATTGTGTACAGGCGGCGAGGCGTGGCCACATCTCGAGCCTCAGCCTCAGCCCGAGCCTCCCACTTTTCCAGCAACCACCCACCACCCACCACCCTCCTCCCTCCAACCAGCTACTTAATTGTACCCGTACTCGAACTGCACTTTGCTTTTACTTTTGCCTGCGAAAATTGTTTGCAGCAAATTGCGGGCAAATTAATGAGCAGTAAATTAGCCGCATTAGTACAGCGGCCACATGCCGCGGACGCCGTTGGAGCCAGTGGCTTTGCCATTCTACCACAGTCATGGCCGCGTCTCCCAGCCTTGGCCAGGAGTCGTGTGAGCCGCCCGCCTGTGTTTACCTATGCAGGGGCCAGCGATCCGTCGTAATACCATGTGGTTAATGAAATTGCAGCTAATTAGTTCGCCCTTTGAACCTTTCGGGAGTGCAGCTAAGCGCCGCAGGCGAAAAACGAAGCAGACCGATGACTGCTGCGTTTGCACCCACAGTGGGTCATATTTAGTCGAGCTGGCAATAAATAATTAAGTCAAGAGGAAAGAAGTCGGTATCAAAATACAAAGAAAAGAAATAGAAATGATTATTATTATACATATATTTTAAAAATATTTCACAATAATCAATCCATTTCATAAATTAAAATATTTTATAGTAATGCTTGGAAATTAAACAAAATACTTTTGAGCAGAAAACCTAAAAGAACAATTGTTGTAAGAAGAAATTCAAATAGTAGAAACAAATTAAAAATGGTTATTATTATAAATGTGTTTTACAAATACTTAATAATTATCCATTGATTTTATAATTACAAATTTACTTTTAAAATATGTTCTTATAACAATAATATCTTCTTATGCTGAAAAACAAATAGGCAATATAAATTAGGTCCCGTACCAATTATTTTCGCGTGTCGTATTTTATGGATCCTTCAGGTTGCAAGCTGGAACCACTGTGCGCAATTGATGCTCCAGAGCTCTGGAGCTCAGATTCCGAAGCCTGCCCGCTGAGCGATGCCCGTCACTCAGCTGGTTGACTCGAAATCAAAACTGTAGCAGCAAGGTGCGATGTTGCTGGTGGGGAGGGCGATGGAGGCTGCGAAGGAGGTGGCGGTGGTGGTGCAGCCAGTGGTGCTGCACGCAGCTTGGTTGGATGCTGCTGCTAATGCTGCTGCTGCCACTGTGCCGTTGCCGCGGCTGCTCCAATAAAACTGAGTTGCATGCAACGGCTGGTAATTAGTCTCCACAAGGCGCTGCATCAGCCGCCATCGAATCGCGTCCCCTCGAATCGCGTCCATGTGAAGGATACGCCGCACTCTCGTCCTTTGTCAAGTGTCCCGTGTGTTGTGCTATATTCTGCGAAACGGAATCGGAGAAGATAAAAGCAAAAAGCCTCAAAATGCCGAGCCATCTAGTTGCCAGCTGCCTTTTGCTGGCTTTGGGCCTGAACGTGAGCCTGGGGGCCATCCACAAGCGCAGTGGCGCCAATTCGCTGGGAGGGGATCCTAATCCGCATTCCAGCGCCGAGGGCAGGCCGGTGGCAAGTCCTGCGGCCAGTGTGGAGAACACGGACCTGCTGGACAAGCTGAGCTGGAAGTGCGCCAACAACGCGAGTTGTCTGTACGGCGTGGCCAACGGCATTATGGCCTCCTACCGGCGCGGCGAGACCCTTAAGCTGGGGCTCTTCGACCTGGTCAAGTTACCCGAACTGGATGCCTCCCGCAAACACAAGTGGGGCTCTGGGCGCGGCCTCTCCAGCTTCATGGACTTTGTCACGGGGAACGCCATTAGAGTGCCTGTGGGCCCCATGGTCTTCAGCGTTCAGCGGGCCGAGGATGACAGCGAATACATCGAGGTGGCGCTGCTGAAGAAGGCCTCCAGCGGAACAGGTAATGACGGGCGACCGCAGACCCAATCAGCGGATGACATGTGCCTGACGACCAGGCGATGCCATTTGAGCCCGGCGCAGAGTCCTAGCCAGCTGCTCCTGCTTGGCATGCGGCTCGCATTTGGGCGTTACCCGACTGTGATACCTCTAACAAGGCCCAGACAGATGCCTGCACTGGCAGAACAGAACTAGAAAATTAAAAAATGTGAATAGGTGCCTTTCGTTAAAAAGAATATTTGTCTTTGTCAAATATTTCGACAGGGGCTGGGCTAATTTTTTTTTCCATGATGAAAGTATTAAACCAAACAATAGTCTGGAGCATTATTTTTTAAGCCTTCACTCTTAAGAATTCAAAACCACAGGTAACCACATTTTTTACCATACATTCCTATTATCAGTAGTTCAAAACAATTGGCTAGATATATTCTTTTTCTTTGCACATCCTTGAGTGCAAGCGATCTACGCCCTCAGTTACTGTTTAACAACGTAACTCACAGCTTTTCATTTCTGTTCATGCTTATAAAGAGGGTAAGGAATAACGGAAGATGTTATCCTTGAATATTTCGTTCAATGGGAATGCAAAACATTTTGCTTACTTAATCGTCCTTAAAAACTATTTACCCTGAGAGGTATAACCGCATTATTATGAGTGTAGCCTTGCCTGGCGGTTTTTCCTAAATCTACATTCTCGCCCAATGCATATCAATGACTTGGCCCGACCGTCCCAAGCTGCCATTACTTACCCCTGTTTAATCTGACATTCGATATACATGGCAGCAGGGCATCAATCATACCGCGTGCTCCGACAAGGAAGGGGCGGGCCAATCAAGTCCTGTGTCGCACTATTACGTATACGTACGAGTGCCATTAAAGCCATAAAGCCTAAAACGTGTCTTGTTTCCCAACATTCAACTACAGGCCGCCTGCAGGGCAATGGAGGAGGAGGACTCCTGGGCGGAGGAGGTGGTGGCCTGGGAGGAAACGGGGGAGGCGGCCTACTCGGCGGCGGAGGCGGTGACAACGGGGGAGGCGGACTCCTTGGCGGACGGAGGCGCCACCAGCACCAGGACAAGAAGCAGTTCCAGATGTTCATACCCATGTACCTGGCGGCCACGACATTCGGCTGGACGATGGTGGCCGCCAAGGCGGTGGGACTGCTCACCCTCAAGGCACTGATCCTGTCCAAAATCGCCTTCGTGGTGGCCGCCATCGTGCTGATCAAGAAGCTCATGGACAACGCCAGCGAAAAGTGAGTACTAAAGCAAAACTTCAAACTAGGAATGGGAATTAAATAAGCTTGGAGCAGTTGAGTGCCGTAAACATTTATTGTTACAAAATAATTTGGCTTGTTATTGCATAAATAAGAGCTTAAGTGCTATTTAGATTGGTTACAAATATATTTCTGCAAAATAATATGTTGATTGCATTTAAAATGTGTCATTTCATCCTTATTATCCAATTATAAATTCTTATTAATTTCTCGGAATGGGTAACAAAATTAAACTTTTTGGAAATGTCACACTCAGTCATCTGCAAAATATACAGATACATATATTTCTCGTCCAATTAATAATTCATATTAACACGAAGAAATTTTACATTTTAAAAGGTTAGTTCTATTGCTGGATTCGCATAAGTTAGGTTTGTGGAGCACAAACTGTTTAGTTTCATTTTGAGAACATGACATAAATTTAACATTTTAAAAGGATTCATAATTTAAGTAATTTAAATAGGTAGGGAAACTGCCGACCTTGAAGAACTAAATAAATAGTGCTTATGCATTTGTAAAGTGGAATCTAAAACACGCCATTATATTTTAATCTCTTGAAAGGATGATGTACCAGTTCCCTGAGCAGACCCCCTACATGATGCCCTATGGCATGGATTACCCGCTGCACGGGGCAGAGATGTCGCCGGAAATGTACCCGGCCTCGCTGCACCACCTGGCGATGGCAGGAGGCGGCCAGTTGCCGGGGCACCCTGGACACCCGGGACTGGAGAGCCTGAGCGCCGAGAGCCACCTGCACTCCGCCCAGGTGGCCAGCGACGGCAGCAACAACACACAGGTGCTGGCCGCCCTGGGCGGACTGGGGGGCCTGGGGCACAAGATCAAGCGTGAGGACTCCTGGATGGCGAAGAGTAAGTGTAAGTTGATCCAGCCTCTCGATATTTCAGATAGTGGGGGCCCCTAGACACCCCCAATCTCCCCCATCCCCACACCTGTCCATGGCCAAGGTAAACTCCCTGAATGCGGTGGCGGTGGCAGCGGCTGCAGCCGAGGGCGCCATTGAGGACGACTATGAGGACGAAGACTGAGCAGAGTACTTATTACATCCATTTGTCACCCGGCACGCTCGCGTGAGGTGTGTGGTATTCGGGAACATCAAAAAGCGAGAGCACCTTTATTTGCTTTTTGTGCAGCTAGTAATTTGTATTGCATGCTCGCAGGTAGATTTTTCACCACAAACGAACAATATGTTTTCATTTGTGAAGCTATTTACTTCCAACGCACAATTTTAAAATATTTTTAAAGGGAGTGTACTTTGGGACTGAATCTAGCTCCAAAATCGTACTTATTAAGAGCCGACGTAAATCATCACTGCTAATTTGTAAAGTATTATTTTTGAGGTCATCCTAAACTTAAGATACTTTTCAATCCAGGAAAAAATATAACTTGTTAGACTGGTATCTTTATGAAAACGAATCCGTGATACACAAAAAGGACGACTGAAATATTTGCATCTATCGGGAAAACTCGATGCCAGTTACTAAATAAGATTGCATACTTTTAGCTGCTGTAGTAATATAAATCAACAGAGCAATAATGAAGAAGTTAGAGATTATCTTAAGCGAAGAGTGGGGCGTGTTATAAATGAACCACGAGCCAACGCAATAATTCAGATTGAGGATGGTGTAGAACTTCTAATAAATTCTAAAGCGAACGGGAGTGGGCTTACCCCAAACACCATATTAAGGTCCAGATACACACCTCTGCCGTGGAATTTATTGCATCCGAGCACCTTCCCTCCCCGACACCCCACTCCCATTCCTCCCACTCCTAACCCCCATCCCGGTGGCTATCAAGTGGCTCCGGGCCAGCAATTACTTGCCTGATTAACGGGGAACTCGTGTTGCAGCCAGCCCCGCCCGGCGACCTCTGATCTACAACTACGTGCAGCCCCACATGCCGTACTACCGCTCCTAAGGCGGCGATTAGCCAATTAGCAGCTACCAAAGACCCCGTGGGAAGGAGGAGGTTGCTCTGCTGCCATAAGGACCCGAGTATCGGACCCGGACGACGGACACTCTGCATCGGAATAGCAGCCTAGCGAGCTAACGTACTGTTATTATTTATTGCTTATTATTTATTGAATCGTTTTTAACTAGTGAAACCTGGCGCACACATTTAGTCTAGTTCAATGTCTCTGTAATTAGCAGTCAAAGTGCTACAAAAACTAAAAAAACATTAAAGAATTGAACACAAAGTTGTTCTGAAACTATAATCGTTGCGTGTGCGTTTTATTTATGCAATAAATATTAATAAATAAATAAATTAAGTGTAAGTGTAAATTAAATAAATTACAAATGAGAGAATGAGCATCATTGAGAAAACTGAAAAGTGAAAGTAAGCGAGAGAACGGCAAAGAGATGCAAAGAGCTAATTAGAGAGAGAGACCTAGACAGTAATTCTAGTGGAAAGTAGGGAAAGTAGTTCAATAGAGATCCAGAGAGAGATAGGAGAGTGTGAGCGGAGTTTCCCCAAGCCAACAGGAAAGTGTTAGAGAAAACCCAATTTAGTTCATTCCTGATCTAATGACATAAATAACAAGTTAGTTACAACTAGCTTTATTGCGCCACTTTCCCCGGCTGCTGGCCGCTGTAGGCTAGGTTTTGGGCCTGCTCCTGCTGGTGCTGCACCTCCTTGGCCAAAACGTCGGCGGGCACGTCCACCAGGCCCTCCACGAACCCGTCGAAGGCCCTCGACCAGCCCGAACTGTAGCTGTCGTGGTGCGAGGGCACCTCCACGATGGTCTTCTTGCTGGAGAGCAGCTTTTTCAGCGAAATAATGACCGCCAGCAGCAGGGCGATCTTCGAGACAATCAGGGCCTTTCCGGCCAGCAGGAAGAGTCCCTTGAGCAGGAGGGCCCCCACCATTCCCGTCTTGGCCGCCATCATCATCAGCAGCGGTCCCATGTTCTTCATCTTGCCACGCCCCTCCTGCAGCGCCTCCAGGGGGCGCACGGACACGCCCACATTCAGACTGCCCTCTGGGTCGCTGTTCATCACAAAGTCCGCGTTCTCCGAGAACTTGTAGCGCAGCGAGCGCGACCGGATGAACTTCCACAGCTTGTTGGCCATCAGCAGGGCGAAGGTCTCTTCGTCGGAGCCCATGGACCGGGACAGCAGCTGGTTCACCTCCGGGTCGTCAGGCACCATCGAGATGTTCCTGCGGGGATACCATTGAATGGCAAAGGAGAGTATGAGGATAGGGGTATATTTAAGGGATCAAAATTAAAGCCATAAAAAGCAGTGCCTTAACAGGACAACAAATCTTTTGATTCTGATTTAAAGATATTTAGCTTTGCAGACCATTAGTTTTAAGTTAAATCTTACAAAAAATATTATTCAGTTCATCAATATAAATGTAAGCTTAAAATAAAATGATTTAAATCATACAACATTTTTATTTATTTATTTATTCTCAGGTAGGGAAAAGTTTCAAATACCTTTATTTAATTGGAGCTATACCTACTGTGGCCTTGAGCTACAAATTATACAAAATTAATTTTAATTAATATTTGTAAAGTCTTTCTTAAAAAACAATTCTCCCATGTCGGTGTATTTTCCTTTTACCTGTATTATATATTTGATACTGGCAACATTTTTATCACTCACCAGTTTTCCGTGACCTTGACACGGTCGCCAAGGTCAAGGCGAGTGTTCAGGTAGAGGTGATTCATAACAATAGACATCTTGATCATCCTACAGGCGCGATCGTCCTCCTGCCTGCAGTTCTGCTTAAGCTTGGCCAATAGAAAGTCCTCAATATTTCGTCGCTCACTTTCCGTTATCTAAAAAGTAAACACATTTATTTAAAAACATTTGAACTAGATATAAACTAACACTTCTCTGAAACTAACACCGGTTAAAAAATAATATTTTTTTAATATTTATCTTAAATGTAGTAAAGAAGGTGACCAACAACAAGAATTATTCTGTTTGAAAATTGATTAAACAAGGGAAGCAAAAAATGCAATCTTTCTGTTTTGCTAAAACGTTTGCAAAGTATCGAAAAATAATTCCAAACTTTTTGTTTTGTGTTTGTTTTAATTTATATGGTGATGAGCCAGTAAATAAATTATTTTAACTCCTATAACTTCTTATCATAAGTCCTTGAATTATCCTGAGGTCGACCCTTAATGCGGACGTGGAAAATGCCATTAGGATGTCCCTTTTATCCAGGGTAAACGTTCACCCCAACATGGATTTTAATCCCTGAGCTCTTTCTCTGGCGGCACTGGCGATGAACTTTTAGATAAGGCAATAAATTCGGACAGCCAAAACAAAGGTCACTGGCTTCGTTGTTCCGTTGGCCGAAAGATATCGCTGTCAGGGGCAATTAATGCTCGCTCTATCACCCACTTTGCAACTTTTCCGGACTTTCCAGGCCGTTTCCTTACCGTAACGGTGCCATCCCGCCTTTTGCTGCCGCGGGCGGAAACGAGGACGAGGAAGAAAGCCAGGAGCGCGCAGACCTTGAATGCTTGCATCGTGGGTCACAGTTTCCGGCTATCTAAGCGATTGACCAGTTTTCCGGCTAAACAACTGTTCGTGGGTATTTCTTTCCCTGGGTCTCACTCGACTGGGTGTCTCACACACGTATTTCGGTATATCCTGGCCTTATCCTTCGGCTCTCAAAAAACACACACACTCTCACAAACGCCCGCGTCTTCGCTGTGCTGGAAGTGCTACGCTCTTGCTGTTGACATCGTCGCCTTGAAAGAAAACCTAATGCGAATTTTCCGCCAGTGAATTCGATTTTATATGAAAAGCGGCCAAAAGCGCCGCAAACACAATACAGGTCTCTGCCGCAGTCGGCGCAGGTTGCGACGCCGGCGCTTGTTTTTGCAGGCACTCGATGTTGATTTTGCACCTGGAACTGGTCGCCAAAAAGACCAGCTCCAGCTACAGCTCCTTGGCCGCAGACCCAGTCGTTTGGCCAGTTTCGGAGCCTCTTCTTACGGCCTTGTCTTGCCAAACTGCCACCGGATTCTGCCACCCATGACTTTGTTTATGTTTTCCCCGGCGACAAGTTCTTCTCTGCCTTTGTTGTCTTTGCAGCGTGGGTCGTTAATAAAAACAAAGTCAGTCGAAAGTAAACAACAGACCTAATTCCCAACAACAAAGAGGCCAATTTTCCCACACAGCCTCAGCCGCAAGGGGTGTGGAAAGCGGAATGGGTGGGGAAATTAGCAGCGAAAACTTGACATAGCCATACATACTGCCATTGACAACACGCATGCAAACCTGAAAACTTTTCAGTTGCTCCAATTAGTCAAAGGCTCTTCATTCCACGGACCACTTGAAGCCAGGGGCGCACCTAAGAGGGAACTTGGGATCACAGTAAAAGCTAGGCTATTGATCCAAAAAATAAAATAAAAAAATTATTTCTTAAGTTATGTTCCTTTTTGTGCAAAAGTACCAAATTATTTGTTTAAAATTAGCTAGAATTAAACAATAAAAAAATTAATTATTCATTTTATCTACTATGGATATTGCCGTCCCTACAGAAAAACAATTCTTCTTTCAGTTCTCTTTTCTGTTGGCTTAACTTTCTCACTTTGTAAGTAAGTTTTGAAATAGCACATTGCATTTTAAAGTTAATCTTGTAGTAAACTTCTGTGAACAATGCAATAAGTTCTCCGACCCCCCATTGCGGCAATCAACCGTGGAGGTGCGGTGAAAACTCGTGTTCTTTCCACCGCCGAGGGCCTGGGACGAAGGGCCCGCATTCACCGCACGCGAGTTGCATTTTCCCGGCCTTTTGCTTTTAGCCGGAACAGATTAAGAGCAGGTGTAATTTATTGCATTTATTACGGATTCAGCCGTGGCCCGGGGGCGTGACGGCCCAACAGGTTGTGCGTCCGCTGGCCATTTACCGAGGAAATTCAATCAATTTCCCCGCCAAGACCAAAAGTTATTGCACACACCGAAAATTGGCGGCCAGCCGCAAGAGCCGCTCGAGTTTCCACAGAATTTCCACCGATCGACCGAAGTAGGGTAGCCGGCTGGACAGAGAGCCACTAAAGTGGGACGCCCGGCCTCGAAAGTGGTGTGCTGTGGTGCTCATGTCGCAGAAACCGCTAGTCGATCTGTCCATAAACCACTTGACTCCTCCGATCGCAGCTCCCAAATCAGCCACACCAAAAGCCAACTGCGTCCGCCCAGGCCACTTGAGGCAGCGAGTGCACGGGGAGAAACAAATAGTTACTACCAAAAATGCTCCGCGATGAGGCGATATTGGTTTTTAAGAGAGCTTTATGGAACTGGGAGTAAGGTAATGAAATTTTTAAGTTTATTAAATAGAGAGATGGTCATGGTTAAATGTTCCTTATTTCTATGGCTTGTCTAACTATTATCATCATAAATAGTTTGGTTTCAAGAAAAAACACTTTAACTTAAAAAAGCTTTCTGTTAATCGTATGGAATTTAAAAAAAAATTAATAAAAGCCACGAAGCCACTTTTGATGCAAAAATATTCTTCAAAGGCGTGTATCAAATTGGGGTCATCATCTTTAGATAGCTGAATTGAATACAATTTTGCTTTACTTGTAATATCACTAAGACAAGCTGATGCTTTCCTATAGAACATCTATGTACTACAATAAAATCTAAGTTTGAATTTGGATCCTTAGCTTTTTCTCCGTGTGACTGCCCAAGTGGCCCCTGGCTGGAGTCATAACAATTTCTCAATCTAAATAAGCCGCCTGGCAGCCCAGTGGAAGCGGCTGCCGCGCTTTCTTTTGGAAAATGTGGTCCAGGCCAGTCGACTCCTCCATCGGCGTTGACAACGCCAGACACAGGCTACTTGGCTACCCAGCTACCAATATCACCGCTTTGGTTTTGGCATTGACTTTGAAGTTGGCCATGCCAAACGGAGGAAGTTTGAGTTGTTCGAGGGAAGGGAAACTATCAATGATGGCTTTTTAATCAATTTGAACACAAATGTTAGGCATCACTTCACGTTCTTAAAACGAAAAGTCATTGCAAGATTTGATTTTTAATTGAAAGATGTACATTAATTTTTTTATTTCGTTGACAATCCGTTACCTTGTAATGTTTAATTATTCATTTATTTTGGGCCATAACCACTCTACAAAGTTTATGGTTTTTCTTTTAACGGCTGTCAAATGAACACTAAGTAAATGGTTTCATAGTTGCCTAAAAGGACTGCAGATTTCCTTGGCTCAGCTTCCACACAAGAAATATATATAGGTATCGATTTTACAGCAGCTAAAATAAATTAATAAGAAAGGAGATCTATAGCTCTGGCCCCAGTGCCACAGATGATTTATTGCCATTTTCCGAGCTCTATGGCAACCCTCGCTCAGAAAAGCAAAACCAAAAAACACGCCAGTCCACTTTTCCTCAGTTTCTCGCCTTGGCATTTCATTGCCTTAATTAAAAGCTGCATTTTATTTGTATCGGCTCCAGTGTGAGCAAAAGCAGAGCAAGTGCAGAATTTGGAGAAGCATTTTGTAGTGAAATTTTTGCCATTAATTGGAAACAGCCCCAGCCTCCCCCCTCGGCCGGCGGCCACTATGGTTTCCTTCCTTTCCAGCTCGAAATTAATTGGTGTCCGTTCAAAACTTTGTTTTATTTACAATTAGCGTAATAAATATTCTTATAGGAATGCAACATGGCCGGAGGCCGAATAAATAACAACGTGGTGGTGTTCAGGGTCCTCGAAGCTAGCTCTTCTGGGGCTGCTCGGCGGCGATGTCCTTGCCGGAGTTGCGTCCGTAGTAGCCGTTGTATGCCGCCTCCTGGGGATCCCCGAAGCTGACGGAGTTGCCGGCGACCTGCTGGCCCTGCACCTGCTGACCCTGGTAGCTCTTGCTGTAGTAGTCGGTGTAGGGCTTGGCGAAGCTGGGCTCGGGCCGGTAGTAGGGTCCTGGGGCACCGGAGGGTCCTCCGTGGCCGCCCTCGAAGTGCTCGTGGTGGTGGTAGTAAGTGGCAGCACCCACTCCCTGGGGATTGTATTCGGGGAAGGTGTTCTTGCCGCCGAACAGGCCGGACAGTCCTCCGCCGAAGCCTCCTCCCACGCCGCCTGGCGGACGGCACAGCTTGAAGTAGGCAAACAGACCGGGCAGGATGATGGCAGCCAGGCCAAGGATCTTCTTGAGGCCGGCGATTCCCAGGATGAAGGGCAGGAAGAGCAGCAGCTTCAGCTTGAAGATCTTCAGCACCAGCAGCAGGGGGATGATCATCTTCTTCAGCTTCTTGCGGGCTGGAAATAATACAAAACCATTTAGTATTGCTTCTCAACTTTGTAAAAAGAATGCTTTAAATTCGATTTGCACTCTTGTTCAACTTGAAGTTTTGAATTCAACGGCGGATTTAAAAGTACTTCCTCATAAAACCGGCAAGCAGCAATGATATCAAAAGGACAGACGTCTCTAGCCCATTTGCATTTCCGTAGCATCCCTCAACTTCAAGTTGCTTTTGTTCAGCCGAGAATAAATAATATTTTAGACTTACAGAAGTGTCCAGCCCGCTGTCCATCGTCGATGAGGTCCAGCTCGCCGTCAATGTCGTTGCCGATGAAACGGGCCTCGTAGCGCCCAGCCTCGGTGAGTTCCTCGGGCCACTCGAGCTCCAGAGCCGTGGACTTGATGAAGCTGAACAAAAGAAGCGGGGTACGTGTTAAGAAACGCGCATTTACATTTTCATAAAAATCTCATATTTTATGCAAAAGCCGGGCCAACTTGTGGACCCAAATTAATTTGCATCCGGCACGAGCCGCAGTCATTTGGCTAATTGTGGCAGCTTACCGTTCGGCCCTTCTGAGTCCGTACTTCAGCAGCTGATTCCATGAGTCGTCATCGCCACGTGGCTCCTCGGAGTACTCGAAGGGCTCCTGGGCCAAGGACCTCTGTTGGGTTTCCGGCAGGCGCACCACGCGGGCGAAGTCGGAGAGCCTGGAAATTAAAGGGATAGCTTGATTAATTTCCTCGTGCAATGGTGAGCGGGAATGAAAAATGAGTCTAGGGAAGATGCGCAAGTAGAGCTCATTTCGCTTGATGATTTTATCTTCGTGTGTTTTACTGTATATACAACTACGTTATCCGTTGTTGTTATTGACAGGAAATCAGCCTTTCATGTGTGCATATTATGACATGTGTCTCTGATAAACGATTATGTGAGACCTCTAAGCACTTTAATTCGAATGCTTACTTGTACTGGTCCTTGAAGAAGATCTCGTCGAAGGTGTTGAGGGCCTGGGTCTTGAAGCACTCGGAGAGGTCGCCGCCGAGGCAGTTGCTGTTGGTCCTGGCCAAGTAGGGATCGTTGTCGACACCCAACCCGAAGATGCTCAGCAGGGAGGACCTGCCCCGCTCCTCGCCGACTCCCGGCTGCGGCTGCTGTGGGATCTGCTGGGGCTGCTGGATCTGCTGGACCGGCGGCTGCGGCGCGTAGACTTGCTGGATGTTGCTGGACGACTGCTGGTCGGGGAGCCGGAGACCTTCGCCGGCCACCAAGCTGATGAAGGCCAGTAAGACGAGCGCTCTCAGTGCCATGGCTGTAAGCGGGAGAAGACGAAGTGGCTTAGACACGGGCGAAAAGACTGGCACAATTTTCGTTCGACTCGCTAAAGTTTTCTCCCAATCACCCGATTATTCCAGCCTCTTTGGCTCTGTCACGCGATGTCAAAAAACCTCTTGTGTGTAAGCCACTTTTTTGGCAACTGCTTATTGGCTTAACGGATTGGCTCTCCACTTAAAACTGACACACTTTTCGGATGGCTCGGAGGCCCCATTGGCACACTGTGCAATTAGCCGCTCACACGTAATAACTCTCGCTTTCAAGTCAACTTAGGCCACATCTTACCACTCCTTGCTCTTCAGTGCTTACTGCTAACTCGAGTTTGCTCAAATTTCTCGGGCGAGCTTTCTGCACCCAAAAATACAGTAAACGCACAAAAGAAGCTGGGCTTGAAGTGAAATGCAGGCGGACCGGTTTGCCGGCTTAACCCCTTGGCGGCAATGGGGCGGCAAATGCCCGTAATTGAATCCCGTGCTAAGGCGCATAAACAGCGGGCCTAATGTGCTTTAAAAAGGTTGGCCAAGTGCGGTCAGTCAGAAATGCAATAAAGCGTGTTTAATTCGAAGTATCTACAGTGGGTCGAAGACTGGAGCTGAGTGGTTTAAAAGGGATCTACAAACGAGGGATTTCTAGTCTTTTAATGGTCTTAAAAATATTAATAAATTAATATACAATCAAGCCATATTAAAACCCTAATAGCAAAAAAGTTTGTCAATCCAAATTTCTATTTAAGTCAGATTTAGAGTGGTTCAACTTTTGTATGGAGACTTCCAGTTCGAATATGGGTTTATAGCCATTGTATTAAGATTGGTGCCAGCTGAAATCGCACGCGAAAAGTTCGACATGCTCGAGGGACTTTTTCGGGCAGTTGCTTTTACTTTCGTTAGGCTCCTATTTGGGCCAAGCCCGGATTGGGACTCATCAGCACGACGATTGTGTGGCAATCCGCCTGTGGTTTGGCCAAACTCATAGGAACCACCATCTTTACAGAAGTTCAATGTCCAGGAAAAGTTTTTGCTGCGCCAAACGGTATGCAGCGAAGAATACACTTTGCGGGAAAGTGGAAAGTTTATGGCAACTACAACTCGAGCGCCCGAAAGCAGACAATAAATTCCGGATATTTATGTGGGCTTGTAATGGGATGGGTGCGGAAGATTTATGGATTGCTGAATAGATTAATGATTCATAGCGAATTTTGGCCAGTCAATGGTCATCGCACGGGGTTTCGAAACTAAAAACAAGTTTTGGTCACTGTGTCGCGTTTGTTTGGCTCTTTGTTTTGCTTTTCCATTTGCATTCGCCGCTGAAGGTCAATGAAATGCGGCCTGGTGATGGTCGGTATTACGAAATTACAGTGGCGATAAATAGAAATGATGGCTTTATCGGGTTGAAAGATACAGAAATTTATGGGCACCCTTGAACCGCTCACCATGTTTGTATACATTTGGCGTAAAAAAAGGGCAACATTACTTTTTACACCTATGCAAATTGTTTATGTTTTAGTTGTTTTACTGTATTAAAATTAATAAATAAGTCTGCATCCGGTAAAACATATAAATTTTAGCAATTAACAGATTAATTTGAAAATATTAAGAACATTATTTACGAAGGTATTACCATAAAATTTATAAATTGAGTAACTAGTTGGGTGGGTATGAAATATGATTCTGAATATGTTCACGTTGAAAACTGCCTTAGTTCCGTAAATCATTTCACCAAACTCAATAATTACTTTACAGTTTTCGGAAATATCGAACTCGCAACTTTCAATAAAATCATAATAGCCCCTTTTGGCCACAGCCGAATGTTCGCTTAAATTGGCAATATTCGCGTTTCCCACATCCATTTCATTTGGTTATTACACAATTTCTCGCAGTTCATTTCACTTCACTTCACTCGATTGTACGTTATTTTTATAGGTTTTTTCCGCTGTTTACCTTTTGCTGTTTCCTATAATCGCCTGAGGTGGTTGTTGGTGTTGTGTATCCTTAACGCTTTTTCCAAGCGACTCTGCCTTTCTGCTGGCCAAAAGCGACTGTGCCGTGGCTGCTGGCCGGCAAAGATTTTATATGAAACGCGAGAAGTGGCGAGAGGAGGAGTCGCCAGCAAAGTCAACATGAGACAATGGCCCAGACGCTGTCGTCGCTTTTGGCCCACAACGATGATGGCTAAGAGGCAGATCTCAACACGCTCGCACTTGCGGTGGGTTGTGATACGATCGATCCGCCGAGCCGCACTTTGGATCCGTGGGTGAGAGACAACGACCTGTACCTGTGCCTGCTGTTTCGCGTCCGGCTGGGCTGAGCGTTCGTGTGCCTTGAGAAAATCCCAAAATTATTGTGGCGCACGTCGAGGCCTTGGCTTTAATTCGAGTTTGATTTAAAGAGCCAACAAACTGCCGAAGTGACTCATTCCGGGAAAACGTACGTCACAGCCGCCAGATTATGCAATTTTTGGCCTCTTGCCTCACAGACCATTATTACTTTTACTGCAAACGGGTTTTTGGAAACGCCCACGTTTAAAGTCAGGGCGAAATGTGAACCAACCTGCATCTGGTTTTTGCATTCTCTGCAATTTCCTGCGGTGGCGATTGTGGGGCAACTGGGAAATTCCCCCATCTGGCTGCCACAAAAATCAAAACAACAGGCAGCATTACTGTGGGTTTTCCAGTTGCCACACTCGCACGATTTCCCGATTTTCGCCGGTCAGCGGAGGCACGAACTGCCAACGAGCCCGCAAACAGAAGCCCGCCGGCGGAAATTGCTTCCGTCAGCCCGAGTGGCGTGGCCGGTGGGCAGGGCCGGGGACGTGGCCGGTGGGCAGGGCCGGGGGCGGTCCTGCGGTCGAGGACGCTCCATTGTGCCGGACATGTTCCCCAGCCGCGTAATTGAATCATCTACTTGGGCAGTCCTTTGGGGGACTTGGGCGGGGGGAAATTCATCAAATGCAAATAGCACGAATGCACCAGAACCACGCGGCAGGGGGATAAACCAAAACAAGTGAGCTAAATCAAATGCGTGGAGGTACTTGGCTTCCACAAAAATGTGTACACAACCGTTCACAGCTGTTTTTCCGCCTAAATAAATAAACCGATAACCATTTTTCGTAAATTTCGAAAATAGTTCGAATTGATGGACTTTCCAATAGAACATACTCTCTTTCAAAGCCCTTCAAACTATTTTTTTTGGAGATGCTTAATAAAAGCCACAATGTTTGCTGTTGGATTTAGAGACATTTTAGTATAGTTTGTTTTGATCTCTTAGGGCCGTTTTTTAGAGTCCCTGATAGCTATCTGTCAAAAAAGGTATAGACAAGGTAAAGTGGTCGTAAAAGCAAATCGATTTTCTCGACTCCTTCAATTTATCTGAACGAGAAACAATGACAGAGTGCTATTAGTGACAAAATTTAGCTGTACAGTGTTAATACTTGCTTGCTTTGATTATAGCATTAGCAGTTGAAAATTGGAACGTTTTATTAGTGGGCTTCCTAAAACAAGCTGTCATTTTATCGTGCCAAAAATAGCAGGCAGTCTAAGTCCCTCTCAGAGTAAGCTCCCGAGACGGGGCTTTTTTGGTGCGAGAAATGATAGCCGGCACTCGACCCTAATAATTTAAAGACAGTCAACCTATTTTGCAAAACTACCTGGTTAGTAACTACCGAAATTAAATATATTATCAATTTGTGAAGGATCATATACTTTTAACGTTTTCAACCAGTATGTTAGATAAAAACTACAAGAAAGTAATGATTAGTAAAAAAAATTTATTTTCCATATATTTGGTGAGTACCTGTTTTGTGTCAAATAATAAATGGTTCTAGTTTACAGCAATGTACAAGTTAAAATTAATAAATCAAACAATTTTAATGAATAGGTAAAACTGAAGATTTTTTATCATGAAGATTATTTTTCTTTCTAAACAGAGACTACATGTTTTTATTCATCGCCTTCAAATTTATATAAGCTGCGGATTAAGGCATAATCGCATTTAAAATGCTACGGTTACCAAAATAATAATTTTAATCTGTATGCTGTCTGTATGAAAGCTTACACCAGAATATTTTTAAACAAAAGAAAATTTCACAATGAGAAAATCAATGGCTTAATATGCTAATGAAGGGATAACAGGAATCAAAAAATTTCGTATCCAATGGAGTGGAATAAAATTAAAAAAGAGCAAATCTACATATTTCACATAAGCAAATGATTAATGTTTATTCTCCTCTGACATTTGCAAATAGGTTAAATATGAGGAAATATCTTAGCTTTAATAAAAAATAGCATTTCATGTAAAATAATTTATTCAGTTTATGGTATATAAGACAATTTAAGCTATTGTTTTAAAATTTCATCACATTAAATGAACGCTCTCGCTTTCCTTTTTGATACAAGTACAAGCCTGGCACTTAAACACATGTTTGCCTATAACTAAGTTTCTTGTTTCTCGATGCCATGGAGAGATTTCTGTGTAATGCAAATATTTGCAATGAAACTGGAAAGGCGTTCCAAGCTCTTGTCGTCACAAGCTGTTTCTCCTTGTCGTCCATTGAAAGCATGAATGCATTCAAGAAGCCGTGTTCCTTTTCCCCTTTCAATCAAGCGGAATTGCTGCAAATGTCCTTAAAGTTGACAACCCCTTTAAACTCAACCCATTGCTTTGGTGGTACAACATAATTTTATTGATTACTTAGGACATTGAACAACTCTCGCTGACTAATCGCATAACAACAACAGGATAAATAGTTAAAAATAGAGAGGGTAATTTTAAACATAGTCGTAGGCTAGAAATAAATACTTAAAGAAATTCAGCTAAATGGCTAAAAATAACAGCATCTCCAGTAACTGGTGTTCGCGCTAATTACACTACGAAACAAACTTTTCTATTTACAGCATTTTAATGAAGCCCCGCCCCGCCCCTGCAAACCCGCCCCCATCCTCCGCTGACAGCAGCCGTCTAACGAACTTTTATATATGGCTAGGCTATCCTATCTAAACCACGATTTGCATAATTACACCCAGTCGGAAGGATCTTTGACGATTTGACGTGACTCCCACGAACTTTGCGTCGCTGTCATCCGTGACCCGACCCCAGCAATGACTTTTCGACCCCGTCTACGCCAGCTTGCGGGCCTGGACCAGTTTGTTGATGTCGTTGTAGGTGGACAGCATGGCCGGGTTCTCGAAGTCCTTCAGCTCCTTGCACTTGGCGAAGGACTCGTCGCAGTCGATGCCATCCTGGCCGTCCTTCGCCGCCCGCATGTACTTGAAGAACCGCAGGATGTCCGGGTTGCCGGACGTCGGCTTCCGCAGCTCGTTCAGTTCCCTTAAAGCGTGGAAAGTTTGAAATTAATAAATATAAATGCCACTTTTCCTCGGCTGAGCAGCTGATAAATTAATGTATATTACATAACTTTCAAACGGATATTATTTCTCCTTTCCTATCCAAAATCACAATATTGTACTACTGCGTCTTCTGGCTAACAGCAAAATTTAATTACTTGAATAATCTGTTAACTAATGTCCAGCCTAAGACTGATACGTTATGATACGATTCTCATTAGCATTTGGATTTTGTAATGTTAAAACACCTACTTTATTGGAAAACTGGGATATATTTGACAATACTCTTATTGATTTTATAATAGAAATACAGTGAAGGCCGATTGAGCTCGCAAGTGGGTATACCTCTGGGCGGTACCCCACTGTACTTATTCAACTGCGATTAATTGCGGCATGCTTTCGGGCGGAAGGCCGACTCACCTGCTCAGTTGGGCGGAGACGAGGTTGCTGTACGGAGCATACTTGGCGGGGTTGGCGTACATCAGGCAGATGAGCTTCTCGCGGCAGGCCTCGTTCTCCGGATTCAGCTTCAGCTGGGCAAACACTGAGTCCAGCCGGGACAGCAGGGGACTGTAGAAGGGGTCGTAGTTGGACAGCAGCAGCGAGGAGCTGGGCACCTTCTGGAAGCTCTGGAAGGTGTTCATCACCGCCGGCGTTGGCTTCTTCGTCATTCCGGGCGCACCTCCTCCTGCTCCGGCACTGAAGGATCCCGACATGCTCTGGGAGTTCTTGAAGGAGGCGGCTCCAATGCTCTGCAGGGCACTGAGGTACGTGTCCTGCATCATCTGCTGCCCTCCGTACCGCGATAGAGTGGCCTGACTCACCGAGTTCCCGTTGACCTGGGCATACTGCGCCTGCTGCTGGGAAGCCTCTGCAAGGTAAGCAAAACCAGAAATTAGTGTCATCAAAACAAAATCCCTTACTTGAGATAGCCCACCTGCATTGTACTCGTAGCCAGCCGGCGTTTTGCCCTCGTCGGCCAAGGAAAACTTGCTGTCGTCATCGAAGTTCATGCTGTTGTCCCGGAAGTCCAGTTCCTGCGGCGGTTCCATGGGGCGGATGAAGAGCGGCACCGAGCCAGCAGAGCCGGAAGTTATGCCTGTCCCCAGAGAATACAAACATTTAAATTTATTCGAGTTTCCCGAGCTCAAGTAGTTACCTTTGCCAATCAGCCGGCTAACACTGCTTATGATGGTCGGCAGGAACATGGCGAAGAGCACGCTCTTCAGAACCTGCAGGCCCATGTAGATGGGCCACATCACCTTCTTCAAACCTAAAAAGGAAATGCGGTATATCGTTAGGAAAAACACCTGATCACTCCTCTTAGTGCGTATTCCTAATCCCAAGAAAATGCCCTTGAATCAATACCTTTGATGTTATGCTAGCACACATGTGGCTGAGCTCTAGAAAAAGTTCTTGACAACATTTCCTGGTGTCTGATTTCCCTTTAGATTTTTGGTCACGTTGATACTTTAAACCTGACAATAACAGCCCAGGAAAAATTTAAGTAAAGCTGTCTACATTTCTATTGACTTCTACACCAATTAAAGTACAATCAAAAAATGTTTTAAGGAAAAATAAGATTAATTTTCTGCGGCTTTAAGGTTTATCAGTTATGCGTACTGTTGCCTTTGGGGAAAATTCGTTTTATTCTAGGCTGTTTGGCTTTTCGCGCAGTTAAGTAGCTTGCCTATTGCTTGCTTGGATATTATTGTGAACAAAACATCAGTAAAGATTCAAATATATGTTTTACTAGAAATTCATTGAATTAATTAAAAATTTTAGAGAGAGCTTAGGTGGGACATATATTTAAGATAGTTATACACAGAAAAAATGCCTTTTGATTATAGTTCATTGACTTTCATTTAATAAATTATGGACTAAAAATGGCTACAAGTGGTTTTACAAATTCCCTTCCCAAAGAGGTTTAAAGACTAAGTGGACTAAAAAAAACTTAAAGCCAGAATGCAGCACATATTGGCTTAGTCCCGTTCTTAGTTCATTTAGCCCTGAAATATATATGGGGGTTACATGTGTAATGCCATGTATAGCCATTTTTACCATACTGGAGTGCATTGTTCCTTAAGTTAAGGTAAGATTACTTTGTATTTTCTATGTGTAGGTAAAACGTTAACTTACCGCTGAAAAATAGCAGCCGGGCACTTTGGAAAGCCCTTGGGACATTCAGCGCGACATTGGTGTCCTCCAAAATGCTGCGAACTGAGCGACTTCCTGTCGGAGATTGCGGGTGCGAATGGTTCTGCTGGAGGGCCAGGACCAGACCGGGAGTGGGCTCGTACTTTCCCTGGCTGAAGAACTGCTCCACATAGTCCACCAGCAGATCCTCTAGACCCTTTAACTCGGATTCGATGGAGGCAGAGGTGTTGCTCGCGCCGAATGGCGCGCTCTTGGGGGCTTCCTCCTCCTTGGGTGCACCCGCGGGATGCTTGAAGTTCCTGCGCCTCATGGCCACCGTCAGACGAAGATCGCTCTCACTCTCCGCCGGCTGGAAGACTCTGTACTGCCCCGACTTGGTGAACACATTGCGGGAGATGAACTCCGGACTGATGTCGATGGGCAGGATGGGGCGGAAGGTGTCGTCGTTGCGCGGCTGGCCGGCCATTGTGGTGAGGGGCTGGCTGTAGGGGGCTCCCGGGTCGGGAACATCTGCTGATACCATCGCCACTTGGCAGAGCACGATGATTCCGAGCAGCAGCGGACTGCGTCGGCGCTTTCTGTGGCTGTTTGCTTTTAATTTCGCTCCCTCGGTGGCCTGGCTCCCCATTTTCATTATCCTTCGCCTTGCAGGTGCACTCGCATGCCAGGGTCGTCGCTTCGATGCGATTCTATTCGGGTTCCTGTAATGAATAATTGCACTGTTGAGATTGGCTCTTCTCTGCGATGCGATGGAGTTGTGGCCAATTTCCGCGAACTCAGCGCGGTTGGCACACGAATAAATAACTTTTTGGAACGTGACAGGCAACCGAAAAAAGTCGCAACCTGATAAGCGCATTACGTGCGTCCTTGAAAGGATAAAGGTACAACGAGACTACAAGTGCAAAAGATTGCTCTTTTATTCTCCAGAAATAAATCATTCATTTAACACCCAAATAAAAAGTGCAAGTAAAAAATGTACCCGCAAGTAAAAGCAAACGCAGTTAGAATTTTTTAAAGAGCTTTAACGTTGCAGTTCTTTGTTCAATAATATATAAGTATATAAGTAATAATATATAAGTATATATATATAAGTATATACAAAATAATATATAAGTATATACATACCTTTTTTATTTCGAATATGTTTTTGGATGGTATACAAGTTACAGCTAGTGCTGTAATAAAAAAATTATTTTTTGAAAATGAAAATAATGTTTGATTTACTTGCTTTACTTCCTTTAGATTTACTTTACTTTAACAAATATAGTAAGCCGGTTTTGTATAATTTTGACAATTAGAAACTGGATTGACTAGAAATGGCTAGATTGAAATGTCCAAGAAGTTATCCTCCGGACTGAAATCATATTATTCATAATCAAGGGTATAGAAAGATTTAAATATAAGAACGGAGGATATCAAAAAATTGATGTACTGTCATTAAACAGTGAGTTTTATTTGTAATTTTTTGGTTGGTTTATATATTTGCTTCTCTTAGCACATATGCTCATACAAATAATTATATATTTTCTTTTGACTATATTAATTCAGTTCCATTGGATAAAAAAAATACATAAAATTCCCAGTTTGAATATTATTATTATTATTTTTATTAGTTTCAAAACAATACATTGCAACCCATATAATTCGTTTAAGTGTTCAATTTAGCCTTAAGTCAATTTTACTCCAGTATTTGCTTCAGAGTCTGAACGATAATCCGTCGGGTTAAGGCAATTTATACAATGATTACCCTTTCCACAAATTATTTCCACAATTTACCCGTTTCGTGGGTGAGTTTCAGCTAATTTGGCGAAGCACTTTAAACCATTTGTTTGGCTGAAGCGAGAGGCTAATCAGCACTAATAATTCGAGTTTGCGCCTACTAAATAAATACCTTTATTTTTTAAAATGTGAGGGTACCAGCATCTATAATTCATAATTGTATGGGGATTACACGTTCAAGGGTTTCGCATTGAAAAATATAATTTCATTTTTGCTGTTCCGTTCCCCAAAGGCGTTGTAGTTACATACACAGCAACATGATACCTATTTTCCGAAAGGATAATCCAATAAATTGCCGTAGCTAACCTTAAATTTATATATTTTGCGAAGTAGCCAGGGAATTACTGCTGCTCCACAGTGAATTCAAAATATGTTTTTCGGAGTGCACTTTAAACAACTGTTTGTTTCGCGACTGGCGGTAATCAGGCCGGTAATGTGAGTGATTTGCTGTTTCCCACTTGGTGGGCATCTCAATTGGAGGGCTCGTGCCCAGCAGCAACTCCCTCCAAAACAGCCTCAGCTCGGCACACAAAGCACGTCGCCAACTTTTTATTTGCGTTTGCCATTCGTCGCACTCGTTTTGTGACAAGCCATTCGGCATACACCACTCAGTATATTCCGTCCACGCCCGTCCACGCCCGTCCACGTCCACGTTCCCCACTTTGGGGCCCTGGAGTCCGGGGCGCTGCGCTGGGGAAAAGTGAAAACGTACACTGTTTTGTTTGTGTTTACCCGGCCCGGGCGCTTTGGATGCGTCGGCGCTACCTCCATGCCTCGACTCCAGTCTTCAGGCTTCAGGCTCCAGTCCAGATCACGTTATTTTCGTGTTGCATTTTCACTTTCGATTTTCCACGGCAGTGACACGAAAAACTATTACAGAACCGAGCTTGCTGGCTGCAAAGCCGCAAATTGCACCCAGCAATGGCGCTGCACAAAGCGAATCAGCGAACTTCTTGTTTTTCAGCTTATTTGTTTGCTCTGCCATCAAAGCTCAAGAGGCTGCCTCCTGCAGTCGACTGTGAACTTAATTGGAAAACACGTGTTGGCAGGTGGTAAGAATGCACCCAGCTAATTGCCCGCGCTGCTCTAATGTTTCCGGATTGGAAGCCCGGGCGGATGCCCTGCCACTCTGGATCCTGCATGGAACCGCCGATTACGCTGACTATCAAGTTCAACCAACGCCTTCATTACCAGACACTCGAAGTCGGCCAGGATGTCGAAGGGGAAATTTGAAATTCAAGGATGTAGTCTTAGCAGGCAGCTCACGAGAAATTATCCAATTTAATTTCAATACTCGAGAGTGCAAAAGTATTTTCTGCACAACGAATATTTTATCTTCAATTTTATCTTTACCTCCTAATACTACGCCCTAATACACTTAAGTTTAATAGTCTTTGTTGTTCTACTATTTAATAAACTAATGTAAATATAGTAACATATTATTTTGAACCTATTCTAGGTTTTGTTCAATTTAACACTACATTCTCTTAGGTAAAACATGTAGTGTGAAGCATTTACCTATGGTATATTGACAAGCAATCACCTAAACCAGCACTGAATTGAGTCTACAGTAATACGTCTGCATGACAGACATGTTCGAAATAAAAATGTGCATCTGAGCTTGCACTTTTGAACGCCTTCAGTGAATCCCATTCAATGGAAACACTTGGTAAGCCCCGCTGACGGACTGAAATTGTTTCTCCCCAGCGCTCCTCGAATGAAAACATTCCCATGGCATGCAGTGCGGCTTTGTGAGTCCAATTGAAAGCCGCTCAGCTCGCTTAGTTTGGGCATCAAGATGCATCTGGGGATTAGAGGCGACAGTAAGCTAACAAACCCTCTGCTAATGGAAACATTAGGATCGTTGCCTGCCCATTAGGGCCATCATTTATAGGTTTGCGCTTTGTGGTGAGAACTCCCCGTGCGGCTGTCTAAATATCTCATCAAAAAGTATCGCCAGGCGATTCGAGCTCAGTGCGCCCCAACGCTCTTTGCTGCATTAATTATTCACAGAGTGCACGCTTTTGGGTCGCGGCAAGGGGATCATGCAAATTAGTTTTTAACATTACAATTAGAACTCCCACTCCAACCCTTTGCGCCCGCCCGCCTCCCTTTGGCGGGACTAAGATATGGTTTGTGCTCGGTCTACCTTCATGCTCTGATATTCCGCTCTGATATAGTTAAGGCAAACTTTTCGCAGAGGCGGCGTTTAATCAGATTTTGCCCCCTGCTTCTGCCACACTGCTCTGTGCGCCGTGCAGCGGCGCTCATCCGAGGCGAAGTTTCCCAATTAAGTCACAAAAGTTTCCGAGTTCTGATCTAATGGAAACCGATGTCTCGGCCGCACATGCTCCATATTTCCACGGGCCCCGTCCCTGTAAACTGGGGTCACGGGGCTAATAAGCTGGCAATCATTGTTTGCGACACGCCCGTCCGACGACTCTTAAATTCGTGGAGCCACAGCACAAAACTTGCCAATGACGATGACAACCAGTTGGGCAGAAGAGCTGTTGACAAACAGCGTCCACTAACGGTCAAAACGCTCGTAAAGGCGCTGCATCGTAACTGTTAGTGTGTGACATAACAGTTAAGTTCGGTCCCACAAAGGCCGAGAACAAGTTGGCCGAGATGGACCCGGGACAGGCCGCTTGGCCATCTGCTCAGACGGCAGGTGCATTCACCCACAGATAAAGCCCGGCTCTGTCGGCCAAATGGGGCATTACGGTCGAGAAGGTCAGCCCGTTCTGGCAGTTGGCATTTCGGGTCGAAGTTGGTTCTATGAGCAGCTATTTTCCATTTCTCTTTCACGGGGAGCCTTTGCAGGGGAGGCCAATATAATCCATATAAGTTAAAGGTCATCAAGGCGGAATAAATGTAAGCCATGCGAAAAGTTTTATTCGGGAGCTTTTTTATCAACTAAACAAATTTAAATTGGATATTTTCAAGGCTCTGTAGGTTTGGGAAAAACGTTGAAAACGTTGAACTTATACATCAAAGAGCGGGAATAGTGGTTGCATGTTTTAGTGAAAGTGGTTCTAATAGTCTTCTGTCCTTAGCTAAACTGGCTAAAAGTAATAACAGCGTTGAGTCACATCAAATGCGAACCATATGCATATATGCATATGTTGCCCTTTTTCCTACTCACTTTTCCATAAAGCAGAGGCGATGAAAACCCGAGTACCAAGTTGATTGAATGTGTATTTACTGCGAGAAACCCTCGTCACTCTCTAATCTTTGGCAGCTTTCAGCCGACCATTAAGTCACACACGATAAATATTGTCAGGCAAATCCTGAACGGCTTAGACGAGCTGTTTTCTCGACTTCAGCTGCTCTTACTCGAAAGCGAAATAATGGCCACTACGTGAGGAACTCGGGCCAGACCTTTCCGAAACGGCTTTAATCGATTCCGGGGTAGGACTTTCGGTTTCAGCAGAGCCCCGGTAACCCGCCAAAGCAGTCTCCCCTGGCTCCTCGAGTGGAATTTGATTTTCGCCAATTAGCCGCCAATTTGGCCGCGATGTTAGCAGGCCATTAGGGCTGATTGTTTTACGGGCGTTTCCACTCGCATTGAGTGATTTACATGCGTGCCCAGCACCTGGGTGGTGTTTCTGCTATTTGACTGCGGCTTGCCCGCCATATCGCTGGCTTTAGAAAGTCGACGGCTATTTATGTCATTAAGTCGGTGCTGTAAGCCCAAATTAAATCATGATGCAATCGCTGCCTTCCGTGAACTTACTCAAATCACACTTAATTCACAGCCAATCCGGCCGAACTCAAGTGCCTGTGAAACCACTTTGACATGGCCATCTTGCGAGGATGTGGAGCGAGAGCACTTCCATATGGAAAATAAGCGTGAATGCGGTCTGCATCTGCAGCTGTCGGATGATATGAGTGCTCTCGACAAGAAAGTTGCTTCTCCAGCCAGCGAGAAAGTGCGAGTCGGGCGGATGGCTCGCATCTGGGAAAACACTCATGACTCACGAGGATGTGCCACTGCCTCCGAGCTGCCAACCCACTCGCGTTTCACTAAGCTGCACCACTAACCACAATTCCACGGCTCACTGGAAATTAGTATGTGAGCTGCAGGCCGATTAAAAGCAGTGATAGTGGCACAGGAAAAAGTTTTTGATGCTTTTATGAGGTATTTAGGTTCCCTATCCTAAAAACCATTCTTATCGTTTGTTAATGCTGTGGTAGGCACCTAGCTATTACGTTAAGGTAAGGTTTGTGACATCCTATTGTGACATCCGATTTTACATATATTTAAGGGTTTTCCCAAGGGGATAGTGCTATCTTAAATCAACAAAATGAATAGCTTGGATTAGGAATAAGTCGTGCCATAAATGCTTTGCCCTGCCTTTTAAAACAGTAAAGAAATGTATCAACCGTCTTAATCGGCAATACCAAGTTGAGGGCTATAATTTGTCTCTGTGTGGCTCACTCCTCCGCTCGTATCATTTTCATAATTTTGCAGTTGATCGACTGAGACGAGGGCTTTCTTCGACGCATTTTTACGCGCTGTGAGCCGAAAAAAGAAAGTATCGTTAAACATTTGGCGACGCATCGATTGCCGGCCGAGCCGAGCAGATGATTCCCTTTTGGCCAGTTGGGGTAGGCCAGCTGGCCGGCTTACGTAACGCCTCTCAACAATTAAATTCGGAGATTGCGGGCTTTTCTATTAAGTTAGCGGCCAGTATTTGGCCCACACAGAGATTCAGAGTCTCTGAGATTCGGAGATACAAATGCGGAGGGACAGCCCAATGAATGGCTTTGAGCAGCGGCCACAGTGTCGACAGGGAAATGTTAACAATCGCTTTCTTTATTGTCTTGTCGGTGGCAACAATAACAACCTTCTCCCCAGCACAGGCGATAGCTCATTAATTGTCCGGATCGAGACGCGAATAAAGACTGAATTGAGGATCTCGCTGGTGATTAATGGGGCCCCTCACTGGCGGCCATCAATTACAACTCAATTTACCTTCTGCTGGTCCGGGTAATTCCTCAAGGAGCCTCTGGTTCACTCAGTTTGTTGGTAACTCGATTTTTGCATTCGTCGGAGGAGAACTTTCTTCGCCAGACTTTCGTTTCTGTGTTTCGAAAACGGAATTGCATTCACTGCCGCTCAGCGTCGGCTCTCCGATTAGGCCTGGTGAAAATACTGGCCGAAACCCGTTCACTCACTTCCTTTGTCAATGCAATTGCCACCGCTCGTTTCACTTTAACAGCACTTTGATCCACTGATCGCCAGTATTTGCCAGCCAAACAATGGCCCCACTTTGGCCACTGCAGCACACGCCACTGATAGGTTGTATTTGGCAGTTATTTTAATCGATGGCTTTCTGGATCGCCAACTAGTTTTTCTCGGCTTCTCGCGCGTCTGCATCTGCTGCTCAGCTCGCGAAGATTCGGACTGCCGGGCGAAAGCCACACGGCGGGTGCAATCAACCAGTTTGGGCCTTACGTAGCGCTACGTGAGCGGGCAGAGCTCTTACGTTGCGAAGAGCGGCTCTCGGCGAGGCTTTGAGCCGGGCCAACAGCCGAAGACATCAGCTGGTTGCCCAGTGACAGGCCGTCAACTACACGGAAAAAATTGGGGAACGCTTTGTCATCGGTAGCTTAAAACCTGGATCGTTCGATAAGTTTCAAACTACGACTTAGTGAGAAGTAGTAGTTTTTTATTAAGTAAGTGGAAGGTTTTTTAGTACTTACCCGAAAAAGTTAGGTTTTCTTTAAGTTTACATACCTATTTTTAAATATTCTTATAGATTCAAGGAGTGGGTAGTTAGCAGTGCACTGAATTAATACAAAACAAGGAAGAACGCTATAGTCGAGTGCCTCGACTATCAGATACCCGTTACTCAGCTGAACGGAGCAAAAGGGAAATGGAAATATATAAGCATATTTTAGGGCGCCACCTACCGGCTAATTCAGTAGATGTTATGATGATGTGGGCGGCAGACAGATTTAAGCAGACAGCTTGGGCGCAAGAGTGAGCATGGCACTTTTTTTATGTCAGTGGATAGGTATTGATGAGACAAACACATTTCAGGTAAAATTTTGTTTCTATCATAAAAACTGAAGGCGCTACAGATTTTCGTGGATTGTGGGCGTTAGAGTGGGCGGGGCACCCCGCTGAAACAGACTTGCGCTGCGCAGAAAAGGTCTGACTGTTTTAGCTCTTACAATTTCCGAGATCTCAGCGTTCATACGGACAGACATACAGACGGGCAGACGGACTTCTCATCATTCACCTAAATAATAAATCTTAAATATAACTCCACGTTATGCCATCATATTTTAATTCAAAGCTTCCCAAAAATATATAAATATTTTCTCAGTGTACTACCATCATCAGTGGGCCACCCATTTTCTTGCACACGGGAAATTAGTCGCTAATGAAAATGGCTACTCTCTGGACAGCTCACAAAATATTAAAAAATACGAACTTTGACGCCGTGAAATTGCATGTCAACTTGGGATGTGAATATGCATATATAAACAATATGAATCGCTGGAAAACAGTCTAGTCATGGCGCAAAATAAGCGTCACCATATACCAACGGAAAGCGGTCACTTAGTCCGTCGTTGGTTTAGCCGAACTTTCGATTTTGTTTGCCCCACGAGGGAAGCTGTGCGGACCTCTGTGGAAAAGACTTGGCCAAGAGTTGCAGCAAACTTTATTTAATTTGTTACAATTTGTTTCTTTGTGTTTTCCCCGCCAAAAGCGTTTAAACTTTGAAGTATTGAGGTTGCCCACGCAATTTGCACTCGATTAAAAATAATTAATATTGCAAATTGCTAAGCAAGTATGGATTTCGGAACTGAATGAACTGAAAAGCAGCAGAGCGGTGGAGAGTATTGAATTACTGAATCAATAATGATGATGCTGTTACTTCAAGGGTGATAATGGAAAGCAGGCAGCAATTAAAATTGCCTAAATTGTAGTTTCCCTACAAACATTTTACAAGCTTTGTGGCTATTTATACCCAAAGGTTTTGGGAAAATATGTTATTATTAAAGAAATAAACAAAAGGTAATACCATCAAAATATATGTAATGAACGTAAAATTTGTAAATACAAATTTACATCTTAGTTTCTGGGACGAGAGAATATATATAGTTATTTGAACCTCAAACGAATTTATGGGAATCATTAGTGGAGGAACAGTAGTTACAATCTTGATGATTTCCTTGTAAAGTTTTGTTTACTGCAGCCACACTGTAAGGGATTTGTGGGTTTCAGGGCTTAGACCAGCCATGGTTAACAAGTTTTGAAACTGAACAAGCCTCCAGGACAATCCCTTCCTCCTGGGTTTCAAAATAACATAGTCTGTTTGCGGACCCAATGGGATCCCTATTTCTGCAGTGCACATGACGTCGACGGGGGATTAGAGGATTAGGGATTCCGAGCACAACAATGAATGCAACATACATTCGTGCACATCTGCCGGGCATTTTCGATTTCTATGAATATTAAAGATGGACTAGTTTAGCAGCGCAAAGTGCGAACAGATTTTCACTTATTTAAAAGTGTGCAGCGTTTGATCAGCTAACGGGTTTCGTCGGCCGGTTTACGCATGAGAAAGTCGTCGTTTAGAATTGGCCAACTGAGCGTCACATTGTTATTAATTTCTGGTGACAAACTTTGCCATTGACTTGTGGCTAACAAGCGGAAACGCCACACCCCCGACCATGAAACCACCAAGCCGCTGAGCCACTGAACCACTGAGAAGCTCAAAAGCCAAAACGAAATGAAAGCCAGTTTATGGGACCGCAAAATCAATAACCACTCTCAATGTAACAATGGTCCGAGCAATGTTTTCTAAAAGCCCAACGCAAATCGGGGCCAACTTCTTTGCCCAGACAAAGGCTGAACAATTGGCGAACTCCCATTTGGTCATCTGTCCAACCATCCGACTGTATGTGAAAGTGCTCGCAGCGGATTCATTTAGCACCTACTAAAGAGCCGCCAAAGATGTCAAAGAAATGCCATCCTCCATCACTCGCCATCGACGTGTGTCCAACAGCAGCGGGATGCCAAGACTTAAGTGCCTTGGACCGATGAGCACATATTACGTTACTTCTCAGTCCCAATCTGAATCTGTATCTGAATCTGAGGTCCATCAATTGATATGCAGAGAGGGCCTTCAGTTGGCCGCAAATATTTGCGAACCTTTGCTTTGAATTTTATTCCAATCATTAATTTCACTTTTACTCATAAATATGCTAATTGCCAGCTCACACCGGCCCCGTAAAATCGTTGCCGGCGCGTCTGTTGATATAGTGAGATGGAGGTACACTCGCACCCAGAATGCTTTTGTCACCATTGCGCAATCTGCATGAGAAGAAAGTGAGATGGGCATTCGTAATCACCAGATGAAATGGAAATTGGAATGGAAACGGAAGGTGCGGAGCCGGCTGAGTGTGACAAAAAGTAAGGTAAACACTTTCACAAGCCGCAAGTGCATACGGCCGTTTCCAGCCGTCAAAACAAACGGCCAGGCCAACTGGCCGCTGACAGTTTTACAGCAGCCAGAAGCAGGTGAGCCGGCCACCTGTCGCATCCCGCGTCCCCAAAGAAATTTTTAATTAGTTTACTTTATTTGTGTTTCATTTTCACGCCGCCTGGTCGGAACATTTCACTTCTCCGAGCGATCCATAACTCACTCGCCAGCGGTCACGTTTGTGTCACACGTCGGCGAACTGTGAGCCGAACTGCGAATTTGGGGGAATGTGACCGACCTTTCGCTCACGGCGGTGCGTGGGCCTTAATTGAAACGAAATCACACACTAATTTAGCTCACCTGCCGCCCATCAAGAACCCCTTATATATGCGATCTAATGAGTTTATTATTGGCGAACCCGAGACTGCCTTAATTGGGGTACTCATTCAAGTTCCAATGGATTGTATGTTACTAGCACATATAGTTTTAGACTATATTTTTGAGTACCTATATACACCACGTCTGTAGACATTCTGGTTCTCAGACTTCCTTATGGCGGTGTCTCACAGTTTGCCTGCTTGTGTGCTATTTTTATGGGTCGTAGGTTTTTATGCTGCGGCTGCTCGAGGGTCTCGAACCCACAAAAGTGTCAAAGGTTAAGTGTTGGGCGGGTCAGCTGCTGTTTATGGCTGTGGTTGTTAAACTGGTTGGCACGGTGTAGCATTTTGTTTAAACATCTTTAAAGAGAACTTACCGAAGTGCAACTTACTTACTCTTCTGCACAAAATCGTATCATTCCCACTTCATTTGCGTAAAAGCCCTAAGCTACAAATAATTGTTTTGGGGAAAACAAGCGAAAATTCGTGGTAAACGAAAACACACTTTGTGCAATTCAACAGGCATCTCTAATTGGCACTTCAACAAAGCTCTCATTTCGCATTTAGAGATATTTGCCTTTTCCAGTGAAACAGCTCTTTTTGCGGGACTTGTAAACAACATTTATTAAAAGTGTGTTTAGAGCTGCTGACATTTATTTTTAAGTTATCTTTTACAATTCTGGACTATAATTTAGATTCACTTATGCGAAGTCAAGTTAACCTACCATTAGAGAATAGCAAACAGAACATCAATTATTACTAATCCTAAGCTTAGATGATATCAAGACGTAGCTATGAGAAGAACGAAATTATTTCCTAGGAACTGTTTAAAGGGAACTTATTCGAGGTTTTAGGCGTATTCGACTTATCAAATACCCGAAATCCAATTGGGGGCTCAATCAATTACTTCCGGCATTCGATATGAAAGTCATCAAACTTAGACTTAGTCCGACGTTGATGATGGATGCGATGAGATGCTCGTTTAGGAATAGATTACAGGCTTCGAGGGCTAAACTCGTTGTGTCTTAACTTAGGTGTAACTCAGCTTGGCTTAGGATCACTGGACAATATGTGTTTTCTGTAAATTCTAAGAGCGAATCGGAAGTCGCATCACTCGAAAGCCGCTCCAGCCGCCCGCTGCTCCAGGATTGATTGCCAATTTAGTACTGTTCCAAACTGAAAATGTGTCACAAAAAGCTAGGTCATAATCGATGGTTGCTCCAGGCAAAAAATGTCACAACACGGCAACGACAAGAGTTACAGCTCGTCAAGGCAACGATAAAAGGAATTCTGAAGCGCATGCAAACACTGAGAAAAAGAATGATTTAATGAAATACGACCGGGACTGGGCTAACCCATAAATCAGGAGTCGATAAATAAACATCAACTCTGAAATTGTTTAGGGTGCGACAGTTTTGATTGTATCATAAAGTATAAAGTACATAAGGTATGGAATTAAAAGTTTATAGGAAAAATAAGTTTTTACAGAGTTCAATAGTTTATATGCACCTCTAACAAATTTGTAATTAACTTATTTACACATTTATGAAAGTAAAAACTTTGAAAATAATACTGATTTCAATACGAATTACTCAGACTACAAAGATAATGAATTTTTATAGACCACAATTATTAGATTCTGTTTAGACTTAAAAGGGTTTCGCCTTTAGAAAAAAAGTGATTTCGTAGTCCTCGCTAATAAAATTATAGAACTATCATAAAAATTCCATGTCTATAGCGGCATTATTAAACATTAAAAACAATTATTCTTAAAAAAGAATCACCCAAAAATACTGATATCTACTTTGAAACCTATCGAAGTTGAAAGAAGCAATCCTTTTAAGGGGACATGGAAATATATTTTTAATTTCGCGCGAGTCCCCCAAGATCAACAACCTAATAGTAAGTCTTATGGAACTGTGTACCCTAACTTCCCCGACCTAAGGACACGCCCTTTCGCTCAGTGTGCTCTGGAAATGGCAGTTGCAGTTGGAACAAGTGAAACGTGAAGGGAGCAGCAGCGGCGCTTGGAGCATGCAAATCCAATCAGCCCGAGGGCGCACAGAAGGACATGCACGCGTGTGTCCTGCGGAGGTGGGCGGTTACGGCCGTGGACAAACAGCCGGACCTCGGGGACCTTAAGAGCTACCCTGTGCTTTACCGCGGCATCAGCTTGGTGACCTCCGAGGGCACGGGGTTGTGGTCCGTGAGGGCCACCGACTCGGTGATGGCGCTGCGCAGTCCGCCCTCCTGGTGGCCGGTCATGAAGTCGGTGGCCGCCAGACCGCCCTCGCCGCCTCCGACGGTGCCGCTCTGGGCGCCGCCCGGCCCCAGCAGCTTCAGCTCGCCCTTGGAGAGATCGCCGCCCAACTTGCGGCGCCTGCGGGCCGCCTGGACGCTGCAGCCTGTCGTGTGACCGTTAAGAGCAACATTAGTGTCTGAGCAACGGCAGAGCAGTTCTTGAAATTCTTTACGGAAGTTGTCGTTGAGCCAGCCGTAGAGCAGCGGGTTGGAGCATGCGGAGCTCATGCCGATCATGTGGCAGATGGCGTAGCGCACCAGCATGCTCTGGGTGACCGGCGAGCGCTCCATGTCCGCGTACAGGTTGAAGAAGTTCAGTGGCAGCCAGGAGACGCCGAATATGATTGCGATACTGATCAGGAGGCAGTTGGTCCGCTTCATCCTCCGGCCGCGCTCCACCTTTCGCTGGGCGGAGGCCGCCTGCACAGCCACAACGGTGATGCGGCTCTTCAGCTTGTTGTAAATCCCGAAGTAGGCCACCGAGACGATTAGGATGGGCACCAGGTACTGGACGCACAGCGAGAAGATGGAGTAGTAGAAGCGCCCATTGCGGGTCGGCCAGTCCTCGATGCAGTACGGGATCGTGTCCTGCAGCCCGATCTGCTGCAGCAGGGCCGGCGTGTCCGTGTTGATCAGCTCCTTGTAGACGAACAGCGGCGAGGCCAGCAGCAGGGACAGGGCCCAGATCCCCGCCAGGATCGTCACCGCCCCAACGAACTGCAGGCTGTCCCGCGTGGGGTACACTATAACCTGGAAGAAATGTCGGGGGTGATTCAGGGATGACACAGGGGTCTACTGTCTATGCAGCATGATACACTTTGGGAGCCCCATATTTCCTAACCCTAGTTTTATGTTGTGGTTAAGAAATCAAATAAATAAATCATTAGGATTCTTTGGCATAATAGCAACATTTTTCCATTATATTACGATTTCGCATATCCTAACAAGATTAAATTGGATATAAAAAATAATAAGAACTATTTACTTACAAATGTCTATACTTTTTGCATGAGATTTTATTTATTTCGATTTGTAACATATCCCCTGTCAACCAAGACCTGGCTCCTTAAAATGTTTTTCTCCGAAATGAAAAGAGGATTTTATTAGCTTAAGCCCATTTTATCAAAAGTTAGTACTCATTTTGACCTAAGCATCACCGCTCCTGTTTCGCCTTAATTTATAAACACTTTAAAGATACCCAAACATTACTGTGCAAAGCTAACCTTTTCCCAATTTCCTTATATAGATATTTCTTGGTATTTTATTAATTTTTGCTTCTCTTCAATGTTTGCTAACGACTCTGTTTTAACGATGTTTATCCAACAGCAAGTATCTTTTATTAGCTCAACCCCTTTTAATCAAAAGCTCATACTCGTAGTCCCTCTGACCTCTGTTCACCACCCCGTAGAGATGGCTCTTGCCTCGCCCCCATTTATAATAATAACTTTAATCGTGGGTTAAGCATTCGTGTAATCGCCAAATATTTGCCCTGAGCCCATCGATTTTCGCTCAACGTCACACTTAATGGATACAAATTGAAGCCATTCACCTCATTAATATCGGGACATGACTTGCCCCATCCGATTGGCCCTATTTGCATACAAATGTGGGCATTAAAAAGGCGCGAGGAGGACTAACCTGGTATCTGTCGAAGGCAATGGCCGTTATGGATATTGTCGACACGAAAATGCACAGGGCCTGCAGCATGGCAATTGTTTTGCACAAGATGGAGCAGGAGCCGTAGGGCCAGTACTTGGACAGGATCTCCATCAAGGTCAGCGGCATGGTGACCAGGCAAAGAAGCAAGTCTGAAAGTCCGCTCGAATGAGAACCAGATTTCCTCCCGCCAAGGAGCTTAACTCACCCGAAATGGCCAGGTTCAGGATAAAGAGATTGCGGGCAGTGCGCATGATGGGCTTCCGGACCACGGCGATGACCACCAGGGTGTTTCCCAGGGCCCCGAATACAATCAGTACGCCGTACATGCTGATGAGCATGTGGTACCAGGGGCTGTCGACCGCCCTGTTGCTGAGGAACCTGTCGATGAGCACCGGGTCCAACGGCCTGCTCCCAGTCTCATTCAGGTCCGAGGTGTTGATGGCCGTGGTGTTGAGGGCGTGGATGGTGCCCAGGTCCAGGTAATCCAGCGGATGACGGTCGTCCAGATAGCGGCCACTGTTGCTGCTGCTGGCATAGCCGCCCAGGTGCTCCGCGGCGGCCAATTGCCCGGGCTCCGTCTGATTCATGCTGATTATCTGGCAAACAGAAAAGGCAAACATCTTATTATTCCTTAAATCCGCAGCGGAAATATTCAATTGTACGGGGCAGAGGTTGGAGGTAGGAGGCAGGTGAGGGCACTCATTGCGTGCCACATCACATTTGATTTATGAGATTGGCTTGTAGCACACGCCACACATTCCAGCTGGCTGCGAAAAGCAAATTCCGCAGGTTTATGGGGCCGCCTTTGTAAAATGCGGGGCAATAATCGTATGAAAAGTTTGTTCTGTGCCAGCAGGGTACCCAGCACCAAAGGATCTATGGGCATTCGACATGAATGAAAGTTCTGACGCCTCTGTGGCAGGCGAGCACTTAGAGACATGTGGGGTGTGATTACAAAGCCAAGAAATATATTTGTATAGTCCGACTAGAAAAAGCTATATTGCAAGAGAAAGACCTATTTAAGGTGATTTTTCCCCTATTACTACTTTATACGTTATATAATCATTGAAAGGCAAATTAAAATGTTCCGCACATCCCTTAAAGTAAGTATATGTAACATTAATTATAAACTAAAAAAAAGGAAAAAAGGTTTATATAAGATATAAGGTTTCTGGCATACTAAATAAACAATGTTATCAAATCACTAAATTTTAAAATCTTTTTTAATTTAGAATATTTCATGGGAGAACTTGGCATCTTATAGAGCCTATAAACACGTTTTTCCTCAAAAACATAATAGATTAAATTAAACTTGTCGACAATCATATTCTAGGGAAATAACAACCACAAAAAGTATCTTAGTTTTGGAAGGATATTATTTTCCCAATTGCTTCCTAAAATAATAGCTAAGAAAAGTTAGTACACACTGTTCCTCCCTTGCTGACGTTCGAATGGTAGTGCATTTGGACAATACAACTTTTATCTTGATGGAATATCCATTTTCCAGTGTTCTTTTTTAATAATTGAGTTGAGATCTCAGGGCTTGATAAAACTTCAAACGCCCTTGGAATCCGCCTTTTAATGCCTTTCTGAACACAGACAATGGCCTTCGCTCTTGGGACTTGACCCGCAAATTATCTGCCACAGGATAACTTTCACAAGCAAAAATCGTTCGCTCGGGCTTGAAGTTTTTCCCGTTGTTTTACTTCTGGAAAATGTCTCACCATTCGGTGTCAATTTATGCAATAACTCAATTTTTAAGCCCCCGGCCAGGCTGGAGTTGGCTGGTTATTTTCCCTCGTAAATATTCATGCATTACCCGGCGCCATAATTTATGCAGCACATCAGGGCGAGGCATGCATTTAATTGGAAAAAGTCAAAAGTGCTGTTCTCTGGGAAATGTGCGATTGATGCCTGGGCTTTGTTGCCAGAACAAGATATCTTTCTCCCGAGGGACAGCCGTCAAAGCCAGATACAGATACAGATACAGGCAGGTTATAAATGACGACATTTGCTAAAAATAATTGTGTAATTTTATGCGCCGACTGCCTGCGCACTTGTCAGTATCGATAAAAGCGGATGGCCCAACCGAAGGTGGGCGAAACAGACTTATGGGGCGCCCAAAGGTAGGCAATGCCCCTGACAGCTGCGATAAATGAGGCGCTAATAAATCTCGCCAATCGGAGGATTAACACGCCAGATACCAGATACAGGGGCATCGGAAACGAGCCGAAGACAGAGTTGCCATGGAAATTTAATTTGAAGTTGGCCGGCACTTAATTGACTAATGTTTGCACTACCAACGCAAACATCGGAGCGCTGTCCCGAGAGTTGGCCAGTCCTAAATGGAAAAGTCTGCCAACCGCACACTGGTCAGTCTGCAGAACGGTTTGGGCTCGGGCTTGCGGGATTCCCCTTCCGCCCCGGGCGGAGACCTAATAAAAAAGTTTTCCCGCAAAAGGAGCAGTGAAAAACAGGCCGAAGTTGATCACCAATTTGTCGCAGAAGTTCCAATCACAGGCCGTACCAGACTTGAGGAATTGACTTGCAAGGTGGAAATTGAATTTCCATGTATTTCTCCCCAAGGGAAAATCACTGCGCAGCTGCTTTCCCGGTTCGGTTGGGGCAAGAAAGGAAGTAGGTGTCGGAAGAATTATGTAAAGTAGCCTCAAGTCCTCGGCAGTTGTCACAAATTTGGTATAATTTTCGGGCTACGAGTGCCTCCCGTCTTCTCGCTTCACTGGATAAGCGGAACGTGACAAAGGTTTTAAATGCCAGCCAGTTTTCGGGAAATTTAAGTTCGATTCATCCCTCAGGGTTTTTGACTCAGCTATTTTTGTGATTTATTTGCGGCAGGCCTCTTGTTTCGCCCACAACAAGATGAATTTTATTGCCGCTTGTGCGATTTGTTTGCTCCGATTACCTTCTTCCTGGCCCCTGCTGGCTGATGAATTTATCAGTTGGTGTCCAATAAGAAACCCCTTATGCCCCAGGACACTTTCTTTATTAATTGGAGTCGATTTGTTTCCCACATGGAAGAGGTAAGATCCTGCCGGAATTGGCCTCATCTGTTCGGATGGTCAAGCCTGAATTACTCACTGCTGAAGTGATGTGCTGTGCCTAGGCGGAGACATCTAACCGAGTGCATGACTGGGTTCCTTAGGAATTAATCATCTAAGCTGCTTAGGGGCTGAACGCAAATTCTCGCCCATTTGCCCGAGCCCCTTGCAATTTAATCACGTTCTGCGTGCCGTTTAGCACTTCTTAGGTGTCAAAGAAAAGCCATAAAGTGTGGAAATAAATACAAATTCATAGTACCCGAAATCCGGGCTGGGCGATTGTGTAACCAGGACAGCAATTATTGCGAAAACTGATATGGCTCTGCCTCCGCCTCCGCCTCTGCTCGACTTTTAAGCCTTCTCCGAGTTTTGAAATTGCCCGCAAGGAGGAGCATTATTTCGAAATTTGTATGGTTCCTACGCCGGCAAATTGGCCCCAATCTGGCGGCGTATCCTGCAAATGTCAAAGAAATGGGGGCTTGCACGGCCATATGGCCAAACCAGGCCAGGACCAGGCTGATTCCCCCAGCAACTCGAACAAACTTTTTCATTTTAGGAACAAAGTAATTCCGTTCCGTTTGGCTTCTTGAGCTGGCTTTAAGTATTTATATTGCAATTACACTCACCATCGTATCGCTCTGGCAGTCTCCTCCGCCCTGGGGATCTCTCCGCTATATAGTATCGTACTGTTCTTCCTGGTCGTCGGTTCTTGTTTTTCCGTCTGCGTGCGACACGGGTGACTCTTTGTTTTTGTGGCTGCTACAGCGGCAGTTGCTCATTTAGTTTCCAAATGCACTCATGGGACTTCCCTGCTGTCTTTGCCGTCTTGAAATTATAAGAAACGAAAACATTTCTGCTAATGGATGTTTTGGTTGTGGGATGAATCTATAAAGCCCCTAAACTCCGACAAGCTGCCTGTCAGCATAATCAACTTAATTAAAATGCTTCAAAAATTCTCGAAATAAAGCAAAGTTTGGGACACGGGACCCGACTTAATCCTTCGAGCAACAAGCACACGGGCCTCAAGCTGAAAAGTTTGCACAAGATAGTTGCAGTTTAAGTGCCTTCGGGGCTCCAGTTTTGCATGCATTGGTATGCATAACTTTTGGAACACTTTCCGGATTCTGGCGCACTTTGAGGATGTTTCTGCCCCGGTTAAGCCATGCTCAGTTGAGCGCGAAACCCTCATGGCTATACTGAGTTTAAATTGACTCTTTAGCTCACATGAACTTCGCTTAACTCTGATAACGTACTACTTTACATTTGGTTTAAACCGTTTAAGGCTTTACACCTTACGTTGAAATAATGTCAAAGTTCTGCATTCATTACTGTGCTCTACAGCCAGGGCTTTAAATTCAAAAGCATTTTAATTACCAAACCGATTTTGTCACAGAAAAATTCGTTGCAGTTAAAAGGTTTTTGTATTCACAGAGAAATTCTGCTGTCCAGACTTTTTAACTTTAAGAGAAATACGCTTTTTGGAGCTGTTGTTATTCTTTAATTAAAGTCCACAGCCGAAAAACAAAAAATTAAATTAAAATTAAAATAATTGCCGCAATATTCTTGTCAGTATTTTTTCTTTAATGCACCAAATACGGCTTGCATATACGGCTGGAAATCTGCTCCATTATTCAGAGTCCATTAATAATGCCATTAGGCAAATTGCTTTTCGGTTTTCGGCATTTTTTGTCGAGCTGCAGTACTCGTTTACATCTCATTACGCGCGGTGCACATTCATTAATTTTCCATCGAGTGGAACTCGGCTGAACCGACTGAATTGGCTTCTCCCTCAGTTTCCTGAGCACATCAACTGTCCCGTCGTTTCGTTAAATTATGATTCTCTTTCTGCCCGCACACGTCACTTGGCATTACAGACTCGAAAGATTTGTTTTCCCCGGAGACTGGCGGCGGAATAATATTTTCTTTCGATTAATTCGCATCTTGCAGTTCGGATTCATTGAAGCGCGTTCGGGAAAATAATCATAATAAATACCGACAACTGCGGAGCGTCCGGCGGGCAATTAGCGAGTTTCCGCGGCCCACTTCGGGGCGGGCTACGAATGGTCATAAATGTCGGGCTCTGTGCGAAATCTTCACGCCTTCAACTTTTTAATGGCGGCACATTGTTGGGGCAACAAACACAAAACACTGCGTCGAGGGCATACCTCTCGGAATTCGGGATTCCGGGTAGATCCAAAGAGTTCTTGGGCGCCTCAAAATTCTGAATAAATATGCGGACGCATTTTGATTATTCCGCCTTTTCACGCGGTTTATTACAATAAGTTTCGGAGTTTAGTTCGCCTGTTTGCTGATCTCCGATAACCACACGCGTGCACAGTCAGCGACCATCTGTTGGCTTTCATGCGCACCGCCTGCTTATATAGCCTCGCCTGGGACTAAATATCCGCCAGAGTCCGAGATCCCGGGAGCGCGTTGCGTATACGCCGCGTGGCACACGAGTCGCAACTGAGGGCGCAGCAGTCGGTCAACAGGCCGTGGCCCTCGCTTCCTGCTTTGTTTGGGTTTGGGCCATCAGCTGTGCGGAGCTTTCTTATCACCGAAGCCGAGGGGTGGAAAAGCTCTGCACACTGGCTTCAGGGTTGTCGGGAATTCGCACTGAGCTTCCAGATTGTCTACCAGGCAGCTTGAATCATAGGGAAACTATCTGTTAGCAGTCAGCCCAGGCTATGGGCAATGAAACTTAATCGTCCCCCGCCTAAAGTGACGCCAAAATGACGTAATGTGATAATTTAAAGGGGCAGCTGATAGGCTATCTTTAAAGTACTCCAAACAATCAAGCAAACAATCTTAATCGCGAACTGAAAATAAAAACACTTGTTGAAAAAGCACCACAAACAATTTAAAAGTAAAATTAATTGCCATTTTATTTGTCTATCGCTTCTTAAACTAAAATAAACTGCTAGTCTACTGTAGATCCAAGAGACCTTTGCCATCCAGTATAGCCAACAGTTTGGTTGCACTCTTGATCACAGCTTCGCTGGCGTAAACAGATTCCTGGTACCGAAGGCCTTCTGCAGTATCTTTGTACAGACTTGTGAAGTCCGAGGTCTCCTCAGAGCCGTTGTAAATCATGCAGGGCTTGAACATGTGGGCCAGGAGACCTGTGAATATGTGTTGATTTAGGCCATGTGTTTCACTGATTAATTCAGCCTAACTTACTCATGAAACGGCGACGTTCGAACTGAAGCTGGTACTCCTCGAGAGTGGGAAATAATCCCTTGAATGAAAACTTTTCCAGATTCGCTCTTAGGGTGTTGTAGTGATGCTCAACCAGTTCCGCTTCCTTGTCCCTTACTTCTTCCCTCAGGGAAGTGGTGAAGAAGTAATGCAAGTCGACGGTGGGGGAGGTGCAGTTGCTGAACTGAAAGTCTATAGCCACGACAGTCTGGGGAGCTCCGGCTTCATCGTACTGGAACATAATGTTGGTGGTCCAGCAATCGCCGTGGTTCAAAGTTCTCAGATCCCCTTCACCCACATCGTAGACCCGAGCTCCGTACTCCATGATGTGGGTACGCAATTTCTCCAGCTTGTCGCCATAAGCTTGCTTCAGATTCGGCTGGCTACTTATAAAACGCAAAAAAGCCCGAAACAAACCCGTGAAGACCTCAGAATAGGCCTTCTTGTCGCGCGAAAAGAAGTGGGTGAAGAAGCTCTTGGTCAGGAGCTCCGGATGGCGCTGTTGCAAGATTATGGATGCAGCATGGAACTTAGCCAGCATTTCCAGAGTCAGCTTGGTGTGCGGCAGATCCAACTGCTTCACTCGGTCCGCATTGACGAACTTGTACGGCGCCAGATCCTCCAGAATCATGGTGCTGTACTCCCGATCCACGGCGATGGAGTCTGCAGTGAGCTTTCCGTCCAGGCCAGCCTCCTGCAGCAGTTCCTTCAATTTCGGCAGGACGAACTCGTACATGTCCATCTCCCGGGTGTAGAGTTCGTACTCGAAGAAGACCTCCGCCTGGGGAATGTCCTCGGAAAGGGCCTGCTTCACGATGAAGGTCTTCTTTTGAACGGATCCGTCGCCCAGCTGATAGTCTACATATATTCGGGTCATAACGCCCACGAAGTTCTCCCCTTTTCCGGTCGCCGGCTTCGCCCAGATTTTGAGCACCTTCAGCTCATCGTCCTTGCAGTAAACCCTAAGCCTGGGCTGCAAGTACTCCTCGGTTAGCCAGTTGGGTAGCATTGTTTACGTGTTGCGGATTCTCGGACTTCTGACGTCTTAGCTCCGGCGCTCTCGTTTATATTATAACGAAATGGGGATCTTATCGGGGAAAATATAGTAGGTCCCGATAAGCTTTGTAATGGCAATTTGTGTGCTATCTCTAGTCCCGAGCGAATTCTCATTTATACAAGGTCACTGTGAGATTGCGAATTGTACGGTGGCCAGTCACTCTCCCTAGGTACTGCTTGACTCTCGCAGAGTCATTCCCGTTCCCGAACACTTAATTGAGTTGAATTTCAAATCTACAATCTTGATTTTTGTTTGTCCGTGTAAAAAACGTGATAATAGGGCTGTAGATAATGGATTTAGTAGCCACCCAATTGGGCAAGCCAAAGTTTTAACACCCTTGCAGATTAGACAAACCATATTAGACTGAAGTAGTATACCGCAAAGATTGCCTTTTTACAAACTATAATTTACTGGCGGTCGAGAGCCTCACAGTTGAGCACTTAATCTTGTTCCTCGCTAATTGCGGCAGTAAAAATTTATGGAAATGGTTATAGTATGGGGATTGTATACTGAAATACTTATGCAATATGTTGAGAAAAGTCTACTGGTCAGAAAGAAAGTTTTCAGCGTTTTATGCATATCTGGAGAGAAAGTTAAAGAAGTGTGGGGAATGCTAAGAAGGACAATATTATTATTATAAAATGTTCGGCTAGCAGTTTACAGGCGAACTTAATACCAACAGTCGAGTCGACCTAGCCATGTACGTTTGTCCGTATGAACGCTGAGATCTTAAATATTCTGACTTGGCTTGCTGATTCCCGAGCTCCTGCGCAGCGCAAGTTTGTTTGAGAGGGGTGCAATGCCCACTTTAACACCCACAAACGGTTAAAATGCTTAAATCTGTCTACCGGCCACATAACATATACTGAAATAGCGGGTAGGTGGCGCTCTAATTATTGCCATTTTCATTGCTCCCTAAGCTGAGTATCTCCCGGGTATCTAATAGTCGAGGCACTCGTACTTCCTTGGTTCCACTTCTTCTTCTCCCATGCAGATCTCGGGAAGTCCTTTCTGAACTTCAGTGTAGCACCTTGTAACAATTTCTACAAATACGCCTGTGGGAACTATTGAACCATGAAACCAGACCGATTCTCCTTCAATCGCGCCGTAGCCATAACCATAGATAACATCTCAGTCCAACTGTTGGGCAGGTCGAGTCTGGTCTTTATCCGTTTCCTATTGCCGATCTAATCGATCCGAGGCTTTCCCGCTGTCGATGGTGCCGCCTGAAATGTCGCTAGCTTCAGCTGATGAAATATGAGCGCCCACTTGACCAATTAGGGGGAACAGGAACGGATATTCTTTTTGCTAGTGATTTTTTTACTCCATCATTTAAGAGGACACCATCGACAGTAATTCTTCCCACGTCTACCGAATAAGCGAAATGGGTATGCACGTATGTATACTTAAAGTCCTTTTAACTGCCAAAGGATAAAAATGCGGAAGTGATAGACGGAGGTCTTGCATTCTAACGCGAGGCGCGGGGCTGTTGAAAAGTAAGTCGCCTGGGGCAAGAATTTAACCGAGGAGGTGTGTAATTCCAACTTCGTGAATATCGGAAAGGTGTGTGCCAGCGACTCTGAAGCTGTAGCCACCTATCTGTCCATGAAACTGCTCTACACTTTCGATGCCGAGCTGAGTACAACTAAGTACCAAAGATTTTGGTGATTTGCGAAAAAGGCCGTCCTGCGACCAATATCAACCAGCACCTCCTAAGTGTCGACATCAATCGATTCAGCACCCGCCACTCTGAAGAACTTTCTGAGGAGATCACGCCACATATGGTTCTGCTGGCCATGCAGATCCAATCCTTTTACTACCTGCTCCAGTTTATCACCACTATTGGACGCTCTCCCTGAAACTCGGCACATATCTTCTGGCTTTAAATGAGTGTTGTTAATCTTATTTTGTACTTCCTATTCACTAGCGTTGATATGAGAGAAACTTTTTTTCAATATCCGTCGATTTAAATTTAATAAAGGATTCAAATTAACAGCAAGACAAGATACAAGGATTTATAAGATAACTAACAGTCTTACTTTAATGTGCGTCCAATAAGCCCTTGGCATCAAGAATGGGTAATATTGTGTCAATTCTTCTCTGAATCCCTTCGTTTTCATACATCGAGTCCTGAAACTTGATGCCTTCTGGAGTATCCTGATAGAGGTTTATAAACTCGCAGTCCTCGCTGCCTGTGTACACCATGATCGGTTGAAAAACGTTGGCAATAATAACAGCTGTAAAAGAAAAGACTTGGTTTAGCCAGGGTAAGAGTATGCTTTTGTCTAAGCCTACTCAAGAATCGACGTCGCTCGAACTGCAGCTGATACTCAAACAGGCTGGGGAAGAACCCCTTATAGGAAAGAGCTTCCACGGTCTTCTTCAAAGCGTAATAATGGTACTGCACAAGCTGCAACTCCTTCGCCTTCACATCGGCCTTTAGCGAAGTACTAAAGAAATAAAGCAAGTCGATCACCGGGGATGTCACGGTACTGAACTGGAAGTCAATGGGCAGGACAGTGGTTGGATTGCCCTCATCATCGTACAAATACATCACGTTGGTGGTCCAGCAATCGCCGTGGATTAGTGTCTGCAGGTCCTTCTCTGCCACGTCAATAGACCGGGCGGCGTAATCCATTAAATTGGCAATAACATGCTCCAACTTGTGTGCGTAGCGGCTCTGCAGGTTTGGCTTAGTCCTGACATACCTGATGAATGCCTTGAAAAGACCCGTAAAGACCTCCCCGTATCCATTTTTGCCCCTTGAGAAGAAGTGCGATGAGTAGTTCCGACTCAGAAGATCGGGCTCGCGTTGGTTCAGGACAATAGCTGCAGCGTGGAACTTGGCCAGCATGTCCAAAACGAGCTTGGTGTGAACCATGTCCAGTTGCTTCACCCTGTCCGCATTCGTGTATCGAAGGGGCGCCAGATCCTCGAGGATCATGATGGTGCGTTCCCGATCAACGATTATGGCCTCCGCCATCAGTTTGTCGTTGAAGCCGGCCTCTTGAAGAATTTTTGCCATTTTAGGCAGCACAACGTCGTACATCTCCAGCTCCCTGTTGTACACGTCGTACTCCGCGAAGATATTCGCCTGGGGAGCATTCGCAGGAACGGCTTGCTTCAGGATGTAGGACTTCTTCTGCTTTGTTCCGTCTCCCTGCTCAAAGTCTACATAGATACGGGTCATAACGCCCACAAAGTTCTCCCCTTTCTCAGTTGCTGGCTTCGCCCACACTTTCTGGACTCGCAGCTGATCGTCCTTGCAAAAACGCCTCAGCGCCTTTTGGATATACTCCTCCGATAGCCATTCTGGTAGCATGGTGACTGTTCCTCGGGCACTGCAATCTTGCGAATATGAGCTCACAGCATCCGGACTACGTTTTTATTCACTCCAAACCTTTGTCTTATCAGTCAAGTCTGTATTAACAGACTTGCCTATTAGGGCCCGATAAGCGACGTAACCCCGTTAGATGCGACGGCTAATTACTATATTGTCTCCTTTAAATCAGTTTTCTGTTCATCTGCTCAAGCACGAGTGCAGCTTTTACAGCCAGAAATCATGACTGGCAGATTTTATCTTTCAAGTCATCCAGGTACCGTTTTATACTTGCTTTGTCATCCCCAGGGTCGTTCTTTCTGCCAGGTACATCTAAGGTGAAGTGTGGGTACATTTTTACAAACGATATATTGGTTTTAAATTCATGTCTTGCACCTTTAAGTCATTTTGTCAGTTCTAACTAAAGGGCGTTAAAAAATTGTTATAAAATTGTGTATTGACGAATCAAAAGCATTTAAATGCTTTGTTCCAGATTGCGTGTGACACTTTTAACTTTTCACCTTTTTTACTTTAAGGAAACACCATTTCTACGGACAGGTAGTCGGAAAGACGAACGGACAAGCGGTAAACAAGTAAAGAAGCTTTTAACAAGAAGGGAAGTTATAAGAAATAATCGATGTTGATAACACTATGTTAAATTTTTAAGGATTGTTGCTAGCTCTTGTAATATTAACACAAGAGAGCAATTTTTTTTTAATAATAATTATTTCAATATTTCTTTGATCGTTCCTTTGACAGATATATGTTAGAATCGTCCTATTTGTATTAAATTTAATTCCAAAATTCAAATGACAATGTCTCCTTCACTGGGTTTCAAACTTCTGGCTTAACCATATTACCCTCTTGTTTCAAAATGTACGGCTACCATTTGTCCCTAAGCCATTTTTGGGCTTTAAACCCATTTATGGAATCAAGTACTTGATAGTTAATCTTTATAAAAGTTTAGTTCCAAAACCAATCAATTTCAAATATTTTCATATGTCTTATCGTGGTATTATGATGACACTTTAAACCCGTTTATCGTGACGAGTAGTAAGCTTTTAAGATATTTTAAGTCATTTAGATTAACAAACACGAGACTGTGTCGTTGACAACTGAATTATCTTGAGAAATAAGGAAATTGTCAAATGGAATTGATGTTTTGAATCATGAATGGCCAAAAGGGAATGTTAGAAGTGGATAGCCTCGACTTTCAGATGCCCGTTACTCACCTAACCAACTTCAAACAAAATATACCTTTGAAAAGATTCGAAGAAAAGTTGATTTTTACGTTTTTATCTGCCTTACTTTGTAGAGAAGAATTCTCGATTACGATAGGTGTTTACAAGCGGAATAAGACTTGATTGAAGAATGATTTTATGCATACCATTTAAGAACGTTCATGATCAACAATTTCTCACAATGAGCTAATTTTTGAATTTTAATATCTGTCAACTTTAACAAAAAAGGAAGTTAACTTCGGCAAGCCGCAGTTTGTATACCCTTGCAGTTATAAAAAATAATCAACTATAGTAAATAATTTTTTCATATTAATTTGACACTAATTTTCCGATCGTTAAAAAAAATGTAATTCGAAATTCAGAACTATTTGAAAAATTGTATTTCCTAGCTTATAAGGTTATATGTTAAAAAACACCGAAGATATATTTTTTTCATATTACTTTACCACTAATTTTCTGATCGCTATATGATATAGTCGTCCGATTTTGATAAAATTTAATTCGAAACTCAGAATTAAATAAAAAATGTTATTAATGTATAATAATTTTCAACTGTTTAATTTAAATGTATAATTTTTTCTTGATTGAAGACCGAAAAATTCTTAAACATTGTATTTTCTGTCGAAAAATTGTTGCCTGAAAGCAATATTTTGTTCTGTGCTTCTGTATTTTCCATGCTTGACGAAGTTTTGACATTCAAGCTCGAAATACTGGATTTATTTATTTGAGTGTATATACAATTCTATAAGAGCTTACCTACACAGATAATAAATCGTAGTCCGATATAGCACCTTTTTATTTATACTAAACTTTAGAATTTAAAAAAAAATCCTATTCTCACGCCTTTAGATGTAAGACTTAACTAAATAAATCAGACTTAGAGTTATAAATTGAGAAACATCGTCAAACATTCCTTATAAATTGCTGATACAACATGCATTGCAGACCAGAACATTTTTTAAGAAATATAAATAATATGTATGAAAATTCTAAAATATTTTAGCTTAGAAAATTAAAGTTGTTCGGAATATTAACGAACGATAATTAAAAAAATAAAAATCAGGACAGCTTAGCTACATTAAGCTACATTATTTTTGTACCTATTGTTTGATCAACGGAAACAATAGTTAGAATTTATAATTCGTTTTTTTAAGAGCCGAAAATGATTGTTTTCAGTTGCTGGAACGATACTAAAGTGCAGCGATTTGTTGAATCACATCCTGCCATAAATAAGAGCGAACTTCTGTATTTGTGCACCGATATTGGCCTGACTAAATCATTTACATATGTATTCCAGAGATAGCGCCAGTTGGCCCGAACTGGACTTAAGTGCCTTTAGGGGTTCATGGCCGGCGAATCAAACCTATAGATTATGGGGCGTGCGTAGTTGGCTGGTTAAACAATCGGCATGGCTTCTTGCGAGTCCGAAACAAATGGTACGGCAAACAAAGGCGTGCCTCTGATAAGAAGCTGGTAAACACTGGGCCAAAAAAGTCGGCCGCACACAACAATTTCATTCTGCGCCAGCTGTTCGGTTGAAAGAGTAAGCAGGGCGTGTCTGCTTGTGGCATAAACAAAATGCAAAAATAACAAATATATCTACATATATAGGAAGCCAAAGCATTTTATGTGTTTGCCTGCAAAGAAGTTATTCGGGGAAATCTATTTAAGTTATGAATCGATGATGCTTAAAAGAAGACAATTCGTTTTATATAGAGTTAAAGAGTACATGAAAGTGAGCCATCCCCATGAAACTGGTATCTGCTTAAAGTCTGCTCTTTTGGCTGTAACTTTTTCCTGCACCACTTTTTAGTAAATTTCAAAGCATTCGAAAATTGTTGGAAAATGGAAACATACATTTTAAAATAACCTTTCCCCAGTATTGGGGTAAAATAATTATTAATTTTTTTTCGCTGTAAATTGTTAAGAATAACATTTGTATACCCTTGTAGGGCGTCTATTAATTTTTGTCAGCAGATTGCACATAAAATACATATTAGCCCTGTCCTTTTGCCTAACTATAAAATCTACAAAGCGGGATTAAGCATACGTATCCAAAAGAGGGACTGGGCGTTTCTTGTATCTTTCTATATCTTACCAGAAAATACAAGCCGCAACCTTTAAAAGTAAACCAGCCCTTCCTCAAAAAGCCAAAACACTAAAAACAAGAGAAATAATTTATTTATTCATTCGTTCAATTTATCAGCTGTAGCGAAATACATAGAAGACCTACTAGTAAAGATGAAATAAATGGGTGTCATTCTCGACCGCCGATATCGTCCATATCATCCTTTGCTCTTTGTTCTATCATTCTTTCCTGAACCACTCGAAGTTTTGTTTTAACATTGGTCGAATTTCAGCATTTCATTGTCAAATATGCAAACATTTAAAAATATAGAGTTAATATACAAGTACAAAGAAGTTTATAAAAGTTCTGGGGCCGCTTCAGTGAGTTCTAATTCCGTTCACACTTTTTGTCCAACGTTTGTTTGGTTTACAACAGATAATTAAAGCCACCGGTTGGATATCGCGGAAGTTTAGATTTTCTGCCACAATCCGTTGTGAAATTAATTTATCTCATACACACATAAAACTGTTATTTTCGTATTATCCGCCACAGGTGCAAACATTCTTTCGGCCTTGTTGTAAGGAAGTTCAATAATATAAAAGGTGGCATTCATAAAATATGAATATTTTTAACGCACAAGCAGCAAACCGAACTGTTTAGTTGCAACATATTTTATTATTGGGCTTTAGTGAACTTATTGATTCGGCCAAATTGAAATGGCTTCTCGGAAGGAAAATCCCCTTTGTTTGGTAAACAAAGGCTTTGGCACTGATAAGAACCCGGGTAAACACGACGGCCCATTGCCACTCTCACGTTTTTGTTTTCATTTTTATTTGGTTGTTTAACCAGAGCCGTCTGCGGGGAAGTGCTTGTTTGCTTTCGTCATAAACAAATTGCTTTATGCTTATACGGGCATGGCTTGTCTAGATACATCGGAGGGGCAGTAGGGGAACTATCCCAGGGCAGTTATTTTAAACTTGTGACATCACATGCGGCGAAAAGTAAATATTAATAAGATGGACAAAGTCGCCCACAAATTAACTGCAAATTCAGATTTGTATATGTTGACTGTTCGCCTAGAGGAAATATTTGTGTTTTCGCTACGCGTTGTGGTGCCACTGCATCAATATTTTATTAAAAATATTGCCAGCTGTTTTTGCTAAAACAAAATTCGCCGTTTCATATTTATCGATAGATTTTCGATCATTTCATGTCTATTGAATGCCATTGCATTTAGGATTATACCCATTACTCGTATGTTAAAATCGTATATTATTTTCGGTGAAAAGTATGTAACTAAAGTACACATATTCCTGATCAGGATCACTAGCCCACTGTAATGCACATAGTTAAAATCTGTCTGTATATGTTTATATATCCTTGATCAGGACATGTATTCTTGATCAGCATGACTAGACGAGTCGATCTAGCCATATCCGTCTGTCCGCCCATGTCTGTTTCTACGCAAACTAGTCTATATAAGTCGGCCGGATCGAACAACTGTATCTTATAGCGCCCATAAGAATATTCGGAAACGCAAATGTAAAGAATTATAGCTTTGGTGTTTTCTAACATTTAACCTTCTATGCTTGGAAATAACATTTTTTGATAAGTTCAGAATTTCGATTTTAATTATTTTAAAATCGGACTACTATATCATATAGCTGCCATAGGAATGATCGGAACATTAAGGGAAAATAATATGAAACAAATTATAGCTTTGCTAATTTTTGACATATTATCTTAAGCTATTGGAACTATAATTTTTGGATTACAAATTAAATTAAATAAAAATCGGACAACTCTAACATACAGCTGTCAAATAAACGTTCAGGGAAATAATGACTGTAGGGGTACACAAACCTTGCCGAAGCTAACATCCTTCATTGTGTTTAAATATTTACTTCAATCTTAACTAAAATTAATTTTATCGATCGTAGCTAAATATTTTGAATCACGCCAATCGCATTGTTACTTTAAATGTAGTGACTTACAGGATAAAAAGGTTTTGGCACAGACAGTAGTACCGCCACCGTTCGCTAGGCGCAGTGCCGGGATGCCCTGGAATTTTATAGGATTTTTGCGAAACTAATGGGTATTTGATAGTCGTGGCGATTATAGCATTTCTTTTCGTTTGCTCAATTCAATTTCCCAACACGATTTTCTTCTTTTAACCGAAACGAAGAACATTATTATACCAAAATGAATGAAAACTGTGCTCTGTTCAGGTTGCGCATAAAAAAAATAAATAGCTTTATTAGAATACAAATATATTAGCTAAGCTAGTTACAGCTAGTAAGTCGACGACGAGTAACAATTTACTAGGTTTCGGTGTTGCTGGCACAAGTCCGTTTGGTTTCCCCAGACTCCCCTACTGTATCCGCTTGCTGATCGTGTCCAGGTAGTTGTGGGCGTTGTAGGCCTTACTCGTGGCCCAGTCCTTGCTGTAGCTGGTGCCCCCGAGCTCGTGGGGGGCCCCGGAGCCGGAGCTGTAGGGGGAGTACGAGTTGGAGTAGCTGCTGCTGCCCACGAACTGGGAGTAGTCCGAGGGCTCCGACTCGTAGACGTGCGAGTGCGTCTGCACCAGGTGCGGGTGGATCTTGCACATGGTCTTGTACTTGAGGTAGTGGATCAGCCAGCCCACGCCGCCCACCAGCAGAACGTTCATGCCCAGCACGCCCATCAGCATGCTCACCAGGGTCATCTTAAGGTGGGCGATCTTCATCAGGATGATGAGGGGCAGGATGATGAGCCACTTCTTCTTCTTGCGCTTCAGTCGGGCCTCTAGGGGTTGGTTGGAAGTTAAATCTGATTAGCAATTGGTAGTTGGTCAGGACCCACCAGACTCCTCCATGACCCTCGCCCCGCTCTCGCCGTTCAGCCTCAGCTGCAGGCCATGGTTCCGCCCGAAGGTCTCCACCGCCCTCTTCAGGAACTTGAGAATCAGCGTCAGCTCGCTGTCACCTGCAAAGCAAACAGAAAAGCGGAGAAACGCAAGCCAGCGGCTATAATTCTTCTCTCAAACTCAAATTAATTTGATGCCGGATGGGTGGTAAACATCCGCTCGCATCCACTCGCTTTGGACACTGGCCAGGCGCAGGTGATCAATTAGAGTCCGCCTGCAAACAACTTTCGACTGCGCGGACCCACCTTCCAAGCTCTTGGCGTCGTTAAAGACGACCACCTCGTCGGCGGGTTCTCCCAGCTGGACCAATCTCAGCCAGCGGCCCGTGTCGCCGGCCAGGTCGCGTCCGTACTCGCTGGGAAAGAAGCCCAGGCTGTTGGTGGCCAGCTTCCAGACGAGCTTGCTGGCCTTGTACTTGATGCAGGCCACGAGGCTGCGGGTCTCGAAGCACTGCCGCTGGTTGCGCGCGATGAAGGGGTCGCTCTGGAGGACGCTGGATCCCGGCGATCCCGCTGATCCCGCTGATCCTGCTGAGCCCGCCGATCTGGCCAGGGACACCGCCAGGGAGACCTGCGGCAGCTGGGTGGCCTCCTCCTCCGCGTGGCAGTAGTGCAGCAGCACCAGCAGCAGCAGGGCCAGCACAACGCGACACAGCAGCATGCTTCAGGTCGGGACTCCGATTTCGGTTTCGATTTCAATATAACCCAACACAGGGATCACTGGAGCACCACCGCACGGCTGAGTGGACGAGTCGCAAATGGCAACCGAGAGGTGCTGGCTACTCCTTTTATCGCGCAGCCGCAGCCGCAGGCCGATTCTACTGGTTTTCGCAGCTAATGCTCATGTACATGGAGCATGCAGCATGCAGCTTGCAGCTTGCAGCTTGCAGCATGGGACATGCACCGGAATAGCAATTCCTGCTGCCACTGCCGCTGCCACTGAAACTTTCTGGGTCAGCGATCTGCGATCTGCTATGTGCGATCTGCAATCTGCGATCGACAACAAATTGAATCGCATTGTCGCGGGATTATGAAGCCAATGTCGAGCCAGGCAACCGCCAATTGACCGCCTTCCCGCTGCGTGTGAGCCGCGCTGGAGCGCCAATGAAAGCCGGGCATCGAAAGTGAATCGCGGTCCGTGGCCGATACAATTACGGTGGCCTGGCGCCAGTGGCACTGCCAACGATGCCAATCAGAATAAGTGCAAATGTGCATTTATGCGAGTTTAAACTGGCCGCTAGCCACCAAGTGGCTATTGCATCGTGCAATTTGCATATTTCTGTTTCCAGCCCGGGAATGATCGCTTGGACCTGGAGCTGGAGCTGTGACCGTCTTAATTACCCGGCCGCAGACGCGGGATGCGAAAGTTGTTGTTGTCTCGGACAGAGAGATGGATGCATTGCCCCTGTTGCATTATTGACTAGTGAAAGTAACAATTGGCGCAGCTTGTCGACTCTTTTTCCCCGCCCCAACACTTGGAATTCTCGAGCGGCGCTGACTGACACCGCTCGCAGTGGGGCTGATCGGTCTGCAGATGGCAGCCGCTGTCTGTGGTCGCACTTAATGAGAATGAGGTAATCGGAATCGGATGAGGGCGCTCGCTGCCGGCTAGAATCCATCGGCGAGCGCAGCTGCAAAGAAAGTTTTCGGCCTGCCGATCGCCAATTTCTTGTAAACATCGTCTTTAGCCTGCCTCGAAAATACTTGGCGGCCAAGCGACCAGCAGTAATTACTCAAACCACCCCACATCCAGCCCGACTCGATGGCCGCATATTAAACCACGAGGCGCACGCAAACGTGCGGGTATTCGGAGGATTTCGGATTTGCCCCACAATCCGCAGCCTGAAACGACTTTTACGAGAAATTAACAGAGGCGGTGAGAGGCCGAAACCGAAACTGAAACCGAATTGCCCGGGCAATTAAGCAAATCCGATGTGCCAAGATTTTTGGCCCATTTGCCTGTTCGAGCAGGCGGCCGGATGGGCTGATAATTGTCAAAGTGCCAGTGGCCAGTGGTCAGTGGCCAGTGGCAAGGAGAGTGGCCCCGACCAGACGGACCTGGGTCGTAAAGACGTGGTTATGGCCTTGACCAGTTTGATAGTGATATTTACGTCCAGTTGCATTTGTCTGATTGGCTGGGTACTAAAGTTTAAGTACGCAGCTATCAAGCTGCAGATTCCCTGACCGACCTACTGGTTCTTTATTGAGGCGCAACTCATTCACCTACGAACAACCAGATTCGGAACCTATTAAAATGGCACTAAATAAGTGGCTAATAAATGGTAACATTCAATAATTTTTTAAAAATATATATTTTTATCACATCAAAATGACTTTGGCTTGTGAGGACTCATAAACTTTTAATGAAGTTTCGGGCTTAGTCACATGAAGAGAAAAGGAATTATTTTATATGTTTCGCAGTATTTTAACATTTTCTTTTTTAATATACTTAACATAAATTAGTTGCCAATGTGGAACCGCTTTGTCTACATTTAAATTAGTAATAAAAATTAAATAATGATAAAATATCGTAGGTGCAACATAATACACATTTTGGCTACATTCAAAACAATACTTTACTATATGGGTACACCAAAAGTCCATTTTCTTCCCTTCGTCCGTAGCTACTTACATTCATCAACTAGAAAGTAAAATCGGTCTAAAAAGTAAAGCAAATATAAATTCTAATTTGAAATCGCTGTAAAAAGACCACTTTTTACGCTTCAATATCCTTTTACCTCTTTCTGCTCTTCTAACAATTCAGCCTAATATCATCAAAATAAAATATGTCTTATTATAACACTCATTAAAATATTATTATAATTATCATTATTATTTATTATCATTACAAACTACTTGAAACAGCATAATTATTTTTTGTTCTTTTCTTGGGGGACACATAATAGCGTTGATACCAGAAATGATCAAACAAGGGTGTTAAAGTATACAACAAGGAAGAAGCTATACCCGAGTGCCTCGACTATCAGTTACCCTCTTCCCGGCTCAAAGGAGCAAATAGGTAGATGGAGAGACACAAGCAGCAGAACGATACTGGAAAATGACACCAAGCCGCGCTTTATATAAATGGTAACGTGCTCGGCAGACCCATTGCGTTTTGGCAATATTTGATAAGCTCTTTAAATAGGTATTTACATCTGCAGCATGCAAAACTAAGTCTTGAACAGTAGTGTTAGAACCAGGATTAAGGAAGTTAGGAAGTTGGAAAAGTGCCACGAAGTACATATGTAGTTCCGAACATTTTTTATAATGAGGGTTTTCCTTCTAGTATCTTAGGGATCGGTCGACATCACTTCCAAAAATAATCACAAACAGCGATATTAACGAATATTGAATGGTAATTTTACTGCACTCTTTCCTCTATAGTGAAATAGCTGAAGGTACTCAGCGTATTTTCTAAACTATTGAATTCCTGAATTGTTGAACTTTTGGAAATCACTCAGAAGCGACTTTACACATGCTTGTAAAATATACCTAAGAAAGTCTTTTCCAAATTTAAAATTTAAGGAACAAATAGAAACAAAAGGTTTTTTCCGCTCGTAAAAAATGATGTTGAATAATTTTATCTGCATTCACCTCCGATGGAATTTTTCAGCCATTAATTTTCTAGGGGCCTCGCTGAGGCCTTAAATTTTGAGAAGTCGCAAGATATGGTTTGGGTCCTGGCTTACACATCAGGGCAGTACCGTCGACTTCCGCAAGAGGGCCATACAATACACATGCCTGTATAATGCTTGTAAGAACGTGTAGAAGTCGAGGTCAAACTTAATTATTCCATGTAATTAATTATCATGTAGAAATGAGCGTCATCTACTCGTGTAAGCAAGAAACAAAGAAACACCGCCGCCAGAGGTCCCAAATATAGCGGTGATTTGTATAATTCCCAACTTCTTTTTCAGCTTTTCCGCAGTATATATACTGCCGTTAAACATTTGGCAGCGTTCTTGCTTCGGCAGAACATATACTAAAATTGGAACGATACAGAGAAGATTAGCATGGCCCCTGCGCAAGGATGACACGCAAAATCGTGAAGCGTTCCACATTTTTTTGCTCACATGAGACAGAATTTATTCCATAAAATATCTTTTTGTTATTGTAGAATAAGAATGAGAATTTCGGTGTCAAAAACCGTAATTGAAAGAAATTAAGGCCTTTGAATTGGGACTTTGATATCCCAATGTACAAGCATTTTACGGCAAAAGATTTGATATTAAAGACTAACTAGAATCGGACAAATGGATGAAAAAAATGAGATCTTAAAGGCACAATCTAACGGCCCTAAATTTGTTTTCTAGCATATTTAAGTTCTGCGATTTGATTAAATAATAAAAAAGCCACTTTCTGCGTGTGTATCTCCATTTTCCATGCTATGCGAAACTATACTCAAAAATCAATAAGCCCATTTTTTAAAAGTATTAAATTCTCTATTTTTTTTGTAAGCTAGTGTAGTTGTCAACTTAAACTTAGTTCTTAACAAAGAATTAAAAGGAATTTACGTTGCTAGATGAGGACATTTTGATTACTTCTAGCGCGTAACAATCGCATTATCAAGGAGTTCTTGTCGAGCCCGTAGATGGAGGTCTGGCCACTGGACTCCGAAAATGACTCATCCGCCGTGTAGTCCGAGCTCAGGGTGGTTGTGGCCGCCTCGTCGGAGGCCTCGGTGGTGGTCGACTCGCTGCCAGTGGTTTGACTGTTCAGCTCCTCGGCTTCGGTGGTAGAAGAAGGTGTGGGAGGGGCAATTGTGGTGGTGGAGCCGAAACTGGTGGTCGGCGGATCAGTTGTCTCCTCGGAACCAAAGGTGGAGTCTTCACTTGCTGTTTCCGCTGAGGAAGTGGCAGTATTCGCACTGGTGGGCCCCTCAGTGGTCGATGGGTCTATGGTGCTGGGCGGCGCAGTGGTGCTTGGCACGGGTGTGGTGGACGACGAAGTGGTGCTCTCTTTGGTGGTCAGCATCAGCAGCAACTCATGCTCAGCGTCTTCATAGGCACTGGCGGCATTTTCGACATCCAAGTTCAAAAGCTCCGTGGGCGCCATGCTCAGAATGGCTGGTGGCTTGGCTGGTGGTGCCGCTGTGGTTGGGCTCGTTGCTCTGCTAACCGTGCTTACAGTGCTGGTGGTGCTGGTCTCTTTTGGTGGGACAGTCCAGTAATAAAACGGGGATTTCTGGCTGTGCGTCTTCTTGAAGGATGTTGGCTTTTTTCCGAAAAAACCCTTGACATTATCGAGAGTCTTTCGCACCAGCCAGTTGTCATTGGAGGACCAGGAGGCATCTTCATCGGTGCTGACCTGATTGGGGCCACTTGATGCGCCGTACCCAGGAAATCCCGCAGTGGCGAGTTCTATTTTGCGAATTTTGCGATTATTAACTTCCAGGGACGGTGAAGTGGCCTTAAAAGTTTTCTTCACTGGCAGACGAGGCTTGCTCGGTGTAAATGGAGCCTTAGTGGTTGTGCTCCTACGCACTGTTTTGGTAGACCGAGTCTGTGGTGCGGAGGTCTTCTTCCCATATAAAACACGTGGCACCAAAGGCAGTGGGCGACTTATCTCAGAGGGGAATCCCTTGGCTTCCCCGCTGGTTTTTGGGCACTCACCCTTCTGAAACACCTTCCAAACTGTAGAAGAGGTTGCATTAAGTATTGGTTATGTGTTTTAAAATGTATAAACTAAACCTACTGGTTTTGGGATCCTTGCAGCGAACTCGTTCTAAATAGCACTCGTTGATTATTGTGTGATTGATGCCGTTGCGGGTGGCACAAATGGGTTGATAAACTGTGGGGCAAGGCTTGTCACAGCGACGACAAGCACCGTCGTGGGAGATGGTCCATGCTGTAGGAGTTAGAACTGTCATTAGAAGATGCCTGCATACTCTGGTTGCTAAAAAGTTACCAATTTTAAATTCGATAGATTACAAGAAAGGTTTTACGTTTGCTAAAATTAGTACTGCAGACTTATCATACACTTTCGTAGTTCGAACGTTTCCCCATTGAATACATTTTCCAGCCACCTGACCCTTTACTCCACTAACATCAAATGAATGCAGCCTGAGAAGGCCCTCCCTAAAACCATCTAGCCATGTAAGTAATCCCCAAGAAAAACTCACCATTTCCGACTTGCTGGCTGTACTCCATCAGTTCGCAGACATTGGTAAAGGTGCGCGTCTGGCCCTTGAAGCTGCCGCAAACGGGCTCACTGCCGAAGACGCACGACTTCACGGGGATTCGACGCACCTTGGATTTCGGGGGGACCACCACGTAGGGCTTTCTGGCGGGCAGGGAGTAGCTCTTCTCCATGGCGCCCGTGTGGCTGATGAACTGCGTGTGAAAAGTGGAGGGGGCGTAGATCTGCACGGCATCCTCCGGTATCTGGAAGTCTTCCGCCTGAGTGGGCAGCCTCCTGCCTTTGTGGCTCCGCTTGGTGCGTTCCGCATCCGACTTTGGCTTGGTCTTTGGCTTCTGCTGGCGACTGTGCTTCATCTTGGTGCTGTCCTCGCCACAGAGACCCTCGGAAACGATGCGCCAATCTGAGCACAGGAAAAAGCACAGGAAATTGTTTTCAATCTTATCGCATTGCATCAGAAAATGGGTGTGGATATGGATATGGAGCCCATAAATATAGCGGAAGTGGGAGAGGATCTTCGGGGTAGGCTTATCAGTACTCACTTCTCTGGGTCTTGATGTTCTCGGCGTTTACTAGGCACTCGTTGGAGAAGGTGGACTTGACGCCTGCATACATGGCGCACACAGGACGATAGATCCTGGTGCACGGCACGGGCACAGGTGCCTTCTGACTGTCCAGGGGCACTGTGTTGGCCTTAGGACACACCCCCCACTGCTGCACCTTCCAATCCGATCGGGAGAGACAAGCGGTTCGCATCATCTCGCAGCGGCTCCTGAAGGTCTTGCGCTCTCCACTCTGCGAGCTGATCCCACAAACTGGCTGATATCTTGGGCCACATTCGAACTCGCAGCTGGGGAAGCAAAATCGGAGAGTCACGTCATCTGTAGGGGAGTGATAAAATTATTAGAAATATTCAAAATTTCCATTTCAGTTCGGGTGAGGTAACTTTTCAAATTCTCTCTCTAATACATTAGCTTTGTGTTAATATTAATTTCATATGTATACCCTGATAAAAGTAATTGTAGATGGAAGTAATACATTTTATCAAGAATGGTAGCCAATAGTTTCTCAAATTTTCATCTAAAAACAGAGGAGAATGCCACCTAAGTCTCGTGGGTCTCTCCGAGTTCGGGTAATATTACTATAAAATATTTTGTTTTTAATACTCACGAGAATCCTTCGTGAACTCACTTAAGTACCCAAATACTGATTTACTCACACAAAGGGCCGTTCAAGAGGTTTCCGCGCTGGGCCTTTCGCAGGTCGCACTCGTTGGCGAACAGGAAGTACATCCCACTTTCCCGACTCTGGGCGCATGCCGGAGTGTCGTCGTCGGAGCAGAGCATGCTCATCTGGTCCCGGGCAGCGGCTGCCAGCAGAACCTGCAAAGCCACTCCAAGGCAGAGACCTATCACCTTTCGCCCAGCCATGTTCTTGCGGTTCTGAGACTGTTTCGAAACTCGATGCAACTTGAGATGCGACCGGGTCTTTTATAATGCCAGCGGTGGCACGCGTCGAAGAATGATACACAGTTCGTACGGCTTGGTGACATTATCGGAGCCGAAATTCTGCAGACACCGCATTGCGCGATAAACACGCTTGGCATCGGCGTTCTGCGAAGTTTGTCACAGTCGATAGATGATTCGATTGTCCGATTCGCTCTATTGATAGCGCCACCCGTCGCGTCAATTAGAAGCACCCGAAGTGCGAGTGCAGACTCTGCGGCTACGTGATATTCGGTCGATTTTGGAAAAGCGGTGAGATAAGCCCCGCGTTGGCATTTGCATAGATTGTGCGGCGACAGCTTTATAGTTAGCATCTTTTCCGCCCGCCTCTAAGCTGATAATGCGCTCATCCTCTGCCACTTTCTGGCATAAACACAAATAAATGTGTGGGGAAAGCGCACAGCAGAAATTCTTTTTCGGCCAACTCATGCCCAGCTGCCAGCACTTTTCCCCGACAACTGAATGAATTATAGTAACGTATGCTATCTGTGCAGGAAGTTGTCCGAGATGCGGCGGATAAGCCGCCGATGACGGCGACTCATTCAATAAAAAATGCAGAAAATTGTCACGCTCCCAGTGCTCAGATAGTCCGGAATACCGAGAACTACTTTGCTTAATAATCGCTCGGTTGGGCTTTAATCGCTGGAGTTGTGTTTACGCAATATGTTTTCGATTTTATCTTTTAATTAGTCAGCCCAAAGATGGGTAAAATCATTCTAAAAGATATTGGCAAGGTCAGGGCTTAAATATTAAGCAGACTATATTTATTTTATATCGCTTATTATTAAAAGGAATTGTGAACATTTATTTATCATCATATCAATTTACAAATATTCGAAACTATAATTTGTGTAATATTATTTTTTGGCGGCCTAAAAAACATTTACAAAACAAACCAAACAGTATAATGACTATTCTTAAATGATTTACTTTTAAGCAGAAGCTATAACTTGTAATTTCCATAATTGCAACCCTTTGAGACCAAGCATTCTGTTATTTATAGATTCTCGAATGTGACTGCCAAAGGCAATTAGCCATCCACCGCTAGCCAAAAAGTGGGTCAAGTAGGTCAAGTTCCGCCGGTGATGGGACCTATAATTGAAATATTATTTAATAACCGCAGCGGAACAGTAGGCGCTGCTGGAGTCTCCGCTAATTTGTGTTCTTACGGTTCCCAATCTCGGCGTTCTATCTGGCCAGAAGATCGGGGGCCTGCCGTGTTTCCCAGCACCCAGCTCGCAGTTACCAGTTACCAGTTCCCAGTTGGCATCGCGTCACAGTCACGCGCAGGCGTCATGCCAACTTTGGCAGCTGCTGCTCCCCAGCTCTGCGGGCCAATTGCTAATTTCGCGAGGCGGCCAGAAACTTCTTCCCGGCTAATGACAAACAATTTGAGCCCCGGCAACGGGTGCTAAATTACAAGACCTAATAACGCGCGGCGGTGCAATCTGGCCGAAAGAAAGCCCGCGGAGTTGCTGAATGCGCGAGAGCGCTGAATAGAGTGGCTCACAGAGCCGCAGAGAGAGCGGAGTGGAGCGATCGCAGCTCTGGTGGCCTGCCGTCTTGGCCAGAAAAAGTCGGGCCAGTCTAACGACGAGATCTGAAGCAGAAAGACATGCGACGTCTCGGGTGCAACGGCCGTCAGAGTCATTGAACGCTTGCATTTTCCTGGCCAAAAAGATAAAAGCTTCGCACGCAGCTCTTATTTCGAGACAGTGGCAGCCGAAGGTCAGCTTACTCGACAAACTCTAGGCAGACAAGTAAATAAGTGGACGAACTCAAGAATGGTGCTGGCCACGCCCCCTGTGAGCAAGGGCGGAACCGCGGGCGGCTGCTTCATGGACCAGTATCAGCAGTACTCGGCCCACTGTGAGACCGCGGACAGTGGCAATGGCAGTGACCTGGAGAGCACCGGACTGCCCACCAAGCCGGACGACAGCGAGGAGAGTGGCCCCTCCTCCCTGGGCAGCGACTCAATGCACGGCAGCAGCACGGAGTACGTGCGGCAGTCGGCCTCGCAGCCCAGTGGTCAGCGGCAGCGGCAGAAGTCCCTGCGGGTCCTGGGCGCCCTGCTGCCCGACAGCCTGCTCAGGGACATTCGCGACCGCAGGAGCACCGAGTACGTCGTGACCTTCTCCCAGCCCGAGGATGAGGAGAAGATCCCAGACACGGACAAGATCCCGGAGAAACCCAGTCCATTCCGGCTGGCCCGCGAGTCGCTGAGCGAGGAGAAAATCGAGGAGCTGCGGGCGGCCGTGGAGCGAGCCAACTTTGTGCAAACCGGTGAGGAGACTCTGGACAGCCTCGATGCCCCCTCGCTGGCTGCCAGCAGCAGCATCGGCGGACACCGCAGCAACATCAGCTACAAGTATGCAGACGACCAATACTACAGCTTTCACATTAACGAGCACGAGAACTTCGGCGGCTTCTCGAGAAACGCAGACGAGGCGGACGCCTCGCGGGGAGCGGGCTCCGAGAGCGGGCTCCTAACGGAACAGCAAGACCTCTTCGCCGGCTACCGGGATGTGCGCTGTGGGGCCAGCTCCACACAGTCCACCATCCGATCCGCCAAGGGAACGGTGCGGGGCGTCAAGAACCGTGTGCGCAATGGAATAGCCACGTTCTTGCAGCTCCAGCAGCAGCCCAATGCCAAGGTGAGTGCCGGGATCAGGATGGGATGGGATGGGTATTCCGTGGGCCAGGTCGCAGAGCCATTGCCAATCAGCAGCGATCTTCTTTTACCGGTTTTAGTAATTACCGACTTGAACTTATTTTCATGCAATCGCTATGCACTGCAATATGCGTTTTATTGAGACACGGCAATCATAAATACTTTTACACCTCTAGGCAGCTGAATAATACAGCTCGGTAAACATTTTGTAGGATTTCATGACAACATGCATTTAAATGAATAATGCAGTCTGGCAATACTATGCTTTAATATTTTAGGATATACAAATTATCTATCGAATTGGTTTTTCGTAGAGACTATTGAATGCCAATTTAAATATTTAACCATATTGCTACTCGTTTGATTTTGTTAAGCATAGATGGAACATTTAAAAATGGTCCGAAAATATCACGGCTTAAGCGGACTCCGCTATACTTTTAGCCGAGCCTCTAGACATAAAGTCCGATATGAATATTTAGTTTTAGATATATATTCAGTTCTGCTGCATTTGTTTATTATTCGAGTAATCAAATTTGTAAAGGAATCAGTAGGTGATTGAAATCATCACTAACCTTATTTTATATTTTTATTTAATTCCGAATTGAAAACTCGAACATGGTCAAAAACTTTAGGCAGACTGCGCTATACTTTCAACCGCAGCTGCAGTCATGAGCTCCGATATGAATATTCAATTATCGATGGTTATTCAGTTCAGCTCCATTTGTTTATTATTAAGGTAGTAAAATTCCTAAAGGAATCAGTAGGTGTTTGAAATCGTCAGTTACCCTATTTTATATTTTCGTTTAATTCCAAATAAGTGCCAAGTTGAAAACTCAAACATGGTCAAAAAAATATACCGATTTCGGCAGACTGCGCTATACTTTCAGCCGCGGCTGTAGTCATGATCTCCGATATGAATATTCACTTATCGATGGTTATTCAGTTCCCACGCTGCTGGGCGTCGGCAGAGGCACCCAGTGGCGTTGAGTCACCTGCTGCCCAAATTATGCAATTGGCTCGGTGCGAGCATCTTGCCAATTGTCGGCACCTCGGCTGGCCGAAACGGAGAAAGTGCTGGCCAACAATTGCGGCGGCCGACGTGTGGCTGCGGCTTTTCAATATCTTTCACATTTCGAATTTCGTGTATCGCATTGCCCGTAATCTAATGAACTGCCAGGGGCTCCCCGGCCGCGACAGCCCCCGCCCGAGGAACCAGCTGCGCTTTCAGCGTCTTCGCCGGTTTCTTCTTCAATTATAATGGAAACCGTTAAGTGGCTTATTTTGTCTCCGTCGATGTCGTTTTGTATGCGCTTAGCGCGCGTTTACAACTTGCCCAGATAGCCAGATATCTCCCTGGCCAAGTCGGGTTGTTTTGGCTTTCGTTCCCAGCGACATGTAGCTTGGGTGCGGGATTGACACGACTAATCGCAGTTAATGTCGGGCAGTTGGGGAGCTGGAAAACAAATAAAAGAACAGCTAATTCCGCGGAGACAATGGGGCTGAGTGGAATTGTCATCGTAAAAGCGCGCTTTGCAATAGTTTCTTTTCCGAGGCGTGTTCTCGGAACTAGTTTTGCATAAAGAGATCTTTGATGGCGGGGCTAATTAATTCACTTGGGAAATCAATATCCCCAGTGATTCATGATCGTTGTCCCGCAGAGCTTTCTAGTACTTTGATTTAATGTCTTCGCTTTGGAGTTAATTTGTTTTAGCGCATGACAAACTATTCAGTGTTCGGTTCTCTGATCTGATGTTTTAGAGAGTGACAGTATGCTCATTAGGAATTCCTCCTCGAAGTGTTTAAAATGAAATGAACAATTTGTGAATTAGGTATCTGATTAGTCTGGGGAATCTTGAAGACCCTTCTGGCTTCTATAACTTAATATTGAATCATTCGCTGAACCTCGGGCTTCTATTTATGACATTACTCACGCCAGATGTTGATTTATGATCACTGGCTTGCAGAGCTTTCTAGCACCTCGCTACGTCTTCGTAGTCTCTATCAGAAATCAAACAAATTTCCTATTTCGACGTCGCGAATTATCTGAATTGCCGCCATTAGGAATTCCCCTTCCCAAGTCACAGCTCATATTAGGGTTTCGAAATAGTTGTGATTGGTTTCGAGCCTTTCCACACCGAACCCCACTTGGGATCGGAAACCTGTCCCCATTTGATGGATTACGGCTCCCGTTTTACCTTTATCAACCGTGACGGGAGTAGAAATCTCTTCTACTCCATATACACACTTCTGGTCGGGCATGATATGGTTTTATGCTTTTTACTTTTATGCGAGATTTCCCTTTATCTAACTTAATGAGCAGATTTTAGATCACATTAATTGTTTTGTTTGCGTCTCGGCCTGCGAGTCGCTGGCTTTTCACTTTCTGAATCGGAGTCTGAACCTGGTGAATTGATGGAATGATAGCTGGCTCGCCGCACTAGAAACAACGGATCGGCTCGGCTTAAGTGGATGCTAACTGAATAGAAATGTTTTATGGCCTTATAGCGGCCCGCATGCAAATGAGGAGCGGCCGAGCCCGGCCCACAACGAGGAAAGTGAGATGCTGAGGCGGCTAATTACAATGCAGCCGGTATGCGGAGCAGTAAAACCGAAAGTGAACAGGCGGGCTGGCACTGTCTTGGCCTTCTTCGGCCCTTTCAGCGCATTGCTGCAAGCCCTAATCAGAGCGCTCCCCGAATTTCCGATGACAACCAATCGCCAGTTCAGACGGCCAGTTCGGAAAACACAAATCACTTTGTCACCTTCGAGAAGCATCAGCCATATCTGCTGGCTCGGCACTAGCCTCCATCTCGGCGACGTCTGAGTTGATGTTGCTGTTGCCCAACTCTTCGATTGCCAATCACTCCACCGCTGGCTCTTGGCCATACAAGTGACCTGCTTTCTCTTTTGTCCACTTATGTGTAGCAGTTGCTGCTGCGCTGCTGCTGTAGCTGTTGCTGCCGTGATGTTGCTGCTGTGCTGTTGCTGCTGTGCTGATGCTGCTCGCGTTCATGCCGCTGCTGTGACAAAAGTCGCGCGGAGGTCAACCGTGCAAATCACGTGTGGCAATTGTTAATTGCCGCCGTGTTTATGTTTTCGGCAATGCAAATTATCAGCTGGAGCTGACATTGAACCACTGACGGATGAGAGGCCACCTCCATCAGCGACAGCAGCATCAGCACCACCACTGGATGGTTTATTAGCCCGGCTCCGGGGCTTTTCAATTCGCCAGAAGACAATCGGTGGAATTGAATTGGAAAAACAGCTCGGCAACGTTCACTTAGAGCTGGAGTTGACTTTCCATTTGACCGCAGCGCGCTGTTTGTTTGTCTGCCAGCTTGTTTATTGTCGATTTGGTTCGTGGTGCGTGGCTTTGAACTTTTCCTCAGTTTTGTCGTGAAATATTTTTCTCGCTTTTGTCGTTTATCGTTGACAACGGCACTTGCAGCTGCATCTCTTTCGGCACACTGTGTCTCCGTCTCTTTCTCCGACTCCGTCGCTGTGCATTTTCCATTTTCCATTTCCCTGCCTGCGCCAGCTTATTAATTTTCTGTCTTTCTATTGCAATGCAAATTCTCGTCCCACCGGTTTCAGGAGGCTCCGTACACGCAGAATAACTAAACAATCAACAATTTTTGTGTTGCAAGCCAATCCTACAAATACTTATGGTCAAGAATTGACTGGCTTACGAAGATATGTTATAACCAAAGTATGAATTGATGTGTTACTTTCATTGATTGACGGTGTAACTTGGTAACATTTTACTTCTTACTTAATCTAAGAGAATATTCAACTCGCTGGCGTATAAGCTTATTTATAGTTGTTCATATATGCATCTTTCTTGCTTATGTCTTGTAAATGTATCTTGAAAATGTTTATGTAAAACCTTCATTTCGAATAGCTGATAAATGGTGAGAGCAACCCTTTTCTTTCGGTGTACGAAGTGCACCTCCACGGTTCATTGATACCTGAGTTGTTTCGCAGGTGGGGGAACCGGGATCAGATCGGATCGACTCGGCGCGGCTTGGTTCATTAGCCAAAGCAGACGCCACCAAAGTTGGCCAACTAACGGAAATGTTAATTGTCAAATGAAAAGAGCGAGCCCCAGCTGCGAACCGGTTCGATCTTACAAAATAAGACATCATAAATTGTCGGGAAAACATTCCAGGTTTCCATTGTGCCGTCTGACTCGGACTCTGGTTGTTGGCGACGGCGATTGCCTAGCAGTTTTCCTATTATTGCTTAATTGTATTGATTAATAGGACTTTGAGTGACATGCAGAGTTGCGCGGTTACGTGACTCTGAGTTGCGAGCTAATGAACCCGAAGCCTGGCGGAGAGAGGCCTCTGCGTGGACTTTCCACTAGACGCAGATCGAGATGCAGTTTCCAACCAGTTTCGGGCTCCCGAATTCCTACGCCCGTCCTGGGCTTGTGGCCAAGACCTGATTCTAGCTCCGAGCTCTGCCTTTGAGGTTTGGGTTCCCAATCCAAACCGAAAATAAAACATTCTGACCCCGGTTGAAACTAAGGACATTGTCGAATTCGATCAATAATTTGGCTCAAACTATTTTTCAACGGTCTTTACATTAAGCAACATCATCAATTATTTAGCAATATGAAAGCAATAAACAAATCCAATAATGTCGGAAATCAAAATCAAAGCAATGAATAATCTTTCCTGCTGTCCGAATTAATTAGTAGGATTGTAATACTGATAAGCAAATAATAATATATGTATAATACTTAATAATGTTAAAATGGATAATGATTAAAATTTTAAAACAATCAGGAATCCAGTATTTTGTTTAATTCAGGAACTATTTCTAGAATAGTAATAATAGACTATTTTTCTAAATCCAACACAAAGCAAACTGCAAAGCAAACTCAACCGTGTAATATGGTGTCTGAATGCTGAAATCTCTATTGATTCGGTGTTACGCCTGCAGAGGCTTCCGCGTCGCCTTTGTCTGCGGCTGGCCTTCATCCCCGGTCGGCGGAAACCCAATTTGGCATTGCCATTCTTGCCTGACCATGACAGACTTCGAAATCCGCGCTGTGTGGCGAATGGCGCGCCAATTTCCAGTTTTCGGTGGCCTGCTTTTCAGCATTTCAGCCGCCGCCGTCAAACCAGAACTCGAACTAATCTGCGATCCGCTTTTCCTCTTCCCCCTCTCGCCCGCAGAACTTCAAGGAGAAAGACCACGGGAAGGTGGTGCTGTACACCACCAGCATGGGCATCATCCGCGAGACCTACACGAAGTGCGCCAACGTGAAGCAGATCCTGCGCACCCTGCTGGTCAAGTTCGAGGAGCGCGACGTCTTCATGAGCGTGGAGTACCAGGCGGAGATGCGCCAGCGGATGCGGAGCGGCCAGGTGCGGGTGCCGCAGCTCTACGTGGAGGGCCAGCACATCGGGGACGCCGAGACCGTGGAGCGGCTGAACGAGTCCGGCGAGCTGCGGCAGCTGCTCAAGCCCTACAAGTCCATGGCCAGCACCTTCACCTGTCAGACCTGCGGCGGCTACCGCCTGCTGCCCTGCCCCTCCTGCAACGGCTCCAAGAAGTCCGTGCACCGCAACCACTTCACGGCCGAGTTCGTCGCCCTCAAGTGCATGAACTGCGACGAGGTGGGCCTGGTCAAGTGCCACAGCTGTTGAGGTCCGTAGTCGTAGCCCAGTTAGTCTTAGCCACCCAGTTCGGGACATCCTAGGCCTAAGTAGTGAATAGCTATAGCGTATAAGGGCGTGTTTCATTTGCGGGGGAGGGAAAAGGAACATTCAAACTGCAACTAAGCAGCTAGGTTTCTTTTTGTATCGAAATTCGCATAATTTTCATATAACTTGTTTTATATTTTTCGGAACGCTCTAACCCTGGTAGTTAGCCAGCACAGGGATACTAACTGTGGGATGGGAATCATGGGTCAACATACTAAGAACTTTTATAATAGTTAGTTACTTTGGAAGCATTTATTTTTTTGTTTATACGAATCACTTCTTTTACATAGAGCTTAAAAAATAATTAAATAAACTATTAAGCATAGGTCAGTTAATATACTTCGGCTTGTAAATGTTATTAAAAATAGGTGCAATAAATGCTTACCCACATAATTAGCCAATAGTTAAACAAGTTACACAAACTATGATTTCTATCTTTTAGTCTTTAAATCCCAATGAAATGTAAGCCTAGTGAGTAATTATGCTTAAGTTCCAATTTAAGCTAGTGTATCCATCAGTTCTAAGAATTCAGCAATAAATATAAAGTCAACGCAGGAGGCACTGCGTCTTCGTCAGATCCTTGCGCGCCAAGGGGGGATAATAAATTTTTGTTGGTGGCCAAAATATCGGTCGGACCAAGAGCAAACCAATATTTGCAATATTTGCAATTAAATAGTTTTGCCTGGAGTGCAGAGCATATATTTCGGATGCAATTAAACCAGTTTAGCGCTTTAATTTTTCATTAATTTGCAATTGAACCGCAAAGTATGCAAAGCCTAATACCGCTTTTGCGTTCAATTAAATGCTGCTCTCTCGAAAGTTTGGCGGGGCTTAAAATTAATTTAGATATTTGTTGATTGCGTTGCATACTTTTCGGCCGCCGAGCAGTAGGGTTGCCAGCCCACACTAAAGAGCGACCCCAGCCCTGGTGATTACGCCCGTTATGATCGCTCGCCCAAAATGACCTTTATTACCACATCACCCGGACCATTGCTCTCCTGCCGTCTGTGGAAGTGACTTACTGCCCGACTAAGGCAAAGGAGCAGGCAGCCGAAACTATGCCACCGCAGAGCTGGCCAAGACAAAGAGTATATATTTCAGGAAATAGTTAAATGTTATAGGGCAGGGGCCTACGTACATGCACATGAACGCTGTAGCAATGATTGCTTTCCACTTCGGTCCTCAGCCTCTGGCCCATGCATCTATTCTGGCGAAACTGCACTGGGAAAGTGTGTGAGATTATCTTTGACAGAAATGTAAAATAAGTTGCATTTTAAAGGTGTAGTAGGCACGTACCATATCATCACATTGTAGTTGTTACCTAATTGAATAACGAGACTAGAACTTATTTATGATATCAAATTATATGCTGTGCAGTTTTTAATGTGAACTTTATTATTCTTTAATCCTCAGTCCACGTTAAATCTGAAATGGTTTAATAGCTATTTTTAACTAAATTAAAATGATTTTGCTAAGCCATATTTATAAATAATTTTTAGGAAATGTTAACAAAATCCTATACCATGTGTTATGTGTAAAATCAAAATGGTTGAGTAAGTATGATTCCTATAATTACTTATTACTTTTACTAAGACTCAATAAAGTAATTTATTCATATGTAATTTGGCGACTTTTATTCCAGTGCATCTTCTGGCTCGGGGCAATTATGTAAACCGGCTTTGCTCTCTTTGCACCGCACCGACCATGCAATTTTCCCGCGCCATTTAATTTTTGTCGGCCTGCTCCTGGTCGAGCTGGGAAAAGCTGGTGGAGAGCTGGTGGAAGGCGGGCAGGACCGTCTGCGTCCTGGCCCTTCTGCCAGTTTGCCAGCCATTCGGCATTGCCATTTGCTTTTGGTGTCTTTGTTAGTTATTGTTATGGCCCTTTTTAATGTTATTTTCCACTTGGCTCACACTTTTGTTAACATGCCACCCCCGAACGCACAGCCGGCAACCCGCTGACCAACCGAACTGACCGAAGGAACCCTTTCTTGATGGGAGTGCCAGTGAGCGGGATTGCTGTGTTTCCGCCACCCGAAAGCCCCCGGATCGTTAAGTTCACAGGCGGCTACATTGTAATTACCGAGCGGAGCCACCGTCGAGCTGCTGGCCCAAATCCTCGACCGAGGCGGCTTGATTTATGGGCCAACAGCGGCGTCGTCATACGCAATTTTTCATAAACAATTTGGCACAGTAACACACACAGAATATTCAGGGATTGGGGCTGGCTGAGAGTGCGGGGCCCCGAAATATTAAAATGTATATTGTAAATGCCGGTAATGCTGACAAACGGTGGCCACGTCATGTGAGTGCCGACTGGTGGCCAAAAGCAGCGGGACGGCAGTTCGCAGGACTCTGGCCCTACTCGGGATCCGCAGTGCCACATTGTGGCAGCTGGTCGCCTGCCGGTTAAGCTGGAGCCAGAACCGAACAGTGCACTGAGCAAAATCGGTAGAAGTTTTTACGACCACGTTCGTTAGCAACATGCTTGTCATTTGAACAGCAAATGTAGTAATTTCCATTAACCGAAACCTAGTCACTACTACCATAACTAAAACATGTACTCAAATGTGGATTATTATATGGGTTACATATGCATGAAGGGCACTCAGATAAATTTAATGACTCATTTCCGATTTTCTCTGAAAGTATAGAGTACTCTGTACAACACTAGGGGTACTCTCTAAAATTCACTTTTCGTCACATTTTAAAGAAGAGTCAGATCACGGATTCGAAGCACAAATAAAAAGTTCTGAAAAATTTAAAAAATAGAAAGGATACCTCATATTCTTCGAGTGTATAGAAGCACGCCGAACAGACCCGCCATCCTGGATGGCGCTGCCTTTGTTAAACTTTATCCGCGGTAATTAGTTTATGCGCGCAATTTCATGTGCAATTTGGTCATTAAATATTTTTTGTGCCCGGCGAGGGCGCCGAGGTTGGGCATTATTATTTTGCCATATTTCGCCAGACTCCGGCGAATGGGGCCCGTGAAAACGAGTATCTAAAAGCGATACCCGGTGCCGGGAGCAGGTGGTCCGGAGCTCTGGCTCACTATAAATTAGTGTGTCAAGCGGACGGCGGCATCGCTCCCAATTGGCGACAAATAAAATTAGCCACACATTATGTTTTGGCAAAAACTTTCAAATTGTTTTGGCCACCGCTCCCGCAGCTCATTACGCCGTTGTCGGGGCCGCCGTGTTATTTCCCGCACTGTCCTGCTCTGCACTGTACTGCTCTGTTCTGCTGCCGGCGAATCGGGTCGAATCGGGATGGCCACAAATCACGGGCAGCTACTCAACGGATTATTAAGTGAAAATAATGGCACTCCGAAGACTCATAAAGCATTTACAATGCCTCGACCGGGGCAGCGGCGGTTAGTTACATTTTTTATTGTCACTGGGCTGCTGTTGCCGTAACCCATTTGCCGTCTGTCTGCCATAAAACTAGCGTGGCTCGCATTACGGCCAGTCTAAGTCGCAGCCCGAGATCCGTACTCCGGACCAGAAAAACACCACTTGCGCCCCGCGCTGAGTGTGTGCATAAGTTTTAATCTGCCTTCGTTACAATCAGCTAGATTCTGCGGCTCTAGTAGTAACAAGTATGTGATGATGTCTCGGAGAAGAGTGAAGAAGGGTGCGCTGTGTAAAAGCAAATATAAAAGCAGTTCGGTACTTGCTCGGATACGACAGAAACCTACCGACCCTTAGCATCCCCAAAATATATTTCACCTTCTTGTCTTTAACATAAAAAGGTTTAATGATGATTTGTTTTATTTTTGGTCTAAAAGAGTAACTCTCAAGTATTACATTCCTTCAAGCTATCCTTAAACTTTATTAAAAATGGGTACTATAAACTAGCACCAAGATAGTACGAGGAAACGCATTGGGAAAACTTCCTATTTTTCTAAGAATGTAGCAAGTTGGTAAGCCAACTCCGCCGCAAAGCGAAGGAGCTTCTTCCGAAGAGTTCGCCCAAAAAGGAAAGTGCATAACAATTCGAGGGGGTCCTGAGCAGTAAATAAAATAAAAAGGCAAAGTGCGGCCAAGAGATAGCAAAAGTAAGCGAAGAATTGATTAAAATTTATGCTCCCCACTCCCACGCTCGCTGCCACTTCCACACCCGAAGACAGGCGGCACATGTGCTCCATAAAGATATATCTTCCCGACAGCCATCCGCCTTTATCGAAATCTGGCCGCGCCCTGTGGGATGCACTGGCGCGCTGAACAACATTTTGATTAAATTATTTTAATGGCAAGTGCGAGATATATGGTAAGTATATGCGCCGGATCTATCGCCGGCTCATCTTGGGCCTCCGGCGCAGCAGCCAATTAATTCAGCTGCGAACTATTAAAGCACACACTGGGCGCTCATAAATCGAGGTATGAGTTGGGGTGTAGGAGCTGTACCAGCAGCAAAAACAGAACCAGACCAGATTCGGATTCCGATTCGGGTTCGCAGGAGCAGCAGGGTCGTGGAGCAGCAGGAGCTGGCGTATCGGCGGAGAACATCATGAACCAATTCTCCGGAGTGAGCTGCAAATGAATGAATATTTCATAGACGCGAATGCGAATAGATGCAGAGATGCAAAGGCACTGCCGACGCGGTATTAGCTAAGCAAGCGGCTGATGGACGGCTCGGGATTCGCCACGGATTCCAAAGAGTCACTAAACCGGGAGAAAAAAGTAGGTGGGGGAAAAATTGGAGTAGACATGTGTAGTATTACTTCAAAAATATTACTATCTATTGTCTGGTAGTAAAACAAGATGACGAGATGGTTTTGTGTACGTTTAATTGAGAGGATTTTTAATGATTTTCGAAACATACATGCTGTGATTTAATAACTATTCTTTATCATAGCTTTGTTTATTTTTAACTCGCCCAATTGCTTTATAACTTTTTCTACGATACCAATACTTTGGCTTTGGTTAGAATTCGATTTTTGGACCACTCTGCAAATGGATTGCAATATTTAAACCTAATAAACGTTTTTAACGAAAGTTATACTGAGGTGCCACAAAAATATGTCATGATTTTAGGAACCATTAATGTCACAAAATATATTGTGATTCTATAAATTGTATAAATGAAAAGGTATTTAACTACCACTTTCTTTTATAATAGTTGTTGAAACCATTTGCTAGCTTTTTGAGATTAAATCAAAATGATCTCTTGACTTTTCCCTGAGTGTGTGACCAAACTCTGCTCCTGCTTTGGGCACCTGCCCGCATGGAGCGTCTCAGCACTGTCTCCTTTCCCAGCGCCCGCATTTGGGCGGATTCCAGAACCCAGATTCCGGACTCCTCCGACGGTTCAGGGCCGCTCTGACTGACTGGTAAATATTTATCGAACACGATTCGCTCGTTAGGCGGACGCAGCACACACATCACACATGGCACATGGCACAAACCTTGGAGCACTGAGCATCGCACATCGGGAGCTGAGTCCCTCATGTCTGCTGCTCCGTCCGCCCATTCGTTTTTCACTTTGATTCATTCCGGAGCATTTTTCTTTCTTTGTGAGTGCCAGCAGAGGAATACCCTCTCGAAGGGATCTATAAGCAGGAGCGGGATCCCGGCCCAAACACCCTCGTGGAAGGGGCAGGAAGGGAGGTGCTCTGTATTAGCTGGCTCTATTCTCCTGCTCACCGACTATTGTTATGCTTTTTCCGGGCAGAGCACACATTTTGCCAGCTGAATTTTCCCTGATTCTAATCTCTAGGTCGCTCTGCTCCAGAGTCAAGCGATCTGTGTGCAAATTCGACTGTCCTGGTGGCGTTAGTTTTAAATTTCGGCTTAGCCTGGCCGATAGGCCGGGCCCAGAGAGAAGCAGTTAATAAAATCCCCTGACACGGAGGCGTTTACATAAGCTTTTAGCAAATAATTGAGTGTGCGTGCCTTTGTTGCCATTGTTGTAGCTGTTTGCACGTGTATCGTGCGATTGGCAAAATTGCCGGGATCCGAGTCCCAAAGGATATCGGGCCCGGGTCTCCTCGGGTTATGCTCTCCGTTTCATTTCCCCAGCTCGGAATTCAATTGAATTTGCAAAAATTGTTGTTTACATGTCGATTTGCTTGTTTGATTTATGCAAAAAGAGTGCGTGTGTGGCTGTGTGTGGACGGGACGCACAGCCGCCCGCACACTAATGCTGCTGACGATGTGTGCCTGGAGATTGGGCCAGAACAATCTTGGCCCGAAATTGGGGGAGCGGGCTGGTCAGCGGTGGGCAGTTTCTGGCATTAAACGAAATTAGCTGCCAATGGGCGAATGGCAGATTGCATCTGGGCAGTGGGCGGTGGCCAGATGGGCGAGGCATAGGCGCTTAATAGACCTGGGACCTGGAAAGGGGAGCCTTTTGTTCGATGCCCGGGGGTGTACGGCGATTTCAATCTTGTTTGATACATTTTCTATTTACATACGACTTGGCTGGCTGCTTCTCCGCCTGTTCTCCACTTGGCATGGCCATCACGTATACGCATTACGCATACGCCGCGTTATCCCCAGGAATAAGAGCTTCCCCTGGCCGCTAAGTGCAGCTCCGCCACTCCGAATTCCATCAACGTCAGCCCACATAATGACCTGACCAACACAACTCCGGTTGCGAGAACGGGCAATGGCGGGCCCCACAATGCAATCCTCGAGGAGAAGAAAAATTTGTCTTCCCAACAAGTTGCAGTCAAGTTTGCCGGCGAGCTGGGGCGGATAAACATTTTTCAGCAGCAATAAATAATAACGCAGGACGTCGTGGAGCAGGATCCGAGGAGGAGGCGGGGTTGGGGCGAAATATTAATAATAAAAGCACACAACAGCAGTGCGCATAAAGGGACAATGGATGCGAGCTGGACAGAATCTGGGCAGCCAACAAGAAAAGTGCATCCACGAATAAAATCAAAGCCATCAACTGCAATTGCGGCAAGGATCGACGGGGAGGAGTACGGGCAGGGGCAGGAAAGGCGGATTGAATGGTTATTGGAAGTGCTCGGTGGGGATGCCGAGAATAAAACTTTTGCACTTCCTTCCCTCACGGCCATAAAACTATTACGCAAGATGCATAAAGACTTTGTCAAGTGGAAAAATATGAAAAAGTTTTACATTTCTATGCAAAAGCAAGGACGTAAATCGCTTGCCAGCCCGATGCTTATATGTACGGCTGGATAGAGATGTAGGACTCATATGCGGCCTGCTATCAGCAGCATGCTGTGCGCCAGCACTGACTAACTTTGTGATCCGCACTAATTGCCCCAAAGAGGCCATAAAATTTGGGCTTATTAGATGGCCCATCAATACGGGGCACTGCGTTATTAAATTACAGTTAATAAAAACCTTTAATGGCCGATTTAAAGATTACAGCCATTCCGAAGGCGAGGCCAAACAATGTGGCAAGTCACCAGGCACACTTTCAATTTTCGGAAGACACATAAAACTTGATTATCTTGATTAAATTGCAAATCAAAAACATGTTTCAAGGATTACTTGTGTGCTGTGCACACACAGGCACACAAATGAGTGTGCGGCAGCGAGAGCTTATCAAACCACACACGAACGCCAGCACACATCAAGGATATTTGTGTACACCCGGCTACAATGTGAGGATATAAATAATAATTGTAAACTGCAGGCAAGATTGCCAGGCAGCCGTCTGTGTGGGGCCGCCCATGTTAATCTGTTAACAAGGGGCTTAGATCGATTTCATTTCAAAAGTGTTTATATCAATTTAAAGTAATTACAAGCAGCCGCAAACACAAAGCGAGTCGCCAGATGTGTGGAAGTCACTCGAACATGGCCTGCGTAATACGAATATTGCGCTCAAGGACTCCTTCTGCTGGAGGACCTCCTCTGGCGGCCCGGGAATCCCTTCGGTTGGCAGGAAACTCGGCTGACGAGTGTGTTGACAAATGCAGCTTTTCGAATTGTTTGGATTGCCAGAAGTTGCCTTTCGCAATTAATATGATTATTGATTCGGGCGACAAAGTTGGCTGCGATTGGCTTGTGGGTGTTGATTAATGTCAATCAACTGATTAGTTGCAGCTCAACTAATTAAATTAGGGTCCTTGGGGAGTTGCAGCCTGTTTGCGGCCACACATGAAACGAATCGGCAACAAATGTCCTGCTTGGCTGCACTATTGTTGTCAATCGATTCAGATTGCCCAGCAACCGGAAAATAATTGAAATTGAAAGAGACACAAAGTGCCCATTATATTTTAATTTGCATAAGTGTAGTGCGGAGTCCGATTGTTTACCTTATTTTCAAAAACCTTTTTAATCTTATTGGGGGCAAACACCTGATTACTTTCTCGTTGCCTACGATATAAAACGCATTTATGTGGCGTTTAGGTTGCGTTTTTGGTTTTTGGTTAGTATCTGAAGTTACCGCTTACCAGTGGTATTTTAATCTGTGTTGGAAGGTAGCTTTAGGCTCCAATGAGGATTTATTTATGGACAATAATCCATACAATGTTTTAAACATAGTGTTACATTTTCAGTTGATAATTGGAGTTCAGAAGGAGTGCTTAGCCAAATCTAATGATACAGCTCTTATGTTATTTCAGACCTTAAATCGCAGTTCTGAAAAGCTACAAAATCAACCAATTTTTAGACTCACCTTCAAGGCCCTGAAAAACTAAAATTAGGTTACCAAGTAAGTATCTCTTAATTCACTTTTTTTGAGGTGGAGAAGATAACATTTTTCACATTACTTTACTTATTGAGCTTTTTGTTTTTTGGCAGGGCAAAAGCGATGTATTTAATAATTGCATTTCTGTATCCTCGCCCATTATTTCTGAAGACTGAGAATCGTTTTTTAAGCCATTTCTTTTGCAATGGGATGCTTCCGGTGGATGTGGCAGCTGTAAAACTGCATATTATGTGAACTAATTAAATGTCAACTCGGCAGCGACGACCCAAAAACTTAGTTGGGATACTACTGCTGCTGTTGTTAAAAATGCACGAGGCACGGGTGGAAACTTTGGCCGAGAAGCGCTTGCAACGGGGCACCTGGCTCAGGTAAATCTCGAAATGTCAAAGAGATTAGCCCAGCTGGGGCGTGGCCGGTCCGGAGGCGGGGGACGGCACTGTGTGCCGAATGCCCGAACTAATCTTACCAATTCTAAGCGCATTGTCTTGCCAACTTCTGCGGGCTAGTTACGCCTTTTGTCCGTGTTCCTGCTGTCACATCCTTCGCCCCCGCCCTCAGCTTCCTCCGCCCCTTTTTTCTGTCCCGGAGCCGATGTTTGTGGGCGTGGCGGGTGGCAGGGATAAAAAACATGCTGTTCCTACGTACGTACGTGTGAGCAAAAAGCAAAAAGTGCCAGCGGCTCCGTGTCGATGTGTGTCTGCCCCTGCCAGGGTATTGGTGTCGGCGAGGGTGTGTATGTTTGCACTGCACTTATGCACATGTGTACAAACAGACACGAGGGGTGGCGGCGGAGGGGCGGGAGTTGAGTAGATGACGCTGTAATAGCATTCAAAACTCTTACTAATGAGCAGGCAAGGCCCACAGGAGGAAGCGAGAGGCAGGACCAGAGCGAAAGAGACAGGCAGCAGAGTGGGGCGGAAAAGCGGGGCGGCGGAGGGGCAGGTGGCGAGCTTTTCCGGGCAGGTGATGTGTTGTTGCCTGCAGCGCGTTGCCAGCAATGCTTGAACCAATTTTACATTGTACCTCGCAGAGTGAAAGGGAGAGGCGATGCACTCGGAGAAAAGGGGATGCCCATGGGTCCAGACAAATTTCCAGTGCGAGAGCCTAGGTATTTGGCCAAAAATGAGTAAAACCTTACTTTTGTAGTTGGTAGAAGTGATTCCATATTCCATTTTCTATGTTGTCCGCTGTTCAATAAATTAAGAAAAAGCTTTCTAAAATGTTCTAAAACATATTCGGTTAAAATTTATATATAGTAACATACACTTGCGTATAGCTGATAGTTGAAATGTTTCTGTTAAAAAAAACCTTCTAAAAAAGAACTAAAATTTACATTTTATAATCTATAAGGAAATTGATTAAATTCCACTAACAGCAATTGTGATTTCGGTAATATTTATTTATATTTGCAGTTGCTGGTTTTTCCCTGTGTGCTTGAGGGTCTAAGAAAGGAGTGGCAGCGGGGGCAGAGGTCATTCTCAGAAGGCAGCAGCAGCGGCAGTCAGCTTCAAACTAATTGTGCAATTATTTTTGCATAAAGTGGCATAAACATGGCTAGAAGAGGCATTATGCGAGTGGCCTGACTTTTGCAACAGAGGAGCATATGTGATGCTTTTCTGGGCTCTCACGGGTGGTGGAGTGGGCGGGAAAACGGAGGGAAATGCGGGAAAGTAGGGGAAATGCAGAACAGGGCGGCGTGGAGAGGAGAGACGCGTGCCTAAGTGGCACTCGTAAAATTTGAATGCAATATTCATTATTTTTTGCACATTGTCTGTCTGTCCGATTGTCTGCCTGTCAGTTAGTTACATTTTGGCTTTTCTTTGTTGCGGCTGCCGCCAAATTAATGCCGGGGAGAGGGACCCTGAGTGGAACTACTGTTTAAGGACGATTAAAGTGGCTGTGAAGCTGGCTACGCATACGTCAAGAGGAACGTGTGCCAAGTAAAGTCACTTACAACTGAAACTATCCTAATTACTGCGGGAGCCAGGACGATCCCTTAACTTTAACTTGAAACCTGAGCTTTCATCTGTTTGCGGCTTCCCAGAGCCAATTAAATATTTGTGATTAAATACTTTAGACCTCTCACAATTTTAAAGCGGTAATTATGCACATTTACCTATCAAACACGGCCTGTTCGATAAGTCAAACTAAGAACTATTGGAAATTACTTAGCTTTCAAGCTAAAGTGGTTACTTTCCTGTTGGTTAGGGCTTTATTTAATAAACGACTCAAATTAAAAACCACAAATATGCCCTAAATTTGATTGTTTAAACGGTCAGTAACTTTCGTCCCAATTTATTGTAAGAATCAAATGAAAGTGTTATCTGAAACAAGAAGTAAATATTGCACAATATACGGAGCATGTTTCAAAAAGGCTTGTCACTTTATTTACCAACGAAAAACAATAATTCGTTGGTAAAATATTGGCATGTCTTTGTGGCCCCAAAACAATGGCAAGTGAATTTCCTTTCAGCATTTCAGGCAGTTGTCAGCCGCATACTTGGATGTATACAGAGTTGGGTCTTTGGGCAGGCGCCTTAATTGAAGTTTAATTTTTTAACTCGTAATAAAATCGTTCGCACACGAGTGTGTTTGGGGCTTGCGTTTGTCGATGATGACGACGCCTTTTGAAAGCCAGCGATGCGAGCTGGCCAAACAGACCAAACGAACTTGCCCAAGTTCTCCGATGGCTTCATGGCATTTTTTCGACAATTAAAATTAAAATTTCAGTGAAATGAAGGGCGGTGTGTGTAGGAAACCACAACAGAGAGCAGGTCCTGGCAGGGACAACAGTAAAGCAGACCGCAGCAACCAGAAAGCCAAACAGAAGCGCTACGCAGCAAGGAGTCGACTTGCTTGTTGACGGCGTCGTCTGGCACAGGAATTTGTGCAAATATGTAAATGAAATTGTACGACTCGGCACACACTCGTGCACCCGCATATGGTAGCTGCAACATCCCGCCCGGCAGCAGCAGCACTCGAGCAACTAGCGACTCGCAACTTGCAACTAGGCGAGGTGCAAATGGGTCTGTGCGGCTTGCTTTCTGCTTGTAGTTCGTTGACTTCTGGAGTTCCCAAGTTGGCGGAGGGTGGTTCGCTTTGGCGTTACATTTATTACATTTGTAATTGTTGTCAGTCGAGCTGCCGCCGCTGCGGCTGCCACTGCTTTAATTGCCAGGGCCATTCCGGATTTCGCTTTCCTCCAACTGAGAGTTCCTATCCGACTCACAGATCGCGAAAGTGCCAAGCGAAGCGGTCGGGATTTCCTAGTAGTTCAAGTAAGTGACTTACTTTAACTTTGAATATTATGTTTCATTTCCATTAGGTCAAATGGTTTCCAAGTCCGTCTTGCATTGGTGTCTTCTAGGCTGTTTTGACTTTTGAGAAGTGATGTCTATGTTATAACACCAGTTTTATTTTGTGTTCTAAACTAGAACTTCTAAGTCATATCCCTGGTCCAGCTTATCGTGTTTCTTGTATATTACTTTTGCTCTATAGCATATCAATTTAAGATACAGTACCTACATATGCTTTAAAATTTAACATTTCAAAATTCCAAAAACACTGAAGAGGCACAACACTTCGATTTGCTGAAATTAAACGAAATCGTCAATTTAATGAAAGTGACTTTTTCATCACAAAGTTCAGTATTTTACAGATAATATTATTTAGCATTTTACTTCAAATAAGAATATTTAATCAAAAATTTCAATAAACATTCAATTTTCGACGACTTTAAGTAATATATAACTTTAAATAGACCCAGAAAATCATATAATTTCTGATGATAACATAACTTTTCACCCCATTCAACATACTTAAATTCACTGCATAAAGCTGGCTGCGGAACCGACCCTTTAGTTTGTGTCAACTGCAATTTGGGGACGCGTGTTAGCGGAAGTCGTTGCCAATCGAAGGAGCTTCCTGTTTCGCTGGCTTTTTGCCCTCCTGCGGCTCGCCTCCAGCGGCTCCTTTGACTTTCACTTTCGGCCGTCTTGGGCGCCCGGATTTCTGCGCCTTCCTGCATGCGAAATTCTGTATTTAAAATGCCTCTGCATATTTCATTAAGGTTTTAAAAATGCATGGGCTGCTAATTGAAAACGTTTGTCGTGCTTCAGCGCACACAAACGGACCCATATGAGGATATCCTCAGCTCAGCGGTGCGTAGAGGAGGGCCGAGTTCGAGTGTGGCAGTGGGGTAAAAAAGGTTAAAAGGTGCCATCGTGGCACTCAAAAGCCGGGCAACATAGTTTAGCACTTTGCTCCGGCGTTGCCCAAGAAATCAAAGCCTTCCGCTCAGTGCCCCTTGCCACCGGTGCTAATGTATGCGACCTGCACTCAAAGTTCGCCTACAACATGGCCAGTTCTTGGGTCGTCGGGCCTGGGTTCCCGGCATTGTAGAATACCTAGACACATGTACAGCCGGGTCCTCGGGTCAGACCCTCGCAGGCGAACCCCCACACATACTGGCACACCTTCAATCACTTCCGCTGAACGATGAAGTAGCTCCTTTGCACGCTATTATTTTCTTGGATCCGCCGTACAGCCGTAGTCGTATGTAATTGGAACGTGTGGGAAATACCAAGCGACGGCACAAGTCAAAGCCAAAGCCGGCCTACACTCGAATAAAATAATTGCCGGGGAACGGCAGTTAAGATTATAGTAATTCAAATGGGAAAAGGTCGACAAACACACACGCTGGCGTAACGAAGCATGCATTGGACTTTTAGACCACTCTTATTCTCTGAAACTAATTATTAGCTTGGTTCAACACAATTGTAAAGCTAAACATATTATTATCGAGTTAAAATGAATTTGGTTGTCTTTTTAGATGCCATACATATATATTTATTAATACAATAGGTGTAAAAAAATAAATATTACAAGAACCAAAATAAAAATGCTAAAAGCGGGGTGCTTTTAAAGTTAATTGTCATTTAGGTGTCAAAAAGTATGCAGTAAATGAAATAACGTCTTCTTGATCAGTGAATACGTTATACGTTATACATCGGAGATCCAATTTTATTGTTGCATACCCTTAGACACTTATATGACAGTACATTTTACCGAGTCCCAGCTTATTAAGTCGATTTAGTCCGAATATTTGCATTATTCACCGTGTACCTCGAGCAGTCGCTTTGGAGCGGCCCTGTTTTGCCGGATGTCCTGTTGGAAGCGTAAATAGGCATAAAACAACGAAATGAACATTTCTATTACCCCTTCGCTGGCCGCCTGGCGTTCGTCTGGCCGGGCTCCCAGCGAGCCGTGAAAAGTTGTCTAAAGTCCTGCGGCAGCGAGGCGGAAACGCTGCCAGGAGCTGTCTAATGGCTACGCAGCAATCCAGCAGAAATCCAACAGCCATCAGCGATCCCTTTGCATAGGCGTTTCAATGCCCCGGCAGTGCAAGTTGCCTTGGGAACACGGGCAGCCAAAACGCCACCAACGGCAGCTCATTATGCCAGCGCCGGCTTTTGTTCTGCCTTGGCAGTGGAACAGAAAATGGAAAATGCTCGAGTGGAAGTGGAAAACGAGTTGGCTGCCACCTCGTCCACTTGACACCTGGCTTGGCTGCAGTCCTCAGAAGAATCCCGTGCCAACCGCAAAAGCTTGCTTAGCCAGTCTTAAAGTCGCGACTCGAAAAGAAGAAGGAGCTGAACCGGCGACAAAGCAAAAGTAGCCGTGGCCAAGTGCCAAATACACGTGCACCTTCGTTGCACGTAGCGTCCTCCTTTCAAAGACCCCGCGCAGGACGATAAACTGCTTTTAGTCAACTTTAGTTACTTTGGTCAGTGCCCGCTGCAACTGCAGGACAAGTGCACAGGCAGAAAAGTCACTTTAGTTCCGAGTGAATGAAAACCTTAAGATATCAAATGATTTAATTTAAACTACATTAAAAATCTTTAGTGGATAAACTAGACTCTTTTAAAAAGTATTTGATCATGAACAAAAATGAAGATATTAAAGCTGTAAAATGCTGAATAATATTTGTTATATCTATATCTGGCATAGCATATAAAATACCCTTAATCATGGGCATGGGCATGCCCAAACATTTGATTTAGTGGTAAATGCGATGGAAACAAGCAAAGGAATAAAAGATAGAAATTATTTTCCACCTAGAGTTTAATTCTCCATCTTAGGCGTCGTCCTTTCCCCCGGTGCATCGCCTATGAAGTTTTCCCTTCCTTTCTGCTGAAAAAAGGCAACTCCAGCTCGGAGCTGCTGGTCCACTATTTACAGCTTTAGTTTTGTGCTTTTCGGCGTGTTTGGTTTGTTTGTCTCGTGTGTTTTGTCATGCCTCTTATGTCCTGCTCCGAAATGTGTAAACAACTTTAGGCGTTCAGCCAAGTGCAAGGTGTACAGTGTGCAGTATTCAGTACATACTGTACAGTGCACACACCCCGGACTGCCCAAGCACCCAGAACACTCAGAACACCCCACTCCGGAGCATCACGTCCGAGCTCCATGTCGGGCCCATAGTTCCCGCTCTCCAGCCTTTCAGGTTTCAGCTGCCAGCTGACCAGCGTCCGCCGTTAATCCGTGATGTTTGTTTACCTTGGCGCCGGGTCCGGGCAACTACGGATCCACGGCCACGGGAATGGCTACGGCCATGGGTACGGGTGCGACTACGGGTACAGCGAAGGAGCCCATTTATCTTGCGAACGCAATAACAACGACTTAGCCGAAGATTTGGTGCAGCCAGTGTGCAAATCCATTAAATGCATTGTCTCGATATGGAGTCGGGCTTAACGAGTTTGTCACTATGTTTGCCTTTCCTGGCATGTATACTAAGCCTCGGCTAAGCGATAGACCATAAGGACGGAGGAGTATTTTTGGATGTTCTATGGGGGCAGATGATTCTTTGAAGGCACTTCGAAGACAAAATATTGTAAGTTCTTTGACAATTAAACCTTAAATAATAAACGTTTATTACCTTGGCTCACATATTTCAGCCAACGAATCCCTCATGTTCCCCAAGTGTAACACTATAAGGAATTTATTTTTACCAGTGCTCTGTAGTGTATGTAGAGAAGAGGTAAGGCATTTAGTTATTTAACTTATCGGATTCTTTGAAAAATGCTTTTAGAAATCAACTTTATTTTGAAGCACAATTTTATTTTAGATGCTACTAAATAATGCAAGCCATTTTTTTTATTTTTCCCATCTCTCAAGGCTGGTTAGGACCTTTTTAGATGGATACTTTTGCCGATTAAACTTGTATTGATTAAATAAGTCTTCCAGCTTTAAAATGATTTCAGCTGCGCAGTTAGTAAAAAGTGATTTCGGTCAAGAAATAATTGTGCTACTGATGCTTTGTGTGTGGTTTAAAAGCGAGATTGTAGTAAAGCCATTACCTTTGGCGAATTTAATCAATTTATTAGTGAGCCATTAAAGCCACTTGTATTTGACCAGCGGGAATCATTGACATTTGAGCTATTTGCACGGCCAATTAATGGATTCAATCGAGTTTCCAACTGTTTGAACAGCCGACAATTGAAGGGAGGGAACCAAGAAGTGCCGAAGGAAAGGTTTTTCAAATTTAATTGTGTTTCCCGTGGCGGTGCAATTTTTGAATTTTTAATCGGTTCAACCGCTTTAATTCGCATTTAAATTAATTAAAATCACTTGCGACCAGACCGGGCAACAACAGCAACAACTGCTCAACAACGGCGAGGGAAAAACCCCAAATTAACTTTGCAGCGATACAGAATACAGAATCGGAAAAGCCGCAGCTGGGTCTCGGATCGGGAAATGGGGGTTGGGTGGATTGGTAGGGGGCTGGGGATTGGATTGAGGGCCCAGCAGGTGGCAAGCGACGGATACAAAAGGCGCGACCGCAAAATCGGAAGGGGTGGGGCGTGGCCAGGGTGCAGGAGCGGGGACAAGGACTCCATGTTGCATTTTATTTTAATAAAGACTTTTAATTGCATTTTCAATTGTTGCGCTGGCTTCGATGGGCCACGCCACCGCTGCATCGCTGTTGCTGGCCGTTGTAATTGTTGTAATTATTGTTATCATCATTACAATGTTATGTAGTATCGCCACGTTGTTGCTGGGCGGCGCAAAAAGCGCAAGTGTGTGGTTAAACAATTACACGAGAGCCCCGAAGGGCAGCGATAACGGCGGTCCCCCGATCACTCAGCCCACGTGCCCGGAAGGGCTGTCCGGTCCAGCGCGCGCGAATCACGAATGGCGTTCGCCACTTCCGCTTCCGCCGGCGCGCTGCCGCACGCTGCTTAGCATCGCAATGCCATAAAAATTAATAAAAAGGATTCTGGCCAGCCGCTTTTTGCCATTTTCCGCGCACACCGCGTTAAATCAATGAGCGTGGCAACAATTAAAATATTCTGCCTGTTTCCGTTTAACCAGCGACAAAATTTTCTGTCCACATTATTGGGCGTGCAGCTGAGGGTATGTTGGACTAAAGGCTTGGAGTGAATGAATTGTTGTATTTATGTATGTAATTATTATAGACACAAAATCTGTGCTGATAGTTCAATATGTGTTTCAAAACAGCTATAAAAATATTTTTGACGCTTAAAAATGTGGTTAATTGCTTTTTTAAATTATATTTTTTACTAAGCATTTTAATAAAATTACAAAAGTTTCCCAACTATGATGTCTTATTTTAATGATTAATTATTCGACGTTTATTTACACCAAGTAGAAGCTACCGATTGCAGTTGTACACGATTTCCAAGTTTACTGGGTACCCAGCACTCGCATACATCAACTCGGTCAAACTTTTTGCTTTATCTTGTGTAATTGCGGAATTTCAATAATTTATTTATTATGAGTAAATAAAATACGGAGCCCAGTTATTAATTTTTAATTTTCTCCTCAGTGTTGCTTTTGTGCGCGCGGCCGTTTCATTGTTTATTGCTCCACATTTTTTTCCCTTAATTTTCAAGCTCTTTATTGTACTTAAAGGCAAGACTCACACCCACACACACCCATCGACCTCTCGCTCGGTATAAAATCGCGGAAAACTGCGAGTGCATAAAATGCAATTGTTGTTCGTAATGCATTTGAACAACCATTTATTGGCCAGTATTGTGTGGGCCGAGAATTTTGTTTTACAACATTTTCAATTAGTTGGCGATGCAGTTTATTGGCTATTGTTTCCACGCTAAGTACCTCCAAACGCACCCGCAAATTCAGCGAGTGCATCGGAACCCAGACATCCTTTTGTTGATGTGCAGTTGCAATAATAAACAAATAAAAATATTTACCCACTCGCTTTGCGTGAAGTGTTTGTGCGCCACGCGACTAATGTAATTGTGATAGTCGGACACGGCAAAAATGGCGTGGATTGGGTCTCAAATGCATTTAATATACAGCTCGGGTTGTATGACAGCAAAGGTCATTGAAACAGTGACCGTAGATGTATTTAACCTTTTAATATACGAAGGTATGCCTATTTATTTACATAACTACGTATCCTGAATTCATGAAGTATTTTATTGGTAAATATTTGTATATGTATTTTATTTTGTGGTAACATTTTTTTAAATTGCGCTTACCCTCAAAAGTAAAGATTTTTTAAAGAGGTAGACGGGATGGGGGCAGGTATTTGGTAAAATAAATATTAAAACCTTGAAGTAAATCTTGCCCCTGTCAATCCAGCCAATTGATATTATCAAATAGATATTTCGGAGTATTTAATTTATCTAGAGTCGTATTTATTTTATAAGCGGATACTATTGGTATACGTGTACACAGCCATTTTGCTGGTCAGTTGCTTTATTTTAATGAATACTTTCGCATTGCGCTGCCCACTCGAGCCGCCTAAGTTGATTTGAAAAGCCTTCGCACTCGAATGGCAATACTTTTCATTAAATGCAGCTTAAGACAAGGCTTTTGAGCCAGTGAGCAGTACACAAAGTGTTTGCAGCATTGAATTAATTGGGTGCAATGGAGACGTCTTCCTGTGACGTGTAATAAAATTTTAAATTGAGTTTCAATGACTGCAGGGCTGGGCAGGAGTCGCAAATGGCTGAAATTAGTGCACATTTGCATCTGCTGCTGCTGCTGGCTGCACAAACGAGATAAATCAGTCGCTGATGTCGAGGGCAAGGGGAAGCCGTAATTACCTTGCCAAAGTGTACGAGCCAACTTTGCTCATTTCCGGAAGGAAAACGTGGAGGGCGCAAATTAAAAAAGATGAAGTGAAAATGCCCTGCGTCTACAGTTTGTCCATTTTCCGCTGCTCTTTCCACACTTTTCGGGGCGAAGCGAAACAAAACTCGGGAACCGCAGACCAAGGGCGTCCGAACATAAGAATCTCGTTTGGGGTCAGAACTCAGAGCATGTGAAAATCGAATTTCCACCCGAGCACCCCCGGCAGTTGGACGGTTGCACAGTTGCACAGCTGCAGGCGGGAGCGTGGGAAAGTCTGCATTAATTAAAATTTGAATGCGAGCTCAAAGGAAAAGCGCAAATCCGACAAATTTTTCATAGGCTAATAAACTTGAATGCCACTCTGGCGAAAAGAGAGCAATCCCGGCCTGACACCTGCCATCGGAAGGCGGGGGAACTAGAAGCTGCGCCACAAGAGCGGGCTGGCCAGCAGTGTTTTTCGTTTTCGCAATTCGCATTTCGCACTCTGCACTTCGCATTTCGGGTCTCGCTTCCTTTTCGTCCCTATTTATTTATTTTTTATTTATTCTGCCGCACTGTCACCCAATTATGTCACACAGTGTACAACAAATTAATGCCTCGTTGCGTTGATTGCGTCGCCGTCGCCGCTGCGCGCGAAAGTATGCAATGCGAAATGAACGCGCAAGTGAAATCACTAAAAACATTCCCGGCCTGAGACTCCGGACTCCGGACTGCAGACTGCAACCACGGCCTACTGCCACTATATCTACAGCCGCGGCTGTATCTATAGCCGTGGTCGTGGCATGCAGCACCCGGCTCATGGCCCACTGCCAGTTGCCTCTGCTGATGTCTGCTGTCCGGTTGTGTGTGCGCTGATGTGATTGCGTGACAATTTCAAACAGATTTAACCGCCAATTTAAAATGAAGTCAATACACATACGGCCGAGAGCCGTCCGTCGGAGGAGCTGCGGCAGGTAAGGCTACCGGCCGAATAATACCAAGTAGTGGCGGCCAAAGTTACTATAATAGATTCGACTTGGCTTAAAATACGGTTTCAAAGGCGATACTGATAGTCGCAATTAACCTCACAGATAAAAAATTATACGATTAAATTCAGTAACGATTCTGCCTTGCCTTTCTCTATCATTAACATTTTTCCCTCATTTTATTACAGAAAAAAGTCCATAGAAAATAAATTGTATCGCAGAAAATTGTCATGCGACTATATTTTAATTGGAGGTTTGTATACTTCACAATTCATCAATCCTTTAGGTCATTGTCCAAAAAAAAGGTGTGAGGTTTGGCTTGCTATTTTTAAAAAGAGGTTCGTCACGAAGGGTCCATTAAAGAAAACCAATAATAGTGCAACTTAAGTTTTAAAATAAAGTTCACTCAGCCTCATATATCTGCTATAGTGGAAATTTTTTTTATTTGTCACAATGACAGTAAAAGTCTTGGATAGGATTGGTATAAAAAATTGATTCTTTCTGTGGATAGTCCCAATAATGACCTTCACTTTCTACAAATTAAAAAAAGGATATCCTCTTTGGTACTCTTATAATTCGTGCTTCCCTAAAACCTTTTAAAATGGCATGTGCTTCTGGAAAAGAGGAAGACAATCAACAAAAACTAAACTGAACATAATATTTTTTTCAGTTTTGCAGTGAAGTAACTTGAAAGTTGTCTCCTTTTCCCGGTACATGCCAACCACACAACCCGTATACCCGAGGGAAGAGGCGCCCAGTGGCAAACAGATCAACGGCCAGTCAGCGGCGAGGTTGACGTCGAATGCAGCTCCGTGTTTTTCGCTTTCCGCCGCCGCATTTAAATGGCGGGACCGGCGTGATCCGCCACCGACTAGCTGATGGCCGGCGGCAACGGTGCGTATGTGTGTCTGCCCATTGGCAGCTGAAAAATGTATTGTTAAGTGCACGATTTTTTGCGGGCTGGCTCGGTCGGCTGCCGCGCGGCCGTCCTGCATTGTTTTTTACGCTTTTTGCCCAGCCACACTGAGCTTGTGTCAAACAAACGATTTAAATGAAATAAATTTCGATGAATCACTCAATCGGTTTAAATAAAAATGTAGCGCTTGTAATGAGATCCGATGGACATAATCTGACTGCCAAACAAGGGTAATTTAGTGGGGCTCGACTCACTTTCGACGCGATGGGCCCTCGGGGAAGAACTCTTTGGGCATAATCCCGGTCCCATCTGGCCTCACACCTATCCAAAATCTAAGCTTTCCCATTCGAGTCGGATCCCATCGGTGCTGGATATTGCCTGGTAAAAGCCGCCTAAATACATTTGCCAGCACACTGAACCATAAACCAATTGACAGGGCAATCATTTGATACAAACTCAAATGTTTGAATCAAAGTGAAGTCCCTGCCGGGCCATCTTCCCCATTTTCCCCTCCATAGTTTTGGCTTAGTGGCAATCAGCAGTGCATGTAAATACCATGACAATGCAGGGAGTCTGGGGAATGGGCTAACTCGATGGCATTAGTCGCTACAAAGGGATCCACACACAACCGGCGTTGTGTCCACCTGAGTTGTCAACAAACCGTGAAATTATCAACACAAATTGGACGATGATGTCGAGGACGAGGAGCAGATTCCTTTCTGCTGTTTTTTCATCTACTTTCTCTGTGCCACAGCTCCGACGCATATGTAAAGCTCCTTCGCCTACGAAAACCTTTTAATACAAATTGAAAATACTCGGAGCACGAAAAGGACAAACATCCAGCACTTGTGATGAGTGGAATGGTAACTCGGGGAACTGGAACTGGGCTGCCAAGAAGTCACACTTTGCAAAAAGTCCCCTCATTTATTTATATTAAATCCTTCAATTTTCTTATTTGTTTATATAGTGCATTTAACTTTACAACTGCTTCTACATTTTTACTGGTTGAACATAGATGATAATTAATTGTGTTAAAAGGTTTTTCAATTAGGTTGGGAATGTAGGTAGTACATATCATAAACAGTTTATTTTTATTTAATTATGTTATCCAAGCAAGCATTGAAATGTTTCTTTTAATGCTTATTTATCGGCAAGGGCATTAACTTCTAGTAAAATATGAGTTTACCTCGTGCAGTTCCCTAATATATTTATTTTCAAGATCAAGCGTTATAGTTCGATGCTGCTTACCACACACCAAAACCTTTCTGGATGTGTATTTGAATACACATGCGAGTGGCCAAATGAGTGGACTTCACGATTGTCCGGTTGAATGGCGCAGGAGGAGGTCGCCGCTGTAGCTGCTGGAGCCGAGGCCTCGTCTTAGATAAGCCAATCCCATTGCCAAGGCGACGTAGGGATCTCACTTGGTCCCCGTCTAGTTTCTCAGCCCGTTTCTCCGAAATCTCAGAACCACTACCCCTGTCCCGACTTGCATAAATGTCAGGCGAGTGAAAAATTTCCATGAGATTTACTGCGACGGCGGCTATTTATCTTTGCAGTCGGCAGATGCAAGGGTCGAGATACGGAGTCAGCCGGAAATGAGCTTTATGCAGCATTTAAATGCCCTCGTTTCCGGCGGAAGGCGAACGGCGATGGCGATGGCGAAGGCGATGGCCGACCTTCAGGCGGCCGCCTCAATTAGTTCATTACGCTAAACGTTTGCATTTCACCTAATTTCGTCTGGAGGTCTGGGCTTTCGGCCACATCCGAATCCGCTGCACGCAAAGTGCAACTGGGAGCCGAATTTCGGAACCAGGAGCCAGAAACGAAAGCGGAATTTATTTCTCAATTCCCACTTCAATTTTGTAAATTGAATGAAAAAGCGCTTAAAAATATACAAAAGCAGACCGAGCAGCCAGACCAAGCATAACCCAAATAGTGGAACAAAAGCACACGGAACCTGGAAAGGATACGAGGCGAGGGCACCCAGGGACCAGGGGGCGTGGCAGGGCAAGGACAGTCGGCAAAAAAGGCAAACGAACGACGGCAGAGCGAAAGGAAATCTTACAAATAAAACGGAAGTTAATTTACTACGTAAACCGAAAAGCATGGCGCAGCCACATTCGGATGGAAGGCGAAGGAGCGGGCGAGGGCCCGGGAGTGGGGCGTGCGGGAGGGAAGGCAACACCGAAATGCTACACTGTAAGGAATTGCAGTTGGCCATTTAATTGGGCGACTTTTTGCAGCCCAGCGCCGCCGCTTAAGGTGGCCAAATATTTGCTCTGGCAACAGGGGCCGGCCGAAAAGCGATGAAGAGGTATCGGGCAGATACGGCCAAGAAAGGCGCGGTGGGGGAGGGACGAGGTGCAGGTGGCTGGGCGCAGGACAGGTGCAGCTCGCACTTAAACCCGCTTATTACCTTAACAATTGCAAATATCGGCGCGGATTTCGCCAGCGGGCGAGACAGGATTACTTTGCATAATTTTAGGGGCATACAAATAACAGCCAAGGGTCTCACTGCCACACACCACGGCCCACACACACTCGCAGAGAGAAAGAGAGTTGCCGGCATGCCAATGAAAGCATTTCGCGTCCTGGCGAAAGCGGAAGGAAATTTCACTAGCTGACTGCAGCAGCCGCAGTTTCAACCGCCTACGAATTGTTAGAACTCACAGCTGAGGTGGCAAAAATAGCTCGGAGAGTTGGATGTTGGTTAAAATAATAGTTTCTGCTCTGGGGTGTTATGACACCTGCTCGACTTTCGACTAAATTGAGAAAAAAGGAGTATAACTTAACATTTTTGAAATATGTATATACGATTAGGACTTACACGTTCTTTGCCGTTCTTTGAAAACCGAACGGATTTCGCACAAAAATATGTTTGCCAATATTGTATATTCTCGGAACCTTTTTTTACCTACACTGCTCGGTAAGTAATTAATAGCTGTATCAGAACTTGGACGGAACATTTTCTATTTTTGATTCCATTTATTAAAGTTTGTAAAAAACGTCAAGTTTAAATGAGTACACTGATTGAGTACACTCCTTTTGTATTTCTTTTTGTATTTCTTAAAAACAAAAAACAAAAAAAAAAAAATATTTAAGTCTTGGTCTCACAAAAATAAAATTATTTTTTTAATTTCGATAGGTGCCCCAGCTTGTGACCTACAATAGTTCTTTTTTACTGAAGCCATTTCTTTTTTTAAAGACATTGCCATTTGTAGCAACTTGTGCATCTCGTTCATTTATGGAGCTCTTGTTTCTGTGTTGTTTAACCAATTTATAGTATTCAGAGAAATAAATATAAATACAACAAATTCAATCGGGTTACCCAACTTTAGAACTAAAAATATTCATACTAATGAAATTAATTTTCATACACGTGTTTGTTTATTTACGGAACAGTTGTTCATTTAAAAAACTTTCAGTCACATAATAAATGTGAAAACATGTGAAATCCGCTTGGTTTGCAGAAGAACGGCCCATACATACCGTAAAAATAATCTATACTTTTTAGTGCTATAATTGTATCCCCATCTGTAAATGTGTGAAAGCTTGTGTGGGCGGTGGGCGTGGCCAAGCCACATTAGAGCAGAATGTAGGTGGCTGCGGGCAACAAAAGTATTTGTTATGCGGTAAAAATGCATAAAAATCCTGAGACCGGCATTTATTTAAATTTATGCCGTTATAACGTAATTTTGCATTACCCCAAAATGATGGCGAACACCACCCAGCGAGGCACCACCCCCAGTCAGCGGCTCGCTGGTATTTTATTGTTGCACCAGCGGGAGTGGGTGTGGCACACTTTGCTCTGGCATTTTTATACAAATTTTTGCACATTTTGCGCCAGAGCGCCAGAAAGCCAGAAAGTTGCGCTGCGCCTTTTATTTTGGTTAAATAAGTATTTGGCAATTGTTATTTGAATAAACCATACTCCCGCGTCTTTTATCCTTTGTGCAGCCGCCCACTTGAATTCATTTGCTGTTATTATTTTTTTATCGCATTTCAATTGTTTATCTGTGTTTACGTACGTTCTGATTTTTTGCACTTTTGTTATTGCAGCTCGGTGGGATAATACGAAAGTTATTCACTTGTTATGCATATGAAGTGGGTCCCGAAATGTACTGTGGTGTATTGTGGCGGTTGCCATGCCAGTTTTTTGGCCTGGGAACAACAAAAGAATAGTTCCCCAGTTAGAAGTCTGAGTGCGGTTTCCGCTGCGAGCGGCGTGGCAATCTAATGGCGATGGCTTTAAAATTAGAGCTCCAAGTCCGGAGAAATCGGTTTAAGTTCCGGCCGAAATGCAAACACCGTGCAGCGGAGGCGAGCTCCCATTTGTCACTTCCAATTAGACCGAGTCAAAGCGAGCCAGGTGAACTCCGGCCCGGCTGCTAATCTCCCGACATCTGTGCCGGGTCTCCAGACTTCAGAGATCCGGGGTCGCCCAGACTCATTCAATCAATTGAAACACTGACACTGCTTTCTGTGTTTTGAATACAAATTAGCCAAAGTGATGGCCGCCCCGTAACATGCAGCTGCAACGCCTCCAATCAAGCGGACACACACTCGGAAAATGAGAGGGATTGGTAGTGTCAGGATCAAGCGTAAGATGCTCACCATACTTTATGTAGAGTATATGTAAAAGCAGAGGCAGAGGTGTCCGCTAAGACTATTCCATCGCCCCAAAATTAGAGTTTAGAAGGAAGCACATTGTGAATTATTCACATTTTCCACTTATTCACTTCTTCTTAGTGCACGTCCCAGCTTGTGACACTGCCATCGATGTTTGCTGCGTCGAAAGCGGGGGTTAATTTAAATGCAAAGTAATTAATTAGACACTTGGCTGGCAAATCAAGTAATCCAATCTGGAGCAAAGACCCGGAGGGGGCTAATCAAGGGCAGTCCATGGAAGGCAGACCCGCCAAGTGACCAGCGGGCTGGCTAAATGTGCTATAACATTCGAGGGCGAGGACGAGTATGCGTCATATATCAATGCGCTGCTCAGTTGCTCGGCCGTCCGGCTGCCGTGTGTGCTTATCCACTCAGTGCCCAGACAATGGCAACTCCAATGATTTTGTTTAGCTCAGTGATTCGGAGAATTGAGTTCGGCTGCGAGCTGTCCACATACGTATGTATGTGCTCGAACGTATTATCCATATGCTACGTGCCGCAGGCAAATTGGGAACGCACAACCCACCGACGCACCCGCTCCGATTTGATCGGATTCGAATGCCTTTCAATGAATTGCTGCCAATTTGCAATGGTTAATGAAACGCTTTGTGCCGTGTCGATTGCACTGCAGGGGTGAGCGGAGGGCGGACCCAGGACTAACTAATCCAGCAAGTACTGTATACCACATAGTGACCAGTGACCGCTTCCCTGCAGCTCATCTCCGGCCAGAGATGCTGCACTCTAATCCGCTCCGCATCACTTTCCTTGTTTTCTTTGACATTCCAGCACATTTTTGCCCAGTTCCATCGATTTCTGTGGCTCAGCGATGTCGTTCGAGCGACCTCTACGCAGGGAGAAAATGGAGTCCAAAGGGGAAAACGTCCATTAGAATCATCAGAAATGTATAGTTTGATTCCCATATTTATTTTTATCGGACCGAAAAAATGTCCCTAATAATTTTGAAATAAATTCTTCATTACTTATTTTAAAAATATTCTACCAAAAAAAAATTAGATTAAAGCAATATAAATTGATAATACATATACAGTTTTTATAATGAAACTTGAGTCAAACTACTTCAATGAAAACTATCTCAAGTTTTATAGGATTAAATGAAACTTAGATCAATGTTGAACTTGGACAATAAACTAGTCACATTTTACTAAAAATGCCATTATATACAATTTTACTTCCTTCAGAATATCTTCTTTATTCTATACTATCGCCGTTGACCGAATCCAATGATTTTTGAAATTTTTTTGGCTTACAAACCTAAGCAGATGTTGCATACACCCTTAAAAGTTAATTATCATATTCTGCCTAAAGGAGTATTTTAGAAGATGCAATGCTCATTAAGATGTAATTCGTTCTGAGAAGTAAACATGTCAATATTTAAAATTAAGTCAAATAAAGAATTTACACAATTATAGAATAATTGATTGATTATGTAAGAATTTGTTTAAATTTCATTGACTTAGAGCGGCTGACCGCTCAATTTCAGATAGTCTTAAGATCGTTTTCGCAATCATTTAAGAACTCAACTCAACAGCACTCTTTCCCAAGTGTGCCTCTGGCCATTTCAATTTTGTAATTGAGATTAGCTTTTTGGGAATAATGGAGATCAGATCATTTAATTAACTTTGTTTTCGAGCACGTCGCTGCCACTGCGGATGTCAAGGGCTGTCTGTGTGGGCGTGGTCCTCGTATGTTTGCAAATGTCCCCAGCTCCTGTGGGTGAGTGCCCGGCATCCACACTGATATACCCATTGAACTAACCAGCTCTCGAACGCAATAATTTTGCGATTGCCGGCCAGCGTTAGTGGGCTTGGCGACTGCGAATACGAAAGCCAAGGCCCTCGGTTGTCTGTTAATTTGTCGAGCTACAATTCCATTTGTTAATTCCGGCCCGGCATCTTTTGCTCAGTTTGGCAAGCAGATGAAGGAGCATCGGCCATCGGAGGCTCTGGGTCCATGTGTCTCGATTTCATTTCCGAAATTGAATTGCCAAAAATGCGGCATCAGTTTCCGCACTCGGGCTCTGGGTCGTCAGATGTCGGAGCTCGGCTCTCGGATCCCAGTTCCAATTATAATTATGCCAGTCTCAGTTGGTCTGAAGGACTCCAGCTCTATCTCTACCTCAGTCCTCATCTCCACCTCCGTCTCGATGCGTTTTGGGTCTGTGCATTTCATTTACACTGGCTGAGCCGACTGGAATCCGGACTCTTCCCTCCGCCCGCTCATCCGTCCACCCGCCCAGCCGTGCGCTCCTGGCTCCGACTATCTTCGTCATCGTCTGGCGGCTGCTTCTTTATTTTCACTTTTCCTTCTCGCATGGCTTAGAGCGAGCCAAATTGCATTCAGCTGTTTGTTTTTATGCGCTGTCACGAGAATTCCAAACTACTTTTGAATAATTTCATTTATTTATGTTCCCCATTGCTCGGCGCAAAAGTTTCGCTGCAGTTGCTCCGATTCTCCGCTCCTGCTGTCTTCAGTCAGTCAGTTAGTCGCTTATTTATTTAGTTTTCTTTCTTCCCCCTAAACTGCTAAAAAGGCGCAAAACTTGTCGCTGTGTGTCAAAAGTTCTGCCTTGGGCTTCCAGGGATCTCGTCCCATTTCTGCTCCTCTAATTCCGCCGCCAATTGATGCCATATTGCGCTCGCCCTGCTCATAATAAGGCATCTTGAAACGTTCTAATTGGATTTGAGTTAATAAAGTCGGTCCAGTGATCTTGTATAAAATGTTGAGGTTACATTTTTATATGGACGACTTATAAGTGAAACCATTTAACAAACAATGTTCAAAAAGTATTGTTTCAAAGGGATTGGGATTGAAAGAGCTTTGATTTCGAGAGCTTAATAAGTATTTCAATTCGCTCCCTTATGCCAACCCAACAAAAGCGAGTTGCATGCAATTCGAGTACGTGGCAATAAAAGGTAATTTTACCTCCCCGAGAGCCTGTCCCGCTTAGATATGGGGTATTCTATTGCATCTGCAAGTGCAAAAGCCTTGATGCTGCAGCAAAGTCTGACTTAGCTCTTTGAGCTCTCACTGGCAGCCCCTGGCCAGCGTTGGCCACTGCTGAATGCTTTTGGCAGGTGACAGCCAAACTGCAGCAACGAGCGCTTGGCAGACTTCATGTAATGCAATTACGCATACGCCGCGTGCACCCCGCCCAGTGTGACTGGCATGTGCGGCTAATTAGGTCCTAAATGCTCCACGCCATTTTGTTGTCAAAACCCGCCTGCCCGCAATAGGTGGGTGGCAAGTACTACGCGTCCAGACTTTTGACAACCCGCCAGTTTGGTGTCCCCAATCGTCACAGCTCATTAATTCACAATGCGATATTATATTATAAAAACACATCTATGAAGTTTTTGCGGATTTGTTCAGCTCGGGAAAAGTAAGGAAAGGTGAGAATAATTAGCGGATTTCGGTAATGGCAAACCTCTGCAATGATTTATGGTCAACATGAAAAAAAACTATCTAGAATTCAGTCCCAAGACCAGTGGAGCACCACTGGCCAAGTTCCTACTGAGGATCTGCACAACTAATTATAGTTCCAACTGAAATTAGTATAAATATTAATAGTATCCAAGTGACACCCATATTTGAAGTTTCCACAGGCTTCATATAATGTAAGCAAATGTACTGTGCACAGAATGTGACCATTACCGATCAGCTTTGGTCAGACCGAATTTTGCGATTTAAAGGACCTAAGTGCACAAATTTTAGCCACAGATGAACAAGTCAACTATCCTAACCATCAGATGGAACACAATGGATTAGGCAGCTGTCCCAGGAGCGGCAGGACGGATCAGAAGACTTTGAACGCAGGTGGAATATAGAAATGGCTTTGGGAATATTACTTGAGAGTTCTTTACCGGGCTAAAAAATCAGCATCAGCTGACCAATAGTCTAAGCTTCGATTTCTTCTTTGAGCTAGAGAGTATTAATGGTGACTTCAGATACGCTCCTTATGATGATTTTAGGTTGGTAAAGAGGCACAAGACTATCACTTACAAGTCCTTGGGTCTGAGTTATATCAGGGTTACCTCACAGTCGATCGAATTGATTCGTGTGATTGCGCTAACAATGCTCTGGAGGTGGTACCATTTCTGTAGTTCTAGGTAAGCAAACTTTCCTAAGTCAGTTATAAAACATGTTACCTAACAATTTTAATTTCATTATTCCGAATGGGAAGTGGCATGTCATCAGAATATCAAGGAATAAATTTGTATTATTAGCATAGTGACAAAACGATGTCCTTTACCTTTGTTGAAATGATGATAAAACCAAAGCCAAAGTAAGCAGAGTTGTTAGTTTTTATTTAAATATCCGACTAGATATAAACATAAATAGAATAAATGTAACATCAAACTCAACAGTAGAGCAGACACTTCTGCTTGACTAGACCCCTATGGTTGCTCGATCAACGAAATAAAACATGTTTTATTGGTGATTTTAAGTGTGAAACTCTTGGCTGACAAACTGAATAAAAGCGTACAGCTCCGTGGCAATTGTCTGTAAATTAATTTTCCAACTGCCTTCTGACCAAGTTTTAAGCATTTTATAGCCGAGCTTCGGGCGGCCTTTGAGTGTTGGAGGTCCGCTGAGTTGCCCGCTTATAGGCTGCGCTTTTGTGGAGCCACCAGGGATCCGACCCCGCGTTTCTGGGGATGGCGGTTCGGTTCCCGATCCGGCAAACTTGTCACTGGAGCAGAAGTTTCTGAATGCATTCTCGGCGCCAAGTTCTTGGTGCGAAAAGTTGGCGCAAAATACTTTGCTCGAATATTGTTTTCGCATGCTTTTGTTGCACTAAGCAGCCCGTAAGAAGTCGCTTTTCCCCGACTTTCCCTGCAAATGGGGCCAGATCCATCCAGACAACGTAAATTGTGCTGTCTTTTTAAGAGTTTTTATTTTGTTAGGTTTCTGTTGTGCCTTTTTCGGTTCGCCGTTTTGTTTTATTCGGTTTGGTTTTCTTCTCGCATTTTTGCCATGTATTGGCATTTCAGCGCTTATTTGTATCGTTTTCGTTCACTTTGTTGTTACTTTTGCCCTGGCTTTTCTTTCTTTTGCATTTGTTTTTGTGTGGTTGCTGTTTTCAATTTTGTTGCAAGCCAACGCATTTTTGTTGTTTTCCTCTTTTCAGATTGTTGCCGCTGCAGTTTTTTGGCAATTTCCTTAAAACGCAAAAGCTGAAAAGTTGCCTGATGTACGTATAAGCTTTATTTTCCCCATAATTTGTGTGAATAGATGTGTGTTTGTGCCTGCGTAGGTATCTTTTTCGAGAACAATTCAAACGACTTTGTAGCACTGGCATTGGCATTCGGTATGCATTCGAGAACTATGCAAATCTTTCATTAAACTCACACTTCGATACCGAAACTGATTGGCCGCTAGAAGCGCCTCTCGGGAGGGCTGAAAACGCTCTGGGGAGAGATGGGAGTGAATGGGGTTCCGACCTTGCGAACGCCGTAGGCCAACTCACTTGGGCCCGCTTCAGAATCGAGTCCTTGGAGGCCTCGTAGGGCTGCTGCTTCGAGGGAATCTCCAGCACAGTGGGCACAGCCAGGTCGTGGGCGTCGACAGTGGGGCGGATCAGGTCCGCGTACCCCTGGTTGATCAGAATGATGGCTATATCTGGCCGCCTCAGGAACTTCTTGAAGCACGCCTCAATCTGCCCGGGAGTCGTGTCTGCGAAACAACATTTGAACAATACTACAATTGAGTTACAATTAAAATAAGGCCATGTACAAAAGTATATAACATTAAAAAACAATTATTACCAGGCAATATTTGTTCAACCCGTTCAACAACATAAAAAAAATGATGTGAAATTTGTGGAACGAAATTAAATTAGTACTCAGGAAATTACCCTTCTCCACGACCATAAAATTGGTCTCACGATCCTCGCCGACTTCTCCAATACCACCGAGCAAGAAACCAACACAGGTGTCCTTAATTAAAAGAGTAGGGGTTAGTTTTATTTCAGAATAGTCCAGCAATTCACAAAGACCTCATCACCGATCACGGCCATGAGACTTCCAGTCTCCTCCGAGTGCAATGACATACTCGTATTTCTGAAGCTCTAGTAACTATTAACACAAACCCTTGAAAGTAAATGCTCGGGCCCACTGATGCAAATGGAAAAACATTTGTCAAAGGGTCTTAAATAAGTAGACTACCGCAATAAATAAAAATACATAAATCGCATTTATTCCCGCCATCAAACGATGTTTGAATAAAACATAATACATGTGCATCTGCCGCCGATGACAAAACAATTGTTTGAGTGAAATGGATGTGGAAAATTGGGAGCAGGAACTGAAAAAGGGGAAAACTGCTCTTGACAGCCACGCCGCATTTGATGGCAAAACGCTGGCTGCACTTCGCCGTTTGTAGTTTTGTCAAGCGTAAAACAAGTTTTATAATTGTTTAAAATGTTTGCTTTGCCGCTGTCCACTGCAGTGCAATTTTATAACGAATTTTTGTCAGTTGCTGCTCAAAACTTAATCGAAAACAATGGTCGGCTGGCGGCGAATTGTGTGTCAAATCGCTGGTTCCCTCCGTTCGACTCCGCCGCTTACGTAAGGCCGACAGCTCCTAATAGGATTAGATAACTTCCCGAACGGCTGAGCCAAGAAACGCATGGCCTCCGCCCACGAACCTGACGCACATGTCACCTTTGTGTCCGGCCCATTGTCTCCGCTCAGAGCGAATCGCTCCAGATCTCTGGCCGAATCCCCCAGCCGGTTATGTGCACCAAGTGGGCATTACGTGGTGCACGGCACCGGCAATCCCTAAGCCTAAATGCGGCTAATTGCGGGGCACGACTTTCGACAGACCAGCGGCCACTTGAACCCAGCACCACACTCAACTCCAGCTAACATTTTTCAAATCAGCTCTAATTGTTTACAGTTTACATATCAATAGCCATTGTTGTTGTTGCCGGCGTGTGGCATAACTAATTATGATTAATGCTTCAAAGCCAGCCCCTGACATTTGCCATTAATTGACAGTTGGAGCAACAGCTCAGGCACGTGCACAGGAAAAAATAACCGAAATTGGCAAGCCCGCTCCTTGGTATTTTTAACAGTGGGTATACTTGACCGAACCAAATCAGGAATTAAGAAATGTTAAAAGTAACAAGGGAAAATAAGAAGAAAATATATTACAAAGTTATTACTTTTTATGATTGTGATGAGAACATGTTCAAGATATTAATAAGTAATTTGTTTTAATTTCAGAATGGTGTTTTATTTTTGAGCCTTGAACCTTTGTTTGATTTTGATAACAAGTATAAAAAAATAATTGTGGTGGACACTTTTTCTTACCTTTCGATCGAATGTTTTACCTAGTTTGGTAATACTTTGACCCACAAGAAATCTCTTTCTGTGCATACATGCTCCCCCCGAGGTGCATTGAACTTTCGGCTGAGTGGAAAAACTGTCATTGCACACACAGACCGACAATGAAATTGCAGCCGTGCTCTCCACCGCAATCCCATATGAACTGGAACCGAAATCTCAAAGCCCCGGGCCAAAACCCAATCGAAATCCCATCCCAGCCAAGCCATCGATGCTTTGGCCCGCTGACCTTTTTCCATACATTGCGATTGCTAATGGCGCAGCCATCGAAGCCAGCGAGTTGGCCAGCCCCGAACTCACAACCGGCAATTCATGCTACCGGTTTTGGTTTATTGACTACTGGCAACATCAGACACAGCAGCAACAACAGTTGCAGCCGCACCAGCAACATCATCAGCAGCAGCAACAACGGGACCGGCAACAATGTGTCAAATGACTTTTGCTGGCCCGGCTTCTTAAATATGGTCATGGCGGCATTTAGTTGGCTGCGACTAGAAATTTTCACTTATGCCCGGCACGTTTTGCCTATTTTCCGTATTTGGGTGGGTGGCTGGAAATTTTAATTTTGATTTCGAGTGCGAGGTTCTGGGCTTCCCTTTTCCGACGGGTTGATTTTCTCTTTTTGCCTAGATTGTGCGACACGAATCGGCTAGAATTGTATCTCTATAAATGCTTAGATAAATTTTCAACAAACCTTTGCCTTTAAAGCTTCTTAACTGTCGCAAAAACTATTATAATACATATTTACATAGCCTGAGTCGTTGTGAAACTACAAAGCTTTAACTAAACTAAGAAAAAACTTTGCAAAATTATCCACAATAACATAACATTTTTTAAAATAATTTCAAAATTTGAAATCATAGGGACTGTCAATCAGTTGATATTTATAAATGTAATAATATATGATTTTGATCTTTCATTTATTTTAAATATCTTATTTAATTTATATTTACTTTTTCTTGGTGTTATTCGTTGTTATTTGTTGCACTACAAAATAAATATATCCAGTTTCCCCCTGATTGATGTTCAGATTGCCTATTTTGGGAATTTTTTCGGGAATGCGTGCACTTGACAGCCAACTCACTCATGCATTCAGAGTCATTCGCTCAGTAGCTGTCAGCTGTGGGATCGTGGGTAGGGTTCCTCGAGTTGAACAATATCAGATGGATATGGGCACATCCCCGGCGAATTCTTCCTCCCCCGTCGTTGGCTCTCACGACTGACTCGAGATGGTGCCTTCTGGCCGGTCTTCACCGGCTCGATGCCTTTCGCCCTTCCATTTCGACGGGGCCTGAACTTTGGCAAGGCATTTGGAAGCATAGCTAAGTGCAAGCCCGCCTCTTATTTATTTAGTGCTTAAAATACCATAACATTTGCGGGGTTATATAATCGAACCTGTCGCCGCCGCAGCTCTGCATGCACATCACGCAAATCAAGTCAAACCGAAATCCGAAATCCGAAAAAATTCGCAATACGCTTTCTTCTGTGCTGAAATGAATCGAAACGAACCGAAATGAAATGAACCTTTCAGAGCGCGTAGCGCTGCTTGTGATGCTTTCTGCCGCTGCCGTTGATTATTCAACAATTTTTATTGAAAGGTAAACAGGCGCTCACCAGAGTAGGGCTGTAATCACAAGAAAGCCATGTGCGAAATGTCAAATGCAGGCGAACCGAGAGGCAGTACATGACATCGACATTAACGTCACGGCGCCGACTTCGGCCGATATATCTCACTGCCATTCACTTGCCGGCACAACACACTTACTACACACATGCACTCTCCCCGCGCTGCCAATCGGTTGGGCTGGAAAATAAAATTAGCATAATGGCAATATAATAAACAAAGGCAAGGGCTTCGTCAGCACTGCAAACCGCCAGTGATCGCTGGCCGGCCAGGCCAGCCCAGCCAGAACTGCGGAACGGCAGGATGGCATCCGGAAGTGCGACTCTGGCATCCCACCCACATCTAATTGGTAGGGTTCTCAGCGCACGGTTACCAACCCCATGCGAAAGGCTCTACACGAGGCCAAACGGGCTGAAATAACAACGCTTTCATACCACGAACCTAGAAAATATATTTTAAATTCGGAAACAAAGCATGGAGGGTCAGTATTTACACTTAAATGCAAGGATTCACGCTTTGCATTATTTTAATAAACATTTATAGATAATACTGTAAGCTTCCGACGAATATTTATCATAGGTTTAAGGCTATACAAACTCAAGCACATTTTCTCGGATTTGCTATGTATATGTCAAGTTAAAAGTGGCTACGACCTTCTTTCCCTATGTTACCAGGATTTTTTTAAAAAAGCCCAGTAAGTAATTTTCTCCAAATTCAAGCAAGCAATATCTTACCTACCTATCTAAGAAACTTAAAAATCATATAAAATCTTCATAAATGGCAGCAAATTAAAAACGCGAAGAATTCAATGACAAGAAGCAAGAATAATGGTTTTTCATCCAAAATGATTCATTCAGTGTTGTATTTTTGCGCAGTGCCCTTGCCAAATGCGCGGGTGTTAACTGTTAATGTGCAGTTGGTTATTATGCAGGACCGAAGCCAAAAATCGTGTCAATGCATTGAACGCAGTTCTTTGGGTTGATAACCTCCGCTGAATGAACCGAGTGTGGAAGTCCAGCCCCCGCCCTCGTATTTGTCGATTCCGTTGACGAACTGGGTCACCATGTGGCCGCCGAGTTGGCTGGCTGGCGGCATTTGGGCCTTATTGGGCCGGCCGGGTAGCGGGTGGCGGTGGCGGTGGCGACCAGCGAAACCGTTAATAGAAATGCATTAAAATCAAAGCGTTTTGGCGTTTGTTCCAATTCTGGGAGCATGCCGCACATTAGTCCCGAGTAATGGCCGCCTGCAAATCACGCCACGAATCGCAATTTATCAAGAAAACGTCACGTAATTACCAGTCGACGCCAACTACGAGATACATTGACAGTTGTCGGATACACGCGGCGCAGACTTCTTTCTTTCTGAATTCCCAGCAGCTGTCTGCCTCCGCCGGCAGATGCGTTTGATTTGTGTGCTCCATCCCGCCTCTCAGAACCGAAAGGCAGAACCCAAAACACAGAGCCCAACGCCCAGAGCCCAAAGCCAAAGCCATTGCCTCGTCTTCCACAGATTTTGTGGCTTCATTGTGCTGTGTCTTATTTTGTATTCCAATCACAAAGGCGTTGTCAAAGCGGCGACAACGGCGACGCCGAGCGCTGTTGCCAGTCCGCCAAGCGAAAACAGTTTCTGACACAAAGTGTAGGAGCCCCAGAAGCCAAGAACCGATCGACTCGTCACTCTCCACAGAGTTTGCGACTCCGAAGTGGGCCCGGGGAGCCCGGAGGAAGTTCAGGAATGGCAAAGCAGCTGCTCCTCCACTTGCGGATGGGAGTGCTGCATTAGAAATTGCGCAGGCCTGTAGCTACCCAAAAACATGAAGCCTCCCATCTCAATACTTTCAGAAAAGCCAAGAAACGACAAAATCCCACATGTATTTAAAGGGATTATCAGTAACATGACCTCTTAAATTTTTCAAATTGGTAAGGGGTCTTCTGAAGGCCTTGACGGTTATTTATCATCACAAATTAACATTTTTCATTTCTTTTACTTTTTTCTTAACAATGTTATGATAATATTATGTATAATATTATTATCTTTTAATACCTTAACATGTTTTCTCTCTCTGCATACTCAGATAGTCATCATTAGGCGTGTGTAAAAACCTTAATGAGCCTTGCTGCCCAAGCGGCCTCTATAAATAGTTTCCCAAGATGAACATGCCGAAGATAAAGCCGATTGTTGCCAGATGAAAGCCAAGTACCCAAAGGTTGTTCTCAGAATTTGTACCTTGTTCGCCGGCAAACCGAAGATTGGCGTTGGTAGCAGTAACACCCTCTGCGAAATGCTAAAACCCATTACACTTATGCAACATTTCGCATTTCGTTGACTTTCGGTGGCATGACAGGGCAGAAACGGGCGATGAAAACAAGGGCTTTTGCCTGCTGCGTATTTGTTCGCATTACGGGGGGCTTACGCTAAACCTTTTCAAATATCTGCCGCTTAATTGCCCATTTAAATTAATATAAATTTCAATTTATGCACACGCACAGGCTGCCGCAATGCAAAGCATAATGCGCATACCACATGTGGGCCGGCAACGCCTCCCCGGCGTTTCGGCGTTTCAGAGACGCGAAGCGTGAAAGAAATGCTGGGATAAAGAAATGAAACACACACACACCAGATCAGCGCTTATAATACGCATCAAAACGAAATAAAATCGCATTTTTTGTGATTGATTGAGGCATGAGTAATGAAAAATTGAACGTGCAACAGACGCAGACGGGCGGCACGGTTAGCGATATGTGTTCCATGTCTGTATGACTCTGATTTGTGCGCTACATTACCTTTGATTTCGATTCATAACAAATCAGGCAGCAATTTACCTAAGAGAAGCGAAATAATAAATGGAAATGGATGCGAGAAGCGTGAAAAATATTTAATAAAACTGAATTAGCCCTGTGCACACAGCTGGAAATCTCCGGGCAAATTGCGATGACGATGAGAAGTCTCAGACTAAACAAAAGTTACGGGCCATATTAAAATGTCATCGTGTCATTGGCTCAGGACGCTTGAAGGGTGTGGAGAATCGGGAGTTGGGCACTGGGCCCTGGGCACTGGGAGCTGGTCGTCCGCGGTCCGAGTCCGAGGACCGGAGAACAAAGTCCGGGGACAGCAGCTAACGACGACATGATGAAGCGTAAACAAACATGTCCAACTGGCAGACAGGCGGCGGACAAACGCTGGCCAAAAGTAAAACAAAATGAAATTTTATTTTGCATTGGAAACGATTGCTGTGACTCACATGCCTTGGATTTTTATTTGTGTTCGGAATGTTTTGCGAAAGAGCCAGCAGCATTTTGAGCCAGAGTCCATTTGCTAAACGCCCCTTTCGCTCGCCCTTTGTTACGTCCCGGCCAACTAGGAGTAGTTTTATTTTCGCCCGTTGTGTGTGATTTTTGCCCTGCCCCGAAAAGTTGCAGCAGAGAAGCTGGCCCGAAAAACCGAAAACTCTCTGGGGGCACAGACACACGTGGCCTGACTTCCAGCTGCATTCGGAGTCGCAATCCGGACTCGCAGACGGGGATGGAGTTCCAGGACCGGGTCCCAAGTAGATGACCCGCATGACCTGGCATATTTTTATGCCGCAAGCATGCAGGACAAATGGCTGAAATTTTTGCAGCTCCTGATGATGCCGAGGGCCGAGGGGCGAGGACGGGCCGGGGCGGCAAGGACAGCGGCGGCTGCAGTTAGTTTTCGACATGTGTACGTGGCCCGCCATCAGCAGTAGTCTGGTCCTGGCAAAAAAGTCACTACTCCGTCGCCGCCCTTCCCTCACATAGTTGCTTGTGCTCACACAGTTGCGGCAGGCACTCGGAAAAATTGTACTGGACTTCAATCTATTCTTCTATATCCAAAGAAATATTACAGTCGTTCCTGTAGTGTGGTAACCCCCGGTTAACTCTAGCATTTTATATCTAACCTAGAATTCTTTCTTAAAGACCAGGAGGGAAAGCCACTTAGTACTAATGACTTTTAACCTTTTTCTTACAAAAATAATGTTCTCAATATCATATTAGATTTTATCTCACCTAAAACTTTTACCGGGAAAAAATATTCAACCTTAAAGTGTGGATTCTTTTGATTGATTGAGTTTTCTCAATTAAATACGGAAACCACTTCATGTAGTAGCAAAGGAGTATTCAAAAACACAGTTTTTAAAACTCTCTAAAACAAGAAAGAAAGCTCCCAAACTACAGTGGCTTTGTCCTAATCACAATCAAACTCGCTTTATTTCTCCGAGTGCATCCTGGATGCTTCCGTGTCTAGTTCGGGAGGGGCAGGCCCGGGATGGGAATACATGTGGATGTGGGGAGAAATTGAACAAGTCGTTTGTCGGCCGCCCTAGGAATTTATGTGAGCAGAGAGCGCGCTGCTCGAGTTGAAAATTAAACATTGCGTATACGCCTAGGTGCATAATAATTCATGCCGGGAGGAGGCTGCCACTGCTCGCCAGGCGACTGCAGGCGAAATTGTGTGTAAAATGTTTTAATATGAGCTCATAATATACGAGCCACCGACAGGACGGCCTGGCAGCGGGCAGCCCAAAGTGAGTGGACACCGCAGCTCAATTTGTGATTTATGGCACTGGCCCGCTTTGGGGGCAAGAATCGGGACTGGAGCCGCCCCTCCCGGTTATTGGGCGAGCGTATTGCTTGCGAGTGTTGTTCTTTCTGCTGCACTTGGGGCAGAGGCCATGAAATTTTATTGTTTAGTTTGCTGGCCGGCCAAGGCAGGCGATATGCCTAAAATGGCTGCCAGCCGGATATCCTGTGGCGCACAGCCGGCAATTGAATTTACATTTGGTTGTGCTCGGCCGGAGAAAACACAAAACACTCAGAGCATCGGGCGCTTTTTGCTACTAACTTTTTGCATTTGTTTTCGTTGCCCTGTTGTTTCTGTGTCTTTTTTTAATTGAGCTGGAAGTTGTTTGTGCTCTCGAGGACACCCTGGGATAACAATAATAAAATTCTACGATGTTCACTCGCTGGCCAGCGAGGCATGGCTGCTGAATGCTTTAAAGCCCGCTCCCATTTTCCCACTTTCCGATCAACTGGGCCGAATTCAATCAGGAACTGACCTAATTATAATCTGCGTGAATCCTGCACACAAAACACACCGCAGCTTTGATTTTGGTTGCCCTGTTTTTTCCAGTAGGCCCTGTTTAGTAGTTGGTTTCCATTACCGAACTGGCCAGCTCGTGTGGTTTTCCACTTTTTCAGCATTTGAGCCGAAAAATCAATTATGCCCTGACTGGTATTTAATTAAATATTGTTGGCATTTTTTGTTTGCTGCATATTAACGCAATTATTGATGGGGGAGGGCGCGGGCTAAGGCATTTGATATGTATTCGATATTTTTGCAGACCAGCAAAAAGATCCACGCCCGCGGCAGGTGGTGAAAAAGAACGCTGATGGAATGGTGATCGGTCCTGGGCGAAATGCAATTGTGAAGAGTTTTGCAAATATTTTAGCACTTTTAAATAAATACATGCCGGCGGGCCAGCTGCACTTTACTGCAATTTATGGCAGCAAAAGTTAAAACGAAAACCAGGCCGAAAAATGGCTTTCACGTTAGACGTGGGGAAAACCGTCGACTGGGGATGGCAGGCCCCGTAAAACTGCCGTGTGTCGACGTTTTCAAAAATTCAAATATTTATTTTAAATTTCTGCGCTGCACAAACATTTCCGTTTTGTTTTTTATTTCCCAGGGGCGACTGCTCCTGGCTTCCGGTCAATTTCGATAGTAGTAACTGGCTTGTAAACGGGAGCTGAGCTTAAATAATGGTGTACAGATAGAATTCATCCATCATTTAGTACACCCAATTCATGTAAGAAACTTGGTTGGAAATTACATCAGAAAATGTTAGAGGTAAATCGTATACATTATCAGCACAGACCTTTGCTTTTCACTGATAGCATGGTATATGTTGGGCTTTTAATTACATTTTCTGGCCAGTCTTCTTCGGGGTACAACAGCATTTTGCCCAATTATTTGGCTAAATTGCCAGATTGCTTTCACATATTGGCAATATCAGTTTACAGTTGCGATAACCTCAAGTAAAGACGTGGGCCAAGGTTATGCCCTCAGGAGCCCTTTACTTTTGTTTCGGCCAACACGCAGGCCGCACTTAAAGAAATGCTCTGCCAAGTGCTAAGTGCTTGTTGAATATTAATTGGTGTGTTTCTTTTAAGTTACGAAATATGGTTGTGTATCAAAAATAATGTTAGGCAAGGCTATTTCTAAAACCTCACAAAAATCCAATGCAACCTCTAGCTTTTTACTTCAGTAGTGATCACACTCAACCTTACATTTGTAACTATAAAGTTCGGATAAAATTAAGTTAGTTTTTTCGAGTGCATCCTGCTGGCCAACGTGTCCCTCCTGGATGGGTTCAAGAGCCCACACCAATGTCATTGACATGCCGCGAAAGTAAAAGCCAAACAAAACGGACGGCGCTCGAGGGCCACGATGGGCCAGGATGTTTGGCTGAGTGGGCTGATGGAGCCGGATCGCAATATTCCGACCCGGCCAAAAGGCCCTCTCGCAATCTGGGCAATATTCCACAATATTCCACGAACTGCCGTTAATTACACAAATGCAAAAGTCTGTTGAGCGGCCAAATTGGTCGGTAATAAATAAATTCAATTGAATAATTTATTTAATTTATTTTCGGGGGCTGCTGGCGCGTGACACAAAAAAGCAGTAAACAAAGTGTTTTCTTGTTTTTTTAGTTCGACCCTTCTGTGTGTGGCAGGTGAGCAAATAAATGTGTGAAAAAAATTTGTCCGGGAGGCGGAAGTGTGCAGCAAGCTGACATCGAGGTGTTAGAATTTGGTGCAGCGCAAAAAAGGCTATGTGAGCGAAAACAACAAATGGCAAACGGGCCAGGCACATTTTTCAGAGCCACACAAATGTGTGGCACAGGCCGAGTGAATTTGTGGAACGAAAACAAATCGTTTAATTGGCTCAAGCAAAACGTAACCATTATACGGCCGCACCGCTGCCGATTATATAACCGTCCACATCCCAGCTCAGCCCAGCGATGCTGTCGACGGCGACTCCGACTGCGGGCAAACCAGTTTTGCAGTTGCCAGTTTCCCTCTGCTTCACTTAGCCGATCTGTTTTCTTCGTTTTTTAAGAGCAGACTGACGCAAGGGTGCCACACCACCGTCCACACCACAAGAGCCAACCACCAAGCGATACCGCGGCACCACCGACCCGAGCGAACCACTCAGCAACGGGTTTGGTGTGTTAGCACAGTGGACTTTGGCTAAGACAACTGGGTGAAAGCAGACGGAAAGAGCACTAAGATGTATTGGAATCCACTAAGTAAATGGTTCACAACGAATTTAGTGATCAGTTCACTTATTAATTTTATTTTATTCTTCCTAGATTTGGCCTAATAAAAAAATATAATAAACAAATAGTTTTAAAAACACAAAACAAAAATATTAATAATTTATAAAACTAAATACATTATTAATAATTAAGGTTTTTAAAGGGAAAGATTAAAGAGTAAATGTTGAACTACTACAAGAAATATACTTAAAACCCTTAAAAGTCATACATTTTTATAACTTCAGTATTATAAATGTTTTTATAACATGACAAAGAGTAAGAACCATATTTTGGTTACTATAAAAATATCCCCTCATAGGCCGTCGTTTTTTAAGCCCTGGCTTCACTGTGGTAACTCTGGTCCACAATCTGGTCCGACCCGAGAAATCCGTGGGGGCCATCCATCGAGCGAGAGCATATAAAATAATGGAAAATCTTGGCGCGACTAACTAACACGCCTAACACGTTGGCACATTCGCACTTGAGCCCTCGTCCGAGACAGAAATGCAGTCCCACTCGCTCCTGATCGCAGCCGTTGCTACGTTGCTGGTGGCCCAGGTCAGTGCCCATTGGTTGCCCTTGCTGATGGAGGCGACACCTTACCCCTCCTTCCTTTGCAGACGGCGGCCAAGTTCCAGCTGAAGAACCACGACGACGCGGAGAAGGCCTTTGAGGAGTGCCGCGAGGACTTCTACGTCCCGGAGGACATCTACGAGAAGTACCTGAACTACGAGTTCCCCGCCCACCGGCGCACCAGCTGCTTCGTCAAGTGCTTCCTGGAGAAGCTAGAGCTCTTCTCGGAGAAGAAGGGCTTCGACGAGAGGGCCATGATTGCCCAGTTCACGTCCAAGAGCAGCAAGGACCTGTCCACGGTCCAGCACGGCCTGGAGAAGTGCATCGATCACAACGAGGCCGAGTCCGACGTCTGCACCTGGGCCAACCGCGTCTTCTCCTGCTGGCTGCCCATCAACCGCCACGTGGTGCGCAAGGTCTTCGCCTAACTGATATGTGATATGCTTGATCCAATAAAATTAGGATTGATCCAAAATAAAATCGGTTTTATTTAAAAATTAAAAATGGTTTCCCGAAAAAAAAAAAAAAATATAAAATCTAAAAATAATGTTTCTTAACAAAAATCTTTTTTAATATAATATTTTAAAACAAATCCACTCTACTTAAATTTGTTCAATTGTTTTCTTTTTCCATTTTTTTTAAAGCTTGACTGTTCATTGTATTACTAAAACCTTTTGTAATCCATACTCCTTCCTCGTGATGTTCTTTTTATAATCATTTATTGTTCAAGATAAATAATCATTTGCTAAAATTTTTTTACTCACTTCATATGCCAATAAAATGCAGGTATTGTGTTGCTAGTTTCGTTTATTTTTAGCAGATAACGAGTAACCAATTTTACTAATTGCATAGTAAACAAGGTTTCATAACCTTCCAAGCTTAAATTGAGTTGTTTGTTACATTTATCACCTCTGAGTCAGCTTTCTAAAATCCAAGTCGGGCTACATTCCGAAGTTTGCAGCCAGTGTAGAACTGACCTAGACCAAGGCGATCGGGCCACGCGCTTTTGAGTATTTGAGTATATTCTGTGCATCCACGTCCACTCTCCGGCGGATGAACTTCTGGAATTCGTTGAACCCGCCGGCGTAATCTCGACTCGCTGATAACCTCCACTCCGCTGCATCGCAGGCAGCTGATCGTTGACTTCGCCCGGGCGGATGTTTTCGACGCTAGTTCAGTTTGTGCATTGCCCGCGGAGAGATGAGTGCCCCGTGGATTGTTCTACTCACTCTGTGCCTGATCTCCAGCCAGGTGAGGGTGCTCAGAATGTAGAAATTCCCACAAGTACTGCGTCTCAAGTTATTTAGATATTAGTAACTAAAGTTAAATCCTTTGTTAGAGCTCTCCAATGGCAGAGCTATAAATAAAATTATAATAAATAGTATTATATCATACTGTTTGATATTACAAATTTTAAATATCCCTAAATGACTTAGAAATTGAAAAACGAAAAATTAACTAATTTTTAGACAATTACTTTTTCTCTAAACTTCATTTTTACAAATTAAGTAATTGTTTTAACAAACATTCTTATTATATGAACACTTTATTTCAGCCTCCAGTAAGCTCTCTGTCAAACAAACTTTTTCAATTTAATCAAAGTTCCGTATTTTCAAGAGACATTTCAATATGGAAATTGACAATGAGTTAAAAATTTCAGAATTTACTTATTTTGAAGAAATTTTAATTAGTTTAGTTAATTGAAAAATCTTTGTTGACTAAACATTTCTTAAATATATTTGTCCTGGATTTGTTTCAGTGAAAACAATATTTGTTCCATGCAAGATCTTTGTTAATATACAATCTTCTTTATAGGTACTCTGTGATCTCTCTGGCGACGCCCAGACGCTGGAGAAGTGCCTGCGGGAGCTGAGTACGCCGGAGAATATCGCCGACGACCTCCAGAAGCTGGAGCGGTATCCGTCGTGGACGCGGGAGGAGCTGCCCTGTCTCATGCGCTGCTTGGCCAGGGAGAAGGGCTGGTTCGACAGCGAGGCCAACAAGTGGAAGCTCAAGCGGCTGACCGACGACCTGGGCGCAGATGTGTACAACTACTGCAGATTCGAGCTGAGGAGGATGTCCTCCGACGGCTGCACATTCGCCTACCGCGGACTCAGGTGCCTCAAGCAGGCCGAGATGCATGCGGGCACTAGCCTGAGCACCCTGCTGCAGTGCTCCCGCCAGCTGAACGCCACCAACGTGGAGCTGCTCCAGTACAGTAAGCTGAAGGCAAAGGAGCCCATCCCGTGTCTCTTCCAGTGCTTCGCCGACGCCATGGCCTTCTACGATTCCGCCGGCAACTGGCGCCTGGCCAACTGGCAGCAGGCATTCGGTCCCTCCGAAAACGAGGATCACTCGGTCACTGCGGACTACAGTGGCTGCCGCCTAAGTGAGAAGCAGCGGCAGGAGGCGCCCAACAAGTGCTCCTGGATGTACCAGGAGTACAAGTGCTGGGAGCGAGTGAATGGAAACCAGCTGGTGGAGGAGACGAAGGCTTAGTCTTGAGACCCAAAGGTATTAGTGTTCTAGAGCTACAACTAAACTACACATTAAATTAATTGAGAAATATTTGCACACTATTAAATTTATTTAAACAACCGATTGTTGTGTTTTGAAGAGAGACGATCGCTCAGGCCAGGGCCAGGGCGTGGCAGGTGAACTGTTTGTAGTAGGTGGCACAGCGGTCCTTGCCGCGTTGCAGGTGGCAGGACCTGATGGAGGCTCCTCTGGCTGGAACGCCCAGGTGTTGCCTCATGGCGCCCACCTTCCACAGACGCGTTTGCTGATCGAAGAGGTGCAGTTTGTCCAGGAAGCACCTTGTGTAGCAGGGAATCGGCTCGATGACGGGATACTCGCCGTAGGCAGCGAAGCGCTTCCACTTGGCCTGGTCAACATTCTGAAGGCACTCCTTCATCGCTGTTTTGGCGGACAAGGAGATGTTCGCCATGTTGTCGATCACCGTGAAGGGGTGGTTCTCGGCCTGCAATGAATCAGCGCAGGTAGCAATTGTAAAAAAAACCTTGAACTAATTTAAATTGTAGCTACATAGTAAATATTACAAAAAGAGAAAGATTCTATATACTGATTGCAGTTTTTCCTAAAAGAAACCTTTCCGAGGGTCAAAGGTCAGGCTTATTGTCTACTGCCTACTCACGTTGGTGATGCAGTGAAAGCCCTCGTATGCATGTTGACAGCTACTCAGTCCGGATCCAAACGGCAGCTCCAATTTCCTCTGACAAGCAGTGTAGACGGGTTCTCCGAAAGCTCTCACAACTGCGTCCATATCAAAACCAGTGCTGCTATTGTAGAAGTCAAACATTTCGGCTAGGTAACACTGCGTGAAGCACGGAATCTCCTCGTAGCCCTCCGCCCAATCCTTGAATCTTCCTAATCGCTCGGCAGTCTCCGGATTAAGTCCACCGTAGCTCAGAATGCACTTGTTGATGACCTCGCTCTCGTGTGGCAGCAAGGCCAGACTTTCCTTCTATCAATCGTTTTATACTTTAAACTGCATTTCAGACTCCTCAGAGAAGGACACTTTTGCTTACCACAAAAAGGCATAGACATAAGGCAACTAATATTCCAGTCCTCTTTCGCATGGCTCGACAATTCATAAATTTTCTAGTACTTTCCTACGCGTTCTTTGCTTGATTAAGAACTGAAGCTCAAGCGAAATCATAGACCACCTCGCTGCCATCAATGTGAAACACTTAAAAAAATTAGTCGAATTACAACGATAAGTTTATAACTGCGGATAATTTCAAGGGTTGCATACGCACTATTTTGCCAAAAACTAGAGGGCTTTTTTCCGGATTCATTTTACTAACTATTTTAATCAAAATAAGCTATTTTTCTTCGTTTTATTTATACCGCACTGAAAGCTAAGCAATTGACTTTCCGCCTCATTTATTAGAAAAGAAGGGCAAATATTATATGCGTGACTGTATGTAACGTAAACGTAACTTTTGTTAGAAAAAGTATTTATGCGCTGAAGAACCTAAAGTGTATTGTAAATTTTTTTAAAGTACATATTTATATACATTCATCGTTAAAGATTCAATTTTTAGTGTGTTCCCCTCCCCGATGATAACCCCATTTTAGTCTACCTCAAGTTGAATCTGCTGCTTACATAGAGCGCGCTGATAAGAACGCCCTAATCAAGGCGCCTTGGTCAAGTTTCGGACTCGATTGCGCAAAGAACCTCGGCAGGAGTTACGCAACGTGGATCGCAGATCGATGGCGATGGGCCAGCTGCCCAGTTGCATTTTATTGATCAACACCTGCCAACAGTCGCTGGGACTGTGGATTGTGCTGCTATTGAATGCCGTTAATTGATTTGGTGTTTTTGTTTTGGCATTTGGCCCGGCCACTCGTCGGGCTTTTAAAAATGTCTTTTCTGGTCGGCCGGCTTGCAAAGGAGCGACATCGTCCCACTTTACGCATTTTGAGCAACCGGATTCGGGTTTTGGGTACCGGGCTCTGCCAGTGAGCAAAACATGTTTAACAAAACGCGTCGCCTCATCCCAGTCCGATGAAGAGATCTTCATCGACGCAATTGCAAGTGGGCAAAACAGCAAATAACTCCAAAGTGGTTCTGCCAGATCGGCCAAACCGTCACGAAAACAACCGCGTTGCTTCCACTTCCACGAATTTAAGATACAGGCGAAGAAATGCTATAGGCTGAGAGCTACATCTTTATGTTTTAGCACCAGCCAAGACGAGTAATCTTAAAATATTTCCAGATTTTTCTATAATAGAAATTTTCTTTGTTCGATTTTAGTTGTATTTTAACTAATCAAGTAATAAATACTTATAGTGCCGAAAAAAGGAAATCCATTTTTTGGTAAAATTCTCATTACTTTTTTTTTTAAACACGATCCCTTAATTCAGATAAACAGATATATTCCGAACGATATGAAGCAAACCAATCGACTTTCTTATTCTCTAAGCCCATTTCACTTTATCTCCGCCTTGTTGTACAGAAAAAATTTGTTTCTGTGGACGTTTCCCCCACAATTTCTTCGCAATGACCTTGGCTCGTTTTCTTGCGTGTTTGGCCGTAAAATTATAAATCCAGTTTTCGATTTCCTCTCTTCTTTCACTCTCGCACAGTCACAATTTGGACAAATTTTCGTTATATAGTTAATTGTTTTTTCCCCGCCGCCAGTTGTTGCCAAACGGCTTTCGGTGGGGCAACCGTGATGACAACGATGACGACACAGCACCGCCGATCTTTAGTACGGAGATCAGCACCACCGGCGGCGGAAAACTGGACTGTCCGGTGGGAATATAAAGATGAAGATGCTGCAGGCGCGCCTGACCTGTGGCAATTTGAAATGCAGCCGCCTGCAACTTTGGCAACTCGCGGTGTGCGATTTCAAAACGATCCCGAGTCGGCGCTTAGCATTTCCATCGGGCTCGGCATTGATTTGAATTGATTTTGAATAAATTGCTGGCAGGGCTGCGACCTGTCGCATTAATTCGGCTTTCTTCCCCGCCGAAGTCCGCTGAATTTATTGAGATGCTGGAATTTAAAAGCGCCTCTTTTGTCTGCCAGATTTCAAGGTTATAACCCAGTTTCTGCCAGGGCGCGTCGATCGCTTTGCGTGGTCTTCTTTTTGGCAACAGTGTTTTATGGTGAGAAAGAAACTGAAAACCGAACATCGAAAGCCCAAACTGGGACTGGGGCTGAAACTAAATCGAATTCGATCCGATTCGAATCGTGGTCAATACATTAACCGGCCTTTTGATAAAACCGAGAGATGCTCGGAGATAACAATGGGCTTGTCCTTGGCTCCGTTGGGAACTGAACTTGCCGCTAAATGCAGGCCAGCTGCGTTTAATGACATTTGCAAATTGGGCCTGGCAAATACAATTAAAAATACATCAGGGTTGTGCAACTTTCGGCACATTCCGCATGCAAATCAAATCTCCACTTAACGGGGTGGCTTCTGCTTCTCGCCTTTTTGGAATTATTTGGGATCCCTGTTCCGGAGGGGTGCCGGTGGCAGAGCCACGTGAAATGACCATAATTAAAAATACATCTGGGCGGCATGTGGATTTTATGAGTGTCCAAGCTGGACCGAAACCGTACCGCAGTCGAAATCGAAAGTGAGCTGGCGAAACATTGAAGGAGTCAACAACCTGTGCGTGTTTGCTGCCTTCAATTCGGTGCAAACACCCAACTCATTAACTCGGCATCTAAGGTGGGAATTAATTATGCAGATTTATTCATTGTGTTGCGATTTCAAGTGTGGTAAAGTGCAGCCCGCCTAATGAAGGTGTGTGCTGCCAATGATGATGATGATGGGTTGATGGGCTTTGGGTCTTGGAAGCTGGGTCGTGGGCGGTGGCCGTGCCCGATTTGGGAACACCCTAAAAGCTCTTCCACTCAACTTCAGTTTCGATCTGACAAATTAATCTCCGTCGAAATCATCTGGGCTTCCGCCCTGGGATAAACACTGGCCGTGGAAGTAAGCACTTTTCAACGGATTTCGATTTTGAAAGTGAATTTCACTGATCATTGACCTCGGACTGTGGTTGCGTGTAATCGGTCGAGACCGAGGCCTGCCACTTGGGGATTACATAAATCCGAAATTAGTTAATAAATGAAAACTGTGAGCTGTGAAATGAGAAATAAGAAATGCTATTGTTCAATATATTGAAATCACGGCGTTACGTTCGATAAAACGCTCGGCCGCTGCAGTGTCGGCTGCAGTTTTCCACTGACCCGCGGCTTTTCGGACCCCATTTGGCCGGTCCCGGTGGGTTGGCCAATGAAATTGGCTTATGTAAAAACACCGCCTTCAGCAGACATAAACTTAGTGACATAAAAATTAACGGACGACAAGGTGAGCAAACACTCGAGACAATTGTCAGGCCTGCGAGCTGGGCAAACGTTTGTTAAATAATTATCTTGTTGCTAAAATGATGGGTTAAGTGCAGGATGGTCAGCTATTTCGTGGGTCAGAGTTGAGGTCACCAATTAACGTTGATTAAACCTGATGACATGGCGCTTACCGACAGTAATTGACGACATATTCAATGATTCTTCTAATGCACATCAACTTAATTATTACTCATCTTCTCTATATTTTATAATAGAAGCGCAGGGTCGCAAATCTTCATTGCATTGTTTTGTACACACTTGAGCTTAAATTATTATTTATTTATAAGTTTTAAAAATCGTACATTTATTGGTCTAAAGCAGAACTTCCTTTAGTATTAATCTTGTTTAATATTTGACATATTGTTGAAAAACACTTTTAAAATATTCTAGGATTTATTTCAAGGCAGACGTCGAGAAAGCATTCGTTTTTAACAAAATGTACAAAATGAGTTAAAAAAAACCTTTTTGGAGTGTCTATACCAGTTAAAGTTAAGTTATATAAATTTATATGATTTTTTTCGTTTGTTGCTTTCAATTAAAACGAATTCCGTTCACATAAATGAGAGGTGTGTATTAAGGGTGTGGTTATTCTTACTATATCGCTGAAACGAAAATATAAAATAAACATTGCACGTTGGGATAACTAATTAAATGCGAGGAATTATAAACTTCCCATTTATCTATTGTAGTAGCCTATTCTAATTTTTACTCTTCTTCACCATAAAAATGAGTTTTTCTTCTCATGAAAATAATAACTCAATCGTGTGAATTAGTTTTCCCACTAATCTAAACAGTTTTCCTTGGTCAGTTCTGGCCTAGACCTTGCCTCCGACCTAGTATCTCGGGCATTTGCATGTAACCTTAGCCAGCCTCATTGATTTTATTCACTCCACCTTCGCAGGTGATATCGCAGTGACACCTAGCCTCCCGATGCAATTAACGGCCTAACTTTCCACCGCACCCTCCGAACTGGGTCGAACCGAGTTGGATTTCAATGAGACGGTTTGCAGGCGTACAAGTGCATATACAAATAGGCATAATTAAATGGAAACCGTTCTAACGGGTTGTGTGTTGTGTGTGATTCGAAAGATTCCAGTCACGAACGCGACTTTACGACAAATTACCGTTTCACAAATGCACTTGCCAAATACCCAAGAACCCGCTTGGCCAAATAAGCCCGACTAAAAATGATCCACCGATCGCTGCTCACTCACAATCACTCAGGCTGGGGCCTCTGTGCGCTCGAGTATCTGTGAGATACAAATGGCATGCACTTACCACGTGTTTAGGGGGAAAGGGGAAGGGAGTGTGTGGTTCGGGCCAAACAACTTTTCTTCCGCGTTGCACATGCGATGGCGGTGGCGATGGCGTTTGCAGACTACATGCTGCATACTACAGACGGCAGAAAACAGAAAACAGACTTCAGACTGCAACCGCACCCACCCACAAATGGCCTGCTAAAATCAACAATTAAAGCCGCTCACAATCTCCCGCCTGCATCTGATGCAATTTTTGCATTTTTCAAATATCTTTTAATTTGGCGCTCGAAAATTACTATGATAGTCTTAACTGGCCAGTAGACAGCAGAATTTCAAACCGCTCTGGCATAATTTGGCATTCAATTGGGCGACTACGCCCCGTTGCAGAATAAACAGAGCCACGAATACAGCTGCGTGGCAACCAGTTTCTGAACCCTAAAAGAACCCGAAAAATCTGGGCTCCGGCTCCTGAAACAAAAGCAAGAAATAGCCAACTGGGCTATGAGTAACTATTCGAAACTGCTATTGAAAGCGAAAGCATAGCTGACAAGGTAGCTTGGTTTTTTGCTGCAGTTGATCCAGCAGTTGTTGTGGCTGCTGCTTTTGCACTTCTGAAACTGGTTCGCCGTCTGGACATGTAGGCAGCCAGTCGCAAGTCTTCTAGCCTCCACTTCAATAACACAGCCCAGCCAACTCGACTCGCCCGAACTCGGCTGAACCCGAGCCCAACACAGGAAAAAATGTCCAAACAGAGTCTGTATTTACGCTCTTTTGGATTCAGCCAGTCATAAGTGAAAACCTAGGTACGGTTACATTTCTCTACACCCAACTCGGCTCGAAGTCTTCATAGCTCGAACTAGTCTTTAACCAAAAGGAAGTTGACATTCGAGTTTAATCAATGTTCAATAACCATGTTCTATAGCTATTTTTTAAAGGTCGTTCAAGCTCAGGCCACTGAATCTGCATCGTTTAAATCGTTTTGGTGAGATTACTCAAATTATAAAGCTCATTAGATTCTCACTTAGTGCAAAACAGCCATAGCTCAAAAAAGCCATTTAGCGTTTAACACGTTTCAACATTTTTTAGGAAAGAGTAATTCAAAATCAAAAGCACGTTTTCTTGATGTGCTAAGTCGTTCCAAAATAGGTATAATACAATGTTATTAAAAGTTAATTCACCCACATATTATCCCAAAGCCTTTCTAAATCGTTTAAGAACTGAATTAATAATTGCTGTATTAATGGCTTTACTTTTTAATATAAGCATTTCTGGCTTTGTTCTGTGTGTCAGCTAGTTGGACTTCTAGCACTGACTGCTGCTTTTTCCTCAGTGCCCCCAGTTCAATTTTCCATCGACGTCGGCCGTAACTTTTCTGCAGCAGTCGCTGACTGTAATTTCATATTCTTCCTGCATTCCGAAACCTTGAATCACATTTCTTGCATTTAATTGCACACATTTTTTGCGATTTCGCTCCTTGCCACTCGAAGGCGCCGCCGAGTGGAGTGGCTGCCGTTGACCGCCGAGCTGGGTCACTTTTAATAGCCGCAGCCACAACAACATCTCACCGGGCCAATGCAGCCGCAGCAAAAACAACTGGCTGGCCTACCTTTTACTGGCACGCACTGCATTCGAGATGACGGCCTGTTTTAAATGCCAGCCAGTTGAGTGACTATGGGCAAGATGGCTCTCGACGTTTGTTTATTTTCATTTACTTGGGGGGCGCGGGCGATCGATGCATAATTCGAATTGCATTGCCGGCCACCGGTTGGCCATCGCATTAGGAAATCATGCTAATGGAGTTGATTAAATTAAAGCTACGAATGAGTCTCGCTTGCAACAGGCACCTCGTCGAGTACGCAATTTCTACATTAGCCATAAGAAACGATGTTTTCGGCAAACAAATCATTCAAACCCTATTAGAAAAATCTAAATGCTCAAAGGTAAAATAAAATCTTGTATACCAGAAACTGATCTTACGTCTAATTAAAAAAATATTTACAGAATGCTTTTGGTCAAATATGTACTAGAAACTATAAAATATTACATCCAAAAAATGTAATTATAGATGAAATTACTTCCGGAAACACATGACTCACTTGCAAAACTGGCAAGGTTCAACCATAAGTCGAAGTATCTGCTAGTTTGCAGGAAGCAGAGTCAGCACTGTCAGCCAGAAATTGATCAGATGTAAAAAAAATATTTATAGATAAACGGAGAGCCAATGGAACTAGAGCGCGCTGACTCACTCGCAGAGGTGAAGTTCAGCCACGAAAACAGCGACAAATCTTTCGGATTGTAAGATGCCGTGCCCTCAGCCGTGATTAGCTGCAGATACAAATTGAACGCTAGTTGCCCACACTCACACAAACACTTACAGTCACAGTGCTCTGAACCTTTTCGGGCAAATTCCATTTGCAACCCCCACCTTAAAAAGCACATAAAAAATAATAAAGAAAAGGAAAAATGCAAAGCGCAGGCAGGCGGAGCAAAAAGAAGTGAAAAAGCTCAATTGACAAATGGTTTGGGCCACAAAACAATAGACGCCGGCGTCGCCGTCGGCAACGGCAGCGCAGCCGGCTCCGCTGCCTGCATACAAAGCAGGTAGGTTGAGGTGGGAAAGGCCAGAGAGAGTGGAGAGAGGGGTGCGCCACGTAGCGACCGAAAAGCTGGCTGCTACGAATACCGTTGCAGTGCCGCGGCCGCTGCCTGCGCAGTCGCGGACGCCGATGCCGACGCCGGCGCCAGCAGAATACGACGCCTGGATTGTTCGCGACGTTGCGCATGCGCAGCGGTATAAAAAGCTACCGCTCCGCCAGAAACCACACACATTTCGAGTCGTCGGTGCCAGTGGAGCGCAGATTCAGTTAGAGTTCCAGCCTCAGTTTTTTCAAGTGCGGTTCCGTCGGTTCAAGTCCCGATCCCAACTAAACAATAACTACACTCGCAAAATGAAGAAGTTTTTCGTGGTGTTTGTGGCATTATTCGGAGCCGGTATGTATCTCTAGCTAGCTAAGTGAAATGAACGGCGGCGAGTGGAAAATGCTTTCCGCTTGCGCAACACGAAGGACACTTGAGTGCTGAAAATCAGTGTGCAAAAATCGAGAGTGTGCTTGTGCAACGACGGGTAAATCAACTATCACTGCTCCACTTTTACCAGCGATCGCCAACGAAACGAAATCGAGCAGGGAAAAGCGAGCAGCGAAAACGAAAAGCGAGACCGAGCGGAGGGAAATGTGATTGAGCCAGTCCCAGCCCAGGCCGAGTTTTCCACGCAGATGCACAGATACAGTTACGCCGCACAGCAGTATCTGTATCCATGCATCTACGAATCTCCGCATCTATTGGCTGGCTCGGTTCGATTTCATTACCTCATCGCAGCCGCCTTAAAAGCTGGGAGAGGTTACAACAGCGACGATCGTCTGGCTCCGCTGCAACTCGATTGCGAAATCGGTCTCGGTGTTGCAAGCGATATTCAGATTCGGCCTGCATTAGATAACCAGCGGAAAAAGCCTCGGATTCCTGGCTTCGATTTCGCACACTCCGCCGGGGTGTGGCCGAGTCGAGATACGTCTGTTCTGACATTGACATTGAACAGCTCTTAGATAACTGCCACGAAGATGCCTAATGGATGGGGTACAACTGGGCTAGGCTCAGGAATTTTAACTACGCAACCGACTCGGCCACTCCCCAAAATCCCAATCTCAATCTAAAGCCGTTCGCTTTTTGGTTATTCAACCTAAACTTTTGCGAATTGCGTGCCATGCATTTTTCTGCCAAGTCGTGCATGGCCGCAAAAGCAATTTCGCTGCTCAACTTAATTGCCAGCAATTTCCAAGTTATTAAACGTAACAACGGCCCGAAACATAAAAGCCTTAATGGGCCCATTTTGACGAAAAGCCGCCGTGCATTGTCAAGTTCAAGTTGACATTAATTATGCAACGGCACTTGCCAACCCGACTGCTCACTTGTTCACTTGTCCACTTGCTCGGCTTTAAAGCACCGACTTCCCTTAGTAGGGTCGAAAAAGTTACAGCCAGCCTGCTAATCACGGCGATAAACAATTTAAGCGGGGCAAAGATTTCCGAAAACGAGAGCACACAATAAATTTCCGCCTTTGACTCTCGATTATATTTTCCCTTCTTGCGGTTGCGTATCGAAAACTAACACCAACCGCAGCTGCAAAAAGAATGTGGCCAAAGACAAACAAAATAAATTTAGCCATTTTTCTATTTCGCTGTTGCCTCACAGGGAGCGCAAGTCACGCTCGAATGTTTTTATTTTGCGGCAACAAAATCAAATGAAAGGGCCGCCGCAGCCGACATGCAACTGGGTGTGCCGAATTCTATAGGTTGCATTAGGCCAACACACACGCGCCGGGCTATCTATGCTGATTTATGGCCAGCAGCGAGAGGGCGAATGCGGCGCTTTTAAAACTCAATTTGCATGCCACTTTTGGCGGCGACAGCGAGGCATTGAAAATCAATTTTTCTCAAAAGCGCCAGCGTCCATGCGTTAAATTTGAAAAAGTCGTATCTATTCAGCGGTAAATACATGAATACATGAATACAACTAAGTCGCCTTCTTGGGCCATCGGACTTATGGCTCGATCTGTGGCAAGTAGAAACAATTGGGGATTTCGAGCCAACTCCAGTTAAAGGGACATCCAAATGCTTTGAAAGAATATTTGAGAAATCGAAACCCAACTTACCAATCATTTTTTTAGTTTCGATAATTGTTTCTAACAAAATTTAATATTAAATTACAATTAGCTTGACAGCTGGGAAAGGGAACGGTATTGAACAATTTCCAATTGATTTTCCACAGTTAAAATTTTAGAAAACAGAGTAACACACTGTTTTTGATTAGTAATTTCTGACGGAGCACTTCCTTTCTTAAGTCCAAAGTATTATCGAACCGGTCGGCAAATACTATCAGAATTCTGCGCACTTCCCAGCCAACAACCACCGGCAATAGACAAACAATAGACGAAACAATCCAAACGCAGATTAACCCACATACGGACGGGCCGCCAGCAATGTGGGCAAATATTTAAATATCATTACGATGTTGTCGGCGCAGCGCATGCAAAAACAGTTTTTGGAAGACGGCAACATTTAGCGGAAATGCTCGAGTGCTGGTTGCCGGGTAAATACCTAACGGGCCAGAGGCTCCCCAACGAAACGTGCTTAAATGTCAGCAATTTTCTTGATTTATACGGCGGCGATGTCTTGCCAGACAAGAAGACAAACAACGATAAAAATAACACCACACTATGCCGGGCGGAGCGGAGTTACAGCCCGCAAATGATAGATACACACTTGTGCCGTCGAGGGCCAAAAGAGGCACCTGCGATTGCGATTGCGATTGGGATGGCGATCGCAGCCGCGGGGCTGGCGGCGATTATGGCCAGGTCCGTGTCCTGGCCCGGGTCCTTCATAATGCCTCTGAATTTGTTTGCGGCATGCCAAATGCTAATGTCCCGCCCTCCGCGGGGTTCATTGCTCTGATACTGGTATTTATGGGCTGACAACTGAGTTGGCCGGCATGCAACGGGGACTTGTCATCGTTTGTCATGATACGCTACGACCGTCTTCCCTTCGAGGCGACCCAAAGATGTGTGGCTCTGGATGCGTTTCACTCGCATCTAATTACAGAATGCGGCTGTGAATTATTGAAAAACCCTCGGACAATTTGCAATTTTGCAATTTTAAATTATGAATTCATTTGCATCTTGACAGTGTCTGTCATTTGAGTAACACATAAATTAATTTCATTAAACCGAGCTCCATAGAGCTTGTAATTTGCGCAGCGCCAGTGTTGTGTGCATTTTTGGTTAATTAAATGATTATGTTAATGGACGAGCGGATGTACGAATGATAAACAGCGGCTGGGGGTCGGCCAGTGCCAATGGTGTGCAATCAACCAATAAGACCAACACAAATGTCGGTTTAACTGTTAAAATGTCAATAAAATGTATTATTTAAATGCACATAAACAGCGACGCCCCTCCGCATTGTTTGCGCCAAAGGAGCAAAAAATGTAATTAAGCGCTCCGCGCTGATAGATAAACCAATTATGGCCGAACAGTAAATTAAATAGCACGCCACACCAGGCAATCAGTCTAACTAGCTTATAAATAATTCGCTGGCTCACGTGGTCGATGCAGATTGTGCCTTATATAGTGTGGCACACACAAGAACACCGTGTGCCGCATTGGCATGCCGGCCAAACTATTTATTTCCAAGGTGCGCCGGGCGGCACCGTCGCGAACAAAAGACACTTCGCCCGCCAGACCTCAGAGTGGGTTAGTAATTGGTCTAGAATCTGGCCGAACCGGTTCTCGGCCAGAATGTGGGCTAGCCGGGGCTTTGGCTTTCATTTTCGTTCGTCTTGCGGCCTGCTCGGAGCTAATTTAGCTGTTATGTCATGTCAACAGAATCTCAGCTCTTGTTAGATAATGGGTAGAGTAGCGCGTGATATGGTTAGATGCTATCTGTTTCAGCAGAATTCCTACTGAATGCTAAGTATGTGAGTCACTTTTGGGCTGGACTTAATGTCTTGTTATTGCAAAATGCTTTCAGGAATAACACCCATCAATTCCCTCGAAATCGAAATGCTGATTAGAACCACTCACCCCTTTTTTGATGCTTTACAAATTGAATGAGATATGATGCTATGAAAACATTTTTAAAGGATTAGTGTGTGGCATTACGGAGTCATAATAAACACACCTTTCCCCGCCGGCTTGCCGCAACATTAGGCTTTGCAATACGTTGCACATACGCACTGAGAGCCAGGTGTCCCAGTAATTGCTCAGAAAACATGTGGCCGGAAGCACACACAGCTGTAAGTGCACAATCATCGCCCGGAGCATGTGTGTGCGAAGGCATTAGGACTGCGGTCCATTCCTGCGGCTGTGGCAGAAAACATGCTGCCACAGTGCACTCTTTCCGCACAGTTGCAGGTGAAACAAAGTTATTGTAGTCGGAGTGCCTGGCTCACTGAATACCTGGCTAAGTGCTCGCCAATGGCCGTCCTCGAACCGTGAAACGGCCGGTTAATTGATGTCGCTGACCAATCTCACAAGACTACCATTACATGCGGCAGTAAATTAGAATTCTATGAGTTTAAAAATTATAACAAACGTGCCAGCTGCGTTATTAAATTCAAATTTAAACTGCGGCTGCGATCAAACTGCGTAATTAACAAAATTACAATAAAAAAACGCGAAGCGCAAAACGCAAAGCGGGTAAACAAGCAATGTTTTTTTGAGAATCGGAACTGGCTAAATGACTGCCTAAGCCAATCATATATGTATGGCGAAAATAAATACGCAGCGAAAATAACAGTTTTTAATTAAAGTCGGCAAATAATTTTATGGATGCCGCAGCTTTGATTTATTCGAGGATCTGGCGCGAGCATTGCAACTGCGTAAATGTAAAATTTGATATTTGATTAGTTTACACACACAAAACGAAAATTGCATGTTGTTTATGCAGGCCAGCAAATCAGTTGATTTTTCTATGTTTTCATTCAATTGTTGCATTCATGCGGTTTCCCAGGCGCTTTGCACCTGCTTTTGTGGCGCCCAACATGGGGCCCATGCACGAGCCTTTTGGCGCCCAACGTGGGGCCTGACCCCGGACTTAGCCCGCGGCTTAGGCAATTGATGCGCACTTTTGATTGAACAGTGAGCAGCGGGCACTGAACACTGAACATTGGAAATGAAACGTGACCGCAACTCTGCGGCTTTGCAATTAGATTATCACACACCCACACGGACCCTCGCTGGGCGGCGAAATTCTTTTCAATGCCAGACTGCACGTGGGTAATTATTTTTTGACTGCTGCCATTTGATTTTCCACACCAAATATATAGAAAATGCCGGCAAATACCGCATTAGTTAATGGTACAAATGCAATTTAGTTCGTTACGCCCTGCGGTTGCACTGAGCTCAGCTTCCACAAAAACAGACGAGTGCAGATGGCGCAGATGGGAAAGGAGAAGTTGGGGGGGGGGGATAAGTCCTTGGTAGCGCATTTCAGGTGCTTCAACTCTGTCGCAGGGTTCGGTGTAATTCCATACCCGAAAACGAGGGAGAGAAAAACATCGCACGAAACAAAAGTAAATGCAGTTGGCCCTGAGCTGTCAGCGATCCGTGTGTGTCTGCGACTGCTGAAAGTTGCCTTCGAGATTTATTGGCAACCGTCGTCTCTCTGTCAGACATCAGACTTTTTAGAGTGAATGCCTTTTGGGCCAGATGACAAATGGCCGTGCCCAGCGTCTTCATCGTCGAGCTCGTCTTGCCTTCATAATGGTAATAAGCATCTTGGATACGTGTGTATCTGCATCTGCTTCGCTTGCGCAATCGTTGGGATTCCTTTTTCGGCTATGACTCTTCTTGGAATGACTTTTTGGGTTCATTCGTAGCCCAGACTTTCGGACAACAATGAAAAGGAACGGCCACGTGCCCAAAGTTAGATAACTTAGTGTCGCTATTGGGAAATATTTACCTTCATTTTTGTTAAATGGAAACATTTTAAATTCAAAACCAAGCACACAGCAACTCGTACACCGATGTCAGCCGACTGATTTGTTCAACTTGACCCAATTTGCAGCCTTATTATATTTGTAATCAAATTCCATCTCCCTTCAGCTGTGGCCCAAAGTAGCTTTAAATGTCCCGATGACTTTGGATTCTATCCACACGACACGTCCTGCGACAAATACTGGAAGTGCGACAACGGCGTTGCCGAGCTGAAGACCTGCGGCAACGGTCTGGCCTTCGATGCCACGGACTCCAAATACCTCACCGAGAACTGCGACTACCTGCACAACGTGGATTGCGGCGATCGCACAGAGCTGGGTAAGTTGTCATTGAAAAAGAGCCAACCAGTGTTCAAAAAAGCATTACGAAAATGCATTAATTAACATGTTCCGAAATAATTATACTTGAAAGGGAAAAATAATATTACTTGATAATAGTCATTTTAAAATAACTATAGTAATAATAATAATAAAATTAGTTTTGAAAATAGCATAAATGAGAGTATAACGGGAATATTAGAATGCCTCAAACTCAATTCTCTATAACAATATTGCCAAGTTGAAGTGTTTTGTCAATTGTTTATAATTTATAATGTGAGGTTGTATAACGAACCCAAATTATCTCTGACAGACATACATATTACTTATTATAATTTTATTACATTTCCTTACAGAACCCCCAATCACCACTCCCCACTGCTCTCGCCTGTACGGCATCTTCCCCGATGAGAACAAGTGCGACGTGTTCTGGAACTGCTGGAACGGCGAGCCCTCGAGATACCAGTGCTCCCCCGGATTGGCCTACGATCGCGATGCTCGCGTGTGCATGTGGGCTGACCAGGTGCCCGAGTGCAAGAACGAAGGTGGGTTCATCATTCTCAGTGAATAAAAGGGTCACATGACTAAACCACTTCCCGATTTCAGAGGTGGCCAACGGATTCTCCTGCCCCGCGGCCGGTGAGCTGGCCAACGCCGGATCCTTCTCGCGCCACGCCCACCCCGAGGACTGCCGCAAGTACTACATCTGCCTGGAGGGCGTGGCCCGCGAGTACGGATGCCCCATCGGCACAGTGTTCAAGATCGGAGACAGTGATGGCACTGGCAACTGCGAGGATCCCGAGGATGTTCCCGGATGGTAAGTTGGAATTTACTTGCGATTTATCCCTAGGCTGGCACCTTTTTGATTTGTCTTGCTTTGCACTCCTCAAGTACCAATGTCAAAGTTACTAGGGTTGCAGGCGGCGTCGTGCTTGGGTGAATTTTCGACGTATTACTAGAAATTATTCGCATCAAAAAGTGTAAATCTGAAATAGACACGAAAATGTCTTGCCAATAAATGGTTATTTCTATTTCCATAAGATATTTTTTGAAAACAACTCTTTCCTCTGATTTGCGGGATACAAAACCTTTCCACATGATGAAAAATTCTTCGATATTTCTTCACCACCCTCTAAACCTACTTTTAAGTCTTGAGCAACCTTGAGCAACTTGAGTTTTCTGCCACGCTTGCACCACTCGTCACTCCGCACCCATCACCACACTCCTCACTCTCTGAACTTTCACTGCCCACTGTCTGTACTCAACACATGCCACTCTCACATATCCATATCTCTGGCCTGTTCTGACATATCTCTATATCCTTGGTCCCATTTACAATTACAGCGAAGACTACTACGGCGATCTGGATTTGAAGAGCATCCGCAAGAGCGAGCTTCTAGCTGGATTGAACAGTGAAGGTCGCACTAAGGGCGCGCAAAAAACCAAAGCTGCCTCCTCCTCCTCATAAACATAACAACTACAACAAGAACCTACAACTTTAACAACAATAACTAAACAACAACAGCAACTACAACTACAAAAACAATACAACAAGATCAATCAACTCAGATCCCCAGTTCCCATCCTGCCAAAAATCCAAGCCCTCACATCACAAATCAAATGAAAATCAAAAGAGATAATACTCAGCCTCAAATCGAAATTCAAACCACATCAAAACTATTTTCTGCCATTCTCGTACTTCTCAGTTGACTTCTGTACTGTTTCTAATTTATGAATCTATAAGTCTCTCTCGTTTCTTCTGAGTCAAACTGTTGCTATCTCTTCATGTTTCTGTTTCCAACAATTTAAAACATATCGAAATTGCCACGCAAATTTAGGCTCGCAGAAAATGACACAAAGTTTTGTAAACAAAATATAGAGAACATCGAGGAATGAAAGAAATCGTTCAAAATGAAGCGTAAAATTTAGAGATTTGTACATTTAAGTGATCCTTGTTTATAAGCTTATAATTTTATTTTATACATAAAAAAACAAAAATCAAAAATATAAAAAAAACAAAAAAATGGTTATATTTGATTTCCACGAAGTGTGTAACTCGGTATTTCTTTTGATCAAAGGTTTTTTGGGAAACGCATTTAATTTTCTTGTTCAATTTCTTTTTACAACTTTTTCTTAAAGAGTACATGACAAAATGTTATATCCTAACGATCTTTTCATGGATATGTCTTCTTCAATACAATTTGTTCACTATCCCTTTAAACCATTTCTAAAAAGCAGTGAATGGGGTATCCCATAGTTGGGGCTCTCCACTAAAGGGTTGCTTCGTTTTTTCCCCTTTGACATCGTTAGAGTCTGTAAATAATAAGTAAACATGAAACTTTGCCAGCCATATTTGCGGCAAATGAAAAGTTGGCTGGCGTTTCGAGGCGACCAGGAAGTCCTTGGCTCCGTCGCGTTGACGTCTTTTCAAATGCACAAGAACTTTGTTAATTATTCATTAGATTCTATAAACAAAAACGCGATACAAAAACTTTAAATGAATTTTCAAATTATCAACACAATTGCAGGCAGAACCAGCAACACGCGCACACACACTCACAGATTTACTGGGGGCAAAGGAAAGTGGAAAATGGGAGGGGAAAGGCGAAGGGAAGGGGCAACCGTGGGCAGTGGCACCTCGATAAAGGTCCTGTGGGGCTTGAAGCGGAGCGGGGCTTCCCTGCGCCCCTCTAACTCATAAAAGCTGGCAACTTTAACTTTGCCTCTGTGTGCGAATGTCTCTGGCTGTGTGGGTGAACCTGCGCTTGTGTGCATTTATGGCGCACTGGAAAAAAGTTTTAAAACTAATTAAATAAAAATTATAAAACTATACAAACTCAAGGCACAAGTTGTCGCTAAAGGACATTTTCTGCTCCCTCCTGTCTGCGCGTGTGTGTGTGGGACGGCTTTGTGTGCGTCGCATAAGCTCTTTTTGGCATAGAAAAGCCGCGTAAAGAGCTCTCGAAATTTTCGGGCAAATACGAGCATACAGTCGCCTGCATCCATTCAGTTTGATGTTGCTCTTGGCTCAGCTCTTAATGCCACTCCCGTATCCCCTGGACCTCGTCCCGGGTCCTGGGACACACCACACACCAACCGCCGGATGTCATCTTTTACTTTAATATATTTCGGAATGCTCTCGTTGTGGCTGCGGGCTGGCAGTTAAGTGCAGCAAGTAAGCAATCTTCAATTAAAAGTTGCTGCTGCCCCCAGTGCGCCATAAGAATCCTGTGTGTCCTGCTTATGTTTGCGGCCAGCTGAGGTTAGCTGCAGAAAAAGGGGACTCAAAACGGATTACGCACATCGCACATACAAGTGTTTTATAAACAAAAATGATTTAAGTTTAACAAAATTACTCCAGAGTCCAGTGCGAAAGTAATTGCATCACTAGGAGAAAAGTCGGTGGAAATAAATTTGCTTAGGAGAGAGGCAGTTTTGAAGTAAATTAGAAGAGGTACGAGTGCATTACACGTAGTCAAGCGTTGACAGGTGGTTTTTGTATCTATAAAATGTTATAATAATAAATTTTAATTTAGGTGATATACAAAGGTTGGTATAACTACCGTCTTGAAAACATTTCTTTAAGCAAAACTAATATGAACGGCAAACAGAATTTTTCAAAAATCATTTTGCTTTTTTTATGATTTTTTGAAACTTTTTAGAAGTATGTATTTAAGAAATTTTTTTGTTTCATAGTAATTTTTTCGACATTGTCACCTTTAAAAATCATACTATTCGTATTTGAATCTAAAAATTTAGGTCTAATAAGAAGAACAGTAGTTCAAATGGTAGATTTTCACATAAGTTCGGAAATTTCAATAAGTACTGAATGGGTTAAAGAAGGTTTTGCATCAACTAAAAGGCATTTAAATTACTCTTCCATTAAAGAAGTAAGCTTAAAATATTATATATGATATCAAAATACTTATGCCGACCAGTATACACATTATTATGTGTATTTTCCGTGGCAAAATATAAATATTGTCTTACTAGGCTCAAGGTAATTTGATAATTTAAAGAGAAAATTTTGGGGATATACGCCTACTCAAGGTTTGACAAGATTTTAATATTAATAAATTAACTGCAAAAGAAAGCTCACTATGTAAAGATGTATTGGACATGTTAATAATATTGTAATATTTATAAATTCGAATTTCGCATTCAAAAATTAATAACTGCATGGGAAAGGTATTTACGAGTCTAAAACCCATCTTAAGGACTAGCTGCACATTTTTGTCCTCCGTGCAGAAGTGGCAACTGGGCAGCAGTCACTTGCCCACCGCAGATACGAGATGGGGAGCCCTGACGAGCGGACGCTGTGTGCGAGTTGAGTAACTGGATAGTAACTCTTGATGGATAATAGCTAGCGGACTCTCTGTGAGTCCGTCCGCCAGGCAATGAAATCCTTTTAACATTTTGACTCTAATTAATTTTAATGATGATATAAACGCACAGGCGGAACATAAGACTAGAGAGCAGGCCAGAGTTATGAACCGGCAACTGCTTGTCAATATATATACAGCGGGGCAGGGGCGGGGATCTGGGTTGGCCAAGAAATCCCCGAAAGACGAGAGACGTAAATAAAAGGAAAACAATTTTGGACCACTAAACAAGGGCCATATTTTGCAGCTTACACCCCCACCGACTGCCGCGCCACCATCATGATCCGCATCTTCATCGGGGCGGCGAGTAAGCCGCTACATTTATGGCGCTGACTTCTCAACAAGGACCAAGAGCTGTCCTTGGTTTTTGGTCAATTCCATTTAATTTAATTTAATAGCCTTGCGCTTTTTGTCATTCGCTGCCCAGATCCGCACACACAGCGCGCATTTTATATGAAGACAAGTGTTGAAATACACAGGGAGAAAACATTTTTTTTTGAAAATTTCATATATTTCAAGGAAACTGATTTGATTTAAAACAGTTAAATATTAATGTATTTAAAACATATACTTTTTTGTCAACATTTTCTAAGTGGTTAAGTTGAAACAAATTTTTTAAAAAATATTTGTGAATTTAAATTGTTTATTATTAAACAAAAGGCATCCTCTTAGAAATTTGAGGGAACAAAACTCTATAACTCTAAATCGCGTCCTTTTAAAATTTGAATTTGAAATTTATATCAGTTCTGAAAGCGACTTTTATGTAATTAAAATTTTTAAATTGTATTTTTAAAGGCTTTATTTATTTCATCTTTTTTGACGAGTGTGTCGGATGTTGGAGGATAAGAGAACATGCATGTCCTGGCAGCGAAAGCGTGCCTCGCCTGCTCATTGCCATCGCCATCGCACTTGTCCTTGTTGCCTGCGCTTTAAAGGCAATTTGTTGTGCGCTGATAATGTTGTTATTGCGGCCAGAAGGCAGCCCAACCAGCTAGCGTCTTTTAATCCTTGACGTCCTGTTGCTTTGCTCTGTCTGCTCCTCCCTCGACCTCCCCCGTCCGCGCTATTCCATTTTATCTGGCCAGGCCACAAATCCTTGTGAGCGGCCCGAGCCCTCCCGTCCGCAGTGCTCGTAACAAGATTTTAACAATATTATTTTTAATTACGGTTTTAATAAATATTTCCTTTGTCAATTTACAACACAATCCGAGGCGCTGCTCGGGGCTTGGCAGGAACCCAGGGGAAACCAAACAGAAGTCGGACGCACAAAAATAAAATTCTTTTCGTTACCTAATCAAATTTTGTTGACTTCTTAACCATGTACATACATGGCATAAATTCCTCGGAGCGTGACTGGCAAGAGACAAAACAATTTAATTAAACAAATCAGAGCCCGGCCCAGGAAACCCCTAAAACGAAATTTCGCTTTGACTGCTATTTAACAAGAATTTTTATTTATTTAATACTTCCCGTTTCTGCTTTTTACAGCGAGGATTACTATGGCGATGTAGACCTGAAGGCTCTGAAAAAATTGGGTTTTTAAAAATACACACAGAGCCGCACAGCACACACACAAAATTTAAGTCACGGCAGTTTGAGGCCCGAAAGTCAATGCAGGAAGGCAAGAGAGAGGCGACAAAAGGAGCCGAAGGATGGCGAAGGATCAGAAGGAAACCACAATAACAGTGGGCTTAAAATGCTTGCCACACGTACACTCAGAAAAAAACACAGCCTGGACTTCTTACAAGGGAATGCTCAATGAGTATTTTTAATTCATGACTCAGATGATACCAACGGATATGCTAATTAAAGGTCCATTACATCGTATTTAAGCAGAAAAGCTTGTCAAATATTATAAAGCTTGTGTTCTTAAACAACTTATGAGCCTGCAAACTATATTTAAATTGGTCAGACATGTCAAAAATAAAAAATCAAGTACTATTCCCTTGATTTCTTCCAGTGCAAATACACGGATACACAAGCACACATACCACAGGCATAAAAAGTAAAGTATGCACACGGAATACATAAGAATCGCACAGCTGCTTTTAAAGACTGAGCCCAGAGTAACCCCAAAAAAAACCGATGGAGAAATAGTCGAGAGTGCACCACAGCATCTTTAAGTCGGACTAATAATTAAAGTAACCAATTACATTAGCTCCGGATCGAAGCCCCTTATGCTTCGCAGGAATTCTGAGAAACCTTTGATGAGACGGCGGCGAATTCCGCGTGTTCCACGGTTACCACAGTGGCCGCAAGTCAAATTTAACTTATTTAACTAAATACTCAAGAAACCACACACCCCGCCCGCAATGCCCAGGCCCTCAATAACTTCAACGTATTGTACATAAATAGATGCAGTTTAGGATGTAAGTTAACAGCTTTGAAAATGCGAATAAAGTGAATATTTTTGTTTAAAGTTAAAAAACTTCCGAAGAAACACGAAGTTGGTTGCCGAAGTACCAGCGCTATGCGCTTACCCTTTAATATCTATTGATTAGTTTTATTTATCAAAAGTATGATCAAATCTCGCAAATTGATTTTATGAAATCTCTTTCAGGAGCATCCTTCATCGCTATTATTTTTCACAAGGCTGCGTACATATAGTTTAATCAGTTAAGTAAAGCTTGGATTTTTCATTTGGCCGATATCCAAAAGCTCTTGGCCACAATTTACTGGGCATCGTAGCCAGCTAGCTGGCCGGCTGACCGCAAAACACAACACGCATACGCACTGTTTGCCAAGCAAATAGCAGCAAAATGCCTTAAACCAAAAAGCAAGTAAATAAACAAAGCCCTACAAAATATACAAACTCACACAAAATTGATAATTATTGGAGACTCGACTCGGAGCAGCAGGCTCCTGGCAACAACAATGCCAGCGATGCACACAAAGGACGCGTGGGGCAAAAAGGGGGGAAAGGGTCGGGCGGGTCAGAGGGTAAGCTCTAACGACGCACAAGTGTAACATTAGCCTATGAAAAGATTGAAAAGCGGCTGCAACAAAGGGGATGTTGCATGCTGCAACGGGAAGACATGCTGTTGCATGTTAATTGAAATCAATAAGTGGAACACACAGCCACCGCCAGCAAATCCCACACCACCCAAAACCAACCCAGCGCGCTTAGCCTGGCCATCAATAAGTACACCGTGGGAAATAAGAGCGCTCCTTGCATATAAAAGCTGAACTGTAACCTTTTTTAGACCCATAAGTTTGGTAGTTCGAGCATTATATGTACTTCAAATGCTTCAATAGGCATCAGCAACTTTTGATTGAAAAGAGGTTCTCTTTGAGTCATAGAACAGTCTAAAGGCTTAAACTGGTATTTCCCAAAGAAGTTTTCAAGACCTTAAACTAATAAAATAAAACTAAATAATGCACATTTAAGTCACGCTATTCCTTACTTAGAAAAGTGTTTTTTTGTTTGGATGGCGGAACAATATAGTTGTATGCTATTACCTTTTAAATGGAAACTTTTTCTCTCAGTGGATTTGTGTGTGTGAGCGTGTGGTCGCAACGGCGGCCAGGCGCCTGATCCGAAAACAACAGCAACAATGGACTACGGCAGCAGCAGCAGCCGTACCAACAACACAATGGTTAGTTATCGAAGTAAATGTGGTAAAGTAAATTATTTGCCCAACGGCTAATGACAATGGCATTGGCAACTACAACAGCAACAACCCCAGCAACAACCGATGGCTCTGAGCAACAACAACATGGCCCACACTCCCATATCCTTTTTTATTTATTATTTAGGCAGATGGCAGTTGCATTTTTCCCATTGCCAGCTGCTGCTACATTAGTTGTGGACTCGGCCAGACGTAAATTATGCATTGTTATTTTTAGAATATTTCTCCAGCTAGGTATGCCTCTCACAGAGAAAAATATTGGTTAAATTCTATGTTCAGATTGATTCAGAAAGAATACAAAAGGGCCTGACTTCAAGTTCAAGTAAATTGAAAAGTTTGGAAACGTAAAATAATTACTCAAGTCCTTTGAATTAATAATTAATTAATAGACTATAGTTTTCTTTACGGCTTTTTATTGTCGTTCAAAAAGAGTAAGGACGTGTATTTTCAACTGTTTTAATTAATTTATTTATTTTAAGTTAGGCCGATTAGATTAAAGTTTCCTAAGGCATATGCTTTTAAGACCGTTCCTTTTTCTGCTCTGCAATCCCGTCCTTGTGGCCCAATCCTTGGCCGTCTTGCCGTTTCTAGACAGGCTCTTCCTGGCCAGCGACGTGATGGCAATTACTCCAACTCCGACACCGACTGTGGGCCTCCGGGGCGGCAACAACAACTGCCGCATTGCAGTCGCTTGTAGTTGCTGCTGCAAATGGCTCGTATAACGTGCAAAAACTGCAACAGCAACGGCAACGGCAACGGCAACTGCAACAACAAGCAACAGCAACATCAGCAGCAATACACGGCAAATGGCAGCAAAGAAAATTATGCTTGCAATAACGTTTACATACATGTGTGTGCGTCGGGTTGGGGTGTGGTGCCAAATTTATACGCCAATCGTCGCTTGCGGTGGCCAACGGGCCAACAAAGCAACTGGCAACTGGCAGCACAGCAACAAGCCAGCAGGCCAGAGGTCACATTTTCATTTCAAACATTTCCCAGCTCAACATCAAAGGCGGCGAATGGAAAGCACAATACGGTCTCGAGAATAAACAGCGCGTGTAGCTGAATGTCGGGCAGGGTAATCAAATTAAGTGCATTTCGAATGGTGGTTATGCATACGAAAAGCAATGGCAAAGCCGTTCTGGCGTCAATCAATGTTGACCACTATGGACTGACTTTCGATGAATTAATTCAACACGGTATTTAAATATTTCAGTTAAGGAAACTTCATTTATGACACAAATCTGTGTTTATAGTATTCAAGATTTAAACGCCTAAAATTGGGCATAAATTAATACTCTAATTATATAGTAAATAATAAAAATGTATACTTTAGAATATTCAGCCGTTTATAAACCTATTTAGGCTTTTAATTTTCAGTTTATTATTACTGAGAGTTGCAATGTCCTTATCCGTTTTCCCACACTTTCACTTTTCCCTGCTCTCTTTTCAGCCTGCGGAAAAGCTTATCGCACTCCTTGCAGACTCGACCGTCCGAGCTGGGCCATCTTATTCACTGGTCATCACAGTCAGGCCCGCTTGATTCAATAAAAATTGGCTTCCAGTGGCCATTGTTAAGCGGGCCACTAATGCCACCCAGTCGCCGAGTACTTTTCCGAATAAGTGGCAGCGCAGCAGCTGCAAAAATGGTATACTTGCAGTATGATGTGCCGGATGCACTAGGAAAAATAACACAAATTGAGCCGCGGAGACTAAATCATTTGTTTTGGAACATTATGATCAATTTTATTTTAATTCTGACGAAAATCTGGTTTTCATATGTTATTATCTCATAGTCTAAATGTCTCAATAATTTTCTGGTAAATTGGGGAGAATTTTATTAATTTAATTTAATTAATTTTTTCCAGGGAGACTCACAAATCACTATAGCTTTACAATCCCTTTTAAATGGCATTTCGGATGTCTAAGGGAATGCAGTTAAAAAGTAAACTTTCTAAATAAATGTATTTAAAGTTTAACTTAAAATATATCGCTGCATACTTTTAGTCACTTAAAAAATTGTATTTTTAAGTGATTTCACTACGGATGGCAGCCGACGTAGTGTCGAAGCGCACCAAATAGGTGTGCCAACTAAATAAACATAAATACTGAAGTTTGATTTTAAAAAATGTTGGCTACTTAAATTTGTTAAGTTCTTAACAACAAAATAATTTAAATTACCATTACAAAGGCACTTTAATACTAGGGAATGAACTAAGTACATTTTCCACAGTAATTTTGATAAAAAACATATTTTTTATCTTCGACCTAGTAAATCTTTAGACTCAAAAGGAAATGTTTAAATATGTATGGAGTTGAAACTCTTGTATATGTCATTTCTTCTTCATTCCCCTTTTCTCGCAGTGCAGGGCTCGGTTTTCCATTTGCCTGTGCAGCTCTGCGAATGCAATGACAATGGCCACGCTCGCCGTTCGGTGTTCAATACGCTCCATGACAACGGCGCCGCGAATCGGGCCCAGACATTGCTTATTTTTATTTGCAGGACGCCAGTGCGCCGAATGCCAGGATGCATAGTCCTGGGAAGGACTAATGCCCGGCGGCAGCAACAACAAGCAGCGCGCTCTAACGCCCTTATCCCTGTAACGACTTTGCCGCTGCGCTTTTGCGGTTGACCGCATTTGCTGGGAAAAATCTGTTGCTGCCAAAGCATTGGCCACTACCAACTGCTGCTCTTGACCGAGTGGAGCTATAAATATCTGCGATAGCGAAATGCAATTACGTGGCAACAATGAATACAGCGGCAGCGATTGCTCGCCTTGCTTGCTTTTCCCGCTCTTCCTTGCGATTTTCCCAGTTTCTCCCCCTTCCTCCCCCTTCCTCGTCCTTGCTCAGGACTCACCCCACATCCGGCAATTGACAATGATGATGTGTACGTAGTTTTTTGTCTTCTCCAGCGCAAAAGGGGGTGTTTCTGGGAGGGGGCTTGGAATGAGGACATCTGAGTATGGCATTTTCTACAACATTTTGCTGCATTGTTGGGCGCTTCCTCGCGCTCTGAAGGAGCGATACATTGGCTGCGTTTTGGTGAATTTATGTGCTGCTCATGGAGGGTTCAATGGTGGCCATCATAAAATATTGGAACTGACATCGAACGCAAGCTAGATACAAAGATACTTTAATGCGCTGCGTTTATGGTGCTTATTTCGAGAACATTGCTTTATAGGCAACCAAATAGTACGCAACCTAAGCAAAACAAAGCTTTGCGAATGTATTTTGTGTGGGTTTTATTCTATCTATCTATCTTCTATTATATATTTAGACTTAAAATGTTAAATCTCTTCTGGTTATAATATAAATGTATAGGCCGCCCTAACTCACATACAAATTTTATAAGAAAATTTAGCTGCTGAGGCTCTTCTCATAAACACATACGAAACCTATCATGTAAGGAATTTTCATCCACTCTCTCCTGGCGAACTTTAATGATCCCAAAAGTGAGTTTCGCACTTCCTTTGACTTACCCAGAATTCGCAGTGCCTTAGGGCGCATAATGGACCGAAAAGTAATTGCCAATGGACTCTGTCCCAACAATGGCTTTTGCTATTAACTATACGCATACCGAAAATAGGGAGTTCCAGGAGTGGGGAGCTCGGCACATTCCTTGGGTCAGCCGACTGGCCACCAATCTCCCAATGGAGTGGCCCATAAAAACGGCAATTTTTCCAGTTGTCAGCGGCAAATGCGTGGCTTAAGTTACGGCGATTGGCTGACAGTTGACACCCCAGGCCCAGACGCATAATTACATTCCCGGATCCTATGTTTGCCCGTCATCTGGGCCGGATCCGCCCACTCCTGCACTTGTCAAAAAATTGGCCGAAATATTAATGAAATTCTCTAAAAGTGGTTTAATGATGGGAATGTCAGCGTAGTCTACATTTCTTGTTTAATCAAACGATATATAAAATGATTCCAATGCTTGTTCACTTAATGTACAAATATACTCGTATGCTTGAAAGACGAGTTGCATAAAAATATTATCTGATTTGAAATAGGTTTTTCTATGTCGCACTCGGAAACGTATTAACACTTACATTTCGTCCATTTTTTATTTTTCAATTGGGAGAAGGTACCTTTTTCTCCTAGTGCACGTACCCTAGCAATTGTAAGTCATTTGAAAACAATTTTGATTATATTTTTTCCAAGCGATTTCACAAATCCGTTTTATGCTCCGGCCCGCAAAGGAAAACAAGGGGAAAAAGTGCGTTTTGCGTATGGGTAGTTAACAACATGCCCCATAATAATAACATACATTTCGGAGCCACCCCTCGCCCACCCCGCCCTCTTCCGCTGGGCAAACGAAATGTTTGCCGTAAACGACCTTAAAAAACGAAAGCCAGCGTCGAAGACGAAAAACGAGAACGAGTGGCGAAAACAAACAGAAATGCCAGCTCACATATAAAATCAAAAGCTCCTCCTCTCCTCCAGGACTCGCCTGCTGTTCCTGCTCCTGTTCTCGCTGTTGTTATTGTTGCCGGGGCAAATTGCAAATAACAAGCGAATGTTCGCACAGGCAGTTTGGGCCAGCGACGTTGGGATCGGGCCAGGAGAAGGGAATAATAAAAAAAGCCAGAAATGTGCGTAGCATTAGCCGTAGTCGACTTGATTTTGATCGCTTCAATGAACATTAATACACTGGAGCGGGCGGAGAGGGCGGTCTGATTGGTAGGCGGGGGCGTGGCAGGTTGCCTAAGTGGGCGCTTGTTTACATGCATACATTTGTATTTAGTTCGACTAGTAATCCTGCCCTGCCCCACACTCTTTTTCCCGAAGATTCGGGCAGTTCACGCTAATGGTTCGCCTTGGGTGAATTATGCGGAATTCGCATGTACTTACTAAGCATCTGATCTCAAGCGAAACAACCATCTTTCTGGTGCTCACTGAAAGTTTTTAATATATCATAAGCTGATCAAATACCTAATGATGTATAAATTTCAAATTTATACAAAATTTTTATTTTATTTAAATTTACGATCAAATTGACAACATTTATTTTATGGTAAACAATTTGCTTTACAGTTATTGCTTTATGACTGAAAAGCAAATGTAATAGCTATCTAATTTACATTTTAATTAAATTAACAACAAAATTGATTCAAGTTAGGCTATTTAGGTGATAATGATTTCGGGTAATTCACACTTTGCTTTGCCTTTGAAATGAATTATGCAGAATGCGTATAAATTTAATAAGTATCTAATCTGAAGCGAACCATCTTTCTGGTGCTTCCTGCAACCAACTGTGGTGCAAGTAAGGGAATTTTTATTTAATTGTAAATACAAATAAATTGCTTTAAAATAATTTACATTTTAATTAAAGTAACAACCAGTAATAATGTTTTATTTAGGTGGTAAATGCTAGCATTAAAGAATTTAAAAATAATAAAAAAGTATTTAAAATGGGAAAAGAAGAATAACTATCTGAAAAGCTTACATTTGTATGCAGAATGTATCCCAAGGAAGTTTTAGCTATAATCTAGCAAACATTGTATTAGATATCATATCAATCCAGACCAACATAAGATACTGTTAAAAAGTCGGAAAACGGAATAAAAAAAACGTATGCCTCATAATATGAGTGCAACATTTGATACATTTATTGTGCATAAAAAACCTGAGGCAAATCTTGTAGATTAGAGAGTAACCAAAACTTCTTTAGCAACTTTTCGTGGCTTTTCGAGGTAGCATTTGCTGGGCAAATGAAGCCTACTTACGGGGGATCTTGATTTGGCAGTGCGTAAACATGCCGTCGTGTAGTGTGTGTGCAGCACCCTTGCGTGAGTGTGTGGGTGAGCTGCTGTATGGGCGCTTATTTCCGGCGTGGCGTATCTCGTTTTAGATGCGTGCCACGGCAATCTCTTTGTGTTGCGTTTCGCGTTTTCCTGTCATAAATGCCGCCGCCGAACCTTTGTTACGTTTCCGCTTCACTTTTATTTTAATAATTCACCCAGCATTTATGGCATGTACATCGTGCACACATACTTTTATTTATAAGTGCTTCCCGCCTACACCTGCCCACCGGACTTGCTCTCAGCCCGCCATTGTGCACGTCATAAATCTCATTTTTCCCGTTTCCGCTGGGCCGCCCAGTGCCCACTGCCCGCCGATGGCCCTGATTGTGGGCGCCCGGAAGGGGGAGGAGCAGTGTAAATTAAACACTTTCCAGGCTTAGAGTGAGATTGCAATCCTTGTTTAATCGGATAATGCCTTAATCTTTGCTGGCAGGCAACAAGTGAATTTTACAAAATAATTTTTAAGGCCGCTATCGCACTTTCGAACCAATTTCAGCCGAATCTCCCAGCCAAGTCTCTCCTTGGCTCCGAGTGAGTTTCCGCTTTTCACTCTTATACTTCCATTCAGCGGAAATTTCCCCCCGGGCTTAAGAGCAAATTTCCCCGCTTCGATGGCGGACTGGAAGGGGATTTTCCGCTCACCCAGTGTCTCTCTCGTCCGATTCCTCTCAATTGGTCCTGCCTCTCCGTATCCCTGCGGGATGTTTTCTCTTCGCTCGGTTCCGAGTGGAAATCGACAAGCACAATTTGTGGCCTACAATCGCCTGAGATTTCGGACCTTTGATGAGGGAAACTTTTTGGGCCAGTTCGCTTTTCTCGACCTCCCACACGAAGTACAAAAATATGACATCCATCATGTTCTGACACACCTGATAAGATGGTACGAAGGGATGCTTGCGTGGGCCCGTCTAATCTCGAGCTTACAAAGCTTGGTATTATACTTATATCATTTCGAATTCATATCGAAATGGATTGGAATGTAGGTAATGAAAGTACGGAATTTATATGGCTCTCAAATTGCTTTATGCTACCAACGGTACCAAAATAATGCAAGAAAAAATTAATCTTATCCTCTGATCTTTACTCAACACTCTTTATCATTTAATGTATCAACAAATATCACGTGTAACAGTTGTACTTGCATATATTTTAATGATAACAGATTATTTTGCACTCCAAATAAACAATTATTTCTTTGATTGCAAGATATCACCACCAATTCCATGAAATTACTTTCGCTTTAGCTGGTTCTCCCTATTAAATTTGAAAGTTCCCGATCTTATCAACGCCCGCAACTCGTTCAGATTAATTTAAACTGTCCCCACATGTCGTTTAGCTGATTCATTTAAACTCCCGTTTTTCCCATCCAACAAAAAGTGCAAAATATGCTGCGTATTTGCATTTGTTAATTGGCCTTATTTGCTTTCAAACATGACCAATGGCGGTTTATTTTTGTATCTCCCCACCCGCCTGTGACAGGGCAGATATATTTTTGGATCCCCATTCGGAGGCCCTTTGAGCCGCTTTCCCTTGCATACTTAGCGTCTGGGTGCGGCGTTTGTGCCAGTGGATGGATGACAAGTGCCCAAATGTCGCCCAAACAAAGGAGCAATGCGGCACAATGGGAAAGGGCAGGGGTTGGACTGGGGACGCCAGGCGCAGGAAAAAAGATATGACACACCTACAGCATTTAATCTGACGTCCTTGTAGCGGCTCTTCCCGGCGTCCAGTGAGTGATAACCATCAATCAAGCTGCTGCCGGTTAGGCGGTAGGCGTTACACTGGCTTTTCCCGGAGCGGAGTGTCCGGCGCCCGAGACCGGAGTTCATTTCAATCATTAGCGTGCCAAGTCAGCCAGCTCCTGTTGATGCTGTCAAATTAATAAAGAGCCCGGCTGACCAAGGGTTGGCCAACGGGGAAGCAGTAGCAGATACCGAAACAGGCAACCGACCACACCACCCAGTTCTATGTCTACACAGAGGAAAACAGGTATACATTTGGTCATAAGGGGTAAGTATTCGTTTTGGCTTTACCAACAAGATGCCGCTCATATCACCAACATACCAACTAAGATATTGGTATTGATCATTGATTATTACTTTGGAACAACCCCGTTAAGTTAAAAGTCAGACTTTTTAAATTAAATCCAGATTCAATGTTTTCTTAGGTGCTTAACTAAGAAACAGTGATTCACACATAACTAAGTTAAATATACTTGGTTAGAACTATTGAAAAACTGTTCTCCTCCTAAAGGTTTTTTTTTAATACTCAATATATCTCGTCCCACTTTCAGTTACGAATTACCATAGTTGCTCACGCTACTTACGTATCTTTCTTGAAGCCAAATAAAGAGGGCAATGCGGACAATACCCCCTATTCTCCCAGTGCCTCGAGCCATTCCCACACGCTTTAAGTCACTGCCGCTCATAATGCCCATAAAAAATTTGTCATCATTAGCCGGGGCGAATGACGCTGACGTACTGGGCCGCCCATCTATCAATGTGTGTATCTGTGCGCCGGCAAGGACACTTTAAGATATTGCCCTGCCCGGGTCTGCTGCATATTAGTCAGCAGCTTAAAGCGTTCGATTGATTGATTATGCACCGAGGGGCACTGGACCACTGGGCAAAGGTCGCCGGTCGCCGGTCGCTTTAAGGCTTTAAGCCGCCCATTAGGGTTATTAAATATGCTTTGTGGGGAACGCTCGTATGCGCGCTATTAGAAACGATAATGGATTGCGAATATTAATTTCTTCGCATGACGAAAAGAATCAACAAAGAACAATGCGTTTAATCTTTATCGACACGCAGCCGCAGGAGAGGGACGGACAATGCCTTGTGCCAATAATGATAACCGGAAGCCATTAAAGGAAGTTTCAATACAAGAAACACTCTCCCACGCACACACTCGCACTCTCGCTCGCACACAAACGCATGAATGCCTCCACAGGCAGCTTAAGGCTCTGCGCTTTCCTTTGTGTGTATGTGCACTGGGCGAAACTCGAGGAGTTTGATCGTCAATATTCTGAGATAGGGATAAGCTTAAAACTGTCAAGAAATATATTTTTAAACTGTTCTCTATAGAATGACTGGGACTTAGGTATTAATTAGGATACATACTTGCCATCTTTTGTCGGTAAAAGAGAAAATTATTGCTGGCTTAGAAAATATTACCTCAGCTAGTTTGAAATTTTTATAAGAACATATGGGATACTAAATATTTCAGTACGGTTTAGAATACATTTCTAAATGTACATTTATCCCCGAAAAGTGTATAGATACTTTTATTTTACCTTTGAGTGTTGAGTATACTGTTGCATATTTTTAGGCGCTTAAAAAATCAGATTCCAGAAGAGTAATAATTTTAGTGGCAGATGAGATGGTCTATAATGTTTTTGTAGTAAAAATATTTCTTTCGTAGTGTACCTCTAGTTCCTAAAAGCCAACAAATCCTGACAACAAATATTTCCCCAGTGCATGCGTGTGGTTGTAGTTGTGCCTGTTGTTTGCCTTCCATTTCCATTGCATCGTCGGCGGCAGCGGCGATATTGTAATTTTTATTCCTCTTTGTGCCTTTCAGGCGGCAGCAGCAAAGGGGAATCCTGCGAAAGGAAGCCGTCCTGCAAGTCGAGCGTTCAATTCCCTTTCAATACGGAAGTGGATGTGGGAGTGGGCGCAGGGAGAGTGGGCGTGGCACCGCACACGCACCTTGCAATCTTGCTAATGTTTTTCTAGAGAGACCGTCTTAAGACCCGACTGCAGTTGCTGCCTGCAGTTTGCAGCTTGCTTGGCAAACAGCCGGCGGGGCGATGCGGAAGTCAGGTTGAAAATCCGACCCTGGCTAGGGTCATGCCACCATAAGGCCGCCAGGCAGACAAGTTGAGGCGCCAAGTTTTGATAAATCAGGGGGTTGAGGGGCCCGGGTGCACCATCAATGGCACACACTCGCATTTTCAATTGATTAAACATCAAACGCACAGGCATGTAACGCCGTGTTTGTGTGTGTACAGCCTGCATTTTTTACGTGCCGCAGCGCAAAAATGCCGGGGAATATTATCCGAGAGCATTATGTTGATGCCGATATATACTCGCACAATATGAAATTCCATTGCATTTTATAGGCAGGCAGGCAGCCAAGGAGAAGACAACAAAAATACAAAAAACAGAAGAAGGCAGTAAGGTCTATGTATCAGGAGTTACGACACCTAAGCACCCAGTACTCACTGTTTTGCCTAAAGGTCTTCTTCTTGATGTCACTAGAGCGTAGAATCGAGAATGGGATTCGCTAGAAGTAGCTTCACTTAAGAGCTACCCAAAAGTATGCTATGAAAACAAATAATATGCTGAGATTCTAGCATACTTTTTAACACCTTTTTTAAAAAATGACCGCTGGAACTGTAATCTCTTCTTAACTGATGCTCAAAATGCCACAGGCCCATCATAGCCAACCAATGGGTATCGAAATCAAACACACACAGAGCAGAAACACAATGGAAGGCAGTAAAAACCTGCGGCAGGCCATTGTGAGGCATAAACAAAAGATGCAGCAGATGGAAGGCGGAGCTGCTGGATCGGCCAGAATAACAAAATACCGCAGACAAAAACCGAAAGCTGTTCGAGCGTGGAAAAGGTGAGTCCCATCCCAAACCATTCCCTATTCCCTTCCCTGCCCGACAGTCCCCGGCCCGGCCCAAGTACAAGTGAGTAGTTTTAGTTGGGGATTGGCCTTTAGAAATGTGGCAAAGCAAAATTTATAGCTTGGAAATTAATAACAAAAAGCGCACAATGAACTAGTGCATATATAGCCGCCAGGCCTTCCAAGGGGCCTGACTAATAACGTTCCGCACTCTGAAGTGTATTAGACAACAGTGCGTATGATGAATGCCATCGAAGGACTTTCGAAACAAAGGCGTATAATTGTATGCGAAGGTGGCCATCCACTGATACGGGGAGACAAAGGACGGGGAACTTTATTGTGTTAATACTGCGGTTTCCTAACCCAAGGCGCAGAGGTCTTAGGCAAAATACTCCTTAAATTCCCCCATTGTGCATTGAGCTCAAGAATGCAAACAATGTGAATTTCTTGGGCCTCGAAGGTCATCTAACTTTAAAATATGAAAAAAAGATGAGGAGAAATGCTTCGTGCCATTCTCAAGACATGAGTTTAAGTGGATTACTTATTTGCAACCACATAGCTGAACAGTATTCCTTTTTTAAGTCAACAGATAAACAATAAACAAATGCAAAGTTGAACTTAAGTCTTAGAAGAAAGAAAAGTATTTTATAAAGTAGAGTAAATCAATAAATAGAAGGGGCTCAACCCATATGGTAAATTCTACAAGACTTGCCATTAATTACACCATTACTGCAAATTATGATAATTGCAGCGACATTTGTATTCCACTGGCTGGGTCAAAACAAATACTTTTCCTATAAAAACTAAGGAACGGGGCACTCACATCAGTTAAATCACAATGAGCAATCCCATGGCAGCGAGTCCAGCCAGTCGCTTTAGCGAATTGTCCAGGAACATCAACAGCTTGACCAATTTACTCGGAGTGGATGTGCTGGCCCCTAAGTTGGTCATCAACTATCGCACCTGGACCACGATCTTTGCGATTGTAAACTACACGGGATTTGCGGTGTTTTCTATCATAAACAATGGCGGGGACTGGGCAGTCAGCCTCAAGGCCAGCCTAATGATCGGCGGTCTAATCCATGGAGTCGGCAAGTTCCTGACCTGCCTGCTAAAGCACCAGGATATGAGGCGCCTCATATTGTACTCACAACGCATTTACGAGGAGTACGAGAGCAGGGGAGAATCCTACCACAGAACCTTGAACTCGAACATAAACCGAATGCTCGGCATCATGAGGATCGTTCGCAACGGGTATGCAGTCGCCTTCTGCTTAATGGGTATCCTGCCGCTGGCCATGTTAATGTACGATGGAACCCGCGTCACCATGATGCAGTACCGCGTTCCGGGACTGCCACTGGAGAACAACTTTTGCTACACAGTCACTTATTTGATTCAGCTGGTGAGAACTGGGATTGGGAAAACAACGATGGGGGACACCTTTGGGTGTTTTGCCAACCGATATTGGCCACCATCGAATTTATCGATAGTATTGAACATCAGAGAAAATCAACGACAAATTATAGAATTTGAAGATCACTAATAATATGCAATTTAAATTTTTATATTAACGTTCAAATTACTGTCATGTTATTAAAAATATACTGAAAATGCATTTTTAATCCTAAAACCTAAAATATTTGCTTTAAGAAACTATCGATAATATGCCCAAGCGATAGATCCCTCATAAATTCGGTACCATCAATAGAATTGATATTTTAATGCTGAAACTATGCTGTAATAATTTGCGATTCCAGGTCACAATGGTCGTCACAGGAGTTGGATTCTACGCGGGCGACTTGTTTGTATTTCTCGGCTTGACTCAGATCCTTACCTTCGCCGATATGCTGCAGCTGAAGATACACGATCTGAACGATGCCCTGGAACTGAAGGCAGAAAACAGATCTCTGGTGGCAGTTGGAGCTCACATAAATGGAGAGGAACGGCGTCAGTTTCTTCTCATAGAAGTGATCAAATGGCATCAACTGTTTACAGAGTAGGAAATAATTAAGTTAACTAATTTATGTGTTTCAATGTGTTTATATTCCTGGTATTTTAGATATTGCCGCAAAGTGAACGGCGTTTACTACGAATTGATCGCAACTCAAGTTCTCTCCATGGCTTTGGCCATGCTGCTCAGTTTCTGTATTAATTTGACCAGCTTTCACATGCCATCGGCTATCTTCTTCGTGGTTTCGGCCTACGGCATGTCCATCTATTGCATCCTGGGCACCATTCTTGAGTTTGGAGTGGGTTTTTGAGAAACTAATCGAATATCTATCTAGTATCTAACACGTTCATATGTCCTGACAGTATGACCAGGTGTACGACGGCATCTATAATGTGAACTGGTATGAGTTGCGTGGCGACCAGCGAAAGCTTTTTGCTCTGATGCTGCGAGAATCGCAGTTTCCTTATACCATACAGATTCTTGGAGTTATGTCGTTATCCGGAAGAACAGCTTTGCAGGTATGGAATAGATATTCATTTTCTTTTGCAACCTAAAAACTAAGGGTATTCAATACTATTTGTTTTTTAGATAGTAAAACTTATTTACAGTGTGTCCATGATGATGATGAACCGTACTTAAAACTTTATATTGGATTAAATTTAAGTTTATAACACGGCAAAATGTTGATTACGCCCCAAAGTTTTTTTCAATTTATTTTATTTTCACTTGTAGTACTTTTTCAAGCATAATATCAAGGGAGATATAAAACACCCGTCACAGAAACATTAGATGTAAGCACTATCAGCAATAAATTAAAGGTATCTGATATTGTTACTACTTTTATTTATAATAAAACACACTTATAGTAGCTTCACAACTCTCTGATATATGTGAAATTTGCTTTGTCGAAAAATTATAATTAGTTGTCATAAAGATCAGTCGGTGCAACTCCTTCTATGCCTTAAAAGTTTGAGATTTTGAATAAAATAGGTCCATGCCGCTCCTCCACTTTTTACGTTTCAACTATGATTTGCAAACAAGTTGCGAAACAAAATAAACCGAAGCGCTGAGCTGGTTAGAAACCCGGCAATAACCAAAAATCCAAATGGAAAACCCCCCCTGAATCGGCTTACAAGTGCTTTTTCGGCGCAGCTTTGAAACGGTGTTCGCCCAGCTTGCTCCTGATGAACTCGTCGCCGGGATGTTTTCCTGCTGCCATTAACCTTGGCCACTAATTACCAGCGCACTGAGCTGAATTTATGGCATCGGTTTATGGGGCCCCCGACTCGAATGCATTAATTGTGCGTCTCATTAAGGGGAGTTTCTTATGCACAAAACATTTAATATATTTCGCATACACGCGTAAAAATTTAATTTATTTTGAGGTGGTGCGTTCACTTCCCCGATATTTGGCCGGCGGACATTAATAGCCCCGACCAGGCCATGAATAATGGGCATTTTATAAATGTGGTCGGGACAATGGCCCGGAGCTGAGATAAAAAATAATAACAATAATTGTAACGTTATTATAATGCAGTTGTAATTAAGTACACCGCTGTCGTATATGCCGACGTCCAATGCCTATAAAAACGAAATGATTTTAATAAAATCAACAGTCGGAAGGTCAGGAAGGACCAGAGCAACAGTTTGGTCAGCGGACTCATCGACCTCCTGGGCGAAATTTACGAGCTCTCACATTCCATAATTTACTCATTTTTCATGCGCTATTTAATTACGCTAAATAATGGCCGCGAGGGGTTGAGCTGTTATTTGCTTATTTATGTCCGACGATAGCCGTGCATACTGCAGCGAAACAAATAGCCGCTCAAAAGTCGGCCGAAGTGCTCTCGATAATTTGGGCAAGATTATTCAACTCACAATGGAGCAGCCAATTTCGAAAATGTTTGTGGGCATTTGCACAGATTTGAAACACAAATTAAAATCAATTCATTCAAGCTAAGCTGTCAAATTGATTTAACCGAAAATCAATTTCCGCTCTTGCATTTTAATAAGCCTATTGAAAGTTACCAGTTGCTAAAATTATAGATGATCGATTATGAATTAATATTTATCACCCCAATTGGCATGTGGGGTTCGTGATCTACTTATTATTCAGATTACTTAAATTATAATATTACCCCAAAATACCTTAGACTGTGTGTGGCGATTGTATATATAATTTGTGCTTTGATTGCAGTTGTTCAAGAAAAGATAAAGAAAGCGGATAGGACGGAATCGCTTAGATCTCAGGAATAGTAAGTCAATTTTAATCTGTAGAGATAGGAGCATTGGCCACTAAACTTTTACTATAAAACTGATCACCAAACTTCTGCGAGTGAGTCGAAATACAGACTTTTGCATTCGGCCCCTCGGGCTCGCATCCCCTAATGCAATTGCCCGCTGGTTGCCTGGCAGATAACAAAACTCATTTACAGCCTGTCCACCGCAATGAGGCAGAATCGTGGAGCCGGCGGAAAGTGGAGCCACTCGGCACTCAACTCGGGGCTCTTAGCGTCAAGACACTTTGTATCAAATGCAGCGGGCCATCAGCCCGGGCCATGCAATACATTTTCTAATGCTTGTTTTGAATCATATTTAGGAGCAGCCAGGAGGTGGAGGGAAGGAGGTGGAGTTGGGAGGGGCGGTCAGGTCGCCAGCTGGCAAATAAAATAAATTAGTTGCAGTTGAAAGGTGGCTCAGACACAAAAGTCAACACGCAACGCGCGATGGAACCGCAAACAAACGCCAGCTGCTGGGCGCAGATAAAGTGGCAGGCAAACACGCCGAAGGAGCAGGGCGGAGCAGCAAGGACGAAGCTCTAGACGCGCTGGAAGGACCTATGGCAAATCAGCTGCCAACGCAGCGCAGCTTACTGGCAAATATTAAAATGCGAATTTTTATGCTCGCTGACATTCGGGCCTCCCACTTCGCCTCCCGACTTCCCCCTGGGAGCATAATTCTCACTATACGAAATGCGGGGGAATGTTCTCCGTTTTCTGCACGGAAAATAAAACATATTTGAAGGTATTTTTTGAAAACATATTTATAATCTTGTTTTCGTTACAATAGTGAAATTGGTGATACTTTGACCATTTAATGTACCGAACTAAACAAGAACCTTTATTACATTTTTAGCTTTTCATATTTGGTGCAAAGTGGTTTTTCATTAATACCTGCTTACCAAAGCATTAAAATAAAAATGTATTTACCTCAAATTTATAAAACTAAATGGGGTACATAAATTAATAGAAATCAGAGAAAGATTTGAAGATACATTTACCTATTAAAAGGTTGTTAAAATATATACCTAATTTATAATGACTATTATTTGATCCACCTACATCCGGTGTTTCAAATTTATAAAACTAAATGGTGTACATAAATAAGAAGAAATCAGAGAAAGATTTGAAGATACATTTATAAAGACTATTATCTGTCCCACCTACATCCAGTTCTTTTATTTTACATATTAAAAGCTTAAAATATCCCAATTTATAGTCCATGCTGTGGACCTCCGAACATTTGCCACTTTCTAAGTGATTGCCCTGGTCTGTCTAGTCTTAGATCATAATTTTTTGGGACTAGCTACCTACACAAACCCTAGAATGGCACTAAGAAAGGCACGAATTCAACAATTCATTAAAAAATCAAAGCTATTAACATTAAAAGTGAAATAAAATATGAAAAACAAATGTAATATATGACATAATCTTAATAAATACAAAGAATAAATAAATCACAGCCAGAGTCAAGGGCCACCGCATCCAGTGCTCGGTAATTTTGCAATTAAGTTAGTCATAGTATGCTAATCTTAATTTATTAAATAGCAAATATCTTAGCTTATTTTTTTTTTAATTTAATGATATAAAAATATTTAAACCTTCCTATTGAGTATAAGAAATCGATCATCGTCGAATATTAAAATTATTTGCCGTGTTTGACTCCTGGCTCGCGACTCCTGGCGCTCCCCGCTCCTGGCGTATCCTTTCGCCGGCATTTTCATGCCGCGTGCGCACATAAATTAGCTGCCAGGCTAAGAAATGGCGGCGGGCAGCGAAGGTTGTCCCAGCCCCGTTTCCCCGCTGCGGTTTGTTGCGCCCTGTTTATGCGGGTGCTGCTGGTGGGTGCATTAAACCAATAAATCAGCGAGCCACTGCAAAAAAGCACAAAACCGGGCGAACTGTTGTCAGGCACTCTGTGAGCCACCAGCGTGGCTCCGCATATTTAATCAATATGGCGAGCACAAAACCTGAATTAATCTTGGCGCCCTTTAAAGCGCCCCACATTTTTACGCCGCTCATTTTTACAGCGGAAAAGGCATTTTTAATTTAGAGAAATTCTTGCGGCCATAAAAAGCTTGTCGGTCAAATCAATTAAATTTAAATTGTATCCCATTAGAGCCACATTAAATGAGTTAAGTCATTTGGGGGACCCTGGACCGCGTGCCGCGTTTAGCCCTCCTTTATGCGGCTTTGAAAAGGGTACAAATGAATTCATTTTATTTTTTGACGCACATAACCGCCCCTTGTCCCAAATCACCGGAACCCAACCCGCCGCTGGACGCAATTAAAATGCCCACGAGCTACTAATTTGCCATGAAACGGCGGGTGGCTCCCCGAATGGCCCAGAGTCCTGCGGGCCGCTCCCGATCCCGATTTTAAAACGCCGCCGAAATTTAAGAGTTGATGGCTATTAATTTATATTATGCATGATTTGTGTAGCATTTTTCTGATGGCACAATCGCTTTTGGGCCCGGCCGGCTGTCGGTTCCCAGAATTGCCTTCTGCATTCTGCGGTGGATGCCATTTTCCCGGCCTGTGTCTATCTGCGTGGTGGATGTTTATGCAAATGAGTGAAATATTTGGGTCATGCAACTGAAAAGGATCCCAATGGCCATTGGATGAAACTAACCTTAAACGTTGAAATAATTACAGAGATTAGGCGGGGGAATTCATCAATGGACATTTGAAAAGGGACCCAACAAATTAATCAAGTGTAATTAAAATTTAAAGTAAAACTCAAACTAAACAAAGAGCAAGTCGTAATAGATGAAGATGAGAAAATAATTTCCTGAATATTTATTTCGCCAATTCAATTTTAAAATAAAAAGGCTAAAATATTATATTTACTTATGTAAAATAAATGTAACATTAAGGGTGAAAAAAAGTTTTTATTTTAAAGTTGGATATTCATTCTTCATTTGTGAATATGCTGAAAAAAGAAGAAAAAAATATAATTTTAGTGTGGAATCTTTGGAATTACAATTTTGAATTTAGCATTAAAACATGCTCGAGAAATGTAGAGAATGCGTATTTTTTCAGTTGCAGATAATTAGTAAATTAAAATAAAATATTTTAAATAAATATGTTTCGATACTAAATCAGCATTTGTGAAATTTCGCCGCTTAAATTTCCAGTAAGTGCTAGAAATGTGCCGTTCAGAAGGCAGAATCACTTTCAAGCCGCATACGTTGAAAGTTTATTCCATGAACCCAAGCCCCCCTTCCCTCGTTATAAATTAGGCAATTTGCTGTCCTCATGTGAGTGGGGGCGTGGTCGCTGCCGTCGTTTATGGCCAACGCCCCTGTTGCCGAGCCATCTGTCGGAGGAGATTGGTAGCGACAGGGACAGCGGCAATGACATCGACTTCGCAAACCGACGGACACATTGCGACAGAATCTTTTTGCCCTCCGACAGCATCCGTAGGACGGTCGTCCTGCCAGCCAATTTCTGCTGATGTCTGCCCAAAACTTCTCGCTGGCCAAGTAATTATAGAGCTCTCGTCCCGGCATCCGCCGCACTGCACTTGACTCGCAGCTCAAAGCTCACAGCTAAGCAAAGTCGAAGCGTTAATGCTGCGTGTCGAAAGCAAACTTTGATGGCTTAATCACTTCGGGGGACTCGGAAGGGCTCGGGGGAGCGGGGGTTTGCTCCAGTTTGCTATCAGCTTGTTATTTGCTTTGGGGGATTTTAAAGTGCACGTGTTTACCAGGCAGCGTCTTAAGTCGCTGCTACTAAAAACGTGTCTGAGGGCAGTCAAAACTGCACAGAAACAAACTGTGTTGGTACTTATTCTGCTTTGAAAGCTGGGCGAAAAAATAGTTTTTAAAAATATATGGAGCTCTACTAACCTAATGAAAAATAGTTTACTACTTAACAGAACAAGGCAACAAAGCACTTCATATCTTAACCAATGGGTATAAGAAAATTATAAGTACGCAAGTAAGTCAAACATTGGTATTAAGGAAATATACTAAATATTTTTAAAAATTTTTCCACCTTCTAACAAATGTTTAAAATCGTATTTTTTCCCGTGTGCGAGGAGAAAAGGTAGCTAGCGACTGCAGCACTCGGTGCACAGTCAAAGTCATAAAACCATTTAATTATATTAAACTTTTAATTGCGTAGACAGCTAAGAAACGCTCGCACACAAACACACACCTCAGGAAAGCCCCAACATATGCAGGGGTGGAAATGGGGAGGAAAAGGGGAAATGCGGCCGGGAGGAAAACCAGGACGCCCAGGACTCGCAGCGGCACACTTAACCAGGACAAGTTGGCGGTGCTGCCGCCGCTGCTCGGCGTGCCCTGCTACTATGTAAATGCAATAATAAAGTTATTAAAAGTGTCATAACAACTCAAGTTGAAATAGCGAAAAGTTTTCACCAGTTTCTTGCTTTATGAAGGGCACCAACTTAGCTCCCGACTCCGAGCAGCCGACGTTGGGAGCAACCCAGGAGGCAAGAAGTGCGGAAAGTAAGAATCAAAGAACCACGAAGACCCGCAGCTCAATGGCCAAGCAATTGATGTTTAATTGATCAATTAGTTGCTCCCTGCACAAATCCCACCCACAAAGCACACACACAAACAGCAGTGGACACAATTATAGGATGGAAAAATAAGAAAAAAAGGTTTTTTAAATAAATATATGTACCCCATTGGGGGTACATAAAATGCAAGATCATATTATTCAAATTTACATTTTTAGGAACTTTGGTTCGGAGGATCCAGACCTCTGATTTTGTAACGATTTATTCTATAAAACACTATACAGAGGAATGTTAGTTTTTAAATTATTTTAAACAATAGGGTGATTTAAATGGGCCTCTGAATCTGAAAATTCTTAACTTCCACAACTATTGTCCTCGCCGCCACTCTAGACGAGGCCCCTATGTGTGACTGTGTGTGTTTGTGCCCTCATGTGTGCGTGGGCTCGCTGTATTGGAATTGCCCACATCAAAGCGGCATATAAGTATATTGACGCTCATCAATCAAATTGATTTATGCCAACAAATCATTCATGAGCAATTTCCCAAAGTGATTATCTCTCCACGAGAGACGGGCAGTGGACCAGACCTTGCCACGCCCCTTCGCCAGCCCGAACCTTGGGCCGCCCCAAACAGTGCAGCTCCGAGATGGCAAACGCAAAAGGCATGTTAACTGACAGCCAGAAGGACACCGGGCGGGACGCACATCGAAGCGGTGCCCGGGAGTCCGAGACAGAGACAGAGACAGTCAAAGGGAAGAGAAAGAGAAGGGAACAGGGCGCCGAGAAAGAGACGGTCGCAGTGGGGTTCAGAGGCATTGCCATTGCCAACGCCAGTGACTGACTGATTGACGCTTGACTGTCTTCATCACAAGCAATTTGGCCGGCAAACACACCCCCGCCCATCCACACAGCACAGTCCACGGGACAGGACAGGAATCCTGATTCCTGGATCTCAAATCCCAGAATCCGGCACCAGAAACACGGCCAGAATCGAAAGCCGGGCCATAGAGATGCCCTGCCGAGATTGCGCGCCCTTCTCGCCCGCCGGCTTTGTGTGCCTCGCAGAACTTCACAGACAGTTAATAAAGCTCAACTAACAGCGACGACAGCCACGCCCCGCCTCCGCCTGCGCCCGTGCACACACACACTGGGGGAAAAAATGGAAACGGGTATTACCAGTACGGAAGTGAACTGGAAAGTGGTAGCCCCACTTTGGAACATGTATCTCAAAGCAATTTAAGGGAATACAACAACGATTTTTGTATAAGATAAATAAGTCGTCAGGATACCGAACCGCAATTAACTATTCTAAAACTTGAACTACCAAACTAAAATGAAGGAAAAGTTCAAATTATCAAAATTGAAAAAAAATAACATTTTAGGGATAATAGAAATTTAAAATGGTTTCACTTTAATGTGTTACTATATTCTCTGCAATGTTTTTTTCGTAAGCAATAAAAAGTCAAAAAATTATTGAAGTTGATCGAAATTAATTCATCGTAGAAAATAATCTTTAGTTGTAAAACAGTTGAAGATCAATATTTCTCAGTGCACAGGCGGCATCAGTCATTCGCTGTGCGACTAGCAGCACCAGCAGTCGATCGGCTTGTATCATATTAGCCGAAGTTGCTCATAGCAGGCAATCAAATAAATTTTCACGGTAAGCGATCAAAGGCAGCGAGTGCAGCGAAGGACCTTCTCCTCGGACTTGCTTCCCAGCATTTTTCACTCACTCACACACTCCACCCTCAGGCCATGCATCAACACATCTCGCTTTGCCTAAGCTTTTGATTGATTTGGTGATAAATTGACGAGGTGGCAACCGAGGAGGCGAACAGATTGCCGTCAGATTGAAGTCATGCGAGTGGGATTGGGATGGTCGGAGACCTGCGACTAATTGCCGCCATCGGGGGCTAAAAGGTCAAGGCGAAAGTGCGGAAGACGAGATACTACTCCAGACAAATATGCGAATTTGCCGGCGACTGCGGCAATTACGTTCCAATTAGCAGGAGACATTTGCTTATGCGAAGCAAAGTTGGCAAAATTATTAGTAGCGGCAATCAGTTTCTTAGAGATTTATCTTTTTTAAACAATATTGCACCAGAAGAGATCTAAAGTTTTTCGGGACAAATAAATATGTTGTAGCTAAGGTTTTTTTTTCGAAGTATTCATCTTGTACAATTTTTTCAGAATTATCTGCCACTCTATAGTAACCCTTGATCATCCTACTGTTGTCACTACCTCAAGGATAAAAATATTACGACTATCATTTAAGGGAAGGCCTGCCTAAAAAGCTTAAAAAAAATCGATGTTGTACTTGTAGGTTTTATTGTTATATATTTCAACACTCTTCTCAAAACCGTTTAAAATAAATTCAAGTCATATTATGCCTGTTATAAGGATTTCACCGATCCGCCTCGAGTGTCCAGGTCACCATTTCCATCAAAATCAATTAAATTTAGTTTGATATGCGTTTTAATCAAAGCATTCTAAAGTTTTTTAGGTTCAACTAGAAGAGAATTGTATCCCGAATACACTAAATGTAGTCACGATCCGATAGAACGATCACTTTTTTTACTTGTGCTGAACATATTTTTGTCCACTACACTGAAAGAAAAACTTGTTCGTTTTACTTCCTCACCATAAACAGGTGGCCACGTTGACTTGGCCAAGTTCAACTGGAAATCACGAGGCTTCCTGCCAAACGAGTGTGTACGAGTGTGAGCAGGAGCGACAGCTGCCGGGGCATGATTAATGTTAGCAATTATCTGGCACAAGTGTCAAAAATATTTAAATCAATTGTCGGGGTCCCCTGGACCGGGGCGAGGGACTTGGGAAAACAGCGAACAAAGGGCCGAGACAAGGCGGCAGACAGAAAACAAGACAAGACAACACAATTCGCGCAAATTGAGCATGATGAAGAGCAGGAGATTGCTTCGGTTGTTGTTGCAGATGCTGCTTGTCAATGCCAAAAGATGGCTTTTCTTTTTAACTGACTCGCGTGCGTGCTGCGGGGCCTCGAAACTTAAAGACGATCCCGGCGACGATGACGAAGACGGGCGACTCGAGCGTGGAACGTGAAAATGAAGTGGGAGCAATGACAGCAGCGACGTGTCAAAAACATATCATTCATTTATTTTCTATTATAATGGGGACCCAGCGAGCCAAGAAAGCTGCTGACAACGCCCTTTTTCGCGCCCGTCAGCAGTTGCATTATTATGATGCCGGTGCCGGTGCCGGTGCCGGCGACGTATCATTTATCATTGCAGCCCAGTGAAGTCGAGTGAACTCAGTTGACACCGCTCCGCGTCGCATCGACTGCATATGCCCGCCGTAAAAAGCCCCTTAAATGCCCTTTGTTTCCCCGCTTTCTTTGATTTTCCTTCTTTTCGCGTGTGCGCCAGCTTTAAGTCCTTTGTCAAAGGAAATTAGTAAATAAAAACAAAGCACGCCTCGCAGCACAAATTAAATTACGCCACTAGCAAGCGAAGAGAGCTGCACAATTATGAAATGGAGAAAGGGGGCCCGCCGCCCCTGCCTCGTTGGTAAGCGGCTCACACGGCGTATGTGTAACAATGGACTAAAAGTTGCGTGAAACTTTTTAACAAAGATTAATGCCTGCGACGGCTGATGATTTTTTGAAGATTAATTATGCGATGATGAGGCCGAAGACAATGACAGTCGGGGAAAAAGGCGGAAAAGCGGAAAGGCGGGCGGCGGGAGTCGTGCGCAAGAGCCAAAAGCAGGAGCGGAAGCTGCCGGGCTTGTTAACGGATTACGAAATTTGTAAGCACGCGCCTTCCGACCATGTGTGCTCCTTATTTCGTGGGGAATCAGTGTGGGGAAGGGCGGCTGCTGTCAGTCCTGTAGTTATTCGTTATGAATGCCAACGAAGGGTGCCAACATAATTATGACAACATGCCTAAACAGCCAGCGAGGCCCCGAAAAGCAGGCAACGCCTCACCTCACACAGATCACTTCAAGTGAGTCCAATGGAGACGAATAAAATGCACATTGCTGAGATGGGACAAACACATTTAAATTAACGCAATTTATCACGAAAGCCGACTGTAAGTAACACAATTTTCATTCCGTTGGGAGCTAAAGTTAGCTTCAAGGAATAATTCTCTAGATAAATAAATAAATAATTGGCACTTTTGGATCTTATGCTCGTGAATTCATATTTAATAAATTAAAAGGTTAATTTGGTAAAGGCAGAGCTTAAAATTAATTTTATAAATTATTTTAGCCCGGCTAGGTTCGAATTGCCGAAGAGTAGACTGCATTGGAATATTTTAAATATTTTTTGTAAGCAAGTACTATTGAGAAGAGCTGTTCTGTACGCACTAAATTTAAATTATCAGTTTAAGAAATACATCGCCTGGTAACCACCGCCACAAAGATCAAAATGAAACTTTTGACAAATATAAACAACCCCATTCAACTTGTAAAAAATCACCAAAATGAAGCTGCTCTTTATGCGAAAAGGGAGTCTATTCGCGATTTTTGTGCATGCAGCTGCTCGAAAAAATCCACACCATGACGGATTTATATCAGATTTTCAGCCAGAAGTATTTGACTCTTGTTGCTCTTAAAGAGCCGGCACTCGCTGCCAGATTTTAATTGCCTCTACCATAACTTTTCATATTAAACGCGCCGACAATTTATCTATGGACGGCAGTGCATGGCGGCGCTTAAATATGCCACGAGCCAGATTCGGATTCGGTTTATGGCCAGGCGAAAGTTTAACGACAGAATTGCAGGCAAAACTGGTCACGGACTCGCTGTTTAATTTATCAGACAAGGAGAACTGTTGCACCAGAGTCTCCGTGCAGGAGAACTTTTCGGTGGCATTAAATGCATTTGAGTCGCTTAATTTTCGTGGCCCAAGATTGGAGCAGAAAAGGGGAGCCAGTGTCCACCGCGGGGCCACGTTAACAAAAAAGCTTTTAACAATTAAAATTAAAAAGTTCAGCACTTATGCAACACAAAAAACGAGTGCAGTGCAAATGCCAAGCGCGGCATAATCAAATTCTATGTGAGCATGCATAAAAGTTGCACCACACACCCCACCCCCGCCGCACACACTCCCACCCACACCCACACCCACACCCACACCCACACTCACGCAATGCCTGTCTGTCTGGTGAATTGTGTGCACTCATTTGTGGTCATAAAGCATAAAACGCATAAAGTGGCGTTACAATTTTATGGTGCACCAAAGTCACAGGCGGGCCGCAGCAAAAAATAGTGGTTCGGGGAATCGAATGGAGCTTACCTCCTGCGAACTGCCGTTCTCGAACCCTTGAATACTCCAGACAATTCAGGTATTAGATAAAGTTAATTATTAAGCACAACTGTTTCTAGAATAATTTGAAATACAAACTGTTGAAACCGAACTGTTGGTGTTTAGTTATTTGGGTATTTGATCCCTTTTTTTCCCTTTTTTTTTTGGGCGACCAACTAATATAGAGCATAAAAAATATTGCGAAACATAATATTTTTTAAAAAAATGTGCTAAGATTTTATTTAGTGATATAATAATATATTAATAACTAACTATTTAACTACTTTAAGCCTTGTTGAGCTTGAAAATAAGCAAATATATTAAAACAATTATGTAAGATATGACAATCTTATTACTCTTTAAAACAACCACATCGTCTTACGAACTATAAAATAAGCAATTATATTTAATTGTTTTGTGTAATACTAGGCAGCTTCTTTCCCTTCCCGGAACATCCACATCATCTTAACAAAGCGAGTTCCTGGCCCTTTGGAGACCTCGAGCCCGAACGTCGGTCGAGACCACCTCCTGCCACAGCTGAGGCAACCCTGCGGCGGAGAACGACTGCGGCAACGATGATGTTGTCTGTCTCGGCTGCTCGTCCGTGGAATGGAGTTTTACCCACCAGACCATCAAGCGACAATGTAAATTCTGTGTTGAGCTTTTTAATTGTGAATATTGCAGAAGTGGGGGACGGGCAGGGACTGCTCCTCGGGGTGGGAAGTCGCTCATACGCGAAATGAACGCAGACCGCAGCAACATTTTGGGGCGATGGCGGTGGCGTTGGCGTTGGCGATGGGCGCCGGACAAAGTTATAAATAATAAAAAACAAACGCCACCAAATAAAACCCAGTTCGAAGGCAGCGGGACAAGTGCAAAGGAGACGGCAAATAAATTGCACGGCGGTTGGGGAGCGATGTCGTCAAGGGTTCTGAGCCGCTTTTAATGCAAATGCAGCACAAAACGGCGCTGGCCAAAAGTGCAAAATTGTGCATTTTAATTAAGGTGACCGTTCTCCGGCGGAGGCGTCTCCTTCTCCGAGTTAGCGTTCGCATTTGCATTTAGTTTAGACGCACACACAGACGCGTAATTTACAGCTCTTTTAATTAGCTGCATGCCAAGTTTTTATGAGAATTTACGCGTGCTCTTAAAGCGGCGTATAGTGCACTCAGAAAAATAGTGTATTTGGATCCAATAAAAGTATCGACAACAAGACTCTTGTATAAAAATAAAAATAACTAAAAGTAATTTCGATGAAACCCTTATTCGGAAAATTTTCTAACAAATATAATATAGAAGTGTTTCAGGTTGGATAATGAAATAAAATATTACTTGGGTTACTTCATGTCTTAGGTTTTATAGTTCTAAAAAATGTAATGCATTCTGTCCTTTTAAACTTGTAATTTCGAAATGTTAACATTTTTACACTGCGCAATAAAGTTAATAGGTAAAATAGGTTTTGAAATGGTCAATATGGTACACCGAGAAGTATTTGTTTTTTGAGTGGCAACTTGATTTGTATCTCCTAAGTAACCCAGACGACATATGATTGATGCCTTTCAAGATCAGTGATGGAAACGAAAATATTAAGTGTGCGGATTTCGTTCCGTGTGGAACAGAAGCGAGCAGCAAAACGCTTTGGGCCATCCGCATGCATGCGCTCAAAGAAGGAAATAACAATTGCAAATGGAAATGTGCATAAGTGCCAGCCAAGAGGCGTGGGCCACAGGGGGCGTGCCGGAGTACCAGGGACAAAAGCCGGGAAAGAGACGGCGAAAAGCGGAGACTGTCTGACTGACGGACGGACAGACATCGTGGCCAGCTGCAGACGCAGATACAGATACAGATGCAGCTGCAGATGGAGATGCAGGCTCAGTGGCTTTGAGCTCTTTGAACGCACCATCGCCATTTCAGCCAAAAGTGCAAGTGACTAAAATGCAAATGGCGCATGTGTGCCTGTGTGGGTGTATGGGTGTGTGGGTGTGCGATTGTCTGGCCCAGTGTGAGTGCGGGTCTGGGTGTGAGTGTGGGCGCGAGTGCCTGAGTGTGAGTGCGTGTGTGGCACCATGTTAAAATGCAAAGCGATGCTTTTGCTGCTGCGGGGCAGCGCATGCAATAAAATGTTTTACATCCTGTTTATTTTAGTTAAATACTCGAAATTATGTGTTTGCCTAAGTGTATTTGTTAACACAATGCCAAAAGCTTCCTCCCCTCTCTCGAGTGTGTGAGTGAGTGTGAGTGTGTGTAGTGGAACGCATGTAAGTGTAACAATGCCATTTTCAACTTTTTAAACAGCGCTCCATGAACTCATTTGGCCAGCCGTTTTTTCTGCATTTTAATGATGTTGCCTTTCTTCATTAGTTGGCAAATATTAAATTAACATTTGACTTTGTTGACGTGAAAAATACAAGAAACTTCATTGATATGTGCTATGGTCAGGTGTACAGAAAATCGAGAGCTTCAAATTTTAAGGAAAGAAAGAAATAACTATACAGGGGCGGAAATAAAGAAATAATTATTGTGTAGAACAATAATTGTAAAACTTATTTATATTGGCGTTACCACTCCATATTTTGAAAAGTGGGTTTTGATACCCATCTAAACCCCAAAAAATGATCAAATCAAACAATTTATTAAAAAGTTAGTAGCAAATGAAGAGCAGCATTCGAAAGCAGCCTATTAGCTGCATGCATATCTCCATCTCCCTCACTCTACTTTTCGCTGTGTAACGGGTACTTAATAGCCGAGTTCGACGACTATGTCGCTCTTTCCTGGTATTTATGAAAGAAATTATCATTAATATTGTGGATTCCATATTGATTGCAAATGCTTAGCCCCAGATCTATACCGACTATTTCTCCCTTTGTAAAGAAAGAAAGAAGGACTTATGCCAAAGCGTTCTTAACGGCTTCTGGAAAAAGGTGCCACAAACCAATCGAAGCCAAGTGCTCAAAGCGGACATCAAATGCAAATTTCCGGACCCGGTCGCTGCCGCAATCGTACGCACTTTACCTTTGTCTACGGCAGAAGAGCCCGGGAAAACAGACCACTCACGTGGTCCGTAAAAAAGGGAAGGCGGGCCCGTAAAGACGGTGCCGATTCTCTGTTTTGGACATGTGCAAAACGGGCATTTAATGTCCTGGGCGCGAACAAGACCCTCAAAGGATCCTTTGTCGAGAAGCACACACTCTCGCACATCCAAGCCTTCTCGCCTGCAACTGCGCCTAACCCATTTGTTAAATGTAGCGTGAGGTTTTGTTTCGAGTTCAGTTTAGTTAAGTTTCTAGTTTTTAGTTTTCAGTTTACAGTTTTAGGCAACATTTACGCTAATGACTGCACACGAAATAGACTCCATTTGCCAAAAAGAACTACTCACAGTGGAGTACTTTAACACGAATTTTAATTAATTTTATTTTAGGCTATTTCCTTTATTTTCTATCTATTATTTTTAGTAATTTTGTGTTTCGGGTAGTAAAAGAATTTAATATTTAGTTCTGAAAATTGTATTAACACCTAAAAGTACTACATAATATTTTTATGTCTGAAACAATATAAAAAATTAAATTAGCCAAATAAGAAAAAACGTCCCACATAACTTTATAATAACATAATAAGCATAATCAAATCAATTACATTTTATTTTTTTCATTCTTAAAAACGAGGTAGAAGAGCCAAAATTTTAAATTCTTTAAATATGGTGCACATATTTCCAGTGTACTCCTATTAAAAGGTCCGTACATCAGAGTAAGCGAAGTTCATCTGTTTATTCGTGCCTTTTCAATGGAAAAAGGTAGAAGTGAAAAGTCTGGAGGTGGCGCGCCCAGAACAGTAGGCAACCCATATTTTCCGCCCTGTAAGGGAAATGCACGAAAAACATTTTCAATGCAAATGCGCGAGTGTGAGCGTGTGTGAACGTAAAATATACATAAAGGAATAAAATAAATTCACACGCAACTGTCAATGGTTGCGTATTTGCAAGGACCCTTGGTCCCACCCCGAGCTCCGCCCCTCCCCAGTCGAAGGTTGCCACCCACTTCCCGCCCGCTTTTCCGCCCCACTCACAATCTTTTCCTCGGCGACGGCTGCTAGACTGTTGGGTCTTGGGTAATATTTTATGCAAATTGCAAGTTAAGTGTAAAAATAGTAGTGATTGGTTTAATTCAGCAATGTCAACCAAATGGACCGATTGGTGGGCCGTGGGCGTCGGGTGTTTGGGTGCTTGGGAGCTGGGTGTTGGCATCACAAAAAACAGGAAAAACCGAACCAAAAACGAAGCTGGGAAAGTGCGGAGACAGCAGAAAATCAGCAGAACTGGGGAATACCGAACACAGAATACTAAAATGACAATTTCCGAAACGAAGCACCAAAACCGAAAAAAACAAGGCCATGAAATCGAATCTGGTTTGTTGGTCATGTTGGAATGCACTAACTGGTGTAAGAAGTAACTTCTTTGGTTTAGAAAGATGATCCTCCGAATGAAGTAACAAAAATAATAATAGTGCGTTTTGAGCAACTGGTTTAAGACCTATATTTATGTTCACTTGCACCAATAAATTTGGCCAGGACCTACCGCTTTTATTAGCTTCAACAGCCCTCATTTCGGTTGTGAATTTTTAATGTTGATCCTAAAAGTTTTATTGTACCAAAAAATATAGTTATTCTCTCATTTTGTATGTGTTTCCTATGCTTCGGCTATGAATGTAAAAAATACGTCTTTAGTTATAAAACGCACTCTTTATTACTTTCGAATACTTCACTGCACATCGATAAAATGGGACTGTCCATTTTCCCCAATAAGTTTTAATACATCTACTTTTCATCCAAACGCAATGACAATATTGTCAGGCCCCTCGAAAGGAGAGCATTTGAAAATGGCAAATAAAAGCAATGCAGATTTTCATTGTCATGTTGCAAAGTCACTCGGCCCGGGAAGAGCAATGTGGTGGGAAGTGAAAGGCTGAGTGAATGGGGGCACGGCGAAAGCAAAAACCAACAGCAATTTCGGGAGCATTTAGAGCAGTCGCCGGTCTGCAGCCCTTTTTGTTTTTTATATAAAAATTGTAGCAGTTTTTTTGGCCCACTCCGACTTCGACTAGTGCGTTTAACCATTTAGCTGATGTAACAACCCAGGCGAGCAGCCAACCACTCAGCCAGCCAACCACCGACCCACTGGAACACCCACCCACCGCTGGCGCCACCCACTTTGCAATGTCCTTGTCAGCATTTTGCGCAGTGAAATTTTCGGTAAAATCTATTTTTCATCTTGGATTATGTGAATACATGAATGAGAAGCGAGAAGAATGGCAAGTTTTATTGTGACAGTTGAAGTTCGTTTCTGTGGACCCGCAACCACACTGCCCTTATGTCCTTTTCCCTTTTGAACCTTCGACTGGCCAATGTGTTGTCCTGGATTTCCACATTAATCAAATATCCGCATAATTAATTGTCGCTGATAATGCTTCCGAGTGCAAAATGCTGCTCATGCTACCTCGAAATGCACTCAGCAAAATTTTAACTAAGGAACTAATTAACATTGTTAGTTATGCAAATGAGAAAAGTTAAAGCAAAGTCCCTATGTAAAGGTCCTTTAAATGAGCAGATGTTGTAAGTGTTCAATATATAAATATTATCTTATCTCATTTGCACGTATTTTTATTTTTTAATAGTTTAAATAAGTTCCAGATCGTTGTTTATCACCGAAATTTGTATATAAGGAAGTCATCAAAAAGTTAAGGGAACAGTTCAAGTTTAAAGGTCGTTACTTAGCGAGGATCTCGGTCTGGGTTTCTTAAATTGCCATGTGTTTATTTTGGCCCGGTGCAGGTAGTGGCACTCCCCGCGCGCTTGTTGCGCTTTCGCCTTTTGAATACCAGACCGATTGCGCCAACACGGTTCGAGCTTCATTAGAGCCGTGTTCTACAAATGCCTGCCCGTATGGCATGCCTATGTCATCTGCTCTGCGCTCAAAAGTATGCCATAAAGTATGCAATGCCACTGGACGCTGTGGGTGTGTGCGTGTCCCCCGCTTTGTCCCTTTCTCCGCCTTTCTCCCGCCGTTTCTCCGACTGTGTGTGCACCTGCCTGCAATCGTAATTTCAATAAAAGTTGTTACGTGCACGTTGAAATTTTAATTGAAAGCACCAACTATGCTCACACTCTTACTCTCAAACACACGCTTTTGCCCACACACAAACGCAATCGAACGCACAGCCGGGGTGGAAAATATAAGTTTACACTGAAAATTAAAAAATAAATTGATATCTAACTCTATAGCTCATTTTAGACACAAGATCTTTGATTTGCATATGAATCACGTACTAAATATTTGCTCAGATTAGTCAAATTTATCAGAATTTCTCAATATTGTTATGTTAAATTTTTAAACAATTTATTTATCTCTAGTCAAAGCTATAATATTCAGAGCAAATGTAGTAAGAACTAATGCTTATCCCATCCTATTAATCTGACCCCCACTGTGCCCACAGAGCCGTCCGTGTCCTCGTCCTCGTCCGCGTCCGCGTCCTCGTTGTGCGTCAGCTGCTATCCTGCGACCCTCATCAGTGGAATCCCGAACAAAACAGCAATGGGGACAACGAGCATGACATTTCAAATGCGTTGCGGCTAAGGAGATTATATTGCATCAGGTTTGATGATGAAAAAAAGGATGCGACACATGTGACTCTGTTTGCATCTGCATATGCACCTGTCTTTGGAGGCGGGACGTGTGCGCAGCGTTTGAAATTAACTACAACATTGCATTTCCTTGAAACCACAGGACCCGCTTAAGCGGAACATGTTCGCTCATTAGCCAGGTGATATAGGGAATGCAGCCCGGTCCACCTTAGCCCCGAGAAATAAACTCGGACGGCTGCGGTCGCCTGAAAAATAGGAGTATTCACATTTTCGATTGGAATGGCACACCCCCATTGTGTTAATTAATTTCTAATAAAAAGAATAAAGGGTAATAAAAAGAAAACAAATTGAAATCGTTCCATCGTTATCTCAACGATATCTTTAGAGTCGATAAAAACAAAATACCTTTCCGCCACATGTGCACCTTCGCTGACGCTGAGCACATCCCCCTGACCCTCCGCTCGAAGTATTTGTTATTTTTCCAATCGGGCTTACCTTTCAATTGCCCTTGTGGGGGACATTACTGCGTCTCCTCGTCAGAGATCGGATTTGAAGTGACAAGCGAGAAGCGGTGAAACTTCGCCGGCTTCGCTAGGAAAACGGCAAAAGCCTCGACCGACCGCAAACTAAGTCGTTAAAACAAAGAACCCTATCGGCTTACGGAAACTTTGTTGCAGCAGCAGTCCCAGTCCCAGTTCCACTCCCGGGATGGAAAACATGTTCGCCACGGCCTCGGCCACTGCCAATTGCAAGTTTTGCATGTAAAGCGCCGAAAGTTTATGCTAAACTTTTGCCATTTTCCATAGATTCTTTTCGTTTGTCCTTTTGTTTTTGGCTGAATTTTAATTCCTGCCGAAAGTATGGAAATGTTGCCGACAGCCAGTATCGAACGGCTCCGATGTCGTTAGATTTTATGTGAAGGGCTCGAGCCCGAGCTTCGAAGGGTCTCCCAGCAGACCGACCAGCCCAATGCCAATCTGCATAGAAAGCTGGTTAAACACGGCAGAAGATGGCCCAAATGAAGAGTTTTGGCCCACAAGGAGCTGCGTAAACAAGGCATCGCTTACATCTACGAGTCAAGGGCTATTTATCGAGCACTCGACTCAATGCAGCACTAAACAATATCATCACTTGACGCAGAAGCGCTCCTAAGCCTCGTCAAATATTTGGGGTCAGGTCGGTGGAAGCGGACAGTGGACCGTTCACAACTGCCAGGAAGTGGGTCCATTAAAAATCGATGCAACTTATGCTGCCCCTTTAATTGATGACTTAATAAACAGGCAGTGCAAGTCCCCGAAAAATAGGAAACAAAGTGGGAAACTTGACCCGTATGCCTGGAAACTTTGTAAATTATGCAAATGCACTCGGCTGCGTCTGGTCTGTCCAGTTGCTGCCCACTCCCCAGGATCCTGGGTCCTGCGGATCCTGTGTGCTTGATGACGCAACACGCGCTGCTCAATGGGCCGAGTACATAATTCTCGCTTTTGCCGCTGCAGTTGTTTCGAACTTGAAAATAACTACACTGCAATTGGAGGGGTCTTGCTTCTCAATGATTTAAAGTATCTTGATAGTTACCGAGATGATAATGCACTAGGTAAAATGCTGAATTTAAATTCTATTTTGTTAATATTTTGAAAGAATTTTCAAAACGACTTTGAGTAAGGAGTAAGGAGGAGAATTGGATTCTATTGACCACTCCAGTGAACATTCGCGCAAACTAATACGCACAATAATAATAAAAATAAGAAACCAGTCTGTAATATTTAACAATTACAATATAGGTAAGCCTAAATATATAAAATTAGTTTTTCGATGACCTTTTTTCATTTTCATATTATTCCTAAAATTTGCTAAATTCCAAGTCCTTTTTCGGCCATTTAAATTTTTTAATACTGGCACCTGTATTGCACCTGTATTATCAAAAATAGAAAACCGTGTTTGGATTCATTCTTCGGCCACTAGGACACCCAAAAATATGAGAGGAGGTACATGCCTTTCTAAGTTTTCTTAGCAGTGCACACCACATTGCTGGACCAGTTCATCAAAGTTGGCTCGAACACAAATGAAAGTTTCGAGCCGCAGCCATGAAAGATGCATGGCGTCTGGTCGTGGCACACTCACCTGCTCCTGGACTGCTGGACCTGCCCTTCCCGCCGATGGCCTTCTGCCCCCGACATCGGCTTTGTAAAGTCAACAAGCCAAAAATCCTTAGAAAAGAGAGCCGGCCAGGGAATGCGGCAAATGCAAAAGCAAAGTTTCGGCTAAACTCTTTTGTGGCATCCATGCCAACCAGGGGAAGGGAACTCGGTCGTGTCGCGACTGAAAGTTCCATTTTTCTTGGGACAGCACCGGCACTTCCGGTTTATAACGTCCCTTGGGCCAGTGTTGCAAACGTGTCTGCTAAGCAATCGCGCCAACTTTCTGGCCTTTTCGCCTGAGGGCGCCCGGCCGAAGAACTCTGCTGCTGGGAGACGAACGGCAGGTCGTAAATTTCAAAAATTTGAAAACAACAGCGGCAACAAGAAATACTTTTCACGCGCTGGCCGAAATTATTTTAAATCACCTGCTGCCCGGCATTTATCATTAGAGCCAGTCCGGCAAGGCGGTCTCCCTAACGACCGCAGCCCGTCTTCAGTTTCAGTCTCAGTTCCAGCTCAGCTCAACTCCCAGGACGACTACAACGGGAGCGAGATTTGCGGAGCAGCACTTTATTCTGGCCAAGCCATTGCCACGCCCCCGTCTCCACCACCGCCCGCTCCAGTCATCCACTGGCACTCTTTACCGCCCCACCCACTCATAATGTTCGCTGCTTGTGATGTTATTTTGCCATTTTCGCGCTGGTTTGTGGCTAGGGGGAAACTGTTTTGTTATCACAGTGATAAATGGAAAATTATTTTGAATCGAGCAACTACTTAAAAGAATTCCCAAAGGTTGTAATAAATTCCGGCACACCCACAAGCACATACATATCCGCGAAAGGACATGCGAGGCAGGACAAGTGGGAAAGACCGAATCCGAGTTGAGCTGGCTTGGTAATGTCCTTCCAGATAAAAAGGTGATTGATTGAAGCGAAAGCAAAAGTCATGGTCGAACTTCCACTTAGCAATGCAGTTGTCGTTTACAGAAAAGGGCGAAAGATGTGGGCGGGCGCCGAGAAGTGGGCTGGGCGAATTTCGTCCTGGCATGCACTTAATTTGTACTGGGAGCTGGGGACAAGGAGCCCCACTTCCACTGGAGAGACAACCAACCCCGAGCAAATTCACAAAGCCAGGAATTTCATAGGTCCACACCGTGGAAAATGTCAACCAAGCCTCTAAAATTGTTGTTATGTTATAGAGCTGTGCAAAAAGAAAAAAGCATATTTGTTTATTTATAAATCACTTCTTCCTGTAATTTATATTTTTAAACAGGTAGCACTTTGTTTTTAATTTTCATAATTTTTTTCCAAATGTTACTGTTTTATCAACTTTTACAAAGGATTCATGCGCTTTATTTATGTAAACTACATTTCTTACTTCGTTGGTTGGTGAACCAACATTCATTCTCTACTATTCATAAACAACAAACACTCTATTAAACTATTTCAAGCCTTTGGAAAGGACCAAACAATTTATATATCTTAAGAATCATCACACTAAAAGTCGCCTGCTTCGGCACAGTGCAACATCCAGGCGGTAAGAGCATCTGCATATACGTGTGCCGTAGAAACCTCTGCCCAGACTTGGGGGCCATCACCGCTCCGTGCACAAAGGCACCCGGACAAGACGAGCACACTCAGCGCGCTGCTCTAACAACATCTATTTTTATTTCATTAGGTAGAAAAATAGCCGGCAAGGTGAAGCCCCTGGCAGCTCCGCCATCAAAACAAAGCCCAGAGTATCGGGCGGAGGGCGGGCGAAGCGGTTTTGGCCACAAAAAGAAACTGCTCTCCGCTTCTCAATTAGGTTAGCTTAATTTAAATTTGCTTCGAGTGCTTGGCAAGTGCTTGTGAGACATTAGCAGCAAATATTAGCAAACGCTTAAAGTGCGCCTCAAGTGGGATGTATCCCAGGCGAGTTTTCTCAAATTAGCCGTTGTAAACATTCGTTACGCATGAAGCCGGGACTAAATGGATAGTATTCATTTATAGCGCCTTTAAAGACAGAAAGAATTATATTGTTGAATGTGGAAATAATTCTTAATAGGGACGGACGTGCTAGTATCTGCATGTGGTAGTATCTACATAAAATAAATGCATTTAATTCCGATTTGATTCGTTAAACAAATGCAAAATATTACAAGATATAATATTTTTTGTCCAGCATAATATATTGAAAAGGTAGTTGCCAGCTATCACTCAACCGTGCTCATTGAGCAATTCCAGAAACAAACTTCAAAGCAAAAATTCATTCTTACAAAACAGCTCTTCAAGATGGACTTTGAGGACGAGGAAGAGGCTGTGCAACCGCACTACGCGCAGAAGTTCCGTGCTCCAACCGATCCCATCCTGATGGCCACATATGAGCTCTTCAAGCCCTCGCCGCAGACTTTGAACCTGTACAGCGAGCGGAACCGCGAGATTTTTGCAGATGCCTTCATCGAGGGAAACTTGGACACCCTGGAGAATCTGTGCATTAAGAGTCTGGCCAAGCTGGGCATCCGCGGCATATCTCCCACTTTGCAGGCGAGTCCTCAGCTAATGAGGATATTTTATGACGCCCTGGATGTTGAGTTACCTCTGAGGTAGGTAATTCGTAAAAAAGGAATATATATAACGTAGTACGCTATAAAAATTTATAGAGTATTTAAGTTAAGTTCATTGCATAAAGAATACTTTATGTACAATTCCTTTGACTTGGTGTTTTAGAGAATCTAAAGCACTTGTACTTTGTGGTACCCATCGTAAATATCATTAACATTATAGGCAATGCTACTTGATCGATGACCAGCGCTTTTGGCGACGCGTAGTGCTCAGCAATACGCTGGACAAGACGCTGCACTTGAAGCGCTGGAACGAGTTCGACTGGAAGTCGGAGGGCGTGAGCCGGAAGTTTGTGGAGCAGGCTGAGTCCTGTCCCGTGAACGTAAAGCCGGAGAAGAGGCTGGCCCAGTTGGCCGAGAAGGTTTGGGAATGCGTGAACTCCATTCACATCCGCAAACTGCAGGCGATGCCCGACTACGCCTTCTCCAAGTATCTCGAGAGCGATCCCGAGGAAGACATAACCTCCGAGTCCTCGGACGAGGAGGACATCTCCAGTGATGAGCCGGATACGGATCAGGGAGTGGATGGCGAGGGCGAGGAGGAGCAGGAGTCCAGTTCAAGTAGCGAAGTGGGCATTACTTTCTGGCACGCGGAGTCCGAGGACGAGGACACGATGCGCAAGAATGCACGACGACAGCGCAATGCCTACCGCCAGCAGGTCCGGGATGCCATTGCCAGAAAGCGGGAGGATCGCGACGAGCGCAGGAGAAAGCGCCAGGAGAAATTTAACGCCTTGAAAAACCCGGATCCAGTGGGCAAGAAGAAAAAGAAAAAGAAGGAGCCGCCCATACAGGACGTGTTCAGCATAAATGTAGCTCCAGAGGTTCCCGATGATGAGAACACAAAGCCGGACAGGCGCAACAAGCAGCTTATGCTAGAGCGCATCAAGCGGTACGACTATCCAGATGTCCACTGCCATCACATTGACCTGGGATTCGTGCGCTTTTTCCAAAATATGGAGTCTTTCACTCTGGAGTTTTTGGGTCCACCGGATGTGAAAAGCTATCACAGGTTAGTGCCGTATCAAAAGTGAATATAGAATTCATGATTTGTATTGATTTTTCAAATGTTCCCCTATGTTTTTCCCAACCCCACAGCCGCTATCTTAAATTCTCAGACGGAGATATGGTTCGTCTGAGCAGAGGGCTCCGCTGCTTGCCGAGCCTAAAGACTTTCAGGCTGCGAAACAGCCGCCTGAATCTCAAGAAGTTTCGCATCTTGGCCCGTGCTCTGCAGACCTTGGATTCCCTGGAAGAGGTGGACTTCGGCTACGACCTTATGACGGATGACTGCAGTGAAGGCTTGTCCTACTTGCTGAAGCGCCCGAGAATGTACCGCTCTATCCAGCTGGAGTACAACCGGCTAGGCTCCAATTCTGCGATGGTGCTGGGAGAGGCCTTGACCCAATCCCAGGAGGGGGTTCTGGAGTACCTGGGCCTGGCCCACAACCCGCTTAACGAGCTGGCCCTGCACTCCCTCATCACAAGCATTGTCGGCACCCCGCACGTGATGGCCCTTAACATCTCGGGCACCGACACCACCCACGGCCTATTTGCTCGGGATATAGGCACTCTGCTGCGCAGTCACACCCCCCTGACCAGCCTTGAAATGTCCGCCATCAACATAGGAAACTCCCAGGGAAATCTAGTACTGAAGTCTCTGGAGAAGAATACCCGGGTAAGCCATTAACTGTTGGGTAGCCACTAGTACTGATATCCTCATCAGAAATAAATATTAATTCCATTATATTTCAAGGTGTTATACGCGGACTTTCGGGACTGTGAACTTACCGAAGAACAGGAGTTCGAGGTGGACATTATTGTGCGTCGAAACAACTATATAGTGGAAAACTTGCACCACGGCGAGAATCTGTGTGCGGTGATCATGGAGCGACGCCATCCGATTGTCCAGCGGATCGAGGAAGACCTAGCCAGGCGCAGGGAGTGCCTGGAAGTACGGCCCAAGTTCTCGAGCTCCAGCGAGAAGTCCATTCCCGAGGTGGTGGAGGAAAAGAAGGAGGTGGAGGAGGAGCGGGATATCTGGGCCCTGCTGGCTCGCTGGAACCAACCAGCCCAGCCTGAGGCGCCTGTCGCCGAGGTCCCGAAGGAGTCTCCCAGCCCTTCGATGGCCAAGCCACCGCCCTTTGTCTACGAAGCTAACAAGTTCGACATTCAGCAGTTTCGGGAGTCTGTCTTTCTGCCGGGTCCTGGCAATCGCTTTTTCTACCTGCAAAAGAACAAAACTCCCTAATTTCTAGACGTTTTCACCACCAGTAATTGCATAACATTGTACTCTGAGTATATTTTCAAAGCATTAAACGGTCCGTTTAGCCGGCAACAGAGTCCCTATCTCGAGGGCTCGAAGCCTCGTTCGACCTAATGGTCACTTTAAACCTCCGCCATAAAGTGCCGCGCTGGCATAAACCGAGATCTAATTAAGTCGCTGGCAACGTGTTTGCTTTGGGGACACGCCACAGATCCGGGGGCCACACCTCATCCGAAGGTCATTGCGAGTGCACTGCGAGTGCAACAAAGTCGAGCAGTTTGCATTTAAGCAGCGCAGATTTGGGCAACAGTGTCGCCAATTTAATGCTGCTCCCTCGGGCACTCCCGCCATTCGGGCTTCAAAGCCAATGTCGCTGACACTGGGCTACTGAGCCATAAAAGGAGAGTGTGCACTCAGAAAAAGTACTCTTACCTATTTCTGGGAAGGAACTATATTCAAATGACGTCTTAGGAAGGTCCGAACTCTCATTTTTTAATTACAATAATTATAAAAACAACTTTACATTTTATTTTGATTTCAGCCTTAATTTCTAAATTTTCTCATCTGTCTAATTCTTAAGTACAAGTGCTGAGCAATAAAGCATTTGAATATTGGATTCTGCATAAAAGTATTACACTTTCTTAGTACACTAACATGTACCAACCACTTACAGTACAATTTTATGAATACTACATTTTTTAAATATTATGCCTTTGGTAGTATTTTTCGTCGGTTTTATCTACTTGATTCAGGACGGACTTTGATTACCGGAACTCTTTGTTTTTCAGTGCATGAGGTGGCGCATAAAAGCAGATTGAGCAGTGCTTAGAAGTTCGTCTTGTTAACAAAGCCAAAGCTGAGCGAGTATAAACAAATTAATGCATATGCCGGTTCGCCTGAGGTAATGTGTGTCTATCTACCAATTGGGAGACGTGTCCTGGGAGGGGTTATGTAGGCGAGCATAGGGAAGTTGGGGATGGGGTCATGGCCCCATCTCGTCAGGACTCCCATGAAAGAAATATGTGCGCCTGTAATTCAACTTATCAACGCGCCGAGCCACAAACTTTTCTCATCTACTTAACGCAGATAAGCGGCTGCCTTTTCGCCATGTTTACTGGCTTCTAATTTGCCCTGCCGCAGTACAGAGCCATAGACATAGACCCAACTGAGTCACTGGCGATGCGTTGAAGGCGTTAACTTAATTTTCAGCCGGCACTCGACTCGAGAAGGGAAGGCAAAAAATGGGGAAAAAGACGGGCGCACATTCCGGCGGAGTCGGTCGCCTTTTTCTGACTTCTCTTGTGTGAAATAAAATTAACTAAATACGCTCACGAGTAACATTCATAATAAACATTAAGCAGCGAGGGCGAAAAAAGTCGAATAAATATAAAAAATAATATTTGCCAGACGACTCCTTTTTGCGATTACGATGCTCCGGCAGTGTGGCCAGCGTTTTGGGCTTCGCCGGGCTGCGGGATCGGGTGAAATTATGGCATAAGTTACTTAGGAGTAAAGCTGGTTTCCTGCTCCTGCTCCTGCTCCAACTTTGCGAGACCACCATCCACCTACTTCGCAGCCCCCCGACGGCATCAACTTGGCTACACTTTACTTTTATGTGCCGCGCTCGGAATGTACTCGCTGGCAAATAAAGATACAGATACAGAGATGCGAAGAGCGCCCAGATACAAGCACATTTGTAGCGATAAGCGTCATAAAGTTATCGTAAGTAAGCGCCGAAAAAAGCGTCCACGAAATAGATAAAAAAAAGAAATGAGGGATTACAGTGCGGACCTGAATTTTGGATACCCTAGCAGAAAAAAGCGACTGGGGGTGCTTTGTCAAAAGTAGTACTAATACTTGCTTTGTTGAGGGTTTTATATATACAAATTATTCAAGGAACCCAGGACTTCCCAAATAAATTAAAAAAATATATATAACCGTCTATTAAGGGTATTAAAAGTCAAGCAGAAAACGCACCGAAGCCACAAGTTGAAGGCATCTTTCGACTCGGAGGGGCGGAAACAAATAAAACTATGACAAGGACGTAACTTTTAGCACTCCCATCAGCCATTCCCACTTGGATCGGGGTTCTGGGGTCCAGCAGCAAGTCAATTACGCAATGCCAGCCAAGTTTCGCGCTTTGTTTCTCTCCGGAGTTGTCAGTTTAATGAAAGCTTCCCCAGCACATCGACGTATCTGCTAAATGGCCGAGGGTGAATCCGTGAGATTTATTTGCCCTGACTAAGGAAGCTTAAAAAGTCGAAGCAGCTGCGTTCTGACCAAGTACCCATCAAATTTTTTACTTGTTGAATATTGAAATAATATTTAATCTTCCCTTTATGCTGTGTTTGGGGTAAATGGAAAATGCCATTATTAGCAGTCCCCTCCCGTAAGTTGACAGGGCGCAAATATAATTAGTAAAATAGATGGATAAATACTTTTGAAATTAAAGTAGTTTGGGAAAGACGCCAATTAACCCTGTTAGTTGCAACCCTAAAAAGTAAGCCCCTAAGAAAGATAAAAGTACTATCCTAAATTTATCCTCTAACAGTGTTAAATAGCATTAAACATTTTTGAAGAGTGTGAGCATGCTCTTTATTTCCTTATAAACTTTAAAACCTTTATAAGTCCGGGCTGATTGAGATGCATTTACTGGCCGTGAATGGGTTAATTGCAACGACGGAATTCAAGAAATGCCTCACATGAATTCGCACTTATTGCATTCGAAGGATTCCAAAGTGACTCGCAACTTATTGCATTGTCTTGGCACATCATTAATTTGCTGTGTACATTAAGTCGGTGTAATGGCGATAATCTGCTGGGGAATTAATTTAAATCGGTACACTGAATGGGGGCAAGGCTGAGGTGTATCAAAAAATCAAAAGGGAAGCCAACCCAATGGTAAAAAAGAACTCATTGAAAGGAAGAGAAATCTTTACAATTTAATTCACTGGACCCATCAGCAGACGGGGAGGCACTTCGGCCTTCTGCCTGTCGAACACATACTATATGTACACATATATATGGACCCGAGTCAAGCTGTGCTTAAATGACAAGCGGACATGCATAAGTGACAGTGAAATGTTGCACTTGCAGCTGCAAGCGCAAATGCATCGGTTTGGCTCTGGCCCTCCAACTGGGATTCCTGTAATCGCCGGTCATCCATTCAGGTAAATAAATATGCGCTTTAATAAATTCGCACATTTCGCAAATGGATATGCTGTATATGTACTCATTTGTAGCAAGTGGCTTACCTCAGAAGCAGCTCCCGTCGCTTCTGGAAATGATTAAAGAAATGCAAAAATGCTTCTGGCAATTATGGCAATTTAAGTTCATTTTATTTGCAAGGCGACACCCCTTAACAACAATGAAGCGCCTGCGGGTAGCAAACAAAAAGACTTGTATAGCCGTGCAATTAAGTAAAGGAAAAGATTTAAGTGACCAGGAATGTATATAACTACTTTAAGACACAAAATCATTGACTCTAGTTTGACAGACTTTTTTAAATTCCGTCTTTTAACTCCTAACTTGGACTTCCTAAGGAGATAAATTAAATATTAGAAGTTGAAGATGGCGTATCATTCTTATAATAATTTAAACCTAGTTTTAACCTAGTTTGAAAAGTAAAATGTAAAATGTAAGGCAGAGCCAGGAGTATGTTTTATCTGAGGCCAACTGTTGCTCCCGTCACACAACTCCCCATTTTGACCCACACATGCCCATTTAAGGTGAGAGCCCCACTCCATTCCCACACAACCACGCACATATAGCTGGCAACTGAAAATGCAGACTGCGCAGACGGGAAATGCATTGCACTTCCGTCATCAAATAGCAATTTTGCAAACATTTGCAATTACTTTTCCGAGTCGATCCCAATATTGTATTGATTCCGTGCAAACATCCCACGGGAATGCAATTTGCCATCACCTCAGCGGGGAAAAGGGGCAGAAAGAATGCTCATCATATTAACACCGAGCGGCACAAGATGCCTCGACTCTTTGCCATCGGAAGGTTGTCAAGTCGGATGTCTAAAACTAAAAGCCTTAAACTATGCAAAATTGGGACTCGCACCCGGAGCTTCGGGTGGAAACTCTTTTTATGGGACAAAGGCGAAAATCCCGGGGGGAACAGAGCAAACTAAAAGCCAAATCAACCCGACGGTCCGGCGTCCAAACAACAAATGGCGGTCACAACCATTTCAGAGAGTGTGTGTGATTGCAAAAAAAAAGTAAACTAGTTTAAAAGCTAAGTTTAGAGGGCAGAAGTTCAGATACCCTTGCCGGTAAAATCAGTAATATGTAAGTTTTTTTATTTAACTTTTAGTTTTAGTCTAGAACTGATTAAAGGCGTCTTGGGAATTTGCAGGTCGTTCGATAGCTCTATCGGTACTTTTAAACATCTTCCAGGGGAGTAATTTCTCTTCAGGAGTGTTTGATATTTTGAAATTTTAAATTAATACTTGTTGTGTATTTCATGGAACTAGGACTTAACTTTGAACTTAGTTTCATACGAGTTTTGAAAGTGAAGGAGTATGCTTCCACACCTGTTCCACACCTCTTCGTGCCTTTCTGAGAGCTGATGAAAATCCCAATACCCTACGAAAAGGTAGAAAAAAGGAAAACAACTGGCAACTTTAGTTTGTGACATCCGGTCCATTTAGCCGACGACGACAACAACCTGGCAGCAATCAGGCGCATTTTCCGGCCCGGCTACTGGCTGTGGTTGTCATGCATTTTAAAGCACTCTCGACAAAAGTTGATTTCTCTTTTGACCCATTATGAAATTGCTCTGGCAATTTTGCATAAACAAATTACAAAGCAAACACAAATGCTGACCTTTCGGCGCACAGGGCCACTGGGAAGCTGGGGCAGGGGGAACCCAGGAACCAGAAACCAGAAGCCCTGGACTCTGAGTCCTGAACTCTGAAACTCACAATCAGAGCCAGACGACCTGCTTCTTGTCAGTTACTGAGTAACTTTTTATCTGCCTGTTTGCATAGGATCAAAACAGAACGGGGATAGCGCGTGCATCCCAGGGCAATTTTATTGAGTCCTTTAAGTTTTTAGTAAATAACACAAAGGCAGCTCAAAGGCGACAACAAATTGGCAGTGAATGGGGCCCAGTACGCAACATTCGGATGATCAATGGGACACGAAATGGGGTTGGCCGGCCGGAGAGTCCAACTTCTGAAGAATTTCGCACAAGTTTGCTTTAATTTTCAGCTGAATTGATTTCCATTAATGGCCTCCGGGGGTGGGGATATAAAGCGTCAAGCAGTTTGCCATGCAAATGATGCATAAAGTTTTGGGTTTCCACCAGAATGTGTGTATGCGTGCGAGTGAAGTGGTTGACCTTTGATTGGTAGCTCGATAAAGTTGGCCCGGAAGGCAAATTAAAACCTCAAAGCGGTCAAAGAAAGTTGGCTGGCATAAAGAATGTGTGCTCAATTGTTAATATGTTTCAGAAAGTGTTCATCCTGGCAGAATCGATAGTCGGCATGGTGGGGAACTTGCACTTTCTTTCTTAAACGCGAACTTTCATCATTATGTATTGCATTCCTCGCAAACAAAAATTTATTTCCATGTCTTCTTGCCAATATGCGATTTTAACAGCCCTGAACTTTGGCATCAATTAGCATTGTAACTGCCATAGTTATCCAGAGTTGCAATTACCATCGCTTCCAAAGCCGAAAGGCCGTATCCTGGCTAACTCGAATTGGCAGCAGATCAATTATGACTTTCAGATTCCCACCGACTCGGCTCGGCAAAATATGCAGCATGTATGCGATGTGGCCACAAGCAATTGAAAGGCACACAGAACGTGTGCATAATTCAGTTCGACTGTCTGCACTCATCTTGGCTGAAACTCGCAAAATGGACTCGAAAAAAAGGAGGCCAGCCGGGGTCTGGATGGATGTGGGTTTGGGCACTGGCATGGGCTTGTTGTTATGACCAGTGATGCATTGAGGCCAAGTCGACCGCATGCAATGGAAAACTAAACTATGACAGCAGGAAAACCCATCACAAATTGATGGATATCCATCCATGAAATGGAAAATACATCCAATAAGTTTTAGACAAGTTTTATCCATTACACCAAATGAGAGCGCACGGCAAAGAAAGCTGAAATTTGTCGAAAATAAATTTCGAATGGCAGAGCATTTTGGGGGGAGGCGGTCGGCATGCTAATCTACTGGGGAGTCCAGGGACAGCAGCTCAGGTGTCCAGGTATTCGGGTGGTTCTCAGCTGGGCGGGACGGCAGCAGGTAAATACTCCGCCCAAATGCCCTCTGCCTAAGCGAGGTGTAAGCCTGTTTTTATGTTGTTAACCCATTGAAAAAACGAGCTCTCGGACGAGAAGCCTGGCTAAAAGCACATGGATTGATGCACTCTAACAATTGAAGAGCCTGTAGGGTCCTCACAATTGCAGCAATTTTCTAAAGCAAAATGGTTTAGGTCTACAGCAACATTATCCAACGAGGTTTGTTCTTAAATGCTATTACAAATCTAGGGATAAGCTTCTTCCAAGGGAGGTCTTGATCAGAAGTCTCGTTTAAAGCAATTGGATTGATGCAACCCAAACCTAAAATTCTATTTCCTCCGACATTTTAATGATTTAATATTCTATATTTATTTGGATCTTAGTTTTGCCAGCATGTCTAGTTAAACACTTCCCTACACCTTACATATTATAATAAAATGTATGTGCCTGGAAAGTGGTTATAAATATGGTTATTTTTAGTAAAAACTATTAGTTACTTTTATTTAAAATTTTTTTTTAAGAATGAAGTAGTGCGTAACTTATTGTTATTAAGGTATCATAAGTAAATTTTTTCAGTGCACCTATGCTGCGTCTACGACATCTGCATATGCAGGCTGGGCCCAGGAACCAGGACACGCAAAAGCGCAGCACAAATATTGGCCAAACTGCTAAAGCATTCAGAAACGGTCAACAACAATGCCCTGCCAGGATATCACAGGACAGGACGGGGCACCGGAGTGGAAGACAGACCCTCAGCCTAAGCCTGCTAGAAGGTGGGCGGGGGTCGAAGGATATTCCCACCTTGCCGCTGGTCCTGCACTTCATTTGCGACCTCCTGCTTGTTTGATTTGCCATTCTCGCTTTCGGTTGCACTTAGCCATATTAATTTTCGAGTCGATGCTTCGATTTATTATGGAAACAGCGTTGGCTTCCACCGGCAGGACAATGAGCTGTGGCAAGGGTTTGTGCCAGGCGCTGTATCAAAGCAATACCGGAAACAGGAAACTGCCAACGGAAATGTACTTTGTCTTTTTGGCGGCGACGGCGTAGTTGGAAAATACTTGGGGCAAAGTATGTCGAGCACAGGCACCACCAGCAAAACCAACACAACCAGCAGAGCCGGCAACAACAGGGACGATGGCATTGCCATGAGGCTTCCCCGATGCCGAAGGCCCATTTGGATCGACGCCAAGCCAAGTCAAGTCGGGCTAAGGAAATGTCTTCCAGCCGGGCTGGCTGCACTGAGAGAAGGGCTATAATAAAGTTATAATATATTTATAAATTGCGCGGTGGTGAAAACATTAATAAGAAACCTTGGGCTGCTTGAATTTTAAAGAGTTTTAAGAGTTGCTAAAATTGTTAGATATCAATAAATAAATATCAATAAAAAATAATGTCTTATCATTGCTTAAGTTTCATAGAATTCTTAGGGCTTGTGTCGTTTAAAATGTAGGGCTTTTGGTGTTTTAAAATATCAATAGTATGGATATTTAAAGTGAACCCTTTGCTAAGGTTTTTTTATTCAATTATTTATTTTTTAAATTTAAGATAAATAAAATTATTACTTAAAATTATGTTTATATATTTCCAAGAAACCACATTTTAAATAAATTTAAAATTACTTTTAGTTCCTATTGGACAATACAACGTATTCTTTGTGTACCGCCAGAACTTTCCCCGCGACTTCCTGATTTCCCCGCCCTCGCCAATGCTGCATTTATGCCTCTTAACAAGAATATTTGTCATTTGCTGTTAGCATTTTGGCTAAATGCGAAATTAAATGAAGTGGATTTACATATTTCGTAGCTGGCTGTACTTTTAAGTACACATGGCGGGCCGATCCCCGCGTCGCCCTGTCCGGAAAACTGGTCTTTTCCTTGTGCTGGCATGTGTAGGAAAGTCCTTGCGCCTTCAGCTTTCCCCGCCCCGACGGCGTGTGTTTGCAGCTGCTGCGGAAAATAACTTTTTAATGAGATAAACTCGTTGATTTCTAGATTCTGTGCGCTGTGGTTTCTTGGGTGGACCGTCGTCGGAGGAGCCTTTCCCCCGCGGATTACACAAAGTTGCAAAATTTTCTGTGACAAATTTATTTGTGTGCCGCATTATATTGCCCCGGCTCTCTCGTCCTTTGGATTCTATATATCCTGCCAGGGCTCTCGTGAGCGTGTGTGTGGGAACTTAATGAGCTAGCAGACTGTTAAAGTAGCTCAACAGCTGCCGTCGCCATTGCAGCTATTCCGTTTCTTGACTCAGCCGCTGTCCCGAAATTAAATTCAAATATTCCGCTTCTGTGAATGTGCCTGCGTTATAATTTGCCAAAAACTTTTGCCATTTTGGCAACTCTACAGTCCTGGAATCTCCGCCGCAGAGCGAGGAATAAGAAATGGGCCAAATGTTTTGGTCGCCTTTAAAAATGAATGAATGCGAGCGGCGTTTCCTCCAAGGAGTCGAAAGACAACTGCATAGATACATGCATATGTGCTGTAGCTATCGGATATTTAGCACCCTGGTTGAGCGACTAGGAGAAAAGTTTCGCAGCGAGTTGCGGAAGTAGCGAAGCAGGAAATTAAGGCTAAAATTTGTCAGAACTTTGTGCAGGGAATGGAACGCCGGAGTTCCCTGTAATTGCATCTAAAAATGCTAGTGCCTTCCTGGAATAAAATTCTGGAACTTATGATAGTAGTTACATTCCTCCTAGCTTGTTTGTCGAGGCAATTATCAGAACGGTTCTATTTTAAGCAACCCACTTATCCATTATGCTCTCTTAACAATGCAATCCGCATTAATACATGATCAAAATATAATTTAAACCTATAAATTAGAACTCTTAACTCAAGGCATAATCCCTTCTTCTGAGGTACTTAAAAGTAACTCACAAGTTCCCGACAGCATGACGCCCCCGTGTCCAATATCCAATGCAAATATTGACTATCCAGCACTTCGTCGGAGTGCTTCCTTACGGCTGCGAGTACAGCTTGATCTAATCAAATTACGAAGGATGTCGCCGTAACTTTCAGTGCGCTTTTCTCGGATATATTAAAAACCTATTTAAATATTCGCACTGCAGCCGTGTCCACGACCGTTCATCCTATGGCGTAATAAACTTTGATAACAAAATTTACTTGGCAACATTTCGTTAATAAAGCAACGCCTCGGCTCCCTTTTCGCCCAGCCCAGCCCAGCCACGCCCCCAAAAACACCCGCCGAGATCCTTCACGTTGTGCGTTATACTTTTAATAAGTTACGACGAGCTGACGACAAAAAAGTTATCATTTATTAAAATTTTTGTCTTTCCAACGTAATTATAATAGTTTGATAAAACATCCTGCGCGGCATCCAATACGCCCCCCGGCAGCCCGCCCCCCTGTGCGTCCACTCCCCCCTTTTTCGGCACAAAGTTTCGCCTTTAATTTCCCTTTATCATGTTTCAAATTATTAAAAATTTATGCTTTCAACTGAAAGTAATTGAAAATGTTCAATAACTGCTGACCGGGACAAAGAGTTATGGTCGCCGGCTAGATGGCGATGGCTATGGCAATGGCTATTGGCTGCGGACCGCTCCGTTTTTTGATGGCAGACAAAGTTGCAACCAAGTGGCAGGACGAAGTCATCGACAATGACGGGCGATGGCGAGGCGATGCGAAGCGATGTCGATGGCAATGGCTCTTTGAGCTGAGTTGTGTAGTAAAAATTGCAGGCTACACTAAAAGTTAAGTGCGTCATCGTTGTCGTTGACGTCGTTGCTCAAAAACTGCTGCTCCTTCTGATTTTCCTCGGCTTCAGCTTCTGGTGACTGCCATAGTTTTTAGCAATTTCCGCTGCCCGTGTTTTATATAATTATGCGCGCTGCGAAAAATTATTAATGAGTCTCGGACGTGCCTTTGTTCCGCCAGCCATTGATAGTCCAGCTCCGCGGAGGACAACCTTTGATGTCAGCTCGCAGGGGGAACTCAAGAGGGGGTTGATGAAATACTACAAAATATAGTTGAAAGTAGCACCAGTATGGGACCGACTAAAGGCATTTTGTCACAAATCTCTGATGGCTTTTTTACGCTTACTGAAATTAAGTTAAGCCTTCCTAAACTGTTTTTATTTGATAATTCAGAAAAAACAATACTTTATAATTTATTTTGCACACAAGGGCGTACAAATGTGCACATTCAATTAAAAGTCGTTTTCTTTTAAAGGTTTATTTTATTGTTCAAGCTTGTTTTTATTACTGTTATAAATATTAAGTTTAAGATGTATTAAATATTTGACAAACCTTTGACCTTGACCTTTTGAAGCTCGGCTAAAATTCAATCCAGAGAGACAAGCATTTTTCACCGTGCTCCCTGTGGCATTGACATCTTGATCTGCACGTCTTGTATGAATATCAATTAACAAACAGCAGGCCAGAAGTCAAATCCCCCTAGAAAAAGTAGGAACAATTGACAGCGCCCCGTGACTCGGGGGACATCACCTGTCCGGGGCCTTAGAGCCAATCAAACACGCCGCATGGGCCAGGGAAAGCGCAGAGAGCAGTCGGCTGGCATCTCTCAATAATAAAAGTAAACAAATTAAAACAGACAACGGCGGGCGGGTGGCCAACAAAAAGCGACAGCCACAACCTGGGGAAACTTTCAGCCGTGAAACGACAAAAGTTGGCCAAGGGCAGACTTAAGTGGGGTGTGCTAAAGTACACCGAGAGTATAGCCCTGTAAATCCTGAATTGCCCGACCAAGAACTTATTTTTCTGTGCAGTATTACAGTTTCATTTACTAATTCTAAAATATTTACAATGACCAGCTAAATAATACTGGTTAAAACTTTACAAATGTCCAAATAAATATTTCGTCTTCTTAAAATATAAGGAAAAAATGTTTTACTAAAATTCTAATTTCTTATTCAATTTTAATGAAATATTATTATACATTACATTACTATTATACATTAAAACTTTTTAATATAAAATCGTTATTTGAAAAACTAACAATGATTTCAGTCAACAGAAAATTAAAAAAATTTTATATAAATATTCTTCAGCATTTTTTACTTGCCTTAACGGATAAAGTGTTTTCTTTCCTTAAACCTTTGTGCTTCTTATTCCTAAGTTATGATTGATATACCTTAGTTAAGACACACTCTATTTGGGCCAACCTTTTCGCCAGGTGCGGGGTGTTATCCCGCTAGTGGCCGGGAGATTCGCACGCAGTTTAGCTCACGACGCGTAAGTCCATAAAATCCGCACTAATCTCCCAGCGCGTTTCGACAAAACGCCAAACACTTTTTGTCAAATCATCCGAGCACCTGATGTCTTCCTCAGGCCAAGAGGCCCAACAAGTGTGGGGAAGTAGGTGGGAGGGTGGCGGTAAGTAGGTGGTTGGTTGTCCAGTGGTTCGGGGGTGGGGGTGGTGACGGGATCATAAAACCGCTTTGTCACAGGGCAATTTCCGTGCGGAAATAAACGAGCTGGTCCGGTCGCCTGGCCGCGTGGCGAGTGTAATAATAGATTTTTAGCCAAGTTGTTAAAATTTCCCTACTTCCACTGGCTCGCACCCACGGGTTTCCACACCCCACACACCAAAGTCAAGAGCCAAAAGGCCCTCGAAGTAAATAAGTCGAAAGAAAAACAATTAAGGCAGATAATAATAATATGAAGAACCGGCAACAGGAGCCGGCGAAAAAAGGAAAGGAAAAACTTTCACTTTAGCTCATTTTCACATTCAGAACTTTGCATTTAACTTTTGGCTGTGCGCTTCCTTTTTCTGCGCTTGGCTATCATATACACTTGATTATGGTCGGAATTCGCAAATTCCTGTCTAATAACTAGAACATTTTTAGGGTTGATAAGATGTAAGTAAGTGTCCACACCATGTTAAATAAAACTTGTTTAATGTTTAGGATAAAATTACTTAAATATATTTGCCGAAAGAAGAAGTTACTTTTGGAAGAAGTTACCCACTTTTGGGTGTCACACAAACTTGCGATTAAAGTATAATTTGCTATATTTTGCATGACAAATACCTACTGTGAATGATTTTGTTCAAACGCTCCAGCGCATTTTCCGGAACTACTTAAATTATTTTTTCCAACATGGGAAAAACGCTGAGCGTCGGCGGTAAAAAACTTTCTTAGGAAGAAATAGCTCGCAAGTGAAAAATACAGACTTACGCACCGAGATACTCCCATATCGCTTACAGCCCCACGCAGAAGATGTTGATGAACAATTTCTGGGGGCTTTTCGGGGATTGCCTAATTGCTGGAGCTTTTTGGGGGAACTCCCCGCCGCCCGCTAATAGAAATTTAATGGAAATGAACACGTGCGGCAAACAATTTTTATGCCGGCTAAGTAGGCCGCTGAAAAATTCATGTCAGAGGCCACTTGACAGCCGACTTGATCGGAGAGCCGATGAGCCACGCTCCAGCTCCCAGCTCTTCTGGGCCCGAAACAAGAAGCGGGGCTAAAAATACAAAGGCCCCTTGAGTGAGGCGCCAAAACTTTCACCACATTGGCAGAAAGCATTTATTACGCAGCGCGTCCCATTCAATTATTCAGGCGCGGCATCCGCCGCTCCCTGAAGGATGCTAAATAATGTACAATCCTCTGCAGCTGCATTATATGAAAATGCATGTCCTTTTTCGCGAGTTCCCCTCGGAGGCGGGCAGGGAAGCCAGCTGACGTGCGTCCAAGGAGCGCGACACTGGCGCCCTTGTTTTGCCAAATGGCAAAGTTTTATTTCCGCGCTGCACTCAAATGAAAAATAAATATGACAGTCGACGGCCTCGCACTTGCACTCGCACTCGCAGACTCAAAGGCTGCGACGCTCGGAGACTCGGCGACTCGGAGACCAGGACAAAGACACTTGCATATTAAATGATTTTAAATAGTCAGGACAATGCAGCTGCTGTTCGGGCTCCTTCTCCTTTTCTGGAAGACGCCGCTGTCCCGGCTGCCCTTCCACTGCTGCGTCAGCACCGCATTAGGTTTATAAATTAGAAATGATGGGACCGTGGCCCAGAGGGACCCGACCAACAGTCCTGGCAGCTCGGTAAGTGGCCAACCCGACTCCGACATACCAATTAGATGCACATGAAAACTTATTCGCAAAACATTCCCAATAACTTTAGTTTTTTCCGTTCAAGTAGGAAGTTCTTGGAAGGCAAAATGTTTTTACAAAAACTGCTTATCAATTTTGCAAGGTTACGATATCTTCCGATATTTCATGTACATTTTTATATTACCGTTGAGAAGGAAAAAGGGTCCTATAATTAACATGTTTTTTTCAGCTTTGTTCTTTTAAATGTAATATTAACGCCTAAACATAGATTTACCTATTAGCTTTTTGCTTAAAATTTTGGGAGTTTTGTTTTGGCTAGAAAGGTGATTCGCCAATTTCGGAAAGTACTTACATAGGAATAATATAAAATGATAATAACAAATAAGGGTTTCCTTAGTTAGTGTTGAATTATATATTTTAATAATCATAGTTACTATTAGAAAAAGTGTAATCATTATAAAAACTTGAAGTGAACTCCTCATTTCTTATTCCACGCTTTGGGTGCTACGCAACCCTTTCATACCCTTGCAAACGAACGGGGAGTTTTAAGCTTTATAACGCCGCGGGTTCGAGGCGGGGTCGTTGATTCAGAAGGGCCTCAGCATAAGTTATGCAAATGCGCTTACGCCGGCGACAAAAGCCCCTGGAAGCCGGCCAATGCTAAGGCTAATGATGAGCGTCACAATTGCCACCGACGGCGCATATATCTGTATCTATATCTATGTCATCGCCATGACGATGACGTGACAATCTAATTGCTTTAATTAAGCAATCACAAATTAATGCCGCACACAATGCAATATGCATTGGAGCAATGCCATAAAGCCGTAATCCTTACCCGCCACTTAGTTAACTTAATTATAGCCGTAGTTTGGTAGAGAAGTGCCCCACGACGGCCTGTGTTACTGTCTGATTAGAAAGGGCTTGTGTGTGGCCAGGTAACCCTTTAAAATCCACTTAAGCAGCCGTCAAGGATCGACATTTACCAACAGTGCCCGTCAAAAAATTAGGAATTGTACATTGTTAGGGGATCCCTATTTAAACGCTCAAACTATTTGGTTCAAGTTAACCATTTAACCAGCGACAAGTGCTTTCTCCTAGAATATAATAATATAAATTAATAAATAATAGAATAACCAACTTTCACATGAGCTTTAATTGTAAAGAGTTTCAAAGCTATGTGTGGTTCGTTGAAGCCGAAACACTCTCATATTGAAATCATTGCTAATAATTCGACCCCAACTGTATGTGGAGGAGGAAAGCTGAAAGCGGAATGTAGGCGTGGCCGGTGAGGGTGCGCGGGCCAAACCACATATCTGAGGTTGCTCATATCCATATCGAAATTAACCACAGCATCGCTGAAATTTCGGGTTAATTCCCGATAATACGGCGCTCCCATTGGGTCACAGGTTTCCATTTACATGTGACCTTGCCCGGCCCCGCCCACCGCCAAACGCCCCTCGCCGAGGGCGCTTCCGTCCGCCTGTGTGCTCTTGCATTGGCCCAGTTAACGGTTAAATAAAACTTAACCCACTTAGGAAACCAGTCTGTATTGACTAGTGTTAATTAATTTGGCCCCTCACTTCCGCCAGCTATGTTAACACGTGTTTGCTGTCTTAAGCGGTGAAATTTAATTGGATTGTGACATATGCTCCAACGAGGTAGCTGGTTAGTGCTCTATAAAAAGAAGATCCCTTTAAGCGTTATTTCTTAGAATGTGGTTGGGCCTCAGTTACATTGGTATTGTTGTGTATATAAAATCCATTTTTTACATTCCTCAATGAAATAGAAACTAATTTTAATGTAGGGTTACCTTTTTCCTTTTAATATTTGCATACAATATGCCGTATGACATAAGGAATCACAACACCTCTGGAGTGCCACTTTTAATAATAAATACTTCATAAAACTCCATCTTGGCATGGACAGCAGTCCGGTTCAAGATATTAAAAAGGACGAGGACGAAGGAATAGGAAAAGCGGAAACGCGGGGCCATTTATAAGCGTTATGGCGACGACAGCATAAATGGGCAACGATAATCACAGCTAAAAGTCATCAACATAATAAACCCAAGTTTTCCTTTCATATGCACTCTGTCCCCTCGGACAATGGTTTTCAGAGGGGGTTCCAAGGGGGTTCCCTACGGGGAGGGGCTGACAGGCGGGATGAGCAAGGACAAAAGCTAGCAGCAACATTTAAACATTTATGGCAACATATTTGATCACGTTTTCTCAATCATTGCCCTTACGACCCTAATCAAATTTCACCTGATGGCAGCCAGAAATTTACCAAAACCATGAACACACTGTGCACTGATTGCTGCTGCTGCTGCTGTTGCTGCTGTGATGTTGCTGCCCCGGAGCAACATTGCGTTGGTGGGATTGCGGGTGGCGATCCGTTCGTGCGGACAGTTGGGGCTTCCCGGAACGGAATGGGGAATATTTTGTTTTGATTACAACTTGACGGTGGCCCCTTTATTTTATTATGAATCTAATTCCTTATAATTCGTAACATATGTTTCGGCCCTGGCCGGGTACGGCGGCCAACTGGCTTTGAATTACAAATCAGGGCCCAGAAGGTCGAGGGCCCTGCGATTCGTTGTGCTTCTTGGGAAATTTAAGTTAAGACATCGCTGATGACGGCTCCCGGTCTTCCCTTTTTGAAGGTTTTTCGGCCAAACACAGCGCCAGTTGGGCCGGCCATTAGACTAATGCCAACCGATTTGAGTTTTGCATTTTGCCCTCGGGCGCTCTCGAAACTTGGTGACACTTTAAAGACCTTTCCGGCTGCGTGCCCGAGCCCCCGGAAAGCCGGCAAACAGGAGAACTCTATCTGACTGTCGCCCATATGAATATTTCATGTCAAACACACGTCATTAGAGGGGGACAGCAGTGGAGGTAGCTGGCGCTCCATTCAGCTCGGTTCGGTTAGTCAGTCAGTGGGATTTCAATATTTTTCAGTGCCCTCGAACCATGCGAGTCGAGGCGAGACAACAGCAGCACCAAAGGCAGCAAAACCGAAGTAAATCCGTCTGCACGGCAGGAAAAATCGGCAAAAGTCCAGAAAAAGTCCGCTGAAAGGAAGTTTTCCACTTGAACAGATGAAAATATGTAGATAAGGTTTTATTTATTGTTTTTTATTTTACCTTTAGCTGAGCACCGTTAAACGTATTTGATGAACATCTGAATAATTGTTTTAAAATTATAATTTATTTATTCGTACAGCCAAGCGGCTTCAAATGCACAAATGAAAAATGAATGACATGAAAAAATACAAGTTTTAGAGAGAAATTTGGAGAACAAATATGCATTCCTGAAAACCAATTCGCTTTAAAATGTATTATCATATCATATTTACATGTTAAAACAAAACAATAGGTGGCAAAAATCATTTTATTAAAATAATGTGTGTGTATAAAAACTTTTCCTTTAACACTTTTAAAGTGGCAATTAAGTTTATTTCCTAAATGATTAGGCGTAATACCATTTTCTATAGTTTGATTATACATTGAAATTTTCAAGAAATTGAAAATACAAAATACCGCTGCAATTTTGGCTCTTCCAACTTATTACTTGTTAGAAACCTCTGAAACTTTTTCAAGTGTCCTTGCGGGCGGGTGTTGGCCCGGTGGGCGTGGCACATGTGCTCAGCCTTGCTGTGGCATGTGCACGAGCCTGTGCATGTAATTTACCTAAAGCTCCATGCGCCGGTAGCATCGGCTCCGCAGCTCCGCAGCTCGGCAGCTCCAATTGCTGATGTTGCCGCTGCTGCGGCAGCTCCGGAGCAAATGCGGCAGCTGACCTATTCTAGCAGTCAACCATAAATCCACACTGATGATGTACTTCATGCTATTGTGCTCTGGAATTATATCGCATATTTTTGGTTTCTATTGCACATTCCTTTCTGGCAGGCCACACAAACACTGGCGCACTGGCACACACGCAGGCACACATGCGCGCGCCCAGGACGGGCGGACGGGCTGCGGTGGGCGTGGCCGGTGCACAGTATCTGCTGGCACGCCATTTCATCATCATCAAACGGCAGCCACAGTGGCGGCTACGACTGCGACCTGGCAAGACGGCATCCGCTTACCCACCCGAATTTCCCCGGCCTCCACAGCTCGCCCAGAATTTTCCCGGACTGATGATATGCAGGGGATCCAGAAGTGGGGATGGGGCGTGGGCGGACAGAGTGACTGACTGAAAGCCTTTCCCTCTAACTTTGAAACGCACGCCTAGGAATTCCTGCCTGCATATTGCAGCCGTATCATTGCCCGAAACGGAGCGAAATTACTCTCCACCTGATCGCCTTTAATCACCCAAAGACAGTTGGGAACTGCTTTTTACCACATTAGTCGGTGCTCAAGAACCAAAAGGGACATGTGAGGTATTAGAGGCTTATATTATAACGCCTTTGGTAACAATTCCAATGCATTGAAACGATTTGCATAATTTTGTAAAATTGAAAAATATTCCATAGGTACATATACATTTTTTAATGTTTAACAGAAATACCTATTGTATGAAATTAAGTTCATTGAATCAAATTATAAAACCATCACTTCTTTGCACAATTAGAAACGAAATTATTGGTTTTGAGTTTCATTTCATTTTACTCACCATTTCAGAAGTAGCCAACTGTAATTTCCCATTCGCCCTTCGGAGCGTCAGACACTTGCAATTATATTCAGTTTCTTTCCCGGAGATACAAAAGGTCCGCCAATCCAAGCCAATCCCCCACTTTTCCGGTCGCCTTTTGTGCAATTTCGACCGTTCGTTTTGCAGCGATTTGTGTTTTATTTCCGCTGTGTAAATCGCAGTTACAAATGCAAATGTAACTAAACCAATAATATTTTCAGCTCGAACGGGGGAACCGTGCTACTAACTAACAGAGCGGTGCAGCAGATGTGCCAATGCACCGAAAAAGATTTTAAATGGTTTGAAAACCATTGAGTATCAGCAAATAACTTAAACTTCTCGAGCTTATAACATTTGTTTTAAGAACAAAAAAGATGCAAGAAATTGTATTATGCAGATTCAGAGAGTACAATAGGCGTATTAGTAATTTTTAAGGGAACTTTGAGATAATGTGGATAGAATTCGATGATTTGTATCTTAAAGGTAAGACTAATTTGTATCTTAAGGATAAGACTAAGTTATTTTTTTGAGAGCTCTGTACTTTTTAAATAGATATTGGTTAATTACTTTAAAGCTGTGTCCGTAAACATACATTTTTTTTTAATTTAACTGTTTTATCAGGCTTTAAAATTATTTTGAAACGAAAGTTCCCCGAAATGATATTAAACAAAAATGTTTTTAAGGCAAGAAAGGCAATGCTAAATCAACTTTTAAACCCCCCTAAATTTGTTTCTGTGTGTCCCTGCTATTTGTGGGGAAGTGAATCGGGTTGGGGCGTCAATCTGCACACCGCCTTCCTATACATGACCAGCAAGTCGGTAGCACTTTTTAGCAGCGAGTGGCGAGTTCGGGCAGCAGCTTCGCCTGTTCCAACGCCCCGGCTAAAGTTAATTGCCGTGCAATTTTTGTATGCATAAATAACGGTAAATTTGTTATACACATCATTTTGATTGCGCCCGCTAAATCATCACAGCAGCAGATGACGAACAACATTGGCGCCCCCGCGGCCAAATGCGCGTAAAAACACTCCAAATGACTCACAAAAGGATGGAAAAACAGTAATGTTTATTTATGCGAGATGTGCCGGCGAAACGAATTTTGATTTAAATCAAATAAAATATTTAAATACCAGAATGTTAGCCTCCGCCAAATGAATAATGGCAAAATATTTTCACAACTATGTGGGGTCGGCCCCTCCTGGAGGACGCATGAAATATTAGCACAAGCTTCGAAATAATCGTTTGCAAATTTTGTGCTGTATTTTTAAATGCATAGTATTAACAGCATTGGCAGTCAGTCGCAGGGGCCGTGCTGTTGCTCAATCGAAATGCTGAGTGGTGATTTAAATCATTTTTAAAGTCATTGTGTTTGATTTTTTCCTGATAAATAAAAGTTGACACATGTAGTAGACACGATGAAGTGTGCTTGGAAATGAACTAACACTCAGATGTAAAATGTAGCAAGAGAAATACAAATCACTAGTAACAGACTTTCTGCTATATTTTTGAGTATAGTAAAGCAGCAGTCTCTATTGACTATAGCTATAGCTCCATCGATTTTTCGATGAATCATCGTTAGGCATTTAACAGTAAATGATAACTTATTTATATAATTTGAAGACACCAAGTACAGCACAGACTGGAGTCGCGCTGACATTTAATCTTATTGATTGATGACAGACTGTCAGGCGGTGGCCCCAAGTTAGACCCAAGCAAAATAGCGACGGCAGGCGTGGCAATCGCACTTAGAACTGTTTGCAATCCCAAAAAGCGACGACGAAGTGCAACACATTGGCGGATAAAGAAGCCGCGGCGGCAGTACCAAGTCGAGCATCAAAAACATTCCACATCCATAAAGACTTAAAACACAGGAAAAACTAAGTGTGAAAGTCCCTTGAAATTGGAGATTAGCTCGGTCAAAAATGTTTGCCAAGATCAGCAAAGGAAAATAATATTTAATTTTAAAATACCAAAGAAGATCATAAGATTGTACTACAATGTTGTTATTATTTTGAAGACATGTAAGATTGAGCTGAAAAGGGAGTAAAAAATTTGGATTTTAAATGTTTCTAGTCTTCTCAAATGGACGAACATTCGGTTACTGATACTTGCTTTTAATTCCCGATTAATGCCTAAAATGTACTAATTAAGTGCACATTTTCGGCGAGTGCACTTGTACACACCATGCAGGCTGGCAGCTGTGTAAAATTCATCTGTCATCGCGTGTGTAGCGCCAAAGCTTATGACGTTAATCCTTTAAATGCGCCAAATGCATGCAAAACTTTGCCACTGCAGCCCTAAGAGTACGGCGTATGTGTATGTGCTTCAGCTGCAGAATCGTCAGCGGCAACGACAGGAGCTGAAGCTTTCGCAAATTGTGGAAATTGTATGCCTTGGCATGTGGAAAGGCGGGGAAAGTCGGGAAGAAGCGGGAAAGGCTGCCGAAAGTGGGAGTGCAGTGCTGGAGGTGTCAACTTGTGTGCCGAGGTTTTGTATCTGCGCGACAAAATCAACCAACCGAAAGCGTTCAATCATCGTTAGTTACCATATTCCGCGGCAAGCGGCCTCCCAGCCTCCAGGCATTCCGACTCCCGATCCCAAAAGAGTGACGGCCCAGGTAAGCCGAGTCGTAAAATAAAGCGCACAAACAGCCCCAGAAATAGAAGCGAAACTGAACAGAAAACAGGAAAAAACGAGGAGGTAACACGAGCCAGGATATGGCCAAAGTTGCAAGAGTTGCCAAAGGAGCGCTGCATATTTTTGCATTCGTTGGCATAAACTGGGTTAGATCGCGCACTTAATACAAATTCATGAATATTTTATAGATGTTCCGTGCCGACTAAGATGAGTGCTGAAAGCGTGGCAGAGGCGGAGCGGTGGATCCGCTTCAGATTCCTTTTTTGGCTTACATCAATTTAATGTAATTAAAGGATGCTTAGAGGTTTCACGTAATCAAATTCAAATTACAAATGCCAAAAGAGGACTCCGAGAAGAGCAGCCATTTGCTGCAGTCGTGTGCTAAAACGGGAGTTGACATCAAGAATTTTTGATTTAACCAAGTGCATGATCTATGACAGCCAATGTGTCCCGCACAAAGACAGCCAGCTCAAGCCCGGGCAGTATGATGGGGCAGAGGACCCACGGACGGAGAACTGGATCACTGGAAAAAATGCAGAAATATCGATTAAATTGGTGATAAACTTTGAGTAAAAAAATCTATAAAATTCTGCTAGGAAATATCATATTAGTATCCACAATTGATAATCGTTATTATAAAAAACCAAGGCAATTATTGACTTAATTTCAAATCATCCTAATTTACGCCTAAAGTATGCTGCTTTTTAATATTTGTGTATTCATAATGAATCACAAATATTTTAGTATTTCTGATTTACACGGAGTCTCTGATGTTTCCCGAACTAACACAAATGTTGGATCTATTTAAGATCTGTGTGGAAATCAACCGACATCCGATTCCGTGAGTTTTCGCCAAGTGTCGTTTGACTGCGAGCCGCATTTGCTTGGCTCGCTCGTCTATTGCCAGTCAAGAGTTAACACGAATCAATTACGCAGACACACACACAGGGGCGAATACTTTCCCGGAAAACTCGAAAGATGGATGCAGGGACACGGACGTGGAGATGGAGATTCGGATTGGGATTGGGATAGAGATGGGCACTCGGAGAGACAGTGCCAGAGCTATGGACTGAGGACTCCGGGCAATCGACTCACCGACTAACTGGCAGTCCGACTGGATGGGAAGAACTTGGCTGGCTGCTGTCAAATGACATTTGACTTGGCTGCTGGGCCGAGGATTTACAATTTAAAGCAAGTGGCCAATAAACCAGATGAACGACCATTCGAGTCCCAGGCCCCATACCTGGGGTTTCTGAAGAGGTCCAGAATATTTGACTGACGTAAGTGTATCCCCAGGTTGTGGGCCATACATATGCGACAGTGCTCAAATGCCGGAAAAGCGCTCAATGCCAAAGCAATTGGGTTTATGGCCCGTGTACGGAGTGTGTCCGACTAGTGGAGGACGGTAAACGATGGCCGAAGGGTAATAAAAACCATAATTACAACATAAATGACAGATGTTGCACCGTCGCCGGGATAGGTACGAACATGGCTAGGGCCCCAGATAGCCCCCAAATAAGAGGGGAGCACACATATTAACAGCTATTAACAAACTATAAAGCTCAAATGGCTGGCTATTGTTTCAGGTGATTAAACGACAGCTAATTGATGGCTCCAGCACACAAGGCAAATAATAATCATGGACGGATGGAACACGAAAGAACGAAAATTACAGACTTAAAATTCAATTGAAAACAGGTTGACGACTGGATCACAGCAATTAAGTTCACAAGGGAGTTTTTAACTTAACACAACTTTTGCAAACAGTCTTTAAATTTTAATAAAACATATAAAGGATGGGAAATTTGACGGAAACAAATATTGTTGATTATACACACTATATGGGATGTAAACATGTAATGAGCAAACAATAATGTTCACCCCTAAATTTGGTCGGTGATTTTATTACATTTTATGATTTAATTAACATTTTTTTCCGGCAGTGCAGGGTCATTTGAGTCCTGGCAACCTCAACCAGGAACGATTTGAATAAGGATGCGCGGAAGTACGAGCTGAACCAAAGATAACTGCGCGATTTTGGATTGCATAAAATCAATGCAAATACCCGACAATTGCCAATGGAACCGGCTCGCTATCAGTTGTTCCATCGCCAGCGAAGTCCTGCCACCGCCGAAACCACCGCAGCGGCATTCAAAATAGACGCACCACTCGATCCGAGGGCTGACTGCATTTCGGGCCGGCGGTACTGAGGCGCACTGGGACTGCATTTTGCGTAACTCATTAGGGCCTTACCTCATTTGGCGATGGATGAGTGGGCGGACCAGTCAATGGCAAACACCCCGCAGCGGAGGCGAAACCGAAGGATGCGATTGGCAGCGATTCCGGAACGGGGTACGGATTGATCGGCATGGCACTCGATGGACGTGGAGCAACTGGAGCAGAGTCTGCACTTCCGAAAAGCCCGATCAACTGATTGTTGTAGGTTCTATCCGCTTCTTAAGCGCATTATTAAATATTGATATGTTCCCCAAGAAAATAAAAAAGTTATATTTTATTTTAAAAATGTTAATTAATTTGATTATTTTTTTCGGATATAATTATGCAATTAGATAAAAATAAGGGGAAACTATGATATATACGAGTATTTTTATTAACTTACCATGTTGATATCCAAAATTTTAGCTTTGCGAAGACTAATAAAAAGGAAATTTTGTATGTGTAAGGATATGGCTACCATGGTTGCAATTTCATTCATCGCCGTTTGCACATCGTCAGCGCGAGCGCCGATGCCTTGCATTGTGAATTTTTCCGCCCACTAAATTGTGGTTAGGGGTTTAGTCCGCAACACCCGCCACGCCCACGCCCACAGCCCCCTTTACAACCCACAATTTTCCATCGCAATGCTGTGTGTATGTCACGTTTTCCACTTGCATGACCACTTCCGCGAGCTTTTGTTGGTCCCTTGCCTGGTCGCAGTATGTCTTGCATCACGGCAACCCAAATGAATACCCCACATTTGCAAAATTAAGAAGACGGTATAAAAGTGATGAGCCGTCCAGGGCTATCAGCAAAACCAAGTGTGTCTTCCAATCAGCAATTTCAATCAACGGACAAGGGCAAACGAGAATTTTCTTTGTTTTAAGTTACTCACTTCCAATAGAACCTTTATCTCGTAGAGTTCAAACCAAACGAAAACCTTCACACATTTTTTGGCTTTTTTAGTAATTTATGTTTTAGCGCAATATAGAACTATCTTGGAGTTATAGTGAAGCTATTTTCTCGTAGGTAGAAAGAGAACTACAAATACAAAATATTATCTAAATACTATTTGATATAATTGGAAAACTCAACGAATACGAAAATCCATTTATGTATATAGTCTTATAAATTGCCATATCTTCCACCTTTGTTCATGCTGATGTCAGCCACTTTAGCAAATGTTTTAGCAGCCTGGCCAGAATCCCGTGGGAGGTGACAACCAAAGTGTTACTTATAAATCTTGAGTTGGTATCAAATATGTACACACTGGCGTCGTCGATTAATTAACACATTGTCCGCAGGTATCGCACACTGAGAGCAGGTAGTCTGCGGAAACTTTTCGTCACATTTCGTGATTAATTTTAATGGTCCACACAAACTGAGGATCCCCACGGACTTCGAGCCGGAACCCAAAACAGGAGTCGAAGTTAGAGACCAAGGTAACGGATACAGATGCGGAACCTGGCCAAGAGCTGTGGTCAACGTTGATTAGCCGCAATCACTTTGGACTCCGCTGGGACGAGTCGTTAACTGTCGAGAGTGCTCCATCGTCTAGTCGTTGGTCATGCATTTTCCATGAGCCCGGCACACGCACTACCTCCCAGAAGCCGAACTAACAGCCGTTTAGTGGACACGACTAGCCTTCAGGCTAAGCAGGGAGAGAAAAAACTGATAGGTTGCCAACCATGGTTAGTTTACCTCTGGGGACAAAAGGGCACTAAAAGGTAGGATTTTGTAAATATTTTTTTATACTACTCTTACACTTACTATAAGATACACACTATTTATAAAACACTTCATTATACTTCATGTCAGCACTCTATTCGCGACATTTGTTGGAACATTGTATAACTTATTATGAGAAATTTCTCATTGCAATCCTAAATGTTCACCTGTATACATTTTTGCTTAAAAACTATTTCTTACTGTGTAATTCCGAGGGAAGTGGCCACGCAAAAACAAATGCAATCGGCGGGGCACACATGCGCCCCCTCCGCCCATTCCATTGCGTATCCCACCCGAGCTCGTACCTCTCGAATACATATTTAATAGAAAGAGCTTAGACGTGCTGGGGCCTCCAAAGAGACATGGGGAGCTGCAAGGGAATGCGTGTGGGTAGTTAAGCTGATTTCGGTGCCTTTGTCTGCCGTGCCACAGAAGCTAATTAGAAGAACATGAATCTTTAACTGATCAAAACAAGGTAACGAAGTAGGTATAAATTGTCACAGACACATATATTGCCAGAATATAAATTGAAAATTATTTTTTAAGATGAGTTAGCTAAGAGTTGCGGAACATGCTCCTAATTAATAAGATCCGCTTAGAGGCTAATCTGAAGGCAAAGAGTTTTAAGTAAAGAAAAAATTTAAGGTTAATCCAATAATGAACACTCATTAAATGTACATCAAAACAATGCCAGATAATAATTCAGAAACTCATTTGGGTGTGCAATTTCCTTCACAATTTCCTCTATTATCTCACTATCTCATTAAAACTCATTCTAATGCATCACAACACGTTTAAATTGAGCTCAAAAACCAATCCAAATTCATTTTAAATAAATAGCACTGCCTTGTTTAAGCCGTTCAAATAAAATTCGTAGGAAATCCTTAAGTTACTTTATTTCTAAGCTCCCACTCGCTCAATTGAATTCTGCTTAATTTATACAATTGCATACGTGTTTGTGTATTTTTGTTTGCCTCAACATAAATCTTAACAAAGCTAACAGCCATGCCAACAACAAATGCTGCTAACCATTTGTCAATTTTAAATACATTTATTGTATTTGCATGCCTGTCTAGTCCCCAAACAGCGAAAGAAAAAGCAACAATAATTTAATAACCCACAAAGCGACAGACACACGCTCGCAGAAATACAAACGCACAAATAGACAGACGAAGTTCGGGCCAAGTTGCCTTGCTGGCCAAGTGTTGTGTCTATGTATTATTCAAATTCAATTATAAAAAACGCAATAAATAAAAAATGTGTACATGCAAAGGAGATAAGAGAGATAAAGCCGACCGAGCAGGAAAACATGGCTGTGTATCGAATACTCTAAGGATCTCCTGCAGCAGTACGTGTTGATTCCCCGGCGAGTACTTACAAGTACATAAGTTTATTGGTCAAAAAAATATTTTTGATAAAGACAATTTTTATCCTCTTCATCCAGTATCCAGTTTTTTTATGTTAAATGCATTAACCAAAATTTCTTACAAACAAATATTAAATAAACGCACCAATATTATCTGCTTATCAGCCAAAGCCAGATGCCAGATTTAAGTTCCAGCACAATGATGAATTTCCTGTATTCAATAACTTCTTGGATATCAACAATGCCACAATCTCCGATAAAGTTGGCATACCCTTTTCTGGGGACCCAAAAACGTGCGGCAAATAGCAAGAGAGGCAAAACCGAAAAGGGAATATTTATTATTTGAAAAATACCTTGAGGCCGTGGCAAACGTCGTGAGTTCATAAATAACATGCCGTCCAAAATGGACAAAATCGAGCCAGAAGTGCAGAGGGCAGCACAGAATTTGATAAGCGATAGCGGGCGGGGCCCGAGGCAGCCGTACAAATAATAATATTAGTAATAATAGTAATCAATGTGTAGTGTAAATAATAAATAACACCGGCCCGCCGTGGGTCCCAGAAAACGCCGATAAATTGGTAAGAGATGATGAGCCGAAGGACGGCGGTCGGGACCGTCGGAGCCATCGGTCCTCGATGGCGGATGGCCCATGAGCGATTAGCCCCGGCACGCAACAGCCGTGAAGAGTGCTCACAAAGGTCAAAAGGAAGCCGAGCACAAACACACTCGGCGAGATAGAAAGCATAAACAACATAAATTTATTTGCTGTTAGCCTAATGTTATTTATACCTTTCAATTACAATAACAGCAGGAACAGGGCCAGGAAGAGGGGCAGCGGGTCTGGCTCTGGTGCTGAGTCTCGGCAAAGTAAATAATGAACCATGACCCATCAGCAATCAGCCAGAAAAGAGGACCCCCCGCCCCGCACTATCAAACATAATGCGTGCGCATAAATAACTGGGCCATCCCCCGCGAAAGGTGTGAATATTAAGCCGGTGGCAGCGCCAGTTCCCCAAAAATTTACGGTGGCCCGTAAAAGTTCCGCTCCGGTCATAACTCAAATTCATGCCTCCCAGGGGAAAGGGCTGCCGCCGCGTTGCCAACGCATTTGATTTTAACGCCCAACCCCGGCTCCAAAACTCCCGACAAATGAGGCAGCCAACCGCAGCAGTATAATTCGCCAAATCTAGGGATGCAAAACGACATTAACGCGGGCTCAGAGCCAAGAATCTCACCCCCGGAACGTGGCGAATCAATCATTCGGGCGACCTTTGCCAGGGCCTTGGCCTGATATCCACCAGTTAGCGGTCACCTTCAACTTAAAGGATTGCAAGAGATTAATTGCGTTTATCACCATTGTTTTAAATGAGCCGGTTTAAGTGTAGTTAAGGGTTTAAGAAGTTCACAAACTGTCCTCCAGACAAATGAATGCACAACTAACCGAAACTCGCTCGACCTAAATGCTTTCCCTTATATGAGAAGTATAACCAACCCCTGCCCCATACTTTGAAAGCAAATAACTATTGTTCAAGCATAACTAAATATAGATTTCTCTACGTTATGTAATGTTGTAATTCTATGAGCTTGAGATAGTTGTACAAGATAGGGGAAAGTTAGGTAAGGACCTATCCTATGTCAACTATAAATAAAGAGTAATAACCATGAAGGTTGTATCATTAAAAGGCTTGTTCGTTTGGCTACATGTTTTCTCTATACCATTTAACTGCAAATCTTTTGAAAAAATATTCAAAATTTCAAAATACTTTTTAAGCTATTCTTTCCCCAACAAATTTAAAAAACTTAGCGCCAATGTTATAGGCTTTGATGTTTTTTTTGCATCACTGGCATCATATAAAATTTAACAAAATCGGTATTACCGACTATCCTTGCCCCACCGGAGGGAAATACCCCGTTTAATTCATAACTACTTTATCTGATTGTGCTTAAGCCTTAAGTTTTTAGTGCCCCGCTGTAGTGTGCCTAAGTATCTTCGTTAAAAACGGAGGGCAATTTAAATGAGCCGTCTAGCCGCTAGGACCCCAAAATATCCTTGCCTTTTTAATAACATACAATTCGTTTTCAGTCGGAAGTCCCAAGAACTATGAAAGACTATTCCCTGCGGCCTGGGCTATAAATAAATAAGAAATCGTTTTATTTTCACTTTAATCGTATATGCTTTTCAATTATCAGTTCAAGTGATAACCCCACAAATTGCATGCGTTGCACTCAAGGGTGGCTCTTGATATTGCGCTCGTCAAATCCGATTCAGTTCTAAATCGACATTGAACCTGCTCAGATCGCAATGTGTTTTCTTCGGCGACGTGTACTTGGAGTACTCTTCCTCACACTGTTCCTGGAATTTGGATTGAGCGACATGTTAGTGAGTGATTTGGAGTGGGCGCAGTACAAGGATCAGTACAAGAAGCACTACCGGACAACCGACAATTACCACCGGGATCTGTACAACAAGAGAGTAAAGGTGGTAAACGACCAAAACAGGCTCTATTCCGAGGGTAGTGTAGGGTTCAAGATGGGATTGAACGAGTTCTCGGACATAGATCAGAGTGTCCTCTTCAAGTTTCGCACGTCGATCCCAATGCCCACGGAGCCGAATTCTGACGGCATTACGAAAACTTCGGACTACAAGCCCTATGACCAGATAACCGAAGGTGTTGACTGGCGGCAGAACGGCTACATATCGGCAGTGGAAAATCAGGGCACCGAGTGCCTGAGTTGCTGGGCCTTCTCCACCTCAGGAGTCCTTGAGGCGCATCTGGCCAAGAAGACCTCCAAGTTGGTACCCCTTTCGCCGAAGCATTTAGTGGACTGCGTTCCCTACCCGAACAACGGCTGCTACGGTGGTTGGGTGAGTGTGGCGTTCAACTACTCGAGGGATCATGGCATCGCCACCAAGGAGTCCTACCCCTACGAACCCAAGAGGGGGGACTGTAGCTGGAACAGCACACACAGTGCGGGCACCTTGCGGAGCCACGTGACTCTGACCAGCTCCGACGAAAAGGAACTGGCCGAGGTGGTCTACAACATTGGACCCGTGGCTGTGTCCATTGACCACCTTCACGAAGAATTCGAACTATACTCCGGGGGCATCTTAAGTATTCCCGCGTGCAGGTCATCCAAGAAGGATCTCACGCACTCCGTTCTCCTGGTTGGCTTTGGATCCGATCCGAAGTGGGGCGACTACTGGCTAATCAAGAACTCGTATGGAACAGCCTGGGGCGAGAGTGGCTACTTCAAGCTGGCGCGAAACGCCAACAACATGTGTGGAGTGGCATCTCTTCCCCAATATCCCCTTGTTTGAATAGATCTTCAATCATAAATAAATGTATTACTAAATCCCTGCGGGAGTAATATGATTTCTGTTTAAAGTTTTCGCGCAGTAAAGAAGAGGTTTCCATACTTGTATATATACTATAGTATTTTAAAATTTCCCCCGTCTATTCGCTTCTAAGAAACCCAGTTTCGCAGTTTTAAAGGAAAACCCCCAAAAAAGGGAGAAACCCGAAAAAAATAGACAACAAAAATTCTAGTTTCGTTATCCTTTAACCTGGGGTACAGATCACTTTTCGATTTCAGACTGTTGAATATAATTTGTTTTTATTCGGATTGTTATATTGTTAAAAAAAAAAACAAGCAATCGAGTGCCTTCACTTCGAGACACCCGTTACTCAGCTAACAAACTTAAAAATATCCCATTGATATTTAGTCTGTTGTTGGCGTTAGAGTGGGCGTGGCACTTTACTGGAGCAATCTTGAGTTGCGCGGAATCTCAGAATCTGCACGTTTAATTCAAATATTGTGGCTTGTTACTACTGACGGTCGAACATGGTAGATCGACACCATTAGTGATCCCGATCATGAACATAGATCATGATAGATTTAAAAAACTTAGCGCCAATGTTATAGGCTTTGATGTTTTTTTTGCATCACTGGCATCATATAAAATTTAACAAAATCGGTATTACCGACTATCCTTGCCCCACCGGAGGGAAATACCCCGTTTAATTCATAACTACTTTATCTGATTGTGCTTAAGCCTTAAGTTTTTAGTGCCCCGCTGTAGTGTGCCTAAGTATCTTCGTTAAAAACGGAGGGCAATTTAAATGAGCCGTCTAGCCGCTAGGACCCCAAAATATCCTTGCCTTTTTAATAACATACAATTCGTTTTCAGTCGGAAGTCCCAAGAACTATGAAAGACTATTCCCTGCGGCCTGGGCTATAAATAAATAAGAAATCGTTTTATTTTCACTTTAATCGTATATGCTTTTCAATTATCAGTTCAAGTGATAACCCCACAAATTGCATGCGTTGCACTCAAGGGTGGCTCTTGATATTGCGCTCGTCAAATCCGATTCAGTTCTAAATCGACATTGAACCTGCTCAGATCGCAATGTGTTTTCTTCGGCGACGTGTACTTGGAGTACTCTTCCTCACACTGTTCCTGGAATTTGGATTGAGCGACATGTTAGTGAGTGATTTGGAGTGGGCGCAGTACAAGGATCAGTACAAGAAGCACTACCGGACAACCGACAATTACCACCGGGATCTGTACAACAAGAGAGTAAAGGTGGTAAACGACCAAAACAGGCTCTATTCCGAGGGTAGTGTAGGGTTCAAGATGGGATTGAACGAGTTCTCGGACATAGATCAGAGTGTCCTCTTCAAGTTTCGCACGTCGATCCCAATGCCCACGGAGCCGAATTCTGACGGCATTACGAAAACTTCGGACTACAAGCCCTATGACCAGATAACCGAAGGTGTTGACTGGCGGCAGAACGGCTACATATCGGCAGTGGAAAATCAGGGCACCGAGTGCCTGAGTTGCTGGGCCTTCTCCACCTCAGGAGTCCTTGAGGCGCATCTGGCCAAGAAGACCTCCAAGTTGGTACCCCTTTCGCCGAAGCATTTAGTGGACTGCGTTCCCTACCCGAACAACGGCTGCTACGGTGGTTGGGTGAGTGTGGCGTTCAACTACTCGAGGGATCATGGCATCGCCACCAAGGAGTCCTACCCCTACGAACCCAAGAGGGGGGACTGTAGCTGGAACAGCACACACAGTGCGGGCACCTTGCGGAGCCACGTGACTCTGACCAGCTCCGACGAAAAGGAACTGGCCGAGGTGGTCTACAACATTGGACCCGTGGCTGTGTCCATTGACCACCTTCACGAAGAATTCGAACTATACTCCGGGGGCATCTTAAGTATTCCCGCGTGCAGGTCATCCAAGAAGGATCTCACGCACTCCGTTCTCCTGGTTGGCTTTGGATCCGATCCGAAGTGGGGCGACTACTGGCTAATCAAGAACTCGTATGGAACAGCCTGGGGCGAGAGTGGCTACTTCAAGCTGGCGCGAAACGCCAACAACATGTGTGGAGTGGCATCTCTTCCCCAATATCCCCTTGTTTGAATAGATCTTCAATCATAAATAAATGTATTACTAAATCCCTGCGGGAGTAATATGATTTCTGTTTAAAGTTTTCGCGCAGTAAAGAAGAGGTTTCCATACTTGTATATATACTATAGTATTTTAAAATTTCCCCCGTCTATTCGCTTCTAAGAAACCCAGTTTCGCAGTTTTAAAGGAAAACCCCCAAAAAAGGGAGAAACCCGAAAAAAATAGACAACAAAAATTCTAGTTTCGTTATCCTTTAACCTGGGGTACAGATCACTTTTCGATTTCAGACTGTTGAATATAATTTGTTTTTATTCGGATTGTTATATTGTTAAAAAAAAAAACAAGCAATCGAGTGCCTTCACTTCGAGACACCCGTTACTCAGCTAACAAACTTAAAAATATCCCATTGATATTTAGTCTGTTGTTGGCGTTAGAGTGGGCGTGGCACTTTACTGGAGCAATCTTGAGTTGCGCGGAATCTCAGAATCTGCACGTTTAATTCAAATATTGTGGCTTGTTACTACTGACGGTCGAACATGGTAGATCGACACCATTAGTGATCCCGATCATGAACATAGATACTAGTAGATAGTTTTTTTTTTAACAATTTTGCAATGCAAACTCGTAACGCAGAAGATTTGCTAAAGAGTACTTATTTTTGCGCACTCTGCCTTATCACTTTCGTATTCTTCGAATAAAGTGTATACCCGAGAACTGGTATTCGTTGTAAATGTTTTAGTGATAATGATTAGATTCATTTCAACCTATCAACAGTTAAATGAAAGCAAAAGTTGGATGATTTGATTTGTTTTCACACCTAGCTTACGAATAAAAAGGTAAATATATTTTGTTACATTTTTTTTTGTTACAAAAGGACTAAGTATTGAAGTGGTATACAATGCAGAATAAATTCTTTTGATTAGTGATCTTGATAATAAATGGTTTAACTTATTGAGATATTGTAACAGATCAGATCTTATTCAATCTTCAAATCAGTAACAGGTAACTATTTACTCGTAGAGTAAAAGGATGTACTAGATTCGTCGGAAAGTATATACCAGGCCGAAGGATGCGTTTCCGACCACACTAAGTATATACATATATATATATCATTCTCATTATCCATACCCATCTACATGCCAAAAATGATTAAGTCCGGAAACCACATTTAAAAGTTAAAGCCAAATATATGCACTAATACGCCACTAGCTAAACTTTTAAGGTCACGAATAGCCTAATATTTTAAATCAAAATAAATCAAATCAAATATAGCATTTTACCTAAAAATATTTGCAGCTAAAAACGTTTTAAACTAAATAAATCTATTATATATTGACGTTGTACCCATCCAAAAAAAAAAGGGTGTAATTTAGGCCACATACTGTTTTCCAGAGGGTTAAGGTTATATATATACGAAACTACACGTTGGAGCTATCGCACAAAACTATCCACAGCGAAGCCCAGCCCAACCGTGGCGAATGTCTATCTCAAGCCTACCATCACGATCATGTAAGGATGCATCGGCAGGAATTATTATTTTAAGAAAAATGAATTGAGCCGTTTATAACTATATTGTATATTTTGGGCCATATATGTATGCCCTAAAAAGGAGGTACTTTTTGATAATCGTTTTATGTTTACTTATGATAGTAATAAAAACAAGGAAAAACGCTATAGTCGAGTGACTCGACTTCAAATACCCGTTACTCAGCTTAAGGAAGCAAAAGGGAAATGGAGATATATAAGCAGCAAAACGCCTTAGGGCGCCACCTACCGGCTATTTCAGTAGATGTTATGTGGGCGGCAGACAGACGTTAGAGTGGATAGATAAACATATTTCAGTTAAAATGTTGTTTCTATCATAAAAACCGTAAGCGCTACACATTTTTCCGGATCGTGGGCGTTAGAGTTGGCGTGGCACCCCGCTAAAACAAACTTACGCTGCGGAATCTGCATCCCAAGTCTGACTCTTCTACCTCTTAGAATTTCCGAGAGAAGTTCATACGGACTGACAGACAGACACGGCTAGACCGACTCGGCTAGAGATCCTGATCAAGAATATATATACTTTATGTGATCGAAAACTCTTTCTTCTACCTCAAAATCTCATACGTGGCAGACATAAGTTGCCGAGAATATAATTGCATGTGCAACGAGAAGCACCCTTTGTAAAACCATAACCAAAACTTCCATCCCATATCCTAAATATTAATAATATAATAAACAATTTATAATAATACAACGTCGTCTCAGGAGTATTCGTCACTAAACGGTACCCCGGGCCACATTTATTTTATTTGATTTTTTTTGATAGTGAATTCAAATAAATTTATTTTGTTTCTAAAAAACAAAAACAATTATTACACCCTTGCAGAGAGTCAGAAGTTTGCAACGCAACGAAGGCGACGTTTCCGACCCCATAAAGTATATATATACTTGATAGTCCGATGCTTTACATATGAGTTCAACTTACACGCCCATACGTAACATGGTGCAATGGTTCAACTGGTAAGGCGTCTGCCCTTGGTTCGGATACTAGCTAGTACGGTCCAAAGCAGAGTAAGTCAAAGGTTGTTTAGAAAAATATTACATATTTACCTAGCAATTTTAAAAATAGTACTGTATTGATAAATATATCAAATTTACATAATATTAAGTAATTGTGTTTTGGGCAGGACTCGAACTTTTGATACTATGTAAACTAGTTTTAGAAAGCCTATTACCTCAAATCTATGCCAAAAATGTCCACGTTTTAAGCCAAAAATTATCATATTTTAGGTCGTTATTGACCTACAATTTTAGCTTATGGAATCCTACATTTTTAAATCGGCTATAGCGTTTTCTCTTGTTTTAATTGGGGATTCTAGGTAACTTGTAAAAACGTACAGCTCCTATCAATACAATAATAATTATGTTTTCCATTCCCGTTTGTTAGGCTTTCTAAAGAAAAGCCAAGTACCTTAAAGTTTTGATGTAATTAGAGATTGGACAATTCTAAATTTGTCATTAATTGTGCGGTGCGCCCCCAAACGCCTGTGGGCTTCCCAAGGCCTTCTGGCGTTCTACTTGTGACTCTCCGCTGGAAGAGGAGGACAACTGATTGAGCAGCGGATACGTCTGGACAATTGATAAAATGTGATAAACGCGCTCGAGTGGGAGACAAATGGCTGCCAGGTTTGTGCATTAGCACGTGTCCAGGACGAAACAGAATACAACTCTCGTACACAGAAGCAAATGTTTTGGGTTTTTATTTTCCAATAAATTATATTTGCCTTACAAAAGAATAATACAAATTCGTATGGGTTTAGTTGTCCAATGAAACTTAGTTGACAAAATTATTTTAAAAACCACTTTTTCATGTTTTACAATCTTAAAGAGTTCTTAGTTTTACGTCGAGTTTTAAAACAAGCCATTTATTTAAAATGTTTTTTATTTTTTACTTTGTACTTTGAGATCACTCCTTTAGCAGCTGTTTTTAAAGACCCTTTATTCAAGATCATCAATATTTATACCCGTTAGTCGTAGATTAAAAGGGTATACTAGATTCGTCAGATCCATAAAGTATATATAATCTTTATCAGCGCCTAAAATATAGCTTTTCTGATTATATAAATTTTCATTATCGGTTTGCTCCCCTGAGCTAATTAACGGGTATTTGATAGTCGAGGCACTCGATTTATTTTATTTTATAACATATAATTCGCGTTTCTCACTGTGTAGCTGGCAATGGGACTGCCAGGTGACTCGAGGCACCCAGCCAACAAATTGAATTTATGGCCAGAGCTAAGCGTTTTGGGTGTCAGCCTGGTTAGGTCTGATTCATTTGCCAGATATAGCCGGGTGTTCAGGGTGAACCGGGGAGTCAGTCGGCAGACAGAGTTTCGGGGGCTGCTGCTCAAGTGCTGCTTTTAATTTCCGACTCAAGCAGTTGGCGATTTGCCGGCCCTGCGGCCTACAAACAATTTCAAGCAATTTGCCTAAAAGTGGGCAGCGCAGTGGGCGGGGCAATGGATGGCTGCCAGTCTATCTGGGGGCATGCATCTAAATGAACTTTGCGTGCTGCCCGGAGGAAAAGAGACGGGGATAGTGCGGTAGAGCGAGAGAGCGAGAGAGAGCCAGGGCCCGGGACAGAGACAGATACAGATACTAGGAGTCAGTGACAGAGCCCCGGGGGACAGCAGGCAACTCTGGCATTGATATGATAAAAATTTAGCAATGTGAATAATTTATAATTGCCACGCAAGCAACTAAGAGATCTAACGCCGCACTCAGAAAACTGTCAGGGAAACGAAAAAAGAAGCGAACTATGTTTTCATTATAAAGGTATTGTCATAATTGTAAAGAAATGGAATATTTGCCACAAAATCATCATCATATAAATTTGTCACAAAAAATTAAATGAATTAAACATTTACCTTATAACGTTTTTTAATATATTTCATTGTCTGCAATTACTTTAGAATATACGTTGTGCCAAAACGAAACAGATTTCGCTCAGTATTTTCCGCCTTCCTGGCAATATGTAAATCCTGGAATTTTGATGTGTTATCAAAAACATTTTTATTGTTTTATTTATTTATCGCATTCAGTTCGCATTCGCAGTTTACCGCGTTGAAATCGATTTGCATACTTCAGGAAATGCCTACGAAAGCGTTCTTTTTTATTTGCACGAGTCGAATTTGGTAGGAAATAGGACGAGGGAGCGGAAGATGCATGCCAATGCTTGGAATAGTTCCTGAAAAAATGACAGCCACAAAAATACAGAAAGCCGGCGTGCCCTTTAAGTACCATCAAATGTCAGCAAACTATAAAAATACCCATAAATGTATTCTAGAAGCCGTGGAAAATCGTAAAACGAATATAGTATAATAATAATAATGGCATATGACCTATAAAAAGGAACAGCCTTATGTACAAATTGAAAAAGTGTGTATTTAGCAATGCAATTAAATTCAATTTCGTTTTGCCCAAAACTATAATATCCGAAGGCTTTTGGCATGGAATTATAAATAGTTTGAGTAATGAATAACCAATAAAGACAAGAAAGTACTCTACATTTCAGTTATCATTTTTTAGCATAAAAACTGGGCCCATGTTCCGAGGATTTAATAATAATATTTTGTTAAACAGGTATTGCATTTTTTAACGACATTTAAAAATAGGTAAATTACTCAACAATTTAAAGTTATATTAAATAAACAAACAGTAATACACAATTGTACAATCACAATAGGAATGGAATTTTAAGATTTTTAAAAAATTGTACTTCGTTTAAAAAAATTTTTTTAAGACCCTGAAAACAAGTGTTTATAGCGAAGAGGAGTCAGTATTTTTTTCGATACTCGTAGGGTATATTTGTTGTAACAGTAAGCGTTGCCGACCTTATAATATACATCTATTCTTCATGAGCATGACTAGCCGAATGCATCAAGCCATGTCTGTTTCTGTCGTTTTCCTAACCATATGAACGCAAAATATGAAAAAACTACAAAACCTAGGCAGGCGGAACTTATGATATAAGAATTATTAATACCATTCTACACGCTTAGAATCTTATCTTACTGAAAGTAATATGCAAATAAAGGAATCGACCCTATATGTCGCGGTGGAGTGAGTGCAATCTTGATCACAGTCGCGTAGTTCGATTTGTATAGTATACATATATGCTAAATACCATTCTTTGTTGAGCCTTTTCGAGATTTGTTTTTATAGAAGCCCAATACCATTTATAGGTCTAAAAACCTTTCTCTTCGATTAAATACAATTTCTCGTCAATATTTCAGAAAATTAAGCCAAAGTCCAATATTAAGTTGTCATCGTTGTTGATCGAAACTTTCCCAGCTTAGCTTTTATTCCTATTTTCGTAGTTAAGCCGTCTTAGGCCAAGCATTTTCCATGGCCGACTAGAAACGACTTAATATGAAGTTGGGGAAAATCCCACCCCTCCCACGCATTCACAGTAAGTTTCAGCATCTCAAAATCGACATTAGCGGAATTAAAAGTTTTCCATGCGGTGGAAATCATGATAAAAAAGTTTTGCACTTCCGCTTTATTAAGCGCAGAGGCAAAAGAATGAAACAAAGGCGAGAAAAAGTTTCTTTCAGCGAACATTATAATTAATACCCCTCCAAATTTCTGTTGCTAATATTCCATAAATCCAACTAAGAAATCCATTTCCATTTAAGCAGCTTTACAAACGGCAATTATTATCTTTCTATTATGCAGATTAATGCAGTCTGGGCGGAGTGCTGCTATCAACTCGGCCACAAATCACTGAAACCGCCTTAATGCAATTCAATTAATTCAGTGGGAAATCTAATTGGAGATATCAGTTTTTGGTGTCAAAATAAACCGATGCGAAACGAAAACAAAAACATTGGGATTTGAATTGGGTTCGGGCTGGGGGTTGGGGTTTGGGGATCTGAAACAGAAACAGAAACAGACACAAAGGCAAATGGCAGAAGGCAGATGGTGGGGTATGTGTGACGTCATTACGTAATCAAATCAAATAACAATTTGTACTTTGTTAAATTTCTTGTCGCCATCGACTGCCAGCTGTCTTCGCCCGACAAAAATGCAAATTTCCAGTGCTTTATTTTTGTATTTCTTTGATTGTTTGTCGCCTTTGTGGCTTATTGTTTTTGGCTCCGATGTTTCTGTGTTTTATTACGTGACAACTTTGAATTAGTCGATGGGTTTCGGCTTTGGATTCGTTCGGTTTCGATTGTTTGTGTTTTGCCTTTGATGCCTGTCTTTCGCCATCTCCCTCTGTTTTCCGCTGCCCGTCTCTTTCTTTTCGTGGCCCTGTCCCTTTCTGTGTGGCGCAAAATTACTCGGTGTCGCATTTTTATTGCCCAGCTGACACATAAAGTCAAGTGGTGAACTCAATCGAAGACAGACCCCCAGCAACGGACTATTTTCAATGGGTTAAAGTGGGCCGAAGTAGGTCAAAGTGGGTTAAGGGAGGTGGGCAAGGACAGGTTTATGATTCCAAGCCAAGGAAATATGACAATTACAGTCCATATTGACAATCAGTCAGTCAGGAAAAACAAAGAACGCTGGAGAGTACATTTTTTGTCAGAACAATTTCAAAGGAATCATCAATTTGATATGGAGCTAACATTTTTTGCCATTCTAAGGTCTTTCTATGCCTTAATTTGATTTTTAAAAAGCTTTCATAGTCAATCCTAGTTCGCTTTAAATTTAATACTTGTAATTTGTTATGTGTCAGAAAATGATGAAATAATAATTTTCATATATTATTTTATTAGCTTATTCGATTTTTTAGCTAGTTGGCAAGTTCTTATGCTCTAACTCCTGATAATCTCTCTTGATCAAGCAATTTACCTACAAAATTGTTTTTAACTAGCTAGTAAAGTTGGTAAATATAGTGCATCATCCTCATTTCTCTAAGGATCCCGATTACTAAATAAATTTCGTGGTCTTCATGCTGCCCACGACTCGCTATCTTAAACCAAAATCCCTGGATTTACTCGACTATTTCGAAATCAAAACTCAATTTGCGCAAATGTAACTAAATTCGTTGCGGCTATCGCGATGAGATGTGCTTGGACCTGATTCTGGTACTGTTGTTGTTATGCTAATTAGGACGGAAAACTAATTTCGCCTAATTAATGATGACCGATTAAAATGGATTGCCAAATAAGCTCCGCCCAGATGGCGATAAGGTATTCCGGGTTAACAGTTTAAGCTGCCAACTGACTAATTGGAGGCCCAAGAAAGTGCAAAGTGCAGCCCGATATTCCGGTCCAAGGTGTCGCATATCAAAACAGACAGACAGCCCGGCAAGCAAACAAATTGAAAACCAGACAGACTGGCAGCCAGGCAGTAAGAGAGTGGAAAGGTCTGCACGAGGAAAAATTGCTTTTAAGTAAAAATAAATAACAATGATATATAGATCTTAATAATAGCATTATATATAAAAGTTTGAGCAGACATGTATCTATTAAGAATATATTTTCTTTTTAAGAATCCGGACGACTTGCTAATTGAGCTTTTGCGAAATGCTTTGTGTTCGGCTTGCTTGTGCAAAAAAACTAAAAAAGAGGAGGGACAGATTCCACTTTTAAAACAATTTACGAAATTTATTGCTTGTGTACGTTTAGCGCCAGCGCGTACCTGACCAACGACAACAATATCACGTGAAGTAAGTCGGATAATTAATCCCATTCGTGGATACCCTTTCTATAGTTAATTATGATAAGTACAACTAATTAATTCTGCTTGAAGTATGGGTTCATTATTTGCGGTTTCGGAATCTGCCATAAATTAAATGAATAATCCGATAAGATGTTTTCACACTGTTAAAAAATAATATCATGCAATTAAATCGCCAAGCTGATGTACTCCGCGAGCTTTGTTTGCAGTCGTTGTCCAAAGCACTAGCTCGGCTTAAATTACGTGAGCGTCCAGTCAAGTTTAAGCCGAGCTTAATCGGAGAGTTTCGACCGCCTTGAACGGAGAGTTTAAGCCACAGGTTAGGCGCTGTTTGATCAGAGATTTATTGGTGTAAAAGTGAGACGAAGGTGAGGAGCAGTGCACCCAATAGATTTGGGTGTTTACACGCGGCCGATTGCGTGGCGTCTGCCCAACATTCGGCATTATTTAGCTTTTATTTTCGCACATTTTGCATAAATTAAGGTGCCGAGACTGCAGACTGGGGTAGCTGTTGGGCTCTTGGGCTCTCGAGCCAGGTTCAGTTACCAATTTCGTGTGCAGCCGTTCGGTCTGAATGCGGCATGGCGTGGACACAGTGAGCAAATATCGATCGAGTGGAAATATAGTCACAGCCAAGCCCAATCGCAGCTCCATAATGTGTGCACAGTTGAGTGGATCGGCGGTGCAGGTGGTTATGCTGATGGTGGTGCTAGTGATGATCTCGGCACCACCGGGCAGTGAAAGTGCCAAGCTCCCGGAACGCCGGTATCCCGCGGGAGTGGACTTCTTCGAGCACGAGTTTACCAGCGTCGCGGAAGGTTCGTTCCAATCGTGATTATGTGATGTGGTGCTTTTAAGAATGTATAGCAATAAAATTACTAGATCTTAGTTCAGTTTATTTTACACTTATTTGTTTCAAAAACTTAGCAAAATTATACAAGCCAGTGGTCGATATGGGCCAAAATTTTGTTGTGGAATTTTGAAATTGGGAAATTAGTCTTATGATTGTGTTTAGAATTCATGCTGATTTGGGACGGGAATCTTCCTTGTTATAGGACAAACTAAGTAGAATACAAACTGTTCTAAAGCTAAATCCTTTCTTTTTGGACTGCGAACGTTAAGACATATTTCAAAATACAGAACACTGAACGGCGAAACTATTTAATTACTTTGTTTGTATCATTCACTTGTTATGTGGAATACTGAATATCGCTGCAATAACCACACCTACTCTTTCAGATGAATACGATCCCTATGGACCCGACATTGGCGACGACGATTTGGGAATCGACGATCCGGAAACAATGCCGCGACTGTTTCAGGGAGATATTGCCATAGATCCGTACACCTATATCACCCTCCGATTGGGTGTCAATCCCATGAGACACCCAAAACGACTTTGGCCCAATGGAACGATCCCCTTCGAGATTAGCCCCCGATACGCCAATCCAGAAAGGCAGGCTATAATTCAGGCCGTTAAAACCTTTAATTCCCTAACTTGCGTGCACTTCGTGCCCTACGATGGGGAAGTGGATGACTACCTGCTGATTGAACCACCTCTAGAAGGGCCCCAGGGGTGTTGGTCCTACGTGGGTCGAAGGGGGGGAGAACAGGTGGTGTCCCTCCAACGACCCGATGAGAACAGTGCCCACTGCTTCAGCAGCGAGGGCAGAATAATGCACGAGCTGATGCACGCCATAGGAATATATCACGAGCAATCCCGAGCTGATCGCGACAACTTCGTCAAGATCCACTGGGACAACATCGTACCTCGATTCAAAAAGAACTTCAAGCTGGTCTCAAAGAAGAAGGGGAAGTACGCCTTCGACTACGATTACAACTCAGGTAAGAATACTTAAGAATCCTGAGTTACATACTCAATATGGTTAATAACTTGATTTACTAAAATCAAAATTCATACTTTTCAAATGAAATTTTAATTTTATTTTACAATTTTATTTTCTGTCGTGGTTTCCTGATTTTACCCTTCCATACTACTTTTTACACTACAATGCTATTAATATTTTATTTTTTTAGTGATGCACTACGGCGAATTTTACTTCAGTAAGCGGAAGGGTGAAAAGCCCACAATGACTCCCCTACAACCTGGAGTTAGGATCGGACAACGAAAGACCATCAGCAAGATCGATTGCCTCAAAATCAACGAGCTCTACGGATGCTTGCAGGGCCGAAGGGCCAAAATGTATCGCAGCTTTTGTCATCTACTTGGGCTTTGAGAGGATTCCGACCAAGGAGATCTTATGAATCACATTGATTTATTGTTTTTAATTTATTTTGTAAAGTTTAATAAAATTTTAGTAGGAAACAAATTTGCGGCCCAACTTTAAATTAACTAGTTTGGCGTACAGTAACGGAAAAAAGGTATTTTACATGGATTTTACATGACCCCACTTAAATGTTTTGTATTCAGTTTTATACATTTTTTACACAATTATTTAAAAATAAATCATTAATTTTGTGCCAAAAAGATACAAAGCTTATATTAAAATGTTGAAAAGCGTATTTTAGCTTTGGCCTCATGGACTTTAACTTTTGTTTATTTTGGTGTTTCGTTAAACGCTGAAATGGGTCGTGTCTCTGCTAAAAATCAACTTTTCCTGACGGTAAAACATATTATTCAAGTAAAAGCAAGACATTATCTATAGCAATTAAAAGAAATTTAATAAAACAACAAATTAAGTTCTATTTTCAAAGGAGGCTCTTTCAAAAATTTTAATTTTCCAAGGAAAGGCGACTGCAAGAAAACGTTTTTCTTAAAACAAAAATGGGAAATTTATGGTTGAACGTAGTTTTATTTCGGTTCCACAACTTAATTTTTAATTAGTCCACATAACTTTGTTCTATCTATATTTTAAACATCTGATCAATATCATTATATTTAAGTGTGAACTGTATATATTTCATAATGTAAACGTCTGATCAATATCATAAGATTTAAGTATGAATTGTAAACATTTCATAACAAATAATCGATAATCGATGGTCACTTAAAATGTAAGTTGGGATTTTAAGAGTAAATGGAATGGTCACTTTTGCACCGGCTTGAGAGAGGAAAAAAACGCTCTTGAAGAAGAAAGAAACATTTAACAAAAAGAAAGCCATCAAGCGGCTCCTACAAACAAAGAAAACCGAGTGTTTGTAATATAATAACTAATCCTTCATAACTTTGTTTTATCTATATTTTCGTCGTATATTTCATCGAATGTTTGTTAAATATTATGATATCAAAGCTTTTGTAAATGGCGCGTGACCTCTCCTTAGGAAGTTTTTTTTTCGATGTTTCGAAGTTTCTTTTGAAAACTTTAATTTTCTTTTTTATTAAAATTCTATAGCATACAGTGTGAAAATAAACAATTCTTCCATTTAATGCTATAGTCGATGCCAGCACTGGAAATATGCAGCGAAGCGACTGTTCACAATTTCATAACTTGCGGATTTAGTGGACGGTCCGATTTCGACCATTTTTGGCATAAAGAGGGATATTGATAATAAAAATGAAATTGCATTTGCACAAGTTTAACAGTGGGCGAGGCACCCATCTGAAATCCCATCCTAGAACCTAGAACCTTCAAAATTTGCATGCCAAGTCACGACAGACAGACACACATGGCTAGATCGGCTCGACTAGTGATCCTGATCAAGAATGTATATACTTTCTAGGGTGATACATACTTTTCAACGAATATAGTAGTCTAATAATAACGGGTTTAAAAATGTCAATTTGTCGATTTAAGGCTATTACTAGTACTCATATCGGCAAAAACGGCGAGCTAACCGAACTAAAGAGTGATCATAAAGCAAATAGGAGGCCAGCGCTTTTCGTAAATTTTGTTTTTGAGCTCAGATAAGCTAAGGAAATACCAGACAAAATACCACATTTTTTTGGTGGATTTCGATGACTGCCGTAACAACCGCATAAAAAATAAGAAATTTTTAACCTTTGTCTGGGTTTGTGCAGAAGCGGTGTGGAAACCAACATCTAAAAATGTTGGGAAAGCTACAGAACCTAGTAGCGTTTTTCAAATTGTTTTATACATGTTCACTGAAGAAATGTTGTATTTTTTCTGTTATTTCCTTAGCTCATCAAAGTTACAATTGCTCCGAAACATTGTTGGAGTTCCAGTTTCTTAAATCCTTAATCTTCGCTTTGGCAGGAAAGGCTTGAAAACAAGTACTCTAAACAGATATGACGTCAATACAGATGATAAGCGAGGGCAAAATCAATACGTTTATCCAGTGAACCATTACCTTCACAGCAGCAGTTTCTGCGCTTCAGTCTTCCATAAGGTTACTTTTGGTTTATATCCATATATAAATTGGAATTAAGTATAATTAAAATTGGTCTGTTTTCTAGTCTATGTAAGATGTGAAAAAAAACAGACCGGGCTGTTATAGTTTACAAAGCCCAAGCGTTCACTGTGTTGCCGTCAAAGTAAAAACAGACCTTGGTGAAATAGCTATCGCGTCTGCCTACTGTCCACCAAATTTTCAATGTTCTACTGATGTCTTTGAAAAACTCTTTGACGACCTGGGAACTAATTTTTCCAGGTGACTGGAATGCTCACCACCGTCTCTGGGGGTCTCGTAACTCAACCACCCGTGGAAGAGCTCTAGCGGACTTTGTTCAACGGTCAAATGTCCAGGTCCTTGCAACCGGAGGTCCTACGTATTATCCTTACAACCAAAGAACGCCAACAGCAATTGACTTTGCTGTCTACAGAGGAATGCGTCCGCAGTGTCTCTCTATCTCGGAAAGTTTTGAGCAAAAGGGCATATCGTAGAGCCGAAGACGATCTTAAGAAGCTTCTTTATGAAACGAAGCGAGAATATTTTGATACGATGCTTCTCAATGCTGACCCCACCAATCCTTACGGATTTAACCTTTGGAAATGTACACGAAATTTGAAACGACAGCCAATTCGAAAGATACTTATTAAAAAAAATCTGACGATACATGGTGCAGGTCCGACACGGAAATTTCTTCTGCTTTTGCGGACGAACTCCAGAGACGCTTCCAGCCATATGACCCAGCGAGCCGCGAGGACGTCGATGAAACGCTTGCATTTCTTAACGCTCCTTCCCCGGTTGCGTTTCCAATCAAACATGTTAGCCCAGAAGAAGTTTGCCTACATATTCAAAAGCTGCATGCAAGAAAAGCGCTTCGATGGCATTGATAGCAGAATCGCCAAAGCACTGCCTAAAAAGGGAATCCTCTTCCTTGTTCTCCTGTTTAACTCAATGCTTCGTATCCACCACTTTCCCTCCCAATGGAAGTGTGCTGTGATTACGATGATACCAAAGCCAGGTAAACCGGAGAACCTTGTCGCGTCTTACTGACCAATAAGTTTGCTGCCCACCTTCTCTAAAATATTCGAAAGAATATTCCTTAGCAGAATGATGGCAGATACAAGAGTGCAGGAAGCCATCCAGACCACCAGTTTGGTTTTAGACATCAGCACGGGACTCCTGAGCAAGCACATCGGGTTGTTGAGCATATCCTTAATGCAACACTGCAATTTCTCACTGAGACCACAGACCCTTCCTACAGTTGACCTTCACGGCATCACCATCCCACAATCACAACAAGCGCAATACCTGGGCCTAATCTTGGACAAGAGGCTCACCTGGAAGCAGCACACAACCAAAATACCTGCTACATGTCGAGCTAAGCTTAGGAAGCCTAACTGGATGCTGAAGCCAACGAGTAAGCTGAGCCTTGGCGACAAAGAGTTGCTGTTTAAATCGATCGTGGTGCCCTCGATGACCTACTGCATCCAATTATGCGGCATGGCTTCTGACTCGAACGTCATGAAAGTGCAAAGAATTCAAAACCGGGCGCTGCGTAGGATTGCAGATGCGCCGTGTTATGTATGGAGTGAAGCCCTAGCCACTGACCTCCTCGTTCCCTCTGTCCAAATAAACCAGAGGTGGAGAAACATCAATTAAAACATCGATGCATCGATGTTTTAAAATTTTCTAGAAACATCGATGTTTTTTGCCTCAATCGATGTTTTTGTCACATCACAAATTTTTGAGAAACGTGCGGAAGGTATGTGGATCCGGCTCTCTCACTTGTGCAGGAAGTTCCAACGAGGTGGAACAGCGCATTTCAAATGATGGAGAAGATCCTTCTTACGAGCGACGCACTATCAACGGCGCTGTTGGCTACTCCAAGGGCCCCTGTGCCGTTTTCGGCCGATGACATTGAAGTCATATAGGAGCTATGTTTGTTGTTGCGTCCTTTTGATCAGGCGACGAAAATGATTTCGGGCGGAAAGTATCCCACCGTTTCATTGGTGATACCATTGATTTGCGAGATGCAACGCAAACTATCTGACCTAAAAAACGAACTCGTTTCCGTTGAAGCCACAATCGGTTTTAACCCTTTAAAAGCCAACATGAGAACTCGATTCGGACATTATGAAACGCGAACAGTGCCCCGCATTGCCACAATTATTGATCCCCGCTTCAGAAAAGACGGGTTTGAATTACCCTACAATGCTGAGCAAGCGCTAAAGCTTTGGAGCAGGAACTCCATAGAATAATCGAGAAATCTCCAATGGAAAAATCCACACCGCCAGTTGAACACGGCCCCTCCAAGGTTTTTTTATTCCTTGATTCTAAATTAAAAGCGAAGATAAATTCACCGCTAGCCGACGCTGTGATCCTACTAAGACTACATCTCGAAACCCAAAACGAGCCTGAAACATGTGACCCACTAAAATATTGGAAGGTGAATTTTGATGAAGTTGGTAACACAAATTTTAAAGTATTCTTTTTTGTTATAGACAAGAGCAGATATATACGAATCGCAGCAACAGGTTGCACTTAAATACCTTTGTGTACCAGGAACATCCTGTGAGTCCGAAAGGAAAATCAAGATATTTTTTCTTAACTAATCGTACCAAAATGTGAATATGATGATCTCTTAGGATTCGGAGCCTTTGTTTCTTTGTTATAATTTGAAAAATATTAGTCTTTCACTTGCGCTATATTCTCTACTAATAAAAAACAAAAAAACATTTTTTTTTCAAAACATCGATGTTTCACTCGATGTTATTTTTGAAAACATCGAAAACATCGATGTTTGCGAACATCGATGTTTCTCCACCTCTGAAATAAACCGACACTCCACGCTAATCACCTAGCTGCTGCCTTGGCAAACCCAAGGACCGGCGATCTCTGGACAAGAGGACATCATGTCACTCGAGTCCTTAAGTTGTGATATTATTTCTTGACCAATTGTTATAAAAATTGTTAATCACCAATCTGTTATATATGCATGTTAATTGTTTCCTTGTTTATTTACTGTTAAACTCAACGTTTTATAACCATTAAGTTGGTTGATCAACGGAATAAATATTTATATGTTGTACTAAAAAATGTATGATGTGAAAATGCTGTTTTGCATTATAATTGATCAAAAGCATTCTATATTACTTTAGCTCGCATACTCCTAGGAAAGTACTGGCAATTGCCAATGAAAACACCACGGTAGGCAACGCGGTTTCCGTTTCCTATCAAAAAATCCGAAACATTCCCAAAATACCGCGTGTTGGAAATTGGGCTTTAGACTTTAGATATTTGTCTTCGATGACTGAAATCGGCTCATCAAATACACAATAAACTATGCCCAAAGCATTCTAAAAACGATTCTTGTGCGTGTTTTTATATTTAAAGCAATTTCGATAACCCTTTATAAACACATTTTTAAATAAATAAACCCTCTTATAATATTGCGATACTCTTCAAGACTTATATTTAATGCCTACTTAAATAAATGTAGTAATAATTTTAATAAATTCTTTTGCTTAACAAATCAGGAGAAAATTTAAATTAAATTATTTAATAGTTCTTTTTTCTAAAATATCAAAAGAGCATAGTTATGGACGTTTACCATCACAACTGGCAAACAGATCACAAAAAATACACACTATGAGGTAAGTGAACCAATTAAATTCTAAGTAGTTTTATTAGTAGCTCCGTAAAATTATAATTTTTCAAATTTTAGTAGATAAATTAAGCAAACTTCAGGTAAATCTAAGGTATAATTTATTCAATAAAGTTCATAAAATCAAACCAGAACTGAACTTGGCGGGCAGAAGGTATCGATAGGCACGGCCACCGCCGACGGTCACTCTAATGGCATGTTTTCCGACCCGCCCGGCGGTCACACTAGGCCCCAGCTCGAGTTTTCCCCTCCGTCAAGGGTCACTCTAATTTTGGACGAGGTTAGGTAAGACACGCGCGGACGCCGCGCTGCCGAGGAGAAATCGGCCATTAGCATAACCGAAAAGTGAACCTGGGCCGTGGTTAAACATGCTCAAGCTAGTGCAGTACCTGGCCCCCCGCGTGGGCGGCGCCACGCCCCACTCGGCCGTCTGCGGCCGGGGCAACCTGCTATTGATTTCCCCGAGAAGCGCCGAGAAATGTATAACGCAACGTCGCCATTTTCTTTTCTCCGCCAGCAGCGACACTTTCGCTTCTTCTTCGCTCTGCACCGAACACCGCCAACAGTTCCACGGGAGTCGCAGGAATCGGGAGACAGCCCCAGCACTACTCACCAGCACCCTACGCAGTAGTCTCCAGAGCCAGTCGCAGCGTGCGCTTCGAGACAGTCCGAAGCCAGAACCAGTCGACTCCAGAGATTCCCCCCCGGCAGAGCAGCGGACGAGACGGAAATCGCTTTTTACCGATCCCGACGAGCACCCAGAGGAAATCAAAATTGAAGGAATAATGTAAGTGCCCAGTTTTCTTGTGAAATGCGCTTGGTTTTTTCCGCCGTCGCCATTTTACCTCCCTTCGTGCTTTTCTCTACACCTACGGGCGAGTGAGAGGTGATGAGTAATTAGTGGCAGCGCTGGGGGAGGGAGACGGAGAGAGAAACACATGGCTGGCTAAATTTTGACAGTCGAAGTTTTTTCTGCTTTTCCCTGCTTGCCCCCGCATCCGCAGGGGATGGCAAAAGCAACAAGAACGACAGCGCACGTCATAAAAAGAATTTGCCTGATTTGTGAAACGTGTTCTTGCTTCGTTTGCTTTTTTATAGCATTTTAATTTGTCTGTATGCCCGAACACGAACACGCGCACACACACAGCGGCCGCCGCTGGGCTGTGTGTGTGCCTGTTGACGGCGGCGTTTTCGCGTGCTCGTAGGACAGTTTCGGTGTGTATAACAGTCGGCGGCTGTCACTGGCTGTTGCCGTCCCGCTCGCTCGCCAGCACGCCCTTCTCGCGTGCTCTCCCCCGCTCACACTAGGTTTTGTAGAGATATCGCGATGTTCCTGGGAGTCGCAATAACTCACAGGCCACCTTGCCAGGCCCAAAGTCCCTAACTGGGCGATCTGCCGAATTTTTGGGCACCAAATACCAATCAGGTTATTAAACGTGGCTGGGGGCCTTAGGTAGTTACAACTATTTACCCCTTGTGCATATGTTTTTGGCCCTTTTTCACCGCCATATTGTATCCGACGAGGATCAAAGGTACTCTCCGTTGTGTGGGTCTCAGTAGAGATCTCGTGGTGCTTCTGGCGAGGGTTTAATCTTCATACAAATATCGCCGGACTGCTTTCGAATTATTCTTTTAGTGCCCGTAATCTTCCGTTTCTTCGAAACTCTTATCACTACTTTTTACGCCGTAAAGTTAAGGTTTTAGTCAGCTTTTTGCCCCAATGAATGCTTAATAATTCTGTCAACCACACAATTGTTTTTATTATGTAATATACATTTGTTAAATGTTTGACAAGGAAAATGTTCTGTGTACCCAGAACCCAACCAGTGCTACCTAGTACACGGTGCAGAGAATAATAAAAACAAGCATCGAGGATTGCATTGTAATAGTTACCCAGTTCGTGAACTACCCCTTCACATAAACGGCCCATTAGTCTAAAATGTCAAATGACGCCAATTGATTATGATGAGGAGTTCCCCCTTCGGCGAGCTCGCGATTCGTCTTTTCGCATGTCAAAAAGCGACAGGTAGACACACAGAAAGTCGGAGGTGCCCCGGCTCTTGCCCAGCCCCCTCGGGTGCTTGCCCCCCTCGAAACTAGGCGCAAGACATTTGGCTGTCTCATAAATGTTCGGAGCGTTCCGCTCCGTTAGGTGGGCACAAATGTTAGCGTGTCACTGGGCCCTGCAACGAAGCGGGCGGATGGGGTCCCAAATTGACAGAGCAATAGACAGGCGAACGCGGGATTGGATCGGGGGTCGGATTTGCATAGGGCACCCCACAGTGATACCAACTAGGGATCACGAAAGTCTGTCTAGGAAACCCAGCTTAAGTTAATGTTTCTAGACAGTTTAAATATATACTAATCGAATATATCTGATATTTATTTTGCTTACCCAAACCATTTGTATCTAATGACCAGTACCGACCAGCAGTACACTATAATATTCAACACTATTTGTATATTCAATGCAATGTTGAATTCCTATCTTATAGTTTTTAGGATCCTTCTTATACGTTAGCCAGATCTGACTAGGAACCGACCAGTTGTGCAGTGCCAGCGACCCCATGATTAATGCCGGAGCAGTAAGCACTGTTTTGTTCGCGGGGTTGTTTAGCTGAGCAGTTTAGGGCAGATAAATTGGGGTGGTAAAGCTGTGGGCGGGAGTAATAGTAACCCTGCTCGAGTTGCATGTTGTTGTCAATCAAATTTGCCTTACTGTTTGTATTATTCGAAATTTATTTAATTTCCCTAACACGCAATTAGTTTTATTTAAGTTTATTGCGGTTGTAGCACAACTCCCTGTCAGCTGTTTAGCAGCGTCGAAAGAAATCGAAAAGCGAAGAGTTGCCTTCCAAGTCGACCAGTCGCAGTTGAAATCCAAGTCCCAACTAGCAGACGTCTAAAACGGCAGCATGCGAGCAAAGTAAGCCAAGTCACTCGTTTCTTTTTCCCCAATTTTCTGCCAAAGAAATTCTTAAGAAAAGAAAATGCAGCTGTCGAGGCCAAGCCGAAAAATAGAAGCCCAGTTAAATGTTGTTAAATTCTTGAAGGTTGTTTTGCTCAGAAAACAATAGGAAAACCGAATTGATACCAACAAGTTTTTCGCAAAGTGCGCAGCACAATATATTTCTAGATGGAAGATAAGAGGGAATTGATTAAACAAATGTACGTCGAAAAATGCTGAAACTTTACAGCACGACATTACAAAAATCATCAATATTCTGCTTTAATTTCAATAAAGTAACGTCCCGTCAAATCGTTGAGCTCTATGCGCTTAGTTCCTAAAATAATTCCAAAGTCTTTCGATATTCGAAAAGAATATACAAAATCTTGCGATAGCAGTGTAAACAAATTTTAATTGTTGGGTTTTTTTTAAGGGAAATAAAGCCCAAGTTAGATGACACCAAGAAAATTGTGCTTCATTGCAGTCTAAGCAAAAATGAACAAAAGAATTGCGAAAAATATAATAAATATACAAAACATAAGACCCCTCAATCGCAATTTTGTGCTTTTATTTATTAGCTTATCTAGAACTAGCTGAGATTTTCAACCATACATGAAATGTATTAACTCATGTCTGTGATAAGATTCGACTAAGCAATGAATAGTTTAGATCAAGGTGGAATTTTCAGTTTGTGATCACAAAGTCACCCTAAGATAAATAAGGCTGCGAGAGGACGTGGATGTGAGACTTCTTTTCTTGAGCATTCCTTTTCTTTCATCTTACTTGAAGTATTTTCTTTTTAACGATGCTAGTATATTTTTCCTTTCTTCCAGGGCACCACACGATCGCGACTTTGGTCACAGTGGACGTGGCGGTCGCGGAGGCGATCGCGGCGGCGATGACCGTCGTGGAGGAGGCGGCGGCGGCGGCAATCGCTTCGGTGGCGGAGGCGGCGGTGGCGACTACCATGGCGTCAGGAACGGTCGCATCGAGAAGCGCCGCGATGACCGCGGAGGCGGCAACCGTTTCGGAGGCGGCGGCGGTGGCGGATTCGGAGGCGATCGCCGTGGAGGTGGTGGCAGCCAGGATCTGCCCATGCGCCCGGTGGACTTCTCCAACCTGGCTCCCTTCAAGAAGAACTTCTACCAGGAGCACCCTAACGTGGCCGGCCGTTCCCCCTATGAGGTCCAGCGGTATCGCGACGAGCAGGAGATCACGGTGCGCGGACAGGCGCCGAATCCAATCCAGGACTTCTCCGAGGTCTATCTGCCCGACTACGTTATGAAGGAGATCCGCAGACAGGGCTACAAGGCGCCCACCGCCATCCAGGCTCAGGGCTGGCCCATCGCCATGAGTGGCTCGAACTTCGTGGGTATTGCCAAGACAGGATCCGGCAAGACCCTGGGCTACATCCTGCCCGCCATTGTCCACATCAACAACCAACAGCCGCTGCAGAGGGGCGATGGACCCATCGCCCTCGTGCTGGCCCCCACCAGGGAGCTGGCCCAACAGATCCAGCAGGTGGCCACCGAATTCGGTTCCGCCTCGTATGTGCGCAACACCTGCGTTTTCGGTGGCGCCCCGAAGGGCGGCCAAATGCGGGATCTGCAGCGCGGCTGCGAGATCGTCATTGCCACTCCTGGACGTCTTATTGATTTCCTATCCGCCGGATCTACTAACCTGAAGCGCTGCACCTACCTTGTGCTGGACGAGGCCGACCGCATGTTGGATATGGGTTTCGAGCCCCAGATCAGAAAGATCGTCTCCCAGATCCGGCCCGATCGGCAGACACTCATGTGGAGCGCAACCTGGCCCAAGGAGGTCAAGCAGCTGGCCGAGGACTTTTTGGGCAACTACATCCAGATCAACATTGGATCGCTGGAGCTGTCTGCGAACCACAACATCCGCCAGGTGGTGGACGTTTGTGACGAGTTCAGCAAGGAGGAGAAGTAAGTAGACAATTATATTTCTTGAAATAGAAATTTGAATCGCTAGAACCATTTCGATTAAAACGATATAAAAGATAGACGACTGACTAATTACTTTCTTCTTTATGAACTCAGATTGAAGACCCTCCTGTCCGACATCTATGACACCAGCGAGAGCCCCGGCAAGATTATCATTTTCGTGGAAACCAAGCGGCGCGTGGACAACCTAGTGCGATTTATCCGCAGCTTCGGCGTGCGCTGTGGCGCGATTCACGGCGACAAGTCGCAATCAGAGCGAGACTTTGTCCTGCGCGAGTTCCGCTCGGGCAAGTCCAACATCCTGGTGGCCACCGACGTGGCAGCCCGTGGACTGGGTAAGTTTGCTCCCACACCGGCGTAGAGTACCTCGTAGTTTGCGGCCGGAGGAAGGAATGTTGAGGAGGGGCCTGCTAGCCATAAGGTTACACTCGCTAGGGCCATTGCTTACATACATCACCACAGAAGAATACCGCACCTAACCGATCACCCACATCATTACACACCACCACATTTTGCGAGCAGAACCCGAACCGTACAACCCACCACCCGAATCCCCTAACCGCACCTAGAGACATATCCCGGTATATCGAATCCACATCTAGCGAGCGCGCCAATTCAGAAACAGTTTCTTAGACATAAGCCGAATGCCAAAATCGAATAATCAACTTGAACTTTTACCCCACCCCCTGACCCTGCCCGCACCCCGCCCCCGCCCGAACAACCCTGCCCCACCCCTGCTAAAAATGTGTGAATGCGTATGCTCCATATGCATTGCGGTGTACCTGGTACACGACTTTTGTCTTTGTGCGTGTCTCTGCCTCTTTCTCTCTCTCTCTCCCCTCTCTCTCTCTCTCTTTCTTGTTTCTTTCTCGTTTACAGAGGCCGATTTTGGTAGTATGATGGGGAGGATAATGAATGAGCGGCGACCACTGCGAACACTCGTGACTTGAGCGACTTTTGCCAACATCAGAATCAGATCTGTAATGATATATGATGGTACCACACCCTGTGTGATACTATTGCGCAAAAGGACCGATGAAAGTTCTCAGATTCAGACGGTCGAGAGACACGAATATCGAATATCCCCAACATCATGCATCATATGTGGCCTCTGCAGTCCCCGACTTTTTGTTGAGAAAGATTGATATGCTATGATACGTTTTTGCGACCAAAGACTACCAACTACCAACCAAAACAACCAATCAACCAAAGATCCAACAACAACAACTGAACCGATCCATCAGAGAGCCAGCTTTTCCCTCAGCAGTGGAAGGCGGAAGGCGGCGTGCAAAGTATAGATGGGGTGGCATGGCCCTTCAGAAAGCACAAGAATTGGACATGCACCAAGTCGACAGCTACAGCCACAGCAAAAGCCAAAGCAAAGCACATTGACACCACCCACCACACACATCACACTCCCAAATAAGAACACCCGACATTTGCTTGTACCAGAGAGGACGAGGTCAGGAGATGAGATGTATGTGCTTTCGAGGATCGAGCCCAAGATGCTGCTGCTGCTGCGTGCTGCGTCCTCCAAAAAGATCACCACCACCACCAACCACCCACTACCCGCGTTTGCCGCCGCATCACGAAAGCCCACTGCTCCTGGACGAAAAGGCGGCCCGCTTGTTGTTGTTAATCCTCCCAAAAGTTGAAATCTAGATATATTGGTCGTGTCTCCTCACGGTGGTCATCTCCAAAATGGTCCATGTGAGAAGAGAGCTTAGTCAGAGGCGCACGCGGCTCAATGCAACAAACTCTCCGCTTCGCCGTGCGATCGAGATCGCTACCTTGTTGTTTCTGGGGAGAGTTTGGACCACGAGCTGCGCGACGCCAATCAGAGATTTTGATTGAGAGAAAAATTGAGTGAAACAATTTATAGCACCAAGAAGGTAACGTACATTTTGAAACATTTTCTTTTTTTCTCTAAAAAACAACCCACAAAACAAAAACTACCATAGACTCCATAGTATGCTAACGTAAAAATGCAAAAAAAGAAAAGACAAGTGTGTTCAAAGTGTTCAAAACATCTCGGAAAAACGCTAAAAATTGTTGCAAGCGAGCGCGCAGAGCGGAAAATCATTTGGCAATTTGAAAACTGTTCGTCAATTATATAATATTCTCCGATTAATTAGTAAGAACAGCCAGGAGCTCGAGACTAATCTAGGTGCCTTTTCTTTCCCCGGACATCTCTGTAGACGTGGACGGCATCAAGTATGTCATCAACTTTGACTACCCGCAAAACAGCGAGGACTACATCCATCGCATCGGTCGCACAGGACGTTCCAACACAAAGGGCACCTCCTTTGCCTTCTTCACGAAGAACAATGCCAAGCAAGCCAAGGCGCTGGTCGACGTCCTCAGAGAGGCTAATCAGGTGAGTTCGTTACTCTGGAATTTTGACAGTTATATCCTGGACTGATACGCCCTTGTGAGTAAGATTAAATTCTAATTATTGTTCCCTTCTTCCCCAGGAAATCAATCCTGCCCTGGAAAATATGGCCCGCAACTCGCGCTACGACGGTGGCGGCGGTCGCTCCCGCTACGGAGGCGGCGGCGGAGGCGGTGGTCGCTTCGGCGGCGGCGGCTTCAAGAAGGGCAGCCTGAGCAACGGACGAGGCTTCGGAGGAGGCGGCGGCGGCGGCGGCGGCGGCGGCGGTGGCGAAGGCAGACACTCGCGCTTCGACTAGATCGGGGACGGAGAGCAGTAATAGAAGCTATAGGAACCGGAGTTTTCAGTAGCTAAACTAAACCGCGCTAGGCCCTAAGTTAAATTAAGTTCATAGCCTAAGTTTAAGTTTTCGTACTACTTTCACCGAACCCGCTGACGGTTACTCTCAGATTCAAATTCAGACCTTTAATACCCCAATTAATGGAACACTACAGAAGCTAGCTATTTGAACATAGCTATTTTATGTTTAATGATTTGTAAGATATTTGACGCCGAACCGCCAGGTCGGCACACAATCCAATTGAAAACATCAAAAACACTCTTTACTTAAACGCAAAACCCAATTTTCAAATATGATGTGATAATTTCTTAATTTAATGCCACCTATCACTAAACTAAACAAACGAAATCGTAGCGCGAGGAGTACTTGATGTAGTGAAGGAGAGAGGAAAAGGAGGAGGAAGTAAGGATCATTCCCGTCTGTCCCGTCTTGATGACACTGAACAAAGGCTGACGAGCGACCTTTGTTTGATACTCGTAAATAAATTCTTCAATTACTTTTGAAAAATTAACTTTTGGGATACCTTTTATGGCTCAACCAGATTGTGTAAAGGAAGGAAAACAAACGGGAAACCGCATTAACTATGACACTAAATACAAAAGAAAAACTGTATGTACAAGCTGAGAGTTTCTCACTTTCAACTTAATTTTTCGGAAAAATAAACGTGTGTATACCTACTACAACCTAAACCAACAACGAAGCTGCAGTTTTCTGTATTGAGTTCAGCCAAATTGTGAGCGCTTGGCTGGTGGCTACAAAGGAATTCCATTTTCCATGGAAGGTTGCGGGTGAACATAATCGTGATTGCAGAAATATTTTTGCAGACGTCATTAAGAGCGACATTTGGCCGCCTTGGCAGTGTCAATAGCAGTGCTTCCCCTCGAAAATCGGCAGATAAGAGCCGTGTTTGCCCCGGGGTGGAAAGGCCAGAGTTGCCAACTAAGCTGTTTGGTTGTATCCCTTCTGAAGTGGCAAGATTGACCATTTCAGGGGCGAAACATTTGGAAACTTTCTTAGGAAATAATCAAAGGAAACAATATAACGTATCGTATTAAAATAAATTCAACAGAAACATATTAATAAATTTTAAATTGAACAAAAATATTTTAATGACTGCTTATTGATGGACATTACAACAAAGCATCACAATTGCTTTTATTGTAGCTGCTTACCACTTGCTGGGAATCGATAGTTGGCAGCACTGGCGGAAATAAATTCGGAGGAAGGCATCCGCCGTGTCCGTGTCTTGTGACACCACATTTAGACGCAATGAAGCCAATTCACTCTCGACTTGGCCTGCTTCGTGCCCCGGGTTCCGCATTCTCCCTTGCGCTGGGCTCTCACCCGTGCTCCTTATGACAAGTCAGTTGGTTCTTGGGAGCAGCCCGTCCACTTACCCCAATTCCACGATGGCCAGAGCTGTGAACCGCTGCTCAGTGGCGATTCCTGGGGCCCGATAATGACGCTTCTGGGGACGTGAATGCGGTCGGATTGGAGGGCCTGCGATTCGCTGGCTGATGGGCGTCGCGTTCTTGCGGTTGCGGTGGAGTCGAGGAGGAAGTCATTTGTTAAATTGCTTGAATTGGGCAATGCGTTGGTGGCGGAAGGTCTCGGAGTTCTTTGATGGGCGATATGTAAACCGAAGCGACTTGAAGAAAATTTGTTATCAAGTTTTGAAGTTGGTTCTGGGCAGAGCTGGGTGTGATCTGTGTACGATGGCGGGTTCACAAGCCTTTTAAAGTGGTGGAGTGTAACTTTTGTATAAGTTATAACTTATTTCTATCAATACGAAGTGGGTAACTTTAGTTCCTACGAAACTCCTTGCTTTTATCAAAATGTCGGTGTTTTAAAGCATACAGTTGTTGAAAATAATTAGCAATAATTACAAATTAAAACAAAACAGTAGTTTAACCAATTGGTCTGGATTGCTAACAACTTTTCAGATAATGTTCCCTTGGTAATACCTGGATTTATATATCCAGGAAATCTGTCACATTTTCCTTAATTTTTTTGCAATTCTAGAACTCTCACAGATTTTGAGAGTGTGGAAAAGCAGCGTCCACAAAGACAAACTCGGAGACTCCCTCGAACCTGAAAGTTAATTCGAATTCCGTAATCTTTTCTTATAATTTAAGGCTGGGATTAATCCCTTCCCGGCCAGCGATGATGGCCCCGGGTGGGGCATTAAGCAGCCACACATTTACTCCACGCACTCATCGTATTCACAACTGCCGGCAAATTGCCTCCAGTCCGTCCACCTCGCTGCATCCACTTCCACCTCTCCGCCTCCAAAGCCGCGTTCCGCTCTCCACATTCGGCTCTCTAGCTCATTTTCATTCTTATCCCCTGGCTTACACGCAAAGAAAAGTGTGTGGAAAGAGGGAAAACAGAACGTAACGTAACGACTGCAAATTCTAATAAATATATTTTATATATATTTATATTTTCTTTAAAATTGTTATTATTACCTTCTACAGACCGTGCATAAAAGTCTTAAATTCTTCATATTCATATAACATTCACAAGTATCAATTTACATTTTTCATTAGTAATGATACCTACAAAATTGAACAGCGAAAATGACATAGATGTTTGCGTGATCTTTTCCTGTGTAGCTTATCAATGCCCTATGTTAATATATATTTGATCCTATTTCCTTTTGTTTCTGACAATTTGCCCTTTTTTTAATTTTTGATTAGTTTTTCCGAGTGGAAGGCAGCAGCTCCCTCCAGAGGCGCGCCGCTCGAGCAAGGCCACTTAACCGGGAACGAAGCAGGTCACTTACTTTGCTGTGCGCGCACTCGGATTACAAAGGGGATGCCACCAGCATAAATTCATTAAATTTGCCTAATTTCGTTTTGCCAGACGCACACATGGCACCCCGCACACACACTCGCCGTACGGAATCCGACAATTGGCGCAGAGCTATGGAAAGTAATGGGGGTCGCTCCGGGGTTCGGGGTCGAGGGTCTGGGTTGGAGGGGCGAAGGAGCCAAGACAACCAGTTGAAATTCATTGATTGTATTTACAACGCCCGCGACACCACACACACACATGCTCGCTGCTTTTGGTAATTTGACGCGTTATCACTTGTGTTGAGTTTGTTATCAATAAACCGGCGGCGCCGGCTGACGTACTTAAGCCAAATCAAAACTCAAGGAAACCGAAGCGCCAGGACGGGCTCGGCTCGGGCCCAGCTCAAGTTCATAAAGGCCCGCCCTCCAGCAGCCCGCACGCACATTAAGCACGCCTTAACTAACAACCAGGCTGGGTCGCTTGTTTTTGACAACTTGAGCATAAGAAGACATTAACTTCATGCACATCAAATACTTTATTTATGGGCGTCTGGGGTGAGTGCTGCACTGCGGCGAAAAGGTGTGACATTTATACAAGGTGTTAAAACTCGTTTTTATAGTTATAGATAGGGATAGGTGGCGTAGGAGTTACCCAGCGCCAATACTTAATAAATATAGTGGTTGCAAAGGGGGTTTAAGGTATATTTGATTTTACTCCACTCATTCTTCAAGTAATTGCCTTGATCTATAAACATTTCGATCAATATGTTGTCTGATTTCGAAGCCATGTTTTATTTTCGAATGATTTCTTAGGAAAAAACAAATATTCTCCATGAAAGAAACATAATTCCATTTAATTCACAAATTAAATATAGATACATACACATAGAGTTTTATCTCATACAAAGATTTTTTGGGACCTAATAATTCCCTTCCGAAATTAGGTTTCTCTCAGTGCACCTTTGTGTTTGCAGAGTCTGCTTCCTTGGCCACTTCAAAAGAAGGCGACTGTGACTGCGAGTGCCACGCCCAGTGGAAGATCCAAGGAGGCCGAAGCGCCGTCTTGGATTCCCCGGCCCGCTCATAATTTCAGCCCTGTCCCGCATTTCATCGGCCGGGTCTTCTGGCCACCTCCACCTCCACCGCCGCTCCTCGCCTACGCCTGCTTGATTTTTAATTTCGGTTTCCCAGCCCCAGAACGGCCCTCCGCCGCCCCTGGCGCCCGGAATTGGTTGCCTGGCCCACGCTGTCTGTTTATTTACCATAGCTGCCTGTTTGGCAAATTAAGTGCAATTGCTTGAATTTAATTTCATGCAAATAAAAGTTTTGATTAGACGCCTCGCATACCGCCACTCTGTGCCGCCCGCCCGTCCGGCCCCGCCCCTCACCTTGCCGCCCACTGGATCCACCGACACATGCTCGTAATTAGGCACTTGGGCATAGCCATGCAAGTATGTGTGTGCTGGGGCGGCTCTCGGTGGCGCAGCCTACGTGCCCCACGTGGCGTATGCGTAATATAAAACGGAGCGCATGAAATTTGCCAAAAACGGTATGTGTGCCGTATATGCGGGTAATATAAACTATACGAGCTGGGTCGTAATAAAATATGGCCAATGCTCTACACATGATTTAATTTTGCTGCACCATGCCTTTTGCAATAACATGCTTAAAACAAGCACCTAAATCTGAGATGTCTTTATTAAGTTGTTAAATTTTGAAAAGTGTTATGGGAGCGGAAAAAATTGCATGATTTTCTCTTGGGCTTAGACTTTTTAACTGCTACAAATAAAATTTCTTAAATATTTTTTAGAATTCATAATTATTAATTTAAAAATCCTAAAAGGCTTTTCATAACATTTAGGAGAAAATAGATAAATAATGCAGTCATGAAACTCAAAAAGGAGTTGTATCTTTTTTCGGAATTGATTATTAAAAAAGAAATCCTAAAAATGGCCATCTTCTCATGTTAAACCAAAGTTAATTTCCCTGATATATATATTATATTTGTAGAAAGCCTTCATTAAGGATGTCCCCTTCAATGTGCGTTTAGTATCCCAACCGTACCTATCGTATTAAAGTTAATGCTGGCAAAATAATTAAAGCTCCTAATAATTAATAATAAAGTTTACCCCGACCTTTCAAATGTCAAATTAAATTTCCCGCTCAGCAGACCGGAAGGGGAATGGGCCAGAAGCTGGCTGCCCGATTCGGGGAGTTCATTCTACGCCATTTAGTTTCGGCCTAAACTTGCAGCAATTTGTGTCATATTTCTGGGCCGCCACTCTCGGCACGGGACATAATTCAATAAAGTGTGGGCGGCCACATGCCGTTCACGCCCACGTGCCCGGCCCAGGAGCCTTGTCTATGGAGCCAGCCCGATGCCTGCATAATGATGTCGCAGCACATTACATATTATGTAAATATAAAATTCAATTGTTTAAGCATTTAGCAGGCTGCATAATTTATTAAAATGGCACACCTGACGCATGCCGGCTGCCGACAGGAAACAAAGGCTGAAGTTGCTTTGGGGTGCACTGAGAAAAATATTGCTTTGGGTACAGAGAAAGTTTAAAATGAGTAATTATCCGTATAGTTTTGTATAAGCCCATAAGATTTGGTATCTAAGCTTTTAACTTGATGTACTTCTTTATTTTTCTGTTTCAATCAGATCTGGTCGGCCTCTGTCCCACGTTTGACTTACAATATTTTCGGTTTAGGTTTCCAAGATTGCCTACTGCCCCTTGATTTTTCGAGTGTGGCCCAAGCCTGATGGGCGATGATGCTGCGTGATGGCTGCCTCGGCCTGTTCCCATCAGGCTGACGTCTATTGGCTTTTGTTGTGTGCAGGCGACGGCCCGTATGTCGCTGCCTGACAGGAATACAAACAGGAGGACGGGGTCCTGCGAAGGAGCCGAGTGCAGGGACTGCACGCGGCGGTGAAATTGATTTTTAAACAGCCAACCAGCCAGGACGCAGCGCAGCTCGTGTCGTTAGCAAATCATAAAAGTGTGGCCGCTGCTGTTCCGCTCCCGCTGCTCCGCTTAATAGTTGTTGTTTTGTCATCGCATAATGAGGAAAGTGCTGAGCTCCATCAGCTCCTGCTCCTGCTCCGGTCCCAGCTCCTGCTCCTCAGGGAGGGTGCCCTGGAGCTGCGGGCGGCACTGCATCCGACATTAAGTAAGATGGATGGCGTTGACGTTGCGTGCAGCATTTAGCCCTGATCCCTTTGAGTCCATATTGATGCCGGAGACGCGTCGTCGCCTTGGGGCGAAATTCAATTTGACCCGCCGATGACTTTGGTCAACTTCATATTACGCTCAACTTTTAATGGGCGCGGGCAATGACTTGATGAACCGTGCTACACCATTTGCACAGGCCAAAAATAACGCAAATTCTGGTTAAAATGTCTGGAAGCACTAGCAAATTTTTAAATGTATATTAATTAACTTATGTAATGTAAGGCGTCATACCGAGTCCCTTAAATTTTTTTTGGTTTCTATTCATTGAAGCAAATATAACAGTTGCAAAAGATTTGAAAAGGCCTTTGTGCAACTTTTTAGATTATTCTCAAGAAATTCGTGGATAAGCCTATTTAAAAATTGGTACGAAATAGCAGTATACATTTATAGCCTGTACGCAAGCCTCACTTAAAGTAAGTCTTAACTTAATTAGAGTTCTTAAAGCTTAAATGATGTTAACCATTTTCATGGCCCAAGGAATCTTTTTTGCGAGTGCAGCTCACTCTCAACTGACTGCGAAATTAGCGTTGCAAATATCCCTAACGTTGTTGTTGCCGTCCGCTTCGTCGTCAGCCAACTGATTTTCCGTATTAAAGTTGCAGTCAAGTGGTCTGTCCTTCAGGGCTCCGTTGTTGCTGGACGCTTGCTTTTATGCAAGATTTATGGCTATTTAAACGACGCATAATGTGTCCTGGCTGCTGCTGCTTCCTCCTCCTCCTCCAGCGGCAGACACGGACCACCCACCCCACCCAGGGCACACCCGGGCGCAAGAAAATACTTACGGGCCGTGAATGTGTGCGAGCTGTGTACGCAAACACCAAGCCACACTTCTTGACAACGTGTTCAAGTGGTCCTGGGCTCCTGCGCCTGCCCCTCCCCCTCACCCATCCACCCACGTCGCCCTTGCCATACTTTATTTACATTTTTCACTCGTCGTCTGCCTTGGCACATCCTGTTGTTGCCCTTACTTTTGATGCCGGGCACTGAAAATGCCACACCTTGAATAGTAAAAGTTCATTGGAAAGTAGGTTTAAATACTTTAAAAATATTTTATAAATTTAATTTACTTTTAAATGTATAAGTGAACCCTTGACCTCACTTCCATGTATATTTATGATCGGGTTTTGAAGGGTCCTTGCTGCGTAATGTAGTTTTACAGGTACAGTATGTAGACCCATAAGTTCGTTGTAGAAAGGAAAAAAGAGTGTCCGCCAAGATATTAACAATTTTATATTTCCAGAAATATTTTAACATTTTCTCATATATCCCTGAAACTTTTCTCCGAGTGCCTTGCGGGAGCTCCTGCCTGGGCTGAATCCTTTTTGTTGCCGCCTGCTGTTTGCTTTTACTGCTCTTCTTGGGCTCTCCTTTCGGAACCATCCCCCGCAGCTCGGCATTCGTTTTATTTGCATTTTTGTTTCATTTTCTAATGAGCTGTAATTTCTTCTTTTATTTGCAGGCGTTATGCGTGCGTACACAAACAATAAACGGCGAAAGGGGAAGCCCGCCGCGGGTGTGAGTGTGTGTCTGAGGTGTGAAAAACACTTCTAATATGCAAATGGCTCTCTTTTGCCCCGCCCTTCACTTGGCCCGGCTGTCAGTCTGTCTCCAGCTCGTGCTCAGGCCAAGGCCAAGTCTCACAACTTGTAATTACCAGTGTAATTGCATTCCAATCGAGGGACGGGACAGTCCCACTAAAAAGAGCGTGCCCACGTTGATGTAGGTCTGAACCGCTCAGATTTCATTACAGCTAATTAAACCTTGCATGTGGGGTGATTGCAGAGCTAAAGCGCTTCGTTCTAGCATTTGCATTTATACTTGCGAATATTACTGGTTTTAGAATGCCTGAACTTGCAAAATCTGTTATTATCTAAATTGCTTCATTGTACTAAAAAGCCTTTAAGTATTCGTTTAGTTTTTAATCCCAAAAAGCAGTTCAATGTGGAATATAAAGGTCTCCAAAAATATTGTACTGAAACAAAAACATTTTGACATACTTGCGTAAGTTCCGTCTACTCTTGTATGGTTTTAAATTCGATTTTCTAATAATTTAATTTCATTACCTTCGTGTACCTTCGAGGTACACAAATTTGTCAAGATTACGTTCTACCATTTACATGGCTTGAAAGTTCCTAATTCAAGTAATTCATATTATTAATAAGTCAATTGTAAATGTAAATGTTGTAAATGTTTCAGTAATTTGATTAGTTTTCTCGGTAGTTCTTTTAACTTCAAATTCCCTGTTAGTGTAAGTAATCGTAATCGAATTCCTTAAATATCGAGGATTTCAATGGATTTCAAACCGTCAACTATGTTCCCACAAGTTTTGCAGTTATCTTGTTTTTGTTGTTTGCCCATCAAAATATGCTATGAATGGGAAATCCTTCAAGAGGGTGCCTCTTTCTGGGGAATGCTCGGAACCGCCGCCCCAAGGTCAGCCAGCTTGTATTATTTAATTTGTTTGATTTGCCCACTTTGCGGCCTTGCTCGGCTTTTCTTTGTTATCTAACTCAAATTATCTGCATTGCAATTTGTTATGCAGAAATTCAATTTGCTTAACATTTCATTGGCAGCAACTTCTGGCGGTGCAGCCCCGGGCGTTGGCTTTGGCTTTGGCGTTTTGCTTTGTGGTGCTCGAGATTCCGCCCGCTCCGGCCCAGAGCTCCTCGTCTCCAGCTCCCAGCTCTCGCCTCACAGCTCGCAGAATGGCCTCCAGTTAGCGCGTTGTCGAAGCACCAGAAGAAATAAAACGTGACTCGTGTGATGTGATTAGACAAAAATTGGGAGACACCTCCACACAAATGTTAGCTGTAGAACATTATAGTTTTGGCGGAACATTATAGTTTTAAAGACTCAATAATTCTGCATCCTTTAGGAATTAAAATTGGCACAATATAATATTTCCAATATTAAGAGGAATATAATTTTAAAAGGCATTTTTGTCATGTATGTATTTCGTAGTGGAAGAGTATTAAAATATTTCAAAATGGTCGGGATCATTTATCATATAAGACAAATCGCTCACATCCTGCGCAATGGTTAATTCATTTTGAATACTACCTGCATTGAATATTAAAAAAGTATTTTTTTTTACGAAGAATTAAATTGCCCTTCATGTGGACGTCTTCACTTTCCTGTTCATTCTTCACCACTAGATCATTTGACCCACATTCCGGATGTTTTGCTCAGTGCCATGGATCTGCTTGACTGGCTCGACTGCGTGGCAGTTGGCTCGGTGGCCTCGCCTCAGTTAGGCAGGCGCCCAGTCAGTCGACTCGGTCGACTACTCCATTAGCCTTTGGAGTGTAAAATTGTGCAAACAATTTCAATTATCCCCGAAGACGCGATGCAGACTGCTTGTCTGGGTGCACAAACGAAAAATTTCGTCTAAGCTTTAGAATAAATTAAGGAAATCAAAATGTAATGCTTTAAGTACATTTAAAGGTGCGTTTTATGCAAAAATGTATTTATTACCAAGTCATAAATAACTGTTTATAAAAATAAAGAAAATGCTCAAATTTAAGTTCTACGTTGAGTTATGATGGACTTATTATTTTATATACTGACACCTTAACATAAAGATCCTGCACAAATCTCACTTGAAAATCTGTTTTTCCCCTTTAATATTCGTCTCTCCTGTGGTTCTAAATTCCCGGTTATATTTTCAGTGCTGGGGAGGGAATGTGGCTGTGAAACGAGATGACGGGGAGCAGGAAAGAAAATATGTATGTAATAATAAGGCCAGCGAAAACAAGTATTTTAATGGCCGCGGACACTGGCTGTCTCTGGTTGCCGCCAATCCTCCGCGAAATTGGAGCAGCTAGAATTTAGCCTGGCAATTGACTTGGGTTCTGGATCCTGTAGCCCGGAGTCTGGCTCGGACCTCGGACCTCGGCCTCGTCCTCGTCCTCGTCCACGTCCTCGTCCACGTCCTCGTCCTCGAACCCAACTTCGGACTCGGACTGGCTGCAAATTAAATAAAGCAGCTCCAACTGGATCTGGACCAGAAGAAGCGACGCCAAATTGGGCCAACCAACTTCGAGTGAACTTTAAGCAGGGCACACACAAATTGCTAGCTTATGGCCAATGAATGCAAGACGTTGCATTGGACTGCCAAAAAGGACGGGTTCGAGCACAAGTATCCCAGGAAGTCGGCGGGCGGAGATGGCGAACACGAAAACGCAGAGCCGGAAATTGGCGGCCGCCATTGGCTTTAAAGACTCGGATGACTCGGACTTTTGCTGGCCACTTTTTTCCGTACATACAGAGTTTTCCCCTTGCCAGCTGGCGGGGTTTTCATTCAATCATCCATTTATTTTTTGACCATTTTCCAAGACAACTTGGTGGTCACGATGTTGTGCGCAGGAGGAGGAACTCACCGTCCGACGGCGGAAAACAGGAAGAGCGGAAAGGAGAGGGACTTAGTGCGCTAAGAAATTCTTTCAGCCGGAAGCGGAGAGATAACATTGTGTGTGTAAGTGTGTGCGCCAGTCTGACGCTTTGTATATAAATGCAAGTAATGCGGAAAATATGAAAAATGTTTGGCATGTAATGGGGGAAGAAGAAAACGCAACAGCGGGAAGAAAGCCCTCTACAAATATAGGAAAATATTCAGTGCAAATAATAATAAAGGACCATTACAAAGTGGCATGCGTTATAATTGAAAATAAATACGACAATGGAAAGTGCTCCTGGGGATGGGAAGTCGAAGAAAGACCTTGAAGGAAGTGAAAACAAGAAGAAAAACAAACAGCCCAGTAGCTAATTGATGACTGAGCTGGTCGAACTTCCTTTCAGTTCTTTCTAAAGAGAACCATTGCAGTAGATTACTTGCCCGATTCGCTTGGTCATCCAGTAATCAACAGCTAGAGCTACTGATTGGGAACTATTTCAGGAATGAATTTGATGTTCTGAGATGGTAGCTAATATAAAAAATAAAATATTATTTACTCTTAATTTCTTGGTTTGTCCCTAAAGTATTTTTCTTTTTACCGTAGCTTTAAATCGAAACTACGTTGTAAATTGATTATCTATCTTCAGAAAATCAAAAAGGTAAATTTTCATGACTAAATATTTTTGATTTTTAAGATTTTAAAATATACATATCATATTTTAAGACTATGATCTAGATAAATGATAGTGTGACATTTATTAATACACTTTGCAGAATTTTTCTGCATTTCATATTCGCCCAGAATCCTCTGCTTCCAGCCGTCTCATTACTAACTCGAGGACTTTAATCACCTTATGAAAGTCAAGCCCGCGTACCTATTATCCAATTCCAAAGGGATTGGGACTTCCAACAGGTAAGCAGGGCGGCTCGGATTATGCCCACCGGGCGGCTGAAGTGTAACCAATTAATTCCCTGCAGCTGTTGACGGATGGCCAACAAAGCGCCGCTGCTTACCTAAGCCAACTTACATAACAAACAAATTATCCCGGCGACCAGGGCCCACATAATTATGGAGACCCTGAGCCCGGACCTCGATACACAAGGAGTCGCAGCAATCCGAGCCCAAACGTCCAATTTCAGGCACATAATTTACGGGGAAAAAAGAAAAATCGCTTTTCAATTGGACCCTGGAAGGGGGGCTCTTTGAATTGCGATTGCCATGGGCGGGGCGGGGCATCGGCAGTGGGGGCCATATTTTCTTCGATCCACCGTCGGAGAACAACATCTGTGCTGTGTTTCGGAGGCGCAATGGCAAATGAAAATTCGAAAATTATTGCAGCAGCAGAAGGAGCCGGAGCATTCCGGAGGCACGGTCCCAGTCACAGGCGCAGCATCATTGAAATGTTTTTGGCACTTTCGGCGTGAAGTTGCCGATGCCGATGTGGATGTCGATGCCTCTGCCGTTATGATTATTATTATTATTGGCAGCACACCGCCCGATTTCCCCCCGGCCTCTGGACAACAATGCATGGATGAATTCAGGAGTAATTTTCCGAGTCGACAAACGACAAATTTCTTTGCCTCTTTCGACACTTGGCAAAGGGGGGCGCTGGGGCCATACGTCCTTGCCCCGGCTGCCGGTGCTGCATTTGAAATTTATGACTTTTTGACTATTGGCAACAGATTGTGGAGCGGCTTCATTATTTGGCCTGGAAAACTTTTGAATTTTAATTCGAAAATTATGCCCCATTCAGCCGTTTTAATGAACTGTGCAGCGCGCCCAATTTCAATGACCTTTTTACGGCCTCGTTACTCATACGGCGGGAGTAACGACTTTTGGGCCCTAATTAAGCCGTAAATACATTAAACATTAGTATGCCGCAGTTGGTCTTTGTGCTTGGCCGTTAATTGAGCCAAACTCGTTTGGCAAAAGTCAAAAGATGTAAATTGCAAATGCACGGAAATAAAAAGGATCGAACTTTTCTAGATTTGGAGGGACAAAATCAAAAGGTTAAACTAGTTTTATTTTATTTTACTTATTAAATTTAAAAATATTTTTATGAGTAGTTAATTTCTATAACCAAAAATCGATTAATTTGTTAACATTTTTTAAATATGTGTTAGCCTTTGTTAACAAATTTTCCTTTTTGTTGTCGAGAATGCCAGGTGCGGAGAGAAAAAATGAAATATGTTGTTTGTTTTTTAAAAAGATATATACATTTTTGATTAAATAATAATTTTTACTACTGAAAGGTAAATAAAATTTGTCAAGAAGATCATCATATCGTTAACTTTTTTCCTGAAAAATGTCTTTCTAAGCACGCACAGGACACAGAAAACCGGACAGTCGACTCCCCAAGGTGTCAACTATGTGCTCTGCACTGCGGGCTGCGATTTTCCAAAACCTTAAAAGAATCCAAATTTTTTTAAAGTGAACTCTAGATACTCTACTGAACTATAAACATAAAAAAGTGTAATTTTTATAATAATCCTATAAAACAAAAAGGCTTTTTATAGGCATGTAGAATAGAGAACGAAAATATTAATTTTACAAAAATTTATATGGATTTGTGTTTATGGTTTGTGGTTAAGCCGTAAAAAACATTTTTTGAGTTTGCACAAGTTTTATTGAAGTAAAATTAAAGGTATTAATGGTATCCGACTTAAATTTTTTATGCACAGTCATAAACGACACAACCTCAACAAGTTAATAAAATTCTAGAATCAATAAATTAAGTAAATTTTCTGAGAAAGTCAGAGGAAAAGCTGCATTCTCGAATTTCCAAGAGCATTTCCCGGCCCTCCAACAATGTTGCTGCCATATTTTACGGCAGCAGCTACAGCAACAGGGGCGTGGGCGAGAAATCGAGTTAGTTGCCAACATTTATGCGCGTTTCCGGCTGCAATTGTCACGGGACCGGACACAGCCAGCACTCAGAGATGGGGAGGCAGAAGTCGAGGTGCTGCGGATCGGGTCGGGACTCCAGGCGATGCAGGACGGACTCTGGTCCCGTAAAATATCAGATTTTATGCATTTAGCTGGCCAAGTGCACACACAAACTTTTAATTTTATTTCGGTCGTCTGCGCGAGGCCAAAAGCTGAAGGCGGACCTGAATGTCCATCGGGCATTTTATGGTCCTCGGCCACCTGGCCCAATTATATCGACCGCTGGCGACTTTGAGCCGGAGTGGAGTGCAACTTTGTGCCACAATTATGCCTGGCAATTAAATTCGATTCGCGAGTGCATTAGGGAGAACCAAAGACGAGTTACAACTTACTGCACAGCTACACATCGCACCTGCTGCCGCATTGTAAATTATAGTGTAAATTTTGCTGCGGAACAATGCTGGCGGTGGCTTATCCGTATCTGCACGGGGCACAAAGCAAGTTTGTTGGCCAGCGCTTATCGCTCGGTGGCCAAAACTTAATGCCTGGCTCGATGGCGATTAAATTGCAATAACAGCAGCAGACCCGCCCAATCGTCCGCACTCAATAGTCGGGATAGTTGTTGTTCAAAAAATGTTACACCGCCGCAAATGTGTTTTTCAATTATCACCGGGATTATGTTAATTTGCGCTTCTTTCCTGCGCTTCGCAGCCGCAACAAATCGCCGATTTATGTGCATTTAGTAAGTAGATTTCACAGATTTTACACATGTTACGGCATTAATTTATGGTTATGCGAGTGGATGAGTGCGGGATTTTATGTTGGATGTAACGGCCATGATAAGAGCGTGACTTGACGGAGAAGTCTTAATATACGTACACGCGGGCTTTAATTGAGTTTTAAACCGGCATGTTCGACGTAAATTAACTAGTTATTATATGCTTTTTTGTAGGAACTTGAAAAGTTACGACATTAACATAATTATTATTTGTGTAACTGTTTTCTGCCGACCATTTTTTCATAACTTCGTCGCCAGTCGAACTCCCCATCGATTGAGGGTCAATAAATAACACTTAATATGAACCAGAACAGATTGCTTGCCGCAAGTCCCATCCATTTCCTCCTCTTTTTGGGGACCAAGGAGGCAACCAGTTAATATAAGTTTGATTCCACTTGTAATGAATCTTGCGAACTATTTCTTTATGCCGCACTCACAAAAGGAAACTTTCGCAGCGACACAGATTTCATTCCGAAACCATTCGGTTCCATTTACTGGCATAGTTCTGTTTGGAATTTCGGTGCTAGTTTCGCACTTTCAGCAGGAAAAGCTCGTCATTTAATTACAAAGGGGCAGAAACGGGGACTGGGCACACGAGAGACATTCCATTCGGGCGGCCAACATGAAAGTATCCAAGTTTAGGCAAATGAAATTACATACTTTAGTTTCGGGGGCCAGACACCGAATCAAAGATGCGGCAATGTGTTAACCATGGCCGAGTTACGGACAATTCGGATTAGCAAACACAAAATATCTTAAATTATTTCGCCAGTCCGTCGGTCCGGCTGAATGGGGAACTTTGGCTCCTGCCGTTGCCACACTTTGACACATTTTGTTGATTTTCTTGCTGCGTGGGTGACGCCCACGGGGCGCATTGGAAATGCTAGAAATGGAATGGAATGGAAAGGCCGGCCGGGGCATGTTGGGATTGTTTGATGCTTTTAGCTAAAGGGCCAATATTGATTTCGATCTTAATTAACTTTGGCACATTTGCAGCAGCCCCCAGCTCCGCCTCCCCGGACGGCAAAAACAAAAGCAAAAAATAAAACGGACAAAAACACCGGAGACGCTCGGACATCTCTCCCATAGAGGTTTATTTGTGCTTGTTTTCCTTTGGGTTGCTCCTTTTGCTAATTTGTTTGTGTGCCCGTCTCTGTGGCGGTTGCTTTTGTACTGAAAAAAATAGTAGATTCCGGGACGTTTTTAAGCAACTAAAAAATAGAGAACTCTCCTGAATATAGTACGAGCGCACAGTGATTTGTGTTCGTGATTAAAGAAACCAGCATTAAAATAGCAATAGAATATGCCTAGTAAAGTATCTAGATCCCGTGGTTTGTACACAGAGCTGCAAGCCTTTTATTTCTTCTCAAATTACGACAACTTGTATAACATTTGCTTAAAAGATCGTTGATTGGTGAGCAAGCATCCCAAGCTAAAGTTCCCTTCTGTCAGTGTTTTTGATCTGATCTGATCTCTGTTCTGAGAAGTACCTTGACCCTATGTTAGTGTTTTTTCCGCCGTGTTCCATCTGGATCCCACCCATCCGTTTCGCTTTCGCACACGGTTCCATGTTTGCGGAATATTCTAAAGCGCAGCTCTAATGGGTGTCAACCCTTGGAAAAAGTTCCCACTGCGGCCAGTCTGCTTTTGGTTTTACCTCAGTTGTATCGCACACAATACTGGCTCTGGCTGCGTCTGTGTGCGAGGGCCCTGAACTTTCGCCATTATCAGTGTTTGCCACCAGGACAACCCGTCCAACCTCGAACCCAGAACCCCGAACCCCGAACCTCGAACCACAATCCCTTCTCCCGGTCCGCACTGATATGGTATTTTTTGATTGGTTTTACAGGGACTTCAAGTGGCGTTCGCTCTGCGTTTTAATTGCCAACTGAATTTCTGCAACACTCTGTGTGGGGTGGACTGCAAACACATTTAAGCAAATATTTTTCTAGGCTTTTGTCTGCAACTGCCAAAAAGAGTGATGAGTGCTGATGTGACTGTGAACTGCTCTTCTCCCGGCAAATCCAATCAAAGAATCTTCTCATTTCTCTTTCAGCAGCAGATTGATTGGGCTGAAAAGTTGGTTTCTTTTATATATTTCTGCGCTCTATCCGTTTCCTTCTTGAGGGCAGTATACTTTGAAAACCATCAACGGTGACAGCATGGGAAATAACTAGGGATAGAAGAGGATGATTCAACAGCGATCTTATTTTGTTTTGGTAATTAAAATGTAACTTAACATTTTTTATAGTTTATTATGATTGTGTATACTTTAATGGTACTAAATCCAGCCTAAAGTTCCTTTTATCAGAATATCAAAATCTGTAAAGGTTGATATCTGTTCAAAAGGTGGCTAAAAGTATGCAACGATAAATTTCCCCACAAACTTCCGAGGATAACACCCTACATGGGTACAGCCTTCTCCTAGGCACAATTTCTTATTCTAGTACCGATGGTAATGTCGCTTCTCCCCACTCTATTTGGCAATTTGGATAAACTTTCCAATCTGACCCCATTCAAATAACTCACTTCACTTGCTATTTGCGCAACGGCTGCCAGGGCCATTATTAATTGATAATTTGTTAATTAAAATCACTCTGGCAGGCACATTGTTATGCGCAACATCTTAGCGCGCCGACTTTGATGTGACCTTAAGTAGGCATAATTATAATGCATATTGAAAGCCATATTCGGGAATTGAGCACTGCGTATTTATTTAATTACAATTGGGCAACTTTCAACTTGAATGGCTGCCGCCCCTCACCCACGAGGGCACAAAAGGCCGAGGCGGACAAAAGCTCAATGAAAAGGCATTTAATAATAATATTAGTCAACCGATGGCTGAGTTGCCTAGCGTTTAATTAATGAAAGCGAAATGTTCGCCGCCTGTATGGAAGTGTTTAAAGTGCCCAGGAGCCGAGGGGCGGGGCGAAAGTGAAAGCGAGGGCGGAAAAATAGGAAACAAGGCCAGCATCCTTCAAGCGTTCTTTATTTCGTACTTTCCCGGCTGGCAGAACGAAACTTTTAATTAAACAATTTCTGGCCTGGCAACGCCGAAAAAATTCAACTTCTTACGACAAATTGCATAAAAATAGAAGCAATACAAGCCGCACAACCCGAGTTATAGCGCCACATTAGAAAGTCCGCCCAGCATTTAGATCTAATTAAATTTCTGACTTTTTCCGTTGTCATGCAAAGCCGAATAAATACGGGTTCATAGATCCCCAGATTCCCAGTCGCAGTCGCATCCAAGGAATACGGCTCTATGGCAACAGATGAGCGGAGGGCTTAAAGCCCGGGCAAGAAAAGAAGTTGACAGAAAGTTTTAATAAGGCGAGCGGACACAGGAGGGCACCAAAATAAACAAAAAATAAATAGTACGAGTAGTGGAAGTGGGCAAATAGAAAACGCAACGGGGCGAGCTGAATTTTCAGGCGGAGGCATTCATTAGAAAATTTCTGGCCAGCTATAATTAAAGTTTACTTTGCCCTGTCCGTTGCAGCAGCAACTTTTCTACTATTTTTTGCTTGACTTATTTTTTATTCTATTTGTTGTTGTATTTCTGAGTTTGGAGGAGCCAGCGCGCAGCTGCAAGAGCCTGATAAAAAACTTTATGGGCGGGGTGAGTCGGGCCATGATTTTCAAAAGACATTACACATTACGAAGCTTAGAAGCGGCAGCAGCAGCCACAACAGCAACAGCAGCCATTAAATTGACATCGTTTGCATTTATTTGGTTTCATTCGGCTTTTTGCCTGACATTTTAGCATAAAAATTCGACAGGAGGTTGGACAGAGGACCACGAAAAAATTTCCATAGCCGCGACCCGCTTCGAGCGCGTGGGCCAACCCTTTTGATGTAACCACGCTTTTGACTGGCGAAATCAACACCGCAAAATGCAAAAAACCCGGAAAAACTGCTGCCTGCGGGGTATGAATCCCCAAATACCCTTGTTAATCGGCACTCCCAGAGTAGGCAGGGGATATATGAGTCCTATTTTTGGCACAGCCGATGCGAACACTTATTGTCCGAGAATAACAATCTACACCCGCCAGACCTTCAGCAGAGACGCACTTAACCAAATCCACACACCGCTTCCATAAATAATGATCACGACGAATTCTCCTGTTTAAATTTAGTGTCAGTTGCTAACGGTTAAGTATCGTAAAGATAAAAAATATTACTTTTCTTTACTTTATAAAGTAAAAGAACAAATTTAGGTATTTTCTTAAATGTGCATCTGGGAAATATATCTAAGAATAGCTTGATGTTAAGCTACAAAATTATGGTTGGTGAAAAATAATTTATGGATAAGATATGAACATTTCTATAGGTTATTTTATTCCTGTTGTTACTCTTGGCATAAATTTAACAGAAAATTAAAACTATCTTAAAATATGGAATGCAACCAATTAAAAATGTTATACCAATACAACCTTGACAATTACCGACAAATAAAATGTAACTTTTTTCACATTTGACATCATTAAATAGGAATTAATGAGGGGATGACATAGACATGTCTATTGTAATTCTTTTCTGCAGCAGCACTGACTGTATTTTCCGTTCACGTCGCAAACTTCTTTTTCATATCTACGGATCCTTCGCAAGGGTATGGAAACGAAAAGGGACACCCGCAAGATGGCAACGCTTACGGAAAACAAAGGCAGTCCTGCTCCAGCTGGCGTTTTGCCCTCCTGCTGTTCGCCGTTCGCCGTTCGCCTTTTGCTTTTTGTTTGCGGCCGTGTCATTTTTACAGACTAAATTAAAATATCTGGCCCGAAAAAATGGCGGTCTAATTTACATTTGTAAAGCAAATGCCAGAAGCCTTTCTCCGCCGGCCGAGAGCAGGGCAGCCAAATCTTAATCACTGTCAAGTTCAAACGCTCCGAGCTCATGAATATCAATGACAATCCTGAGCAGGGACACTTTCGAGCGTTTCCCTCGGCTCGGGCGCAGTTTAGCGTATCAAATTTGAGAGTGGCCAAGTGTTAAATGAATTTTTATGCATATTTATTTCGGTGTATGAAAACTGCGATTTCCGGCCACGGGCTCGGGGTCGGGTGGGGGTATAAAGTACTCTCATTGCCGTTTGACATTTTATTTAATAAAAATAAATTGAGTTTACTTTGTTTGGTCCGTGCACATGGATTGAATGCGTTTGTATATTTTGCTCTTAATTAATTTTTAATGACATACAATTTCGTGTATTTATCAGCAATTTAATGCCCAAATGCATAACGGCAAATTTGCGAACGGAGTGGTCAGCATGAGGCAAACCACTCGCCCGGATCCAGTTAGTTTAACTATTGAAAATCGTTTTCCTTCCTATAATTCGAACTATATGCACGACACATGTTTGCTGAATTTGTATTTACCCCTGGGTGATGGAAAATGAATAACAAATTAAGAGCTTAACTGGAGGCGGGCGGTGCTTTTTAATTACAGCCAGTGTTTTAGGTCCGCACCCGAACATGACTTTAAATTGTTGGTATCAGTATCAGGGACCGAATAGCACCCCTGACTATTTTTAATGTTGTGCCTTTTTATTGACTTTCATTTGTTCATTTCAGGCCTCATTATGAAACCATATAAAGTAATTGGCATTCTCCAAAATGGCTCTAGTTTCAAAATATTGTTCATTTTTGTTTTTGTAATGGGTTTCTAGCTTAGAAGTATTATTACCATTACTATACATTTATTATGTGCTTTAATCTGGCTTTACAGTAACAATGTAAACAAATACATTTTTGTATATGGATCATTATTTCTATCCCATTGCAGAGGGTATAACTAATTCAGTCAGGAGTTTTCGACGCTGTGAAGAAGACGTTTCCGAGTCCATAAAGTTATTGATCGTGATAGCGTGATCAGCATCATTCGACTAGTCGAAAACTTTCCAAAAGTGTTTTTCTATTGCTATTAATAATATTAAATATTTACATTTTTTCAAAGTTCAAAATGATGGTTTTTTATTTAGGTCGGTCTATTACATCATATAGCTGCCAAAGGCAGGATAAACTTCAACCTTCCGAAGTTGGTTTCCTTTTTGGGGTAAAACGATTTCAGAACACAATATTCTGGTGTTAATAAATAAATATTGATGAACGTTTTTGCAAATTTTCCAACAATTTTAGGTCCGTTTCGAAGATAGTTCTTTTGGCAAGTCCCCAACCCACTGATTAGAAGGAGTGCTCTAGATCCTTGGGCTGCGTTCGCTGATTCTTGGGTCAATTACCATTACGCTAATAACTGGACGAAAAACCGCCGGAAAAGCGACCCAGTTGCAGTCGCAGACCCAGTTCCACATCCAGTTGCAGTGCCATTTCCCCCGGCCGAGCCACCCGGCTATTAGAGCACAATTTTCAAATGTGTGCTTGGCTTGCACTTTGGCTTAATGCTTTCATTCGAGTGGCCCGCATGCTCAACTTGCATTTAAGTGCAAAACTTTCTAATTATGTGCCCAGAGAGTGAACTAACCGCCGGGAATGGGCTTGATGTTGATGCGATGTTGATGTTTATACTGATGACGACTTGAGACTGCAGTGGCAGTGGAACGGCGACTACAACACGCTCTCGGCAAATTAATAGACTGTAAATATGTTAATGATGCAGGTTGTGTGTTGGCTTTGAGCGGCGTTCCTATGTATTCGAAGACCCGGCTGAAAAGGCCCGGGCCCAGGCATTAATAATAATCACAACAATAATGAGTGGCAATAAAAATATTAAATTCGCCACTAAATTCAAACGCCGGCACGGGTCCTTTGGACCTCTCTGACCTTGTCCAGTTATTTATTGTTTGTATTCCGCCTTGCCTAGTGCTAATTTAAATTTATTGTGCCCTAGCAATTTCCAAGTGGCCCGCTATAAATTTCAAATGCTAAGCCGCCGCTCAAGCCGCAATCATTAATTATAATTCATTGGAGCCGGTTATGCAGCCCCGAGAAGAGCTCTTCACTCGGGGCCCAACAGTGGCCCTTTGATGAAATGCGTAGAATGGAGTCCACAATCCCGACAACAGTAAATCGATTATGTCGAACAGCAAAAGGGCCTATGCATCGCACACTAACTGGTGCAAGCTGTGCACTAGCAGAAATGGGGGTGTTGAATGGGGGAATAAATATAGTTAAGTATATAAAATGTAATGTGTGGCGTTTAAAAATGTGACTGCCAATCCTTGCAAAGTAGCATTCGCTCAAGTGTGTCTCTTAAGTTACAAGAAAGTTAAAAAGGCTTAAAACATTTAGAGGTGGCATTCAGCTAGCTGAAAAAGTTTGAAATTATTCTGCACATATGTGCCCACATTATATTAGTGTTATTATAGCATCATTTAACGTTATGAAATAAACTTTAGTTTAGGTAAATTTAGTTTTAAGCATTTAATGATGGTATATCATAACAGAACATATCTTAAAGATAGACTTCTCATTGTTATAATAAATTTAATTACAGTTGGCAAGAGTATGTTTTATTATCGTTAATATTATTTACACAACCAAAAAATTGTTGCTAAGGTACCCCATGTTAAGTAAATTGTAATGCCCAGAGACTGCGTTTGGATTACCAATATTGGGCACATCCCCGTCTAAGCCCATTCCCGCAGTGTACTTTTCGAGCGGACTGCAGTTCGTTTAACGAAGTTGTCGTCCAGCTGTCACTGGACTCCAGCCGTAGAGCTGCGGTCCGGCCACTGACGATGAGCGGCAACTTTTCATGCCTGGGCCGCTCCAAAAAATTACACATGTAAATTGCATGTGCAGACCGCAAACGAGTTGTGCCATTTGGTGTGCGTGGCCAAATAAGGTGTCAATAAATTGTGCAGCCCGAACCAGCAGACAGCCGACGCGGACAGCCAGGACTTCTACTGCCGATGTTGCCTGCGAGCGTTTAATTTGCAAGTGTCAAATGTCAATAGATTGCTATTGCCGGTGCTTGGCGTCGCATTAAAGTGCATTATTATGGCCCGGGGCTGGTGACAAGGATGCCGATGACAGCGGCGACTAAGCCAAGTCAAACATTGGGGACGGGAATGGGTACGAGCCACCCACACATGGCCGCCCAAACGACCTGACCCTTCTGAGCTCGCCTTAAACTGCGGCGCCAGATGCCTTGAACTTTAATTACAACGCACGAGCCATCTAAATCTATTATTTTGCAACATTCGGGAGTCGGCGATTAAAAATTAATTTGACACTTGCGCTTGCATGTCAAAGTATGCGAGCGCCCTGTCCCAAACTTTTGCCGAGCGCTTAGCCTGCATAGTAATTAATGAATGCTGGGGGTGGGAAACTGGGAAGTGGGCGAATCGGCGGTGTGGGAAAACTGCAATGGCCATAATTAACGCGTTTCGTGTGCGACAAATGATGGTGCTCAAGGCTCTGGAGAGGGGCGAAGGACCGTTCCTGGCTCGCATTATTTTTAATGGCTCTGTGCGTGTTGTATTCGCGCCTCTTGTTGTTATTGCAATTAACTTGTTGCCAATTCCGCCGTTTGTTTCGTGGCGGTTGGCCATTTCCGTACGCTGCACTGAGGGAAACGGGGTAGATATAAATAAAACAGGACCCACGGCATTCTTATGCCTCAACTATCACGGAAATATATAAGCAGCAAAGTTATATTTAGGGCGCCACCTACCGGCTACCTACCGGTAGACAGATTGAAGCGCTTAAGCCGTTTGTGGGCGTTAGAGCGGGCGTGGCACATTTTTTTAGGTCAGTCGATAGGGATTGATGAGACAAACACAATTCACTTAAAATTTTGATCCTATCATAATAACTGTAGGCGCTACAGGTTTTGTGGATTGTGGGCGTTAGAGGGGCCGTGGCACCCCTCTGAAACATACTTGCGCTGCGCAGGAAGCCCAGGAATATGCATGCCAAGTCGGCCTGTTCTAGCTCTGATAGTTTCCGACGAATCTAGAATACCCTTTTACTCTACGAGCAACGGGTATAATGACAGTAATGTCTAGAGAATCTTAATTGGGGCTCCTTAACTTTATATATTATTTAACGCAATAAAATCTAAATTCTTTTTGGAAACATGTTACAAAATAAAAAGTTGGATTTTTGTCCAATAAAGTTTAACAAATACATTATCGGCTAAATGTATTATGATTTGTACAATTATTTAATAGCTTTTATCAACAGTTTTATTCGAGTAAGCCCAACGATGTGTGATTCTATATGTGATTTTAAATAAAATGGAGAACATTTGCGGGTCAACATTGTTTACTGTGTATAAAGGTTATATACATTCTCACTGCTAATTTTGCCATCTTGGACCGCAGTCCCACGCGGCGTATGATTACTCGGCTGCCTATTATCGTGTTATGCATTTCGCGCCTTGGAGAGCGGTATTTGATTGCTGAAGGCGGAGGTTAATTTAAGCGGTTCCTGTTATGAAAGCCGCATGGCAGCGGCAGCGGCGGCGGCAGCGGTCATAAGTCTTTCAATTTGGCTCGGCACGTGAGGGCCACTGAGCCACTAAGTCGCCGACATCCCTGCCACTCACGTGCATTGATACCCGGCTTACAGCTACTTAAGCTTCGAGCTTTCCCATCTCCCAGCGCTGTCACGTGTGACCTCCGACTCAGTCAGATGTCGTCAAACTTATTTTTTGCCAATTTTGCTGCCCCGAATCGGGTAACGAGCAAGCTTCATTGGATTAAAATATTAGCTTGTCATCTGGGCAAGCAATCGCAATGCATTTGGCTTGAAGCGGTGCGCAGAAATCACATAATTCTTCAGATACTTTTTATTTATTTTGAACTCGGATATTCATTTTGCGTCAGCTAAATGTCTGAGCAACACAGCTAATTCGTGAGCAAGGAAATGAAAGGAAAAAGAATTCCCCGCCAGGTTATTCGTCACCATGCCAGTTAAGCATCAAAGGAAACAAGCCAAGTTCAGAAGGGGAAAAATGTATGTAATACACTGAAAAGAAATGTTGATTAGCTGTTTTTTTTTAACCTGAAATATGTTTTAGACAAAGAGACAAAACGTTTTAAAATATTTAACTTTAATATGTGAATTATTGAAGGACCGTCATAGAAAAATTTGGCTTAATACTAAACAAGTAACTTTTGTTTCTGATTTATAAACTTAGAAATAATTTACTGTTTGGTTTTGTAATAAAAATCCCAAACAACCATTATTTCTGATCGGATTAACTGATCCCAATCAAAATGTACTTGTCGCAGGGAAGAAGTCATTTTAAAATTGATTTTATTTTGAGCTAAAATATAAAAATCAACAAAAGTCATTATATTTGAGTTTTATTTTTTTCAATCAGAAGCTAATGTTTATGTTTGAGTAATTAGACAATGAGCATATTTTTTCTGGGTGTGTCGACCCTAGTGCATTTTTCTTTACTTTTAAAAACAGATCAATAATCATTATTGACAGTCCCTGGAGCACATATTATTCAATTTATTATGTCTTTTATTCATTCCTTGTTCAAACATTGTTTGTTTTTTATCCTGGTTGTTGAGTTTTTTCAGTGATCTAATTTGGATCTAAATCAGAGATGGACAAGAAGATATTCTTAAGCTTGCATAGCCCCTCAGCAAGATGAAGCATTGCTGCAGCATCTTCTGCAAGGCGGATAATGAACAACCGACTTTGTTGCATTAGTTTTCGAGAGTGCAAAACAGTGATGGAGCTTATTTAGGATGTATTCTTATTACTTTGCTACTTTTCAGGATCAGGGCATGCTAGTAATAGGGAGAGGAGAGTAATGAAAAAATAGCAAATATGAGAAACTCATTTTATGCAGCTGTCGCCATCTGGAATTGCATAATTGTCGCGCCTGATCGATGGCGCTCATAAATCGGCTGACTGGCAATGACCTAAAGCATATTTAATTATTTAATTAGCGCTATCTAAAGAGCGCATCTATAATTTTATGCATCGACAAGCATTAATGGCGTCATAATAAAATTAATATGTGGCTGGCAGCCAGCTGCAAGCGAGCTGCATGCTCATAATTATATTCCGCATTCGCCCGATGGCAGAAGCAACTGCTGTTGCTGTTGCATTTGATGCTGATGTTGCCGCCGCCACTGCAACTGCTCTTGCTGCAACTGCTGCAGTTGCAGTTGCACCGGGTCACGAGTTCCGCGGATGCGCTTGCATTGCTGATTGAGAGCAGCGCATAGAAATTGCTTTGATTTCATGGCTGATTGAAGTGCGCGGCTCTGGAATCTGTTTGGCATTGGTTCATAGACAACCAGGATGAAGGAGAGCTGTGCATTTAGCAATTAGCTTAGTCCTTTGACATTATGAATTTGCAGGACGTAAATCATTTACCCTTGTCTTTATGTTTAATAAATAGCCAAGCAGTACTACGTTTTCAGAGCTCAACGTGTCGCAATCAAATAACCTAGTTTTGACACTTTCAACTTAAATTGACAAAGTAAGCAAACGAGTTCAGAGGAATGTCAGATGTGAATGTTGCAGACAGGCTTTAATCGAATTAAAAATCCTATCTTTGCTTCTATATCTACTCTTTGTATTTAGATTTAATTAAATTATTTAAATTGTATTGAACTAGTCTTTGTTATGCACAGGGAGAATAAATTAAGACGACCGAAAGCAAAATTACATTACAGACATTAAAAAATACTTGAAAAATTCTACAGAAAAATCCACTTTGAAGATAATACAAATAAAATAAAACAAATAAACATTTAACTAAAATACTTTTTTTTGCAACTCAAGTGTTGCACTGCCCTGAGGGGCAAAGATAAGAAATAATAAGTTTTACTTTAATTCGCCTTTTGGTGATAAGGCTGGCCGTTCTATCCTGCCTTAAAGTAGAACGCATCTACTTCCACCAAAAAGGAACCCACTTTTCAATCTCCAACCTCAGCCAGAGGTGATTGAAAAATGTTAATATATTTTCAGGAGCTACCTTGATTGATGGCACCTTTCAGTGCCCAACTTCAAGGCAATTGAGTTATGTTAGCTATTTCAAATATTCCCATTGTCTACGCGAATGTGCTGATGTCGGCGTGTCAAAAGAAACGCAAATTGGAATTGAATTTGACATACGTTTTGGCGGAGCGATATTTGACTTTTATGACATGTTTCCCCCACACAACACGGCTCGAACACTCGTAATGCGTGCGTGTTGCAACGCCCACAGAAATAAAGTATTTCAAAGCCAGGCGGAACCCGGATCGCAATGAACCAGTTCGGCGTGTTGGGGATGACACTCAAAAATTGCAGGTCCGGCCACACACAATCACTGCTTAATTTGTGTGTTTCTAGTTTTTAGTTCTCCATTTGGCAGTCGGCTATCAATTGCCGCTCTGTGTGGGCTGTCATTTATTCATTTGCCTTGCGTGCTGCCAAATGGATTCGCAATTCGATTGCAAATGGCAGCCTGCAATTAGTGTGCGTTTTCTAATGACAGTCATCACGGCGTGGAATATTGAAACGGAGCCGCCGCCAATCCCATAAAAGGGTAGTCCCGGCCCTCTGGCCATTCATTGTAGTTTCAAAATGATCCAATACCTGGCCCTGCTGGCATTTCTCTTCGGCTGTGCGGCTGCCCAGCAGCCACGGCGCGATGCTGAGGTTGGTCCGGTGAAGGGAAGAGTTTCCAATTACTAATTATTATCTCGGTACTGTTTGTCAGTGGCCTCCGCCGGCGATTCTCAAGCTGGCAAAGCACTTCCATGACATATGTGCACCCAAAACAGGCGTAACTGATGGTGAGTAATCCCTTGGAGCGGGTTTGACCTCTGAATAAATTTCACACAATTCGAGCAACCCTCAGAGGCCATCAAGGAGTTCAGCGATGGCGAAATACACGAGGACGAGGCCCTCAAGTGCTACATGAACTGCCTCTTCCACGAGTTCGAGGTGGTCGACGACAATGGGGATGTCCACATGGAGAAGCTTTTCAACGCGATTCCAGGAGAGAAGCTACGGAACCTACTGATGGAAGCCTCCAAGGGATGCACGCATCCTGAGGGCGACACTCTGTGCCACAAGGCCTGGTGGTTCCATCAGTGCTGGAAGAAGGCGGATCCTGTCCACTACTTCTTGGTCTGAGGATTTGTTTGCAATAGAAATTGTAGGGGCTTATTTGTAGAGGTTCTGAGTGGATCAATGGATTTATTTAAGTCACAGATAGTAAGAAGTTGAGTTGTTTGCTTAGTCATAAATAAATGGTGTCAGTAAGCAACAAGTATAATTTTAAATATTTTCTGGGCTTACTCTCTTTATTGCTTTATGGTGTCTGGGCTTACAATGAAATTTAACAAATATTTTATTTTTTGTTATTTACTTTATAGTGGATAAGTGACATTTTAATAAATATTTACAACATCTATTCTATTTCAATTATTTTAGACAATTATTATTGAAATGCTAGTCTGCAGACAACTACAAGTGTTTCTAAAGAAGTAGAGCCAAATTCAAAACATACTTTTGAAATTGAGGAAAAACTGAAGGAAATAAATTGGCTGAGTTCGTTGCCACCCAGCACTTCGGTTGGGCAGATTCAACTTCATTTACCTGTTGGTTATTTAGATAAGGCAGCATCTGCTGCATCCATTCGAACAAGTTCAAGTGGATTTCCACTCGGGAAGAGCCCTCCGATATTGAGCTACTTACAGAATCCGTCCGTCTAGCCTGGATGGACAACAAAAGCTCCAACTGGCCATGGTGGGGACTGCTTTACCTTGATTACTTTTGCAGCCTGCAACTTTCCGTTTCTGCATTTCTTTCGCTTCGTCTGCCTCGAAAGTTGATTTAGCCTGCATTGGTTTGACCCACAAACACTGTGCACTCAGAAAAGCATTTTAGTGGGCGCCCTTTCGGATCGTCGCTATTATTTGTTTTCAGCCCATGTTGGGGATGAGCCGGAATCAGGTAGCTTGGGTGCAAAAAGTACGTTCTTTGGAAATTAAAATTATTTTGTGGGATATTCAAGGCTTACAATTTTTACTTTTCCGAATGAGTAAAAGTATTTTACAGACTGTTCCCATATGTTATTCTAATTCTAATATTTTGGTATATTATTTTGGAATTTAATCTGCCTAAACTTATTTTTACCTAACTCGGTTTTCTCTAAGGTAAATATGAAAAGGGATTTTATATAAAATAAATAATGTTCAATATTTAACGCCATTTGTGAATCGATGGAAAGCCCCCCTTTGCCGGCGACCGCTATTTCGAGTGTACGCTGGAATTTTCCGCCTAATGATTATAGACACGCCAGGGGGCGTGGTCCCCGAGCGAGGCCTGCACTTATATGGGCGATGCCATTATAGAGACGTTCGCCTCGGCATGGAGCGTCAATTGGCCGATAACTGAGTGCGGCAGTCAGTTGTGGTCTTGTGAACTTGGCCAAATTCAATATAAAAGCCGAACCTGCAAACGGCAATAAAGCAAATTCAATTGCGACTGCGGTTGTCAAACAATTCTTGCGTGTCGTGTGTGCAGTATCGAGTTTTCGACATAACTACTCCTGCCAAAAGCGAGCGGTACGGGTGCCAGAACAGGAAAAGGACCTGGAAGGGGTGGGACCAGGACCTCCTCCCGCCGGGTCGAAGGCGAATGAGGGGTCGAAGGTTGCCCGAGCATAGGCAAACGACGCGTTGCAACACGAAAATTGAAATGGCAATTAAAAAACCATCCATCGTTCCTGCCGCACACAACTGCGATACGAATACGTATTCGCATTCGCACTCGTATTCGCATTCGTATTCGTACAAACCTCCATTCATACTGCAAAAATTTGCTGTTGCTGTAATTTCATTCGTCCTCCATTTTTGTGCGGGTGTGCGAGAGTGTGTGAGTCGGGGGCGAATGTCGTTTTGTGGCTTTGTTTCGGTTGTTGCGTTGACATTTGATGAAACAAAAGTGACAGTTGTGCACAAGTTGAAGTCTTTGTTTTGCGTATTTCGGTTGTACAATTTCAAACGGAGCGAACGAATGGGAAATTTTATATTTTGCTACCCTGGCATCCGCTGGAAAGTATAGGGATCGTTGTTCTGCTTGAGTGTCCAGTTATCAGAGCAAAAGCAATGGTATTAGGTTTACAAAGTTCCGTACCTTAATAAAAATAGCAAATGGTTAGCCTCAAAAAGCCACGACAAATTCATTAAATACAGTTTCATATGTATCTTTTCGATCAAATAATTGTTCAGATATTTTTCCCTTGACGCTTCAATAAATTTAATGCTTACGGATCAGTCCGTTGTCAGGGCATCTTCTTCAGGAGAAAAATGCTTTAAATAAAAAGTGAACCCCACTTGGCTCGTAAAAAATGTCCAGTGCCGCCCATCATACGTCATAAGGAATCCCGAATCCTCGAATCCCCGGCTAGGCATTATATCACAGTCGACTTGAGCGAAGGATTTCAAGGAACGGGTGGGCTGGAGAGTCCGGTGCATAGGGCGGGTGGTAGAGGTGGGCGGGGGCGTGCCACGTGGGAATGTGTTTGTCAGCGGAACACGACAATTGTAGACTTGTGACGACTTCGCTGACGTCTCGGGCACAGTTCCGTTTCCGTTTTGGCGGTCGCTTTTTGTTCGGCCATCAGCGGTTGGAATTAATTTAGCGTGCGCTGAGCTGGCAAGAAACAAATGATTTTTTTGGCTCTCGTGGCTTTCAAAAAATACAAAATATAAGAAAACACAAGAACAAAAGTTGCGAAAAGGAAAGGAAAACGCTGGGGCTTAGAAAAACACATCCCTACACTTTGAGTAAGTTTGGTGGCAAACATAAAAATTGCATATTATACTTGAATTTATAACAGCCTGTACATATAGGTGTCTAAAAGAATGCACTCACATTTGACTTCAAAATACAAAATAACTCATTTATTATTTTGTGCTGCATACTTTTAGTAGCAGTCATTTCAGAACTGAAGAGGTTTTTTTACCATTCCTATAAAATATTTTATCTTAAGAAATTTTATTACACTTATGTTGAACTTCCAGCAATATAATTAATAGGGAGATATTCAGAGAATGACACCAGCTCGAGTAAAGAATTCTATTGTTGGCCCTTAATGGCGCTTTCCCCTCAGTGTACCCACACACTGCCACGCCCATTGTCATTGTCCAGCTGTCACGCGTGGCACATCGTCGTCAACAGCATCTGCATCCTCATCCACATCCCATACCCATCCGAGTCGCAGTCCCCGTCCTTATTCGGATTCTCATTCTTGTCCTTCCGACGCTTGCCCTCGTCCTGTGCCGTGTACTCTGCTATGCATCGCCGCTTTTGTTTCACGTTTCACGTTTCTCGTTTATTTTTTCCAGGGCTTGTTTTTGTTTTATTCAGAACTCGCAAACAAGGCCGAGGCAGCGAACAATTTTTGCCGTTTCACGGACGGACCGGACGGAAGGGAGCGAAAGGAAAGAGCCACATTAAAATGGCTTTGAATGGCTTTGGTCGGCGTGTCAGTGCGTCTGTCCTTTTAATCGCCTTGTCGCTGCTCAGCGGATCGCTGATCCTGCCGCCGGCTGCGGCGCAGCGTGACGAGAACGTGGGTTAATGAAGTGCCCGGCCGCGCTGTTGCGCCTCCGCCGCCGCCCCGCCGCTGCCACGCCCACTTAAGCAACAATTTTTAATTGCAGTATCCACCGCCGGGCATCCTGAAAATGGCCAAGCCCTTCCACGACTCGTGTGTGGAGAAGACGGGCGTCTCCGAGGGTGAGTTGCACTGCCAATAGTCAGGCCCTTGGCCGAAAGTGAGCCCATAATTGCAGTCATCGCGCGCGAGCACTTATCGCACCCTCCACCATGTGCCAAATTTGCATCCATTCAGGGGCTATCGCTGGGTATTTAGTGAAACTAAGTAAGCCTATGAGTTGCCAACGATTTAAAACCACTAAAATTCAATGAAGTTGTCCACTATTAAGTTATCCAGCTTAGGATGCATTTTGTAACCAAATGAGACAAGGATAGAACCTCTGAAGTTAGGCAGAGTGAATAAACCTGGTATTGTATCAAACGTTCTGAAATGAATTAGAAACTTCTTCAACATAATAAAATTCCAAAAGTCAAGTGTTCTATTCACTTAAAATAATAAATGTCAAGGGAAATATATGTGCTTTGTGTATAAATGAAAAATGTCCAAATTGCTATTGCTACCATTAAACATATTTTATAAACTTAACCCAGTTATCACAGAACAAGTGGTTGCCTTTCATTTGTGCAAGCTTAGGGCTCATGTGCAATTTGTGATTACCTATCCTAACAATTTAAGATTTCTTACAATTATGTAAATGATCAATTCTTCTATATTATCTCAACTCATATTTTAGCCTCCATCAAGGAGTTCAGCGATGGCGAGATTCACGAGGACGAGAAGCTCAAGTGCTACATGAACTGCTTCTTCCACGAGATCGAGGTGGTGGACGACAATGGCGACGTGCACCTGGAGAAGCTCTTCGCCACGGTTCCTCTCTCCTTGCGGGACAAACTGATGGACATGTCGAAGGACTGCGTCCATCCGGAGGGCGACACCCTGTGCCACAAGGCCTGGTGGTTCCACCAGTGCTGGAAGAAGGCCGACCCCAAGGTGGGAATGGGAATGGGAGCGGGAATAACCCAGGTGGCCAAAATCCCTAAGCTGAGACCCCGTTCCCTCTTTTCAGCACTACTTCTTGCCTTGAACACCTGGCCGAGCCTGCTCTGCGACTTTCCCCGTTGACGACCCCGCGCCATTTACATTGTAGTTTAGTTTCCCAGTTTTTCAATAGCTGTCGAGTAATAAACGTAGGCGAGTTGTGCATGCAAGCTAAGCTTTCAATTATTTGCCGACTGCCAAAAGGGAAACGCTCAATGCGCTGAAAAGTGTGCTGCAAAAACGGGGCCACAAAAGGACCTCACGCAGACACACACACACAGGCCCACGTGTACGCTTTTGACATAATTTATACGCATTGTGAAGGAGTGTACGCTTGTGTGCCTGCGACCGTGTGTAAATAAAATTATGCGTAAACTTCGCCGAGCTTGTTGACGCCGACAAGCGTGTTACATTGCGGCATTTACATGCGAGCTGCTGTTTCTCGCTTTTTCGCTTTTTACTCTCGATTCCTGTCAAAAGCGGCCAAGCCCTGCGAAAAACATTTTAAATAAATGTTTAACTGGTCAGGGGCTTTGAGAGTCATTAGTGCGGCTCTGGAAGAGGCAAAAAATGCCCGGTTTTAATATCTTATTGGACATCAATCACTTTGCATCAGACAGCAAGTCAAGAGTTGTTTGCGCCCCGGCAAAAACTTTCATAAAAATAAATAATCGCGCTGGTAATTGACCTGCTTCTTGAAAAACGCTTTAATTGACTGTGCGGATTATGGCAATGAGTAAATTTCAACACTTCGGACTCAGAATGGAAATAAAAACTATCCATTTATAATTGCAGCACTTTACGTGCTTAAAGTGTATTATAATTGTGTGTGGATGGGCAAGTAACAAATAAATTGTTATTTACTCAGTTCGGATTAGCCCAAAATCACCATCAATTTGTTGTTCACTTTAACGTGGTCAGAAATAGCCGATTTGCTTAAATCAGCTTATGGTATTCGGTCTAAGCTCCGGTGTGCTGCACTATACAAAAATGGATTTTTTTAATTCGGAAATGTAATGCCTTTTAGCACGTGACAATTCCCTTTAAATAAAATTCAATCTGATGTATTTTCCTCACATTTCTGTGGCTTGAAGCTTCGTTTTCCCTCCGCTGCCTCGTGTTTCCACAGCCATTAATTCTAATTTTTTTTTTCAATTTAACATATATTTCACTGCTGTCGGTCAAATGTACGCTGGCACCTTTTAAACCGACCGAGATGGGTTTCTGAGCGGGTTTTAGGGGCGGGTCTTTGGTTTTTTATTGTTTCGACGACTTGTTGCGCAAAGCTTTCATTTCAGAGTCAATGATTTATGTTTTCACTTGCGCCCTCGCCCCATTTAATGCTCTTTTTATTATTTATGCGTATTGGTTTTCATTTTTCTCTGCCGCCTGAGTGAAAAGTTTGCTGTAAAAAATGCGCTTAACTGCGCCAATGGTTTTTCCCATCAGTCCTCATCGCTGTAATTGTCGAAAGGAGCTTAAGAAAGCGGATTCTTTTGTGCCCGGCCAGCTCATTATTGTCAGCTGGCGATTCTCAGTTGGCGTTGTCATCATTACATTTCACTTAATACTAATTTCTTTTCCGGCTGCAGCACTGGCCGAAAAGTATCTGGAGTAACAACAATCTACGCATTGCTGAAAAAAAGTACTGTGGAGGAAATCAAACAAGTTTTCTTCGTACAAAATCAAAGATTTTTTGATTTATATGACAATGTCGTCCTGAAAACATTAAAGAAGAAATCAAAATATAAGGTCTGCGTATTTTCATCCGTGTCTAGTTTGAAATAAATTTGAGTAAACCATAACTTACGTCTTAAAATTAAAAAAAAGTAACTTTATAAAATTGATTATAATATTGATATAATTTATTGAATTTAAGTATGGGTACTAAAGGTTTAAAATTCCGTAATTTTGCTTAAAGTTTTCTTAATGATAATCAGTGAATTTTTCTGCCAGAGCGTTTCGTCCTGTGTAGGGATCTTCCGCTTTTGGGCCCACACATCTGCCGGACTAATTTGGTAAATTGAAAATTTTTTGACAGCCTTCAATGAAGTGTGGAAGACGACACTTTACGTTGTGCGGTTCATTGGAGCCGGGAAGGGACTCTGAACAGAGGACACAGGACACAGGAATCGGGATCCTGGAGCAGGACCCTCAATGGACTTCCACACGAGCAGCTTGAGCCATTTAGGCAGCCAATTAGCTGCCCAAATGTTGGTTAATTTCCTGGGCGCCTGTTTTTGTTCCTAATGATACAATCATCTAATTGATTCGCCCCCAGGCGATTCCGCCTCCACTGCACAATTCACCGCGAATTTGCAGGCTGACCTGTTTGGGTAAGCAGTCCATGCATTTGTAATTCGAAACTGACACAGTTGGCAGTGGAATGCGATTGGATTGGCAGCGAACTTGGCTGGGAGTCTGGGCCACGTGGCGCTGGCCGGGCGTACAATTAATGGAAGTTTAACTGTTCAATTGAAGCTGATTTTTTTGCCCCTTCCGGCGGGGGGCTCTTTTATACTCTCTGAAATGAGTACAAGCGGCCGTGTGCCCTGCCATTAGGGCACTTTGTTCATTTTTCATTTCGTTGGATTTTCCGCGCGCTGGCAAAGTTTTTTTCCTTCGCTAAACGCTGCCGCGCTTCCCGCTGCCTTTGCACTTATTTTACGCTCTATTGTTCGTTTTGTTGGCCACGTCCCGAGCAGAGAGCCAGTCCCGCTGACCGGCTGCCCGACCCATTCATATTTTCCCGTGATTTTTCTCCTTTGGCCTGCCTTTGGTCTGGCCCACAACTTATTCCTGTCGTTTCCCGGGCAAAAGTAATTCAAACGGAATTAAATTTTGCCATGCTTGTGTTCGCTTTCGCGAAAAATTTAGGTTAGTCGCAATGGCCGTATAATTAGCATATAACTCGACAATTGGCCACAGTTTTGTCTTGTCTTCGGCAGGGCCCGCGAGTATCCGCAAGTGCCCGCCAGGTCTGGCAATGGGATTTGCATAAATTGACATTGAATGCAAATTTCTGTCACCGCGCCACTGCAGCGGCGATCAAAATTGTTGTCGGTGTAACGCAAAAAGAGGGGACCAACGCCAAAATCGCCAAGCTAAGCGTTAACAAACAAAACTCGATAACGAAATAAGAGCGGGAGTTTCCCTCGATTTGTATAAAAAATCAAATTAGTGTGCCATCCAGAATGCTGCGATGGGCGCACTGCGGAAAATAGTTATAAACTATCAGCACAGGCTACTGGCTCTAAATGTATTTGAAATAATTATAGAAATACACAATGCACTTCAATATACATTCTTTCACAAATCCATTCTAGCTTTAGATGCAAGGTACTAGATAAGGTACTAGGAAGTTATCATTTACGTTTAGGGTACAATAGGATTACCTTACTTTCTCCTGTTGCAAGAAATTTAAATCAAATTTTGTTCCAACCGAAGCTGAGATCGGTTTTTTCCTTCAGTGTTCTGGAACAGAGACACATTCCCTTGGACAGCGGCGGCAACATCAGCAAAGTAACTGAATTGAGGCATCGCAAAAAGCTATGGACGGGGGATCGTTCGGTTCGGTCATAGGGCCGGGAGCCATCATCCCTTACTTGGTCGAAACCCAACCCCTCCCGCCCCCTCTACATCCGGCTGTGTTGTGTAGTGGTCGCTATTGCCGATTTTTATTATGCTTTCATACATATCTTTTATTTTTCGCTGTTATCGGATTTGCATGCCCGGTTAGAGGGGGGCGAGAAGCCGAAAAATTGTTTAAAATCGGGCAGAGTCTGTTGTATGGCGGCAGGCCACAAAAGATTTAGTGAGGGCTAAAAATCCAGTTTTACAACTAATGATGATGGAAAAGATTGCCAAATTTCGGTCACAATTTTGTCATCAGGAAAACTAATTGGGACTTAGTGAAGGTAAAAGTTGGTGTTTTTTGAGGATCGTAAATTTGTTGTACGCCCCCTTTGAGGGTATTTATGTTTTTTTTTTTGCCGAATATAGTTTACGTGCCGAATTTGAATATGCAACCTGGCTGCACAGCCAGGTATTCACAGATATTCCGTACAAAAACACCCGCTTAAAGGTTTTTGAAAACGTATCCTTAGGTGTCCTACACCATTTTTTGCGAGCTAGCAATACGAACAAGGCTTTTGGCGAATGTAACGCATTTACTTTCACCCAAAAATAAATATTTGTAAGTTTTCCACCGACTTCATAGGGTATTTAAGCTTCAACTCAAAGCAGTGATCGGGATTGCTTGTTTTTCTGTTTTCCAGGTCTTTCTACGGTTCATTTGCCGCGCATTTTTCAGCCGGCACAAGTAAATGTTAATAGCGTCAACATCGACTGACAAAACACTCGCTGGGCGGGGGGTGGAGGGCCTGGCAGCAATTACGCTCACTTGCGTCGTGTTGCCATTGCCAAATGGCCTCATGCTGCATTTAATAATTGCGCATACGCAACGTTGGCCTTAAAGCGGCCGGCCTGCAACTTGAAGTGGAAGACATTTTACGGCCCGACACACATATCGCGCAGAATGGGAATACAAAACAGGCCCGGGACTGTTAAGATTTCAAAACATGCATTCACCCGCAGGAGCACATATACTTCGGCTTATCCTTTGTCTTTTGTTGCAGCATTGTTGCACTCGAGCAATGTGCTCGGCATTGTGTCCACGTCAGCCCATGGCGATTCATCTGGCAGCCCACAAACGGCGGCCCTAGTCAAATTAACCTCCATAGTTTAATGTCCGTGTGCCCGCCTTGCTACCGCCTGACATGGAGTGTCAGCTCAACCCAATCCGAATGCAATGTGAGTCCCAGCGGCCCGTTGATTATGTGTCTCCCGGGGGTCCTCACCTAACAATGGCGATGGATTCGTGAGTGGGTCGTGACTTCGATTGTGAAGTCGTTGCTTAGGGGAACCAGAACATTATTTCCGAGTTTAGGTTTTCGATGTTTCATTTTTTATCAATCAGTAATCGCTCCATATGATATCCCTGCCAAAAGGGACCCACTTTATAACTATACTTATGTTACAAGTGATAGTAGTTTCTTTAAATGTAGTATATAGAACATTTAATTTAACTTGAAAATCAAAAGATTTTGTTTAAATGCCATTACAATTTGTTTATAGATAAATTAACCCGAAAACACCATCCCATATCCAGAACTTGTATGAACTGTATTTATAACTATACTTATGTTACAAGTGATAGTAGTTTCTTTAAATGTAGTATATAGAACATTTAATTTAACTTGAAAATCAAAAGATTTTGTTTAAATGCCATTACAATTTGTTTATAGATAAATTAACCCGAAAACACCATCCCATATCCAGAACTTGTATGAACTGTATGCAAATTGCGCCGAGACTTCTGCTGCTCTCATGTTCTATGTAAATAAGCCGGCGGCCAAATGGGAAACAAGACGCAATCGTAAACCTGGCCAGACCATTAGGCCAGCTTTAGATGGGCCGAGAGAGACTTGGTCGGAGCTGGAGTTTATAGAAAGGCGGCGAGTCACATTGCCGAAATGTTAATGAATCAAAGGCTACGAAAAGTTTGCGGAAAACTACAAAGGTGGCACAGGAAACGGGTGTCGGATGGGGCGGTGGGAAGGTGGGAAGGTGGACTGTGGGAGGGAGGTACGGAAGTGATGTGGGCGTGTTGATAACGAGCGAAGGCGCCAAAGTCATGCATAATTAATCATTTGTTAATTATAGACTTTGACCAGGTACAGGTACTCAACGGACTCACCTGTCGTCATCGCCGGGCACCGCACACTCGTACGCACACACATTTGACACCTAGCAAAGTAATTGCCTTTGTCCACTTTGAAGTTGTTTAGTTTTTGCTCCGGGCTCATTACAACGTGGGCGTGGCAAGCGCCCTCAGACGAGCCCTCTCCGCCTGCCCCTACCGCCCACGACGGCGCATTTATATAAATGAACTCGTCGCAGTCGCAGCTCGCCGCTGGAGAAGCACAAACAGGGCACGGGCACCGTGTGTATACACTGGGAGGAATTCCTCTTATCAATTAAAATGTTTTTAATTCAACATATAAGGACATAGAAATGAGCTATCAACAGAAAAGAAAAAATGGAGAACAAAACATTTTTATTTACATTTAATTTCGGAATTTTTGTAAATTTCTTTCAAATCATATAACGTTATTAACATTTATCAAACATTTATCAAAACATACAAACATAAGTGTTTGTAATAGTCATTTATTTTTAATAATTAGATAAAGATATGTCATTTCCATGAATTTTTATAACTCTTAAAAAGGACTATCATATATAAAAAAAAGCTTCATTTAACTACCAGTCGACCAATTCCATTATACTCCATTTTGTGAAATTAAAATATTTATTTATTTATTTAATACTTATTAGGTAAAATTAACCACTTAATTAATTAAATTAAAATTGAATTTTCTTTGTTTCAACATTTAAATTTATGCCTTTAAAGTAGGTCGATTTACTGACTAGTCCCAATCCCTCCTGGAATTGGTGCAATATTTCTGCGAGTGTGTGTGTGTTTTGGCCATAGTTCACGTGCATGCGTCGCCCCCGCCATCGCCCCGCTGCCCGTCGTCCTTTGGGCCAGGACACGGTGGGCAGCTGGTGTGCGAGTGCTTGTGTGCTGACTGTACCATGTTTGCTGCGGAACAGGAAATGAGCACCTGCTGCTTATTTATATTTTCCGCTCACTTGAATGTAAAATTACATAATATTTTGTTTTCGTTTTTTCAGCTCCTGATGCTGATGCTGCCGCTGCCACTTGTTCTAGTCTGAAAATTGCTGTGTGAAAATACTTCTAGTGGAACATTTGAAGACAGCTGGCCGCAGAGGAGAAGAGCAGATTCATGGTGGCCTTTTAAAGAAGTTGAATCATCAGAGCGGCCTTCTTAATTGCAAGTGTTGTTCATAAATTTAAAAGCAATTTACTTGCAGGTAGCAGCCAGCTCTGCGTTGCTACAGAAAATATTAAACGTAAACAATTTAGATACAAAAGAGTTGAATGGGATTCCATAAGGCCACCAAAGAGGAAAAACTGGAAGGCCAATCATAGAACGGGCTGAATAGCTGCTAACTGAACAGATATTTTTCGAGGCGGAAAAGAGTTTGCACAAGGTAACATCGTTCGAAATATTAGTTAACTATTTCAACAAAATGTTTGCATACCACGGACGGGGAAGGGTTGGCCCCACCAGCCGCCAGAAAAAGTTCACTATTTGCTGGCTGTTTCGGTTGCAATGTGGTAACCACAATGTACGTGAAGTGGCGATGGGACGATGGGGCGAACAGGCCAAACGCTCATATGCGAGTTGTTTATGTTGTCGTTTTGGTTTTCGGTTGTTCTGGTTGTTTTGGCCGTTTTTGCCTTTTTGTTGGCCACACAACTCGCTGTGGCCCTGGCCCGCATAAATTGTTGCCGCTTTTGAGTTTAAGCCAACAGTTTGTTTGCCGGTCATCCGCCGTTAGTTAATTGCCGTTGCCGCTGCAACTTGATTGCACTTATTGGTCAGCGGCATAATCAAATGCGCAACTTTTGGCATGAAAGTTTAATTAGAAAGCTCGCATGTGCGGTGCGTAATGTGATAGGGTCGGCTGCGTTTAAGGCAAAACTAATTCCAACTCATAATTAAGCCACTTGCCGTGCAGGTTGGCCCGTAATCAGGCCTCTTCTGCAACTCTGGCTCATTAAAAACACCTTACACAGTTGCCGGGATATTTTATGTAACTTCTTCGTCCGACAGCGACTCAAATGCATGGCAATGCAGCCCAAGTCGAGGCGCTAACTCGATTTGCCTGCGCGTGCAATTGCAGCCGGCTCCGTCGAGTTGTGGGCCAAACTTTAGTTGGCCTAATTGAGGGCATCATTTCTCGCCCAGCAGAGCAGGCCGAACGAACAAAAGTCAGGGCTCGGAGCGGGCTATCCCTAATTATAAGTCAAATTAAAGTTGACCCTCGCTAAAAGGCATCTTCCTGGGATCTTTTGGAGCGGGAGGGCGCAAAAGCATTTTGTGCTCAACGTTTCATTTAATATTTAGCCAAATTTACTCGGTCACATAAATCAATGCCAAACAACAGGCCGGGGCTCCCATATGAATACTCAAGTGTCTCGCCGAGCAACAAATGGGACAAATTTCCATTTCAAGCCAATGCCGCATAAATGGCACATAATTTACGATATGAACAAGGGAGGGGAGCAGCAGAAGCAGCTAACCAAACATGCAGCTAACTATCCAAGAGCTGGTAACAATATTAGTTAGCATGAGCGGCAACAGCAGCCGTATCTACGGATTCACACTTGGAGAAAACATTGTACAACTTTCAAAGCGTTCCATTAAAGCAGTTAGATCTTCTTTTGGTAATTTAATCTACAAAGGTTATAGGATCATTTCTTGTTGCCTTAGGGATGTAATTCCAAATAAATTTGCCTCGAAATTGGTTGCAGGTGTCTCGTTGCATAAAGCACAACTTTATTTATCTACGCTACAATACCGATTTCAGTAATTACACTGAGATAAAGGGCCATTATAATTGTTTATTTACAAAAACTATTTGAACTTTATTTGTTATGCTGTCTACAGCAGTTGAATAGTAATTTATAAATAAAAAATTGTAAAATAGGGTAACCTATTTGTAGACATTGAATATCGGGTTATATAAGGCGATAAACAAGATGGCTAGATACGATATCAGATATTTGTTTTTTGTTTAAGCTTAAATCTAATTATGAACCTGAGAAGGCTTGATTGGTCGAATGTTTCTCATTTGTTTCTTATAGCTCGAAGTCTAGTTTTTTGAGTCCGGTATTTTTCCTGGTGTACTGACACCATAGGAATCAGAGAGTAAAGTTTACACTTGTGTTGGCCGGTTGTTGTTGGGAATACCCGCACCCGAAGCTGGCCGGCGTCAATGTGTGAAGTAATTAATTACAAAGCAACTGATGTGTATCTGTGTGAGGGTGTCCGCTTGCGAGGGTGTGCGTGCGAGTCCAGGGCCTTGGATTATGATGCATGATCATCTGTGCTGCACGCACTTGAAACCCAAACCCCGCACGCATACGCTGGAACAGATAGGTAATGCTATCTGGACAGGTGCACATGTACATACTCCCCACATCCCACCAGCCTGGATTTCCAGTGGCCAAAAATTAAATTGATTTACACCCGAGGTGAGAAAACGGATTGGTTTACCAGGCCCGAATGCATTTCGGTATTCGAACAAAGCAACCCAAGGTTTTCCCATCCGCTGAACTGAGTTGCCTGACAGATGGGGGACGTAATGAGTTGGCCTATAAGATATAGTTCATTTGCAGAAAGTAATTGGAAATAATACTTGGAGGAGAGTCTTAAAAACGTCGCAGAATGCAGACTTGTTCGTCCCATATATTACACATTTCTTGAAAGTCTGAGATTACCTTATTAAGTTTATAAATAAAAAATACAATACAAACATAATCTATTACAAAAATCAAAATTAAAAAGATTTGAGTAGTTAATAAATACATTTTTTGCTACAGCAGTTAAGGTTCTGCGATACTGTCGTTTCTAAAAATAAATATTTCTAGCTCAAACTTTAAGAACTGAAAATTGCTTTACCATCACAACATATAAACCTACCCTTAAAGGCTTACTACAATTAAAATAAGTTTCCTATTTTAAATTAAAACGTTATCTAAACATAGTACAAATAAATTGGCGGACTACGTGGTCTTTCATGAATTCCATTAGAAATCAGATCTCATTGAACTCATCCCAGTGGACAGCTCCGTACATCTTTTAAAAAAAGGTACAGCAAACCCATAATTAAGATGTAAAATGGAAACTTCGTTTGTACATGCCTCATTATAATCATAGTTTATGAGTGCTCGGGTGCCGGGCTGCCCTCCTCGCCCCATCCACTCCCATAAAATACATATGCGATTACGATTCCCGTATAAATTGCAGACGCACAGCGATTCCTGCTTCCTTACGCTAATCCCAAGCCAAGTCTAGGGCATTCCCCATTAGCACGGCAACTCTAGGCGTTGTCTGCCTCTGGGGGCTAATTGGGACCGTGGCCCGAACCCGTCTTCTCCGTATGAGCACTTCGATTTAAAATTGCGGCGCGGGAGCCGCAAGGATATTTATGAATCCCAAACACGTGACGGGGAATAAAAATTCCGGAGGATCGGGTGTGGGGCGCATTTAAATTAATCACAGTAAAAGCGAATTGCCCAAAACAATGTAATGTCCCGTGCGAGGACCTTCGGGAACGGAAATCTGGGAGCCGTGACGAGACCGAAACCAGGGCCTGTCACTGTGTGGGTGGTGTGCGAGTGTGTGTGAGGGCCTCCTGTTTGCCTGTGTGCGTGCGGTTGCTCAAATTAAAACAAAGTGTCGTGCGTTTGATGAAAATGTAACGCATTTCGCTCAGCCAGCGACGCACATAAATGCTAATTGGCTTAAATGTATGCGTGTGTCCCTGCCCGCGTGGGTGTGTGGGTATTTGGTATTTGGTATTTTGGGGAAACGTTTTTCCACCGGCCAGGTGTTTAAACTTAAACATTTTATAGTTCGGTTAATTGTCAAAGCAGTGGCAGGAGCATCCGAAAGTAAAAGGGTGCGCCAAACATTTGGTGACTCAATTATTCGACGGTTTTTGTGGCCATACTGTGGGGGCTGTGAAGGGGTAATGGTACACTACGCGAAATAAGCCTCCAGAGGTAAGAGGAAACATTCTAGTTCTTGGATTAAATTTTCTTTTGGGCCCATTTTATATAAGTTTACCATTCCAGAGCCTGGCAATGAGGAAAAGGCCTCAATGGCCGCACTTTGCAGTGTAAACTGCGATTTTTCCGGATGAGGTCGGAAGCGTTTAGGCAGCTGTCGCACTGATTAGCATGACCTCTACGTGATTCCACCCTCTAAGAACGGGGGGTGGGTAGGGGAGCGCTGGAGAAAATTGAAAACAAGTGAAATAAAGTGATTGGCCATAACATTTGCGCGTACGCGTGCATTTTCCATTCTACGAGCTTGGCTTTTCCGTTTCCTCTCGCATTTCTCGGCCCGCCTGGGCCTTTGTGTGCCCACAATTCTATGCTATTTTTATGTTTATCTGCTTCACTCCATTACGACTTTATGCTCTTTAGCAGACAATCAACATTGTTGCCGCCGCCACCCCAAAACAGCCCACTTTCCACCCCTGGGGGCATGCTTCAAGGGTACCGTTTGCTGGGCGGACAATGCCCGTGCGAAAAATGCAAATTGCGAGTGGCGGAGTGAAGTGAATGGGGCGTCGAATGATGGAATGATGGAATGAATGAATGAGTGATTGTTGCTGAGAGCCAGAAATTTAGAGGAATTTGCGCTGCGCTGCCTTGATAAATAGCAGCGCTGGCCTAGCTCCACTTGGCTCCCTCATATGCCATAATTTATGCAAATTAATTTATAAAAAATATACGTACTTGTACAGCGGCCTATGGACACGGACATATTTCACGCAAGTGCGACAATTTTCCCCGCAAGTACGCAAATATAGTGCGCCTTAAAGTAGACTCATTTATATGGCTTTATGCTTTATGCGTAATTTCAGGCGCTGACATTTATGATGTATGTTCACAAACAGCAGCATTCATAGTAATAGATATGCCTAATGATTTTTAATATTTCAGTTTGTAATGGATGGTACAAACAATGACAACGATCAATATTAGGAAGCATCCAAAGCAAAGGAAATTATTAAGTTATGTAAATTTTTGTATTTGAATACCTGAAGCATTACTTTTCTTACTTCGTAACTTTATTGCCTTAAAAGATATAATTATAGTGCAATATTAATATTTTTTTCAACGATTGCTCCCATTGCTATAAGCACGGGTGTAAATATATTTATGAACCTTCACTTAAGTTGCCGTGACGACTGACGAATGACTGGACTGCCCTGTGGCCTCTGGCCTCTGACTGAAGTCAGACTCAAAGTCAGACAGGTATTCGTTTGCCTGGCTGAAACTCGTCATAAGGATTTGATTCGCCTTTCTCCGCATCTAGTGGGCGACCACATTAAATTCATCCAGAGTGGAATATAAAAATTTCTAAGCTTAAAATTGTATTGGAAGTAGTCTCTAGAAATATTCGTAAGGCAGCGTGAAAATGCCAGAGAAACCAGCAGCGAAGTCACCTCCGAAGCCCCTGACCAGCATCAAGGGGCCCAGGCCTTCCACCGCCTCATCCAATCCCGCCTCCAACAGGAACCGACCCACAGGAACTGCAGTGGTCCGGCCCCCATTGCCCAATACTCATGATAGGGTAAGGCGTTTCAGTCATTTGGCAAATGAGTATAAAAAGAATACATTAAGTAATATACGTTAAGGGTTACATTTGTCGAAGTCTTATCAATGGAAATTTGGCTAATTTTGGTTTACATTTCGCATATTTTCTCTGTGCAGTATAAATATGTTTAATCTTTAATATCATAACAACTACAGCAATCAAAATATACTAATTCAGTAAAAGATTGAGTAAATCAGTAACATTTCGAAAAAAATAGAAGTCCGGAAATAACATTCGTTTGTTAAAGAAAAATAAAAAAATATATATACTTTAATGTATTGTTGACGGTGTAATACTGATCTTGCTTTCTATTTTTTCTTTCTAATTTACTGTTTTTAAATTTAATAGATTTGGAAGATCATGAAGATGTAATACCATGGAAAAATGACTTCTATTGGGAAGTAACTTAAAAAATATGAAAACTGAGGCTTAAGGTAACAGGAGCCTCATCACATTTTAGGTGCCCAAACGAAATCAACATTTTTAAGTCAAGATATTTATTTTTATCACAAAATGAATTTGATTAAACGAAATCTAGAGCTTCGACAGTGCTGAATAAAGCGAAAAAGTCCCATGGAAGAAATGACTCTTATAATTCCTTGATTTGCTGACTGGAAGTTGTTTAAGGCGCAGGCGCTGGTCTCTGAAGAGAAATGGGGGTATTTCTATGGCAGGGTTATTTTCCCTTACACTCCGACTTTTTACCGCAGTTTGCCTGAAGCTGGTTTAGAGGCAGAAAATATTTAAGTCAGTAAGAGCCTTTACTGGTATTATTTTAACTATAAGAAGCTTCTAAAAAGTGTCAAGAATCTTTCCTACCTGCATTTTCAGCGTTTGTAAAGTGGTGCATTAATGGTAAATGAGAATATCTAGGTATGCTAAATATCTAAAAGATTGTATCGGCGTATAAAACAGAAAATAACCGCCGAACTAATAAATAGCTTCTTTTAATAAGTCACGTCCATGCAACTTTGCAAGAATGTAAGGGAAGTGTCCTGAGAAGCATTACCTTTAAAAAGCATCCTGGGGGAGCTTGGGATAGGCCCACTTGCCAGTTCCTCAAATGCAATTTAAACCAAAACAAACTCAAACTGCCGAGACTCTCTTCGCCGAGCTCGTGCGTTTTACTTTCATTCGGCAATTGAGTGGAAACGAGGCGGTCCTCCGACGAGGACTCGCCGCCGAGCGAAAAGTCCCCGAGATGGAATCGACCGAGCAAAGGACTTTTTGGTGCTCGGCAGCGGTTTTGCCAATTCCGTGGCTCAGTTTCGTATTCGTGTCGGAACGTGGCGCTACGGTCTCCTGCTCAAGGATACGCGAGATCCAGTCCGTTGGAGGAGCAAACGCGGCGCGTGGAACCCACCAAACAAATCGAAAAACGAAAGTAGAAAAGCAGCAAAGCAGCAAGCCAGCAAAAGCACAACCGATTCGCTCGAGTGTGCGTGTGCGAGTGTGTGAGTGCGGAGTATCTGTGTGCGCGGATCGGTCCTGTGCTGTTTGGGGCCGTTTAATTTTATTAGCGCTCCGCGATGCGTCATGAAAATCGCAGGCAAAACACAGAAATACAATAAATGAAAAATTAAATATTAATTAAATTTTGCCTGCGAATCGAGCAGCGAGTGCTGCGAATCCGCTGATTGAAATGTTAAACAGATATTAAAAATTGATGGTGCACTTCGGCCGCACAGGCGCTGCTCCTGCCGGATAAGTTGCCCCTCCAGTACGCTCATATCGTGTGTTGTGCATTGTATATTGGCAACTTGGCATCTTGGCCACCGGGTGTGCGTGTACATGACTTTATTAAAATTGTAAGTCCCCCCCTCGCGCGTGTTCT